>NC_137480.1:26551995-27846995 GCF_918807975.1 Aplidium turbinatum
TCATAGGCGCCTAACCCGTGGGGGCGTGGGGGCCAGGCCCCCACGCATATTTATGCGTGGGAGCAACTTTTTATGCTGCATTGATACATAAAACAATAAATGAACTAGCGATCGGCAGCAGGAAAACATTTTTAAATGCAAACCGCAACAGCTTTGCGCTAAATTATCACTAGAACGAGTAGCGATGCTACAATCCCACACCAGACAAAAAAATCTGTCATTTTTACATTGATTTAACGTCTGCAGACGTTGAATCAATGTAAAATGACAGATTTCACTGCCTGAGATATAGCAAAAATCTACCATATTGCGTCGATTCAATATCATCAGATGTTGAATGCACCCAAAAACAACATAATTTGCTACGTTGACGCAGCGTGCGTTTAGCTTTATGCGCATGCAAACAGACTCGATGTCGCTTTGGAAAGTCGAAACCTCTGCAGAGAATTGTCGCGGCTGTGAATCGCTTGCTGTGAAAATGAACTTGAAGTCTCGGCCCGAGGTAACCACTAACCAACGTAACAAGGGCTGGTACAAACCGCATTGCGCACACGTGGCATAATCAACGCAACAATGGACTCGCGCAAACTGCATGGCGCACACACGACCGTTGCCATAGAAACCCGATCAAAGGCGTGGAATATGCGCATCTTTTGTTTCATCTGCAACACGAAAACGGGCGTATTACAGCGAATTGGAACTTGAAAGCTGGTCAGCCATAAGTTGCGATATTGTAGTGAAAAGGGAGCAATGTCAAGTCGAAAACTTAATCACACGTCTCTCCGTAACTATTTTTCAAGGGCTGTTTACGGATGTCAGCAACTTTTAAATTTATTCAACGTGACGTGCTGTTGAATTGATGTAAACATGAATGATTTTGCTTGCAACAGGTATATTTTCAAGCGTATGATCAAGTTAGTATTTTCATTCCATTTACAGACAATACCTTTTAATAAACCTTTTCGTCTCTTGTTTCATGCTAATAAATCTAGTTCGTTGCTAAACTTTATGTTGTGCTTAGCTTAAAGATTCGCAGTCCATCAACCGCTAGCCAACGCAGACGCATAGCATGTGTTTTGGTCGAGTTTTGTTAATAATAATTAACGGTAGGTCGAACGTAGCGATAACTCCGAGTGTGGCAATAAAAGCAATTCTAGTGTGACGACATAATTACGTCATCCATCTGCATGACATTTCGCTGAATTTACGTTGCTGCTGGTGAAACACGCTTTCGCCCCCACGGCCAAAAAAATAGTTAGGCGCCTATGGTAGTGGTTGTTATATTTTCGGTATTCCTTTGCTTGTAGATACAACTCAGCCCTCGAAATTAGCTTCCATCTACTATGGCAAAACATTGCCGTCACCAAATCAACAAACCTTGGATTGCGGCGGCAATTGCCGTATGCTTTTGCCGCTGTTTTTCATTAAGTGTTTGAGCATGCTGGACTATGCTTGTTTGACTTGTGGGAATAGAAAGCGTTGACCTTTCCGCTGAAGTTAAATTGTTATTTCTTAGGGTTCTTTCTTTTACACGAAGAAGTGCCCGTTTATGGACGTGTTCCTGCATCATCAGACGCATTGGCTTTTTTGATTACTTTAGTTCTACCGATCCAGTTCTCTACTTGTTTTTTAACGTTACCTTGTTCAGATGGATTACTTCCATAAAATTCCTTGCATACTTTACAGAAGATATTGGCAACTTTTCCTTCCTCAACTGTTTAACCTATACTCCTACAGCAGGCAAATTCCAACCTTTTACTGTTTCCTCTTAAACCATACAGTACTTAAACTTTCTCGCATGGCGAGGCATTCCATTATAATTCAACAAATCCAAATAACCACTAAGTCTTCAATTTTGATGACTAAAGCATATGTCATAATATGTAAAAAATGCATCTCAGCAAAAAAAAAATTTTGAAAATTGGACAAGCGGTTTTCGAGATATCGCGTTCTGAAGTTTTGTGGCTGTCACTAGGTGGCGCTGTTGATATTTCTAATGTTTTTTGATTTTAGGGTTATATTTGAGGTAGAAAGTCGGTTGAAGTGTCTATTCCACCATTTTTCATGATGCAGAATTCAAAAATGATGTCAATTTTAGTCTACAAGAATTAGCTAAGGAGTTGTGTGGCATTTAAAAAAAATTGGGGGACCAAATGCCAACACCCAAATTTCCATGTGGGTAACAAGATATCCCAAAATTTTTTTTTGTTCCTTAAAGTTTTTTGCGTATACTTCTTGATAATATACTGTTTATTTATGAGACTTTTGTCCTTTTTGCACAATGCAACCTTTTATCAAAGACTTGCATGAGAAGTTATATGATCTATTAATGCAATATTTGAATAATGCACGCTTATGATGTCACAATAACAATTACAGATTTTCCCAAAAAACTTTTTTCATTGTGAAAATTGCTCAGGAAAACCAGCCCTTGTTTCAAAATTGCAGTCAAATTTTGTTTTCCCGGGCAATTTTCACAATGAAAAAAAGTTTTTTGGAGAAATCTGTAATTTATTATTGTGACATCATAAGCAAGCATCATTCACATGTTGCATTAATAGATCTTTGATATAAGGTGACATTGTGCAAAAAGGACAAAAGTCTCATAAAAAAATATTATACTATCATGAAGTATATGCAAGAAACTTTCAAGAACAGATTTTTTTTCGGGATATCTTGTTACCCACATGACAATTTGAGGGTTAGCATTTGGTCCCCCAAATTTTTTAAAATGCCCCATGGCTCCTTAGCTAATGCTTTTACACTAAAATTGAGACCATTTTTGAACTCTGCATTATGAAAAATGGTGGAATAGACACTTCAACCAACTTTCTAGCCCTAATATAACCCTAAAATCAAAAAACATTGGGAACATCAACAGCGCCACCTAGTGACAGCAACAAAATTTCAAAACGCGATATCTCACAAACCCCTTGTCCGATTTCAAAAATTTTTTTTTGCCCAAGTTCAAATTTTGAAAACCACAACATGTTACATTTCTTTCTAAAATTTGTTGAATTATAATGGAATGCTTCATATACGTTAAGCATTCAATAACAAATGGCTGGGGTATGCGTCAGTTTATAAACGTCAGCCGCGCAAACTTCATCAACTACTATAGGGTCATTTCATTATAATTTTAAGCAAATTCATGATTTTTTCCACAGGGTTCTTTAATATTCATCATTTTTTTATATGTTAATCATTGTGAAAAATGATGAACAATAAAAAATTTTTTTTTGAAATTTGTTGAGCGGTTCTCGAGATACAGCCGTTGGAAATTTTCACCACTAGGTGGCGATTTTACGCCCAAACGAGATAGTCCAGCAAGTCTTTTTGTTAATATATGATATTAACTTTAGCGGGTTTAGCATACTTTATTTCACACAAAATATAACATAATTAAATAAAATAAACTCAAACGTTTTCGACACGTACGTGTGTCCTCATCAGGAATTCCTGATGAGGACACACGTACGTGTCGAAAACGTTTGAGTTTATTTTATTTAATTATGTTATATTTTGTGTGAAATAAAGTAGGCTATGCTAAACCCGCTAAAGTTACTATGTTTTATTTCTCTATGGTTCAACAAAGCAAACTCTCTACCAAAGCTTTAATATATGATATGTTAGTAACATTTTGAAGTGTAAATATATGTATCCCCCTATTTTTGGGGTCAAGGAATCCAATTCTGAGGTCTAAAATGCATTTAAATCAACCCAAGTGGGTCTAAATAGCATTTCAAAATCAATCTCCAAACTTTGCATACGCCGAACTTCTGGAGCCGTTTTTGGCATGTTTGGAAAAGTTGGGGAATTTTTTTTTAATCATGATCTATTAATCCTATATTACTAGGAAATACATGATTTGTAATTTAGTATTGACCATAGAGAAAGTTAAAAGTCTTACAAATATACTTGTAAATTTCATGCAAAATATATAGAAGTATAGTTAACAGATGGATTACTTTGTCAAGAAATAATTTTTTTTGTTTGGTAAATCATCAAATTTGAATTGCATGAATGACGTCTTATTCACTATTTGATCAATAATTACAATTATTGTGACAGTATTGTATATATGCCTGTATGACAGTATTGTATAATGCAGTGGTTCTCAAACTTTTTCAGCTTGTGGCACATTAGAAAAAATATAAAACGCACGCGGCACACTTACAAAAGAAGAAAAGTTGCTTTAAAAAAAATTATTTTCACGTGTCAATGCGATGGATGTGCTTGTTTATACCAATATAAGCTTCGACTGAAACGAGGTTGCATTGTTGACAAACATATACCCGAATTTCATCGTCAATTCCAAGCAGTCTCTCTCGTTTACAGCTTTTAATTTCAGTCAAAACAGAAAAGCCATGTTCACATAGCCATGAAGATGCAAATGGCAATATAATTTTGATATGCAAATGGCAATATAATGTGCTTCAACCAGTTGTTTTATTTCAATATCTTGGACTGGATCGTCATGCTATTGTCTGATTGTTTATCTATTTTTTTTTTAACGTAATATGCCAAATTGGATATTTTTTTGTCACTTTAATATGGTTTAACGTATAAAACATGCGGTAACCCAAATTTATCATATTACTGGAACATACCACTACTACATCCCAGCTGGCGATGACTGTCATTTTTGCATTAATTCAACGTTAGCCAACGTTGGATCGGTGTGGAAGTGGCAAGTTTAGCTGACAGGGGTCTAAAATTATCGCTTTATCAACGCAACTTTTATCAAAGCACGCTTGATATCTTTAAGACATAACTTCCCTGGGTATAATTGAATTTCCGCAAGATGATGATGTTGTTTTTTGCTAGTTTGTTTTATTTGTTTTTTGTCATTGTTTCATGTCGTCAAGTTATAGCCTATCTATTTTGTGAGTCGTGCAAGGCCTGGTGCGTTGCGCTTGAAATGGCTTTGCCCGTGGTAGGATTTCTTTGTGGGGTTTTCTTTGCCTGCCTTGCTCTTTGCTATGAGCTAAACGCATCAAGACGTGTTCCCCTTACGACCATCAGCACTCTTGATAACGCACCATGGCCGATCTTCATAGCAACTGTCCATACAAATCTTCAATATATCAGCTAAAGTTATGTAGGCTAATAAAGTTATAGCCTATATATGTTTATTTGTTTTGTAACATTTTTTATTTATTTATTTTTTTTATTTTCCCTTTATATCTTAAATTTTTCTGAAGGTGTTGCGACCGTGCCAAATTTTTTTCAACTAACTTACTTCGATCACAAGCACGTTTTAACGTTCGCGTTTTGTCGCTTCTACCTTTTTCTTGACCTTTGCTATGTTGATGTGTATTGTTTTGATATGATGGTCAGAAATAAAAAAACAACTGAACTGAACTGATTGCTTTTGCACGGATCATGAAATAGAATTTGGAAGCAGACAGCCAAAACGCATCCAATTTTTTGGTGGAAACAGCGTTTGAAAAAATGGGTCGTTTCATAAATCAATGAGCTGTTTTTCTTCTGCAGAAAGATTGCTTGATTCATTGCTTCCAAATGGTGGGAAGTAATGTTAGCAATAGCAATAGCTAACATAGCAGCCCAATAGTGACGTGGCAATTACCCTGCTCTATCGGCAATGTCATAATTGGTTTCATCGTCACATGTGCTTATTTATCATCTATTGAAGGATTTAAAGCGCTTTTAAGTCGCATGCTTGTCTGAATGGCTTATTTTAAATATTTATACAGTTCTTTTCCAAAATTTAAAAAAGATTTGCGGCACACTTGAGAATCTGTGGTGGCACGCTAGTGTGCCGCGGCACACAGTTTGAGAATCACTGGTATAATGTATATATGCCTGAAAAAAAAAGATTGTGCTAGCATTTGTAAAAATATCTATGAACAAAAACGTTTGGTTCGTTGCAATGTGAAGAAACTGCATGCCAAATTTTTGAAAAAGTATCCCTTCAAACAAATAGGAATTACCAATTTTTTTTCCTGAGACCAAAGTGGTGTGTAAATGTTTCGTCCAGTGGAACGCATTCAATATACGTATGTGTACATCATCAGAATGCTTTGCTATTAGCTAATGCTGCACACACATCAGGTAACGATGACTACAAGTCCTTAATGGTAAAGATAGTGTGTAATGTTGATAATAGAGTTTGAGTGGTGCATCGGCGTGACAACTGCCCTGGAAAGGAAGGTCTTCGAGCATATTTGGAACAGGTCACACCACTTGCCAAAAATTCTGATGAAGAACAAGAGATTAAGTTCCAAAGGTGGCAATCAACAGATAGATGTAGCTTTGATACACTAATTCTGCCTCGTTCTAACTTCCTTGATTCATTAGTTACTGCAATAGATGACTTAACTTTCCATTCGTTTCTGGCAAAATGCCAAGCAAGATTTCTCAAACAACAGAAGGAGGAACTTGATGACAAATCTGTAATTCTTTTGTTAAATTTTGTTAAAAATTTCCAATTTGTGATACAGGATGAAATACAGTCGTATCACTGGTATCAAAGTCAGGGGTCTGCTACTATTCTGTGAGTCCGATTCGGTGAGTCTGATTCGGTGAGTTCCTAACCTCTAACCCTAAAATGGCAATGATAATTAGGCTACGGTACCCAATAATTAAAAAAAAATTGAAAAAATCCCCCGTTAAGGAATCGGACTCACCGAATCGGACTCACCGAAACGGGCCATTCCGCAAAGTCAGTGTACACTACATCCGGTGGCTATGTGTTATTTGGAAAATGGTGAGATTAAACAACAATCCCTGTGCATTATATCTGATGATTTGGATCATGATGTCGTATTTGTGTATCAATTGATGGAGAAATTGTCTACTTATGTTGCCACGTAAATTCATAACAAGGTCAAAGTTCTGAAATATTTCTCTGATGGAGGTAGTGGGCAGTGCAAAAACTGTAAAAATATGATGAATCTCTGTTTTCACAAATCAGACTTCAAAGTTGAGGCAACTTGAAGCTTTTTTTCCACAAGTCACGGCAAATCTCCTTGTGATGGGATAGGAGGTACTGTTAAGCGTACGGCCGCCAGAGCAAGTTTACAACGTCCATGTCAGAACCAAATTTTAACTGCAGAATCATTGTTTATGTTTAAATCTTCCAAATCACGTATGGCAGAAATAACTTTCTTTTTCTTTGAGCATTATACTTTGAAAAAACGATGTGTTATAATGGCCAAGCGTTTTGAACTTGGATCAACAATTCCTGGTACGGTACCCGTTCCTTTCATCATTTTCAACCTCTTTCTTGTAATTCTATTGGATACAAGAGAACAAGCGAGGATGAACATTTTGCTGAAGTGCACACATTTATTGCTGTACCGAATGTTATTAATATATTAGATGCAAATGTCAATGATTATGTTGCTTGTACATTTGATGGTCAATGGTGGTCCTGGTGGATAGGTCATGTTGATGAAATCAATCAAGAAGAAATGGATGCACATTGCACACGTTATGTTCATGCATCCACCTGGACCAAGTTTAGATTTCAAATAGCCGACTGATAAAGACCAATGTTAAGTTCCATTTACAAAAATTATCTGCATAATTTCAATGCCATTTGCTGCAACTTTAACAGGACGTACCTTTCAAATCAGTGACCGGAGTAACATTGTTGCTAATTTTAATTAATTTGCACAATTGTCAATATAATAATCGTTTCTTCATTTCTCTGCTTGAACCGGTACCTTGTATTAGTTGTTTGTTTCAAGATCATTGGTTTCCAGTGGCCTACAAGTACACGTATGAAACTCATCTCGACAATAGTAAAATGTTTTAAACATGTTTTCATATTCAGCAATTTTAGCTGTGTGCTTTTTATGATAGCAGAAATAAAAATAAGACATTACAGGGGTTGATCTTAACTTTTTTTTTCACTAGCCCACCGGACTAGTTGCTCCCCGTTTTCACTAGCCCGCACGATTTTTCACTAGTCCGACCAGTTTACTGATTTTTCACTTGTCTGATGACGTATTAAGATAAGTGTTTTGGCTTAGACTGAAACTAACTACCGGTAAAGGCTTTCAGATTTCAGTACGCACAAGAGAGCAACAATATGCACAAAAACACCTAGGTCACGGAGGCACACGAGCTCTTCAACTACGACAAGGTAGCAATCCAAAGAAGAGGGAAAAAAACGAAATAAAATTCAAATAAATTATTGTTTGTAAAAATGTTCAAGCTTGGGGACGTATTAATATTACACAGTAATGTTGTATCCAGTCTTCGAAATTAGCCTCGGCAATCGGCAATTGCCGAGGCAGATGCATAAATGGTACATTAGCCTCGGCAATAAAAATGCCGAGGCCACACGAGCGCTTGTAAGGACCACAAGATTACAAAAATAACCCGAATTTTCTCAGACCACACCAGACTAGGAGGTTGATTCAATCTTACTATTGCTTAATGTTTTTATTTGGGTTACTTTCTACTTCGCCGGCGCTTATAGAAATATCACCCTATTTGCATTGATTCAACGCCAGTAGACGTCAAATTGTTGTAAGCATTTACTCCTTATCGCGCTTCGCCTTCCGTTATCTCGTCCAGCTGTATCAGAAACGATCGCGCCGCTTTCACAACGGACCACACAACATCAACAGACGTCGAATACATGTAATTGTAAGTAATAGCTATAGGTTAACACGTTTTTTAGGTTGAGCTTTGTTAATTGCAGTTTGTGATAGACGTCTGGTTGCGTAACAACAACAGGTGCAATTTTATGCGCTGACAATGCTCATGTGAACTATAAAAAAAGTTTGCAACCTTATAAATACTGGCTTAATTGTTACGCAAAAGTTATTCTTTCATCGAATGCTTGTTCTTTACCGGTGTCATTGCCAATATAAATCATGGTAAAGAAAGAGAAGATATAGCTAAAAAGTGGAATTTACCTACTATTGGTTATGAAACAGAGGGGACAGAAGGAAAAGTTAGTGTAGTATTTTGCAAAATTTGTAAAAAATTTTATGACGGAAACAAATCGGAATTAGAAAAGCTACGGGGCCCAGTTAAAAAAGTAGTACAAAATTGGATAAATAGTAGCCTACTTCGGCAGTAAAGAAAAGTAATGCTTCCGATCATATGACATCGCTCGTTCATGAACGGGCAGTTTTGCGTCTTCAAGCGTCTTAAGAAATGACGTCGTCGTCATTTCTTATTGGGCATTGTTGTTACGCAATACAACCGGTCGGGAAAATTAAATCGATTTGTGCTGACTCGAACGTTGAATCAACCCAAAATTAACATACTTCCCCCGTGAGTTATTTAACATGAATTATCGTAACAGCGTGGGTATTGCGTTGCTCGCTTTATCTCTACTTTTGGTATTATTACATCACAACAAATCAAACAATGCGGTCTTGATAGACTACTCTATTATATTTTTCGCTTTTCGTTTTACATGTTGTGGTAGCCTACAATTTTTTCGTAATAAACGTTCACAGCAATTGCCGAGGCAATTTTAACTTTTGCCGTTTGGCCTCGGCAACGTTTTTGCCGAAGTAAAAATATGCTAATTTCGAAGACTGTGTATCAGCATTTGATCACGATATATCAACAACAAAAAACGTTAATTTCGCTAACTGCTGCTTGTTGGGATGCTGACTTCTCCATGCTGGCGTGCTCACTACTACGTGTCGTGTCTAGCGAAAATGCGAGAAAAGAGTAGTCACGTGCTCAGTTGACCGACTTTGCCGCCTTCTTTGTGCAATTTCGTCTCTGACAAGCAAATTTTTGCAGTATTTCAGAGTGACGTCGCCGATCGCCATTTTGTAAACCAAAACTTTTCACCGGCGAATATTTTCACTAGCCAATCGGACTAGTACTGCAACATTTCTACTAGTCCGCGCAAATTTTCACTAGCCATTGGCTAGCGGACTACCGCTAAGATCGAACCCTGCATTATTTGTATTTTCGGTTTGTATTGTTGATGAACATCTACACAAAACCTTGGCACTATCACAATAATTGTAATTAATGATCAAATAGTGAATAAGGCATCATGTACATCATTCATGCAATTCAAATTTGAATTTTTAAATTTGCAAGCTGGCGTGCGGACGTTTCTAGAAAGCAGTGGTAGCGCTCACGCGACTATGCCTTTAACCCACGTCAGTTAGCTTGTTCGTTTTTCTGAATACGCGATTACTCAAGGCAAAGCAGCATGTCAGAAGTTGAAGCAAAGCTTGATACTATTCTGTACAGCTTGAACAATCTAACATCCAAATTTGAGGAGATGAGTGACAAATTTCAAAACCTGAATAAAAGACTGAATAAAGTTGAGGAAATAATTGACCGAAAACACAGTCACCTGGAGACGAGTATCAAAAACAAAGCTGATAAAAGTTTAGTAGTGGAATTATCAAAGAGAATCGAAACATTAGAATTCTTTATGGACAAAGACAAAGAAACAAATGCACTCTTGCAAGAAAAAATTACAAACCTAACCAATTCAGTGACCCGTTATGAAATGCAAACAAAAGAAGATTTGATCATGAAGGACCTCTACAGCAAACGCTTTAACATTCTGATCCATGGCTTAAATGAACAAGAGAGCAAGGCGTGGGAAACCCGACAAGAAACTGATGAGATATTTCGAAAATTTCTGAGAACTGCTCTTGACTACAAAAACCCTGAATCTCTCAAACTCACAGACATACACCGGCTTCCTCAGCATCCAATCTATTCTAACAAGCAGAAACAAACAAGACCAATCATTGTCAAACTCACCAACATTTTTGACAAGCAGGAACTTATGAAGTCTCTCTACATGCTAAAAACCTTCAACGAAAAAAGGAAAACCGATGCTCAAAATTCATACGTATATGTGACTGAACATTTACCAAAAGAACTTCAACAACAAAAAAAGAAACTTTTGCCGATATTCAAAAAAGCAAAAGCGGAAAAAAAGAAAACAAACTGGTCAGTGACAGAAGGTAAATACTGTTTGTATGTCAATGGTGTGAAGCACCTATCCAGCGAAACCTCGAACTAAATTTGTACCTAATTTTATCAGGATTTATTCTTCCACGTGTTTATGTTTAGTATTATATCTGATAACTGTTGGTGTTCACCGTGGCATCCGTGTGGTTCTACTGGTTCTTTCTATACCGGCCTGGACCACATGGGTGCTGTGGTGAAAGCTGACAAGTTTGCTATTATTGTTATTTTTTTCCTTGTGTAACGTTCTGTTTGTTTCTTACCATGTCGAGCTAACTGACATAAATGAGCCTAGCGCTCGAGGCACCAATTTTTATTTCTGTTTTGTAACACTTTCAGGCACTCTGCGTGAGCGCCGCATGTACCTAGACTCTACTAAAATTGCTAACGCAACTCTACGAACTCCTAATAGATTTAACTTGAATGATTCACTTACGTCCTCACTGACTTCTAATATTAAATTGTGCAATTACTATGATCCTGATACTCCAACCTTCAGTAATAATCGACAAAAATCGCTACTGGTATTGCACGTTAATATCCGATCCATACAAAAAAACATTGATTTACTACATGAATTTCTTGAATCCTTTAAGAAAGCCCCTGACGTCATCTGTATAAGTGAAACACGGATTAGAGATGTGCCATGTGTAAACATATCACTAACAGGTTATGATTATGTGTTTAAAAATTCTCATACCTCGGCAGGAGGAGTATTGATTTATATTTCGAATAATTATAAATTTAACATTGTAACAGAATATCAAATTGAAAGTAACGAATGTGAAAACCTATGGGTTAGCATTGATATAGACTCTTCTCAATGTAAGCTTATAATTGGAGCAGTTTATCGCCATCCTAGAACTAGTCAAACTAACTTTGTTGAAGCTGTTGATGCTACTTTGTCCAAACTAAACAACTCGAAGAAAAAATACTTCATACTCGGAGATTTTAATATAAACATTTCTGACTTA
Source organism: Aplidium turbinatum (assembly GCF_918807975.1). Classification (NCBI taxonomy): domain Eukaryota; kingdom Metazoa; phylum Chordata; class Ascidiacea; order Aplousobranchia; family Polyclinidae; genus Aplidium; species Aplidium turbinatum. Next base: position 26,563,911 of record NC_137480.1, read on the forward strand.
AACAGATGTCCCCTTGCAAACAATTATCTTACAATGCTTGCAAGCAACGGAGTTTATCCCTTAATAACTAAACCCACGAGAGTTACTGAAAAATCATCGACCATCATCGATCATATCCTTACCAATGACATCTCTCATTGTTTAACGCCGGGAGTTATTAATTACGATATGACTGACCATTATCCAGTTTTCTGTCTCATCACGAGTTGCAATTCCTCATCTAAGTATTCAACAACCTACTCACGCGACAAACGAAGTTTTGAATTGGAAAGTTATTGCCAAGAAATTTCTGATTGTGTGGAAAAATTCATGCCTTGCCTTACGGCTATATCATCTGTAAGTCTAAACGATAAATTCTCCGAGCTAATTGAAATAATCAAAAATGTAATAGATAATCATGCACCCCTTAGAAAAATCTCGCGTAAAAAGGCTAAATTGTATAGAAAACCCTGGATATCTAAAGGAATTTATGTGTCCATTAAAAATAAGCAAAAGATGTATAAAACTCATTTCTTAAAGGGCAATGACATAAGTAGGTTCCTTTACAAAAAGTACTCTAATAAACTAACAAAAGTAAAATCTTTAGCAAAAAAGCATTACTTCGAACAAAAACTATATACAAATCGTAATGATGCCAGGAAAACATGGCAAACTATTAACTCGCTTTTACCAAATAAAAAATCATCCCAAGCCACTGTTGGTACTATTAATGTAGAAGGAACACAGATCTCCCAACCAAATATCATAGCTGATAATTTCAATAATCATTTCTGTAAAATTGGAAAACACTTGGCCGATAATGTTGAACCCAGTAATGATGATGATTATCTCAGGTACCTAAATAATCGAGTCAAATCTTCCATCTATTTCGAACCAACGGATGAAACTGAAGTAGACAATGAATTACGTCTTCTAGATACTAATAAAGCGTCTGGTTATGATAATATATCGCCATATTTTATCCGACCTGTAACAAGCATTATCGCACCTCCTTTGACAGCTTTGATCAACTATTCATTCTCATATGGCATTTTTCCAGACAAGTTAAAAGTTGCCAAAGTTATACCAGTTTATAAGTCAGGTAACAAACAAGATGTATCTAACTATCGACCTATCTCGTTGTTATCGTGCTTCTCAAAAGTATTCGAAAAGATAATATTTAAACGGATTTCCTGTTTTATTGGTAAAAATTCTGTACTCATTCCTACGCAATATGGATTCCGTACTAATCGCTCTACAACACATGCCGCTCTCGATATCATCAGCACTTCCTATGATCAAATGAAGACCAAAGATTTTACAGGGCTTGCTTTCTTGGATCTAAAAAAGGCTTTCGATACTGTTTGCCATAAACGACTCTTGCGCAAACTTGACCACTATGGCATCCGGGGAGTAGCAAACGACCTTGTCGCATCCTATTTGAATGACCGTCAACAATATGTTGAGATTAACAATTACTCTTCCACTCATCAGCTTATTGAGTACGGCGTTCCACAGGGATCCACACTAGGCCCACTGCTCTTCTTGTTATATATAAATGATTTGTCCAATAGCATATCATCAATACCAAGATTGTTTGCGGATGACACTTGTCTCATTGTCAAAGCTGAAAACTTACGTCTGTTAGAAAACAAGCTCAACTCGGATCTAGTCGAAATTAATAGCTGGATAAATGCCAACAAGTTAACTATCAATGCTTCCAAATCAAACTTATTAGTAATTCCGCCAAAAAAAAACTACAGTAATCTTGATAAAATCAATGTTCTCTACAACGGTGATAAATTAGAAATAGTTGACCACGCTAAATATCTTGGAATAACTATTGACAATCAACTTTCATTTAAACCCCACATTGATGATATAAAATTGAAACTTGCTCGGTCCGTCGGCATCTTGTATAAATTGAAATCTTTCATTCCTCCGAAAACAAGACTTCAATTATATCACTCGCTTGTGCATCCTCATATACAATATGCAATATCAATATGGGGTTCCACTTTTAAGACGCATGTCGACAAACTCCAAACATTCCAAAACAAAGCAATAAAAATAGTCGCGGGAGGTCGATGGTCCGATCACGTGACTCCATATTTTAAACAACTAAATGTTCTTAAAATAAAAGATTTGTTCAAACTCGAAACTTCAAAATTAATGCACAAATATGAAAACAATTCACTACCATGTACTTTTTCTAATTATTTTAAAAAAGCAAAAAATGTACATTCTCGCAATACCAGAAATGCAATTGACAAGGATAATTTTTATGTTCCTCAATATTCATCTTCAATACTTCAACGTAGTTTCAAGTATACAGGAGTGGAAATTTGGAATTCAATCCCATTGGAAATAAGAAAAAAATCACCTAATTCATTTAAAAAAATTTATAAAAGTTTACTACTATCATTTTACCAATGATGATCTTCAGGACTATGTAGAACTTATATTACATGATGTATTTTGTGTTCATTCAAGCAATTATACCGTAAATTTATGTTTTAGATTCTTTTGCCTCGCTTCATTGATGTTTAATTTGTTACTTTTTCTTTTGTTGAGGGTGGCTGCTCGACTAGAAGACCTTCCAGGTCACTTCGCAGCCACCCGTTGCAGTATCCACACATAACACATTTTACGTTATCGTTTGTTTTATCCGATTTTGTTGAATATGTGTGTTTATACTCGCAACAAATAAAATGTCAATCAATCAATCAATTTAATAAAAATAAAATTTATTTTTTGACAATGTTAAAAAGTATATAATCCATCTGTTAATTATACTTCTATATATTTTACATGAAATTTACAAGATTACTTGTAAGACTTATATATAACTTTCTCTATGGTCAGTACTAAATTATATATATATTATATATAGTGTATTTCCTAGTAATATATATAGGATTAATAGATCATGATTAAAAAAAAAAAAATTTTCCAAACTTTTCCAAACATGCCAAAAACGGCTCCAGAAGTTCGGCATATGCAAAGTCTGAAAATTGATTGTGAAATGCTATTTAGACCCACTTGGGTTGATTTAAATGCATTTTAGACCTCAGAATTGGATTCCTTGACCCCAAAAATAGGGGGATACATATTTTTACACTTCAAAATGTTACTAACATATCATATATTAACAAAAAGACTTGCAGGACTATCTCGCTCGAGCATAAAATCGCCACCTAGTGGTGAAAATTCCCAACGGCTGTATCTCGAGAACCGCTTAACAAATTTCAAAAAAAAAAATTTTTATTGTTCATCATTTTTCACAATGATTATATAACATATATAAAAAAGAGCAATTTTTGGGTACCGGTACCCTGTATTTTCTCTCTTAAAATTATAATGAAATGACCCTATACAAAGGGCATTGTGGCGTATTTATTAGGATTGCTATTTGTTTGTAACGACAATGTAACATTAAAATGAAGAAGTTACGTGTCTGGGGCATGTGAGTGTTCACAGCAAGTAAAATAGTCCGAGTTGACGTCTTGGTGCGATGTTTCTGCTGAATAAAATTCCGCTGCAAGTGAATACCACAGGAAGAAATGTGAAACAATTTTTGTCCTAATTAAGTGCCCATTTTGCAATGGCATTTTTATTGCCGTAGCAGAATGGCCATTATGACGTTTGCGGCAGCATTTACCACGACAATTGCCATGTGCCGCCGCTAATTTCGAGGACTGACAACTTGTACGACTATGTCGACTGGCCTACAGTGGCATGACCAAAATTATTGTGAACATGATTAAAATGATGAGTAAACACAAAAAGTACAATCAATAGGCCTACAGTATATTATGGTACCATTTTTAAGTCTCTAATTATATCTGACTTTGAATCAAAGTCAGATTTACTTACAAAATACCGTACTTAACTATTAGTACCGTACCGGTACATTTGAAAAATACAAAGGTCACATCCAGTGCTTTCTACTAACAATTTCTAAATGCTTGAGAATAACGATTTCTTAAATTGTACCATCATTGGGGTTACACTCATATGCTATATCAGATTTACTTTCTTACGGCACTCGGCTGCCGAGTAACATATTTTCAGCGTTGCTCATTGCATTTTTATCAGTCAACAAACAAACCTCTCGAAGAGGAGAAAAAATGAATTCACGAGCAGTTTGAAACAAAAAAGCCCCAACTACAACTAGAAAGGCTGCCTAAATGCCTATCACCACCACTCTGAGTCTGACTCCGATTCAATCAAAAAATCTAAAACACGGTTCTTGTGGTTACGGTCTATTGGTCCAAGATTGCCAAACACCATGGGAAAAACTTCCTCACAGCTGCAGAGAAAATTTATCAATTCGAACACATATCAGTACAACACCAACATTTTAACGAAACTGGTAAATATCTAGTGGCGTATCCTGGTTGGCTGAGTAAGGGAAGCAATACAACTCGTGGAGGATCAGAGCGTGCCGAAGGCACGTGTTTTCTAGGGAGTCCGGGGGCATGCCCCCCCAAAAATTTTTTTGCAAAATACTGGATTATGGATTATAGTGCTTTCAGGAAACACTTTTAGGGTAATATTTGTATGAAATTTATAAGCAGATAAACAGCTATTAACTTATTAAAGGTAGCTCTTCACACAAACGGGCAAAAAATGCGGCTAAAATTAGAAAACACCAAAAACTCAGCTGCAGCTACCTACTGCCGTAGTAGCTTAAGCCAGAATTCATTTCAGTCAAATTTAGCCTACACCTCACATATCCTGTTTTATGCCAAAGTCTATCCAGCCAGGAAAGCAGTGTAAAGCCAACATTTGGCTCAAACTTTTGCGTACTAGGCCAATATTATAACCATAACAGCGTCTTAATTTTTTTCATTTTTAGCCCAATGGCACAATATCCAACAGAGCAGAGTTGCCAGACTATGAAAAGGTCTAAAAGCTAAAATAATACAAAAAAAGGCCAAAACAAGGATGTCACGGTTTCTTTCAAAAAGACTTGGAAAGGTTCAATGACGTAGTTTAATGGGTTATAACCGACAAGCAGTCAATTAAATGTCGAATAGTTCTATTAGTGAAATGATATATATGAAAACGCTTGAAGTACTCCAACGAATGGTTCACCACTTCCGGCAATTAATCAAAGTAACAGTAAACAGCAATAGATTCCTACGCTTGCGGCTTTTGATCGAGTTTAACGTGATCCACTCACAGCTTCTCATACGATTCTAATTTCAGTCAGAAATTATATTAGCATCAACTTTGCTTTACTCGTATTCAATACTTCAACTCTCGATACAACAATAATCTCTCATCACCAACTCATCATAATAATCAACTCATCATAATAATCGACTCAATCATAATAATCATTACGCAAATTACACCACTATTTATACAAGGTTTTTCGGTATAAGCTAGTAACTTCGAGAAGGTTACGTAATGTTACATCATAGGACTCATGGTTCTGTCAAGTCGCACTAAATCGTAAACAAGCCGAAGTTTCTAGATTGTCACGTAGAGAAAATGATTCTAGAAAATACATTGCATAATAATGATTTCGCAATCAGAGATCCATTGGTAAACATTGGTCACAGCGGTAAACCATAATCTCTTCGTGGGAAAATTGTAACATAAGATTCCCAAATCCGTTCGTCTGTATGTAGCCTAATGACCGAAAAGAAACACTCTTCAGGAAACCTCTATTCGAGAATTGTATTTCTGCAAAAATAGCCTCAAAGCTGTCGAAAATGGGGTGCAACGCGATACACCAGTAAAAACTTGTCACTACAGAACAGATTACTTGGATAAAAGACGGAAATTTTCGTCCAGTTGACAAGCACTAAGCAAACCAGTTAAACATGCGACCAACCTCTTCAAGCAACAATTTTAAAATGAATGACCAGAATAGATATCAATATCTCAAACTCACGTACGCAGTACTGTGACGTAATAGTGAAAAATATTGTCACGCAATTCAAACAGGTGTTCAAAGGTGATGATGCAATATTTCATGTTTAAACAGGTTTGACACAAGTCTTACGAACGATGGTGCAGTTTTGGCTCATTTTTAGGAATTTCCATGACGTAAGATTCAGTAGACCTGAACGGTTTTTATATGACGTTTGATTAGGTGAACAATTGTCTGGAACAAACATCCTTGTGACATCATGACAAACGATATTTGGGGATTGAGAAAACAACAGAATGTTCTAGGTTTGCATCTTACAGAATGGTCCAGAACTACGTTACATAACAAAGATTCGCAATCAAAAGTTACTTCAGGTCATAATTGATAATAACACATCGCACCAGAATTTTACAAACAAAACAACACGCTCGTTGAAGACGCAAAGCAGTCCATCGCGAGGCCTTGCACATTGATTGTGACAAAGGAAAATATTAGAAAAAAGGCCAAATGGATATATTTACCTGTTTCTATTAAAAATAATAAAATGTAGGCCTACATATATTTTATGACTTGTAGCGGATTTCAATAAATTGTAGCAAAAATAATTCTGAAAGTATAGCCCGAAAAATAGCAAGTATAAAAGGACTGTAGCGGATGAGTTTTAATCTGCCACATTACGAGTATTAAACAAGTAGGCTACAGAACATGTATTAAACAATGTTGAACATGGTTTCATTTGTTAACGTTACAATATTTGAGAAATATTGATTATTATGCATTTTGAAGAAGTAATTTAAAAAAGCCTAATTTGAGGAATTTGGCCAATCTGGTAACCCTGCGACAGGGAAGCAATTGAAAAGTTGCTTCCATGGATGAATTAAAAGAAACGTAAATCGAGCAAACTTTGCGCTGTTATTTTTTCTTTCTCTCACTTGTTTCTTAGTGTAGCGAGAACAAGAGCAAGGGAAGCAATACGAATCTTTGCTTCCGTAAGCTCCCAACTTTTTTAAAATTAAAACCGAGCTGAAATCATACGGGACATGAGTTAGAAACCATTCTAATTTGTATTTAGGTAAAGAAATTACGAAATCATTTTATCTTTTTTCAATTTTGACAGGGGAAGCAATGCTTCCCTTGCTTCCATTGAGGATACGCCCCTGTAAATATCTTTACTCGTTTCAGCGTTCCAGAATCTGAAGATCTTCTCAAATTAGAAATAAAACTTTCAATTTGGCTACGCTGACTTAGTTTTTCCAGTTAATGCACATGTCACAAAAAAGATTAAGTTATATTAGGCCAATACAAGTTTGTTGTATTCCTGGTGTGAATGGCAAAAGAAAACAAGCATGCGCTTTTATATTTCACATTTTATTGTCCATTGCGGCTCTCGGCTTAATTCACAAGCATTCATTTGGCCCTCAGAGCAATTCGTATTTGAAACCCATGGTAGCCTATAATTATAGCCTATTGGCCCTATTTCACATTTTTCAAAATCTGTTTGTTTGAATTGACAGCTTTTCATTGCTGTTTACGTTTACATTTATAACAAGCTTAAACTGGTTTGGGTTTGAATCTTCATATCCTCGGACTGACAAAGCCTTTGATAACTAATTAATTATTCCTGGTAGTTTCGCATAGGCTACTTGTAGAATGTAGAGGCTCTTGACGCAGGGCCGGTTACCGAGATTGGCAGAGTGAAGTTTCCGATTGTTGAAGTATTGCTAGGGAATTATTTAATCCACTTGGAGCCGCTGAATGGAGAGCAGTTCTTAAATAAGTTGTTCAAGCGCACACCCTGAGAGCCGAACCAGCGTCGCTTGATCTTGAGTCGAGCGCGTAACCAGTGAGCTACCGGGGCGAAACTAACTATCAAACAAGAAAAAGCTACAGCAATTTACGAAAAACTTTTTGCATTATAGAAACATCGTCAAAGTGTCCGAATGGTCCCTATATGGGGGAGAGGATCTTTCAGCCATAAGGTGGTGACCACCCGAACATGACGAACAAAACGGACATTGAAACAAAGTTGCTTTGCTCAAATAACATTTTGGCGGTTGCTGAACATCGTCGAGCATAGGTTGCAGTGTTTCAACAGTCTCTTATGGTGAGAGGTAAGTCCAACAGAAACCAGCAAGCAGATAAAACAGCTCAAAATTCTGTTTTATCAAAAAATATTGAAAGATGTCACCTAAGCGACCAATTGTATTCATATGTGAGCTCGCTGTCACTAAATTCAGGAGAAAGAGTTCCGGGCACGTAGTTGCTATCGCTGACGTAACCCACGTAGGCTACCGGTACCGGTATAGGCCTACTGCTTACCCAAATATGAAAGCAAACAAAAACAGACAGCTGTGAGGACATAAAAACAGTGTGCCAGTTCTTTGAAAAGTAACAACGAAACAAGCTGTTATGCAAAGGAAGTGAAGCTATATCTTCAATTTTGTTTCAAAAGAGCTTTGCTTTCAACTACTGCAGCAGCTCATGGTACTGTAGGCTATTTGAAGTATTTTTGAATCTCTTGCATTATCGCAGCCTGCAAGTTATCCCCAAGACCGAAGTTTAATTTGGAATTTGAAAATATGTTTTTTGATGAAGTGTTGAAAATACTGAAGAAAGTTGCGGGGGAAATCAACATTTGGGTTGTTGGGGCAGCAGTTGCAACTGTGATATTCTGGTATTGGTGGAAACGGCCAAGTTCTAAATACCCCTCTGGCCCCAGAGGTATTCCCCTGTTGGGTGTCCTACCCTTTCTGGGAACAGAACCGGGTCGTACTATATACAAATGGAGCCAGGAAAAGTATGGCCCAGTTATGTCTATCCGCTTTGGCTCAAAACCAGTGGTGACGTTGAACACTTATGACACAATAATTCAGGTGAGTTGCAGAACTAACTTATGAGTTCACAATCACTCGAACTCTATCGAGCAAACTTTTTGTTTTGTAATGTATATGCTGTAACTTAAGTTACTGGCGATAGAACAAGACGTTAAAAAAATATTTTTTTGGTTTAATCAATGGCCTGTCTCATGTGGCTTAATAAATACAATGTATGACGACAAAATCGAGCTTGCTCGGTGGAAAGTTAAGAGCAGGAGCGTTGACACTATCAACTCCAAGGGGTTACTTTTAAGTCCAGGATAATTAAGGGTCCGGAATTTTTCCAAGAGAAACAGGAAAAAAACACATATTCTTTGGATTTGTGCTCTATGAAAGTTTCTATTTCGAGAGGCCTCGACTTTCCATTGGCACCAAGCCCACATGTCTCAACGGCCCTAATTAGGGGCAGCACCTTTTATGAGTCAAACTACGACAATGATGCTTCTCAGAGGTGTCTCGGTGCTAGGACGGTCACTTTACTTAATGCGACTTCATTATCTTAACTTGCTTGTTTTAGGCTTTCAAGGAACAAGGTAAAATATTTTCTGGGCGTCCTTGGGTGCAAATTGCCGGACAGTTTTGGGGGCGGTATGGAGTCGCCCATAAAGATTATGGGGAAGACTACAAGATTCAGAAAAATTTTATGTTGAGAGCTTTTAAAGAGTAAGTTTTGTTTTCTACTTTTTAGTCACAAAGTCCGACAAGATGATTTATATATAATCTCTTCAAACAGTTCTGTGTAAAGCCCTTTATGGGCCTAGGGACCAATATAACTTTGGGCATAATTGCATATAACAACTTGTCATCTATCTTTTCTAGCATTAGTTGCAACGTTCATCTGATGAAAGTGAAAGTAAAAGTAACAAAAATGTTGATTTATTGCTTCACTGTCGTTTCGCGCACCATGACAATGTTCATCTTCAGAGAAAATAACATACAAAATAAAACTTATGAAGTTATATACTGCGGTGCGGCTGAAGGCAAGAAAAAAAAGTGGAAGATACATTATTTTAAAAGTTGGCTAAAAATGTGTGAGCGTACTTTTTATGTCAGACAACGTAAAAATTTTTAACATTAAACATGAAGTCGACGCAACATATTCGAGACAAAATTGAATTGAGAGAAATTTTCCAATTATGCTCAACTTGGCATAAATAGCCGGCGCATCAAGATAATAAAAATTTATAATTTTTGGTGCTAGTGCTAGAAACGATAATTATCCTGTTGAACACCCAAACTTTTCAGTGCTCAGTTGTCATCTATCATCAAGCAATGTTCACAATATTTTAACTCACAATCTAGACAAGGTAGAAATTCTTAATTGCCAGAAAAGTTAGCCATGTTTTATTCAACTACTGCTGCAACTAGCAGATTGCTACGTCGCTTATCTTGACAGCAATTATGGTATAGATTCAAGAATTTTTCACGTTACCAGTTTTAGAAAATCTAATGTACCTCTAAGTTACTTATTGAAATATTGGCCTAATATTTTATTACAACAACTTATAAAATATTTCGTTGACTTTTTTTCTTCCTTTGATCGTTTTGCCACTTTAAGTTTTCTTATTATGACTTTGTTGAACATAAAAACATCTTTTCATCCAACTCCAGGTTTGGTGGAGGAATCAAAGGGCACCAGGCGGGAATGGATGAAATTCCTCATTTTCTAAAGAAACTTAAAACCTCAACAGGGGCCCCTATCGATCTCTCGGTACAGATATTTTTCAAACTAAGTTATTGTTGTAGGCTATTCTGTCAGTAGCCAATAGCTTATGTTGAAGTGAAATCGGGAATGTCAGTCCATGTTTTAAATACCATTGGTTGGTTGGTTTGGTTTTGAATCTTCATCCTCTGGCTGACAAAGCATTGACAGGTTACTGGTTTTGTCATCTTTTCCTTTTGTTGGTGAAATTCGTTTGTTTACTTTATCGTTCTCTACATGTTCGCTAGAGCAATGAAAAATAAATTGAATTGAATTAAATGGTAGTTTCGCATACTTGTAGAGGCTCTTGACGCAGGGCCGGTTACCGAGATAGGCACTGTGAAGTTTTCCGATTGTTGAAGTGTTGTTGCCAGGGAATTATTCCATTTACTAGGTGCCGCTGAAGCAGTCCTTAGAATAAGTTGCTCAAGCGCACATCTTGAGAGTCGAACCAGCGCCGTTTGATCTTGAAGCTTCTTCGTTCACGAAGTCACGCGCTAACCAACTGAGCTGTCGGGACGGACGTAAAACGTAAATTTTGCTTCTTCAAAAAACTTTAATACCGTAGCAGTTTGGCATGGCTTAAAACCATAGATGATAAAACTACTAGGCTACTAGTTTGTTTAAAGAACATGGCCTTGTTTGTAGCATGACGTTCTCTTCGCTGTGGGAAACATTGTGACACAAATATGCGCGGGAAAGCGCTACGACTATGACGACCCAGAATATTTCGCTGTCATGGACGCAGTGGAAAGAGAGTAAGTCAGACTACTAAGGTCTTAGATTAAGTTGTAGAATTCATATTAATCGTAAGAGCTGCACTTTTGCTTTTGAAACGTCCTTTGTTGTTTGGGTGTAGCTGCGTCTGCTTGTTAACAGCAATCGATAGGCTTAGCCTTGGCCTTGCCAGGTTTTTCGTCAGCAAACAAAATCAACTTTTTCATGGAACAAGAACTGGCCAAATGTTCATGTCTAGTATGAAACTACACAACACAGCAATAGTCTGTGCCTTGATCAAGTAGAAAGCTGACGGAATATTTCTGGTTGTTCAGGTCAAACCCACCCAACCCGACGGCGCAGATCATCTGCTACATTGTGCCTTGGCTGAGTTATTTTCCTCCGTTCAGCGCAGCAGATAAACATTTTCTCAATTGTGAAAAGGACTTGGCAGGTAAACAATTTGTTTGTTTTTAGTAACAAAGCGTTATTAATTCAATTTTGATGGCCTACTCACCGAAAACCTCGATCCATCACGACGGCATAATCAAATAACAATGTGCACCTCATAGAACATTAGAACAAGCTGTCCCACTCTGACAAAAATTTGATTAATTTACTTCGTCGCTTCAATTGCATTGATTCAAATGAATCGCGTTGAATTGCAATTCCATTTTGGATAAACATAGGAACTTGGGCGGAGTTTGTGTTGGTGCCTGACAAACAATCTCCAACCAACACGTCCGCCCCGACAGCTCAGTTGGTTAGCGAGTGACTTCGTGAACGAAGAAGCTTCAAGATCAAGCGGCGCTAGTTCGACTCTCGGGGTGTGCACTTGAGCAGCGCATTTCAGGACTGCTCTACATTCAACGGCACCTAATGAATAGAATAATTCCCCGGCAACAACACTTCAACAATCAGAAAGCTTCACTCTGCCAATCTCGGTAACCGGCCCTGCGTCAAAAGCCTCTACAAGTATACGAAACTACTGGGAATAACTTATCAAGGTTTTGTCAGTCTGAGGACAGGCTTAAGATTCAAAATCAAACCAATCAAACCAACTGATAACTACATACTGTATCTAAGATGTAAACAAAAATTCAGTAACAAAAGTAAAACGTGTATGTCTACTTTGCGTATGTGCAATTATCTTATCGCTTGATATTGATACATTGGCCATTCGCCATACAAAACGTGGCAATATATTCTGGAATTCTTACAGCTGGACTTCAACCAATCGTTGACCGACACGTAAAGAACTTCGACCCAAGGAAAATCAAAGACGTCATAGACGCTTTCCTCAAAGAAAGAAGGACCGGTGAAGAAAGTTTTCAAGTACGTTCGGAAAACATTCCTGGACGTTATTTTGACGTAGTTTCTGAGAACAACTAAAGTTAAACTGATCATTGATTTTTGAATGAATATTATTTTTCCAAAGGAAGAACGACAACTTCTCGCTGTTGTTCGCGATGTCTTCCATGCTGGAGCACAACCGACGCAGATCCAGATCCAGTGGTGTGTCCTTGCTCTTCTTCGTTACCCAGACTATTACAAAAGATTGAAGGAAGAACTTGACGCGATTGGTGAGAAGGAAATTGTGACACTTTATCACGTGATCAATTTCATCACAATACAAAACTATTCCATCACAAAGCAACCTCCTTTTACTAATCTCGAGTCAGTATATTGGTCGATAATTTTCTATATTTGCTTAAAAAACAGGGAATGTTCAAACATGTGATCCTGGTATACTTTATGCAGAGGATACAATTGTTATTATCAGCGTCATAATATTTTAGCTTCCACGGTATCTCTTAACGATCGTTCCAAGTTGCCTTTCACGCGCGCTTTCATATTGGAAGTCATTCGGATCACTACGATCGCACCAATCGGTGTCAATCACTACGCCGTCACATCCGGGAACCTTTTCGGATTCGAAATACCGAAAGGAACTCAGGTTTGGTTACGTCACTAAATGTAATCAATAGAATCTGCGTATGATCTCATTTGGTTGCAAATATCTTGGTAATATGAAGACAATTCTTTCCAGCAGAAAGATTTCACAAAACATCGGATACGTCATCATTTCCTTTCAATAGAATTATTCCAGCAATAAGTTTTTGCAAAAACATGTTTTCTACACAAACTTAGTAACTGACATCCACTAAACATTAGACCATCACAGTTCATAACCAGTATACCGCAAACTGGTTCTAACAACTGTATTGATAATAATGATGATGATGATGATTATTTCATTGTAGGTGATGTCGAACCTATGGGCCGCAAACAACGACCCCAAGGCATGGGAGAACCCCGATCTGTTTAACCCAGATCGTCATCTCAATGTCCACGGAAAATTCATTGAATCGGCAACTGCAAGAGTGATCACGTTTGGAGTGGGGCTGCGGGGATGCCCCGGGGGAGATATCTCCCGGATGATGATTTTCTTGGTATTTTCGAATCTGGTTCGTTCGTTCGAAATCTCCGCCGAGAAGGAAGATCTTCCCAACTTCAACAATGGATACAACTCTGGATTCTACGCTCCTGTTCCCTTCAAAGTCATTTTGAAAGAACGCTAAGCGTTTTCTAACACAAAATGAAACAGTCTTTTTCATGTAAATAATGATTCAATTTTGCAGCTAAAAAGAATTCTAGGTTTGTTTACCTGTAAGAAACTATGCGCTCAATAACTTTTGCTATTGGAAAAGATATTTTAGAAATTGAAAATCTTATGAGATCTGATCCTTCTTCATGGTGAGTGTGTGAACAATTACGTAGCCAATATGCTACCAACATCTTATAGCTACAAATTCTTTTGAAGTTCTCAGGCCTACTCGTTTTTTTACTAGTTCGACTCTCGGGGTGTGCGCTTGAGCAACGTATTTTAGGACTGCTCTCCATTGAGCGGTACCTAGTGGATGGAATAATTCCCCGGCAACAAGACTTCAACCATCGGAAGCTTCTCTCGGTCAATCTCGGTGATCGGGCCTGCGGCAATGATTCAAAGCCTCTACAAGTATGCGAAACAGCCAGGATTAAGCTCTGCAAGAAGCTTTTCCAGTCCGAGGATAAATATTTAAAAGCAACTAATCACACCAGCTCTAACGAGACATCGAAGAAAGAGTGACGCTTAGCCTACTATATCAGCGGGTTGTTTAGTTATAAATTCTCGCATCATTTAATTTTACTGTACCGGTAATGAAATGAATACTTATAAGAGTTAAACATGTGGTCTTGTGGTTTCTACATGCAATTACTGTGTGGATAGTGTTTGACTCATGGCAGGCCTATTGTAAAGTCTGTTGATGTAGCCTGGTGTGTTTTTTTCTTTTCATCGCAAGGACAAATCCGGTACAAACCTGATACCATGTTTGTTGCTGTTGTTTGTTAAGGCAACTCTTTGTTACGAATGGCTAAACATTTATCCCTCGGGTCGATGTTTCTTTCTAAGTAACAAGTAGAAAGGACCACAGTTGATCAGAAGAAGTTGCATGCTACTGGATGGTTCTGAGGGGTGTTTAATGTTATCTTTTGGAAAAAAGAAGTCAGAAAAAAGTACTGTAACTACCAAATTTGTTGATGTAGAATCGAATTCGGAAGATAAAATATAATAAAATAATAATTTGAACAGAATCCAGCAAACCGAATTCCCTATTTTAGTATTGCTAGCAAAACAGATTTATTGAGTTTGAATTTATTTTGTTGTAGCCTAACTTTCGTTATGGTTTGTGTAATCTTATTCAATACAATTGCATTGTCATCGTATTTATTATAATAAACCTTTGACTTTTAAAATATTTCAAACCATGTTTACATGTTTTATCATTATATTGTTTGTAACCTACTTTGGAATATAAGTTTTACATTTTAGTTCTCAACTCAAGCCAGGCTTCCACCACACACTGCAATGTAACGTAATTGCAAACCACGTGTTTGTGTGTTTATGTGGACATTCGTTTGTTCTTATTGTTATTTGTTAATAAATTATTTAGCATCACAATGCGACTTTGTCTTGAAGGGAAAAGTTCATGTTAAAAATGAGAGCTGGATAATTTAGCAAAGTAAACAATCTATCAGCATCCTGGTTGTTTTCGTTAAGAAATATAAATGTTGTTTAGTGAGATTGTGTAGATTTTATTGCAATTTGTAATTTATCCCTTCTGCTAACAACTTCGGGTTTAGCTATTTCGAACTAATGAAGTAAAGCTAAATAACCACTTGATCAAAATGGAGCCACATTCTCAGGTACACCATACAACATTGTAGTGATGTTGATGCTGTCGCTTGGAGAAACTCTACAAGTAGAGATTGCAAATCATCAACTCAGTTATGATCTGTGCCTCAGAGCCCCTTTTGAACAGGTAAATAGGCTATATTCATCGCCTGTGGCTCTTCAATAATATATTCTTCAACTGTGGTAAATATCTCTTCGACTTTGTTTCATTTATGTCAACAAATTCATGTTGCCACAAACAAATTTTCAACTTTCTGTCATGTTCAAACTTTACGTCATGACTACAAGTGAATACCAGCCCATGGCAGACCTAGCTTGCTATCAAGCGGCTTGCCCAATCCCATGTGGCGGAGGAGAGCATGGCACGTGCTTTGCGATCAGTTCCAACAATCGTGATTTGTTTTTGTAGCACTAGTTGTAATCTGGTGAAGGAAGCACGGATCATTTTCCACACAGCGGAAGGAGCAATAATTTCATGTGGAACGAACACGAGAGAGAATAAATAATCAAATTATGCAGATTGTGAATAAAAACACTTCTCTAGAAAATTTGAAATCTCTGTAACCATTTGACAGCATTGCAAGTTATCTCAAAACCAAATACTTCGTGTTTAACTTTCTTCTGGCCAGCAGTGTTGTCAAGAATCAGGTTTCTCGTTTTCCAAAATTGGGAAAGCAAAAAGTTAGCTGGCTTACCATCACGCTTCAGTGGACTTTTGTTTTATTGCGAGAGCCGGAAACGAATGTCGTGCACAAACGTAGCACAGAGACCACAGTGATGAAATAATGACGCAATGTAAATAATACCAACTAAAATAAACGACGCCACTTAGAGCAGTTCTCCCGTGATTTTGGCAGACTTAATATGCGCCATTTTGTCAAAAGTGACTTTTTTGCATTTTTCTACGTTTAAAGACTTCATGCATCTCCTAACAAAAATTTGTGACCTAATGTAGTATGGTTTTCGAGATAATTGGTGGGTAAAACCTAACATATTCTAATCTGTGCAAGAATAATTTTCTGAAACCTAATATATTCATCTACTCCAATCATGTAACAGGATATCGTCACGTGACAGCTATAATTTCAGAAGCAATTGCAGCAGGCTATTTCACAACATCTTACATCTCTTGAGTTGCATGAAGCGGATTTAAAAGCGTTTGATAAAGTAGATTGGGCGAAAATGTTGTCAAGCACTAAGTAAGCTTAATTATGTAGGCTAGCCTAAAAATGTCCATCCGAACACACTAGCTTTTCTTTTCATTAAATGCCGTATCATTTAGGTCTCGCCGATCAGTTTGATTTTTCGTAGCCTACTGGTATACTGATGGCTTAGTTGACTTTACGGTACGCTAAATAACTTAGCTTGCATATGATTATTAAGATTTTAAAGCAGAGGCCCGGGAATACGCTACTCAGTGTGTTTGGTCATTTTTAATCAACCGTCCCAGTCTCCCAGATGCTGTGCAGCCAATGAGCCAATGTAGTACGGTAGCCTTAAATCAGGGGTGACGAACCTTTTTGCGGTCGCGGGCCACTTTGTCAATTACACATGAGTTATCGGGCCACACAACTTAGCGCTTGTCAAAATTCTATGACGTCATAGATTGGAATCGACCAAAAATACAAGGTGAAGTTGGTGAATAGTTTTAACAACTTTGCCTTATAGCTTTCCTATTTTCTAACTTTAAACCTTGAAAGTTAGTGTTTAGGGCAAAAAAATAGCAAAGGAAAGGTGTACCAGTGAATGCATAAAAAGCTTTGAGATGTCTTTTGTCTTTAATGCATGAGCGATTGTCAAATCGTTTTGCGGGCCTCACAAAACTCTTTGACGGGCTGCATGCGGCCCGCAGGTTCGTCACCTCTGCCTTAAATGAAGGCATGGCTATTAAGTAGGCTACCAGCAACTAATTTTGAGTCAGCGATAGCCTTTAAACTAGCAGGCTTTTGTGATATCAGCAAAGTCATCTAGAGACAGTTCTGGGGGAAATCCAGAGGCTTACCGGTACTTTAGGTTTGATTTAGGCTTACAAAGCCAACATAGTGTAGTCAAAGTCAACATTTAGCTTATATGAGGCTTTATCATACAAAAACATAACATTAAATAAGCCAATAAGGCGGTTAAAGTCAACATCGAGAGTATATATTAGGTTTTATCATACAAACCTAATACTTTTTTTATAACTAGTTATCTGGCAAAACCAAATATAAGCCATATTTTAATAAACAAACAAAAACCTGGCTCAAATTTCATTCTTAAAAATTTTGTTTGGTTGTCCGCTCCAGCCTTTTAAAAGTCAACTTCGAGTGTTTTACCTTGTTAATTTTACAGCTATAAACACAAAAAGTCGTTTATCTCGAAAACTTGAAAATGGCGGATATTAGGTTGTGACAAATCACGGGAGAGTTGATAAACATTACAGTTTTAACAGACAACATTGATATTTCACGGTGCAGTATCACTTGTTCATAGCACTTCAGACGCGAATGTGGTGTCGGTGGCTTTCTTTGGAAGTCATTGATCGTTTTGAAAGTGCTTTCAAATAAACATAGCATCATTACTATTATTATTACTGGCAGCAAGAATAATGTTTCATGTCATATTTACAAAAACCTGTCATAATCTGGGTGTCAAACTTTCGGTTTTCTGTTCAAGGAGTTACATTCTTTCGGTCAGTGAACTAAAGCAAAATAGCTTTAAGCGCATATTTCTTTCAACAACAAATCTAATGTTTAACCCAGCAAAGTCCGATGTTTTTATATTAATCCAAACCTTGAAGACGTTGAACCAATGTAAAAATGACAGATTTTGTTGGATAGTCTGGTAACGTGTCTGGGAACAATTCACAATCACAAACTTTTGCAATGATCAGCCTCGAGTCATAGGTAAGGATATATAGGCTACGGTACTACAGTTTTTAGAAGTATTTGAAACTGCTTTGAAAACTGTCTGCTTTGTAAAGCGTTGAGAAGCAACGCATATACCGGCAACAACGCTTCAACAATCGTAAACTTCACTTTGTCAAGCTCGGTAACCGGCCCTGCATTCAAAATCCTCTGCAAGTTTGCGAAACTATCAGGAATAACCAATCAAGGCTTTGTCGGTCCGAAGAAAAAGATTCAAAACCAACCAACCAACCATACGCAATGGATACAGCGTTATATAAAAACAAGCATTATTGTTATTGATATGCATACTGTACGACTGTACGTACTCAGAAAAAGCTTTTCAGTGAGTGCTGTTTCAAACTGTCAAATGATGTCAAAAGATGTTACTTACATGTTGTTTTTATGTGAAGAATACCAGCCCAAATAATTTGGTCCTGAAACAAACAGAAGTAAATTATTGACATAAAAGAACTTGTTACTCTTTGAATTTGTAAGTTTATAATCAGTTGATACAATGAGAGGACCAGGCCCGTAACTAAGGGGGGCGCAGGGAGGCAAAGCCCCCCCTGCAATAATGTTGGCCCCCCTTGGAAAAATGATTTTAGTTAGCTCTGTTCGCTAACTTTTCAGTTTTACACCCAATTTTCTTGTGTTGTTTAATTGTAAACATTGTGTATCTAATGTTGTGGTCGAATGCTGTGCTAAACAGACAGACTCGAAATTTATTGCTGGTAAGATCCAGAGTAGGCCTGCACCAGTTTCCAACTGAGATAAGCAGTGTGATGGCCGATCAGCCTCCAGAATACTGTGCAGTTGACTGCCACTATAAGCGTTATTAAATTAGGCTACCGGACAACCACCTTGGTATTTGCGTTCTAGTAGGTAGGCTAGCCTATATGCTTCTATACTTGCAGTTTGAAACTTAGATTGGCAGACAATTCATGGTTTTACACATCTGTTCGTGCCCTTTCAAGAAAAAATAAAAACTTCTTGGACCGTGAATTGCTTATTCCACTATATACGAAACTGAAGATAGATATTCCATCTGAGGCGGAATGGCAAGTCGAAAAACAGTTCCTACTTGACCATGTGGAAGTTGCAGAACACCAGGATTCCAATATAGTATATACACTGTAAATGAAAAAGGTTCGTTTAGGGTTCTTTTAGGGTTCTTTTTTCGAGAAAAACCCTAGGCTTAGGGTTCTTTTAACAAAAAAGGTTCTTTATTGCAAAAAGAACCCTTTGCTTGTCAAAAGAACCCTAAGCCTAGGGTTCTTTTTCGGAACTTGTTTCGAAAAGAACCCTGCAGAAAGGTTCTTTTCGAAAAGGTTTTTTTTGGAACCTTTCTGTGAGATTATTTTAACAACAACGCAACTACCCTGTAAACGAAAAAAACCTCGAAAAATAACCAATAAGGGAGCTACTGCGATTGGGGTTCTTTTTAAGAAAAAAACCCTTTGGGGTTCTTGAAAGAACCAATACAGGGTTCTTTCAATAACCCCCAAAGGGTTTTTTTCTTAAAAAGAACCTTTTTGAGGTACTATAAGGAACCTTCTGAAGGTTCGATAAAATACCTTTTAAATTTTTTTTTAATTAGTACCTTTTTGAGTTACTATTACGAACCTTCGATAAAACACCTTTCAGGGTTTTTTTCTTATTTAGTACCTTTTTGAGGTACTATTACGAACCTTCGATAAAACACCTTTCAGGGTTTTTTTCTTATTTAGTACCTTTTTGAGGTACTATTATGAACCTTCGATAAAATACCTTTCAGGTTTTTTTTCTTATTTAGTACCTTTTTGAGTTACTATTACGAACGTTCGATAGAATACCTTTCAGGTTTTTTTTCTTATTTAGTACCTTTTTGAGGTACTATTATGAACCTTCGATAAAACACCTTTTAGGGTTTTTTTCTATTAGTACCTTTTTGAGGTACTATAAGGAACCTTCTGAAGGTTCGATAAAATACCTTTCAGGGTTTTTTTCTTATTTAGTACCTTTTTGAGTTACTATTATGAACCTTCGATAAAATACCTTTCAGGTTTTTTTTCTTATTTAGTACCTTTTTGAGGTACTATTATGAACCTTCGATAAAACACCTTTTAGGGTTTTTTTCTATTAGTACCTTTTTGAGGTACTATAAGGAACCTTCTGAAGTTTCGATAAAATACCTTTTAAATTTTTTTTAATTAGTACCTTTTTGAGGTACTATAAGGAACTTTCTGAACCTTCGATAAAATACCTTTCAGGTTTTTTTTCTTATTTAGTACCTTTTTGAGGAACTATTGTGAACCTTCGATAAAATACCTTTCAGGTTTTTTTACTTATTTAGTACCTTTTTGAGGAACTATTATGAACCTTCGATAAAACACCTTTCAGGGTTTTTTTCTTATTTAGTACCTTTTTGAGGTACTATTACGAACGTTCGAT
Source organism: Aplidium turbinatum (assembly GCF_918807975.1). Taxonomy (NCBI): domain Eukaryota; kingdom Metazoa; phylum Chordata; class Ascidiacea; order Aplousobranchia; family Polyclinidae; genus Aplidium; species Aplidium turbinatum. Next base: position 26,584,627 of record NC_137480.1, read on the forward strand.
AAAATACCTTTTAGGTTTTTTTTCTATTAGTACCTTTTTGAGGTACTATAAGGAACCTTCTGAAGGTTCGATAAAATACCTTTTAAATTTTTTTTAATTAGTACCTTTTTGAGGTATTATAAGGAACCTTCTGAACCTTCGATAAAATACCTTTCAGAGTTTTTTTCTTATTTAGTACCTTTTTGAGGTACTATTGTGAACCTTCTGAAAGTTCGATAAATTACTTTTCAAGGTTTTTTCGTATTTAGTACCTTTTTGGGGTACCAACCTTCGTATGGTTCCAATAGACACCTTTAGATAAACTTACAGTACTATAACTGCTTAAGGTTTTATTGAAAAAGACGGTACAAAGCAAATACCTTCACAAAACACGATTATCAAGTAATAGTGTTTTGTAGAAATGAACAAGTGTAAAGAAAACGAAAAACGATAAAGCATCTTTATTCTTTACATAATACAGAAAAGTATAACTTATACAACTTGCACTTGATTTTCTTTGCAAAAAATGTGCCCATTTTGTAGAAAAAAGCTTAGTGGTGGGGGTGAGGATCCCGGGGATGAAAGGTGAGATATGCCTTAGTCTACCTTATTTAGTTCGCCAATCGTCCCATTATACCCAGTAAACATCACATTATTGGGCCGATACTGTTTTTGTATCGGCGCGTATGGGGTTGGGTAACGTTTGCACCGTATCGGGCCGATACCGGACAGTACGTAGGCTACCGTATTGTATCAAGAAATGGTACAGTTTGTCCGATACAAACCCAGTATCGGCCCAATACAATGTTGTAAAGTTTGTAGGCTACTGTACAGTGTGTGTAAGGTCACACCGATATCGGCACAGTAGAGTTTTGTAAAGGCAAAACTATATAGTTTGTGTGAGGGCAATCCGGTATTGGCACAGTAGGCTACAGTTTAGTAAAGGCAAAACTGTACCGTTTGTGTATGGGCAATCCGATATTGGCACAGTAGGCTACAGTTTAGTAAAGGCAAAACTGTACAGTTTGTGTAAGGGCCATGTGTGGGCCACAGTAGCCTATGTAAGGCCATGTAAGGGCCACAGTAGCCTACAGTCTACAGATGGTGAGGCACTCACTTTTTCAAGTCACGTTTACAATAATTTTTCTTTAACAACAACAAAAACGATATCATACTAATCAAAAAAACAACAATTAGCAGCATAAATTCACATTTATTTAAAAATAAAATTCATGCGCGATATATCCTTTTGAACAAAAACATCTGTTTCCTTTATTTATGACTTCAACTTTAGATTGGAAGTTTAGTGCTACATCCCGGTACACAGCACGAGTTCACCATCGCGACAAGATTTTAAAAATGAGCGATGAACAGAATAAATTTGCAGATAACTTAATTAACTTAAAATCAACTTACACTGTGACAGATTATAGAAACTTTTAGCATTCCTAAATTATAAAATCCGACAATATTTACAGACTAGTAGGTACGACGTACGAGAACCTATAGCCTAATAGTCCCATGCAGTTGTTGTAGCTATTTTAGATTTAAGCGTTAAAATCTTACACCTCTTTTAACAACGCTTTTTACAGTTTAAAATGTTGACTCCAAGCTTGCCTCTTGTTTATTCAATTCAAACTGTGACCTACCAAAACCGATGCCGTACGAAAATGTATCAACATACTGACAGTAGTCCAGCAATCGTGTAAAGTACAAAATGTACATTTAAAGTAACGCCAACTACCAATATTCTTCGAAGTCTGTAACAATACTAAACTTAACTGACCATGTTCTATATAACTAGCCAACTGAATCTTAACTGCCAGTGTACTGGTACTAAAACGCTGAAACTATCACACTATCCTACATCGTTAGATTCTCTACTTTAGCCTACACAGCTGCAAAGCAACGACTGGATTTCTTTTTCTGTCACAGTCACGAGACTTGCTTCCAGCAGGGATATTGCAGTGTTTCGTCATAGAAACCATTGTTATATTTCACTATCGTTTTGTAATACGTGCGACTGTTACGAGACTGGAACCATGAGATAGATTAGCTGAGAGAAAGTACAATAAAGTGGTCTGTGTGTAATCTATTAAAGTGTGGTGTAACTAAGTTAATCATACAGAAATACAACAGATATCTAGAAAAGGCGACTTCTCAACAGCGTAATTGACACGCGTTTTCGCCTTTTTCATTTTCGGGCGTTAACAGCGCTGACCCTTCTAGTGTCCATCGCTTTATCGAAATTTGCTAAGTCAGCAATCCCGGTGTTCTAATATCCCTGAGTGAATGTAATGGATTGTGCTGAACTTGATGCTGAAGACCTCACAAAGGGAAGTTTGGAAGCAAAGGTATCGCTGCTTGCGAATTCCTCTCTGAACTAAACTGGACAACACCCTTCCCATTATAGTCGCAACTGCTTGTTTGCATAATTTTGCTGTTCACCGTGGTGAATTTGTGGATTTTGAAGAATCTTCATCTCATGCCAACTCCAGCATAAGGAGCCAACAGCAACCCATGTCCACAGTTGGTGGAAATGCAATGAGAAGGCAAATTATCACTCAATACTTCTAAAGTAATCCGGTCTTGGAACTCATACACCAATCTTGTCACCAGGAGGACATGGGTTCTCAATATTTTTAAACTGAAGTAATATTTTTAACGTCATCAATTGATTTTCACCCAGTGCTGTAAATGAGCCGGTTACTGTTTTCTTTCATTGTACACCTGATGAGGGATCTGTGAGTAAATACTCAGCCAGAAAATCATTTTTTTTACATTGATTCAACGTGTACAGACGTTGAATCAATGTAAATAGTGGTTGATTTGCTGGCAGGGTAGTATTCTGAGGTACTAGTTTTTTCTGTCTGTTTTAATAAAGTTATGAAACCATGGCTACAGCTATCTGGTGTGTTTATTTCTTAATTGTTCTGTATGAATAACAATTACGAACAGCAAAAAGTTACAACCATTCAATTGTACATATACAAAATGTTATCACTAGGGCGATTTTTTGTAACCAAAATGACTTCAATTTTGCAAAAAAGTCACCAAAAAGTAACTTTATTCAACGAAAACAAGAAAGCGAAAGAAATGGCAGCAATTCCACATAAAAAAGCATCTAAATTAGTTTCAATTTGTACTCAAATCAGAATTATACATTCAAACTACACAATGTAATGTTTTACATACTCTTGGAAGAAGTTTCTGTCAATCGAACACTTTATACAACTTAGCTGTTGCAGGGAAAACAGTAGGAAAAAACAAACACTTTAGCTGTTGCAGGGAAAACAATTGGTTAAATATAGTTAACACTATTTGTTTGATCGCAAAAATTTATTAACGAGTTTTCGGTAATACACGTGATGCGAACAAGCATGGGCTCGTGCATGCCTAAAATCCATACCATAGTAGAAGATATATTAAAAGTCTGGGCATTACATAAAATGTAAATTCATCTCTCCAGTAGCAATAAAAGATATACAAATAGGGAAATTAGGCAAAAAAGTATGCAAAATAAAGTGACCTAACAAATGAAAAGTAATCTAAAAATACAAAAAGTGACTTTTGGTAACTTTATAACATCTTAAACATTGACCCCACACAACCATGAAATTTTGGTTATATTATAACAGTAGAACTCGGTTAATCCGGATTCGATTTGACCGGCGATTCCATCCGGATTAGGCGAAGATCCGGATTAACCGATGACGGTTTTTATCAAGCCTGACGTTACCTAGATAGAAGGGTATCGGTAAAAATCACCGAAATTGAACGCATTAGTGTGGTCATCTGTCAATTCCGAGACGCGCGATCACCATATTAGCGATAGAATTCTTTTGAAATGCAGTAGCCTATGCATGTAAAACGATTGTATTTGTAGACTCTGCGTCTAACGCAAGAACACACTGGCAAAAGTTATATCTTCAGACATGCGTGTCGGAATAATCTGTAGTCACTCAAAACTTTTGAAAACAGTTACGAAAGACGAGTTTCTTTGGAAAACTTACAAAAAATCAAACATTAGTCTTCTATTGGAAAAACATCACCGACATACCGCCGAAAATTCCACCGACATATGTATCGGTATGGGAACTTGTGTAACTTTTGTACTGTGTATATTGCATATTTCAAACATGTACCTATGTTCCTGTTACTGACAAATAAAACATTGATTGATTGATTGACATCTTTTCAAGTGACAGTACGAGTTTGGGCATTTGCGCACGAATTTTGCGTTAGGAAGGATTACTGTTCATAAAAAGAAGAAATCCGCAATAATTTATTGCGTCACATTAACGGAACAATAGATAAGAAATTTCTCGCAATAAGCCACGTTACGTTTTAGCATAAAATGGCAAAACTGTCGGGAAAATCCAGATAAAGCGATAGAGAAAACGCAACTTTTGTCCGGAATAGGCGAAGTTCCGGATTAAATAATCCGGATAATCCGAAGTTGTTTCTTAAGAAAAAGATTACAAATCATTTGTACTTCCAATTTCATCCGGATTAGGCGAAGATCCGGATTAACCGAATCCGGATTAACCGAGTTCTACTGTACATTTCTTTTGTTAATTGGTACAACTATAAAAAAGTAAATTTGGATACAAAAAATCGCCCTAGTTATCACATAAATACTTAAACAGAGTAGCAAAGCTCAAATTTGTTATTTTTTACATTGCTCGATTTGTGCCTGTATCAGTTGTTCAGCTAATTCAAATTTTCTTTTTCGGTGTCATTACTCTTTTGGGGTGGACCACCGCCAGTGGTGAAGCTTTCTTGGCGGGCCAAAGAGACCCTTTTTTTCGCTTGGGCCTTCATGTTTGTCCACAACCTTTGAAGCGTACCCTCTTCTCTAACTGCGAAGGTTGAGGCACCATTAAAATCTTTTGTGAGTTCCCGCCAGGCATCATTTTTGTTGTGTGTGGTAACACCATCAGTCTTCTTGTATTCAATAATATTGCGATATGTTGCAATGCAAGTGAGAAACAGATCTTCTTCGTGTGGAAAAAAACTTTGCTATCGTTGTTTTGACATTTTATAAATGAATTAAATTTAACAGTCAAGAAAAAATTGTGAAATATTTGTTCTACACTGAAATACAAAACAGTAATATAATATAGTCAAATCATTTCAGAAAAATTTACCTTAGCCCAATGTTTATGAAAATAAATTTCTAGTTGGCAGTTGTTTCTTGATAAAAAGCATTCCATTACCTCCACCTTAACATCTAGCCACCTGAGTGGTGAGAGCATCTGCTCGATAACTGTATGGTTCTTTTGCTGTTTCCAGTCGTCTGCTGTGTTGCATGTGTAATCGCAGTGTACTGTATGTTGTCGCAATGAGCGTAAAATAAAACATGTTGTTTTTAACAAAGCCTCAGCACTACTGTAAACTGGTCTGGACAGTTTAGCACCCCGTAGTCTTGTAGGGCATTGCCAGGAGTTTAAACAGCAAGGAGTTGATCCATGCAGGTGGACCCCCTCCAGTGTGTTGACTTAGGCAACCCCAGTAACAGGTGGAGGGCTGGAGGCCTCCCTCAGAGAATTTTAATTTTGAAAAAATTACATTAAAGTTAGTTCATTCTGAGTATTTCGAGCGCAAAATGGTCAAAAACAAGATAAACCTCTTTCAAAATGCGACGGTTTCTATCAGGGCCATTGAGAGAACATTTCGGGCCCGGTACCAAGCAAAAATCTGGGCCACCAAAGCTTTGAAAAGCAAAGCAACTTGCAAAGCGACCTTGCACAACTGTCGCTGACACTTGAAATGCCCTTTCACAACTTCTTAAAAAGCATGAGAAATGGTTTCTTGATATTAGACTGTCATAACACCTCTCCTACCCCCGGTTATAAAACACTGTTCTAAGTGGAATTGTCTCAAAGATTCACTTTCAAATTTCTGATGAACAACCTTGTAGCCTTACTGCATCTGCTAAACAGGCTGCTTCTGCAATGTAGTGAAAGTTACGGCACACCAAGTTCAGTAGTTAAAACCAGGCTGCTTAGTACCTGGCTCACATATTACAGCAGATATCATTTCGAGCAAATTTGTGAATACCGGTCCAGCTTACATTTCTACCAAATAATTAATCAGCAAATGTAACGCTTTTTGCCATTGCCATGAACAAACAATGTATGTAGGTACCTTTTTCTACCACTGAACTGTACTAGTGTACTGAATCTCATAACAAATCAAAGAAATACTCATTGCTAGAGTTATGACTCAGCAAAAACCATCAACAGTCTGATTAAATCATTGATCAACTAATCATGCACAAAATTTTGTTGGTGCATACCAACAACGAATTAACTTTAATCACTGTTTAGTTAATCAATGATTAACTTTAATCATTGTTTAAGTTAATCACTGTTGGTGCATTCGACCCTAAGTCTTCGGTGATTTTAGTTAAATTTTGTATGAAACAGTCCTTTACATTTACACTGCAAGAAATCACATATACTTTGCGGGCGTTCCAGCTTGACGAAAAAGGTTTCATACTAGCTGTGACGTCACATTTTAGACATGCCTCAAATCATAGCTAAATCGCTCATCATGATTTCTGGGCGACTTTGCGAAAGAAAAAGGCACGCATAATGCAGTCTATGGAAGTTTTCTGATCTGAAGTGAGGCACAGCTTGGAGCTGCCTTTCCTCGCGTATTTCAACAATTTTGACCACGTGAACGCTCGATATGAATATCGCCACGGAAACAGAAAAAATTAAAGCACAGTTTGGGTGTAGAAACGTAAAATTTGCGGGAAAGGGGGCACGACTACAGCAATTCACACAAATTAAAGCACCTAAAAACGTGCAATACTTACTACTTTTTAACAAATAATATTAATTCTGTGATAACTAATTCTTTGATATAACTTTTGCTTGACCAGGGACGTGTAGTCAGATGAGGCACTGCCTCACCTGCCTCCCCTGACTACACGTCCCTGGTCTACACTCTACAACATTTGTAAAATGAGATGAAACGACACACGAATTTTGATTTGGTTTTTGTTTGTGCTTTTAATATGCTTGATGTGCATTAATTTATGCTACTTTAATGTGCGTATTAGACAATTTCACTTGCGCTGTAACTTTTGAGCTTTCGATTTGTGGACTGTCTTTGAAAAATTGAAATGAGCAATTTTAGAATGAATACAAATCGACTTATCAGTTACGAATCCTTTTTTTCTTTTGGCCATCAGTGCAAGAGAGTGCAAAACAATAAAGAACGCATGACGAAATATAGGAACACAAGTAGGCTAAACAAAAAACTAACGTAAATTTATCAAAACAACTTGTTGCTGGTTTAAATTATGCCGTTCACATTACACAAGACGTGCGGAACGAGGCCAAGACTTAGAAAAACAAATGGCGTGGCTGGGACTATAGGCCTACTGGACAACAACAACAAAAATTCCGAGTTAATTTCAGTTTGAATATGGTCTAGGGGTAATTTGAATGCGCTGAATCAAAAAATGAAATTATTTTTTCTCTGTCACATCAAGTTTTCTTGCAATTTTGGAATTTATTTTTCCGTAAGCTTTTTTACGCTTATGACAACATCATGTTACTTGCAATTAACCTTCCAGAAACAAAGTGAAATTTCAATCTGTCACTGCATATATTTTTTTTTTGTAACTGATCAGAAAACTGCTTAATTGTGCTACTGTAGAATGATAGATTGATATGCGACAGAATTCCACTTTAGGTCTTATTTAACCGGTTACAGATGGCAGCTGTTACTTCTTACACCCTTAACTAAAAAGTAGTTAACTTGATCGCTGATGAAATGACAGCGCAGAACACTGTATCTGTGCTGTTCATCTTATATTATCACCAGAGCTGTCATAAAGAGCCTATACTTGGTCAGTTGCAGACTTTGATTCCCGTACAAAGCAATTGTTGGGCTACCCAAGTCTGGATTCTGCTACATAGACCTGTGGCTCATTGCAGTGCAATTCCTAAGCCAGTATATGTACCAAATTCCCTGATCTTGGAGACAATGATTTGGTCTATAGTTGAAATCATCAGACCAGGAACATATGTCGATTTTTAGCGATGAGTTTACCCATCCTAATGGAGTCTCCTACAAGTCAGCAGTTGTGAAATGAGCAATCAGTGACAACTGAGCTAGCAACATTTCAGCAAGTGCCTGAAGTTGGTAAAGGATGAAACTGAGCAAGCAACAACTGAGCAAGCCGAAAATTGGAATGTCACAATTATGTCACCAAAATAAGTTTGACAAGCGATGACCAAGCAAGTTCGACGTGAGCACGTAAATCTCATTTGTGGACTTGACAGTAGCTAAAATGTTCTTGCTGAGGTGAAGCACTTGCTGAATTGTCGCATGCCGAGTGGTCCGACGATCTTCTAATGTGTCATTGAAGCCTTCGTTATTTAACAGAACAGATTCAAAATGATTACACATTTTATACCGATTTTTAGGGGGCACATGACCTAGTGCTCCCCTGAATCCGTTCCTGTCTACTAGGGTCAAGTCAACTGCATCATCTGTGTTACTTTATTGCAAAAACTTGTTATGTTGGCAGTTATCTGGATCTATAACTGTATTTCATTTTGAGGTATCTGTGATTACGTGTTCTTCTTCATGTCAAAATCGAAAATATTTTGTCCATCTTGTTTCATTTTACACGTGTGCATTTCGAAAAATTCGTATAATTTCGTATACGGTCCCTTTCCAAAATTTGTCCTTGTTTCAAAGGGCAGCGTTTTATAGCAACTCCATTGTGTTTACTTCTAAAAAAATGTAGGCCTACTTATTTTGGACACACGTCTTTATTTTCTCTCCATGCGCTGAAACAGGAGCGACTGATGTAAAGTGTGACACCTTCGGAGCTGGAGCGACTGATGTAAATTCTGACACCTCCGGAGCTGGAGTCACTGGAGTAAAGCCTGACAGCGCAGGATCTATAGAGCCATGTACCGGTACCTCTTTTATAGCGGCACTGCAGCCCTGAGTCAAGTTGCAAATTAAATTTCAATAAAGCTTAAGCTCCTTGCAAAATAGCAGCACCAAGTGATAGAAGAGAGAGTACATAATAATAGGCTTAAGCTTGTTCTGCTACAAATTCCAAACACAGAAGACAGAAATTACCGCACAAACGAAACACTCAAAAGCAGTGGCGCAGCCAGAAAAAAAATTGGGGGGGGGGGGCAAATATTTGATCAATTAAAGAGAACGACAAAGTGTTTGATTTAAGACATCGCCACCTGATGTGCAATGGCGTATCCTGGTGGGTTAAGCAAAGGAAGCAATAAAGCTGGCGGGGGGTTAGAGCGTGCCGAAGGCACGCGTATTCTAGGGGGGTCCGGGGGCATGCTTCCACGGAAAATGTTTGCAAAATTACACTCAAATAATGGATTATAGCGCTTTCTGGAAACACTTTTAGGGTAATATTTGTATGAAATTTATAGGCAGATAAACAGCTAGGCTATTAACTTATTAAAGATAGCTGTTACACACAAACGGGCAAAAACTGCGGCTAAAATTAGAGAACACAAAAAACTCAGCTACACAAAAACCCAACAGAGTAAGCGATTCTGAAATTGCTTCCACAGATTAGTTAAAAGAAGCGTAAATCGCGTAAACTTTGCGCGATTTACGATTTGCAAAATTTATTGGTGTCTTTCTGTGTGTCTAAAACAAGTTCTTATGGGGGGTGTTAATAGCCAGATGTCTTGGAAAACGATATAAATCTATACAAATTATATTATATTTTCAACAAATGGTTCAACTTCGGAATCCAAACTTTGAAAAACTGGGGGGGGGGGGGGGCATGGCCCCTTTCGCCCCCCCTGGCTACGCCTATGCTCAAAAGCAGCCGCTCCCACGCTCCATCAACCCACAAAAACTTGTTGATGATACACGGGAGGCAGTGGGTGCATCGAAAAAAAACAGCCATTTACGTAAGTTAGATGCCCCTATAATGTTTCACATGAATTGACCGAAAACGCAAAAATTAGTCACCAACGCATTTTTATTGATTTCGTTGCGCTCCCTATGCGATTGTTGAAATTGCACCGAAACAAGACCACAGACATATAGCCTAGATCTATGAATCCCTGATATAGGTCTTCTAGTTTTTATTAAGCAACAGACGGTACGTAATGCAGGTGCATCATTGATCTGTGATCTTGCATCTTCAATATCTGTCATAGTAGGATTCCTTTAGACTGATGAGAGAGGAGCTTCATCGTATCTCTCTACAAAGATAAAGGGGGTGCATTCAAGAAGATCGTAGATCTCTAAAAGCTTTTTGATCGTGTTCCCTGTAAAGTTATCTGGTGGACACTGAGAAATATTTAATGGAAATGGTGGATTGTGCGACTTATACAAGGTTATGTACACTAATGCCAGGAGCTGGTGTTCGTGTTGGTGACCACTTGACGTAGGAGTAGGAGTACAGTAGGAGTACACACTAAAGTTTAGTATTAAGCTCTCTACTCTTCATTGTCGTTCTCAGAGGCTTTGTCAAGAGAGTTTCGAGCCGGTGTTCCTTGGGAAGATCTTTATGCAGATGACTTAATTATTTTAGCCGACGGCCTGGAACAATGAGTGTGTACAGAGAGGCTCCTGCCTTGGAAAGAAGCATTGGAAAAGAATGGCTTGAGAATAAACACTGATAAAACCAAGGTCGATCTGTGGTATAGGCCTTGAAGAACTACACGATTCAAGCAGATTTCCTTGTGCTGTCTATCGCAAAGGTGTAGGTCGCAACAGCATTCACTGCAACGGATGCCACAGTACTGGATATAAAGAGATGCAGTCGATCTGATCACTTTGTCCGAAGACTCTGACTTTAGATGCTCTCGATACCTAGGCACATCAGCCCATTCGATCGACGGAAGAACGCAAACAGATGTTCAAGTGGTCGGGAAAACTGCAAGTTGTAAGCTCTTTTCGTTTTCTTAGAGACTTACTTTCCGCAGCAGGAGGATGCGATTACACAATAACGCCGCGTGGAAAAGCAGCTTAAAAAGCATTCAGAGAACTGTTGCCAGTCTTAAGATCACTCCACCTGTCTTACAAAACGTGTGGGAGAGTGTATAATAGGCTACTTGTGTGCGACATCGACAAATATGTTATGTGAAGTCCAACAATGCAACAACAAAAATGGTCTGACCACAAATGCGGTCATCCGTGTTGCAAGATCGACTGCTGGTTCTTGCTGACAAGGCTCCGCTGGTATGCACATGTAGAAAGATCTAACAGTGCATTGAATTTGGCCCGCAATTTCCAAATTCCAAGAAGACGTGGGGTTGGTATAGGCCAGTTAAATTGGGAAGCGATAATAATAAAAGATTTTCGAGAGTGGAGTTTATTGAGATCTGACCCCTGTGACCCTGAGAAGTGGAGTGAGATGTGCAATTTGCCACGTGTGCAGCTAGCCAGTTATCTGGAGTGGGGACTACAAAAGAACTGCCTCTCAAAACCTAAACGTTAAAAAACAAAACTCGGCTACAATGAATGGAAGATGGAATGGAAGATTTCTATGGTGGAATGGAAATGGGATGGAAGAAAACTTCAGGATGGAAGATGAAAAAAACGTCCAATAAGAAAATTTTGACAGCCTTTTTAAAGGAACAATGGTTTGGACGAGTCTCTCCACACGATGATGGTTGAAGTGGAATCAAAATATAATAAACTCCAAACCTATCGTTCCGATACCGGTAACTTTTGACCCTCGCGATAATGAGCCTCTAACACCAAATAATCTTCTACTGATGGTATGCCCTTTACCAAATTTCCCCCTAGGTTGTTTGAAAAGAAGGACTGATTTGACGTTCGACGTCGGTGGGAGCAAATCCAATAAATAACACATCAATTTTGGCAAAATTAGAACAGGCAATATTTGCCTCAAATTATCCAGCCACAAAAATGTTACCAGAAGAAAATAAATCTTCTTGTTCATTGATCGACCATTCTCAGCGGCGCTCTAAACGATCTATGGGTAAGGTTGTAGAAACCTATCCTAACAAGTGCGGAACTGTTCGAACTGTACTTGTAGACCCAACATAATGCGGTAAAATGGCCAATATCCAGATTATTCGTCATCTAGATGGTATTGGTTAATAAGTGAACCTTTAAACAGGTCAAAAAACTGTGCACTCGATGTAGCCTAACTTATATTGAAGTTTTAAAGTAAATTCATACATTTGTAGGGGTAGGCTATGTTACAATTCGTTTATATTATACTACGTCTTGTATATCCATTATGCAACCATGTGTTTTTATCATTTTGTGTCGCTGTTCAGTCAAGCTTGAAATCATTGTTCAGAAAACTTTTTTTTCTTCTTGTCGTCCTAAGCTAAGGAATCGTTTGTGCGAATGTGCGTCTCTTGACGTAATTTCTACTAGTTATCGTAATTTTGCGGGTCAGACCAGTTTACGGGTCAAACTAGTCCATTCTTTGTGTCTCTGTGTGAATCTAAATATGTCCATCAAAACAAAACAGATATTGAGTGGTGGCTACAACGCATTTCACAGTTTACGATAATTAGATTAGTGTATCATAGAGTCAAGACATCTGCTGCTGCATAAGATAGTATCATTTTATGCCAACTATCGAAGTGCAGAAATGAACTCGTGAAGATCTGTATGCTACAACTATTTGGTCCAAAAATACGGCAAGCAGAAACGTCAGTCGACTTCTGCTATTGATGATGGTGATGATAGTATTGATATGGATATGAGGTGCAAAATATCAAGAATCAGTGAAAATCTGCAGGTATTAATTTACTAGTTGATTAGTCTGAAATGTAATAGCCTATATATCGGTTTTATTTGACTTTTCATAGGCATATTGGCCCATTTTAACAAGAAACAGTACAGAAACCGACTACTATACACTTTTCTGACTGCTGGCTCTGACTCAATCTGTCAGGAGCTTGTACTCCACACTGCACATGCTTTGAAGTCGTGGTTGAGAGCTTTACTATCTTCCTGTTAGGCGTAGAAGATCAAGTGTAGAGCAAGTTCAGTCGTATGATCAAGGACTGCCTTTTGGCTAAAAAGAAGGCCGATGCTGTCTTTGTTGATATTGAATGGTTGTGTACGCGCTAATTGTTGTGTTTTACAGTTGGTTGGCGAGGTAGAAGATGCTTTCAGCATTGAGCGTCATTTGAAGCAATTGAAAGGGGAGATGGCGAAGGGGGAAAGCCGTCGCAACAACGGGTCGGTTCGCGACCGAATGTTGCGCACTCGATCCACGCGTTTGCACGATGTGAACGAAATGTCGGTTGCGGATCTGCAAGCGAAATATCCGCCGTTAGGAACCGCTATTTGGGTATGTTGAACATTACGTTCATTTTTATATACATATGGCACTGTTTCAAGACTAAAGCCAGTATAACGTACTGGTTAGTAAGGTGACTAGGATCTAGCTGACATCAGATATATCAGGCGATAACTAGCCTATCAGGCGATCGCTGCTGGAACTTGCTAGCTTAGTGTAGTAAACTCACAGTATAAACACAGAAGCCTGATTAATTGACAAATAGATTTCGCTTTTAAGGATTATTATCCGACTGACCCTGTGTTTATACTATATGAGTTTTAATATATCCTATATAATGATAGAAATAGTGGATGTATGTGAGGGTTAATTTGAGGTTTTTGTCTGTGCAGATGATCGAAGAAATGAACAGTTTGGTGCAAAAGGATTGTGTTGAACTGCTCTCAGAAACTAGCTACCACCGTTTTTATCAGAACGTTAAAAAGCAGAAATTGCCGGCGGACATCCTGAACTTAACAGGTAACATGACAAAACGTGCATTTTCATTATATCAAGTTAAGTTTAAACTATTTTTTCTTGCTTGAAGAGAAGGGTTCACAATTGACGTCACCCAGTTTTTTACCCCCTCCTCCAATATCAACTTTTAGGTACCCTCCCCAGTTACCGGTTGACGTTGAACGCCCCCTTATTTGTAGTTCGTACAGTATGCATAGTAACTATTAATTAATAGATAATAGTTCATTTTTTAGACAAGGACGAGTTTACTCCAAGCTGGCTACTCACGGTACCGTCACTCTTTCATGATAGTTATAATGGCTACATCACAACCAATGCAGTAAGCATCAATTTTCAATGCATGCTTTGTTACAGCAATTGGTGATTATAATTAAGCTAATTAAGAATGTAAAAGTTGATTAAGAACATTACTGATGTCCTGCATAGCGAGCCATCGCACTTGATTGATAATCGCTAAATGTGATACCAAGAAAAAGGCCCTTGATGGTTGTGTGCCTCCCTCCCATTATATTGTTTAGTGAAGCGAATGTTGCTCAATGCCCGCACTTGTGCTGGCCATCGAGTTGATCTATATGCTTATTGTTTGTTGTAGAATCCAGAATCAACATATCCGGTTGTACGGTTTAAAGAAGATGGCTTCACTGTCATGGTCGCCGGATGTCAAGTAATTGGCATGGATAATTTAGTGGATGCAGTCGCCGTGCTGTTGAGTACTTACTGGGTGTTTAACATCCAGTAGCCTACCCCAAATCCACTAAGCATACCTTGTCTTTTTTGTCTACCCACATTTTACATTTAGATGTGGAGGTAACAAGCAAGGTATTGCGTTTTGTGAATAAATTGTAATGGGCAGTGATTATGCAGGATGCTCGGAAGGTTTTTAGGAGATCAGAAAACGTGCACCGGTATCTCGTTGTTGCAAGCATGTTTTCTTAGCTCTTTAAAAGCTATCCATCATCCTATGTAATTTTTGTAGTTGTTGTGGTCTGTATTTTTTATCGTCCTATATGTAAAGAATGAAGATGCTTCATCGTTTTTCGTTTTCTTTCCACTTGTTCATTTCTACAAAACACGATTTCTTGATAATCTTGATTTGTGAAGGTAAATTTGCTGTGTATACTGTCTTTTTCAATAAAACCTTAAGCAGTTATTGCACTGTAAGTTTATCTAAAAGTTTCTATTGGAACCATAGGAAGGTTAATTGGTACCTCAAAAAATTTCTAAATAAGAAAAAAAATTGAAAGGTATTTTATCGAACCTTCAGAAGGTTCATCATAGTACCTCAAAAAATTTCTAAATAAGAAAAAAACCCTGAAAGGTATTTTATCGAACCTTCAGAAGGTTCATAATAGTACCTCAAAAAGGTACTAAATAAGAAAACAAACCTGAAAGGTATTTTATCGAACGTTCAGAAGGCTCATAATAGTACCTCAAAAAGGTACTAAATAAGAAAAAAACCCTGAAAGGTATTTTATCAAAGGTTCATAATAGTACCTCAAAAAGGTACTAAATAAGAAAAAAACCTGAAAGGTATTTTATCGAACGTTCAGAAGGTTCATGATAGTACCTCAAAAAGGTTCTTTTTAAGAAAAAAAAACCTTTGGGGGTTATTGAAAGAACCCTGTATTGGTTCTTTCAAGAACCCCCTAAAGGGTTCTTTTCTTAAAAAGAACCCCATTCGCAGTAGCTCCCTTATAGGTTCTTTCAAGAACCCCCAAAAGGGTTCTTTTCTTAAAAAGAACCCCATTCGCAGTAGCTCCCTTATAGGTTCTTTCAAGAACCTCCTAAAGGGTTCTTTTCTTAAAAAGAACCCCATTCGCAGTAGCTCCCTTATAGGTTCTTTCAAGAACCCCCTAAAGGGTTCTTTTCTTAAAAAGAACCCCATTCGCAGTAGCTCCCTTATAGGTTCTTTCAAGAACCCCATAAAGGGTTCTTTTCTTAAAAAGAACCCCATTCGCAGTAGCTCCCTTATAGGTTCTTTCAAGAACCTCCTAAAGGGTTCTTTTCTTAAAAAGAACCCCATTCGCAGTAGCTCCCTTATAGGTTCTTTCAAGAACCCCCTAAAGGGTTCTTTTCTTAAAAAGAACCCCATTCGCAGTAGCTCCCTTATAGGTTCTTTCAAGAACCCCATAAAGGGTTCTTTTTTTAAAAAGAACCCCATTCGCAGTAGCTCCCTTATAGGTTCTTTTTCGAGCCTTTTTCGTTTACAGTGTAGCCTACTCAAAGAAATGTACAATCAACGACTGGCATTCCTGAATGTAGGCTATATAAGCTTGCCGCTACTGTGGCATCATTCGGGTCCAGTAGTGCGGTTTGTGAGAGTGGCTTCTCGGTCTTATCTCGGATAGACAAACCTACACGCAGGTCTATGCTCCAAACGAACTTGGTTCTGTTGGCGTTTGAAAAGGAAATGACCGAGAAAATAGACGTGGACGTTTTTGTTAATAGATTCAGTGAAGTCCATCCATGCCTTCTGTTAAGGTAGGACCTAACCTATCTATGGCGAGGACACATTTCACTGATGGTGTGAAATAGATTCTCACTATTATCATTAAAGGATTCATCTTGAAGAGATGATTGTTGATTCTGCACTAGAAAAAATTAGGTGCATTGTACAATTATTTACAAAACGATGAGTGACTGGTGCAGCGGCTGCAACCCTATTATATCATAGTTCAAACAAACAACAAACGCTTATTTTCTATGTAGGCCTATAGGCCTAATATATTTTGTGTGATTTATGCAGCGCATTAGAGGAAAATGTAAATAAACTGAAACGAACTCAAAGTTTATGAAAGGCAATGGAATAACTAATAAAAGAATCAACTACAAAATCTTAAATTTTGCTGCGGTTTCTATGCCAATTTTTACGATTTTATCACTAGTTGATGGTCGGATCATCGGATGTTTTAAAAATGATTTTGCTTCTCAATTTCTATGCTGTCGTCATTATAATAACTGTTCAAGCTACAGCATGTAAGTTAATTCACTCTATGATGCCAGCTCACGCTGCTGTTTCTATGATAATCTATGCTAATGTAAACGCTGTAGCCTATTACGATTAATTTTTTTGCGTAAATCTTACCCACATTGTGTACAAATACATGATACGGAAGGTAAAAGTTGGGCCCCCTTTAGAATACTTTTTGCCCCCCTTAGTGCTCCAAGCTAGTTACGGGCCTGGAGAGGACAATGCATAACCTATACCGTACTAGCCTAGCCAGCATTGTTCATGCAAGAGCAGCTAACAAAGGACATAGTGTCGAAACAATGCATTTCATTTGATTGGCATATTGTGAAATGCCCCATTAAACTTTTGCCAAATTAAAAAATATTTTTGCGTTTTCCAATGTGTTGTCAGTAAGAGCCAAAATATTTTCAGCTTACTCGATCTTGCGATGGTTTTGGTAGCTGAACATGAAACGTAACATTCGACGACACAATTGACTCGAGCAGTCGCGTTGACAGGGGATGCAGGGGTACTTTTGGACCCTGGCCCGGATAATTTTAGGGGCCCGGAATATTTTCAAGGGGCCCGAAAACATGAAGAAACCACAGCGCATTCTTTGAACCCGTTTTTCTTATAAAAATATTGGTTTAGGGCCAAAAATCACATTGGTACTGGGCCCTGTAGTATTCATGAGTCCCTTTCATTTATATTCTCATATTGATATTGCATGAACCGTTGTGTATTTATGTTACTTCGCACATGCAAACGGATTTTACAATTATTAAAAAGAAACAGTAAGCAAGCAAGGTGTACTAGTGAGTAAAGGCAGAACATTATAACTGGCGACGAGTAGAGTATCAGAAACCACGTAAACACATCAACGTAAGACAGCAAGATGACTGGTCTTTCGCAAGCATTTCCATCTTTTGAAGAGGGTGATCCTTCATCAACTGGACAACGGTGGAACAAGTGGGTTTGTCGTTTAGAAAACTTCTTTATTGTCAATAAAATTAAAGAAGATAAAATCAAACGAGCATCTCTACTGCACTATGCAGGAGAATGGCTGTTCGACATCTTTATAACTTTACCTAACACTGGTAATGAAAATGATTATGAGGCTGCCAAACAAGCCATCAGTAACTACTTCAAGCCTCAGATAAACATTGACTATGAAGTGCTGCAATTTCGTGAAATGGCACAACTGCCAGATGAAACCATCAATCAGTTTTACGCCAGACTTAGAAAAAAGGCTCAAACTTGTGATTTTGGTGGCGAAATTGACAAAGAAATTAAAAGGCAAATCATCAGCAAAACTTCTGACAAAAAACTGCGTACCAGAGCTCTAGAAGCAAAAAATCTGAATCTAACAAATTTGCTTGAAATGGGAAAAACCCTTGAAACTTCACGACAGCAAACAGAACATCTTGAACAACAGGCTCACAGTCAATCACAATCGATCAACAAAATGCACAAACTCTCAACAAATAAACAGCATTCATTCAAGCCAAAACCTACTAGGCCAACACAACTCAGACAGTCAACAAGCATCAGCAAGTGCTATTTTTGCAGTGGCAGTTATCCTCATGCTAAGGGAAGGCGGTCATGCCCTGCATTTGGAAAGACTTGCAGAAATTGTGGAAAACCAAATCATTTTGAAAAATGCTGTTTAACTAAACAAAAACAATATCAAAGAAATGTTAGAGCTACATCTGAACAGCAAAGCAGTAATGACAAATCAGATTCTAATGAAGAAATTGCTTATGTATGTAGAATAAATTCAGAAAAGAATCCTACTGCAAATCTAAACATCAATGGAAAAAACATCAAATTTTTGCTTGATTCTGGATCATCAGCTAATCTCATTGATGAAGAAAACTTCAACAAAATACAATGCAAACTTTTCAAAACCAATGTTAAAATTTTTACATATGGTTCTTGCAAGCCAATGAAACTACTTGGCAAATGTCATGCTGACATAAAGACAAAAAATAAATCAACTTATGCCACATTTTATGTAGTGGAAGGAACACATGGCTGTTTGTTGAGCTACAACAGTGCTGTTAATCTAAACCTGTTGCACATAATCAATCAAACTGTCACTGGTACAAATTCTAGCATCATTAACAAATATGCTGACCGTTTTCAAGGCATAGGCAAACTCAAAGACTTCAAAGCCAAACTCCACATTGACAAATCAGTGATACCTACAGCTATCCCACACAGGCGAATACCATTTCACATTCGGAAAAAAGTCAACACAGAACTGAAATACTTGGAAGACCATGATATAATTGAAAAAGTCAATGGTCCAACACCGTGGGTATCTCCCATTGTCACACCACCAAAACCAAACAACCCAGAAGAAGTAAGAATCTGTGTGGACATGAGAATGCCAAACAAGGCTATACATCGTGAAAGACACATCTGCCCAACTGTGGATGACCTTATTCATGCACTAAATGGAGCCAAAATGTTTTCAAAGCTAGATCTGAACAAAGGATATCACCAAATTGAGTTGGATGATGACAGCAGATACATAACAACATTCTCAACTCATAATGGGTTATATCGCTACAAACGTTTAAACTTTGGTGTGAGTTCAGCAGCCGAACTTTTTCAAAAAACCATTCAGCAAGCACTCGATGGCTTACCCGGTACACTCAACATTAGCGATGACATCATTGTCTATGGAAAGACTGAAGCAGACCACAACAAGAATCTTGATGCTCTATTGCAACGATTGCGAGAAAAGAATCTCACTCTGAACAAAAGAAAATGTGAATTTAACAAAACAAAATTGGAATTTTATGGATACACATTTTCTGACAAAGGCATTTCTGCACAAGACACCAAAATAAATGCTATAAAGAATGCTGCAACGCCAAAATCAGTCGGTGAAGTGCGAAGTCTACTGGGATTAGCAAACTATTGTGCAAGAACAATCAGAAACTTTTCAACAATCACTCAACCGTTGCGAGAGTTAACACATCAGAACACAGAGTGGAAATGGACTGCTGTGCATGATGACGCAATACAAGCTCTCAAAGACAGCCTGACAGGGAATGAAGTCTTAACATACTTTGACCTGAACAAAGAAACAGAGCTTATCGTAGATGCCAGTCCCGTAGGACTTGGAGCCATTCTCACTCAACGTAGCAATGTTAATGAACCTGCCCGGATTGTTGCATATGCAAGTAAAGTTCTCACCCCTGTCGAACAAAGATATTCTCAAACTGAAAGAGAAGCACTAGCAATTGTTTGGGGCTGTGAACATTTTCATCTGTATCTATATGGCATGCAAAAACCCTTCAATTTGATTACAGATCACAAGCCATTAGAACTCATATTCAGAAATGCATCATCCAAGCCCCCAGCAAGAATTGAGCGTTGGAATCTAAGATTGCAACCCTACAATTTCGTTGTGACGTATAAACCAGGAAAAGACAACCCTGCTGATTACATGTCTCGACATCCCGTGGGAAGTACACATTGCACTCAATTGTGTGATGCGACTGAACAATATGTGAACTTTATTTCTCAATCAGCAATTCCACTAGCAATGACAATTGATGATGTCACAAATGCTGTCAAAGGTGACGACACAATGCAGAAAATCATCAACATCATCAAAAGCAACGCATGGAAATCTGCTATGCAGAACCCAGATCAAGACATCAAGCCATACATTCCTATCAGGAACGAGCTGACATTAACAAACTCTGATTTAATTCTTAAACAGAACAAAATCGTTATGCCGCGAGTGTTAGAAAAACAAGCCGTAACTCTTGCACACCAAGGACATCAAGGCATCGTAAAAACAAAAGCATTGATTCGAGAAAAAGTTTGGTTTCCTGGCATTGACAAAACTGTTGAAAACGCTGTTAAAAATTGCATTTATTGCCAAGCTGCAACCGTTAAAAACACTGTTGAACCATTAAAAATGTCACCATTGCCTAACGCACCATGGACTGAACTGTGTATTGATTTTTCTGGACCGTATAACACTGGTAAATACTTGCTAGTAATTGTCGATGAGTACTCGCGATTTCCTGTTGTAGAAATTGTCAATTCTACCAAAGCTTCATCTGTGATACCGGTAGTTGACAAAATTTTCTCAATGTTTGGAATTCCACTTGTGCTTAAATCAGATAATGGCCCGCCATTCAATAGTTACGATTTTAAGCAATTTGCCCAACGTTTAGGTTTCAAACATCGAAAGATAACTCCTTTGTGGCCGAAAAGCAACAGCGAAGCTGAACGCTTCATGAAAACACTTAACAAATCTGTTCGCATTTCAAATGTTCAACACAATTCATGGCAATCTGACTTGAATAACTTTTTGAGAAATTATCGAGCTACGCCACACTGCACGACCAGAACGAGTCCCGCAGAACTCTTGTTTGGGAGGAAAGCTAATATTACTATTCCTCAATCTCTCACTACTGTAAATGACCAATCGTTGAGAGAGAAAGACACTCGTGCAAAATGTAAAATGAAAAAATATGCAGACAAACGTACACATGCTAAAAATTGTGATATTTCAATTGGTGACTTGGTTTTGTTGAAAGTTAAAAGAGAAAGTAAACTATCACTCCCTTATGGATTGCGTCCTTACAAAGTGACCAACATAAATGGTTCGATGATCACTGCAAAAAAAGGATCTCATGTGGTCACAAGAAACTCTTCATTCTTCAAACCAGTCACAAATGACCTTTGTACAGATTGATGACAAGTAGGCTATGTTTGATTAATTCTTGTTCTGTGTAAAACTGTAATTCGAGTAAGCAACGTTTTGTTATCATCAGACTGAAAATTTGTGACAACTATAATTTATCGTACTCGTTATATAAAAAGCATACCCCTTAATCCAAATCTACAACTTGGGGAGGATTGTAGTATTCATGAGTCCCTTTCATTTATATTCTCATATTGATATTGCATGAACCGTTGTGTATTTATGTTACTTCGCACATGCAAACGGATTTTACAATTATTAAAAAGAAACAGTAAGCAAGCAAGGTGTACTAGTGAGTAAAGGCAGAACATTATAGGCCCAAAATGTCTTCTCAACGGCATTGAAATTGAGAACGACCCAAAGCCAAGAAAAGCACATTCAGCAAATTGCAAACTAGGTCTATAAATAATATTTTCATTTCTTACCTTTTCTTTTCCTTTCTGAAAATAAAACAAATATAATCTCGTCAAAGTTATTGAGCTTGGCCTAAATAGCCCGCTAGCCTACAGCTGATGATGTGTTACAAAGGAATATTTTGAGTAAGAAAACTTTACGAGGCATTTGCTGTGAAGATTCTTAGCTGTTATAGCTTAAAATTTTATAAGCGGTGAAGTATTCAATACAGAGGTAAATTACTGTCAACTTTCAATGACGTATAGATTGATTGGTTTTCATTCCGTAAATTTCAAAATAAAACCTATAATTTCTTCTTTGTGCAATGTAGGCTATATTTGCGATGAAATATTTACAACTTCTCAAAAATTTAAAGACATCAACTTTTAGATAGCAACTTTAGCACCAGGTAGATGCAATGTTAAGTGTCCGCTGTAGGCCTAAATGGATTGTTCTGCGTCGTCATGTCCGCTGTCCATATCATCGAAAAAAGAAAGATCATTTTATATTCAAGTTAGATCCCAGCGTCACAGCAACGCGAAGCAGCATCTGCGTGTTGTGACGTCACATGGCGTAGTTGTACTCACACAATGGTTGGATTGACAGCGCTCTCGACAGCTTCTTTGTAAATGTTTGAATTGAGAAATCTCTTGTACGAGTCCTTCCTCATCAGCATGTAGATGTGGTCCAGCGCGATGTCGAACGTGAACCGCGTCTTACTTTTCTTGATCTCCTGCCTCACCTGGAAGCACAGTGCTGCCCATTGTTGTGTTTCGAGCGTTTCATTGTAAAACAAAATCACCGGGTTTATATTTTCTTCTTCAATATAATGATTGAGGTGTGTCTGCCAAGCTTGGGTCGACTCCGGGCCGGATCACGCCAAACATTAGGATAGCTTAGCCAAAGGATTTTAAAGTTCAGGCTTTTGATAAAAAAAACAAAAAACTATTGATTATATTGAACAAAGACGGTTATTTTTCTTGAATGTATAAAGAAAAATGATCGAATCACAATTTCTGCAACAACATACACAACGTAAGATTGTTAAACTCAACACTAAAACTACTGCAGCAAGAGAAGCTGTTGTAGGACTGTATAGTTTACTTTACATTTACTGTAATTTGTTTTTTATTCCTCTCCAGCATGTCATCTTGGCTGTACCTGATTGAATGTCTGTGTGTCGATGTTGATGGGTGTGTTGCTATTTGGAGAAATAAAATCACTGAAAAGTTTGGAAAACATTGTAAACGTCACGAATCAAATAATTTATTAACATCAGTTTTGTTCCTTTTCCTTTAAAAACGATGTTAAACTTTATTACTACTTTTTTAATAGGCTAACTTGTCCCATATTTATTTAAACATTTGAACAAGAGAAGGAACTATGAACAAGACTAATCAATGAAATCAAGATGGACACAGCATCACGACAACGGGACAAGAATATTGACAAAATTTACGAGCTCAGCGTGTATTTTACAAAAGGCCGCATCGGTTATTATCCATACGAAGAAATATTTAGTTGTCAAACTGTGCATTTCTTCACATTTGCTAATTTAGTGTGATATTTTCTTTATTATTTCATTGCAATGACGTTTATGTACATTAGACTTACTATGATTTGCGTCATTAGGATTGAACCGTTTCTAGAACGAGTAGCCTAAGTTAATGATAGTTAAATAGTTATAGTTAAATGATAAGTGATACTGGTAAGTGATAATGATATAATGATAGTTAAATAGCATACCTCTAACTCGTTAAATAAGTCAATGAATAAAACACTTAGCGAAATGCTTATTTGGTCATAATTACTTACTCAAAAATGGTCCTCAACATATTTTCCACATTGGCGACCGGGGCGCCTCTCAACACAACGCATGCGCGGTAGAAGGCGAGGTTCTCGACGCTGTATTCTTTCTTCAGGTGTTGCTCGAACAGCCACCGACCCAGGTCGTCGCGCAACATAGCGTCAAAGTTGAGACCCCAAATTTTACATTGCATTTTGTATGGACCTGTTTCTCTAAAAGAAAAGAACGGAGTTCTGTTGCTACATATACAATGCAGATCTACATTTTTCCTTTTTTGCAACCACGAGAAAGAACTTCTGGAAGGATTACGACAAAAAAGCAAAGAAAAACAAAACATTGCAACACAAAAACGGTATGAAAACATTTGTAGACTATATTGCATCACAATTTAGATTTCTGCTAAGTTTTTTTCCTTTATTTATTCACAATCGATGAGACAGAAACAATAGAACTGACTGATTTGCGGGGAGCGGCCAAGAGTTTCTGGTTGATTCTGTTCTCCAGTGATTCTTATACGTTTCATCTTTGGTGAGGAACGGGTCAGCTTCCTCCATTTCAGTGCAATTTGAAGCAATTCTGAAAGATTTATCAAACAATCGCTTTCAGCAAGTTGCGTTGAACTTAACCTGTAGAGATATTGCTAAGTCTCAAAACAAGGAACAGAATATTTTCCGTCAAGGAATATTTTCAATGCTGTTAGGGCAACGTTTAATCCCGAATGTGCAAATTAGTATATGTATCTTCTTTTTCAGAACAATATATCTAATAGCGGTACTTTAAAAGTCCTTGATATGTTTTTATTAATATACTTTTGTTTGAAACTTTGTTTTGTTAAAAATTAACATTATGAATCAGTTGTTTGTCTTTGTTGGTTACACCCACATTGTTAACCACACCCACGTTGTTGGCCACATCCACCTTATTAGCTACATCCGCATTGTTGCCCACACCCGCTGGCCACATACACATTCTTAACCACACCCGCATTGTTGACCACACCCACATTCACACCCATATTGTTAGCCACACCCATATTGCTGGCCACACCCACATTGTTGGCCACACCCACATCACCCACGTTGTTAGCCACATCCACACTCACGTTGTTGGCCAAACCCACATTATTAGCCCCATCTACACTTGTTGGCCACACCCACGTTCACACACCCACATGGTCAGCCACACCAACATTGTCGGTCACACTCATATTGTTAGCCACAGCCACGTTGTCGGTCACATTCATATTGTTAGCCACAGCCACGTTGTCGGTCACATTCATATTGTTAGCCCACCTACCTTGAGCAACTCGCCATCAGTATCTTCGTAGGAGATTGCTTTCCAGTTTTCTTTTTCTCTTTCTTTACTGAAATAAAAAATAAACAATTGGTCGAACATTCTTTGCTTCTGACAGCAAGTAATCACAAGATCAATGCTTTTTGACCTCAAGTCTTTTTCCTTGCGTGCCCCCTTTCAGAACTCATGCTATTATCCCATGTATCCTCAACGACTGTGATTGGTCCTTCAATTAATCGATTGTTTTGACTGTCTGGCCTTAGTAACCTACATCGTCAATCAAATATTGAATGACTTCAGATGCACCAGCAGGTGTCATGATGCATGTTTGCTCGCCGAGTCATTGCCATACGCATCAACATTGTATTGTAAGTCCTCACGCACGTCTGTGTCTGTAGTGGTGCATCCTGGGATGTACTGTGATGGAAGAAACTTGACATAGGCTCTGTCGAGTTGCAGACGAGTATATATTCAAATACACTTTCTTGTCTTAGTGTTAAACTGGCGCAGTAGACTATAAGTCATTTGTGAGGCCCGCTGCTGCTACATCCATGTCTCAACGATAGGTCATACTTTGAACAAATAAAATAAACGGCTAGCTTAGGTTTTGTGTTTGAGTAAATTTATCCACGAATTTATTGTTACCTTGTAGTTTTTCCAGCTCGGCATAGGAAGAAAATTTTCTGTTCAAACCCCTCAAATTCTTTGGCCAGTCTGAGAAATTTTTAGCCTTCGCACTTTTGCAGTAGCACTGGGGTCTGTTCACCCTCCAGTGACCATATTCCTGCCAAGACTTTATGAACTGATCGCACAAACAGCATTTGCTCATAAAACTGTAAAAAAAACGCAGAAATTGAAATAATTCGACGAACATTAGTTCTGCAAGTTTACAGCCTACTGTGGATCAGCATGCACTTTGATTAGACTGGGAGATTACGTACTTATCTTTAAAATAATGATTAAAGTCTTTTATGAAGCTTAATACTAGCAGCACCTCATAGTATGCTTGCACAGAGTTCGAACCATTGACCCGAGCCCAATTACCGAAGTTGACAAAGTGAAGTTTGAAGTTTCACTTAAAGTGAGTGAATGATGATTTCGAATTATACCATCCACTGGCTGCCGTTCAATAGATCGTTAACCTTTGCAATGAGCTGCACTGCTTCAAATTGTCCATCGCTTTTTTAATCCATCTATTTGCTTTCGTTGCAGAGTTTAGTTCTTAAGTTTCAATTGCGAATGCATTGACCATTCTAGCGAAAATTAAATTCGTTTGTTTATGAGAAATATAAATCAATATTTTTAAGCGGTTTCGCTGACAGGACAAACCTCTCCTTCAGTGCGGCTGTTTTTTCTATAAATTCCCATTGATGGCTTAAAGCTTGTTGAATCTTTGCCAGATATTTCTGAAATGTTGAAACAGTATAAGACAATACTGTAATTGATATTCTGGAAAAACCTAAATGCTAAACAGCCCTTGCAAAAAGTTTGTCGAGTCAAAAAATTTTTCTTTGAGTCCTGCTGTAGCACAGTCCTGATAGTTTCGTGGAGACTACTGCTTTGTAAAGTCTTCGAACTACAGACCTCTCAGCGGGCAGTGTCAACGTTGCGCTTGCATGTGTCTGGAAATAGTTCCACGAAATAGATTTAGCTCAATGGAAAATAATGCCAAAGTGTATACTTCCGCGTCTTATTGTCCAACCGAGGAACCGTGTTTGATCAGCTGTAACTTCATAAAATTCCTTTGATATTATTTTATCTTTTCTTTTATTTATAAATTTAAGGATGTTTATCAGTCCCATTAGTTTCTAGATGTTGTCAAAATATTTCACTGGTTCACTGCACCAGCCGAAAGCTGACTCATTGTTACGTGACATGTCGTTGTATGGTCTGCATAGCCAACCACATGAATACAAATTTCACAATCATAAAGAGATATGGTCAGTAATTTTTCTCACCACTTCGAATTCATCCATTTGGATCCCACGTGGATTGTTTTGCCTCCCCACCAAGTAGCAAGCTGGAACAAAATTAATGTTTCTCTTTGAAATCTAACACTGTGTTTTCTTGCCTAATTTTCTCTTTAATTTTAAACTTTTCGACAGACATCACAAAACACTTGTTGATATTTTAATCATAAAATAATCTTCCGACATGGGCGCCATTTATTTGTTTCCATTTACTAGAAAATGGGATTTTCAGTTTCAGAATCAGCAAGAAGTTTGTCGCTAAACCAACAAAAAGTCGAAAATTGTTGACAGATAAAATTTCAAATAACAAATTATTTGAAGAACGATTCCAATCTCAACTATATCTCACCATGGTCCGTCTCACTGGATGTGAGAGTCTCTGTGGGCCAGTAATATGGCGACTGAATGAAATTGAATAAAAATTAATGTCGTTGACGAAGTTAAAAAATGTTGGAAACAAACAACTTCTGTTTCAAACATTGACGGAAATTTTGGTTTGGAAATAAAAGATTGAAGATTATTAAAATAAAATAATTAATTAATATAGAATATAAATAGTTATAATAATAATATTATTATATTATTTAATTAAAAATAATAAAAATAATAATAAATAAATAAATAATAATTAATAAAATAAGTATAAAATTATGGAAATATTGCAATGTATAAGTCGTTAATAAAATATTTAAACCAATGAAATCACTTTTATCAAAGCAATCTCAACAGCTTGTTTCACCTTCAGTGCGGTTTTTAGAAGGTTCTTATTCAAATTTTGATATAATAATATCATATAATATAGGCTATTTTGTATAATAATAATACATTGTAATGAATTCTATGCGTTACCGACATCGTGCATGAAAATAATTAGAATAAATTGTGGAAATATAGTATAGCATATCATAAATTATAAACTTATTAGAAAATTTTATAGAAAATTCAACTCTAAGATATGTTGAATTTTTTGTATTGTTTTTCAGATAGTTAGAAGTTGGTAAAGAAAGCGAGAAAGGCTGAGAAGTAGAGGGAGAGACTGTGGGGAAGAAGATATGGAAATAGTGAGAGTGAAAGAGGAAGATGCTGCTGACAGAGTGATGTGGAGGACTGCAATCTCCCCCTGCGACCCCACTTGAAGTGAGAATAAACCCGGAAGAAAAAGAAGAAGAAGAAGAAGAAGAAGAAAAAGAAGAAAAAAAAAGAAGAAGAAAAAATTTCTCAGATAACTTTTGTGACAGGTTTGTTACTAATAATCCTCATAATGGGATCTGAATACAGTAAACGATTATACGAACACAATCGTGCGCTATTTTCTTAAGCATATTTAATCAATCTTTGAGCAACTTGGCAAGTTGAATGATTTATTGACACACCTGAAATCTCAGCACCATTCCCTCCGTCTCATCAAGCTTCAATGTGTTCATACTCCAAGGTGTGTTGCAAGGAATTATGAAACCAACTTTACAAAGAACCACCGCTATGTGAAAAGCTTCTACAACATAATATCGAGTTGGAAATTGTAAAGAATCCACGTTGATGACTCAATTGCAAAAAAAACAACGATGCTTCTTAAAATTCCCATTTAAAAATGATATACGTCGATACGCAGTGTTGTACGCGTCAATGAAATAAATTGACTGCGTCAGCGTCAGCGCTAATTGCCTAAAAACTTTACGGCGTCAGCGTCAGCTCTTAAAGAAATTGACGGCGTCAGCGTTAATTTCTTGCGCTATTTTAGCCAGGGTCTCACAAAACGGAAGTATTTCAACCAAGTGTAAGCTAACAATAGCTATAAATAAAGATAGAGCAGGTTTTATGTTTTGAGACTGTATTGTAATTAGCTGCTTTAGTTTATTAGTTATTTCTTTGTAGAAACACAAGCATTTCAAAACGTTTGTCTGACAATCTGCTGCGTTTGGGACGCATAATGTCCTTTCCAAACGAAAACATGCGTTCCACAGCAGCGCTGAATGGTATTGGTGTGTTGTATTTCAAAAACAAGTCTTGAAAACGTTTTGCTAGGAAAGGTAGCCTATCACTGTTCCAAGCGTGCTGTGATGGCTTAGCCTATATAATCTTATTTTAACGAGGTCCACTGCACCAACATCGCTCTTTTCAGGGGCATATTGCTCTTGAAATAAAGTTTCTTCAACCACCGCGATGACATTCATTGATTTTTCGCTTTCTCTCTCTGATCCCTCGTTCTCCCATAATGCTCACGATATGAGTGGTCACCAGCCCGGATTTAGGAGGGGGTAGAAGGTGCAGGTGCTCGGGCCCCCGTTTTGAAGGGCCCCCGACGTGAAAAAATGTGATTTTGTGTTATTATTAGTTTTTCTTCAACCTTTAAAGTTTCTGCAAAATGCTGTGCAGTGCTGGTTAATGCTACTGTAGACGCCGTGGGAGCGAAAAAAATTTTTTGTACTGGGGCCCCCCGATCTAAAAGTGCTCCCGGGCCCCCCATCATCTAAATCCGGCCCTGGTGATCACCATTTGGCGAACTTTTTCCGCTTGTATTCCAGGGAGCCATTCCAACCAACGTGAAAGCGAGTAATTCGGATGAGTCGCGCTGGCCAGAATACATTGTGAAACTCTCATTGTGAAACGACATTTCCCATGCAAACGAAAAATGACGCATAGTGCTTGACGCTTAAAATCGGCAAAATAGTTGACGGCGCTATCACTTCCGTCAACTAGAAAATAAACTGACGGCGCTAGCCTCAGCGTCAACAAAAAGTTGACGCCGTCAACGTACAACACTGTCGATACGTAACACAAAGCTTGGCTTTGTAACAAATTATTCCATTAATTACGCTAGCAAAATTGACACTGCCCTTAACACTACTGGGAGATTAATCAAACGCAAGGAGAAGATCTATTAATTTATTGATCCCTTTCAAAATGCATGTCGCTACATAGGAAATATCAAGGTCATTATGGACAAAAAAATTGAATACCGGTAGCAGAAAATTTCAACTCTAGGAAGTTATTAATTCAACTCTTTAAAGAAGTTCAACAGAAGTGCTTGGTTTTTCGGTCAAACTGCAGAAAAATGCTAGGCACTAAAAATTTAAATTACTTTATGTTTATTAATTACAAAATACAGGGTAGGCCTACCGCATATAAAAGGAAAAGATAAAGCAATTAAAAAATAAACCATCAAATGGTATTTCGGTCTGTCAGTCAGTCATTTATTATTTGTTCGTCCGCAAAACAAAACAATGAACAAAACAAACAGTGCGCAACTGTGCATCTAATAAGAGAGTGCGAACGCTCGTAGCCCTGTGTAGGCGTGAAAGGTCGTCGAGTCTACACTCTCTCATTCAAACAGATACATGCTTACCAAAACAAATATTACGAAATTCAAATAGTCAAAAAAATAATAAATAGGAAACCCATGTGAAACTGCTGCATCTTGTTTTTATTAATAATTTTATTCCTCTCTCACCTTTCGGAGTTGGGATGTTTAACTTCTCTGTCATCCAATCCACCAGAGCTTGGGTGTTGAAGGCTCCTCCTACGCCTGAAGAAGCGCAATCGTTCCTGGCCGGACACTCACAACTTCCTGTGATGATGCCACGGAAGTTTTGGGTGTGTGTTTTCACTCCCGTCTTGGGATGTTGCATTTTCAGTACAAGTTGCTTGATCTGGAATATTCTTAGTAACAGGTTGTGCATTGACAGCAAAAAAAAAACAATGAGAAAAATTATGTCAAAATGAATGCTTTTATCTGGAGTTGAACCAACAACCTTCTGATCATACTCTCACCACACTCGGTCCTGGAGCTCAATATCGATCTCTTGCAAAGTTGTTTCTTGCCTCATTTGAAAATCTCATGGTGGTGGGAGTTCGTTTGTTGGTGCCAGTTCGCGTAAACCTGTACTCTGAGTTTCCTTTCAGTTTCAATGCATTCCCAAATCTAGTTGTACATGAGTGCACGAAAAGGCCCGTAGCGCTGGCAGGGAGGGTCCAGGGAGTATATTTGGACCCTGGCCTGGATGATCTTAGGGGCCCGTAACCTCTCAAGGCGCCCCGGAAGCTTGAAGAAACCACCCCTCATTCTTGGCATATACCGTAATGCCTTTTCTTAGAAACATCTTGACTTAGGATCCGAGTATCTCATTGGTACCGAGCCCAAATTATCCTCGCAAGGCAATGTGCTTGTCATTGTATCTATATCTGGTCAATCTGCCACCATTGAGAGAACTTGTCGTTAAAGTGTCCCATCACGTTCACCATGACAACATTACCTTAGCAAGGACGTTCTGTCTCGGAGGGAAGTGGAGCTGGATTTCGGAATCAGCTTCAGTGACGCATACCTCACCCTCCTGCAAAGTATTCCAATAAATTTGAAGATGACGTCACTTCAAACGTCATCAAACATAAAATGACGGTAAACTTTAAATCGTCATGAACCTGCCACAGTGACGTTACAATTGGGCGCTGCAATTCGACAGAAATTGAGCTTATTTATAATTTATCATGGTTTCTGACAAACTAACAAACGAAACAAATGAACAACGTAAATAACATTGTCTCATGTTTTATTTATTTGAAGATCTGCTTAAAATAATTTCATCATTCTTAAAATTTGTTCAAAAGTTTCTTTCATGTCGTTCGTGGCCGGTAGCGGGTCGAGGGAGGCGTTTTGTCACGTGCTCCCTCAAAGAAAACGGAATAAATCATGAATCTAATTTCTCAAAAAATAAAATTTTGACCTACTCGTTTGGGTTCCTTAGCTAGCGATAGCAGATAAGATGCCAGAGTGTTTGAAATTAGCATCAAACTCAATGGATACTAATTTGGTTATGAGCCTCTCGAGAAAATGACAAAGATTTTCGAAACTTATGTACCTTTCAAAAATATTCCGAAGTGAAAAACATTGATCATAAGAAAGAGCGAGTTTTATTGTCAAAGTGCAATGTTTGAAATTTTTATTTTTTCCTTGTGACAGAATTTGTTTGTTGCAAAACACTAGAACTGGTAGGTTTGGTTGTTTTTGGGTTTCGTCAATAAATCTGATACAGTAATAATTCAAAACACTTACAATATGCATGTCGAGCAGGTCGTCCTGGATCGTGTTCACATCGCTGGAGACAATACTTCCATCTGCAGCTGGAACAAAATATTAAAATTTCAAGACAAATGGCCAAAGCTCAAGTTACAAGACAATGAAGCATCAATTTCAATTTGTTTTAGCTGCAAATCTTTTTGCATTTTTTTGAACTGCTATTTTGCATTCCTCGAATGCTGCATTTGTACAGCAATCCAATCAGTTATCGTAATTTATTTTAAATCAATTGTGTTATAGTAACGGCATCTTCAGCTTATTCACTTGGAAAACAGCAAACACGATTCTTCAAAGAAGAACGATACGATGCAAACGTTGAGAGGTTCTGAAGGACGTCAGTCGCTATGTAACTATTGCACAACAAAAGAACAGAAAAGCTTCCATGTGGACTTTTGTAAAAAAAATATTGCAAAGAAAAATATTTTTAATTCATAATTCCAATTTCTGAAGATGTGGAAATGTAAATTACTGGAAGTTGGTAAAAGAAAGCGAGGAAGTCTGAAAGAAGATGGAGAGACTGTGTGACAGAAGATATGGAAATAGTGAGAGTGAAGAAAGAAGATGCTGCTTACAGAGTGATGTGGAGGACTGTAATCCGCATCCACAAGCCTTTTAAAGTGGGAATAAGGGCCGAAGAAGAAGAAGAAGAATTACCCACCAAACACTGGACGCGCGAGAACTCCATCAAATGCTTTCTTCCACGCGGACTCTGCCCACACTTTTGAACTTTTCGGCATCTTTTCGCTCCTCGAATCTTCCACTGATGAAAGACACCCCACAATTTTACAGTCAACTTATTATGTTTGCATTTGAAAACCTAACCCGCTTACGATGGAAGTTTTATCTTTAAGGCATAAAAACTTGAAAGTTTTTATATCTGATTTACATGACAAGACTGAAAAAGTCGCAACTTCATTTTAAGAAAATTATATAACCACAAAATTGAAATTCGCTGAAAACTTCCATTGCCTTCTATGAGCACACAATAACAGGAACCACTTTCATCTAAACACGGAGCCTCCAAGCGAGGCCGCTTGCGTAATAATCAATTCACTGCTTTGAACATTCTCGGTTGGCTGCAGCAGCTTTACAACCACTTTTGTCGTAAAATAAATTTATCCGATTCCACAGATAAAAGATGTCATCTTCGTGAAAGGACGTTAAAAACTCTATGATAATGGATTACTAGATGCATGGAGCAGCTGTTTTCATTTACATCTGTAACAAAATTGTTTATTTTACGTTGATTCAATGTTATAAAACGTTTAATAGAGATAATAACAAAGATTAGTTGGTTGCTGAAACGCGGCATCAAAGACAAAGCAATCTTGCTAAGTGCTCTTCCATTCAATTGCTTTCTCTTTAAGCCGCTTACATCAACAGACACTGCCGCATGCAGCCTATGGGAATCCAACATTTTGAAAGTCGTGGTTTAACACGTTTTAAAGCGATGCACTTATTGGAATTTACAGAAAAAATTGAAAGAAAAACAGAAAGATATACATTTTTAAAAACCAAATATAGTTATTAATTACTATCTGAATATTTAACAGCCTGTTTCACCTTTAATGGATCATCAGAAGGGTCTTATTCAAGTAGAATCATTTTTAAAAACCTATTTTTATGTAATTTTTCCCTTGAAATACTGTTTCCAGGTTATGCGTTGTATTTTGGATTCGTTTTAGGTCAGTGGTTCTCAAACTTTTTGTTTTGGCGGACTCCTTTTGGTGCCTTCGAAGCGGTTGCGGACCCTTAAAATAGTTTTATCTAAAGTTTTGGTATAGGCTGTCGCGTCTCCTAATGCAATCAAATGTTTCATAAGTTTCGAAGCGACACACTTATGATGATTAATGACATTGACGAAATTATTAGCTATATGTTGGAACAGAGGATCGAACAGCAGTTATCTATTACGCTGGTTTAATGTTTTTCTGCAGATGTTATGGCCGAAAACCCTCTCTTTTGCCGTTTCATTCTTCTGCGTTTCTTTATTCGATTTTTGTGCATGTAAATCAGTTCTGTAATTCCAATTTATGAAGAATACCAGTCAGTTGGTTACTTGAAAAGAGTTGGCATGAGTATGGCCGAAAACATTTGTAATTTTCGCGTTTATTTTCGCGTTATTATGTTAAATTCCGTCTGGTTGTTAGGTGTTATTTGTCTATGTTATCAGTTTTGTCACGGAGTTTTGGTAATTTCTAGATTTTGTTTTCTTTTTAGTAAAATTTGACCATCTTTTAGCACAGCGCCTCTCTGAAACATTGACCATTCTTGTTGTTGTTAAATCGCGATGTGCCTGTTTTTAAATCGGCAACCACCGAGCCACGGGCGGTGCCAGACTGCCAGTTCGTGGGAACTTGTCAACTGGTTGCGGAAAATCGCTCCAAAAATTGCAAAATGTTTTGATCAAAAAGGCTAGTGCTAAAATATCAATTTTAGTTTCAATAATTAAGAGGCTTAAATGTTTACTGCAAATAAAATACCCAAAGTAAAAAAAAGAATTTCATGAAGCTTTCTTCAAAAATAAGCAAACGAAACAAAATAACGAAATTGGCTGGACATAGAAAACCCACTGCGTGTGTCACCAACTACTATAGCAGCTTTTTGCTGCAAAACCAGCTCAGGGCCTTCAGCGTTGCAGTGATTGAAGAGGTCTTATGTATTTGCATGTACCAAACATTTGTGTATTATTGAAGGCCGGCCCGCAAAAGAATGCCTCGAAAAACTTCACTCGGCCAATCTCGGTAACCGGCCCTGCGTCAAGAGCCTCTACAAGTATGCGAAACTATCAGGAATAACCAATCAAGGCATTGTCAGTCCGAGGATAAACATTCAAAATCAAACCTTCAAAATCAATGCCTGCCCTAAACCGTTCTTTAGTGCTGAAAAGTTTGACGACCAGTGTTTTAAATATCAAAATAGGGAGTCTCTTCTAATATCTCTTCTTTAAACTCCAACGATTCTACTTCAAGCTCAGGATCTCGACTGATGAGATGTTTGATAGATAATATTGCTACCTCTGCATCAAGTCATCGCTGACAGAGTTTCCATTTTTATTGTAGTTATGTTTCCTTTAATTCCCTCGATCCACTAAATACCATTAACAAAAGAGAAGCTGTCCTTGAAGTGCGTTGCTCAAACCCACACCACGGGAGTCGAACCATCTTTTCTTGTTCTTGCGCTTCTGTGTGTGCAGCTGGTCGTTTATTCAAGTACTGTAAGCTATAGGGCAGGGGTTCTTAACCGGGGGTAAATTTACCCCCTGGGGGTAAATTTCACCTACCGAGGGGGTAAATTTACTGAATCATAAATTAAAGCAAACTTTATTTTTTCAGTTATCAAAAAACTGGTAGTGTTGCACTCGATTTTGATTCAAATTTATGCTGTTCTCCTTTATCACACCGAAGTTCGGTGGCTCTCTCGGGGTCTTGTTTTGTCTCGAGTTTTCGAACTACATGGTGAAATCGAGATTTTTTTTCGATAACGCAAATCCCCGTTAAGCACTTTGGCGACAACAAATTTATTGGCGTACTTGACAGACATTTTTTCAAGTTTGAACCAGCTCATTATGCAAATACAAGGAAAAAGTGTTACCATTATATATGTACATGATACAATTCAGGGCTTTCAGACAAAATTAGATCTGTGGAGTAGAAGAGTTGAATGAGGAATTCACGCATATTATTTGATGTTTGGAAAGTCAGTAGAAGTCGCAACGAGATTTCTGACCTCGAAGTCGAAATATGCCAGCACCTTGCCGCCTTAAAAAACAACTTTGACGGTTACGGTACTTCGAAGGTGAAAGTTTTAACAGTAGCCTACTGCTCTTTGGATAACTCATCCCTTCGAAGCCAAGTTAGAAAGTATTGCTGACGATGATCTTTGCAAAGATGAATTGAATGATCTTCAATGTTCAATAACGCTTTGTTCCATATTCTTATCGTGCAATGGTGACTTTTCCAAGTTTTGGTGTGATTAGTCAAAGAGTTTCCTACGCTGACTAAGCGTGCATTTGAAGTTATGATACCTTTTCCAACTACTTATCTGTGTGAAGCAGGGTTCTTTTCATTGTTGACTATTAACACAAAGCATCGATCTCGCTTAGTTCCCAAAGACGACATGCGAGTAGCTCTTTCAACGACTGTTCCAAGAATCTCCAAAATTGTTCGTGGAAAGCAAGCACAAAAGTCTCACTGATTGACTGTTGAAATTGCGTGTCAGTTATTAATAAAAGAAAAAAACTTAAACATTCTTGTGTGCTTTTATCATAGTTATTTAGGACTTTTGAGTAATTATTTTTCACAGGACCCCGTCAAGAACAATCGTGTCTTCGGCAAATAAACAATTTGTTTTTGATATTTGCCAAGGTAAATCCAGACATAAAAGGATGTTTTGCATTTCTTCGCATGATTGACTGGACACGATGCATCACAAGGGGCCACCAAAACGGTGGGGGTAAATTTTACTTTTTTCATTCGACAAGGGGTAAACGAAACAAATAAGGTTAAGAACCCCTGATATAGGGAGAGACTGACGTCATACCGTGTTGCTAGACCGAAACGTTAAGACCGTTGTAATTGCTACTTGACTTTAAATTCTCTGCTCCCTTTTAATATCAACTCTTCCCTTAGACTTTCCATTTTTTTTCACTATCAGCAGACGGTGTTCTATCACGTCACTGAATAATTTATTAACAAACAACGACCCATAAAAACAAATGAAACATCAATAAACAAATACTTGATTTGCGATTTAGTTAATTTCAAATTGTGTTTAGTTCAAGTCAAACTTCTGACCACAGCTGACCTGAAAAGTGTATATCTTGCAGCCTCATAAGTATAAGTTTAAAATTATTGGGTATTTTTGTGACTTTGCTTCATATAGCCTGCTGTAGGTTACAAGTTTTTCCATCCTTTTTGACCAATCTCCATCTTTCGGTGAAGCGTTGGCCATGTGCTCCAACCAGTTGTTTTATCTCAATATCTTGGACTGGATCGTTATGCTATTGTCTGATTGTTTATCTATTTTTTAACGTAATATGCCAAATTGGATATTTTTTGTCACTTTAATATGGTTTAACGTGTAAAACATACGGTAACCCAAATTTATCATATTACTGGGACATACCACTACTACATTCCAGCTGGCGATGACTGTCATTTTTGCATTAATTCAACGTTAGCCAACGTTGGATCGGTGTGGAAGTGGCGAGTTTAGCTGACAGGGGTCTAAAATTATCGCTTTATCAACGCAACTTTTATCAAAGCACGCTTGATATCTTTAAGACATAACTTCTTTGGGTATAATTGAATTTCCGCAAGATAATGATGTTGTTTTTTGCTAGTTTGATTTATTTGTTTTTTGTCATTGTTTCATGTCGTCAAGTCATAGCCTACCTATCTATTTTGTGAGTCGTGCAAGGCCTGGTGCGTTGCGCTTGAAATGGCTTTGCCCGTGGTAGGATTTCTTTGTGGGGTTTTCTTTGCCTGCCTTGCTCTTTGCTATGAGCTAAACGCATCAAGACGTGTTCCCCTTACGACCATCAGCACTCTTGATAACGCACCATGGCCGATCTTCATAGCAACTGTCCATACAAATCTTCAATATATCAGCTAAAGTTATGTAGGCTAATAAAGTTATAGCCTATATATGTTTATTTGTTTTGTAACTTTTTTTATT
Source organism: Aplidium turbinatum (assembly GCF_918807975.1). NCBI lineage: Eukaryota > Metazoa > Chordata > Ascidiacea > Aplousobranchia > Polyclinidae > Aplidium > Aplidium turbinatum. The sequence continues at coordinate 26,622,278 of NC_137480.1, forward strand.
TTCCCTTTATATCTTAAATTTTTCTGAAGGTGTTGCGACCGTGCCAAATTTTTTTAAACTCAATAACTTACTTCGATCACAAGCACGTTTTAACGTTCGCGTTTTGTCGCTTCTACCTTTTTCTTGACCTTTGCTATGTTGACGTGTATTGTTTTGATATTTTGAGGCAGAATAAAGGTGATTTGTCGCGTATTAACTTCCATCGATTCCCAGCGCAGTTGTTCAAACGAAGGTCAGGTGGTGACACGGGCATTGTTCTCATGACATCACTTTGTAAACTGGTTCGTAGTTGGTAAAGCATCATTGGAATCAACTACTTGAAGTCCATTGACCTTATTTATGAAAATTTCAATGACAAATGGCTTTGATGGAACGCGGTTAAATAAGCTCATGAAGTCAGTTTAATTTTGAAAGTTAAAGTTGTTATTGACATGAACAATCTGCTTCATCTCGCGTGAGAAGTCGCTTAGCGTTCTTTCAAAATGACTTTGAAGGGAATGGGAGCGTAGAATCCAGAGTTGTAGCCATTGTTAAAGTTTGGAAGATCTTCCTTCTCGGCGGTGATTTCAAACGAACGAACCAAATTCGAAAATACTAAGAAGATCATCATCCGAGAGATATCTGCCCCGGGGCATCCCCGCAACCCCACCCCAAAAGTGATCACCCTTGCAGTTGCCGATTCAATGAGCTCCTCATCTGCGTTGAGATGACGATCAGGGTTGAAAAGATCGGGGTTCTCCCAATCTTCTGGGTTGTTGTTTGCGGCCCACAAGTTTGACATCATCTGGAATGAAATAAACATTATTCTCAATTATTTATTTACCTCTGTATTGTGCTGGCCTAGTGTAAGGTAAACTGTATAAGACCAGTTTTTCACAAATGAGCACCTTTCTTCCGCAATTGTCTTCATATTACCAGGATATTTGCAACCAAATGAGATCATACGCAGATTCTATTGATTACATTTAGTGACGTCACCATACCTGAGTTCCTTTCGGTATTTCGAATCCGAAAAGGTTCCCGGATGTGACGGCGTAGTGATTGACACCGATTGGTGCGATCGTAGTGATCCGAATGACTTCCAATATGAAAGCGCGCGTGAAAGGCAACTTGGAACGATCGTTAAGAGATACCGTGGAAGCTAAAATATTATGACGCTGATAATAACAATTATTGCATCTTCTGCGTTAAATAAACCAGGATCACATGTTTGAACATTCCCTGTTTTTTTACACAAATATAAAAAAATACTCGAGGTTAGTAAAATGAGGTCGCTTTGTGATGGAATAGTTTTGTATTATGACGAAATTGATCACGTGATAAAGTGAACACAATTTCCTTCTCACCAATCGCGTCAAGTTCTTCCTTCATTCTTTTGTAATAGTCTGGGTAACGAAGAAGTGCAAGGACACACCACTGGATCTGGATCTGCGTCGGTTGTGCTCCAGCGTGGAAGACATCGCGAACAACAGCGAGAAGTTGTCGTTCTTCCTTTGGAAAAATAATATTTATTCAAAACTCAATGATCGGTTAAATTTTAGTTGTTCTCAGAAACAGCATCAAAGTAACGTTCAGGAATGTTTCTTTATGCAAGAAATGTTCCTGAAATAAAGTCTCTGCATTTGTCTGTAACTTATTCTCTAAATACCAACATTACAAACTTGTTGTTTCGTTATTTAAATTTTCTTTTTAAACTTACCACCCACTTGAAAGCTTTTCTCTCCGCTCTTTCGTTGCTCAAGAAAAGCGTCTATGACGTCATTGATGTTTTCAGCATCGTATTCTTCCTCGTGTCGCGCGATGATTGGCTGGATAGCGGCTGAACATTAAATGAATGTAGTTGAATGAGTTTCGCTTTTAGCAGCATGATCGTTGCTTACTTCACAGTGTAGATTCAAACGATCTGTTACAGCCTGATGCTGCGGGTTCTTTTTGGCAATATCAAATTACACTAGCTTTCGGAACACAGTTCCCTAGTCATGTGCTATGACGAATGGTGTTGAAGTCAGTGAGGGGTTTTTTAAAATGGCTCTTTGTTTTAGCTTGAGGCTGCCGGCTGTTGAGTTTCTGTGCTGTTAGGCGTTATTGCTGTGAGGTTTTGTTGGATCAGTTGATTAGTAGATTAGTTGATTAGTAGATTAGGTGACGTCACCTAATCTACTAATCAACTGATCCAACAAAACCTCACAGCAATAACGCCTAACAGCACAGAAACTCAACAGCCGGCAGCCTCAAGCTAAAACAAAGAGCCATTTTAAAAAACCACTCACTGACTTCAACACCATTCGTCGTAGCACATGACTAGGGAACTGTGTTCCGAAAGCTAGTGTAATTTGATATTGCCAAAAAGAACCCGCAGCATCAGGCTATAACAGATCGTTTGAATCTACACTGTGAAGTATTAAATGAATGAATGTTTTCAAATTGGTTAAAAGTTAAAAAATTGAGTTGATGGTTTGGTAGGAAAACTTTTTGGAACAAGTTTTACTCGCTGTCTCTACAAATTGCAACGTAGGATGGTGTAGGGATCGGGAAGTGCTGAGGTTGCCGGTTCGATTCCTATCAAAATACCACGGCACTAGCAGTGGTGTAGAAAAATTGAAGACATTGTCTCAATTATTTAATAATAATTGCTTTTTGTTTGTTGCGTAAATATCTGTTGTTACATTGTAAGGTCTTACCTCGGAACTGTAAGCATGAAAGTGTTCCGCATGCCATTACATCGCATTAAGACAGGGCTTCCCAAACTTTTTTGCTCGCGACCCCTTTTAATCTCCTAAAAATTTTCGCGGCCCCTTACGATTAAAACGACGAACAGTGCGAAATATACAATTGTGATATTTATTGAAAAGCTGAAATCTAACGAAAACCAAATAAACTTACAATTTACTGGTACTCAGTTCAGTTTATTTTTATTTATTTCTGACCGTAACAACGAAGACTATGGGCAGCCTACTGGAAACAAAACGAAAAAGCAAACACATTTATTCAGTGTGATGGGTGTGACTGCCTTCTGCGAAAAAAGCAAGTCCAGCTGTGGCTCAGTGTTTGCTGATGCAGGTCTCAAGGCGGTTTCAATGTTGTTTAGGTTGGAACGGTATAGGCGAAGTGAGAACATTTCAGATAAATCAATTTGAAATTTTGGTTTCCAGATGTTCAATCTTTTGATGAAGGCACCAATTTTAGATTCCAATGCAAAATATTGATGTTTTCTCCTAGTAGGGACAAATTAAATTCGTTTAGTTTTTCAAGAAAATCTGACATTTGACATAATTCGTAAAGCTAGATGCCATTGCAAAATGGTGGACTAAGACTGAATTTTATTCTGTTGGAAAAATCACGATTTCGGTTTTCAACATTAATTTGCTAGCCATTTTAAAGCTTTAACTTTTGAAAGCCACCTCACTTTACAAACGATGCAGTAAAAGAGTTTTTAACTCCGATTCCATTTCACCTCATAAATTTTCAAAAATACGGGCAGCCTATTGAGTGCGCGACTCTTAATAAAGTTAATAACTGTCACAGCACCTCGCACAGAAGTGTTAATATGCAGTAGGCTACCTTGTGCAAATTGGTATAATTTCTGCGACCCCTGAAGTTTGTTACGCGACCCCTTGGGGGATCGCGACCCCCAGTTTGGGAAGCCCTGCATTAGGACATAATAACATGATCAGTTTGTTATTAGAGCTGTGTTTTAATGCTCCAAAAGGCGCTGGTTCGACACCGCTCCAGAGCACGCGTTGAGCCTGAATGGTGGTTTCCTTGCCTTCCTCTTAACTTATCTAGAATTTCACTCACCCGGCATATTTTTTATCGTGCTTTAAATTGTTAAGCGTGAAGAAGCTTTGTGCAATTAGATCATTTTACAGAGTATCACGACTTGCAAAAACAAATAAAAAAACTTGCCAAGCGAATTGTAGGCTACAGTACACTGCAGCAGGCTACGTCCACAAAATTATTGTTTACCTGCCAAATCCTTTTCACAATTGAGAAAATGTTTATCTGCTGCGCTGAACGGAGGAAAATAACTCAGCCAAGGCACAATGTAGCAGATGATCTGCGCCGTCGGGTTGGGTGGGTTCGACCTGAACAACCAGAAATATTCCGTCAACTTTTTACTTGATCAACATTCAGACTATTGCTGTGTTGTATAGTTTCATACTGGACATGAACATTTGGCCAGTTCTTGTTCCATGAAAAAGTTGATTTTGTTTGCTGACGAAAAACCTGGCAAGGCCAAGGCTAAGCCTATCGATTGCTGTTAACAAGCAGATGCAGCTACACCCAAACAACAAAAGACGTTTCAAAAGCAAAAATGCAGCTCTTACGATTAATATGAATTCTACAACTTAATCTAAGACCTTAGTAGTCTGACTTACTCTCTTTCCACTGCGTCCATGACAGCGAAGTATTCTGGGTCGTCATAGTCGTAGCGCTTTCCCGCGCATATTTTCGTCACAATGTTTCCAACAGCAAAGAGAACATCATGCTACAAACAAGGCCATGTTCTTCAAATACTCACTCAACTTGACTATTTTAGGAAAAGGATAGTTTAGGTTTGACAGTTGGTTGAAAGTTTTGAATTAGGAAATTTTTTCATGATTTGTGGAACAAAGAAAACTGAAGTGACTTTTTACTCAGATTGTTTGAAAGCAGCTTAATATTGTTAGGCAATAGTGGATTAGGTTAGGCAACAAAAAATGCTGAAGAATTAAAAAAAATTCTGCATGCAATACCCACACTTTTGTAGAATCTTTAAAACAAGCAGTGAGGATATTTCATATTTTACATGGCTGGCTGGGAGATAATAGAGCTTGCTAAGGAGGGCAGGTAGGCAAATATGAGAAGATTAATTATTTTGGAGTTGTGAACGAATTCTTGCCACACTATTTTGAACTTTCTCACTACTCCTAGTTGTTGGATTGTTAAGCAAGGTGCTACGAAAACTAAATTAATAATTTGACAAATATCTGTACCGAGAGATCGATAGGCTTTCCTGCTGAGGTTTCAAGTTTGTTTAGAAAATGAGGAATTTCATCCATTCCCGCCTGGAGCCCATTGATTCCTCCACCGAACCTGGAGTTGAAAGAAAAGATGTTTTCATTTATGATTTGTGAGGTCATAATGCCAATAAACAGAAAACATCAAGTTACTCTGTAGGCCAATAACATTAACAACTGCGAATGATGCGCCAAAGATGTTGACGTCATGCAATAATAATTTTCATCTCTTTGACTGGTGTAAAGCTCTTGCTTCAATAAGTAGAATGCATTTCACGAAAACACGTTGTTACACTTTTTAAATTAAGTAAAATTGTAAACATCGCCAACATGAGATGACAACAGATTTAGGGCATTACTTGTGAAATGATTTGTTGGTGGTTTGTTGGTAGACTTTAGAAGATTTTATGTGTTAGAAAGTCTAAGTCAAAAGAATACAAATACTTACTTTGCAAAAGCTCGTCGCATGAAGCTTTTCTGAGCTATATAATCGTCCCCGTAATCTTTGAGGGCGACCCCATACCGCCCCCACAACTGACTGGCTATCTCCACCCAGGGCCGGCCGGAATATTTTTTCTCTTGTTCCTCAAAAGCCTGAAGATATTTTATTGTTATGACAGCGGATTTATAGAAAGAATGTTTGAACGTGTGGGATCTGAGAGAATCCCACACGCTTCACATCCGTTCAATTGTTTTGAATCATACAGAGACGAGGTCACTAACTGACTGAGGTTAGGGAATCCACTTGTTCTTACCGAACAACAATAACAAGGGGGGGGGGGGGCATTTATCGTCATAATACTTCACTTCATTTTCAAATTGAGACAAAGCGCTTGATAGCCTATATATGATTCAGTACAACAATCCAAAATTAGTGTTTTGTCATAATTCCTCTTGTCCGGAAACAGTTTCTTAGTGAGGAATTTATCACCGACAAAAAAGAGGATTTACTTCGGACATCCCAAGCGGATTATCACAATTATAAGCAAAAAAGGAATCCACGGCATTGTGTGCTTACAACTTTTATCGGGTATTGAAATACCTTCCGATAGTTACGTATGTTTACAAAGAATAAGTTTGTTTTGCGTTACTTTATTTATTATCAACAAACAATGACTATCTTCTGCAACTCACCTGAATTATTGTGTCATAAGTGTTCAACGTCACCACTGGTTTTGAGCCAAAGCGGATAGACATAACTGGGCCATACTTTTCCTGGCTCCATTTGTATATTGTACGACCTGGTTCTGTTCCCAGAAATGGTAGGACACCCAATAGGGGAATACCTCTGGGCCCAGAGGGGTATTTGGAACTTGGCCGTCTCCACCAATACCAGAATATCACAGCTGCTGCCCCAACGGCCCAAATGTTGATTTTCCCGGCAACCATTTTCAGTATTTTCAACACTTCATCGAAAACCATGTTTTCAAATTAAACTTTGGATAACTTGCAGGCTGTGATACTCACGAGACTTGAGAATACTTCAAGTAGCATAAACTGCTGCAATAGTTGAAAGTAAAACTCAAGTATTGCCAAAGTGCAATTCTACAGGATAAATTTACATAAAAATATGGACTTTACCTACCAAAGCATAACATCTTTATGAACGGCAGACTGACGGCCTGCTTGCCTCCTACCCAGCTGACACACAACCTCAATTACCCTGATGGCCACATGCTGATGGGACATTGAAGAAAAAATGGGGCCAAGTTTATAAGTCGCTTTGTACACCTCGAGCTTTCGAAGTAAAGTTTTTTTTGTCACAATGCGCTCTGCCAGATCACACGTCATCTTCACTGATATAACATCAACCTGTGAGGTCACCGCAATGTTGATGAAGTCATAGTTCCTTGTCTGTCACAAAGCATGTCTTTATGAGTAACCTTACGTCACAAGGATCTCACCATTTTGTTCTAAGAAGTGATTCGCAAAACATTAACAATGAGATTGATGATTATGCGAGATAAAAAGCATGTAGGTTGGTACTATAAAGTCATGTTAAGCAAACTAAACTCTTTTCATCAACAAACAGTACTGCCACAATTTTCTTCTGTTGTTTTTACAAGTTTTCCGAACCGCAGGTTCATATTGCTGCAACACTCAAGAACAAAAGAAATTATACTCATGGTTGCTATCAGAGAAAGCAATTTGGTTATTTGAGTAATTTCTATACTATCAAAACCTTGTTTCTCTCCCAATTGAGCTAAACTGACTATTGTTCCGTCTTACACGTTCTGCAACTGTGCATGACCGGATTCTCTGACGAATGCAACGCTTTGATTGCCGACAATACAAAAACGCAAAAGCATCCTCGAGTTTTATTACGTCATTTCCGATAATAAGTTTACAAAAGTAATTTATAGAGAAAAGTGATTTGAAGCTATTCATTTGAGATGGATGATATTTATTTTACAAAAAGTAGATTTGTAATGCTTGCAAATTTGTCTTTTAGTCCTGTAGAAGCCTTTTCTCATTTTTTTGGTGCAGCCGCATTGGGGAATATGGTCGATAATGATTTTATACTGTTGCCTGCCTCAAATGTCACTTGAGTTAAACATTAAAGCAACTTACGTCAACAATAAGAGTGCTGTGTAACTGTAAGTGCTGTCCATTAAGTGCTCCTGAGTAAAGATCACGCTTCTGAGGAGGAGGAAGTTCGTTTTGCTTGTGCAACTCCATGGACATGATGTTGCTGGCAACACTCGTGGCTTGATGGAGTTGTCTATCGATGGAGTCATCGGATGAATCATCGCGCGACTGGCGTTCCAAATGCTTTGTTTAAAGGTATTTCAATTGGAACCAATTGAATGAGAAGTTTGAAGTTCTGTTGAATAAGTGTTGATTAAAACAACTTGGAATTCTCGAAAATCATTATTAGAGTTGTGTCTATTATTGTAAGATGGTATGTTATCGGTAGATGGCGCTATTGTAAACGTATGAAGCAGGTTTGTAAACACCAGAAATACAATGTTTCTTGCAAGCTCTTGTCCAGGGCAAGACCTTGGCCCAGTCCCAAAGTTCAACATTTTTCCTAAATCTTTAAACTTTCCATCGATGTCGAGATGACGCTCAGGGAGGAACACATCCGGGTTACTCCATACATCCGGGTCTCTGTTGGCCGCCCATAAGTTGGCTATGACCTGAAACAACGTCACAGCTAAAGCAAGCAAAGCGGAACAGGCAGTGGGCAGGCAGTGCAAGTAAACCATAAGGACTGGTCATAATAATAGTCAGTCAATAATGGTTATTAGTGTAACTCTTACTAACTACTAAAAATCAGCAGAGATGTGCCTTAAGACTTTTAAGTTAAGAGCCTTAAGGCACATCTGTGCTGATTTTTTAGTATTAAAACTAACATCGGCTTAAACTAGTTTTTTCTTACTAACTAATAACTAATTACTACTGGCTGTAGGCTAGCCTTATAGTCTTGGAAGAAAATGTCATTAGTAGGCTACAGCCCTTATATTATGGTGGGCGCCAGACTATGGAAATCTCTGAAAAGGGGCGCTGGGGAAAAAAAGGTTAAGAACCACTGCTTTAGCTGATCAATCGTTGATCACTTGAGCATTACCACGTTCTAGCAAAAGAAAACTCATTGGATGTAATGATAAGGGCTCGCTGCATTACAGCTTTCCTTTTGCACAGGTTACAATTCAACTAGGAGAGCGATAAACTAAAGTCAATAAGATCGCGATGTTACCGATTAAGACAATCAAAACAAAACACAAATGCAGATAAGAAAGCCTCGAATACCTCTGTCCCCTCCGGAAGATGATAACCTGATAGGTTCGTTGCCATGGTTACGTGACGAGCAAGGCTGAACGCGGGGGAGGTTGTCATCCTGAAGGTTTCAGCCAGAAAAGCGTTGATGAAGGGGAGCGAGTCAAGATGCTTCATTGTTATCCCTCCAGAAACTTCATAAAGTGACGAATTTTTAAGCAAAGAAAATTTTGACGTCCATGTGTCTACTATATTATCACAGTAACCGCTAACTGATTAACCGCTAATATAATTAAGAACGCAAGGCACTTTATTTATCAAATGCCTGATGAACAGATTTACTCTGTCTTTTCTGTGATGTGCAATGTTAGCTGACATCTTTCAAAAATTACCGAAATCAGTTTTTTAAGTCATTGTCGTATTAGGCTATCGGTAAAGTTTTAGAAAAGATAAGAAAAAATATCAAGTGCTTGATCATTAAACAAACTTGAAACGGTCATGATGATCACACAAACGTAAATTGTCACATCACATCATTAGAAGATAAATTGAACCTTGCAGTTTCGCTCCAAGAGCAATCAGTAAAGATCGGAAGAGCAAGTTCTCCAGACAGCACAAGACTTGTTGCATTGTTCTGACCTTTGATTTCGTGTTTCCCTTTATTGGTTACATGACTGAGCGGTTACAGCGTTGATGCTGCGTTTGTCGTTCGATGCCGCTCAAGAGCGTGCGGTTGTGCTTTTAGCAAGATACTTAATATCATAACTCAAGGCAAACAAAAAGATTGGTTTTCTAGCTTTCGCGTTAACTTAATCTAAATTTTCAGCCATCGGATGTCAGTCTGCTCAAATTCAAACCTTACCTTTCAAGGAATCGATTTCAAAAACTATTCGTTTGTAATAGTTCGGTAAGGTTAACAAAGCCAGCACGGCCGATTGTATGTGGATGACAATCGACTCTACTTCGGCGATGAAGAAATTCCTCACTAGAAGTTGTAGTTCTCTGTCCTAATGAGAAGAGGAGGAGAAATGAACCAAGCTCCCTTTTCACGTTTGCGTCAATCATTAGTTTATATCACAGCAAATTGTAAGTTTTCACAAAAACGCTTAAATTTTAATAAACCTTTTAACAAACCTTATATGAAGGTTGTCATTGGGATACTCACTGAAATACCTGGGGACCCGAAGACTGTCTTGTCCTCATGAAAAGCGTCACTCATACCTCGGAAAGTTTTGAGATTCATTTTTTTCTTCTTGACCATCGAGACTAGCGAATCTGGAAGAAATGAAAACAAGCATCCAGCAGCATTTCACGAAGATTCAAACTCAAATAAAATTTTCAAAACAAGTTTATGACCAGGTTCTTGCCATGTTTCTAAAATAAAAACATGTTAATTTAGTACAATCTTTGAAAAAAGCATTGTATTTAAACAGAATAACAGTTTTATTTAAACAGAATATAGTAAGAATTTGAAGATAATCTTTGAAATACATTTTGGTGGACCATGTCCAAGTCCATATGCATATAAAACCAAGCAAAGACAAGTTACAGTATACAACCAGTGGCTTAACTCCGTCAGTCGGGCATCCGGTGCAAGCATCCATTATGGTTCTCCTAATTTTCTGCTCATATTATTCAATTGAGGTATTTTTGTCCGCACACAAATCACTGGGTTTGTTTTTATATTTTCGACGACTTCACATCATAGGAAAACTTTGTAATTGAGACATTAGATGATTGTTGATTAGCTTAATTAATTGGGTTAGTTTTACCTGCTTAAAACCCTTGAAAATTTTCTATTTAAATTAAAATGACGTCACTGACCTTCAAGGTTTTAATATACTTTCAGTTTAGGGGAAATACCTGTCAGCTTTGTTTCTCGATCCACGAAATTAATGTGGAAGTCCCGGAAGAAAGGAAGGTGCTTTAGGAAAGGAAAGCAGTTGAAGGAGATTGCCAGAAATGGGTTGATAGGTTTCATTCTATACAAAGAAATAATTTTTTGTGTTTCGTTGTTTTCTTATCACACTATGTCTCAAATAATTTGCACAAGACAGGAACCTTTAAAAATATTTCTAATAAGTTAATCAGTTGGTTACTGCGTGAAAGACACAACAAACAACAACAACAGTTTTGCTGTAAAACTTTCAGTTGCAATATCAGTTACATAGGTTTACCACCGACTTGTTAGATATTGCATCGATAATGGCCGCAAATTCCAAATCATTGTAATCGTAAGAATGCCCGGATGTCAATCGCGCCATTATGTTTGTGACGACACAGAGAAGATGACGCTGTGAGGAGGGAAGTGACTGTCGTGAGCGTTTTTATTAGAAGATTATAAAATATAGCAATATAGGGATTTTTCCTCAGCATGAAACATCATTTTATTCGTTATTACGAGCAGGATGACTGAGAAGGGCTGCCAAAACTAGAAAGTGAAATAGTATTCTAGGCTAATAAATAACACAGAGCAACAATTTGAATAACTGTGAAAAGATTATTTCATTATTTTCAAACAAAATCAACTGTCGCTCCAATAAACATTTCACTTCCTATTAAGTTATGAGATATTAGATAGCTAGAAGTTATATCGATTTCCTTTGAGTAGCATATCAATGATCACGTATTTTTGAAATCTTCACAATGTAGACGAGACGACTTGTTTTAGCCTGATGCTGCGAGTTCGCTGTGGTAACAGTGAATTAGGCTACATTAGCTTTCGGAACACAGTTCTCTAGTCGTGTGCTGTGACGAATGGTGTTGAAGTTAGTGAGTCGTTCCTGCGGCTCTTATGTTTAACTTGAGGCTGCTGGCTGTTGTTTCTGTGTTGTTAGGCGTTATTGCTGGGAAATTTGGTTGAATCAGTTGATTAATAGATGAGGTGACGTGCTAGTGTAATCCGCTATTTCCACAGCGAACTCGCAGCATCAGACTAAAACAGATCGTTAATATCTACATTCTGAAGTAAGCAACGATCATGCTGCTAAAAGGGAAACTCATTCTATTGCATATTTTTGAAATGATTGGATAACAAAAGATTATTTAAATTTTTAATACGCAGTGTAATCGTCTCATCAACACACGGATGCAAATATGATGGTGGTTTATTACCATCAGATCAACAGGTTCGCATCCGGACCGTTTAAGGTTTTTCAAAAAATATTGGATTTCCTCGTTCAAGTTTTCCATTTCTTCTTTTCCATTGTTGAAGCTTCAATAAAATAAAATAAATTTTTAAAAGCACAGTTGGATCAAACAGACCAAAAGATAGCTCTTTGTAAGATGTTTTATCAACAAAACTTTTGTAGAGAGTTTACTTTGTTGTAGGTTACAACCAAATTATAAAACTGAGTAACGTCAACGGGTACGACACATTTATCGTATTATTTTGTTTAATATTTTGTTATTTTTCGTGGCAATTTTTTTTGTATGTAAAAATTAAGCTTCATCTAAAAAAATTTTTGTATCTAAAAAAGAAACAGCTTCGGACCTTTTTAGCTATTTGTAAAAATGAATAAGTTACTTTTGGTTACTGTTTTATTAATTGCTTGTTAATGTTTTTTGGATAAAAAACATTAGGCCTAGCCTATAGCTTATACCGTGCATTATTTTCAAAACTCACTCAGTCAGAACTTCTTTTGTGAACTGGATTATGGAAGTGACGTTTGATTTGAAATCCTTTGAGACCAAATTGTTTCCTACGTTTTCAGTTTCTCCTTTGGGCCTCCCAGAAAAGGCCTCGTCATGAAAAACCTAAATTCAACAAAATATTGCAACGACTTCTTTTCGAAATGTTCATCTAGATAGCCGAGGTGAGAGGAGATAGGCACAACACACAGCATTGAAGTAAACCAGGTTGATGTACGTTTCAAGTTTCATATCAGCATGCAAGTAGTTCTAGGTAAAAGCTTTTTGTTTGTTCAAATGACACTTTAGTTTAAAGGTGAGATCAATCCTTTTACCACCCCGAGGTGTAAACAGCAGCGTTGATAGCGGGGGTTCAAGGGGTACTTTTGGAACCGGGCCCGGTATGGCTTAGGGGCCAGTAATCGTTTCAAGAAGTCCGACAGTTGAAAGAAACTACCGCGTATTCTTTGGATATAGTTCGTGTTGTCTTGATTTGAGACCCGGAGATTTCATTGGTACTGGGCCCAAATTATCCTCTCAACGGCCCCGAGTGCGGACGGTTGTTTGGATTGCATTGGGCTGTTATTTGAGTTACCAACTTTTAGTTCACTTGCAAAGGTATTTAATTTCCATGCGAACTTTACTTTTGTTGATCTCCTTCATTTGTAATTGTTGCAATTAATACGCAATAATTGTATCAATAATAATTATTATTCTCTGACAAGAGAGTCTCACAAAACACTTTAGTTTCGAGTTATGAGCATTGAGCGACCTATTCTGCTACTTTCAAGTTCTGTTCTACCAATCAACTCTACAATTATTCTACAAAAAAACATTCCTGCAATACTTTGAAGAAATTATTTTCCAAAAACTTTGTTGATGACAAACCACGCTGTCGGGTTTGTAGCCACACAGACAGCAAAATTTGTTATTTTTACTTTGATTCAACGTCGGCAGACCTTTAATCAATGTAAAAATGACAAATTTTGCGGTCTGGGCAAGAAGAACATTAACATCCGGGATGGTGAAGAGGTAGACCCTCGGCCGCAAAGTCTCAAACGATGAGATTGCTCACCAAATATCAAGCACACAACACCTTGAGCAATCTTGTTGTTTTAAGTATTCGACGTACCTGTTTTATGACGTCATATGTGTTGAGAATGATGACTGTTTTGGAACCTAGGCGAACTGACATGACGGCGCCATGTTCCTTGCTCCAGTTACAAAAATATTGCTCCGGATTTCGCCCAAGGAAAGGCAAGACTCCAAATAAAGGGAATCCCTTGGGGCCAAGAGGATAATTAGAAAGCGGTTGTGCCCACCAAAATAACAACAATGCTGCTAAAACAGCCCCAGCAACCGAAACACTGCACGCAGCCATCTGAGGAATGGTCGCAGACATCGCGATAACAAAAAATGACAACTTAAACTTTATTAATCTGCATTCGTTTATCCTGGAAGTATCTGGAATCCTGCCTTTAAAACGAATTCAATATCGGGGACTGGTGGGAAGGTTAAAGTCGTGAAAAGTGTAGCCTAGTCTAGAATGGTCTGGCCAAAGGACCTTAAATGTATCAGATGTAACCGAAATTTTACAGCCAGGATTGGACACATTTGCCGTTCAAAAACTTATTGATAGCGTTTTTTATTACAAAGATCATCATTTTTTTTTTGTTTGTTTGTTTATCTTTATCCTGCATTGCGGGAAAGCGGACTTGAGCGCTATGCATCGGTGTACGCCTTCCGACGTACACCTGACCCACGCTGCAGCCGACGGCAATGTCTGTTTCCGGTTGTCTACTCTGCTTATGACTTAAATTTGGTACTCTCCATTACTCGAAATCGATCACTGGGTAGAGGCAATTATCGTAAAGTTTCTTGCCCAGAGAAACAACAGCAATTGCGAGTGGCTGGAGTCGAACATGCAGGCTCTCAACTGCGAACCCAACGCGCTAACCACTCGGCCACTTTCGCAGACAAAGGATAACCATCATCATCAGCCTAGTCTAAATCAGCGATTTTCAAACTTTTCTGAGTGTCACCAAAGAGCAATCTACCGCAGCACACCACCTTCCTTTACGTCATTGTTTTTTATTGAAATCTTGCCTTTCAACAACGTTTTGATCGAAGCTGCTACGGTAGGCTACGTTGAACAAACTAGGTTATACACGATAGAAGTCATCTAAGCTGTATTTTAATCAAGGTAGCTTATGTCAGTAAAGCTAGCCTATTTACTTTTTAGCAATGTGAGCAGTGATGGCAGGGTAGAAATTCCTGTCTACGTGAATTCCCATTGTAAATAGTTGTCGATGTACTGTTGACTAACTGGTTCGGACTTTTTCTATTTTAATGAATCTAATTTAATGATTCAACTGTAACACAAAATAAATGATCTTTTTTGAACTGACTTGACACTTTGCAGCTTCGCGCTACGGCTGCAACATCCAAATCTCCAAACTTTCACGGCACGCGCGACCCTTTTGCGACGCTGACACACTAGCGTTCCGCGGCACATTGCTTTGACAATTCTGATTTACATGACGTAGCCTACTCTCGCAATGCCTGCAACAAAATAAAGTAAAGTACGGTACAAGCTACATTTCTGCAATAAGAGCCCCTTGTACGTTAACAACAAACGTAGCTTCTGATATTGTAGACTTCCTTGAGAGTTGTCGAGACTATATCGACAAACAAACACACATTTGTGCAAGCCATGTTTGTTTATTTAGTACAGTACTGGACCATGGGTGGCAACTGCATTTTCTGCACCAGAAAGCGCAGAGAAAAAGCTTTCGCAAAGATCAAGCATTTGAGATTATTTCCATTCCTTCTGGAGTTGGAGAGTTGCTAAGTGGATGCGGAGCAAGTTCGGAGGCGGAGCAAGTGCGGAGCGTGAAAATCTCGACCCCGATCCAGGGCTGTCAGATCCAAAATAGCTTTGCCTGCCAAATGTTTCATAAAAACTGCCAAATTTTTCAGGGTTTCAAAAAAAAACTGCCAAAAAAAACTGCCAAACTGTTAGTGTTAGTAGTTACTTGTCCTGTTAGTCAGAAAGGTCATACACCATACTATTTGGTGCTACATATAGCTCTGTCTGATGGTATATTGTCTCAATTTAACTTGATAAACCACTTAGTATGAATAATAAAACACAAACTGCATGTATCAAGCTAAATTAAAACAAACTTTCAAAGGTTGTACGCGGCCACATAGCTGGAGCTATCAAGCATCAACCAAGCGCAATCAGAGGAAGGTGATAAAGACCAATTGGCCTTGTAGTGCATGTTTTTACAAGTGGATGTGGAGCTATTCTGGCATCCGATGGGTTTTCACATGCATTTATAATATCAAACAGCTGTCTGAAACTTTTGTATCGCAAATATTCTGTTTGAATAAGCTTAACTGAAGGTGATCTGCAGTGGCGTATCTAGGGGGTGGGGGGCAGACCACCCCGGGCGGCACGTCTGGGGGCGGCACTTGCAGACTACAACTTTAGATTTTGATTATAATCTGATAAAAAAACGCATTTCATTTTCATCTGCTTTTTCACATGCCATATATAATAGACTGCATGTACGGTACTGGTGAGGAACTTCCGGTACCAATTCAGCAGCTCAAGTCAACGAAATTCCTGGTAAGTTGCACAGTGACCGTGTGCTCTTCGAGACAGTAGCCTCCCGTATAGGTTTATAGCCTACTGCCTACCTGTATGTCAACATGTTCAGCCCAGCCAGCCATTCATACACAGTACAGCATACCGGTAGGCCAAATACGTTCCGGTTCAAATTTCTACAAGATCTCTGGCCTAAGCTATGCTTTCAACTCAAACAGTGCGACTGCGCATCATTAACCATACCCTGTTAACACTTACTATTGGCAAGAAAATAAATGTCAAAACCGCATCCCTCCAGCTGCCCAGTCCAACTCCAACTTTGGTTGGTGAATGGTGACTGGTGTGACTGGCCAGTGGCCTCTGGTCTGGAGCTTCCATTTCAATAAATTAGGAATTCGGAGTTTCCAGACCATAAATTAAAGTTTTTTGATGGACTTTTCATTAATAAAAGTTGTTTAAAAAACTGTAGTGGTGAGTTGTACCGGTACCGTAATAATTACAAAAAAATGCCAGACACAAAAATAAAAAATGCCAAAAAAATGCCAAACTGCCAAACGTAATTTTCTCCTGCCAAACGCTTTCAAAAAACGCCAAATTTGTGGAATTTGGCAGAAAAAACGTCAATATGGCAACCCTGCCCCGATCCTCTCTGTCGCAGACGTAATTATTCTATTTGAATTTTGTTTCTGCTGCGCAGAGTTGCCACTGCAACTGTCACCAGTCGCTGGTTTTTAGTCTATTTCAATGATTTGTCACCAATTTTTTTTAAAATAACATATCAGTACGAAAATCACAAAAGACAATCTTGTCTGATCAAAATAAATAATAATAATAAATAGAGAGAGTGTGGGACCTTTGAAACGGTTTTTGTTAATTGGCCACCATATTTACAAATTCATTGCAAATTTCCTAATTTTTTTCTATATTGTTGTGGGACTAACCTACCTCTAAAACTATGTAATTTTCAATTATATTTTTAATTGAAACACTCAAATTGCATATAATGTTGTAATTTTTGGCCTGATTGTCTTTTTTGACTGATGAATAAATTTTACTTGGTCGAAAACTTAAAAAATATTTGGCAACATAGTTACGATACTACAGTTATTGATCTAAATTAAAATGTTGATTGCTGAATGCTGAGTCAGTGCCGGTCTTTGGGGTGTGCAAACTGTGCGATCGCACAGGGCCCGCAATTTACTCAGAAAATGCGTTAATTTTGTCATTTCTAATGGAAAAATTCAACAAAGGAATTAGCAACAAGAAAACAAAGAGACTCAACGGGTGTAACCTATTTCGTCCCTTGAACATTTCGTACCCTGAAAAGATTGAGAAAAAAAACAACAGAGTCGAAGTCGCTGATCGGAGTTGCCGCAAACATTTAAAGATTTCTCTCGATCTTTTCAGTGGATGAAATAGGTCGAAATTTGATTTTGTTACTCCAATTTCAGGGTACGAAATCGGGGTACGAATTTTTCAGGGGACGAAATAGGTTGCATCCAGACTCAACATAGAGACATAGCTTTATTTCCAAAAAATGCCAAAGAAAGCATGATCTTATCCTTTTGCTATGCCACTGGACAGCACCATTTTACAGTAATATTTATACCCAAATTTTTGTTCAACATGCTCTCAGAATGCTCCAAATTCAAAGCAATGTTTCAAAATTTTCTTTATCTAAGTTTTTCAAAAATGTCAGGCTTCGCCCGCCGACCGTCAAACCAGCCTCCTCCCCTTTCAAAATACCTAGCTATGCTACGGAATTGGATCATTGTCATTGGGCCCACAAAGCATATTCCGCACAGGGCCCAAAATACCCTAAGACCGGCACTGGCTGAGTGCAACTGCAGGCTGCAGTTTACATCAGGACAAGTAAGATTTTGCTCACAACGTACGTGACTTGCTTATTGGCTGAATTATATTAACTATTTTCAATATTGACACGATGTTAATAGAGTTATGAGTCTTGACAGAAAATCTGGAACCAAGGCAATCTTGAATTTCTTTTGTGTGTAGTAAAGTTTAAATCTTCCTTGTACTTGCAAGTGGTAATTGCAGGCTTGTTTTCCCAAAAAAAAAAAAAATTCTATCTATATATATATATTTTCTGGGTTTGGTAGCTGTGCAAATTAAATATAGTGATTTTCAAGCGCTGTTTTATGCATATTTGAAACCTTTTGATTTTGCCATAGTTTTCCTTTTGTTGGTGACAAATTTATGCGTTTACTTTGGAGTTGTCTGTGACATGTTCACGCCAACAAAGAAAAAATAAATTGAATAGAATTCAAATGGATACCAATTCACAGTCTAGTGTAGCCAATCACTTCAAGATGATTTTAGTGGTACCAAAAAACCGTTTTCTTTTCAAAAGTTTTTTATTCTGTGTTTTTATTTCTGGGATTGTTTTCACTGCATGGATTCCTTTGGGTCAAACATACCATGAGCTGTAAGTTGTTTAAATAACAATTAAGCTAAATTTTTAGTTGCCATATATATTGGTAAGCTTGACATATTGCATTATTCACGCTATCATTTTAGGTGGGAATTGTTTTTTTGGTACTTCAAAACTTGTTAAAAAAGACCTAGGCCATTTTGATGCTAGTTGATGAGGTATTGTTGATCTGTCAATTGGAGCTATTTTTATGACAATTCTTTTCTGTGCTTTGATATAGAGTTGTGTTGTTGTGTAGGCCATACCGGAATGGCCGTTTCGGTGAGTCCGATTCGGTGAGTCCGATCCCTTAAGGGGGGGTTTTTTCAATTTTTTTTTCTAATTATCGGGTACCGTAGCCTAATTATCATTGCCGTTTTAGGGTTAGGGGTTAGGTGTTAGAGGTTAGGAACTCACCGAATCGGACTCACCGAATCGGATTCACCGAATCGGACTCACCGAATAGTAGCAGACCCAGACCATACATACCGTATATATATTCCCTAAATTTTGAGTTGAAGCTTAGAGATTTATAAACATTATATTTAGGCCTATCTGTGATTAGGGCTGTCCCAGTCAGCAATGACAATTGGGGCCCTAATGGGTACCAAAGGGGAAATATACTAGACCCCAATTTGGCTGCCCAATTGGGTCCCAGTTATATTTGTTTTCGGGCTCAAGTTCTTACCCAATTGGGCAGTCCAGTTTAAAAATTTTTGAGCGGTGTCAAACTGATGTTTTTGGTTTCCTGGATCCCAAACGAACACGATGTGCCACTGAAACTCACTCCAAAAAACTTCAAGTTCAGATGTACCGGTATTAAAACTAGATTTTCTTTGTAGTTGAAAGAAAGGTGAAAGAAGAAAATGTGTAAAAATATCTATGTTGCTATAATTTAAATTACTATTATTCTGAACTAACAACTAACATCTAACAACATAAAATTTTGTATAATGTTGTTGTGCAAATGGCTTTCCAAGCTGCACCCACATGAAATCTCATATTAACCTTTGCAATAATTTTTGGCAGTGTAAAAACAACACTGACAAAGTTGTTTTTACACAGCAAATAAAAATATTTTTGTTAAATTTAAAAACATTTTTTAATATTGGACAACCCGCTTACCACCCATGTTTTACAACTGGGTTGCAGCCCAAATTCAACCCACATTAATGCTCATTTATTCTGTGTTTTCAAACTAAAGAAAAAGTAATAACAAGTTGAAATTAAGAGATGGGACTCGGTTTGGTGCAATTAATTGAACATACACCAAAAGCTGGACTTGTGTTAACGGATTTGGGACCTATAAATAACTTACATGGTGTGCCCACAAGTTTAAGTGCCCACTTAACTTTTTACTGGGCCTCAGTCAGGCTTGCTGGCTGGGGTGTTAGTGGTTCAAGGCCTCTAAGAGTAGACTATGTATGGCTGACAAGGATTAAACTTTCTCGTACAAGCTTTGTCAATTTGATAAAGATTCCACAAGCAATCAAATTCCACATGCTATATTTTATAAAATCTGACTAGGCTTACAAAAATATGCAATTGTTAGCATATTGGCCAAGCTTTAAGCATTACATCTATTAATTGTTATAATAATATTAAGTAGCTACTGCCTAATGTATTAATTTTGATGTATGTTTTGATGCAAGTTTCTATGCAAAACTTTCAAAGAAGATAGCCTTACCTAAAATGATGCTTTCTGTTTTGCAGTCATCGGCAATATTTAGCTGCAACAGGCAGATCTCTATGTACTCCCAAGAGTAATATTGTTTTTGTAAAGACTCACAAAGCTGCTCACTCACCAATACTGGTACAAAAATAGTTTTGCATTTGTTGTCTCTGGCAACACTGCGGTTTGTAACTACTTTTTTTATCATTTTTGAAAATATTTCAGGCTTATGCCTGGCAGTTGAAGATTAAGTTTGCAGAGGCTAGAAAGTTGTTCATCTTCACTTTGTTCATGTTCATCTTCATTCAAGCATGTCTTGTTTCGCCTAAGATACAGTTTCTTGCATCAATAAAGTTGACTTTACTTTCTGAAAGATTGAATAGCAACGAATTTTACTGAACAAAGAGACCGTGAAAACACCACAAAGCATCAAGTCAGTTGTTACCTTCTACTCAATGGATGTTGAGAGCCATCTTTCTAAGCATAGTGGTATCATAACCACCATTCCGCAACAAAATGGTTGATTTTATTCTCAAATTTCAAATGACAAAATGTTTCCTAATAAATAGAGTTGCCACATTCTCTGTTGAGTGGTATTTGTTGTTTCTGGACCCACCAATATCACGAGGCCACATTTTTCTTGTTCAATCAAGAACATCAAATGTTTTGCTTATCTTGTAAAAGAGTAAACATTTTAATTTTGTAATTTTTATTTTCAGCAGATTTTGCTGAGATATGGATTGAAACACAAACAGCGGATTGCTTTGCCTCACAACAAGAAAGATTTTAATTTTCCTTTATCTTTTGATGCGGATTCTGTCGCCCCCCATGGTGAGTTTGATTATAATCGAGTTGTTCAATATGTCATTTGAGCAATGAATAGATTTTCAATTACACGAGCTCAATTGTCTTTTAGGTAGCAAAATATTATTGGTTTGTTTGACACTAGAATTGCAACAAGTCTCAAACACAACACTTATAATCATTCAAGTTTGTTTGTTTATGTTGTATTTATAAATATTTATATAGTAGTCATTTCGTAGCAGTAGAACACAATATCGTACAAACTACAAATCTATGATGACGATTGCAGCATAATTGGTTTGATAGTTTGAAATGATCAGGCTACAGCATGGTTGGTAGATGAATTTGTTTATGAGCTGTTTACTTTAAATATTACTAGAGAACATTTCAAATTTACGTGTTTTTTTCGTGGAGATGTTTTGGTAATTCATTCGTTTTCAATTGTTTTTGTGACTTTTTGTGTCAATTACTTTTTGTGTCAATAAACAATTTGTGTCGTTATTGTTCCAAACATAAGCTTCGCTGGTGAAAGTATCAAAGTTTTCGTTGATTCAGAAGTTTGTCTACTTTCCATGCTGACAAGGTTTTGCATAGACGAAACCAGAAAACGTTTCTCAGTGAAACTTATTTTTATGCGTAGCCCTACGGTAGTTACCGTATAAAATATTTAGCTAGCAAAATCCGTTTTGTTTACTTTGATGCAACGTTTTTAGACAATTTAGCGACAAAGAAAGACACATTTTGCTGTCTGGACAAGCAATTTTAGACCTCTGTAGACTACCAGACACCAGCTTGAAAAAATATTTGAATAGCAGAAAAATGACCAAATTGAATCGAAAATGACCGAAATATTTTACGCAAATTGTTACAAATGACCGAAATACTTCAGCAAATAAAAAACCAAGGACGTACGTCCTCAATTTCTTATAGATAAATCAAGTAATATAAATTTATTTGCAGGTGGGCCTCCTTACAATATCATTTGTCACAACATGAGATTGGACATTCAAGCTGTTCGCTCAGTCATGCGTGGCGACACAGTGTGGGTGACTATGCTCAGTGAACCAGCGCGTATGTTTCAAACTTTATTCAAAGACTACAGGTCAGTTGTTCCTGTATTCCAGAAGATCAAGCTGGCGCAAAACAACTCGATTCAACGTTTGTTCCAACGTTGGCTAGAGAGAGCACAAGAGTTCCAGTATCTTGCCTCATCTGCCCCTTACAACAAGTTAGCACAGAACCCCGTTTATTTTGCGCTTGGTTATCATCGCTCAGAAATCGGTTACGTCCAGTTGGTTGTGCAATTCCTCAGCGAGTTGTTTGATTTGGTTCTCATAGAAGATTACATGGATGAGTCTCTGGTGCTACTGGCGGACCTCATGTGCTGGGATCTGACTCATGTCCTCCATTACGCGGCAAAGGAAAAGTCGAAGAAAACGGAGCTCGGGAGAAAACATCGTGAAATAGTGTACGAGTGGAATAGTGCTGATGTTATTTTGTATAAATATTTCAATTCCACCTTTTGGTTGAGGGTAAAAGAATACGGTCACCAGAAGATGGCGGAATCTGTCCGAAAGCTACGATACATTCGAGGAAACTTAACCGAGGAATGCCTGGTTATCCTTTCCACAAGCAACCCTGCAGGCGATGCCAGTTCCCAGAAAGTTGCAACAAATACGAGACCAACCGTTGGGAAGAAAATGAAAAGATATTCAAGAAAAGCAGATGAATGCAGATTGTTCACAATGCATGAGTATACTCTGAGCAAGGTGGCTTTCAAAGTACAAAGTGCTGCCATTAAAATGCAGTCTCTTGACAGCGCTCATTAGCGATGATTAACTTTGAGGACATTAAGCAACGTTGTGCATTTATAAAGCAGGAAATCTTTTACACTCCATGGCGTCTGTAAAGTCTATTCGTGTAAACTACAAAGCGGAGGCCGACAAAAATAGACCAGATTTTATAAATAATATATATTTGAAGTCACAATCATCGTCTGTTGTCGTTTTCAACTCTTGGTCACTCTTTAGATCATCTCCTTCCACAGCTCTCGAAACCCCCTTCAGCTCTTCCATTTGAAGGGGACAAATAATACCAGCATGAAGACGATTTGTACCAAGGCCATATTGTTTAGAGATGTTCTTTGTATAGAAGTTGTGAAGCCATCCTTCATTGATGAATGATGATGTCAACTAATGATTGCTCTACCTTTTGTTTATCTTCATTTTATATTGATTTTCATATCTAAGTTTTATGTTTTACCACTGTGTCTGCTAACTGATTTATGTCGTACGTGGCTGACATGTTGTACAAGCCCTTTTCTTAGAAATATTTAAAACAAGTTAGAAAGATACTGAAAATTGAATGAGGCTGTTCACCAGGCATTAAATTAAATAATATGAGATGTTCTACTGGTGCAAATTAAGCTAAACTATCACCAGATGTATACAGTGACAATCTGCTTTTATTCCGACGTTTCGTCAATCAGACACGACTGACTACTTCAGGGGGCTAGACCAGGTAGTGACTACCTGTCTAGCATGGCAAAACACAGGACATATTGCTGAAAACGACTAAACATGCAAAATGAAAATTCAACTTCTGGACAAAAACTTATCGCGCGCAAAGTTTGAAATAAGTTCGAAAAAAAGGGGGAGACTTAATTGTTAACGATCAACAAGAAACTTAAATAACAACAAGATAGGAGAGTGAACGGCATGAGTCATGAATCGAGTTTTGTACGCACTACTGCACAGTTTTACAATCAGCATGAAACCAATTTAAAACAACGTCAAATAAGCACTTACAATAGTTTTTTATAGATGGCAGGAAAGGAGATGCCATCATTGCGATTCATTACATGAGGCTTTTGATTGATGAACCAACTTTCAAAAAACATTCGCTTTTTATAATCACTTTCAACTTTTAGAATTGCTCCAAGTTATTTTATGATCTGAAGTTATGGCATGCATGCAAGGAGCAGAATGTTCAGGGCGTTGATATTTGAAAGCTCTTTTGTGTTCATTAATGCGAGATTTAAGATCTCGTTTTGTTTGGCCAACATAAATTAAATTGCAATCATCACAAGAAAGTCGGCTGCATAGCCGAGTGGTGAGAGCCTTGGAACGGCAATCGAAAGGTCGCCGGTTCGACACCGCTCAAGAGCATGCGGCTGTGTCTTTGGCCGGACACTTTAAGGCATGCTTGAAGGTAGACACGAAGATTGGCTTCCTTGCCTTCCCGCCCACTTAATCTAAATCTTCAACTACCGGGTGTAAGCCTGGATACGACGATCACAAGAAACTTGGTACACTAAACCTGAGATTTCGCTTTGTTTCAAGGGGTCTTTTAAAGACGGCAAAAATTTACTTATTGTCAAGAAAGGTTTCAAACTTGATACACTAAACCCGAGATTTCACTTTGTTTCAAGGGGTCTTTTAAAGACGGCAAAAATTTACTCATTGTCAAGAAAGTTTGGTTTCAAGAAAAGTTCTTGAATGAAATTGGTGTAAAAGTCGCTTTTTTCCAAGATGATTGCAATCTATTATAAATCATTATATTTTTATGAGTATATCAATAAAAATGTTTTTTAATTTCATAATGCATTGTAATCATCTTGGACACAAATCCTTTGTAAGAATGGGAGCGATTTCCTAAAGACCTGTGTCCGCTGGTGCTTCCAGAGATGGTTGAGGCCGGTGGTATGTAGCAGTGATTGACAAAATTATGCAAATCTTGTTCCAACCCAACAATGACTCTAGGCGAGGTTTTGTCTTTAACCAAATGCTTCCTAAATCATCTTGTGAGTATTTGCAAATATTGGCCTTTGTTGAAAAACATTTTAACGCATGGTTGAACACTCTGGGCAGTATATTGGGCCGTTGATCTTTCAAAATAAGTTCACGACCTCCTAAGTCCTTCTGGCATTTCATCGAATACTGAACTGACCATAACAAGCCCAAGAGAAACAAACACTAGTTGACCTTACAAGCAGCGCAGTGCTCTTATAGCACGAGTTAAATAAGTTATAAATTTACCACATTCTTCCCTGCCAAATTTTGTGAGAACCGATGCAGTTTGATCATAAAATAATCGATTAATAAATTAAATATTCATTTAATTAACAACAGAGCATACATAAGATTTTTCTTGATATAAAGTTGTTACCATAGCGTTGGGGAATGTTTGGTGTTTAAAATTTTTTACACATTGACAGTTCCAATTTTAAAATGTCGGCATGCATGTCAAAAATGCAGTTCAAACAGTCCATTCACCATATCTGTTAGGTGGTATCCCTTCTCTGATAGAACGTCTAGGTTCTACTTCCTGGATTGCTGCTTCTGGTAGGTCAACGGTACCAGTAGTCCGATCAGTATTTAAGTTTTGTCCCAGCATCAAAGAGCATTCGTAACAGGACTTTGTTCTTGAACTGTATCTTCACAGTTTTCATTTATTAGAGAAAAGGACACATTATTTGTGGCTGGTGGTGATTCTGTAGTCGTAAACGGAGCCAAGTCAAACGTGGAGGCTGTACTTTCCTTGCCATCGGGGTATTGAATGCGAGCATATTGTGGGGTTTGCGGACAGCAGAGTTACAAGGTCACAAGCGTGAAGGTCCAACCTTTTAGAAAATGGTCCATTTTCGGACTGCCTCGATGATGGCAGTCGCCTCTTTTTCGAAAGAAGGATACTTTTGCTCACATTGGTTGAGAGTACAAGACATAAAGGCCACGGGTCTTCTTCCTTGTGACAAAATGGCCGCAATCGCATAGTCAGATGCGTCACATTCCACTTTGAACGGTATGTGTTCATCAATGCACTAAGCTTTCCTACCCGACGTCGATCCCCACCCTCCGGGAATGTCCCTCGCAAGACTTGCGTGGGTCCGGCTTAACCGCCTACGAACCGGCGTCGGTCGCTTTCGTTCAGACATGTGCAAATGGGGCCTGGCTCCCTCACCGGGATGCGAGTGTGGCGCCACAGACCAGACAGTAGATCATGTCGTCCATGACTGCCCAATCCATCAACCACCACATGGAGCGCCTGGACTGAAGGCCCTGGATGACGAGACTGTCGAGTGGCTGATGACATCATGCCCAAACATATAGTCCAGAAGAACAGCTCATACGACGAAGAAGAATGCACTAAGCTTGCCTTTGCCAGATCCATTTTTGAATTTGCAAATGCGTCGCAGGCAGATTTTTCCAAAGGAAAATTGGTGGTTTTTATAAGTGGGCCTGCTTTAGCAGAAAAGTTCTCAACCCACTTAGAGTAATATGAAAACATATGCCAACAATTCTTTTGCAAAACAAAACTTCGTTCCTAAACTTTTCATCAAATTTTCCTATAATTCAACTGATGATCCACTGGGATGCACGGTGTGACAAAACATTTTAAATAAAGTAAACAATATCACACCAAATCAGAAGAATCGGTTTATTTAAATACAGAGCTTTCGCCACACAAGTGTGGCTTCATCAGTATAAACTGCAACAATAATAAAGAATGATATACTATTAAGATGGTTATAAAATTTAATGAAAGTGTTAAAAAAGTAGATAATATAGTAAAGAAATAGAAAAGATCAAATATTATACATAACTATAAGACTTTAGGTCAATACACTAGATAATAAGATGATAATCAACATGTAAAAATTCAAATCTATTAAAATTGTAATTGGAGAGAACTTTTAACTATAAAACTAGTTTCTACGTATTGTAGCTCCTATCATTTGTCTGACTTGTCTGACTTCTAACGATGACATAGCCTACACTATTTATTATCGTGATAGCAAGGAATAAAAACAAACTGAACTGCTAATTCAAAGAATGTTGAGATGCAAACAAACTGAACCGCTAATTTAAACAGAACTAAATTCTAAGAATGTTGAGATGCAATGACATTGGCATAGCAACGATAGGTTAAAAGTAAAAATGCATTTCAATAATGATGTCATAATGAAAATTTTATATTAGAAATGAATTAAAAATGAACAAGAGAGTAGTAAAGAAAAAAACGTATTGAAATGTTTAAATCAATTAGTGAAAGAAAAGAACATCTAAAACGAGAGAATTAGGAAAATAGACAAAACAAGAAGGTCTAAAAAGTAGTTAGTAAAAAGATCGTCAGTAAAAGAGTGATAAGATTGTTTATTCTCTAATGTTTATCCCAGTAGGTTCTTGTGAGTGAAGTGTTTTAATCCAAAATTGTTCTTTAGTTTTTCTATATTCACAGTCACACGTTTTGTTAAGTTTGTCAATGGCAATGGCGTGAAAATCAACAGTGGTATGATTTTGTTTGTTGAAATGTGAAGCTACAGCTGTGTTTTTATTGTTCTTGATGTCTCGTAAGTGTTCACTAATTCTGATTTTAAATTTGCGTCCAGTTTCTCCAACGTATTGTTGGAAACATTTTTGGCAAGTAATTAAATAAATGATGTTAGAAGAATCACAATTAACTGACTGGTAAATATTAAACTGTTTATTTGTAACACTGCTGGAAAAGTTTTCGCAAGGATTAGAATGAGCACAAGTGGAACAACTTTTTCTGTTACAATGGGTGAAACCAGGTGGGGTCAAGGTGGAATGTAAAGGTTTAAGGTTAGTTTTGACTAGAAGATTACGAAGAGTAGGGCATCTTTTGTAAGCAGGAAGTGGAGGATCTGGAAATAAAGTTTTCAAATTTTCATCAATTTTTAAAATGTAATCAAATTTATTAAATACTTTTTTGATGTTAGGAAGTGAGGGATGATATGTGGTGACGAATGGTATACGTTTAGAGTTAGTGGTTTTTATTAGACTTTGTTGCTCAAGAAGACTTTCACGATTCATTGCTTTAGCTTTATTAATGGCATCAGTTATGATTTTAGTTTTGTAATTTCGTGTTTTGAGATGAATGCTTAAAATTTGGGTGTGTTTATCAAAAAATTGAGTTGTCGAGCATATTCTGCGAAGGCGTAGTGCTAAACTGTATGGAATATTTTTAGTGACGTGAGATGGATGGCATGAGGTGGGTAAAAGGTATTGATGTGTATCTGTAGGTTTACAATAAAGTTCTGTTTCAATTTTGTTATTAATAATGTGTACAGTTGTGTCTAGAAAGTTTATTTCATTTGAAGAGTAGTTTAATGTGAAGCGAATAGTGGGGTGAAGTGAATTGGCAAAATTAAAGAAGTCTAAAAGTGATTGTTCTGACATCTTTATCATTTGGACAACGGGAGAACAATCACTTTTAGACTTCTTTAATTTTGCCAATTCACTTCACCCCACTATTCGCTTCACATTAAACTACTCTTCAAATGAAATAAACTTTCTAGACACAACTGTACACATTATTAATAACAAAATTGAAACAGAACTTTATTGTAAACCTACAGATGCACATCAATACCTTTTACCCACCTCATGCCATCCATCTCACGTCACTAAAAATATTCCATACAGTTTAGCACTACGCCTTCGCAGAATATGCTCGACAACTCAATTTTTTGATAAACACACCCAAATTTTAAGCATTCATCTCAAAACACGAAATTACAAAACTAAAATCATAACTGATGCCATTAATAAAGCTAAAGCAATGAATCGTGAAAGTCTTCTTGAGCAACAAAGTCTAATAAAAACCACTAACTCTAAACGTATACCATTCGTCACCACATATCATCCCTCACTTCCTAACATCAAAAAAGTATTTAATAAATTTGATTACATTTTAAAAATTGATGAAAATTTGAAAACTTTATTTCCAGATCCTCCACTTCCTGCTTACAAAAGATGCCCTACTCTTCGTAATCTTCTAGTCAAAACTAACCTTAAACCTTTACATTCCACCTTGACCCCACCTGGTTTCACCCATTGTAACAGAAAAAGTTGTTCCACTTGTGCTCATTCTAATCCTTGCGAAAACTTTTCCAGCAGTGTTACAAATAAACAGTTTAATATTTACCAGTCAGTTAATTGTGATTCTTCTAACATCATTTATTTAATTACTTGCCAAAAATGTTTCCAACAATACGTTGGAGAAACTGGACGCAAATTTAAAATCAGAATTAGTGAACACTTACGAGACATCAAGAACAATAAAAACACAGCTGTAGCTTCACATTTCAACAAACAAAATCATACCACTGTTGATTTTCACGCCATTGCCATTGACAAACTTAACAAAACGTGTGACTGTGAATATAGAAAAACTAAAGAACAATTTTGGATTAAAACACTTCACTCACAAGAACCTACTGGGATAAACATTAGAGAATAAACAATCTTATCACTCTTTTACTGACGATCTTTTTACTAACTACTTTTTAGACCTTCTTGTTTTGTCTATTTTCCTAATTCTCTCGTTTTAGATGTTCTTTTCTTTCACTAATTGATTTAAACATTTCAATACGTTTTTTTCTTTACTACTCTCTTGTTCATTTTTAATTCATTTCTAATATAAAATTTTCATTATGACATCATTATTGAAATGCATTTTTACTTTTAACCTATCGTTGCTATGCCAATGTCATTGCATCTCAACATTCTTAGAATTTAGTTCTGTTTAAATTAGCGGTTCAGTTTGTTTGCATCTCAACATTCTTTGAATTAGCAGTTCAGTTTGTTTTTATTCCTTGCTATCACGATAATAAATAGTGTAGGCTATGTCATCGTTAGAAGTCAGACAAGTCAGACAAATGATAGGAGCTACAATACGTAGAAACTAGTTTTATAGTTAAAAGTTCTCTCCAATTACAATTTTAATAGATTTGAATTTTTACATGTTGATTATCATCTTATTATCTAGTGTATTGACCTAAAGTCTTATAGTTATGTATAATATTTGATCTTTTCTATTTCTTTACTGAGTCATTCCATTATAATTCAACAAATTTTAAAGAAATTTTACACTACCACCTCTTAGATTTTCTTCATTTTTACATATTTAGTACATATTTTAGAATAATATTCACAACTGTTGGAATTTTTTTGATACCTTCTATCGTTTTTAAGTTATCGCGATTTAAAATTTCACATTTTTGCCACTAGTGGCGCCATTGTGCGTGGGAACATTTTGGGAAAATGCTCTAAAGTCACCATTTCTTGTCCAATTATGATGAACAAAGTGTCTATTCCCATGTTCTCATGGGTGAGGAATTCAATTATGCTATTAAAATATCAAAAAAACAATTGCTTGATATGAAAATCTTTATGTTAATTTTAAAAAGTTCCTCAAACTTTAAGGCCCCCCCACTCCCCCATGATTGCATAAATTTTTTTCTGATTGGCTCCATTTTGTAAAGTGATTGTTTAGTTACCAAGAAATGGAAAATCTTTCACTGAACTTTTCTCTAAGTGCTTTTATCACATTAACTGTTAGCATACCCATTGCAAGCTAATAATTATATTTAAGCTATTGTGAAGTTAAGGATAACAATTATGACTTCAGAGCAGAGCCATTATGACTTCACAAAGACATAAAAATGATGTGGTTAACCTCAATTTGAAATAAACAATATCACACAACATCATAAAAATCAATTTATTAAAATATAGAGCTTTTGCCACACAAGTTTGGCTTCTTCAGTATAATCTTATTCAAATAGAAACTATTGAAAATATTCAAATATAATTCTATTTGAATAAGATTGAAGCAATTGAAAATATTCAAATATAATTCTATTTGAATAAGATTATACTGAAGAAGCCACACATGTGTGGCAAAAGCTCTATATTTTAATAAATTGATTTTTATGATGTTGTGTGATATTGTTTATTTTAAATTGAGGTTAACCACATCATTTTTATGTCTTTGTGAAGTCATAATGACTCTGAAGTCATAATTGTTATCCTTAACTTCACAATAGCTTAAATATAATTATTAGCTTGCAATGGGTATGCTAACAGTTAATGTGATAAAAGCACTTAGAGAAAAGTTCAGTGAAAGATTTTCCATTTCTTGGTAACTAAACAATCACTTTACAAAATGGAACCAATCAGAAAAAAATTTATGCAATCATGGGGGAGTGGGGGGGCCTTAAAGTTTGAGGAACTTTTTAAAATTAACATGAAGATTTTCATATCAAGCAATTGTTTTTTTGATATTTTAATAGCATAATTGAATTCCTCACCCATGAGAACATGGGAATAGACACTTTGTTCATCATAATTGGACAAGAAATGGTGACTTTAAAGCATTTTCCCAAAATGTTCCCACGCACAATGGCGCCACTAGTGGCAAAAATGTGAAATTTTAAATCGCGATAACTTGAAAACGATACAAGGTATCAAAAAAATTCCAACAGTTATGAATATTATTCTAAAATATGTACTAAATATGTAAAAATGAAGAAAATCTAAGAGGTGGTAGTGTTCACCATTTGTTGAATTATAATGGAATGACTCTACTATATTATCTACTTTTTTAACACTTTCATTAAATTTTATAACCATCTTAATAGTATATCATTCTTTATTATTGTTGCAGTTTATACTGATGAAGCCACACTTGTGTGGCGAAAGCTCTGTATTTAAATAAACCGATTCTTCTGATTTGGTGTGATATTGTTTACTTTATTTAAAATTCTTTTGCAGTCTTGGGAAAAGTCATGAAGTGGTTGTAGTCTTGAGGGATCTGGTTTTACTTCAGCGTATGAAGTTTCATAGCCAGGTAGGTGAATGTTGCGTTGGCGTATTTTTGATTTTTCTTCGTTGAAGATGTTTCAACAGAGCTTCCAAATTTCGATCGTGCTCTTCTTCAATTTCTCCAGTTACTGTTAAGTCGTCCAGGTAGGCGTATACTTTCTCCAAATTGTTACGCTTTATGAAGTTATCAATCACTCTTTGGAACGCTGAAACTCCATTTGTGACGTCAAAAGGCAATCTCTTGTATTAATACAGGCTTTCCAAGAGCCTCGAAGGCCGTAAAAGGACGGTCTTCTTCAAGAATAGGAACTTGATGATAAGCAGACTGGAGATCTGAAAGTTCAACTGACCATCACAAGCCCAAGAAAAACATACATTAATTAGACTTTATTAAACTTAGAATTGACTCATCCATAACACAGTTCTGAAAATAAGAGAGAGGTAATAATACAAAACTAAATAACTTACAAACTAATCTGGCAGCCGCTCAAGAATTAAGTTAAGCTAGCTAAAACAGCAGTTACAAGGACTGACAAATACACAATAGAACGCTACCGTTGTAGAACTAAGAAAGGAAAGTAAAGCGCTGAATAAGTTATAAATTTACCATGGGTACCACAAGGTGGAAGGAAATACTTCAACTTTCACGTTTTCTTGTCTGCATTTAGTTCGTTTATTTTTCAAACTTCTTGTCACGAATTTATGAATGAAAGACTTCAACCTAATTTGAATGAAAGCATGATTAGGGGCTTCACCTTGTGTGATGCATGCTTCATTGTTTGTCGAAGCCCAGTCACTGGCGATGCAATGTTTAATTTTGTTCAAAGGTAGGCCATTTGAACCAAATGCACATTTTGTGCTAAAGCAATTTCTGGAAGTAAACTCAAACGAAATTATGAACCAAGCTGTCCACTTTTCTTGCCCAGTTCTACTGTCGGACGATATTTGCGCGTTAGATCTGGCCCGCGAGTCGTAGTTTGGTATCCCCTGCTTTAAACCCTCTCACCTTATAACTACCATTTAAAGAATAAAAAGAACTTACCACAGGTTGTAGTTTTGAAAATTTTCACTCTAAAAATTTATTGTTTTGTTCCCGAAAATGCGGCAAAACAAACGTGGTTTGCTTTTCCAGAATTAAAACTCAGCAATAATTCAACGTCATCTGACGCTGGATGATGGGAATTTGATAAATCACAGTTTTACTTTGCAACGCTATGGGCATTGTTTGCAATTGTTGAAATGATGAAGCTCTTCTTGCTTCCTTGCAGGAATGTCAATTATTATCTTTTGAGTAAAATCTGAACAATCAAATTTGGCATGAAGTGCGGCAGCAATGGCTATGATTCGTTCATTAACACAAAGTTCTTGGGTTGTGTGCAACAAGCTGTAGTCATCAAATGAAAACTGAAAAGCACACTTTTATTATCAAGAATTTTGAAATACTGCAGGTAACGGCGGTAGCAAAAACCATTGAGAACCTTTGCTGTCCTTCTGACATTTCATCGGATACCACAAAGTGGAAGGAAGTACTTCAACTTTCACGTTTTCTTGCCTGCATTTAGTTCGTTTATATTTCAAACTTCTTGTCACGAGTTTATGAATAAAAGACTTCAACCTAATTTGAATGAAAGCATGATTAGGGGTTTCCCCTTGTTTAGTGCATGCTTCATTGTTTGTCGATGCCCAGTCATTGACGATGCAATGTTTAATTTTGTTCAAAGAAATCTGAACTGACTGTAGTTAGTACTTTGTAAAAAGCCTTATGAAGCATTTTCTTTAAATTTATCAAAAATAGTGTTCCCGACAATGGTTCACCTAATCAAACGTCATATAAAAACCGTTCAGGTCTACTGAATCTTAGCGTATTACGTCATGGAATTTTTCCTAAAAATGAGCCAAAACTGCACCATCGTTCGTAAGACTTGTGTCAAACCTGTTTAAACATGAAACATGGCATCACCACCTTTGAACACCTGTTTGAATTGCGTGACAATGTCTTTCACTATTACGTCACAGTACTGCGTACGTGAGTTTGAGATATTGATATCTATTCTGGTCATTCGTGAAATGATTGCTTGAGAGTTAGTCGCACATTTAACTGTTTGTTTAGTGCTTGCTAGCTGGACAAAAATTCCGTCTTTATCTAAGTAGTTTGTTCTGTAGTGACAGGTTTTAGTGGCGTACCGTGTTGCGTCCCATTTTCGATAGCCGCGGGCTAATTTTACAGAAATACAATTTTGAATAGACGTTTCAAAAGTGTGTTTGTTTTTCGGTCATTACATACAGACGAACGGATTCGGGAATCTTACGTTACAATTTTCCCACGAAGAGATTATGGTTTACCGCTGTGACCAAATAGTTTCATAAATAATGTAATTTTCACTGTGTGGTCTGTTGGGCGACATGTTCTTGAGAGGATGCTCTTGTTTTTAACTTGTTGAACAAATATAAATCAGTTTGTATCTTTGTGGATCCTTCTCTTGCATCAAGGGCCAATCTAATAAATGTTTGCAGGTACAACCCATTCTTTTTTAAATTGCAATTGAACCAATTGTATAATTTGTGCAGAAGCAATTTCTAGAAGGAAACTCAAACGAAATTATGAACCAAGTCATGATTTGCTTGTAAGGTTGGAGCTCCCTCAAGTGGCGATGACATTATTAGAAATCGCTTCTTTTTTCAAGCACTCGTTCATGTATGACGTATGGATATTGGATAGAGTAACGTGTTTATTGCAAATAACGTGGTCTCCTGAGTACGAATCAACAAATACATTCGTTCACAACGTAATGCGATAAAACAGCAAATAACTCTATGTACCTAATAAAAATATTGTGAAAAAAGAGGTAAACAAACTTTTCAAGCATTGGCGTTAGGTTTTTCCGACCCGTGCAATTGAAGTGATATCAACAATTTATCAATTTCATTTACTTTTACTTGAATTGAATTCTACAAAGTCTTGTGTACATTACATTAAGTGAGGATGGTAATATGATGTTAAAAATTTGTTGGTAACAAAAATTTCTGCCGAATATAAACCACAATTAGTTATGACTGCTTGTAAATTTTCTTTAATTGTTTGATTGATTGATTGAAACTGCTTGATTAGACAAAACGTTTAACAAAAGAAGCTTCTTGATTGAATGAATTTAAACCACAAGCACAAATTCGTGAGCATTAAAATATCCTCATGGCAACAACAAGGAATCCTACCAGATTTACATAAGAACAAAGTTGGTTGTTGAAAGCTGGTGCAAACCTACACAAAATAAACAAAATCATGTTGCCAGGTAGATGGTTTGATGCTTTCCATTAGTTTCTCACAGGATTGGTCTTGGGTGGGCACAGAGTACACGCTTTGCATGTGCGTTGACACACATACTTCACATCTTTGTTGTCACATAATTCCTTACTTTCCCAGAAAGTGCAACTCTTTTCGTCATGTGTGTCTTTACAGTCTGGAAATATTACAATTCGAGATTAGTAAAAAAAATATTCCAAGCTATTGAGTTATGCGGATCATTCAGCAAGTAAAATAATTTAAGGAATTTTACATTTATTGCATTGAAATAATTGACGATTTTCCCAAATTAGTGCAATAATCCATTAGAATTATATTCTATGCAAACACTTGTAAATTAAACTGACCCAGCTGAAAAGTTCATAATTGTTTTTTACTAATTCTGATCTTAAATCAACTTGTGTTTGTAACAAATAATTGTGGACCAATAGACACCATCTCACCTTCAGTGCATGGATCAGGGACGTTTGGTGGGAGGTCGCACATTCTGCACTCCCCGCATGTCGCCCTGCACTTATTTTTGAACACATCGCACCGGCCTTCGTCCTTGAAATACTCGCAAACTGCTTTGTTGTACACATCCACGCAGTCCACTGGAGGAAAGAACAACTTTTAAACATCAAACACGATATAATGATGTAACAATCGATGCATTATCATCGCATCTCTTGTGATTGTGTGAACAATTAGGTTTGTCACATGTCCTGTTATCTAGCTTGCAGGGTAAGAAGATAAGGCTGCCGTGTAGCCTACTAGAAAATACATTTAATCAGTTCATTGACTGACGATACAAATCCCAACATGCCGAATAAAGTTCTCATTGTATGCGACTTACGGGCGATAACAAGAGCAGGGTTGCCAATTCCTTTTTATTGGCCTTTCAATGAACATCTCCACCCAATTGATGTAGATATGGGCAACGTGTTTCAACATCCAGCTTAGTGGGCGTCGAACCAGAATCGTGTCATTGGAAGCTCATGCCACGGTAAATATTTATTGCGCAACATTAAACCAAAACTCACTTTCACAAGGGGACAGTGAGGCGGCCAATCGAGGAGGTGTGGTAGGGGCGCAGGGGGTGCACATCCCACACGACGCTTGACACATCCAGTTCATCATGTGGGAACCGCATTTGCTCTTCATGTATTCGCAGTACCGGAACTTATCCTTGCATTCTAGAACACAATAAATCATTGACAAGATCTGGTTTGAATGAAGTTACCTTAGAAATGATATTCAACAAAACTATTTAAAGAAAATAATAAATTATAATTTGTGCTTTTATATAGTGTTGTATTCAACGTAGATATGCGTAGCTTATGTGTTCAAGGCAATATGTTCAGCGCCGCTGTATAAACATGCAGCAGAGTATATTAATTATCCGACCTCATTCCCGATATGATAAATGCTTAAAAATATATAAACTTTTCCGTTTGTTGTCAAATTGTCATCTTCAATTATTGCGTTGCATTAAACGTAAACACAATTTGAGAAAGTAAACTTACTACAAGTCAGGCTCATTTGACGAAACATCAAGGATTGCAAAGTGGCTCGGTTCATGTTAAACAGCGCATGCGCATTAACAGCCAATCCGAGCACGAGTAGAGCAACAACAAACTTCATGTCTTGATTCTTCAGATTTTTCGAGTTGATTGAGTGGAATGAATTGAATGCGGAATGCTCTCGCTTTTATAGATTTTGAGCGACTCAGACGTCAAACACCGACACCGGCGCATTCGACAATTTGGAAATGTTTCAAATGTTTCTATATGTCAACAGGAAACACTTATCTGTTTTACAATCCAACTAAACATCACCTTATTTAAAAATATAAACAGACAACAGTTCCAGACACTTTATAATTTACATTTAATTTTTTAGTCTCTCTAGACCAAAATCATGCATGTCAATAGACGGTGTCACCTTTTTTAGCATAGGCTACTCATTCCAGACATATTTAATACTTTTATTTATCTACAACTACACTAAATCAATCAAACGATCACTGTATTTTCAATTTTAAATGCCTTGGATTCTTTACTTAAAATCGAAAAATATCTTTGTCACTAAATGTCTTCACTGTTTTATTCAGTCATGTTGTTCTCAAAACGGTTATTATCCAAGCACTCTAGCGAATTGCTTGCTCATCATATTGTGATGTCTATTCAAAGTTTAAAGAGAATTTTTTTTATGGTAGACAGTAGTGTTCATGACCAGGCTATAAAATGTTGTCACCTATTGGGAGAAATTTATCCGTATTTCTTCTGCTCATGTATTATTTCATAGATAGTGGTTGGTGTAGCCTTATATAGCAATATCGACCGATTGCTCGAGATGCGTCAATTGCTTCTAAGTAGCCCCTTGATTCCACTTAAAAATGACATGGGGGTGTTCACCAGTAAAATCATACAGTTTTAAAACACAAATTTTACATCCAGATGTTTTTGATGAAGGCTGTGAAGCTGAACATATTCATATTACTTCTTATGTTTCTTATTTTTGTGTTTCTATAAAAATTTGTTGTTTGGTTTTTATTCATTTAATTACACTGGTCTACACGATTTTTGCTGTATGAACTTTGAGAACTGATTTAGCGTAATTTTGGGTGCTGAATCCGAATCTGACCTTAGATTTATCCTCTCACGTCAGGTTTGTGAGATAGGATAACAACAAATTGTTACTTTTGTCAAAAGTGGAAGATTTGACGTTGCGTTTATTGCACATACACATTGTGCTATATCCAGAAATCCAGGTCATGTTTTGCATAAATAGTTGAAATACACCCACAAACTATAATTTTGATATCAATTTGTTTTCTAAGCAACATTATTAACAAGGCAGTAATAACAAGCTAAAAGGGAGGCTAAAAGTATAACTGACCCCCTCCCCCGTCAATGTTTTGCATGAAGCCACAAAGATTTAAGCAGGCCTATGGCAATGCTTGTCCAGTAACCTTATTTAGGCCGCATGCTTTGGCCTGTCTAAGACTACCTTTCGCTATAGCACTGCATATGCTGGTGGTAAACGCAACGCCAAATCTTTCACTTTTGGCAAATAAAGCATTTTTGTTATCATATCCAAAAAATCTGATGTGATAGTGAAAATCTGAGTTCAGATTCGGATTCAGTACTCCAAAATTACTTTAAATCAGTTTTCAAAGTTCAAACAACAGAAAAAAATTCTTTTTTTGTGGACCAGTGTTATTGCACAATAATGGCTCAGTGAAACATCACATGTTGTTGGTGCTCAATAATGAAAGAAAGAGCAGCGCAGGCATACCAAAGAAACGTTGACTATCCTGGTTTTCTGATTGAGGGAATCTTTATCCCCGGATTGGGAAAGCTTTTTGCAGAGCTTAACCCTGGCAGTTTCGAATACTTGTAGGTAGAGACTTTGAATCTATGACGCAGGCCCGATCACCGAGATTGACAGAGTGAAGTTTCCAATTGTTAAAGTCTTGTTGTCTGTGAATTTTTCCACTCACTAGGTGCCGCTGAATGGAGAGCAGTTCTTGACATGCGTTGCTCAAGCGCAGACCCTGAGAGTCGAACCAGCACCTTTTGATCTTGCGTTTTTTTGTGCACCAGCACCTGAGCTGTAGGAATCGAAAAATGTTTTTTTTCCAATTTGTCGATTGCTAAATGAAAAAAAAATGCTGCCGTAATGGAACTTCATACAGGCCTGAATGTTTTGTATCATGTCTTTGATTTTATTTAAATACAAGCAACCGCAATTACTTTCTGTTCATCCATCAAAAATAACTAGCAAAGCTTTCGTTGCTGTTGAACAATGCTTGAATGTAACAAAATGATATGATTTCGAACGTCTTTCGATTACAAATAGTAGCCACATGCGCTTATTAGACGATGATCCTCAGTATGAAGTTAATGTCTGTTAAAATTCGTTTAAATGCCTCAAAACAATTTTAATAATAGAACCAGACTAATTAATAAAGCTTGTAACATGTTTCAGAGGTCAGTATTTTATCTTGGAATAAAGAAAAATGTCCAAATATCAACTTTCCATGAGGGGTTGTATTACCAAAACAGGTATGGAAGTATACAGTCAACTTTGTGTGGCCAGGTCAATCGTTTGACTGAGACGTGTTTCTGTCTGTTTTGCGTTCCTCGACGGCAGGTTAAAATTATTTGAGATCATTTAAACGCTTCAATCTTTTAAATTTAATGAAACTTTGTGCTTTGTGCAAATTAACGACGCATGTGAGATCGTCTGTTAACATTCATTATTTCGGTCTAGAGAGACTAAAAAAATTAAATGTAAATTAAAAAACGTCTGCAACTATCGTTTATTTTATATTTTTAAATAAGGTGATGTTTAGTTGGATTGTAAAACAGATAAGTGTTTCCTGTTGACATATAGAAACATTTGAAACATTTCCAAATTGTCGAATGCGCCGGTGTCGGTGTTTGACGTCTGAGTCGCTCAAAATCTATAAAAGCGAGAGCATTCCGCGTTCAATTCATTCCACTCAATCAACTCGAAAAATCTGAAGAATCAAGACATGAAGTTTGTTGTTGCTCTACTCGTGCTGGGATTGGCTGTTAATGCGCATGCGCTGTTTAACATGAACCGAGCCACTTTGCAATCCTTGATGTTTCGTCAAATGAGCCTGACTTGTAGTAAGTTACTTTCTCAAATTGTGTTGACGTTGATTGCAATGCGAAAATAATAAAGCAAAAAAAATCTTTATACAGCGGCGCTGAAACTATTATCTTGAATACATAAGCTGCGTATCTACGTTGAATACAACGCTAAATAAAAGCACAATTTATATTTTATTATTTTCTTTGAATATTTTTGTTAGATATTATTTCTTAACTAACTTCATTCAAACCAGATCTTGTCAATGATTTATTGTGTTCCAGAATGCAAGGATAAGTTCCGGTACTGCGAATACATGAAGAACAAATGCGGTTCCCACATGATGAACTGGATGTGTCAAGCGTCGTGTGGGATGTGCACCCCCTGCGCCCCTACCACACCCCCTCGATTGGCCGCCTCACTGTCCCCTTGTGAAAGTGAGTTTTGGTTTAATGTTGCACAATAAATATTTACCATGGCATGCGCTTCCAATGATACAATTCTGGTTCGACGCCCACTAAGCTGGATGTTGAAACACGTTGCCCATAACTACCCAGAGTGTTATAAATTGGGTGGAGATGTTCATTGAAAGGCCAATAAAAAAAATTTGGCAACCCTACTCTTGTTATTGCCCGTAAGTCGCATACAATGAGAATTTTATCCGGCACGTTCTGATTTGTATCGTCAGTCAATGAACTGGTTAAATGCATTTTCTAGTACACGACAACCTCATCTTCTTACCCTGCAAGCTAGATAACAGGACACGTGACAAACCTAATTGTTCACACATCCACAAGCTATGCGATGACAATGCAACGATTGTTACATCATTATATCGTGTGAGATGTTTAAAAGTTGTTCTTTCCTCCAGTGGACTGCGTGGATGTGTACAACAAAGCAGTTTGCGAGTATTTCAAGGACGAAGGCCGGTGCAATGTGTTCAAGAACAAGTGCAGGGCGACATGCGGGGAGTGCAGAATGTGCGACCTCCCACCAAACGTCCCTGATCCATGCACTGAAGGTGAGATAGTGTCTATTGGTCCACAATTATTTCTTGCAAACACAAGTTGACTTACGATCAGAATTTAGTCAAAAGAAAAACGATAATGAATTTTTCAGCTGGGTCAGTTTAATTTACAAGTGTTTGCATTGAATATAATTCTAATGGATTATTGCACTAACTTGTGAAAATCGTGAATGATAGTTGAGAAGGTTAAATGTAAGTATGTGGCAGGAACTAGTGGTGCGGTACTGATGAGCCCAGCCTCATGGACGGAACACGTAGCCTACTGTCTATCGCTGAGTTCTTGCTACATTCGACTGCCGAGAAACACAATCGTCAATGATGTTATTAAATATTTCAATGCAGTAAATGTAAAATTCCTTCAATTGACTTTACTTGCTGGAGGATCCGCATGGCTCATTAGCTTTGAATATTTCTTTACTAATCTCAAATTGTAATATTTCCAGACTGTAAAGACACTCATGACCAAAAGAGTTGCACTTTCTGGGAAAGTAAGGAATTATGTGACAACAAAGATGTAAAGTATGTGTGCCAACGCACATGCAAAGCGTGTACTCTGTGCCCACCCAAGACCAATCCTGTGAGAAACTAATGGAAAGCATCAAACCATCTACCTGGCAACATGATTTTGTTTATTTTGTGTAGGTTTGCACCAGCTTTCAACAACCAACTTTGTTCTTATGTAAATCTGGTAGGATTCCTTGTTGTTGCCATGAGGATATTTTTATTCCCACGAATTTGTGTTTGTGGTTTAAATTCACTCAATCAAGCAGCTTCTTTTGTTAAACTTTTTGTCTAATCAAGCAGCTTCTTTTAAGCAATAAAAGAAAATTTACAAGCAGTCATAACTAATTGTGGTTTATATTCGGCAGAAATTTTTGTTACCAAATTTTTTTTAACAAATTAACAACAATAGTTAATGCAATGTACACAAGACTTTGTAGAATTCAATTCAAGTAAAAGTAAATGAAATTGATAAATTGTTGATATCACTTCAATTGCACGGGTCGGAAAAACCTAATGCCAATGCTTGAAAAGTTTGTTTATCTTTTTTTCACAATATCTTTATTAGGTACATATAGTTATTTGCTGCTTTATTGCATCATGTTGTGAACGAATGTATTTGTTAATTCGTACTCAGGAGACCACGTTATTTGCAATAAACACTTTACTCTATCCATACGTCATACGTAAACGAGTGCTTGAATAAAGAAGCGATTTCTAATAATGTCATCGCCACTTGAGGGAGCTCCAACCTTACAAGCAAATCATGGCTTGGTTCATAATTTTGTTTGAGTTTCCTTCTAGAAATTGCTTCTGCACAAAATATACAATTGGTTCAAATACAATTTAAAAAAGAATGGGTTGTACTTGCAAACATTTATTAGATTGGCCCTTGATGCAAGAGGAGGATCCACAAAGATACAAACTGATTTGTATTTGTTCAACAAGTTAAAAACAAGAGCATCCTCTCAAGAACATGTCGCCCAACAGTCCACACACATTGAAAATTACATTATTTATGAAACTATTTTTATAGTTTCAAAGAAAATACTTTATGAGGCTTTCTACAAAGTACTAACTATAGTCAGTTCAGATTTCTTTGAAAGAAATTAAACATTGCATCGTCAGTGACTGGGCTTCGACAAACAATAAAGCATGCACCACACAAGGGGAAACCCCTAATCATGCTTTCATTCAAATTAGGTTGAAGTCTTTTATTGATAAACTCGTGACAAGAAGTTTGAAAAATAAACGAACTAAATGCAGGCAAGAAAACGTGAAAGTTGAAGTATTTCCTTCCACCTTGTGGTATCCGACGAAATGTCAGAAGGACAGCAAAGGTTCTCAAAGGTTTTCGCTACCGCTGTTATATGCAGCATTTCAAAATTCTTGATAATAAAAGTGCTTTCCATTTTATGACTACAGCTTGTTGTACACAACACAGGAACTTTGTGCTAATGAACTAATCATAAGTTAGTCATTGCTGCTGCACTTCATACCAAATTTGATTGTCAGAGTTCAGATTTTACTCAAAAGATAATAATTGACATTCCTGCAAGGAAGCAAGAAGAGCTTCATCATTTTAACAATTGCAAACAATGCCCATAGCGTTGCAAAGTAAAACTGTGATTTATCAACTTCACTAAATTCACATCATCCTGCGTCAGATGACGTTGAATTATCGCTGAGTTTTAATTCTGGAAAATCAAACCACCTTTGTTTTTCCATATTTTCGGGAACAAAACAATAAATTTTTAGAGTGAAAATTTTTAAAACTAAAAACTACAGTAAGTTTTTTTGAGAAAAGTTGTGCTAAGAAATTATTTGATATTGTAAAAAATAAAAACTTGAAAAAAAGACAGAAATTTGTCACTAAGCTAGGACATAACAATCATCTCAAAACTTCACTACAAATCTCTGGTTTCATTTTGGGGTGTTAGATTAGGCGTTTCTCGTCATTACTTTTATTATCAACATATCTGTTAACACTATTTCTGAACGAATGAGTACAGCAAGCCTTTAGTTTGTGAAAAAACAATTAGTTCACCTGCAACCATCGAACATTGTTGAAGACATCTGAATAAATTGCACTAACACTGTTCCATCACTGCCACAGGCTGCAGATTGTTCGACAAAATAGTTATCCTGCCCTGGAGCATCTTCTCAAAGTCACATGATCCTTTCTAAAACAACTTTAGTAATATTTGGTTTTTAAAGCAACGTTTTGCAACCGGAGCCATGGCTCTCAAGTGGGCCAAAATGTTTTTCCGGTAGGCAAGCGTGTAGGCCAGCGGTTCCCAACCTGTGGGTCGCGACCCCAACTGGGGTCGCCTGA
Organism: Aplidium turbinatum; assembly: GCF_918807975.1. Classification (NCBI taxonomy): domain Eukaryota; kingdom Metazoa; phylum Chordata; class Ascidiacea; order Aplousobranchia; family Polyclinidae; genus Aplidium; species Aplidium turbinatum. The sequence continues at coordinate 26,665,542 of NC_137480.1, forward strand.
CAATTTGCCTGGGGTCACCTGAGGCCTTCTAAAAGTTTAGAATTTCAATAGTTTAGAAATTTAGAAAGTTAACTCTTAACAATGGGCAGCTCACCACAGAGTGCATCGCGATTTTACTAGAGTCTAGTAAAAATCGCGATTTCACCATGGTTTGTTTAGTAACTAGACAAACCAGAACACCCTGGACAAAAATAATGCATTTTTTAAGCAAAAGTTGGACTTGAGGTCGCGATTTTAGTTGATGTTTGTGAGGAAAAAATTACATTTTCAAACATTGAGCAGCTAGGACGCAAGTTGAGAGCTAGGCCATTATTTCTGCATCAGTTGATAGCCTAGGCAAGCCAGTGTAGCCTCAGTGGCGTAGCAGCCACTTGGCGGTTCTGGCTCAAAAAAACTGATTTTTCTTCAATGTCAGTTACCAAATTATGGATCAAAAGTTTGCAGTCATATCCCGTTCTGTGTAAGATCGCATTGCGCCTGATTCTTCCTTTTCCAACAACATACCTTTGTGAAACAGGCTTTTCAAGCTTGTTGGTTATCAAATCTAAATACAGGAGCAGATTTGATGCAGAAGATGATCTGCCTTGTGCTCTTGCAAAAACTGCTCCAAGGATTTCAGATCTGGCTAAAAAGAAGCAAGCACAGCCTTCTCACTGAACAAATTGTTGTGTTGATTTGTTGTGTTGTTTATTAATTTATTTAGAAGTCAAGTTTAATATATACAGTAGCCTAGTAGCCTACTAGTTAGCTCCAAAAGTGCAGTGAAGGAGGATCAACCTAACTAATTTTATTCTTGGGGTCACCGCTACTTGGAAAATGTTATAAAAGGGTCACGGCACCAAAAAGTTTGGGAACCGCTGGTGTAGGCCCTCTCCAATGTTGCCTACAAGCAAACAGCAGCAAAAGGCACTTTCGAATTTTAAAACCTTCAAGTCGTCAAAGTCTCGCTGTGTTAAGACAGAGCCAAGTCTAAAAAACTTTTCGCGCGAATTCAAGAGAAGGCTCCTCATTGAGTGTGTTTTACATGAAGCCATTTTCTTTGTCATCGTATTTATTTCAGATTATATTTAAAACAATGTGAGAACGGTTTAATAACATATTCAAAAAGTACATGAAACGACAAATCAAATATTACACTTCATTATAGACCAGTGACAGAATAAAGCAGCACCAGTGCACATATATAGAGGCCATTCGAGGCAGATCGATGTTCTGTTGGTAAGCATAGTTAAAGAGCTTCAGTTGTAGAAAAGGTTCTAGTGTAAATGACGAAGTTGTCATAGTCCGGCTGTGCGATGTCACAATGAAAATGGACAAGGAGCAGCGATAGACAAAGGCCTACTAGAGAGCGTCAAGAATGCTTTATATAATTGGATAGATGTTGGGATGACAATTTATTTCGAAACCATGTGCTTTATGCTGCAGTGATGACACCAATGCTTTCTGTAGTGTGGACTTCATGGCAATGGTGTGGGATCTGGGGAAGTCCCGTGTTAATTGCTGTAACATACACGTGTTTATAATTGAAATATAACAGATCGTATATAGAAGGCTATTTGCATTTAGCAATAAACTTCAAATGTTATGTCTAGCACAGTAGCACAGATAATGTCTCAAACGTGACACCACAGCGCGACCAGGCCACTCAATCTTTGCAGGGTTTGCATATTCCACAGGTGCGCTGGCACACATATCTGACGTTGTATTGCTCGCTGGTTTCACAAAAGCCGCGTGCGTTCCAAAATAGACAACTCTGTTCATCTTTGATGTCGTCACAATCTGGAACACATACTTATGATTACAATTCGAAATGAAAGCTGCCGGCGATTATTATTATTAAACACAATGACACTTTATCTTATTATTTTTCATTTTATGTATATTGCAGATTTAATTCCTGATGAGGACACACGTACGTGTCGAAAACGTTTGAATTATTTTGTTTTTATTTTGTTTTGTGTGTCATCTTTGTGTTAAACCCGGCAAAGTTACTTGCTTTGCTTGACGATGACACAAACTTACAATTAAATTATTAATTCTTTGCATATCGAATAAAAAGTGTGATATACTTCTTTGTTTGAGCTTCTGGGGCCAAGGGTCTATCCTTTCACCATCCCCGGTTGGCGCCGTTTTCCTAATTACACTGTAGGCGCGTACGACGATGAAATGATAAAGGTTTGTTCTATTAGTTTTATTGACATCAACAATATACTCAGGTCTTTCGATTGGCAGAAATGTGTAATTTTTAAAATAGTTTTTAATGAATAAATTTTTCAAGAGTAAGATGTGTCGACAAACTACTACGATAGAAAACAACTTTAAATTGTCGTAGAAAGTGATGAAATGTTTGTTCCATCTTACCCTTGCTGCATGGGATTGGTGAGTTTGGGGGTAAGTTGCATCCGATGCACTCCTCGCATGTGGTTCTGCACTGCTCCTTGTATAGAGGGCACAGGTTCTGTTTTTTGTAATACTCACACACAGACGTCATCCATCTATCCCTGCAGGACACTAGAACAAAAAAAATCACGTGGAATTCCATACAGGAATCACTGTATGTAGGATTCCATCTGGCCTAGATGTAGAAATCATCTGGAATTCCATATGGACACGTTGAGTTAGGGATGTAAAGTCGAGTTTGAAATACTTTATGCAAAATAATTTCCCTTCTAGTATGTTCTGTCTCTCAGCAAGCCCAGCAAAATGATACTTTGCTGCTAAGTTTTTCTTCATTAAACGCCAACGTCTCCTCAGCAAGAGTAAATTTATAGTGTAGGCTAAGCCGACAAACCTCAATGCTCTTTTGTCAGCGCATAGTGAGCATCGATGAGCATCGATGAAAAGCAAGACCTACGTAACCACAACAGTCTGCACTGAGTATCAAACCCAGGCTTTGGGATTGAAGACTGTCTATTTACCACCACATTGCTGAACATTTAATGAGTTTTTAACCAAAAGTTGAATACAAAAAGGAGTCGGTTCGAGAGAGAGAGAAGTTCTTTTATTTGCATCAACAGCACATGTGGAAAAAACAATACAAGATTACAATGTGAACTAGGTTGTTTTAATGTTTGCTGACGATGATGGGAGTGGCAGAAGGACCGAACTGGTCATCAAGTCTACCACACCCGTGTGGTGTCATAGCTTATTTGACATGGAACGGTGTCGGAGTTGAACGCAAATATATATTGTATACATTACAAATTTCAATTGGTGTCCAATTGGTGCAAGAGAACTTGCGGAATATGAAGGTCACGTGGTGAAAGTGGAGGTCACGTGCTATTTGTAAACACCAAATCTATTTAACTCACAATCGCATGGGACCACAGGGGGAAGTAGAGATGGAGGTTCAGTGGGCGGGCATGCCGTGCAGAAGCCGCAGGTGACAGGACAGGCAAACTTCATCCCCCCTTTTCCACAGTCGGTCTTGAACAGCTCGCACATCGAAGACATGTCGTTGCATTCTGGAAGGACAGATTTCAATCCAGTCTGCTAAATGGACCAACCCAAAAAGAATATTTTACGCTTTTTATATCGTTTTAACGTCGTCAGACATTGAAACGATCGAAAAAGAGTAACTTTATTCTGACTGGGTAGTAGAAAGCACTGTAATTGTGTTAACGCTGCTTACTACAACTTACTACAACAACTACATTTCATTTCCGAAATACAGATGATGACCGTCATTAAAACATTTGGCGATTTTCAAATCTGATTTTAAAATTTTGATTTTGAAGCGCTGCGAAATAGAGAAGTTTTTCTAAATGATCCTATGTTGGATGCGTACTGATATTGCTTTCACAAGATCAGTTTATTTGCCTGTGCAATTCACGACAGTGAAGTCGTAGCCTACAATCACATATCTGCATACTACCACATACGTTATCACATATGATAATATGTGACATCGCATATATCTGGAACTGGTGGCATCCTTTCATCTTGCTTGAATTCCCCTGTCCAGGCAACGTCGTTCATTGCACTTCACCAAGTTTGTGCTAAAACAACGTTGTTTCAACAGAGACATCAAGCTGCTGTGTGTTGAACCTTGAACCTCATATTCCGCGGTGCCACATTCACGGATATGAGGTAGTAGAGTGCAAGACCCTTTTCTTTATTGAGCAGTTTGTGTTGGCAGCAGAAGAGCCTAAGCAGTCTTGTTGGTTGGTTTGGTTTGAATCATTATCCTCGGACTGACAAAGCCTTGATTGGTTATTCCTGGTAGTTTCGCATACTTGTAGCCTAGAGGCTCTTGACGCAGGGCCGGTTATCGAGATTGGCACAGTGATTTTTTTCAATTGTTGTTGCCTGGAAATTATTCCATTCACTAGGTCCTGAAATTTTCTGATCAAGCGCACACCCCGAGAGTCGAACTTGCGCCGCGTGATCTTGAGCCGGGCGCGTAACCACTGAGCTAACGGGGTGGACAAGTCGTCATTTCTTCAAATGATCGAACTTAAAATTATAATCTGATCGCTCCATTTCGTGGCGTATTTGACTTGTTGCAGACTATCTGCTTTTTTATTGCATAGATAAGCATTCATCTATCGACAAAAGGGTCTTCATCAATATGATTATTATCAGTATGATATCTAGGAAAAACCAGTCGCATCATAAAAGAAGTTTTTCCTACTATCTTTATTCACATACAACTTTTTGTGGTAAACGCAACACGTCATATTAAACTTCCTCTAATGAAGTGTGGTTTGAAGCATCATTCAGGATTCGATGGATCAACAGTGGATCATTCTCTGATTAAGTAAATCGGCCGATCAAACAGCTTCTCAGCCGCAGACTAACCTGTTTCTTCATGCGCAAACCGTAACCCAACAATTTAAATCGCCGGTTAATGATGCATAGATACGATTAAAACCAACTGAATCTCGATTAACTAAAGAGACGATTAGCTTAATCTTTGGTGCAACCTTTGAACTTACTGCAAGACAAGCTAAATTGTCTGAGCATGAATGTCTTCAGCAACGTTTTGGTGAGACCTCCAAGAGCTCTCGCATGAACTGCCATCACAACAACAACAACAAGCAGTGTCAACATCTTCATGACTTCTCTTGGTGGGAAGAATGTTTGGTCGAGTAAAATTTCAACAAAAATCTTCTTGCAGGACAGATAGTTGAACCGTTACTCCAAGCTTCAACTGCACACTTTGCATATGTACTTTTCATTGAGCTCATTGCGGCAATGCACTCTTTATATACATAAGTCGCTAATGAATGAAGGTAATTGGCTTGAAATTAATGCCGTCAGTGCAATAAAAATATTGTGAACATAACATTTATGACGTGTATGAGTCTTGTGTTCATGAGAGAATTTTTTTGTAAATTTCTACTTGATTTGTTCCTTTCTGGTTTCATTGGTAATTGATGTTGCTGTGTTCAATCACTACCCAAGTAACAAAAGTGTTAATAGCGTTGATTGAACATGTTATGACGTTAAACCAACGTAAATAAACTGATTTTTAGCTTAAATATTGTTGGTAGAAATCGTATGCCTCGCTCGCTTGCGCCTATAACAATTTATCAGTTTAATTAGCAGCCACGCCTATGCCCTATAGGTGTGTGAACAACTCTTTAAACGGCTTGAGAATAAGAACATATCCACACATTTATGTTCCCAGGGATAGGTTATAATGTAAATTGTGACCTATCGTTCTCTCTGTACTTGTATGTCAAAGTTATTATTTATTTTCACAAGACAAAGTGGCCCATGCTCAAAATATGAAACAAATATTATAAATAAATACCTTAGGGACGTCCACGTCAGCACAAACACAGCAGAAGGACAGTTCTGGTTGTTCAACCCAGCCCAGGTGGATATGTTTGTTACGTTTCATGCAAATGTAACTTGATGCCAGTCTGATTGCCACAGCGTGTGTGGATGATGAAGCAAAAGCTTGCTCTTGGGGCAGCCGAGCAACGTTTTTATTATGTGGTAGTGAAAAGATAAAGCCCTGGTCTCGAAATCTCAAAGGCCCACGAAGATTACAACACGTCAAATGTTCTGAAGCACATTTGCCGTTGGCTGTTTTTGTCATCAATTTAATGCGGAAGGACATAATTATAACAAATATTGTTTCACCAACTTTCACACACCAAGGCTGTAAACATTTAATATTTTGTATGATTTTATAAGAGAAAAAGAGTTTAAGCATGTTCTTTGTTCAACTAAGTAAATTCCAATATCGAAGAGTGTACCTGCACCATTGCAACCGAAATGATGGGCTAATGATCACTCCAATATCAACAAAATGTATTCACACATGCAAGGCCGTATCTGCGTCTTCTACCGTATCTCCCAATCGGGGAGGAAGACAAAAACCATTGTTTTGGAGCCCATCTGTTTCTTGTATGTTCAACATTGTTTGGCCAGTTTAAATAAAAAGGTAAAATATTAGCTTACATCGCACAGGGCCGTGTTAATCGCCCCTTCACCCTTCCGAGGGGCCATTGCCGCCTGGGGCCCAACCCATGTTTAGTCTGTCCAGTTTTTTTCGACTAGCGCATTAAAAATTTGCAAAGATAAACAAACTGCTGCTAAAGCGCAATATCTCATATCTTTATGTTGTCAGTCATCATTTGGTGCACCTATTTCAAATCAAGGATGTCAGATCAATTTTTTCAGCTATTTTTTTAGAGTTTATACACGATGAAGCAACAAGCAACTATATTTTTTCTTTTTTAGAAAATTTATAATAATGAGTAGACTATAGTTTATTTTTACAACAGTATGCGCACGTGAAATGGTGCAGATGTTGGATATTAATAGCCAGTAGAATTGCCAAATATACAGTCGACAAACCTGAACTGCAATTTGTTAATGTTCTTAGGGTATGTTATTGAACCTGAAAAAACGTGGCCGCCCAAAACTTTTGACAGGAATCTGCAATTGATACAATAAAAGCTCTGTCAGATCTTAACTTTTTCTAAAACTGCTCTTTGGTTACAACTTATCTCGTGCCCAATGTCTCATATATGCAATAGAATGTTTGATGGAGTAGGGAGGCGTTGAAAAGTCGGGTGAATGTTTGCGAAAAATATAATACAAAAAGTATTTTCAATTGATCCTTTTACTCATTGTTGCAAATCTGCGTCATGTTGCATTGCTAAATATTTTTCTTGGTTGAATGACACTTGGTTGGATTACCAAAACAGTAATCTTTAAATTGGGATTTTATAAATAGCCGCTGGGGTGTAATGATTCCACCAAAATATTTTTTGTAAAATTAAACTTCTGGAATCGATGCAGTAACACACCTACTAACAGACGCCAGCCACAGCTTTGGGAGATTTAAAGCTTTGTATGATTATGAAAAACACATTGTTGAACAATTTGGGTCTGTTTTGTTTGTCGTATCTAGGCAGTAAGTAAATTACACCCGGTAGTTTATGATTTAGATGACGGGAAGGTAGGGAAGCCAATCTTGGTGTCCACCTTCAGGTTTGCCTTTAAGTGTCTTGCCAAAGACACAGCCGCATGCCCTTGAGCGGTGTCGAACCGGCACCCTTCCGATTACCGTTCCAGGGCTCTCACTACTCGGCCATGCAGCCGACAATTTGGGCCTGTTAAAAGATGAGCATTGCCACAATACACGACTTGTATTTCTTAATAAAAGTAACATTTCATATAAGCACGAAGTAAAAAAGTTGTACAAACAGTGTCTTCGTTTCTCTTCGTTTCTTCGGACTTTTCTGAAACATAATTTTCTCAAGTTGTTAATAATCTCGCGGAATATATTTATAAACGTCACAACAAACATTGTGATGGGAATAAGTGATGCCGATGCAGCTTCTGAAGGACTAATCACTTCTCTACAACTAACTTGCTTTTTCTGGAGATGAATGGAAAAGTGTAAAAGAAATTTAATCGATTACCAGTGTACGCCTGTAGCCTACCGTCAATTGTACGTAATGACCTTGGTTATATTTCAAGCTTTTGTGTTTAGATAGGCTACACATGGCCACCTGGAGATGCGGCCTGATTTGTCATATTTTGCAGATTTTGATTACCGCTACTGCTAGTGCTAGTGTTTGACTGGCATTTTCTGAGATGTTTTTAATTTTTGCTGTCTCCTAATGAGACATATGAGACTCCTAATGTCTCCTAATGAGAATATAAAAGCTTTTTGTTGCCTTGGGGAAGCAGTAGCAAATGAGAAAAAATAAGTTGAAACACGCTGAATCAGACTGTTATTGAAAGATTAACAGTCTGAATAAAATCTTCAAAATCATATCGTCTTCGTATTTTAACATGTGAGGATGTTAAAACCTATTGTGTCATCTGGAGGAAACAGTAAAGAAGGTGAAAAAATATAATTCTTAGAAAAATTCATTTAAACAGTCGCCAAAGTTTCTGCAAAATGTGACAAATCAGGCAGTATCATCAGGTAGCCATGGGCTACATATAGGTTTATTTACTGATATAATGTCTCAAGATGGCCTCAAATATGTGGAAGAACTAATGGTTTTCAAAATTTTGAATAGAAATTTCAAAAAAATTATACCACAAGTCTTAATCTATAGCCTACTGTTGTATCCTAAAATCAGGGCTAAAGTTGAAATTAGAATTACCCACCCCTCCTCACACATACACACACACACACACACACACACACACACACACACACACACACACATACTTACCATGACAGACAATACACACATTAGTGATATTCTTAGTTATTTCTAGCAACGTCCAAGCTTTTCGAATTAGTTGATTTAACGTTCATGATGAACTCACATGATGGTCACAAAGCCGCTCGAATGCCGGAGTGGTCAGCTCAATACGTCTATAAACATCTCATCAATGTAAGCATCAAGGTCTGCAAATATATAAACGCTACTTTATAAAATTATTAACACTTTTTTCTTAGCAATTTTGCTTTTCTGTCGACAAAGTATTTTTGAAAACTCGACCTGAACGTTTTCGCGTGTTGGAAGAGCCCGAACCATTGACCCAGGTTCGGTACCCAGAGTTGGCAGTTTAAAAACAACTTGTCATCTTCAATCAAAGTACAGCTGCAAGTATATTATTTTTCCAATACGTCCGCCACGTTGGCTCAGTGGTTAAGCGCCCGACTCAAGATCGAACGCCGTTGGTTCGGTTCTCGGGGTGTGAGCAACACATTTCAGGACTCAATTTCAAGGACTTCAAGCAATTCAACGGTACCTAGTAAATGAAATAATTCACAGACAACAACAGTTTAAAAACAAACAGAAACTTCACTCTCTCAATCTCGGTGACCAGACCTGCGTCGGTGGTTCAAAGCCTCTACAAGCATGCGAAACTACCAGGATTAACCATCAAGGTTTTGTCAGCCCTAGGATAAAGATTCAAAACCAACTAACTACTGTAAGCGATCGTGAGTTCTGAACGTTTTTTGAAACGCCATATCGTTTCAGTTTCTTTGAATGTACGCTTGCTAAGTATTAAGACTGTGAATACAGAACAAGTCGAATGTGCCATTGGTATCCGTACAACACTCAGCTGCCACGAAACACTGTCCCATAACATCCAATCAATAACGACAGCACTAGCGATTATGGTAAAGAAGTAGATAGACTGAAATACTTAATCGTACTTATATAACCCGCCGTTACTTCAGAAGGGTCCGGATCAAGAAAGGAACAATTATAGCAATTCATAGCGCACACAGTATCACCTGCGCAGTCTCTGAAGCAATCTGGAAGGCCTTCAAAGCAATCGCTGCAAAATAAAACGCAGATTTATTAAATCGCATTACATGAAACTGCTCGGAAAATCGTTTTAGCAGAGAACAACTTATTTTCAAACAGCAGAACTTTTCTGCAGTTCGACTGCAGTAGTCCATGCACTAAAGTTATAATCCGACGGCATTCAAACAATCAAGTTATTCTCCTTCCAGCAGCCATAACGGAAACATCAGCCATGACAAAATTAATAACTGACAATTCCCACTGAATGAAAAGAAGACAGCGAAAAGACCACAAAGGGCCATCAACTCAGCCGTCATGTGATCAACCTAACTAACAAAATAAACTAATGATAGAGCTGCGGAAGAGAGTTTGTCTTGTTGACTCATAAGCATACGAAGTCGAACAACGTGATCAAGTTTAACATAATTATTCAAGGTTATTACATTTACAAAAAACACAAAACTACGCAACAAATTAAGTAACGAACATTTTCGACATCACAAGATGTCCTCTTCAGGAATAACATGCATACAATTAACTACATCTGAAATAAAATACAATGGTTTACTAAATCCATAAACAGGAAAAACACAAAAACTGCACAGTATTTCTGACTAGCTCAAATTCAACGATATAGGCTCTGCGAGAATCAAAGGTAACTGCATCAAAAGGTGTTGAACAGATCACATGATGTGGTAGAAAGGCAAGGTGAGAAAAAACTAATTTTAAAATACATAGAGCAAGAAAGATGAGCCGCAAGCCTACAATTGTCAGTTCAACGGTGGATTGTGATGTTTACAAACAGTTTACAGATGTAACGGTGTATAGGTGTATAAGAACGGTGCATCCTGATGATATTTACCAACTCGTTCTCAGGAAAAAATTAAAAGAAATTAGCAGAGATATGCTAATTGCTGAAGTGCGTCATCAAGATCTTAACAAGCAAACGCTTCCAATTCTTTCTTTCCTCGAAAAAAACTGTTTGATCTCGCTACTCACAGATCACTGTAAGCAAATCGCGAAAGAAACTCTTCAAATTCACCACCAGAAGCTCACTAACTTGTGGAGATGGTTCAAAAATAATAATATTAAGAAAAACAACGACAACACATAAAAGCAAACTAATTTAGTAATAAGGACATAAGTGGAAAAAAGGGGACTATTTAGTTTTAACAACCTCCAGCTAAACTCTACTTATTCCACGGTAAATTTATGCTTTGTCCATTCTCTCTAATATGTTTTCTTTTTGAAAGTATAACATTGTTTTTGTTTTGTTCTAGATTTGCTGTTGTTTGAGAATAAAGGTTTTGTCAAAAAAACAGCTAAACTGGTAACCTTTCAACTGTCTTTTCAAACAAGTATTCTTTAAATATGTTCTACATAACACTCGCTAACTGTCTTGTGTAGCTGAGTGTACCAGCTGCACTACAAAACTTTCTGCAATTTAAAAAAGAACCGCATGTTTAATGCGGTACCAACTACCGCCCTTCTAGTGTCATGAGAATTAGCAATCGCTCTGAGCCTTCGTATCCCCTTCTTTAGATATCTCTGGAAAAGCATTCCAGATGTTTGGTTAATCCAATCAGTTGTCTTCCACATGTTTGTGGCAATATGGTTCCTCCACTGTGCCTGTGCTCAAGTGAATGGAACGAATAGTCAAATCAGAATGTTCTTGAGCATCCTTCGTTGTGTTCAGTCGCTGCAATGGATTTTTCCCCGTTTGAAGGCTATCGCTTCGTTCTTCGCGAGATGTAGGCAATCTTCATTGATGCTCCAGCCAGTTACTCGACGCCTTATCTTGTGAGTTTATTTTGCCCAGCGCTCAATTTAAGAAGCTCTCAACATATATTTTTTGTTTTTCTGGTAACAAAAGTCTCTGGCGTGAAAGCCGTCATGATTAGATATTGCCACAATTATGATCGAACGCTTTTGTCTGATTGAGCAATTGCCGATATCAACACACGAAGCATCGTCAACCCGCATATAAGCCTATTGTAGCAGCCTACTTGTTGCATTACCAGCTTCAAATTAAAGGCCTATAAAATTATCAGTGGGCCTACTTGCTCATTAGAGTGCGAGGAGGCCAAATTTCACGAGGCATTGCAAATGAAAAGGCGCCACCCAAGTCTCAACAAATGCTGGAAAGAAAGCTTTCATTGCAGATTGAACGTTGTGTTGAGAACTTGCTTTCCAACTAGCAACACGCGTCATTTTTACATTTATTCATCGTCCACAGACGTTGAATAAATGTAAAAATGACAATTTTATTGTCTGGGTTTGTGTTAACTTCTTGTTGTTATCGCTTTTCTTTTTCAAAAAGCTATTCTTGTCCTGTCTTTCTGCTAAATTATTCCAACAGATTAATCCAAGCAGCTTGCAGGGAGGTTTCAATGGCTTTGCTCAAATCGCTTGGGCTAGGCAACATTTGAATATATCGAACATGTTTTTAACATTATTTGCTTTTATCTAACTATCTTCACGTTTAATGGATAATTAATTTTCTTGTTATCTGCCTAAAAAAGTATAAATTTTCTTCTTTCGCTGTTTGATTAACATCTACTCCAACATCCGAGTGGACTGGTTTGCTGGCGGGCATTCGTTAACGATTTGTTCAATCAGAAGTGGAGTAATCGGATTTTAACAGCACACAACATCATCGGATGGCAAACTATGTTTCAGCGTCCAAGGCTGAACGCTTCTCCCGTTTTCCTAGGAAGACTGATCAGAAATATATATTATCGGATTGGGAAAACTTCTTTGAGAGCTGAATCCTTGCAGTTTTGCATACTTGCAAAGGCTTTGAACCACTGACACAGGCCCGGTCACCGAGATTTCCGATTGTTGTTAAAGTGTGGTAGCGTGTAAATTATTCTCTTTTCGAAATGCATTGCTTCAGCGTACACCCCGAAAGTCGAACCAACCCTGCTTACTCTTACCGTCTTTACGTTCTCAAAGTCGAGCGCTTAACCAAATATTAATAATACTTATAAACGCAAATATATCGTACGAAAAAAGTCACGAAAATTATTATGAGTTTGTTTATTGAGATGAAAAATGGTGAAACCACACGTTAAATATTTGAAATCATGCAACAAGTTTTATGCTTAAAGCAGGAATGCCACTGATGATGAAGCAGGAATGCCACTGATGATGAAACAGGAGTGCCACTGATGAAGCAGGAATGCCACTGATGATGAAGCAGGAATGCTACTGATGAAGCAAGAATGCCACTGATTAAGCAGGAATGCCACTGATGAAGCAGGAATGCCACTGATGAAGCAAGAATGTCACTGATGAAGCAGGAATGCCAACGATGAAGCAAGAATGCCACACAACTTTGACTTTCAACTGATGAACAAGGTTATTTTGTAAGTAGAACAACGTTGTAACTGCGGTGGTACATTTGACGATTAAACCTGATCGTTGAATTTGTGTTATGATTATATTTGTGCTTATTTTATCTCATATTTTACTATTGTTCTGGAGCCTGCAATGTGAGTTATGTTCAATCTTTTCTACGCAGGTCCCTCACATCAGGTGCACTGCAAGGGAACGTCGCTTTCCCCACGGCAGGGGAAACATTCCTTGCACGTGCGCTGGCAGACGTATCGTACATCGTTGATGCTGCATCTTCCTTGGCTCTTCCAATAAGCGCAGCTGTATTCATCCGCTGTATCATTACAATCTGAAAGAACAAGGCAACGTGGTTAAACCTTGCAAGGTGGCGACAGAAGACTAAATACATTAGGTTGTTGTCATGATGGCTGCAGATATGACCGACAGGGTAATGGCCAGTGGAGTAAGGTGAACATTTTTTGGGTGTTCACTGTTTTCAGGAGTCTTTAAACGCCTGCCAGGTTTGCAGTGTGTTTAATAGCTGTTCAGATCATGTAAAATTAAACTGATGTGGTGTGATATAAAGAGTCACTGTGCAAATCGAGCATATGTTTGAAGCTTTGTAAAAAAGTGAAAAAAGATGGTCACAGCACCGCACTGATACCGGTGATACGTTGAAGGGATAACGGATTAAAATACTGTTCATCTCTGTTGAAAAATTTTAAAGCTTCTGTTTGGGTTACTTTTGTGCAACTTTCAATTTTCATTGCGCTTTTGAAATTTAAAATACATTTTAGCAAAATATATTTACTGAACGTTTCTGACACTTGGTGACGTATTCCGTTCCAACAGAAACCTTTGAATTACTTCAGTTACGGCCGCGTTGTCCACTTTAATGACATTGGACACTCAAGGTAGTTTATATAGTGACACTTAGGCTACATGAGAAACGACCGTTAATTGGACTCAACCCTATAAACATTGGCTCGTAAAAACACGAGAAATGTACGTGTATTACACGAGTTTCCTCAGAATTTCACGTGTTTTTCACGTGCTTTTCACGACCAATGTTTATGGGAAATCTACTGCTCGTTGTTGCTTCAAGTTAAGCAAAAACATAAAAAGCGTCAAGCGAATCATTTAAACAAACCACAAGGTTAACAAGGTAACAACAAGGCTTTATCTAAAAATCGTTTATTGGAATTTAAAGCAAAATATTTTGGAACCATTCCATGAGATGACATCTTTTGCAAAGTATTCTCCTCACCTTCTTTGCATTCCTTGGCTGGAGGGAGGACACACTTTCTGCACATCCCGCATGTTAGGTCGCAGTAACTCTTCAGTACCGAGCACTGGCCAGAACGCTGGTACCTTGCGCACATTTCTTGAGGCCACGTATCCGTGCAGTTCACTAGACAAAGTGAAAATATTTGTAAAAATTGAGTTGTACAATATGTTTTTAATCTAGAAACTAAAATGCAACAAGTTTTGAAATGCGATTCATCTTTAACTTACATTTGATGAACTACAAACTGGTTCCTTGTCACTCAAGCAACAAAAGTACAGGTTGACTGATGTCGGGAAATTTTCTTGTCAACCCTAACCTCAAAATTTTAACTTCCTTGCGCAGTAAGCCACTGCGTCATAGTCTTATAATATAACGCTGTTAGTAGCTCACATATTCACAGAAAATTAGGTCAGGTAGTTACTCACTTTTACAGGGCTCCATTGGGATGGCGGATAGTTTGGGAGCCTCCGTTGGTTGGGCGGGGCATTCTTTGCATCGCAAACAGCTCACAGGGCACATTGCGTATACGAAGACCGACGTGCACATCTGCTGGTAGTAAGGGCACGAATCCATTTTATCCTTGCAATCTGGAGAGAAACAATAATTGATAAAGTTCCGTCCTTCAAAATTTACACAGACAACGTGTTTTTTCTGTAGCCTACGACTTAATTGATTCGTTTGTAGCCGCGTCATTGCGACAATCATCGCACGAACCGATGGGAATACTTTTCAACCTGCAAGCTTCCTCGCGGTGACGTAAAATCAGCTTTGCTCTATATTGGGAAATCAACACGGTTTAAAGTGATCAAAAGTGATGTGACCGAAAGTGGTACGACCCTCTGTCAGTCAGGCTTGGTCAGTCAAAATGGAAAATGAAAAGACTTGGAAGTTATTTGATTGTTCATTTTTTCAATCATTTCAACCAAGTCATCCCTTGATGTTGAGCCGACACAAAAGAGACCTCTGGAAAATTCTAAACAATTCTTTCTACTTCATTTTTGTCCCGAGGCAAACTTGCAAGCATTGGCATTCAACGGAGCAACTAAAATGATAGAAAAGTTTTATCGCTTGCGTCTCCTATTGGATGGAATTCACCGGTTATAACGTTCGCTGGGTGGCATCCTTGATCAACCGTAATTTGTGATCAGTAACGCTCAAATTGTTTTGCAGGAACGCAATGAGTGAGTGTTCTTCCATGAAACTACTCTAGTATGAGAATAAAAACACATGAAAATTTTCATAAGACTTCCAACCATTGTTCACTTACTGCATTTTCCAAGACTTTGGAAAGCCAAGGATTGCCGTACATCACTCTGCGAAATCTGGGCCTGGGAATTCCAAACCATTCCAATAAGCAGAAGAACAAACATCAACTTCATTTTGATCCGAGGAGAAGCTTGGGAAAGAATCTATGTGTCTGTTTGAAGTCTGATTCCAACACAGGAAAGATTCTGTTTAAATACACTGAAAAAAAAAAGTTTTTTTTTCTGGAAATATTCTTGAAATTAGGAATGTTTTCATTATGTGTTCGTGAAATAGGAATCCAGAAAACGTATCAAAAATGCAAATCAAGCATTAAAATATAGGGATTTGAACTGAAGCTACAGAGGTAAACCTAATTTGAAATAGGTCGTAAAAGTAGGAAAAGTGTCCTTCTTGGTCGTGAACAAATCGGAAATCTAAACGACTTCGTTGACCTGCGAGATCATGAAACAACATTCGAACAAAACCGCTACGTGATTCCAACTCATGAACACCGATTATAAGTTTGGATGCAAATGCTTCACTTTCTTGACGATTCTCTTGAAAGATCATTTGTAACAAGGTTCAGTTGTTCAGGCTTCGCGATCCAAGCGTCATGGCATTGTTTTTAATACATTCCATTTGATTTCGTATGTAGCTATCGTCTGCATGGCCTAGTGGTGAGAGCCGTGGTACGGCACTCAAAAGGACGCCGGTTCGACACCGCTCAAAAGCATGTGTCTTTGGAAAGACACTTCAAAGGCACGCCTGAAAGTGAACACAAAGATTGACTTTCTTGCCTTCCTGTCCACAGTTTGAATCTTAAACCAGCGTGGATGCTACAAAAGATTGCAGAAATCCGACGCCTCAATTGGTGGCGCTGGACTTCGGGATCGAAGAAGTTTCAAGACCACGCGGCGCTGGTTAGAGTCTCAGGGTGTGCGCTTGAGCAACGCATTCTAAGGACTACTCTACATTCAGCGGCACCAACTGGATGGAATAATTTCTCGGCAACAAAACTTCTACAATCAGAAACTTCACTCTGTTAATCTCGGTAACCGGCCCTGCGTAAAGAGCCTCTACAAGTATGCGAAACTACCAGGAATAACCAATCAAGGAGAGATGATATTCGCTTTGAGAAATAACGCAACTTGAACTTGGGTACATCATATAGGCGGCGTTGGTGTCTAAAAATAAGCAGGTTCCTGCCAGTAAAAACGGAAGATTTATTGAAGCATGACGATGAAGTAACTTTCCATTGAGCTTTGGTTAACAATAAGAAGACAACTGAGACTTGTGGAACTCTTTGGCAGATTTCTTAAAAATTCAGCCTTTATTTTAATGAATTTCTGTATATTTTCATTATCCTCTGGTCAAAGCTACAAGTGTATTGTAGGCTGAAATATGTTTGGTATTAATCGTAAAAATAAGCGCAGGATGCCAACATATAGGATTTGCGTCAATGCAGCGAGAGAAACTGCAGATGAAGTATTTACATCCCGCCAATTCAGATGCCTCGGTAGTCTCAGCAAAACACCTCTAGATCTCTCCAAACTTGGATGCCATGTCTTGTGGAAAGACCTTTTTGAAATCCATAAGAAATTAAGACTAAGGTCTTACAAGGCGTTTGTGTATCGCGAATGCTTTATGAGATTCATTGCTGGGTTTTAAGAACGCTTAGTTTTGACGGCGCAAGCCTGAACCGCGGCTGTACCGGTGCAAATGTGGGCAGCAGTACCACCACGCAGTAATATATAACTGGTATAATAAAAGCGCATATTACTGGAAATAATTCAAACGATCATAAAATCGGATGATGCTGCCACTCATCCGAGCTATGTGGATCTCACCACACAACTGAATTTTCGAAAGCATACATCTGTTTTTATATACGCTCTGGCCAATGAAATGCTGTTTCGGCCCAAGTAGGGATTACATTGACTAAGGAAATAGTTGCAACTGCAAATTTCCCACATGCAGCATTCTCTCATCAATTTATTTATATGTGGGTTCGATATGTTTACAAAGTTCTGACAAATAACGAATGATCCAACACTTCAAACACAATATTCTTCATGGCAACCCTCCAATAAATGACCTGAGGATAGAACAACATCCTGCGTGCTCGTTAGCTACGTGCAGTTCATAGGCTACGTGCAGTCCATAGGCTAAGTTTCGCACGCATCTTGGGAATTAATATCATTTACAGGAAATTATTTTTTGATTTTATGAAATGTCAAGATGCGGACTCATGCTTGGATATAATGAGGTATGCAAAGTCGTTACCAAACAACAATCCATCAACTTGTACGCTACATGTGATCTCACACTTGCTGCTAATATGTAATTCGTGCTGTTTTGATATTGCCGAGTGGTGAGAGCCCTGGAACGGCAATCGAAAGGGCGCCAGTTCGACACCGCTCAAGACCATGCAGGCTGTGTCTTTGGCAAGACACTTAAAGACATGCCTGAAGGTGGTAACGAGGACTGGCTTCCTTGCCTTCCCGTCCACTTAATCTAAATCTTCATTATCGGGCGTAAGCCTGGATACGACAACAACAAAAAAGCAAATGTATCAGCTGATATATTGTTGTTACAGGTATGTTGCTAACATTGTAATTTGCGTAGTTACTGGTTGCTGATTGTTTTGTTGCCACGTTGCCTTAAGTTTGTCTCGAGATCCTTTGCGGCCTTTGTTCTTACACCAGCTCAGTGGCCGGAGGATTTCGCCTTCGGGTCTAGTGCTGGGAGATCTGAGATCGATTCCAGGTCGGGTCATATCAAAGACTTTAAAAACGGCACCAATTGCGTTCTTTCCTCCATAACCTAAATATCCTTTTCTCTTATTTCAATTTTGACAGGGCAAGCAATGCTTCCCTTGCTTCCATTGAAGATACGCCCCTGCCTGGTTAACCTTTAACAGAAAAATAGTTTAAGTGTTTGAAATGTTAAAAAGCATTTTAATTTATTGCATTATTTTAATGGTTTCTTTGTAATGAAATGCGGTGTCACGTTTTCTTAAACAAACACATTGTGAAAGGTGTGGCTCTTCAGCAAATGATCTTCAAGGGTCAAACTTCTGATGCATTCCGAACAATTGCAGCGCGCGGCCAGTAAACAATTCTAACATCAATCAATCCATCAATGTCAATCAATCATACACTGATTAATATCTGACAAGAGCTTAGAACAGTTATTTCTAAGCCACTCTCTGGCAACCGAAACAATCGCGTTATTTCTGAAATGTTTGACCTTTACTTGCAGTTAGGTGACGTCACCTAACATTAAGTGACGTCACCTAACATTAGCATTCATTAAAGTGCTTGAGGTTGCCCTTTGGTGAGAAACAAATCGAGTGTTTTTATAGCAAAGCAAGGAGTCAAGAAGAGTTTAAAGTGTTTCAATTATTCCACAAGCTCTCGCTCTCAACAAGATGAATTGTTCGTCGTTTTCATCGCGGTAGGAAAGATCGGGATGGCTTGTGCTGCGATAACAACAAGAGACTGTTAGAGACTCCTTGCTCTCTCCCAACCTTAGAAACGATTGTTTAAGTAAGCTTTAAGTAGAACTTGTTGACACACAATGATATTTGTGACATAACAAACTCACATACTTTAAACTGTTAGGTACGGTGGCTGTGCTTAATTTACTTTCATCAACATAATCTCTAAATTCTAAATTCTTAACCAAAGAGTTTAGACTAATGATATTAAGAACTGGTCAGGACTTGATTACAAAATTGCAAAAGAAAAAGTTTACAACAAAGAAACTTGCCGCCTCATTGCCTCCAACCCTCGACGAGAGAAAGGAACTTAATGACGATGATGATAATGACGTAATCTCCGAATCTGCATCATCACTTCTGTGGTTTCGCCACCTTCTCCTTTTGTTGGTTGTGCTCCTGTGTTCTGTTGTTTAACCTTATCATGCAGCCTGCTGTTGTATTCCGACAATAAAAAATAAATTAAATTGAATTGAGCGGCAAACCAGAACAAGATGTCTCACTGGAATATTTACAATGACACAAAAAATATGGCACAAAAAATATTGTTTTTTTTTCAATAAATTGATGCATTTGATTTGTTGGTTTGCAGGGGTCTTGCATCCATGCAAAATCCTTTATATGTCAGACAAAGCTATTTTAGTTCCATACTTCTTTGTCGTTGCTTTATTTTGCTTTCTGCGTGAGGTTGAGAAGATGCATTTCCAAGCAAGTAATTTGTACGTTTAAAAAATAAGTTTTAAATTAACATTCCAAAAATTACTTGTCACAATCCGTTCAACACAAGTGTTGAAGCATTCATGACGTAGTCTGTTGAAATTGTGACTCGTACAAGGTCCGGAATGGATGCAACCCAAACTTTGTGCGGAGTAAATGTCCTGTGACATGCAACCACAGCCCGCATTGTCCAGAACCAACCGGAATTCTCATATGAAAATGGGCCTCGACTGACCAACCGGCCCCTACCCCCATGGAACCTTGCTCAAATAAGAATTGGAAATATTTAGATTTTAGTTTTAATTTCCGGTAGTCAGTAGCAACGTAATGAATGTTTTAGTGTAATTGCAAAGATGGCTGAAATATTAGTGTCCAATTTTATAAGTTGCTCACACAAATCCACAAGTTGGTATGACATATATAATGTTCTGAAGCATGGGCCTACATTATCAAGGTAAGATCTGCCATTGCTTACAAGTTCCACACCTTTTAACGTGTGTTTGTATCGGAAAACGTGAGACGGTGAGACCGTACCGTATTTAACAAACCTATAAAGAAACCACGAAAATAATGCAGCAATTCAAAATGCTCATTGGCATTTCAGTGAAATATTTCGATTCAAACAACTAAACTATTCTTCTGTTAAATGTTAATCAGGTCAGACTCAGTGTTTCTAGAAATGTTTTATTTCCTTTTTCTTTGCACAGAATTTCTACACACAGGATATGCAGCGCATGCGCACATAAAGCAAATCAACAAGTTGTCTCAACTGCAAACCTTTGCAAGCAATGGGCCTGAGGTTGCCTCGACACAGATGTCTCTATTGTCCGCCATCATTATGGGCCTCAGTTGTACTTTTGTTGTTTGAATTTGCGACCAAGCTGACGTTGATGATTTCAGCTTATTCAGCTTATTCTAACCAACCAGAGTGGTAATAATGAGACGATATTCGTGTGTGAAACGTGGAAATATTTTTTTTGTTTTGTTTTATTATCTTTATCCTGCATTGCGGGAAAGCGGACTTGAGCGCTATGCATCGGTGTACGCCTTTCGACGTACACCTGACCCACGCTGCAGCCGACGGCAATGTCTGTTTCCGGTTATCTACTCTACTTATGACTTAAATTTGGTACTACCCATTACTCGAAATCGATCACTAGGTAGAGGCAATTATCGTAAAGTTTCTTGCCCAGAGATACAACAGCAAGTGCGGGTGGCTGGAGTCGAACATGCAGGCTCTCGACTGCGAGCCCAACGTGCTAACCACTCGGCCACTGCTGCCGACAATAGTTCTTATACTATAGTACAATAGTTCTAATGTACAATAGTTCTAAATAGTTCTTGTACTATAAGTTTGTCTCTTAACTTCAATAGATGTGTATGTGTGTTGTAGGCTAGTTTGTTTTTGTTGTTAGGTTCAGTCGTTTCGCATTGCTTCAACAAGGCAACGCATTTCAGGACTGCTCTCCATTCAGCGGCACCTAATGGATGGAATAATTCCTTGGCAACAACACTTCAACAATCGAAAACTTCACTCTGCCAATCTCGCTAACCGACCCTGCGTCAAAAGCCTCTACAAGTATCCGAACTACCAGAAATAACCAATCAAGGCTTTGTCAGTCCGAGGATAAACACTCAAAACCAACCAACCATGTTCCTTGGCATCTTCCAATTGTCTGTTGTGATGCATCTGTGGTTCCCACTGTAGACCAGTGCGTGTTGTCATGATTGGAAAAAATAAACAAAAGTTTTTCGTTGTAAAAGGTTTGAACTAATGACGCAGCAGAGTTGCCAGGTAATCTTAAAGGAATTCAGACAGTATACTATTTGCCTGAAATTCGGACATTTTAGGACCAATAATGCAAAATGTCTTAGTTATGGTCCAGAACTCCACTGATAAGCTATCACAAAAATTAAACGTTCACACACAAAATATATCAAAATGACTTGCTAGCTGTCCGACGCATAAAAATAGGCAAATTTATTCTTTTTTAGTCCAATTTTTAGGCCACCTGGCAACCCTGTGACGCTGGCTCGGACATCGAGGTTGACACTTGACAGAGTAATATTTCCGTTTGTGTGAACTTTTCTCGATGCTTGCCTGACATGTTCTTCTCTCACGTTGGGGACGTGGTCGGGCACGCCCTCTCTTTGTTTTAACGTTCAATTCACATCAATCAGTGTGGAAATTGCAGGGCATCCTTCTACAAATGCTTCATTTGCATGCAACTTGTATGCGAAACTGCAGCCTATTCCTGAATCCTGACAGCAGTTTGTTCCTTCCACTTCTTATTATGCTCTGAACTGTTTACACAAAGCATGACACAAAGTTATCAAAAAATAAAGAGCACAAAACGTTGATACTAAACTCATGGATGGAATAATTCCGTAGCAACAACATTTCAACAATCGGAAACTTCACTCTGCCAATCTCGATAACCGCCCTGCGTCAAGAGCATCTACAAGTATGCGAAACTACCAGGAATAACCTGTCAAGGCTTTGTCACTTGTCAGTCCGAGGATAAAGATTCAAAACCAACCAAACTCATGTTCAGCAAACGTTTCAAATATTTAACTAAATTAAAATTAAATTTAACTAAATTAAGTATTTTAAAATTAGTTTTTTCGCACCTTGCCTTTCTACCATATCATGTGATCTGTTCAACACCTTTTGATGCAGTTACCATTGATTCTCGTGGAGCCTATCGTTGAGTTGGAGCTAGTCAGAAGTACTGTGCAGTTTTTGTCTTTTCCTGTTTATAGATTTAGTTAACCATTGTATTTTATTCAGATGTAGTTAAGTTGTATGTATATCATTCCTGAAGAGGACATCTTGTGATGTCGAAAACGTTCGATATTTAATTGTTGCGTAGTTTTGTGTTTTTTGTAAATATAATAATCTTCAATATGTTAAACTTGATAACGTTGCTCGGCTTCGTATGCTTATGGTTCAATAAATTAAAATTAAACTAAAAATTAAATTAGTCTTAATTTTTACGAGCAGTCAAGATATTTACTTGCTGAACTTGAGTTTAGCATCTACGTTCTGGGCTCTTTATTTTTTCATTAGATTAACCAAGCGTTCCAACCATTTTGTTTCAAAGTAAAGTTATTTTAATGAATTTCAGAGTTTCCAAACAGTTGCTTTTGGTTATGTTTTGTGACAAAACAATTATGAAGAAATCACAACATATAAACTTACTTTCTCAGGGGAGAAAATTCCAATCACAACATTTCGTTTCCACGCGATATAATTATTTCTAGCTAAACAAATTCGAATCGAGATCATCAACTGGCCTCTAATTTATTCCAAACAAATATGCGAAAGATGGTGGTTGCTTGTTGTAGTACTTGAGTTTATTGAAACGAAAGTAATTGTACTTGTGTAAGGATGAGAACGTCATTACGTCGATTGCGTCACTGGAAACGTCAATATACGCTTCGGAGAATTTGTTTTCTTGAGTGAACTCCCGACGTGAACCGCGTTGGCGAGTAGCAACTCTTGAAACAATGAACTTTGTAGTCATGACCAATAACTTATTTGTCAGAAATAACTCATGTTTGGAATATACAAGTTGTATGCGCTACAGGAGTAGCACAAAGTTGGCACATTGACAGGGAGGCGACCATACGGTCTACTAGTTAATTGCCACCCACTACCACATACATATACCGGCTGCATAGCCGAGTGGTGAGAACCCTGGAACGGCAATCAAAAGGGCGCCGGTTCGACACCGCTCGAGCATGCGGCTGTGTCTGTGGCAGGCAGGGCCTATACGAGGGGGGTACGGAGGGTACGGCGTACCCTTGAGGGCCCAGGCCTGTGATTGTTGGGGGCCTGTAATGTAGCAAAAGGGCCCGGAAAAGTAATTGAGTGCATTGCGTGCAAATTAGGGGCCCAAAGTGGTGATTTATTGCTTTTCGTGAAAAAATGTTCTGCTAAATGCATCCTAAATTAAATCATAAAAATGGTTGATTATTCTCCTGTTCGGGAGGGGGGGAGGCATAGGGCAGTGACGGTCTATGGGGTGTGAAAAATTTGTACCCCGATTTCGTACCCTGAAATCGGGGTAACAAAATCAAATTTCGACCTATTTCGTACCTTGAAAAGATCGAAAAAAAGCAACAACAGAGCCGAAGTCGCTGATCGGAGTTGCCGCAAATATTTCAAAATATCTCTCGATCTTTTCAGGGGACGAAATAGGTCGAAATTTGATTTTGTTACTGCGATTTCAGGGTACGAAATCGGGGTACAAATTTTTCAGGGGACGAAATAGGTTGCGTCCAGACTCAACATAGAGACATAGCTTTATTTCCGAAAAATGCCAAAGAAAGCATGATCTTATCCTTTTGCTATGCCACCGGACAGCACCATTTTACAGTAATATTTATACCCAAATTTTTGTTTAACATGCTCTCAGAATGCCCCAAATTCAAAGTAATGTTTCAAAATTTTCTAGTTTCATTGAAGCCTGATACTTACTATTGCGCACAGATGTCCAATGTTTCAGTAAAATGTTGTATGGTGTGCAATACGACTAAGCAAACTTCACGCGTTTTGCCAAAGACAAAGGGGGCCCGGAGTGAGAGGGGGGCCCGGAATGACTCTTCGTACCCCTAGTGAAAATTTCTCTCAGAGGCCCTGGTGGCAGGACACTTAAAGGCATGCCTGAAGGTGGACACGAAGATTGGCTTCCTTGCCTTCCCGTCCACCTAAATCTTCAACCATCGGGTGTAAGCCTGGATACGACAAACCACATACAAATGATCGTTTGTCATTTCTCATACAAAAAATATATTAATACGAAGCATTGTTTCGTCTAACTCTAAATCAGGAGTGTTAACCATGAACGTGGATACTTAACTTTGAAATGTTTGCTTTGTGCAAGTGACGTAGGACCAGTGGTTCCCAAGCGCCGGGTGCGAAGTATCTCACTTTCCTACTCATTTTTATAAATAATCGCATACATTGTGAAGTCACAATCTCTGGTGAAACTTATTTTACGCCTGGCCGATTCGGCCAATTTGGCCATTTAGCCGATTCGCAGCAGTAAAACTGAAACAGCCTATCTCGCTTTCGTTGATGCCGCAAAATTATTTCGTCATAAGTGCGCGTCGCTTTCAAAAAGTTCTTCAATATAATGTCGCTAAATGGAAAGTATTATCAATAAATTTCAAAATCGTCAGGGACAAAAATATGGAGAAATTTTACAGTTGCGAAAAGGAGCGGTAGGCAAGGCATGGAATGGAAAACGGCTAGAACCGGAGTTTGTAAGCTAAAGATCTATTTTTACAACTGTGGTGGGAAAACAGCGCTTTGGAAGAGACATTTTTAGAGATAAGCTGTGAGTTGGAAAAAGTACACGAAGCCGATTTATCATGAAAAAATGTTGGTGAAGTAGAATTGCGACTGGGAAAAGTTGGAAAACTTTCTCCATGAAAATAAAGTCTACTTGGATTACGTTGTGATTCTACATTGCAGTCCAGATAAAATAAATTCTGTCATAATTCTGGATATATCTTGAAAACACATCTAACTTTCAAAACAATCAAATTGTGAGGGATTTTTGAACCAGCTACTTACGTAACAAATCTTTTTTGTCTCTAAATTTAATTTAGCATAGGCTTACATTATTAACAAAGATTTGTAAAGAAAATATCATCACCGCTAGCGGTCGCTAGTAATGAAGAGGTCAATCAGTCATGAAGACAATTCTATTTGTTGCTCAACAATCATCAGCTTGAACACAGAGAATGCTAATTTTGATTAAATCATAATCGAGCATTGGTGAAGGATGTGATTTGTTGCTGCACTTGGAAGCCTTCTTTATAAACTTGCAGGTTATTTTATGAATCTCAACTTACAGTAGAAACAAGACGATAATTTTGGCTTGGTACTAATAAGGTGGCGGTGCTCCTCTAACAAGACCATGACCAAGACACGTTCACAAAACCACAAAAACACCAAAAACACGAATTGTTTTCTTCGTTTTTGACCCCCTTGGAAAAAGTTTGGAACTCTAAAATCACTTTGGCCCGAATCCAAAATTCCCTCAACCCTCTTTCAACACTATTGAACGTCACAGTGCTTTGCAAGAGTTGACATTTTTGTGAAAATTTAAAAAATTAATCAGACGCCTTTGCTTTTGAAGCTTCATTTAAATAGACTTGTGGTTGTGGAAATCTAAAATGAAACTGGGATATGATAGAACATGTTGAGTTGTAAGCAATGGCTCCTTAAAGAAGTCAATCGTGTCAGATTGACGAAACGCAGGATAAATACAAACCATCAGTTACAACATCTCATTTTACACACAATGAAAGAACGTAGCCTGACAATGCTCGTGGATGAGTTATATGGTTACACCCGAATCATTACAGAATATCGACAAAGCAATGACTTTGTTGCTCTTGACTGCGAGTGTTTGGTTGGTTTGTCTTCTGAGAGCATAGCCTATATCTTGCCAAGAAGGATTCCGTGGATTAGCAGTTTTCAGTCTTCTACTGTGATTATTTTACCACAAATGAAAATGGAAATTGATTGTGACCTATAGCAGCTGTAGCAACCGACGTTCACTCAATTTAATGACGAAGCCAAACAGACAGAAATCAAATTGTGCCAGATCTCTACAGCTAAGCTCCACTTGAGTTGTTTGGTTAGCAGTGAAGCGGGGGCTGGTCCATCTGTAAATTACCAGTTGGAAAGTTTGTTGAAAAAACAAACTTAATAGTCGGTTTAAAAAATCAAAACTTTTTCTTCACTTCAAATTATTTAAGAAAAGTGTTTTATGTGTTTCTATCATTTCACAAGCACTCGCACTCTCAACAAGATGAAATTGTTTGTCGCGTTCATCGCGGTAGGAATAATCGGAAACGCTCTGGCGGCGATAACAACAGATGCGGTTAAAGAATCCTTGGTCTTCCACGGCCTTGGGAAAAATTGCAGTAAGTAAACTTTAAATAGAACTTGTTCTATTGATATTTGTGACAAGACAGAGCATAACTTGCTGTCGCTAGTGGGCGACTGTATGATGAACCAGAACAAGATGTCCGACTCCAGCATTTGCAATAGAGCAAATTTAAATCGGGCTATATCCAACAAATCGTTAAATAAAACGATTGGAATGTTAAAGTTTGGTAGAACCGGTTCAGATTAAGCAATGTTTCATGTCAATCAATTGAATCCGACAAACTAGTGATGCCGAACAGCAACATTTATTTTCCATTATGAGTTCTTTTGTGTCATAGTTTGGTGTAGGGCGCTGTGGTGCAGACATGTAGCGTTGGGGCTTGGCAGAGAGCGCTATTTGTGAGTGTTATGAAGTGCAAACGGAGCACATAGCCTGTAATTAAGGATCGTCCACTGTTTAGATCTCCCCATGTTGTGCATATTTTGTTTTCTACATGAGATTGAAAGAAATAATTTTTTAAATTTACATTGCAAACTTTCCTTGACAGCACTTTTCTTAATCTCGAAACAATTAAAACTTCACTTCGTTGAACAGGATGCCAAGACAAGTTCGCAAGTTGTTATTACTACCGGGCCATGTGCAGTACCGCCTTCATGTTCACAATGTGCCCTGTGACGTGCTACCGATGCCCGCAATGCACGAAACCAACCGAAACTACCGAAGCAAAATCTCCCTCGGCTAATGTACCAATCTCTGCCCCCATGGAGCCTTGCTCAAGTGAGAACATCCAGATTTTAGTTTTAATTCCTAGCATTCAGTAGCAATGTAATGCATGTGTTAGTGAAACTAGCAAAGATGGTTTTAACATTTGTACCAAATTTTGCAAGTTGCTCACATGTAATTACCAGTTGGTATATATAATATTCTAAAACATTCGTTTGCATGATGAACTGAAAATCAATCATAGCTTAAACAAAACTGATAAACTGGTAAATGGTAAACAAAGGTAGGTGACCCGTAGTTTAATGTGGTCTACCTACTAGACATGTGATTAGATAAATCAGAAAATTACTACAATTGATTTTTGTGAACTGCACTCTGTCTAGTGAACTGCACGGATACGTGGCCTCAAGAAATGTGCGCAAGGTACAAGAGTTCTGGCCAGTGCTCGGTACTGAAGAGTTACTGCGACCTAACATGCGGGATGTGCAGGAAGTGTGTCCTCCCTCCAGCTAAGGAATGCAAAGAAGGTGAGGAGAGTGTAACACGACGTCTGGTTATTTAATATTTTGAGACTTCAATAAATAATTACTTGCTTCCAAATTACAAATCCACAGTGACAACAATGCATGGGTAACTATTGGGTTGGTTAGTTATGAGAATCTTTTTCCTGAGACTGAAAAAAACCTCTTCAAAAACTTAACTGTAGCGTTGTTGGATAATTGTAAAATCTTTAAAGTTTAAACCACCGACGCAAGCCAAGCATTGAGATTAACAGAGTGACGTTTCCGCTTGTCCATTTGTCGTTGTTTGTACAGTAATCCAATCACTATAGGCCGTTGAATGGACAGAAGTCTGTGAAGTGGGTTACTTACGCGCACACCGCCAGAACTGAACCGACGTTACTGCATTACCGTTTGTTGGTTCACTATAACCGGGCGTTTCTCTACTGAGTCATTGGAAGGTGTTTTTACTGTGCTCGGTTCGTTACTTTCAGGGTAACTCGAAATGACCACTTTGTTTTAAAGTAAACTTTGATGCTGATCTTTTGAGAATTCTTTAACTTTACCTACCCGGTAAGGTCAATTGGCTCGGTCATCTTTCACCAGTTCAATTTACAAGTGCGGTACACGGTGAAAGATCACTTCGCATTCTCTCCCCACACCACGGATACCTCATCGGGGTTACCGACGACGCCGATTGAAAACAATGCTTGTTGTTAGCTGGCTTTGTTTGCAAAGCCAATTGTCACGCATGAAATGTGAAGTATAACAATCAAATGAAACGTTACAATCATGGCAGACAATCGTCGCGGTATGTGGATGATTCAGTCATTGTAAAAGTTTCATCGCGTTGCATTCTTCTTTTCAGATTGTAATGACACGGCGGATGAATACAGCTGCGCTTATTGGAAGAGCCAAGGGAGATGCAGCGTCAACGATGTACGATACGTCTGCCAGCGTACTTGCAAGGAATGTCTCCCCTGCCGTGGAGAAAGCGACTTTCCCTTGCAGTGCACTTGAAGCAAAGGAAAAAATGATAATACGGAAACTTCCTTAAATGTTGCACAGTCATCATGTTTAAAGCGCCCATTGTTAATACTTCTATGTGAACTGTGAGGTTTACTTAGTCATCAGCACAGGCTCATGAGAAACCGGCCAATCAAGAATAACCAAGGACATGAAATTGCTTATTCTTTGAGGCTGTGTCGTGGTTAACGCGAGAACTTTTACAATTTTAATTTAAACTTTATTAATTGTACTTTTGTAAGTTCAAGCTCATATTGAAAACTCGTCAAGCATTGTAATCGTCATTCCTCAACCATGTCATCAAATATCTGAAGCTTTATTTTATGGCAACCTCTGGTGCTCAAAGTTTTTGTTTCCGTCCTAATCGGCTTTTTGCTTATGTATATCACCTTCCAGACTTGCTTGTTTGAACTTAAATGTATTCATTCCATCACAATTTGTTTTATGTTGTTTGGACAGAATCCCTACCAAGTGTAGACATAGGGTCAGGGCAGGGAATTGAACTCGCAACTTTGCGTGAATCGCGTCAATCGCGCGAATAACCGTGAACAAGGCTTTTCAACTCTATGCGCATCACTGACGCTGACCAGCACTCGTAGCTGGCCAGTGGGTTGTGCAAGCGGTTGTTTGCCCGAGGGTGCACGCCCCATGTTACATATGCGGGTCAAGCTGAAGTACTGTAAAGTGTAGGCTTTTTTCACCAGCGTAGTTTCTGCTTTATACTACAAGTTTGAGAGCAGTAGGTTACCAGACTAGTTGGTGACCCAGTCCCTGCTTCTAGAGCACTGGTCGGGAACCTTTGTAGGTAAAAGAGCCATTAAAGCTACATTTTTGGAAATGCATTTCGTGAGAGCCATAGGTTATACTCAGGGCCGGATTAAGGGTAGTGTAGGCCTAAGGCTGTTTACTAGAGAAGGGCCTAATTTTGCAAACCAAGCTACAAAAAGTAATAAAAATACATAGGCCTACATGAAAAATTGAAATTATTTACTGCAAAATAACATCAGCATAACAGAAAAATGGCTTATGATGGCGCATAATCGGTTTTGGAAACAAACACAATTTTTATTGTCAAATTTGAAGCAGATGGAAAAGATTTTAGAAAGAAAGAAATGGATAGTAGGTAGGCTAATACTTTACCTAATGACTAGGGCGATTTTTTGTCACTAATGTTACTTTTTTTAGTTGTATCAATTATTAACAAAAGAAATGCAGAACCAAAATTTCATGGTTGTTGGGTCAATATTTAAGAAGTTATAAAGTTACCAAAAGTCACAAAGAGAAATCTATATTTTGCATAGGATTCTACATAATTTTGCTTTTTTACCATAGCGTTGTTACTGGTTAATTTTAGTCTGCACAAAGCAAGGTACAAAAACTTGGTGAAAAATATCGAATGCTTTCCTATTGTTGAAGCTTTGCAAAGCTTTGAAAGCTTAAACGATATAATAACCTCAAGTAGAGGAATGGGCGACTTCGAAAAAAAGACAGTTTTTAATCTTTTCTGGCAAAAAAAAATTGAAGACAATACTCTGGAATTTCAAGCACCTCGCGAACCTCCGAAAAACGGTTCGTGACTCCCTGGTTGAAAAGCTCTGCTCTAAACTCAATTTCGGTAAAAGTGGCGCCTACGTGGTTTTGGAAATGGGCTCTTCATATGTATTGACTCAACTCAGTTATTCGTTTTTAAGCAAAAACAGTACTGTACTGAATCTGTATCAATACCAGCCTTACAAAAATTGAGGGCCGAATTTTTCCAGGGCCTAAGGCTATAGCCTTATTAGCCTAATGGATAATCCGGCCCTGGTTATACTGTAATGCTTTAACACTTAATACAATTAACACGTGGTGGCACTGGTGAAGTTTTGAAAGTGGGAACGCGTCTTCCCAAGACGAGAAAAACAGCAAGGGGTTTGGGTGTCTCCCCGACAAAGAACATGAAAACTTACATTTAATTGGTGCATTCTGAGCTTATTTTCTGAGCTTTTTTGCTTATTTGCTGCATTCTGAGCGCATTTTCAGCTCTAAATTGTAATGAAAAGTTAAGATAAAACTTTCGCGGTTTTCACTTTAGACGATCACAATTTTTGCGAGCCAGATGCTGTCGTCAAAAGAGCCATATAGGGCTCGCGAGACATAGATTCCCAACCCCTGTACTTGAGGGTTGGCTTCGTTTCCGGGTAGGGTCATCTAAACCTGAAAGTCGGCACTGACTCAGAACTTTTTTGCATGGGATGACGTGGCAAACAAAATCAAGGAAGACCAGCACAAAGATTCATGCGAAGGGTTCGATCTTTTACAAAGCAGTGCCAGGAAGAACTGCGACAGTTGGCTGAAAATCGCCAATTATTGAAACTTTTTATTGACGCTATTTTGCACCTAACAAGTGTGAAGTCAGTTGTTATTATTTTTGTTAAGAATCAAGAAACTGCGGCATTGCGAGCACTGGTTGCTTAGCTGTTACGCGCGTTGTTACAGTCTTTTTTTGCCAAGTTAATCAAAACAAGAACAAACTATTTGTGAAATACCAAAATCAAATACGTTGTTATTTTATTTCGTTGCATAAACAGCTCATAAAAGTCACAAAAAATATCATTTTATTGATGTTTTTGTTTTAAGTAAAAAATAATAAAACAAAAGTAAAAATAAACAACAGATAATGGCGATTATGAAGACAGATATATTTGGTTATGACGTATGTATGCAAGTCTCAGTTCTTCTTGCGTCATCAATGACATCACGCTATGGGGCACCGTGTGCAAGCCGCACACGTAAGTTGGCAGACGAATCTGACGTCACGATTAGAGCACTGACCTCGACCTTTCCAGAACTCGCAGGTTTTCTTTCCCCTCAAGTCTTTGCAATCTGTCAATGGGATAGTGTGACGTCATAATTAATTACGGCTGATATCTTCAAACTCAACTTTTGAGTCACAATCATGGTCGCGATATAGTTTGCTTTGAAGGTCAGAAACAGAATTAAACCGAACTGCTAATACTTCATTACTTTAAACATCGTCCATTCCAAACATGTAATCGTTCCGGTTATAAGCAAATTGTTCGTAAACAGTTGTTCGTAAAACAATTGTTCGTAAACTGTTGTTCGTAAAATGAAATCCTGAAATCCGTAAAGCAATTCTTCGTAAACAGTTGCTGGTGAAATGAAATCCGTAAAACAATTCTTCGTAAAGCATTTCTTCGCGTATACATCAAATCTCAACTGCATGCACGAAGAAATGCTTTAGGAAGAATTGTTTTAGCAAGAATTGTTTTACGAACAATTGTTTACGAAAAAACGTCGGACACCAATCGTTCCTTAGTGCGTTGTTGATACTTGCTATGGCCTCTACACGGAGGGGACTTGAAACGAAACTTACCAAATTGTTGGTTAGACACTTAATTAAAAAGAAAAGTAAATTCATTGAAAAGTTTTTCATTGAAACAATTTTTGTTATATTTTTGTTTAAAATTACTTACAATACCGGTACTGCTATTTTGCATTCATCAAATGCTGGCATTTGCACAACAATCTAACCTCTCAGTGTAATTTATTAGTTAAGAATCGATTTCGTTATAGTAATAGCATCTTCAGCTAGCACATGTAAAAAAGAAAATTTGAAAATACGTAAAACGAACAAATAAAGCAAACTCCGATATTATCAACACGCATAAAATTCTATTCTAAATGGATGGTTACATAATATTAAAATCAAAAGCAGCAAGCCTAAATCTGAAACTGGTGTTCTGCCACGATTTCCAACTATGTACTGGTACAAAATGTAAGAAATACATGAACATATATCATCCATATATCATCCATTACAATACCGTTCATAGCGTTCTTTTGACGTTAATAAAAGTCACCTACCTTTGCTGCAGGGAGGTAACGAGTCAGGGGGGAGTACGCATTGTCTGCACTCCCCGCATGTCGCCCGGCAGTTGCTCTTGAAGAAGCGGCAACGTTTTTCGTTCTTGAAATATTCGCAAACTGCTTTGTTGTAATTGTCCACGCAGTTGACTGAAAGAAAATCAGAGCAAAGATTTTAATTGGAACGAAATGACTCGTGAATAAAAATTGCCTTCCCCAGGAATCAAACTCATGTTTACTGAACATGCTTTTATAAATGTTAACTTGCTCAATATTTGTAAGCTTACATTCACAGGGGGACACAGGGGCGATCAAGGTTGGGGGAGGGCGGTCGGGTCTGCAGCGTTTACATAATCCACAGGTCACAGGGCACGTGTACTTCATCGCGAATGACGAGGCACATCGTGGCTTGAGGACTTCACAAAAGTTCGAGCGATCGGCACACCCTGTCAGGAAGTTAATCAATTATTAGTTTTAATATCAATAATTTTGAATATAAGTTATTAACATTTTAATAACTGCCAAACTCAATGAACTCATTGAAATTGAAATCGCATAAGTTTTGCTTGGTTGGTGTCAAACATTTTGTAGAAACAATTTCTTGCAAATTGTAAAAACAAATTTTTTAATCTCCTATTTTACAATAATACATTTTGACTAAATTCATCGCAAATTATGAAAAGACATTTTCACTTCATTATTTGCATAAGATAAAAAAATTATTATTTTATTGTTGAGAAAAATTAGCGATAATTTACTCAGACATTATGACGTCACTTACTGCATGTCAAGCTGAGTTGCCGATAAAGAAGCGAAGTCAGGACAGCTCCATTCAGTCCGAACAGCGCATGCGCATTAACAGCCAGTCCGAGCACGAGTAGAGCAACAACAAACTTCATGTCTTGATTCTTCTTGTTTCTTCTTTAGATTCTTCGAGTTGATTGAGTGGAATGAATTGGATGCGAAATGCTCTCGCTTTTATAGCTGATCCCACTCAATGCAAAGTGTCAATCAAAAAAAGTGCATTAATTTTGCTGAGTAACAATGTTATGCCTCCTTAGAATACAAAGTCGGTTATTGCGGAAGCAGAAATTATTGGCAGGTTTTGTCAATATTAGTAGGAAATGCATTTGAATGGAAACCGGTCTTATTAAACCAATTCTTACTACCACTGAGCAATACATTAGCATATCAAAATTCTTGAGCCAAATTTCATGTAAAGTATGAACACTTCATATTCGTATTATCATAACGTATGGCGTAATCACAATGTAACCTGTAAAATTACACAACGCGTTTTATTATTATTCTGTTATGTAAAAATTTTATAATGATTACTAGATTTTTTTACTTATTTGTATGTCAGTTTACTCAAGCCACTCATCATGGAATGATGTAATTACGTCCACTAACATCACATTAATGTAAGTTACTTTCAGGTTCTAATTTCTTTGTTCTAACCATCAAATGCAGCCGACGTTGATTTTGTTGTCGATCTACCTCCTTAGCACGAGAAGTGTGGCCTTTCCTTTGTCAGCCTTGCTGTTGGTTATTAATCGCTTTAACACGACAGCGGCTAAGCTGAAGATGCTTTGTGACTTCAATTATTCTTTCATTCTATAAACAGATTGTTGCCATCAACTAGGTGTCTATGACGGAACAATCAGCCTGAAATAAATGAAGATAAACCTCTCGGTTTGAAAGAGGCAAGATCAAAACATTCAAGAGAGTCAAAGCAAACTAATCGAAGATCGCAAAGAAGATGGCGAGATGACATTGCAGAAAAGATTGGCGCATGGCCACTTAAAGATACGGCCTGATTTGTTACATTTTGCAGAAATTTTCAGGTTTTTCTAACTTTGGGCGAACGTTTAAATAAATTTTTCTAAAAATTAGATTTTTCCCCTTTCTTTATTCTTTTCCCCAGATGACACAATAGGTTTTAACATTCTCACATGTCGAAAAACAAAGAGAATTTGATTTCGAAGATTGTACTCAGACTGTTAATTTTCAATAACAGTCTGATTTTGCGTTTTTCAAATTAGTTTTTCTCATTTGCTACTGCTTCCCCAAGGCAACAAAAAAGTTTTATGTCATTAGGAAACCGTGAAAAGTAAAAACATCTCAGAAAATGTCGGTCAAGCACTAGCAGTAGCTGTAATCAAAATCTGCAAAATGTGACAAATCAGGCCGCATCTCCAGGTGGCCATGATTGGCGTCACCTGGATGAGAACAGCAAGAGACAGAATGGCGTGGAAACATATGTGGAGGCCATCTGCCAGCAGTGGCATGACCGGCTGATGATGATGATGGTAAGCAGGGCCGTCTGGGTGATGTTGGAGAGGTATCAACGGGACCTTCGGGCCACAAATGCAGCCTATTTTAAGAAATCCAAACTGTATTCAATTAATATGCTGTGGTTTTTCTGTTTCCGGCCCGTTGTAATGGTTTTGGGCCTCTAAAAGCAATCCGGTACCGGAATCAAAAGTACCTCCTGAACCCCTTTGTCAACACTACTGGCAATGATGATGTCCGACTGCAAACCTTCATGATAACTTTGTCAGCAATTTGCAGCTTACAAAATCATTGATAAAAATATATCAATAAGTTGAAAAAATGCAAAGAAATTTATTTCATTTCACTTCTTATTTCTACTTCATTTTCTTAAGTTGAAAAAAGTACTTTAATGTGTTGAAAGATTTATGTGGACACTTCACTTCAGTCAATTGGTAGAAGGATGTTATTGGTTGAAACTCAGTCGCTGTTTGCATCGGTCTGCGATTTTGGTCTGGTATTGTGTCTAAACACAAATGATCAAGCAATTTCCATCGATAGAAATGGTGACTGTCTTGAAACGTGTCTCTCGACACGTACTACGTCACAGACATGCGTTATTATGATGTAATTGCAAGCAAGGCAGGTCATTTGCTGTTTACTCACTTATTAAAAGTTCTAGAATGTTGACAACCAGGCCTACAAATATTACGCCTAACGTCTGCGAGATGTTAAATTACCTTCAAACTTCAAATATAAACATAAACGTTTTATTACCTCAACATAAATGAAAAGATTTAGATAAGTTTTGAATTGAATTGACAATATACAGGCTGATGCGATTTTGCAGTGGTGAAAGAATTCGTCTGTTAATTCATAGAATCCATGAAATGCACATTGGATTTCTACTCTTTCAGCTGCTTTGGCTTTGAAATATAAAGAAATCCCAACATTGAAAACGAAACCAAATGATTATCCTGTTACATTTTTACACATTTTTTTCTCACAGACATAAATTGAGTTACTTATAATTTCCAGGTCTTGCCTGTCACTTTGGACTAAATTATAAATTGGCGTTCGCGCTAAAATTCTCATCCCAACAAAATAAAACAGCCAGAAATAATCGATAAAAATAATAAATAAATAGCACAAGACAGACAGAAAGTCAACTTTTCAGCAATTTTTATGTTTTGTTTTGCTTTCAATGTTAATATTGTTTAATTTTTTCAAGAATCGCTTTGACCGAAGTCAATCATTTTAATTTTGTCGAGTTCCCCAATTTGCATGTTGGCTACTAAGCGTTTAATAAATAGTCAAACGAAGATAGTTCATAATGTTAATCGTGATCAGTCCATATTAAGGCAAATGAGTTAAACATGCTCAACATGGAAATCTTAAGTATTAGACTAATTTGACTTCATTCTTGCTTGGCTTTGGCCTGGCTGAATTAATGAATTATTTTATAATCATTTTACTTGAAGTAAAATGTTTTCCAAATAATCAAATAAAAGTTTAAGAGATGGTCCAATAACCAACTTATTATACATGGGAATTCCACCAACATGCAAATGTTATAACAATCAAGATATTGATTAATTATTTTTTCGCTTCCAACCAAATATCAATCATGGACCAATAAAGATGCCTAACAACGTATGGAGTAAATTGTAGGCCTACACGTTTTTTTAGAATAAATATTATTAACAGTAAATAAAAAAAAATAACAGTAACCTCTCAAGTACATGTAGCTTCACACAAACTGAAAATTACATGACTTTTGTCTCTTTTTTTATTTCTTTAAAGATAATGTCTAAAAATACATTTTTAACTGCAGACAGAGGCAAATATTTCGATCTTAAGGATCTTCAGTGCAAAGAAATAAAAGTAGAGAAGTTTTGAATGGGATGATGGTTTTCAAGAGTTGTGATCAATAAGCCAATGATAATTGATTAAATTTTTAATTTCGAAATTCAGCAAAAGGTAATTTTTCCGCCAATTAGTCAAATTGGGCTCATGGGCCAATCCTATAGATGGTACGTCCCTTCATTTTCTTGGAACATGATTAACTTTACAAAAGTGTGTTCAAGGCCAACCAATAACATCCAGCAGAGCACGATGAAGCAAGTATAGTTGCTACTTTCCACAAAACTTGAAAGAGTTTGTTTCACCTTTGCCTTGGTCTTCAGAAGGTTCTGATTCAAATAGAATCACTATTCAATCATGGCGACTATATTTAACAAAATGCTTTTATGTCGTCACTATATGTCTCGTGCTTTCATAATTACAGCCGGAAATAACAAACACAACATGTTATGTTTCCAAACATGATGAAAAAACAACGTTAGCTTTGACCCAGGTGATGCAAAACAAGACAAAATCTGCGAGAAATTTGTTTCCCGGCTTCGAGTTAACAAATCCACACCAAATTGCAACTGATCTGGCGGTGATTGTGACATCATAGAAGCACAACGATGACGTCACAGTAATTGGCAGGCAACCGCTATGTTCTTGCTACATGTTGTTAGAATCAATCTGAGCAATGCGATGTTGCAAATTCGCAAACAAAGTAATCAATTCAGCTCTGAATATTCATTAAAATATTTGGATGAATTGTCCAAGTATTGTTTTTCATTCCACGATTTAGAAAGTTATGATGGAGGGAACTGACCAAACCACGCCAAATGATTCGCTTGCGATCCAGAAAACTCGATTTATGAAATCAGCAAGTACTAAGAATTTTTGAAACCAAGATTTTTCGGGGAATTGGAATGGTCAAAGACTTGGATCATCACAATGGGAGCTTTTGTCTTTGTTTATACAAGAATCTATCAAACGCCTCGGAGAACGTCTTCGTAAAATTGAAACAAATTCTACAAGGAAAATTGCGCTTTCGTTATGTAATGTAAAATCGGCCCAGGGCTTTATTGCTATTTTAAAGAAATATTTCTCCCCAGAACTTATTCTGCTAAAGCGGCAACAATCTCTAAATAACATTCAATTAAACTCATTTTTGTAAATTTATTTTTTGATGCAAAACGGTTATTTTTGAAACGTGAAACGTACTTTCAGAGTAGAGTTCGTTTGACTCACCGCCAGACTATCACGTAGACAAAGTGTTTGATTGACAGGGCGCCATTAATGTCAATTTAGCGTAAAAGAATTTTTAAATTTCGTATAAAATTAAACTATAATTCATATTTGGTAAATTATGACGTCATTATTTCTTTTCTGCATTACGTAAAGTTTTTATTTATAAACTACGATTAAAATATTCCAGATGCTGTAATTAGAACAACTTCAGAGAAGTAATTAATAATTTAACATTTGGCCGTTGAATAAATATTTCAATTCCAATACCTAACCACCGTTGGTTTGTAGCCTACCTCAACCACGATCTTAAGTTATACCTGTATGGATCAAGTAGCATATTCCCATTCAATTTCTTATTTTTGTAACAAAAACGTGATTCAATTACAAAAATGATCAATCAGAAACGCTTAAAACATTCATGCACATCACAATATTCACAATGCTTATTCATGCACATCACATTATTCACAATGCTCATTCATGCACATCACAATATTCACAATGCTCATTCATGCACATCACAATATTCACAATGCTCATTCATGCACATCACAATGCTCGAAACCGACCAAAGAACAGATTGTTAATATGAAACTTTTGCAAGACATAATTTTGAATTTACTTTGACAAACAAAACTTGAGCTAAATGAGACCTTCTTAAACAAAGAACTCGAACGCGAGTGGTCAGTTTGGTTGGATCAAAAATGGCTGAAAATTTGTGTGATTATGTTGACTTTCACAGACTCTAGCAACTAGCAATTACAGTGTTCAAAATACAAACAACAAAATAAAGCTTAAGCGAAATGCGTCATATAGCTTTGTACTGTGAACTAGAGTAAATCTAAAAAAAAAATCTTAAAAGCGACTTTGTAAAAACCAATGTATTATATCTATTTACTCATTCAAGCTTAGAATGAGATAATATGCTGTTTCAAACATGAGCAATATGCTAATAAGTAAGAATTGGTTTAATAAGACCGGTTTCCATTCAAATGCATTTCCTACTAATTTTGACAAAACCTGCCAATAATTTCTGCTTCCGTAATAACCGACTTTGTATTCTAAGGAGGCATAACATTGTTACTCAGCAAAATTAATGCATTTTTTCTGATTGACACTTTGCATTGAGTGGGATCAGCTATAAAAGCGAGAGCATTCCGTATTCAATTCATTCCACTCAAACAACTCAAAGAATCTGAAAAAGAAACAAGAAGAATCAAGACATGAAGTTTGTTGTTGCTCTACTCGTGCTTGGATTGGCTGTTAATGCGCATGCGCTGTTCGGACTGAATGGAGCTGTCCTAACTTCGCTTCTTTATCGGCAACTCAGCTTGACATGCAGTAAGTGACGTCATAATGTCTGAGTAAATTGTCGCTAATTTGTCTCAACAATAAAATAATAATTTTTTTATCTCTTGCAAACAATGAAGTGAAAATGTCTTTTCATAATTTGACACGAATTTAGTCAAAAATTATTCTTTTAAAAAATAAGATTAAAGCAAGAAATTATTTCTACAAAATGTTTGACACCAACCAAGCAAAACTTATGCGATTTCAATTTCAATGAGTTCATTGAGTTTGGCAGTTATTAAAATGTTAATAACTCATATTCAAAATTATTGATATTAAAACTAATATTTGATTAACTTCCTGACAGGGTGTGCCGATCGCTCAAACTTTTGTGAAGTCCTCAAGCCACGATGTGCCTCGTCATTCGCGATGAAGTACACGTGCCCTGTGACGTGTGGATTATGTAAACGCTGCAGACCCGACCGCCCTCCCCCAACCTTGATCGCCCCTGTGTCCCCCTGTGAATGTAAGCTTACAGATATTGAGCAAGTTAACATTTATAAAAGCATGTTCAGTAAACATGAGTTTGATTCCTGGGGAAGGCAGTTTCAATTCACATGTTATTTCGTTCCAATGAAAATCTTTGCTCTGATTTTCTTTCAGTCAACTGCGTGGACAATTACAACAAAGCAGTTTGCGAATATTTCAAGAACGAAAAACGTTGCCGCTTCTTCAAGAGCAACTGCCGGGCGACATGTGGGGAGTGCAGACAATGCGTACTCCCCCCTGACTCGTTACCTCCCTGCAGCAAAGGTAGGTGACGGTTATTGAAGTATTTGTAAACAAAAATATATCAAAAGTCTCTGTCGATGAAACATCTTTTTAATTAAGTTTCTTGTTAAATAATTTTGTAAGCTTCGTTTCAAGTCCCCTCCGTGTAGAGGCCATAGCAAGTATCAACAACACACTTGACAACGATTAAATAATAAATGCTATTAATCCAACAAAAAGTGCTCAATGCCAAGCAATAAGCCAAGCAGAGCGAATTACATCAAATACAGTTATTACTTTCTAAAACCTTTACAGCCTGTTTCACCCTAAAAGGGGATCATCAGAAGGTCCTTATTCAAATAGAATGAATGGACGACACTTAAATTAATGAAGTATCAACAATTCGGTTTAATTCTGTGTCTGACCATCAAAGCAAACTAGATCGCGACGATGATTGTAACTTCAAAAGTTGAGTTTGAAGATATCAGCCGTAAACAATTATGACTTCACACTATCCCATT
Source organism: Aplidium turbinatum (assembly GCF_918807975.1). NCBI lineage: Eukaryota > Metazoa > Chordata > Ascidiacea > Aplousobranchia > Polyclinidae > Aplidium > Aplidium turbinatum. Next base: position 26,706,286 of record NC_137480.1, read on the forward strand.
GACAGATTGCAAAGACCTGAGGGGGAAGAAGACATGCGAGTTCTGGAGAGGTCGCGCCCAGTGCAGTAATCGTGACGTCAGATTCGTCTGCCAACTTACGTGTGCGGCTTGCACACGGTGCCCCATAGCGTGATGTCATTGATGACGCAAGAAGAACTGAGACTTGCATACAATTAAATATATTTGTCTTTATATTCGTCATTGTGTATCTTTTCTTTTTACTTTAGTTTTGTTATTTTTTACTTAAAACAAAGACATTTATAAAATAATATTTTCTGCAGTTTTTTATGAAATTTTTATGCAACGAAATAAAACACTTATCAGCATATTTGGTTTTGGCGTTGTTAGAATTCAGAGAACCCAGATTTCCATTAGATATAATTTCAAACCATCACAATAAGTTGCGATAGGTAGAGGTGGAAATAATTGAATAAGGAAACCTTAAAAAGGAGCTTGCGCAGTTTCATCATTTGATTTATTGAGCTGTCCTTGGAATTCCTCCATCCATCGTCCTTCGGTCGTTATGGAAGAGCCCAGATGGTTCTATGCAATGACGCTCACAATTTAAAGCAGTGGTTCCCAACCTGGAGGAATTTCTTATTACGGGAGAATTTTACAATTTGCAGGGGGGAATTTGGTTTTAGGATTGTAAGGCTTTTTAAGCCTAGTAATTTGGCCTAGACTACTGTTGAGCTTTAGAACGTGTTCAAATCATTTTTGAATTGACATGTTTTCACACACAAACTAAACCTTTGCGATTTCATATCTCCCACTCAAAACTTGAAACTATAAAGTGTAAACAAAGCTTCACACTAACTGTTAAATGCATTGACTCTTACATTTTAAATATATTCTTTGAATAAAATATTTTTCAGGAAGGTTCATCATTAATTGTTTTAGTATGAAGTGGAATATTAGAGGCTAAAGAACTTATTACTAGTGGTAAATTATTTCCTCTTCTAAGACTTAGATTAAAATATTAATATAAACAAGTTTTTAACAAAATAAATTTATAGGGGTGGAATTTAAATTTGAATATTGACCAAAAGGATCCACAAGATAAAAAAATGGTTGGGAACCACTGGTTTTAGGGGTAAACCTTCCTTTTATGTTGATGTAGTAAAATTTTTTTTAGTTCTAATAACTCCTTTTTGCGTACAATGTACCAATCTCTTTCTCTTTATTGATCACCACATTTTAGCTATCAGGTTGTACCAAATGTCAACAAACGCGCCACTTTATTGTGACGTAGTTAGAATAAGTTCCTTTCTGAAATGCTGCAGAAGACTGAAGGCAACGCGGGACGTAGCAACAACTGTGAAGCTGCTCAGACCGAGAACTTCTCTTGTTGTCCAAGCTCTTGTGGTTGGTTACCATGGGAACCGGATAAGTTTCTATGCACATGTGTCTGTTAGATGACGTCATCACCTTCTGCCACTCAGCGATGATCGCACAAATCGTGCCAGGTTGTGGCGCGATTTACAATGCGCTGTTGGCTTTCTGACAATGCAAACCGTCCCAAGATCATCAGCGACGTTGCTTTTGCGTTGAGGATCATGAAGCGCGATGCTTCCTGGTCAGAAATCGTTTCAACTTCAACTTGGTTGTTTATTTTTGCAGCAGTTTTATGTTTAGTTGATAGAACTACCATACAACGTTTTTTATAGGTAGAGAAAACTTTTTTCAAACTGTTGAACAATTTTTTATGATCAGATCAACGCTGCAATGCGTGCTGAAAATTTACAGGAAAATCTGCATCAGGCATTGCAGAGTGCAAAAACAGTGTTGCAGAACGCGTTTTTGAATATTGAATTCTCATCAGTGCAACTACGTTTATGTACGCAATAACAACGGTTAAATTTAAACTCAATACAATACATTACAAAGATTATAAGGACATATTCTCAGTGTTTAATTGAATATTAATAAATCCAGAGACATCAGAAAATCACTTCCCACATGCAGTGCCGGTCTTTGGGGTGTGCAAACCGTGCGATCGCACAGGGCCCGCAAATTAGGGGGCCTGCAATTTACTCAAAAAATTCAGTAATTTTGTCATTTCCAATGGAAAATTTCAACACGTGAATTCAACAAAGGAATTAGCAACAAGAAAACATAGAGACTCAACGGGTGCAACCTATTTCGTCCCCTGAACATTTCGTACCCTGAAAAGATCGAGAAAAAAACAACATAGCCAAAGTTGCTGATCGGAGTTGCCGCAAACATTTCAAATTTCTCTCGATCTTTTCAGCGGACGAAATAGGTCGAAATTTGATTTTGTTACTCCGATTTCAGGGTACGAAATCGGGGTACGAATTTTTCAGGGGACGAAATAGGTTACATCCAGACTCAACATAGCTTTATTTCCGAAAAATGATCCTTTTGCTATGCCACCGGACAGCACCATTTTACAGTAATATTCATACCCAAAGTTTGAACATGCTCTCAGAATGCCCCAAATTCCAAGTAATTTTTCAAAATTTTCTGGGGGAGGTCCCCCAGACCTCCCCGCCGCTGGGTGTCGCCTTCGGCGATCACGTCGTCAGGCCTCGTTTGCCGACGCTCAAACCACCTCCTCCCATTTCAAAATACCTAGCTATGCTACTGAATTGGATCATTGTCATTGGGCCCGCAAAGCATATTTCGCACAGGGCCCGAAATACCCTAAGACCGGCACTGCCACATGTATTTCCAGACCGACATTACTCGCTTAGAGTGTTTTTTGTGTTTCTGGCAACACTGTTTTTGCACTCTGCAATGCCTGATGCAGATTTTCCTGTAAATTTCCAGCACGCATTGCAGCGGTGATCTGATCATAAAAAAAATTTTCAACAGTTTGAAAAAAGTTTTCTCTGCCTATAAAACGTTGAATGGTAGTTCTATCAACTATTCTGGAAACTTCCTTGGTTTCGTATTATCTGAGTTTATGTTTGGTGACAATACTTTCACGCAGTTCTTTCTGAAACTTGAAAATTCTGACGAAATTTATGAGAGAAATTTGTAAGTCACAAAACATCAGTTTGACTGGAATGGTAGGCTACTGCTATTTTGCATTCATCAAATGCTGGCATTTGCACAACAATATAACCTCTTACTGTAATTTATTAAGAGTAGTTTTACTGGAATACAAGTTTTAAAACTTTAGCGAAGGCCGGCACACATAGCAGGGACAAATTCCATGTCATTGCCATCTTGAGATCAAACCATATATTACGTTACCGTTAGAAAATATTACACAAGAAAAATACTTTTTTAAAATACCAATTAAATAGTAATTAAAAGTAGGACTACGATTGGAATTTTTATTTTGCCAAACACATTTTGAGTTACAAACTCACTTTTTGCGCTCTCTGGTCTGTTGACGTTTATTGTATTCGCCGTGATGGCCATGAAATGAAACAAATTGGAGTGAACTGTAAAAATATAGACGACTAGACCTGTGCTTCCCGAACTGAATGGTGTACTGATCGTTTTGAAAGAGCATGAGAATTGCATTCACATATTTAGCAAAGTTTCAGTGTTTTTCCACTGAATCAAAACGGAATAGCAAAAACTTTTGCATTTTCATTTCTGTTCGTTCATTAACAAGAATGCAATAAAATATTTGATGTGTTTCGGGGCTTGCTCTCTAATTTATCGCATTCGACACTGAAGTTATTGCTGGAAAAGTAACATGAATTCCAATCTAAACTATAACAAAAATATTTGCAAATTTATCTACAAAAACACATTTGAAAGTGGGAACAATTCTAAGATCTAAGCAAAGGATTAGTTCTAAGCATTTTAGATCATTTCTCTGCTAGCACCAGTTTGTCTGCAAATTGAATCAACTCAATAAATTCATAAATCCACTTCTAAGATATCTTCGAAAAATATCTGGCAACATGGAAAGCTGGTTCTTCCCCATCGTCGCAACCGCACATGATTCCAACATCATGAAATAGATTATTAACTTGTCAGGTAACAATGCAATTACTTCCTTTGTTGTATTTGTGTAGTAGCCTATAATTGATTTATTGTAGCGCTGGTCGCATTTTACATCGGTTCATGTACACCCCGCACGCGGTAGCTCGACGTATCAGCATCCAAAAGAGAAAAGCGCACAACCAAGAAGTTAACTATAAAAATATTTTTGTAATTCTGCTAGAAACTTAATTTCACACAAAACATTTAGTTAATTTGCTTTTGTGTTTGCTATTAGGTAGAGATAGTATTGTTTATAATGTTTATTTGTTCATATTGAATTTGGTTAAGTCATGCTTTGCATTCACTGAAAACGCGTTACTGATTAATCCACTTTGCCCTCTTGTGGCAACACGATCGCTGTTTATAGTTTTCTGCTAATTCTTGTTCTGTTGGTTCTTTCCAACTTTTGTTTTGCTTGGTTTAAAAAAGACGATTTGAGATAGATTGTTGAAGTGGACGCTTGCATCTTTTCTATTTTTGCATCACAATTATCTGTTGACGTCACTATAGAATAAATCTCGCTTGACGGTCACGCGCTAACAAAAAGCGCGCAACCGACAGGATGCGAGGTTTCTTCGATTGTTTGACAACAATATCTATCAACAAATACAATTGCAAGCCCAAAATATATTCACGCATATGTTGTAGATGCTAAGTGGTATACATGTAAGTGGTTACAAGAGTAGGGGCTCAATGCGATCCTACAATCCTTCCTCTTCCTGCCTCATCCATGCTTGCAATCGTTTCTGGTATTTTTATTTATTGCGTATGACTTGATTCAGTGAGTTGGGATAAAAGCTGAAATTTTGTACACACTTAATTCTAAACGATTTAACTTAAATCCAAAATCAAACATTCCTCCAGCTTGCTTTACTAAATACTAAACCCAACACAAAAGCAAAATTGTGACCAGAAACAACGGCTCCCGGCACGCAGCAAAAAGCGACAATCAGTTGTGAAATTTCTTTGCAGCCAGGCAAGCCACATCACGCAGAACACAAAAACAACGCAAATTCAAGGTCAACAAAATTTCATCACAATTTCAATTCTAAACAAGAGGGCAATTGACCCGCCGAAACATTGCGGCCCCTAATTATGGCACATAATTAAAATACAAAAGTTGCAGTAGAAGGGTCAATTCCCGAAATGCAATACACAGAAAGTATGTACATCAAAGCTACACAAAAACAGTGACTATCCTTTTATAGCAGTGCAAGGCACTGGGATACCCTGGCCACAATGGCCTGGCGAATACTTACACGATTAACGATTAATATCTACGTTAGTTTCATGAGACACACACAGTAGCAAACAAACCAAAGGCACTACACAGTAACTAACTAGCTACTTATAATGACGCAAATTACTGAGATCGCTGGCGAATACTTACACGATTAGCATTTACATCATTTGCATGAAACACACAATAGCAAACAAGTCAAATGCATTAACTAAACAGTAAGAGTATACATGTATGTGTAAGTGTTTTCGAGCGTCTGGATTGGTCGCGTGCAGGGTCCCGTGCAGGAGTCGAAACCACGGAGTGCTGACGGCAAGCACTGACGTTATGGTCACGTGGTTCAAACTGATGAGCTCCTCCATGCAGAAAAACTGAAGCATCCGCGACCGTTCAAAAATATCATTCCGCCAGAGCAACGTTTAAAACTGACCCCAAGTGATCCTTGAGGTAGTCCCGTCTTCAGTGAGGATGATCAGCATCCTCATGTCGGCTCCTTCTTCACCATATCGGTCATGGAGAGGAGCCAAGCTGCAAATGATGACTCAGGTTATTGAAGTAGAGATTTTGTTCATGATCTTCATCTTCATCAATAAATCCTAAAAATTAACGATGGAGTGGAAAGCGAAGCGCCTTAACCTAAAAAGGACAAACAATAGAACAAGCGATCGTTCCAAATATGTTTTGTTCAAGCAATTGCTTACGTCAAAACAAGGTGTGTCTAATTAAGCGATGGATTGATTGAATCTTTATTCTAGGAGTGACAAAGCCTTTGAAGTCTTAATCCTAGCAGTTTCGTATGCTTGTGGAGGTTTTAAATCACTGATGCAGGTCCAGTCACCAAGATTGACAGAGTGAAGTTGTCAATTGTTGAAGTAGCTTACTGTTACCTCTTGGGTTTTGTGAATGACCCAGCAGAGTGTTCACCACGATGTTGAAGTTCTTCAATTCGAATGAGATCCAAGTCAGCTACAAAAGTTAGGAAAATATATTTTTATTGTTCAATGTTAAGTACCAAGGCCGGGAATTTACTAAAACTTATCCTTTGTAAGAAGAAGTACTCTCCATTAGTGGCATCCAGCGGCTGGATTAAATCACAGACAGCACTTCAACAACAAACCGACACTGCTAAGATTAAACTCTCTAACAAGTTTGCTCGGTGTGTAGAATGAACGATTTACTTGGCATCAGCGCAAGGCTAAGTGAGCTACAGTCAGAACAGCGAGAATTGTGTTTCGTTCACCTGAATTACAGTCTGTTGCCATACAGAGGTAAAATTTCAGGACGTTGAAAAGTTTAAAATGTGAACGAATAGTGAGTTGTTTGGGTGATAAAGTACTTCTGCCATCTCCACAAAATCTTCTATTATATTTGCATTATTATATTATTGATATATTTTATCAATGGTATCAGTATCAATCTGTTAGATTTTCATTTTGAACGTCTTAATTGAGGCTTTTGTGATAATGGATGGAGGTAGCCCTATGGAATTCTGATGTTTTTTTTGCAGATTAAATTAAGGTAATAATATTTAATATCTTTTCAGGTATTACCGATTTATTGCTTTTGCATATTTTTCAGGACTTTCTGATGACCCTCATTTTAGGGTGAAACAGGCTGTCAAGGGTTTAGGGAGTAATAACTATATTTGATTTAAATTTTATCTACATTTGTATCAGTAGAATAGGATTTATAGCAGCCTCCTTCTCAGATAGAAACTTATTAAAATATTCGCTGCTTTGTGTTAAACATATCTTGTGCTTTATTGTGTTTGCAGTCAGGCTGTCGATGCCTATTATGTTGCATTGCGTGTAGATTCAGTCACTCCTAAAATCGCGCGCTAAAATCGCAATTTCAAAACGTAAACAATAAAATACCACCAAACTGTAAACGTTGGCTTGTCAGCTGATAACTCTTCAACAAGTGATGGCAACAGGAGAATCCCACCATTGGAACAATGTCTGCTAGAATCCCATCTTCAAACGCGAAGGTTATCTGCGTCTAATTGTGTCGTCATAGTGGAAGACGTTATTTTTATCTTCACACTTGGCTGACTCAACGTCCCGCAATGACGTTTTATCGGATAATGACGTCACAAAAGTAAACAAAAGCAAGGCGTCGCAATCAGTCACGTGATTACAATCAGATTTGGTGGACAGCCTTTTGGAAATCTCTTTATTTTGTCTACAATAACTAACAAAGTGTGGAATGATGAAAGCTCTCAGTAAGACCTTACCGATCAGAGTAACATTGCTGCTATAAATGAGCATATAGGCCTAGACATTACCACACCTGCGTGTACATGTGCGAACTTTCATACGTGCCTATTCATTTACATGTACTTTCCACGCATGTACATTGTACATGCGATACTTTCACGCATATATTATAATAGGTTCAAACAAGCCAAATATTTCATCAGCCTAACCTCTAAAATAAGAATGCAGAAGCAATGAATATTATTTTTTATACATGAAATTAAAAACTGCTATTTTTCTTAGTTTATTTATTTTATTTCTGCATTTGCTTTAACTAATAAGATTAAATTAATAAAATACCGCAGTGATATTTTCCAGAACAAACAAAATCGATTTAATTTTGGTGCGAGGTAAACACATCCTCTCTCACGTCACAAACATGACATTTTTCATTAAAACGATGCAAAACTAACGCTTCGTGAAACTATTTGCATCTTATGGTTTCGTGATGATCATGTTGTGATGATGTGAGCTGTTGTGACGCAAACTTACAAAAATAACTTACAAATGTTTTCACAGCCAGGCAGATGCCTCCGGCTAATTTGTCTCATGTTCAGAACAAGATGTTTCTTGACAAAAAAATCTTAAATTTCGGTTGAAATCGATGAATTAAACGTTGAAGATTTTTGCTGAGGCCACAGACTGTTTGTTGCTTTTCCGCAACAACGAAATATCTTCTCTAAGAGTTCTTGGAAAGTCGCAATTAGTCATAATCTTTTAATGAAACTTGCTAATAACATCTTTTTTGTTGTGACTGCTTCATAGTAATCATTCCAACAGACTATGAAAGATTTTCTATGATAATAATGAAAAAGTAACTTAAGTTGATGCAATGGAATAAAACTTTTCATTTATTCAAATTAAACCTAAATGTAGAAAAGTTTAAAATCTCATCATAAACATTTAATTTTCCAGCAGTAGTTGTAAAGGTTATCTGATGAACATGAAAGTAAAAAGGAACGAGTGAATAGTTTCATTGGTTCCCTTGACGTTTCGAGCACAATGACAATATGCATCTTTATGCGCTATGAAGATGACTATTGTTATGCTACGCGAAACGACAGTAGAGCAAAAAATTAACTTTGTTTCTCGTTTAACTTTTGTATTTATCAGAAAAAAGCACCTTTCCCACAGCTAGCTTGTAAACACGTAAACACGTTTGACGTTGCTTTTCAGTCGTTTTGTGTTATCTAGTTACTAGCAAAGATGCAACAACTCAGTTTAAGGAACTTAAGGTTTACCAAACCCTTGAATTCATTTACAATACAAAAGTAACGTAAGCTAGTTTGGAAATTGTGGAACATGGCAGAGTTTTAAAAGTAGTTTGAGCTAAAGTGAAACGATCGCTCATCATGTTTGGAAAAGGTTATAGCTACTTGAGAATACTTCATCAGGCGCGGATTTATGGAGGGGGCCAAGGGGGCCCGGGCCCCCCCCGAAATTTTGTGAAAAATTGTATGTTTCCGCATCAAATGGTTTGATATGCTTCTAAACAGCTGATATTAGTCCCTCGGCATCACAATTGATGAAAATGGTTGTTTTAATATCTATTTTCTAGCATATCGTATATGTCGTAGTATCATTGTTCATATCTGTTTAGCTTTTTCTTTCTTTTTAATTGATTTTCAAATTTTCTGCCCCCCCCCCGAAAAAAACTCTTAGATTCGCGCCTGTACTTCATGACAAGTTACTTTTAGAAAGAGCCGTTTCCATTGGAAAACATTTAAGTTAGTTTCAATCCTTTCTGCAGGAATGGATTCGATTTTCTTTCAAAGTTCAAGAATTCTAAGGTTTTCAAACAGAATCAAATATTTACTGAGCTTCTGGTGTCTACTGATTATTCCGTCACCGGCTCTCGAGGATAAACTTCCGCCGACGGAAAAGTATCCCCACTTTTCCGCCCTTGATCTCAAAATCAACTTTTGGCTTTACTGGAAATTTGATGACGTGTCGATTACGTTTGAGGTGACGTATACAATTGAGTGCGTGTCACTTAGTTATGTAATGATTTCATTTATATTTGGTTAGGGAGTAAAAGAGAACTTGCAGTAAATTGACGAAAAGGTTTGTTTAATGGTTTAGTTGAAGTTCGTTTGTCTATTGTCTGCGTGGTATAAACTAGGGGTCCCTGGTACAAACGTCCAGTCGCGGATCTAGGGAGTGGGCGATTGGAGAGACCGACGATTCTGAATACGTTAATAGCGATTCTAAGGCTACTTGCTGGATCGCCCCTGAATACATCAGCCCTGTAAACGACACAATGAATTCAGCATCTAAATTCTGAGTTTTCTTTCAATTATCCTTTCTGCATTATCAACAAATACTTAGCATTTTACGATGCAATAACATAAACACACGAGGAATCCTCACACAAAGCAACTTTGCAGGTCCACGGCCGCACTGACGGATGGGTGGCTCTTGGGATTGGGGCTTCTCCTGATGGTCTCATGAAGAAAGCTGACTTCTACGTAGGATGTGTGAACAATGGTGTCGCCAGCGTCACAGTAAGTACGATGACGTTACTATGACGTGGTTGTTACGTGAACTTCTTATTTTACAAACCTCGCGATAGCTTTCCTCTCAAAAGTTTTAAAATTAATTGGAAACACTTGAATTCTAAATTTTTTGAATTGTGTTAAAACGTCAGAAAGTTTTCTTCCAGATGCATCTTTATACACCTTTACCCACAAAAAAATTGTTAACATAATAAAATTACAAAAAACAAAAACATAAAACACACAAAAATTGTTAATAATCGGCTAACATAATACACAAACCTTTTCATAGACCTAAGCCCTCAGTTTTTATAACTTTCTGCTGACAGTTTTTCATCCAGAAGTGAAAGCGAAACCAATTTTTAAAACTTCAAAAATTGTTCGCTCCTGAACTGCAAAGGTAGGTTGCCATGGTATCATGCAAATGTAGTATCAGTAGGCTACTCCATGACCAGTTTTGTTTTTATTATCATTTCGTTGTGAATGATGATAACAACAAAAGCGCCAGTGACGTCAACATCAACTATGACGTCACCGCAGGACATGCATGGGGCGCACAACGGATCCACATCCATTGTTCCGGACACGCGACAGGACGCGACATTGATGGACGGGTTCGAAGAGAATAGGTGGACAGTGGTGAAGTTTCGTCGTCCGCTGATTTTGTGCGACACCGCGCAGGACGCGAACATAACAGTAAGAATGTGGATTGTTCTTCTTTGATAGTTCTGAAAGTTGCAAGAAGATGACAATTAATATTATTGATATTATTGTCATTCTGTATTTACTAATTATTACTGACTTTGTGTCTGTTGGTTTCTTCTGAAAACCCATCATCATTTTCATTATCATTATTATCGTCATTAACATCATTATCACTATAGCTATTATTAGAATCATTATCGTCATGGTTAATATCATCATAATCACTAACATCACTATCATCATCATTAGCATCATTATCATCACCATGTGAACATCATTACCACCACCATCATAATTATCATCATCATCATTGACACCATTATTATGGTTGATGGCCTTCACAAATACTAATGTTAGCGGCTAACCAGACGAGAAATTGCGTTCTTCCTCTGCCATCCAGACTGTGCCATCCAGACTGTGTCATCCAGATTGTGCCACAAAGACTGTGTCATCCAGAGTGTGCCATCCAGAGTGTGTCATCCAGACTGTGTCACGGTGTGACCAGCTACTTCGAAGCATGTTTGTTTTGGCAGTTTTGTTCATTCCATCGAAATGAACAAATTTAATTGGCTTGAAGTTCCACAGCATTCCACTGTGAACCATAGCCATGCAGTGAACACTACAGTATATATGATTTTGTTGAAATTTTAATACCTACTGTACATAAGTTTTATGCAGTTTGCTTTATTCAATCATAACCTATTGAAGATCGCGTTTAAATTAAATAGACCTGTTGCTTTGACACTGATCATTTAGTTTGAAAAGCTTAAAAATGTGTTTAAGTGAAACCAGAGTTTATTGTTTCTTGCTTATAGTTGGAGGTGATTAATCATCTATTATGTTCAGGCCGATACTCTATCGATCTTGTGGGCGCTTGGCAACACTGATTTTCCACTCAACATTTCGAGTTGGAATTACCTCACGGAGAACACTAATTGGAGAGGTATATCAGGTCTTTTATGACATTATACCTGTGGAATGTACTTGTGATTGGTTGGTTGGTTTTGAATCTTTATCCTCGCACTGACAAAGCCTTGATAGGGTATTCCTGGTAGTTTCGCATACATGTAGATCCATTTGACGCAGGGTCGGTGTAACGGTCCAGGAGTTACTGCGGTCTGAAAGTTATTGTAACTTCTGGACCGCGTATACGCAGTCTGAAAGTTACTGCCAGTCCAGAAGTTACTAAAACAGGGTTGTCAGATTTGACGCTTGCAGCAGATTTGTATAAATGATTTCAACATTGGAAACATGTTGAACTTGAAGACTTATCCACCATTGCATCTTAACAACATAGTTTATAGCAGAAACGTAATTGGGAATGAAGCGAAAATAAGATGAAAGTTAAAAGATGAGTTTTGTACCAGAAATTGTTGCTGTATTGGAATGAAATTTTAATTTGTAACCTAACAGTTTACGTAGGCTATCATTTTAACCTGATTTATTTGTATTATCATATGCGGTTGTGTCCGCGCCTTACGTGCGTTGGCAAATAAATTTGCAAGGGGAGGTGATTGATTAGATGACCACTTAGCTTATAGTCTTTTGCTGTCATCCTGATTATGCTATAATAATGCAACCTACGATTCACAATGTAATGTTATGAGTGTTTTATTGACTCGTTGTAGGCTATATGGCGCTGTTGAAACAAATAATTTAATTGATCATCGCTACAAACATTTCAAAGTTTGAATCGTGGCTATACGTGAATCGGTGGCATTTAATAAGCTACAGGCCTAATATATCGTGCAAAATTTGCATTTGAAGGCTGACTTGTTATAACCGCTGGTCTTGAGTTGTAGTTGACAAACTGCACGAACATAGTCTGTGACTATATTTTATATATTTCATGAAAGTTAAAACCAAAGTTTTCTAGTGAATGAAGCACTGTACACTGAGCCTATTTTTGGTCTGGTTTTTCATAACTATAGTTTTGAAGAAATATAAAGTAACTTAGGCTACATGTAGGCCAACCGGTAGTCAAAACGCCATCAACCTTCAGTGAGTAGGCTATCACAGTCTCACACAAGTTACCAGGGGTGCCCGGCGTTTTCGCAATCGATAGAAAAGCAAAAATTGTTTTAACTAAGTGTAATGAATTCATTGCTTTCAAACTAATGCAAGCTTATCAATTAACATTACAAATACTTATAACTATTAATCTGACCTTTTGAGAGGTAAAAAATTTAATTATTTTTCAAAACAAAATTAAATAAAATTTGAATGAAATATTTGGCAACTCTTGTAACTTTTGACCTGCAGTAACTCTTGGACTGCTACACCGGTTACCAAGATTGACAGAGCGAAAGAAGTGTTATTGTCGGGGAATTATTCCATACATTAGGTGCCAATGAGTGAGGAGCAGTCCTTAGAATGCGTTGCTCAAGCGCGCACCACGAGAGTCGAACTAGCGCCCCTTGATCTTGAAGCTTCTTCGTTCACGAAGTCACACGCTAACCAACTGAGCTATCGCGGCAGACATTAAGTTTCTGTGTTTGTCGTATCCGGGCAAATGTTTGGTGATTACCTGGTGATTGACAGATTAGATGAAATGGACGGGAAGGTGAGAAACCAATCTTCGTGTCCACCTTCAACCATGGCTTAAGTATCTTGCTACAAATTCAGAAACATGCTCTTGAGAAGTTCAGTTCAGTTCAGTTGTTTTTTTATTTCTGACCATCATATCAAAACAATACACATCAACATAGCAAAGGTCAAGAAAAAGGTAGAAGCGACAAAACGCGAACGTTAAAACGTGCTTGTGATCGAAGTAAGTTATTGAGTTGAAAAAAATTTGGCACGGTCGCAACACCTTCAGAAAAATTTAAGATATAAAGGGAAAATAAAAAAATAAAAAATGTTACAAAACAAATAAACATATATACATAGGCTATAACTTTATTAGCCTACATAACTTTAGTTGATATATTGAAGATTTGTATGGACAGTTGCTATGAAGATCGGCCATGGTGCGTTATCAAGAGTGCTGATGGTCGTAAGGGGAACACGTCTTGATGCGTTTAGCTCATAGCAAAGAGCAAGGCAGGCAAAGAAAACCCCACAAAGAAATCCTACCACGGGCAAAGCCATTTCAAGCGCAACGCACCAGGCCTTGCACGACTCACAAAATAGATAGGCTATAACTTGACGACATGAAACAATGACAAAAAATAAATAAAACAAACTAGCAAAAAACAACATCATCATCTTGCGGAAATTCAATTATACCCAGGGAAGTTATGTCTTAAAGATATCAAGCGTGCTTTGATAAAAGTTGCGTTGATAAAGCGATAATTTTAGACCCCTGTCAGCTAAACTCGCCACTTCCACACCGATCCAACGTTGGCTAACGTTGAATTAATGCAAAAATGACAGTCATCGCCAGCTGGGATGTAGTAGTGGTATGTCACAGTAATATGATAAATTTGGGTTACCGCATGTTTTATACGTTAAACCATATTAAAGTGACAAAAAAATATCCAATTTGGCATATTACGTTAAAAAAAATAGATAAACAATCAGACAATAGCATGACGATCCAGTCCAAGATATTGAAATAAAACAACTGGTTGGAGCACATGGCCACCGCTTCACCGAAAGATGGAGATTGGTCAAAAAGGATGGAAAAACTTCTGCAGACTCTGTAGAACTTCTGTGGACAAAAAACACAAGAACCAGAACGCCAGTAGGAGTACTTACAATCTTACTATTTTGTTAATAAATCTACACACATTGGCTAATCATTGCTGGCAATAAAAAAAAAATAAAAAAAAATATTAGTATGTTTGGTGCATGATGTAATACTTAGATGGGATTATTTCAAGGAAGATTTAGCTTGTTTATTTTTGATTTAAAGCCTTTTACAGTTTTACATTCATTTCTTATAGTAGTTGGAAGCTTGTTCCAAACTGTTGGCCCCGTGTACCGTATTGATTGTTTGCAAGTGTTAATTCTACAATACATCGGAATATAAGGAGAATTACTTCTTGTTGTTAGGCTACTTGATTGTTTACACATAAGTATATCATTGAATGTTGTGGGAAGCAGCTTTTTTGAATATTTAAATATGAAAGTTGCAATCTCTGTAGTTTTCATGTGGTTAATTGACTTTAAATTATTGAGTTCCATTACACCTTTTATGCTTTCTCTGCGGTCAATGTCAAATACAGTACGAAGAAAGTTATTGCATGTACGTTGTAGCTTTTGCAATGTAGTTTTGTTTTCATGACACCACGTTGAGATGCAATATAATATCTGACTCTCAACTAGAGAATGGTAAATGGAGAGAAGTGCTTGTTTGTTTAGGAAAGGCTTAATTTTTTTTGTCACGCAGAGTGTTGATCTTATTTTTTGAAGCAAGATTTCCATATGAGATTTCCATGACAAACGCTCGTTTACAATTATTCCCAGAAACTTTATTGAGGCAACTTGTTCTATGTTGCTTTTTCGAATATTCAAGGGTGGGTGGTATGATAGTGTCTTGCTTCCTTGACTTGAAAATAATATATGTTTGGTTTTGGTGACATTTAGAGACAATCGATTTGTTGATAGCCATTGATCTATGCATACAAGCTCTTGATTTGCCGTATCATATACCGTAGAAACGGTTTTACTTTTATATATAATGGTGGTGTCATCTGCAAACATAATTGTAGTTCCGTGTTGAAGGCAGTTAGGAAAGTCATTTACATAAATCAGGAATAGAAGAGGGCCTAAGATAGACCCTTGTGGGACACCCAAAGATATGTTGTTAACATTAGAAGATAGTGTGCCATTGAAAACCACTCTTTGTTTTCTATTACTCAGGTAACTCATGAACCAATCATAAGCCACGCCTCTTATTCCGAAATGATATAATTTAGCTAGCAATATTTTATGGTCAATGGTGTCAAATGCTTTAGATAAATCAAGAAAGATTCCTAATGCAAGGTGGTTGTCACTGAGTATACTAGTGATACTATCTATTAGCATTGAAGCAGCATGGCTTGTGGAATGATTTTTTCTGAAACCAAATTGATTGTTATAGAAAAATTTATGTCTAATTAAAAACGAGTATAATCTGTTGTACATGAGTCTTTCTAATATCTTTGAAAAAACAGGTAGTAGGCTGACTGGTCTGTAGTTGTTTGAATCTTTGCAGCTACCCTTTTTAAAGATAGGTATCGAAGTAGTAGAAGTATCGAACCGGCGTCGTAGGCTACTAGGGTTCTCAATAGGTTCTCACCACTCTGCTATGCAGTCATAGTGTAGGTGATAACAGTTAGCAAGAGAGAACAAATTCATATTTGTCACGAACAAATTGTTTCAAATATCAACTGCGATGATTCAATGCAAGGTCAAACGAAAAGAAATTATGTTACTCTGCTCTCCTCATGGGCCGTGAAGGGAGACACTTTGAAATGTCTCTGAATTTTTTAATAAAATAAATAATTCCCTAATTCGTAGCAAAATGTTCAATTAAAAGAAATCTCGGCTACGACCTGAAGTCCTTAATGAAGCAAATTGATGGAGCTCAGCAGGAAGATAAATATTTCATTGAACTCGTCAATAAATTAGCGGAAGTGCTAGTAATTTGCTTATCCACATCTTCCATCAGGAATGAAAAAGCTGCTGATACTCCAAGGGAGCGGGAATTATTCTCGGAACGAATCAACTCAGCACATTGACGTCATCAATGAGATCATACTTCCTTCCAACCCGACGCATTACAACTGCAGGTTGTTCAAAATGCCAACGTTCCCTTCAAAACGTCATATCATCCAGGTAACCACGCAACACTGTGTCGGTATCATTCAATAATATCTTTCCCGCTAGTAGCAACAGAAAAAAATTTAAACTAGTGCTTGATGCAAAAGTTCATTGTTTCAACAGATTGACCCCATGGTACAAAGCGACAATGTGCATCACGTGATCAGGATGGTGTTGTACAGATGCCTCTTCGAGAAGCCGCAGGTAGAGTTCAATTGTCTTTTTTGGTGTGGTTGTTCTTTATGGTTTTTGAATCTTTATCTTCGGACTGACGAAGCCTCTGATAGGTTGTTCCTGGTAGTTTCGCATATTTGTAGAGGCTTTTGACGCAGGGTCGGTTACCGAGATTGGCGGAGTGAAGTTTCCAATTGTTGAAGTCTTGTTGTCAGGCAATTATTCTATTCACTAGGTGCCGTTGAATGGAGAGCAGTCCTGAAAATGCGTTGCTCAAGCGCACACCCCGAGAGCCGAACCAGCACCGCTTGACCTTGATTCTGGCGCTTAATCGCTGAGCTGAGTTATAATAATGAAAACATTTTCTCGAACAGTCAGCTGTAGTTAAGTTGTGTTTCTCGCAGTCGAGTGTAGCAGTGTGGAGGCTACACTGGTATGGTTAGCAAAACACAATGTTCGCTGTTCTGTCGTGAGCAGTCAGGTAGTGCTAACGCCAGGAAGATCGCTCCTTCTCAACTGTAGTTAAGTTGATGATATTGTTGTTGAGATTCATCAAACTCCATTTAATTGGCTCAAGGTTTCCTGCACTAATGATTGTAACAAACGTCTATTTCCAGACAACAAATCAGCCGTTTTTTTACATTGATTCAACGTCTGGAGACGTTAAAACGGCTGATTTGCTGTTTGGGTTATAATGCCAATTCTCGTGAAGGGAACTTTGCTTGTTCTCACAAAGAATTCATCAATCTATCTTGTTTATTGAACAGAACAAGGATTTGGTTGGAGTGAACCACGAGTGCAGAACTAAAACATCTCCCAAGGACTTCCAAGCGTGCACTGACGTCATCCATGCTTGGGCTATCGGAGGAACGGTAAGCCATTCTAAAGTCACCGAGATCTGATGTGAAGCGACTTGAAATGAAACAACTCAGTAGCGAGCTGAAACTGGCGCCTTCTGGAGCATTCTAGGTTGGCTGCTTCAAAGTCTAAGTATTACTAATCGCGTTCATTATTGGATCTGTTTTGAGTAACACCTACAAGCCAGAGTTAGTTGTTGCCTTTAATACGTGTTTAAAAAACTTAATTGCTGCAAGAATTAGGTTGATATGGAAAAAGTTTGTTTGAAATTAACAAAATATAGTGGCATGAATTAATTTATTGTCTGTAGTGATATCAGGAAACATGTTTGAGATATATCACAATGACAGAGCTGCTGCTGAAATAACAAACATGTGCAGTTTCTGAAATACAGTGCCCATAAAAAAATAGACCTAGGCCTACTAAAGTGACATATCGAAAAACACTGCAAACTAACGAAAGCAAACCTGACATGCTGACAATAATCTAAGTCAGTTTGTGTTTCAGACTTTCTTCTATCCAGCCAACGTTGGGTTTGCAATAGGGGAAGGTGGCTTTTCAAAGTTTGTCCTTCTGGAAACGCATTACAACAACCCAGAGAACAGAACAGGTGCTAAATGTAGCTGGAAATGTTCTTTGATGAAATTTACTTGTAGCCTACAAAGTAGTGATTGCAGGAGGGTTCAGGAAGTCCAAGGAGCCTAGGGAGCAGATTAGTTTTGGGCTCGAGCTTAGAACCTAACCGGAAGTAAAAAAATGAAAAAAAAATAGGTTCATGTTTTACAGAGAATTTGCAAAAATCCTTTTGTTTTAGAGGCAACTCCTGCATTTTAGAACAAAACTGTCTTCCTCTTTAACGACTTGACTACTAGGCCTATTTTCCCTTCTTAGCCACTTAAGGGATGTCTGGCTTCATTTTTTCAGCGGTGTCTTGTTTTTAAGGCATGCAAATGTCATTGACAGCAGACCCGAATGAGTCTCCTAATGACCTTGTGTGCACTGCACACTGGATGCAGTTGAATACACACAAAGAAGATTATTAGTGTCTGTTTGTTCCAGAGATAAATCTATGACAGACTATCATAATAACTTATAGTTTTTCTTCTTTGCTTTGTATGAAAAAACGTTTTTTTATTTTGAATTATTATTCTTTTTGTTATACACTTTTTTTTGATCTTCCTAAACTTTCAACTTGTGTTCTGTTCCAGACATTGGAGACAGCTCCGGCTTCAGACTTGTCCACACGGACGAGCTAAGAGCCCACGATGGTGGAGTTCTCTTGGTTGGTCACGTGGTGAAGTATTATGCGTTCACAATTCCACCCTCTGCTGAAGACTTTGACTTGTTCAGCGAGTGTCCCAACACTTGCATCAATCAGGTGGGAAGTTGTGGAAATGTTTGAAAAGTTTTTAAGGATTCCCACTTTCCATTGATCCAACATAAACCAACATAATGTATTTATTACTTTTTTGTCTGTTAACTGGAAAGCTTTCGTACAACCATGGCCACCTGAAGATGCGGCCTGATTTGTCACATTTTGCAGATTTTGATTTCAGCTACTGCGAGTGTTTGACTGACATTTTTCTGAGATGTTTTTACTTTTTGCTGTCTCCTGATGATATAAAAGCTCTTTGTTGCCTTGGGGAAGCAGTAGAAAATGAGAAAAAATAAGTTGAAAAACGCTGCATCAGACTGTTATTGAAAAATTAACAGTCTGACAAAATCTTCGAAATCAAATTTTCTTTGTTTTTCAACATCTAAGGATGTTAAAACCTATTGTGTCATCTGGGGAAAGCAGTAAAGAAGACGTAAAAATATAATTTTTAGAAAATTTTTGTAAAACATTAGCCCAAAGCTAGTAAATCTGGAAATTTCTGCAAAATGTGACAAATCAGGCCGTATCTTTAGGTAGCCATGGTACAACCCAATCTTGGAATTTTTGCAACTTGTGAATAGTTTGAAGCATTGACACAAGCCCGTTCGTTGGGATTGCTACAGTAAGTTTTCGATTGTTGATGCATTGTTGCCTGCATAGTATTTTGTTCACCGAGTAGGCTATTATAAGCTACCACTAAGTGAGAGCTGTTTTTTGAGATACAAAGTAGAACTTGGTATTTTCAAGGAACAACCACAGATGTTGAAATTAGTTATCAAAAATATGAATTCCAACAAGCTGAAAACAAATGTGGCACCAAAACGGGAAACTCAAGTGAAACAATGTTTGTCTTGTAGTAAGAGCTTGTGCTTGCAAAAATTAATATTCAACGAAAGAGCTTACTCGAACGGAAAAATATAAAAAAGGATGCAATATTTCGTCATACAATATCAACACTTTGCTAATAGTCTCGTGCGCCTTTCCAGGCAATACGTCACATAAGACGAGACAACATCCAATTGTTCGGGATTTTATTCCACAGCCACCGACTAGCGACGAAGATGACATTACGTCATCTGAAGAAAAAGAACAAGACAACAGACATGGAGTATGGAAAACTGTGAGTTTTGTATTTCTGATTTATTTTTGTCTCCATTTCTCTTCTAACTTTATTTCCAATGCGCGTTATTCCCGTTGATTTACAAATTACAACTAATGAGGTTGATTACAATTACACAACAAGTTAAAGCTTTAATTCGGTCGCATCCAGGTTCACGTCTAGTGGTTAAAGATTTAGATTAAAAGGAAGGAAAGGCAGGGGAGCCAATCTTCGTGTCCATCTAACCACTTTCAGGCTTTTAAGTATCTTGCTAAACATATACTGTAGTTGCATGCACTTGAGCGGTGTCGAACCGGTGCTCTCTCTAGTGCTGTACCAGGGTTCTCACCACTCGGCCATCCAGCCGTTACATTGAGCTGCTAAGGAAGTGGCAGATGCTTGTGGGAAATGTTTCGAATGATCTTGTATTTGAATGTAAACATTAAATAGTAAAGTACAACATTATTAAGCTACAATGACCTGCTTAAACTTAAATAAAACGCATGTTATGCCATTCTTACATTGAATATCATCATGACAACTTTCCCCCAATATCGCTCCACGCAGACGACATCTTCACGCTTTCCCGCACATCGCTCAAGACAATAATTATGACGTCACACACCAAGAATCGCGGGTTCTCCTGAAGGAGGTCACCTTCAAAATTGGCGAGTCCATGCAATTGGTTTGTACTTACAACACTGAGAACGAGCGCAACCTCACTATGGTACGTTCTTAGGATTAATTAGTTGCGTTTTTTTGTATTTGTACTTTTCTCTTCTAAGAAGCTAAAACCTCAATTGCTAAGGTAACAGGGATCAGTTGTCAGTAGATGTTGCAGAAAATATATTTCGCACTTATTCAGTGCATCGTCAGTTCTGATAAAGGGCAGTTAAAACCTACAAGTAATGTTTTAAACAACATTACAGTGACGCAATAATGTCAAAACATGAGCGTAAAAAATTGAAAAAGTATAAGCGTAAGTATTGAAAAAATGCTGAATGAAAACTAAACCAAGCCGGCAGTAAAGTAAATTACGTATCAAATATATAATATAAACTAGAATCTTCTAAGTTTCTTTTCTCTTCTAAGTATCTTTTTTGTTTTATTTTTGTTGTGCTGATATATGACTTTATATCTTGTTGTTAGCGCCACCATGTGTCGTTTAATGAAACAATAAACAGCTGCATGGTGGCGGTGGCTTACCGTGGTGAATACTGAATGTTACAAATATAATTTCTTTTTTTCTGCAGGGCAGCTATGGAATGGATGGAGAGATGTGCGTAGCATACGTACACTACTACCCCAAGATACCGCTGACAAAGTGCCAGACCTATCCTGACCTCAAACTGTTCTACAGTAACGCGTATAACATCAGGTTCAGGTGAGTAGCCTACTCTGATAGGCCTGCTAATGCACGAGACCTTATAAAATCTTTGCTCACTAGACACCATCAAGAAGATGTTAGGTAGCCTATCAAGATATTAAACACTATTGAGGATTTTACCAGTTTTTAGAAAATGTTGTTTTTTTGTCTGTTTGCTGTAAAATAAAAGTTCAATTTCTGGAAAATTCAAAAGAATTAGCTAACAGGAAATTTAATTGAAACTTTGTGTGTATCCCTTAAGTTTGTACCTGTGTAGACCAAAATTTTGTTTTGTGTAGACTTTTTGGTTTGCATGTGATCATGACATCTTGAAAGCAACAACCAGTTAATTGTTTCTTTGACCTTCAACACTTTGAAGCGGATTCTCATTTATTGTTTGTTTAGATTTGAAGACCCTGAAGTAAAGTCAGTCAGCAACGTCATCCTAACTGACCCTTACTATTACAGGATCGTCAACTTTACTATGCAGCAGGAAATATATAGTGTGAGAACTTGTATAATTATATCGAGATTTTAAGATCTACAGCAGCATTGTCCTTACAAATTTTGTTTAAAAAGTGCAAAGCAGTGTTTGATGACGTTTAATGGCTGTCTTAATTTGTTCTAATTTGGCTGGCTGTTCTAATTTGCGTTATAGTAACATATCTACAGCGCATAGGCCTATATTTCATTTTAATTTTTTTGTAATAATCCTTAAAACCACTAATTTTGTCTCCTATTCAAGGCCTAGCAACCAGCATTATGCAAATATATTGTGTTAACAACGTTGTTTTCATTGTTGCAGAAACCATTCTACCAGTACAGAATAACCTTGATCCAAGACGTACAAAAGGATACAACAAGACAGGTAGAGTGTGAAAACACCACTGACTTCCCTGTGAAGGTGAGACCTTGTGTTATGTTCTTATGTTTCTCAAATGTTGCAACTTCCTTTAACCGTATCTGTCACTGCCTCCTTTTGGCGTCAAGAGTTACTGGCCGAGACCATCAGGTCTACGTCTCTCTTATTGCTAATTACTCCGTCGGCTTATATCAAATAACAACGGAAAAAAGTATGCCGTTGGTCAAAAGCCTTATCTATCACTTCAATCAATTTATTTCGCAAAATATATTCGTGATTGTGTATTTTAGGTAGAAAAGGTGATAAAGACTCGGTTTTTGACCTATTTTCGCCATTTCTTGGTCAAATTTCCCAGTTCACATTTTATTTTGAAAGTCCTCTTGCATAGAACACAGAATTTCATCAATTTTGTTTTTCCGTTTCTGTGCAAGCAGTATTCCATGCACTTTTTGCACTACAAAGCAATTTGCGCAAATAATAAATTACCTTCCTAATTGATGTCTAGCTTTGGTAGAGAGGTACTTTTTAAAAACCATAGACAGACAATCGATAACAACTTAATAACATTGAATTGCATAATTCAAAATTAATACAGAAATGAAACAGATACATAATTTCAAACGTTTTCGGCAAAACTTTCTGCCCTCTTCAGGAAAATATCTTAATTCATCTAAACAAAACAAAATTATTCGTGAAATGTTAATAATAAATGACTGAAAATTTAATAAAACTGCACTGACCTGCGTACAAGCAACAACTGACGAACAAACACAAAAGGTGGTAGCAATTTGTCATAATTATGCGGGAGTGTGGTCATGAGACAAGATAGTGAGCGGACAACATAACATAAAATAAACGTAAGCTAATACAAATTCAACAAAAAAGATGCCCCTCCAGCGAATAATTGTTTGTTGAGCCTGGGGTTGTGCTGCTTTATTTGGAGTGCCTCATGAATTTTAGTTTCAAACTCTGATTGACAGTTGCGAATTATCTTGAATGAATCTAATGTAAATTTGATGTTGGAACAAATACTGCAGTCATAAATGTGGTCTTTGATTGCACTGTGTTTATTGATGTCTGTTAAATTTAGGTGTTCCGTTGCTCTTGTTACCAAGTGTCTTGTGGACATACCTATGTATGTCATGTTCGTGTCGCACGAACAAGTGTCGCACGAACAATCACTACATGAATGAAATCACCAAAATTAAATCTATGTTATGTGCGAATGGATATCCCGGGCAGTTTTTTGATAAGGTTTTACAACGTTTCAATTCAGTATCTTCACCGAATACTGACGTCATAAATTTCCAGAACTCTATATCCATACCTTTCCTAGGAAAGGAATCTCTCGTATACGCTAAAAAACTATCTAAACTCTTTAAGTGTAAATTTGATATCGACATTGTTCCTCTGTACAAAACCTTTAAAATAAGTAGATATTTTTCGCTGAAATCTCCCGTTCCGCAGTCTCTTCGTTCCAACATTGTCTACAAATTCACTTGTTCGTGCGACACGAACATGACATACATAGGTATGTCCACAAGACACTTGGTAACAAGAGCAACGGAACACCTAAATTTAACAGACATCAATAAACACAGTGCAATCAAAGACCACATTTATGACTGCAGTATTTGTTCCAACATCAAATTTACATTAGATTCATTCAAGATAATTCGCAACTGTCAATCAGAGTTTGAAACTAAAATTCATGAGGCACTCCAAATAAAGCAGCACAACCCCAGGCTCAACAAACAATTATTCGCTAAAGGGGCATCTTTTTTGTTGAATTTGTATTAGCTTACGTTTATTTTATGTTATGTTGTCCGCTCACTATCTTGTCTCATGACCACACTCCCGCATAATTATGACAGATTGCTACCACCTTTTGTGTTTGTTCGTCAGTTGTTGCTTGTACGCAGGTCAGTGCAGTTTTATTAAATTTTCAGTCATTTATTATTAACATTTCACGAATAATTTTGTTTTGTTTAGATGAATTAAGATATTTTCCTGAAGAGGGCAGAAAGTTTTGCCGAAAACGTTTGAAATTATGTATCTGTTTCATTTCTGTATTAATTTTGAATTATGCAATTCAATGTTATTAAGTTGTTATCGATTGTCTGTCTATAATTGATGTCTGCCAGCAAAGAATGACTCATATCGCGTCAAAGACCAACTCCCTACCCAGACAGAAAAATCGACGTTGAATCAATGTAAAAATGACGGATTTTGCTGCCTGGGTAGAGAATGGAATTTTAGCGCCGTCGTGTTATGACTGACAGACACAAAATGAAACCGCACGCTAATAGTAAACTGTCAATCAAGCTATTGAATATCAGGAAATTTCTTGCATTTTATAACTGGCTGTGACAAAAGGTTTATTTTGAACTTCACAATTATCCGATACCAACATAATCGGGATTAAAAGTTGGGGCAAGAAAAAAAACTAAAAGTCAAGAAATCTCAGGTTTCTAGCGTCACTGCTTCTATGTGAAATTGCTGAATTAGCAGAGGGCGAGACCATAAGATCTACGCCAGTGACAGATACGGTTAAGATTTTGCAACTTCCTCTTTCACTTTTTCTACTGCAACTCTTTCAGTAACTTCGCATTTACAGTCGATTTTAGTAGTAGACTGATGAAAGTAACTTCTGCTGCAGTTCACAACCAAACTATTTCTATTCTTTCCATGACACTAAATTAGTGGATTTTCCCCCGATTTACTATTTTTACCTCAAGTATTTTTAATTTTCAAGTAAATTCCTTCAAGAAAAAGTCAGTTTTCAAGTTACAGTTCACTGTAGCCTACTGACATGTAGCCTACTTCGGTTGTAGCGAAGCATGAGTTGTGTCTTGGCTGACAAAACCTTCAACATGATTCTCTTTTTTCTAGCCACCTCCTTGGAGCATTCCCCCATGGGTACGTTACTTCGACCAGCCTCCATTGACGTGCGGATTATCACGAGGATGGGACTTAGGTTCCAATTGGTCAACCACAAAGTTGCTTTGCATCACCACTTCACTGGTGTTACAACTCATGCAAACGAATTGATCTGAGCCTAATTTGTGCAAATTTTATAAAGATTTTGTTGGAATCAATGTTGTTGTACTGCTGCATGCATTACTATGGCATTGGGTGTGCTTTAATTTTCTTCAAGGTTTTGTGTGGGCCACTTCGAAGTCATCGGTTTGGTTGACGTTGAGAAGTTTACTGAATGATGTTGGAATTGCCGATAGCGAATATGTCCTTTTTATATTAAATTTAAGGCATACGAAGCCGAGCAACGTTATCAAGTTTAATATATTAAAGAGAATTATATTTAATATTTAGTAAAAATTAATATAATAATCTTTAATATATTAAACTTGATCACGTTGCTCGGCTTCGTATGCCTATGGTTCAACAAGACAAACTCTCTACCGAAGCTGTATTATCAAATATAAATTTTATTCAACGTTGAATCTATATAAAAAAAAAGACTGATTTCCTGTCCACAACATGACATTGCATCAGAATTGCGTAATTGCATCTGGATTACGTCATTGCATCACAATATGCTACAGTTGCTTTTTACTTAGCTTCTGTGAGACGCCTGAAACTTCAAGCATTATAAGCGAGAGTGGTTTTATTTAGTTTTGCAAAAGAACTTGAAAGTTGAAAAATCCCGAATTTAGAACAACATTTCAAAGTGTGATGACAAGCCGACAACTCTGTGACGTCATAATGCATATTCTGTGTAGGCTAACGATCTTTATTTGTCCACAGGCCTTGCCAACGTGCGAACTAGAGGCCAGGCATGGAGGAACCACGTAGGCTTCGTGGGCCTCTGGGTGGGCCTGGGCCACTCACTTTTGAAAACCAAATTTCTTTGAAAGGGGTAGCCTACTGTATGACAGGCTACTGTATTGT
The DNA here is from genome assembly GCF_918807975.1 of Aplidium turbinatum. NCBI lineage: Eukaryota > Metazoa > Chordata > Ascidiacea > Aplousobranchia > Polyclinidae > Aplidium > Aplidium turbinatum. The sequence continues at coordinate 26,732,338 of NC_137480.1, forward strand.
TTGTACCGTAGCCTATCTATCTGCCAACTGAAATGAAGAAAATTACATCGCTTTTCGCCAAACGGTCTTTAGACAAGTCCAGTTTCGAAGAAAACTCAGAGGAACCTCCTTCTAGAAAGTATAACTGTGTGTATTGTTGCCTTTTTATGTGTGTGTACATCGCCATATTTTGTAAAGCGCTTTTATAGAGCAATTTTGTAAAATTTTTGGCCAAAGCGGGCCCAAAAATGGAAAATGTCTGCTTTCTGGCACAAAAGGCAAACATGAAAATACAAAGTATAAACGAATTCAAGTATTACTACAGGAATGCAACAATATTGTGGGGGTCCGGAGAGCTTCGCCCCCCAGAAGTTGGATTGACTTTGACTGCTGCATCTCTGGGCCCACCTACTTTTAAAATGGTTCCTCCATGCCTGGACTAGAGAGGCCAATGTAATTTCGATTTTAAACGCTAAGCTGAATTTACTTTAAATAAATGATATGTTTGTTTGTTTGTCGTATCCAGGCTTGCACCGGTGGTTAAAGATTTAGATTAAGTGGACGGAAAGGCAAGGAAGCCAATCTTTGTGTCCACCTTAAGGTGTGCCTCAAGTGTCCTGCCGAAGACACAGCTGCATGCTCTTGAGCGGTGTCGAACCGGCGCCCTTTCTATTGCCATTCCAGCGTTCTCACCACTCGGTTATGCAGCCGACGTGAATGATATGAAATTCCGTAGGCTACTGTATATTTATTTAAAATGACAGATTCGATAATCCAAATGGCTAAAATGTGATCACAGAATCTCAAATCACTGAAAAACTCAAAGTTTTTATGTAGCTACCTGAGGCCTACTGTAACTTACAATACATTGTAGTCTATAAGCGTATTTGCGAATGCGAACCACATCTCGTTCTACAAATATTTAAGAAATCAGTTATTGCAACACGTTCACCCTCAGATTGCAGCCTTTTGATGATTAATTGATTAATTGACATTTTATTTGTTGCGAGTATAAACACACATATTCAGCAAAGTCAGCGTTTGAATGTTGGACAGAAAGTTAGAGTAGAATTAAGACCATAGCCTACTGTAAACTTGTTGTAAATGGAACATGCAGCATATAGCAGCCAGGGGCGCCGGAACGATTTTTGACTGGGGGGGCAAGATTACGAAAAAAGGGCACTTTTTTTTACTAAAAGGCAAATTTTTTTTCAATTTTTAAGATAAGATTTAACGATAATGCTACTGTAATCTATCAGCTCACTATGTATTGAGTAATAATAGCCTACAAGTGTCCAGTATACAAAGAATGGCATCATGCTATATGTTATAATGATGTAACCTACTGTCAAGCCTTAAAGCAGCCTGCGGCCATGGCCGCTAAGTAGTGCTTAAATGACCACCGGTGCTACCTCCACAATCGGCCAAGTTTGGCCACCGGTCTCTTCTAGCCAAATATTTAATTTCGCAATAGAATGATCGTGGATTAACTGTCGAAAATATGTAGTATCAAAGAGTGACGCAAAATTAGGTCAGCGCGTCATAATCGCCACTGTTGCATTGTGCGGGGATATTTGTTATTGATGAAATCAGGGACCTCAGAATACCGGGACCGCCTCTGGAGAATTTTCGGTGCTTTAGTGGCCACTAGTAGGGTAAAAAAAACACACACGTTTTTGAGAATTATGAATGTGATTCTTTGAGGTCGATAGTGGTCTGTTTTTTGCAAGCAAGTGATGAATCCTCATGATGTGTAATTTTATTATAACAGATGGTATTCCTAACATATGAGTACAAGCAATAACGTGGTGGTTCTTGGTTTAAGAGACTTAGCTGAAGACTAATTGCTACCCTACTGACTGAGAGATGACTTTTAAGCTTATGATTTTCAAGCTAACTTAAATCTGTTTCTAGCTGTTTCAGTGGCAAGTACTATCATTACTTCACTAGCTGGTACAAACAGGTTATTTTAAGCATAGATTGTAGTCATGGTCATCCCTTTTACATCAGCAATAAACATGTGTTGGGGTGGGTACCGTACTGTTTCTCCAGTTCTGATAAACTTCCTAATAATTTTGTAAACTTTTGATCAGCAATGTTGCCTTTCACCTATCAGGCTACATACCTTAGAAGTTTTACTCCAGTAGACTATACTTTTTTTGCAGGTTCTCGTAATGGTAAAGTGATTTTTTTTTGTACTGTAGTCAACTTATATTTCATTGCAAGGTTTTAGCTGTTTTTTTGGTTGAACTATCAATGTCGCTGTGCAACAATAGCAATATCAAGTGAATTTAAGCATTACAGTTAGGCTACACACTACAGGATAAAAACAGTGCACTTTTTTCTTCTCCTCTCGTCCTTTGCTTTAAAAGAGAAAAAGAATACGTCATAACCAGTCAAATAGTGTTTCAGATTAAAAGACCGGAGCCGGTCAAATAGCCACTGCCTTCAATATGCGTTATATCACTAGCCTATCAGTTACTTTACATGATTTTATTAGGTTAATAATTTGGAAGTGGCTATTTTTCCACAATCAGGTGTTGCCAGAGTTAGGATTAAAGTTAGGAAGAGTTAAGGTAAGGGTTAGAGTTAAGAATAAGATTAGGGTTTTGATCTTCCCAGGACTAAAAAAATTTCCAAAATACAAGTACAGTAGAACTCGGTTAATCCGGATTCGGTTAATCCGGATCTTCGCCTAATCCGGATGAAACTGGAAGTACAAATGATTTGTAATCTTTTTCTTAAGAAACAGCTTCGGATTATCCGAATTATTTAATCCGGATCTTCGCCTATTCCGGACAAAAGTTGTGCTTTCTCTATCGCTTTATCCGGATTTTCCCGACAGTTTTGCCATTTTATGCAAAAACGTAACGTGGCTTATTGCGAGAAATTTCTTATCTATTGTTCCGTTAATGTGACGCAATAAATTATTGCGGATTTCTTCTTTTCATGAACAGTAATCCCTCCTAACGCAAAATTCGTGCGCAAATGCCCAAACTCGTACTGTTAAACTTGAAAAGATGTCGGTGGAATTTTCGGCAGGATGTCGGTGATGTTTTTCCAATAGAAGACTTTGTTTGATTTTTTGTAAGTTTTCCAAAGAAACTCGTCTTCCGTAACTGTTTTCAAAAGTTTTGAGTGACTACAGATTATTACGACACGCATGTCTGAAGATATAACTTTTGCCAGTGTGTTCTTGCGTTAGACGCAGAGTCTACAAATACAATCGTTTTACATGCATTGGCTACTGCATTTCAAAAGAATTCTATCGCTAATATGGTGATCGCGCGTCTCGGAATTGACAGATGACCACACTAATGCGTTCAATTTCGGTGATTTTTACCGATACCCTTCTATCTAGGTAACGTCAGGCTTGATAAAAACCGTCATCGGTTAATCCGGATCTTCGCCTAATCCGGATGGAATCGCCGGTCAAATCGAATCCGGATTAACCGAGTTCTACTGTAGCCTATTTGTTTTCAACAGCTTTAAACTTTTCTCAAATTAGGGCAGAATTCCTTATCTGGCAACACTATTGAGGCTATTATTACACTATCTAGTGTAAATATAGCCACAGCCTAATAATTTTTGCTTAATGTCTAAATAAATATATATATACAACTAAGGATAGTGCTGTTATGCCAGTGTTTAGATACCATGGTGTTTACTTGCTGTATTCCGAAATGTAAAACTGGATGTAAAACAAATAAACCAACCACCACTGAAAAAATCACATTGTTCAAATTTCCAGCTGGTAAAATTCTACAACGAAAGTGGATTAGAGCAATTCCTCGTCAAGATTGGAATCCAACAGAAAAACATAGAGTGTGTGCAAAACATTTCAATAATCATGATTTCATTACCACTTCTCATGATACAAAAAAGAGTCGAAAGATTACTCGCAAATCTGATAAATAAACTGCAACGGATACGTTTTTAACCTACGGCTGTTCCACATGTTTTTCTGTGTCTTCCTAAGTATTTATCTACGCCTGGGATCCCATTTCGACCTGCATCTGCAAGACTTAACTTAGGAAATGCAGCAATAACAAAAATGAGTGAAGATCTGTTACAACAGGAAACATTTAATGATTTTGCATCATTCCAGCAGAAAATAAAGGATGAACCATTGATAAGTGGGTACATTACAATAAAGAAAGACAATTGTATGCAATTTCATTACATGAAATGCTCAGGGAACTTCGTTGATGCTCCACAGTTGCTGGCATCAGTAATTATTACTGATAGTATGGAAATTAAAGCATGTAGCTGTATGTGCAGATAACCATGTTTGCAACAGGTAAGCTAAAATATGTTCTTATATTGATACATGTGCAGCACAGGAAATTGTTGTTTAGGCAATTGACATTTTTCGTGTGCAAGAAATTAGCTTGCTTTGGCAGCTAATGACAGTTAGTTGTTGCTAATCTCACCACATTCTTTGTCTTTAATCTCAGTGTAGAGTTTGAAATTTTTTGATAAAAATGATTTAACTTAGTGACATTTTTTCTTTACAAAAACCTATGAGCAACTCACATTTGTTTCCGGCTTTGTGCAAAAGTGACACTGCACTTATATATTATATATATAAAGGTAAAGGTCCCATACTCAGGTACTGAGCTTTGGGGAATGAAAAGATAAGGTTTTCATTATACTAAGCCTTCGGCACTAAGGAGAGTAGGGTGGCCAGTTCCTTTCTCTCGGCCGCCTTTACTTCAGCAACTACGCCCACCCAATTTATTACACCCTGGGTAGAGGTGAGCGGTGTTTTTCAACAACCAGCTGAAGCCGGGAGTCGAACCAGGATTGCATAATTGGAAAGCCAACGCCTTATCCGTTGCGCCATCCCACCGCGTATTATATATATACATAATGTATATACAGTATGTGAAAAGATTTGGAGTTTTAAATAGCAAATGTGGAGTTAAAAAGTTTAATTGCATCTAGAATTTCTATCCTCTAGAGTGTGGTGTTCATATGGTATGATTCCAGTGTGGTTTGGCATTTTGGTTTTGTCAAAGCAGTGTGTTGCACTGCTTTTAATATTTGGTACATACATAGCATCATCCGATGATAACAGTTATAAGCATAATTTTAATGCTCTTTTTCTCTGTGTGGGTTAGTTTGTTGTGTTATGGTAATTTATAAACTGTACTAACTACTGGTACTGGTGTATGTATATTATATATATACAGTATTTTTAGGAAGCTTTTTGTGGACCTTTGTGATGGGAAGTTGTCACACAGCATTGATCACCCAACACGGAATGGAGAACGTTTGTTTATTTTATTCGACTTTACACACAGCTTCAAAAACATGTACAACAACTTTCTTAACAGGAAAATAATGTATCTTTCCACTGTTGGCCATGAACAAATATTGGGTGAAGCCTGTTGTGCTGAATTCTCAAACACCAAGAAGCTGTAGGCCTATGCTCTGGAAGAAAATAAGACTCTGAAAATAGCCCACAGCTTGAAGAAAGTATCATTAAATCCAAGCAGTATAGCACGAACTTCTCAACATGCTCTGGGTAAGTAGATATGTTTGTTATACCTTGGTTACCTGTTTATTTTACTAATAATTATGGATATATTTATTATTATTATTTATTTGCGTCAAACAAAGTTGTCCATATCCAAAACAAAAACAACGAAATAATACACAAACTGCAAATGAACAATACATAGACATAATTTAATGTATTGTTAGTTAAAATAGCGGTTACTGTGTTATACAGTACCAGTGCTGTATTTCCATAAAAACAACAAATTTTTGTAAGATAGCAGCTTGATGTCAAGCCTTCTTGGTAAATGACAACCTCTGGTTATATGAACAGGTTTGTGCTCTTTTTACTGCATGATTAATTATTGAATGACTATATAATTATTAATTAGTTAATCATTAAATTCCTTATCCATTAAGTTTGTTGTGAACAATTCAAAAGAGCTTCATGAATATATGAAAGTATGAAAGTATATTATACCACAATGTACTTTCCAGATGTATTCAGTGAATCCACTGCCAGAGGTTTGGAATACTATCCCAGCACCTACCCTCCATTCATGCAGACTGCTCGGTACGTGAAATTTGTGCACAACATAATTATGGAAAATCATGTCAGTAAAAGCACCATATGAAGGTAAGTCTTGTTTCTGAATTAAATAGGTACTGTCGCTAAGAACAGTCACACAGTAGTTATGGTTTTTAAGCATTTTTTTAATCTGGCCAGAACTCAAAATCCAGGTCTGGTATATCCCTAATAGTGTCTACTAAAGTATATTATACACAAAATAATTCTGGCTATGTTTTGGTAGATTTAAGAAAAAGAGACCAAATGCATATGGAGATGAAGGTAGTAGATGGTGAAAATGATGCAGCAATGGCATACTTGCAAGAAGCAACACAACTCTTAAAAGAATGGCAAGCATGACTTACAACCGAAACCTTCACAGCGTGCATACAAACTATGGGGGCACTCCCTGAATTAACTCGGCATTTGCAAGATAAACACAGTTTCCAGTATGTTCTGTCTGGCAAACTTTGCAATCATCAGTTTAAGCAGAGCCACAATAGTGGGTAGATTGCTTGACCTACGTGCTCCGTTGATTCTGTTGTTTGTACTTTGTATGCTTGCGATATTTGATGCTTTGGATGCTTGTGATATTTGTATGCTTTGCTACCGCTTATTGGTAATATAGGCTACTTGTGATAATCTCTAAAATGTGGTCTGACGAAGTGAGTTAAGTTGCCCTCAAAACATCAAAAAATAAATGTGGTGGATCAGCGTTATGTATTGACCTCTTAAAACATCAATTTAAGAGAACATTAACAAGTTTACTGGGTTTCGAAAATCTACCCTACTAGTGTCCGGGGCAAAAACAAGTGAGCCATCCCGTACTTCAGAGATCCCTGGATGAAATATATCCATCTGCGATCACCAACGCTGTAAGTCTTGTTTGTAATTGTCGACGTTTATATTAACAAAATCTTAATCCGAAGTGCTAATTTACATCGGCTGGCAATATTGTCGTTTTTATGTCGATTCGATGTTGTCGGACATTGAATCGTTGTTAAAAAGGAGAACTAGATTAGTTGACATCCAAGGGAAAAACATTTTTTGATCATATTTTGCAAAAATTATGCTTCTTTTAGTAATGTCCTTCACATCATTGAAATACTTATTTTATTACCTTGTCGTCATCGTCAACACAATCATGTCGAGCGTTGTTTTTCGTTGCTAAAAAGAATTCTAGGGGAGTGGCGAACTTCTTTAAAATCAGCCACATCGGAGACACTCGTGCAAGTGTCGTTAGATGGCCCCGCCGTACTGGATTACAATCCCGATAAAGCAGTTATTGCGTGGTGCAACGATTCTATTGTATAGGACGTCGTCCAGGCCCAGATTTCAACAACGGTAAGTGATCACTTTAGCATTGTTGCAAGTTTAATTCTATTTACTTGTGCTATCGTTATTTTTATTTTGTATTTTGGCCTCCAAGCACGCAGATTTGGCCGCCGAGAAGGAGCTCTAGAAAAAAAAACGAGTTTTAAGGTCTGATAGGCTACTTCGTTGCAAAATTTTCTGCCGTAAATATTATTATTAGGCTAAAAGCGAATAGCAGAAATTGTTATATTGCAAAATGTGCAGTTGCTTACATGACTTTAAAAGGGCACCATTGCCCCCCCTGCCCCCCCATCTGCAGACAATTTGAGGGCAGGGGGGCATCCGCCCCCCCTGCCCCCCCGCTTCCGGCGCCCCTGATAGCAGCATCGCTTGAAACACACATAGATGAACGACAAAACATTTGTTGGCTTTATACATCACAAGTCATCACGAGCACAACTAAGCCTTCAACCTAGTTTGGTCTGAGCTTAATTGTTGATAAGGTTAACTATCGCAGTAAATTGGTTGCTCTAACTTCAACATGTGGGCTATAAATGAGAATAAGCACTTTCGGCGGTTTTTCACTGAGGTGCAAAATCAACTAAAGGTTTTTCGGCAAGAAGTCGCCAGGTTTTCTACCCAATTTGCTATCTCAGGCTATCATAATAAAGGCTACATGTCCTAATTGGCTATCATATAGCCTAGTTGGTTGGTTTGGTTTTGAAACTTTGTACTCGGACTGACAAAGCCTTGATTGGTTATCCCTGATAGTTTCGCATACTTGTAGAAGCTTTTGACCCAGGGCCGGTTACAGAGATTGACAGAGTGTAGTTTTCGATTGTTGAAGTGTTATTGCCGAGGAATTATTCCATTCACCATGTGCCACTGAATGAAGAGCAGTTCCAAAATGCGTTGCTCAAGCGCACACTCCTAGAGTCGAACCAGCGCCGTGTGGTCTTAAGCCTGGCGCGTAGGCTAACCACTGAGCTATAACGGGGCGGACAATTTCAATTAGTTCATTTTCAATGCACAATCTATCCTAAGTAGTAAGTAGCCTACTTCTAGTTTCATGTTTTATTTCTGACCATCAAGGCGAAAATATTATTTGTCATAACGAAACACGGGTCGAGAAAAATTTGGAAGTGACAAAACGCAACTGTTAAAAAAACTTAAACAATGTGACCGGTGACCGGGCCTGCGTCAGTAATTCAAAGCCTCTACAAGTATGCGAAACTGCCAGGATTAAGCTCTGCAAGAAGCTTTCCCAGTCCGAGGATAAAGATTCAATCAATCAATCAATCAAAAATTGAACTTTGATTTGTTTGGAATCCTTATCCTCGGACTGACAAAGCTTTAATAGCAGTAGCGTAGCTAGGAATTTTGAAAGGGAGGGGTTCTGACGGCCGGCGGGCGAAGCCCAACGGCGTTTTCGCCAAAGGCTAGCCTACACCCAGCGACGGGGTCTGGGGGGCCTCCCGCAGAAAAATTTTAAAAATTACTTTGAATTTGGTGCATATTGATCTTGTTTCAGTCGTATAGTTTTACTACATCGTTTTTTTGCATTATTGCAAAGAAAAGTCTACAATTGAATTTAATTAAACACCACAACTTCAATGCAAGGACTGAATTACCAAGGTTTCTTTTAATGTTTCTTAATGTGTCTTTTAATTCGAAGCGATATGTTTCACAGAATTTAACCTAATTTTTTCAGCTTTGTAGCCTACCAGAAAAGAAGTTAGCCTCAAAAGTAAACAAAGGGCGTCAGCAGCATTGTCTATACCAACAGATAGCGCTCATCTTTTTTATACAAAAAATAAAATTCAAAATAAATCACATTTACTACAGGTAGAGGTAGTAACCAGTGCAACTAATAGGCCTATACGAAAAAATAAGTTTTTTCGTATAGGTAAATGACAAACTTTTTTCTGAGAGCATTTTCAACAAAAATGTGGGTTTAAATATTCCTGTAAAATGGTGCTGTCCGGTGGCATAGCAAAAGGATAAGATCATGTTTTCTTGGGTATTTTTCGGTAATAAAGCTAATAAAGTCTCTATGTTTTGAGGTCATGTAAGCTAGGCTACTACCGTAGGCCTACACATTTTGCAATATAACAATTTCTGCTATTCGCTTTTAGCCTATAGGCTAATCTTTCATTTTTGCCGCAAAATAACATTCACGGCATAAAATTCTGCAACACAGTAGGTTACATCATTATAAAATAGCATGATGGCCTTCTTTGTACATTGGATACTTGTATCATTGCGGTAGTAGGCTACTCGAAAGTGAGCTGATAGATGAGCATTACTGCTATAGGCCTATCTTATCTTAAAACTTGAAAAAAATTGACCTTTCAGCAACACTAGTGCCTTTTTTTCATAATCCTGCTCCCCCAGTCAAAAATTGTTCCGGCGCTCTGGGCCTAGAGGCTTTTGACGCAGGCCGGTTGCTGAGATTGACAGAATGAAGTTTTCGATTGTGGAAATGTTGTTGCCGGGGAATTATTCCATTTACAGATGCCGCTAAATGGAGAGCAGTCCTAAAATGCGTTGCTCAAGCGCACACCCCGAGAATCGAACCAGCGCCGCGTGATCTTGAGTCGAGCGCTTATACCTACTGAATCACTGAGCTATCGGAGCGGACTTTTTAACTTTCTTATTCACCTTGGAAAAGTCATAAAAAACAATCTTTATCCAGAAAATGTATAATGCCGCCTCGTTAGCTTAGTGGTTAAGCGTCCGAATTTGCACACGAAAAAACTTCAGGATCAAGCGGCACTGGCTCGGATACTTTATTATTTTTAATAGAAACAGATAAATATCCATTTGGCCTTTTTCATCTAACATTTTCCTTGTTTTGACCTTTTTTGTTTTATTTCGGTTTAAAACCTTTTCATAGTCTGGCAACTCTGCTAAGAACCCATCCATTCAGATTTCGGAGAGTTTGTCAGGGAATAGGGCCTAGGGGTAAGGTCAAAGATTCCAAAATCCAAATCAAACCAGGGGAAAAGCACTGTTGCCGTTTCGGATTTAAATCACATTCATTTTTTTGTCGCATTGTAAGAAGAAACGATGTTGTGAAAATACAATGCAACAACAAAAGAAATTGGTGGCAAAGTTTTTTCACTTACAAACACTAGCAAGCAGACATTGCATATCGGCCAAAGGCTACAACCGAGACAGCAATAGTGATAGCTGTAGCCACTGCGTTTTTTCTACTCAGAGAATGCATAACCTGGTAGCCTACAGTCTTTAAGTGGTTAAGACCATCAAGTGGGATGTTATGAAGTTTCTAACTTCATGCTCATGAAGTCTTGTAAATTGCATAACTTGGACAAGGTTATCGGAATATCAGTCTTCACATTTGTAGGTTTTACTGCATTTTTATTTCTCTCCAGTTGTGCTCTCTTCATGCAAAGTCGAAAACCTCTGATCATACAACCTATGGGTCGCGGTTTGCTAATGACAATGCCATACCTGCTCAGACTCCTGATGATATCCAGATGATAGCCACCCATTACAACGACTCTTATAAACATTTGGGAATGGAAGTTAACATCAATAAACTAGGATAGCCGTTATGCCCGTTACGTCGACAGGACATTTGGTCGATAGAACGATTCATTTTAGGGTTAGGGTTAACTAACCCTAGCCCTAACCTAACTCTAACCCAAATGTCCTGTCGACCAAATGTCCTGTCGACCAAATGTCCTGTCGACCAAACGTCCTGTCGACCAAATGTCTGTCGACCAAATGACTGTCGACCAATCGACCGGCCACCGTAGATGGACCCAACAAGGCTTTTTCGTTTAATGCTCAATGAGAAACTGGAAGGAATGTGATGCAAAGATCAGCAAACAGTCTTCTTTAACCTTTAAGTCTTCAACTGCAAACATGAGTGTCTTACAATTTAGCCATTGTGAACTCAGCATATTGCAGTTGAGCAAGTGACATTTCAGCAAGGAGTTGAAATTGGTAAATGAGGAACCTAAGCAAGTAAAAACTTAGTACCAAGGAAGTCCAATACAAGATGAAAATTTCATTTACTGATTTGGGCAGTAGCTGAAATGTATATACTTGCTGAGTTATAGCATACCCAGTGGTCTGACTACCAGCAAACATTGGTCTGGAATTGTGGGAACAACTTACCAGTGACATGTCAATTTAGAGGAAAACTAGGAAAGGCACAGAATTCTTCAAAAACAGGAAACAAATAGATCAGAAAAACAAAACATTAGATGAGAAGAGTTGAAAAACCACGTTCTCCACCTTCCATGCAATGTGACTTTTGCCCACGTCTTTTCCATCATTGCCTTGGCTTCCTAAGCCACTTCCAATATCACCATCTAAAGCCAAATCCGATTTGAAAACAAAACCAATGCTCGGACACAAGCTAGAGCCGATAATGATTTATTGAATTTTCTTTTTATTTATGTTTACTAAAAACAAAGCTAAGTGTGTATTCCTATTTCCTTTTACAAATAATAATAAAAACAGCATTAGTACAGCACCATATCCACAGTGCAAACTATGCTCCTGCCAGTGCCGGTCTTAGGGTATTTCGGGCCCTGTGCGGAATGTGCTTTGCGGGCCCCAATGACAATGATCCAATTCAGTAGTGTAGCTAAGTATTTTGAAAGGAGAAGGGGGTTTGACGGCCGGCGGGCAAAGCCTGACGGCGTGTTCGCCGAAGGCGACGCCCAGCAGTGTGAGGTCTGGGGGGCCTCCTAGAAAATGTTGAAAAATTGCTTTGAATTTGGTGCATTCTGAGCGCATGTTCAACAAAAATTTGGGTATGAATATTAACTGTAAAATGGTGCTGTCCAGTGCGGAATGGCCCGTTTCGGTGAGTCCGATTCGGTGAGTCCGACCCCTTAACGGGAGATTTTTTCAATTTTTTTTTCAAATTATTGGGTAGGGTACAGGGTTGGCTGATTTAAATCAAATGATTTAAATCATTGATTTAAATCATGATTTAAATCAAACAATAAAAATCAAAAAAATCATATAAAAAAATCAAATGATTTTTTATTTGCTAAAATAAAAATAAACACATCAACAAACGTTTCACTGCTTCTCTGTAATACAAAAGTTATATTTAAATACTTAAGGCTATAGGCTATGCATGTTTTGAAAGGCAACTTAGTTTACTTGGCAGTTCACAAACAGTGTTGTTCACTAAACATAGTATACTAGGCTAGAGCTTTTTAGGTAAAAAAAATACAATCAACCATTCAGAAAAATGTATCTGTGAATTAATAAGGATGACACTATCATAATTCATCTGTGATATCACAGACAATAACGTTAGTAGGCGGGAATAATTGCACATGGCCATTGGCCAGGGTGACTGCTCTTGTCATTCATGAGAAAGGATGAGCCTAGGTCTGAGGTTGCAGCAATGTAATAGCTCAAAGTATAGCTGTGATTTAAGATACTGATAATTATGGAGTTTGAGTTGTGCATTTTAACTCAGAGAAAAAAATTGTTTCAGCATTTTAATACAGAAGAGGGTAAGCTGCACTATTCTGCATTGAGGCTCAGGGTTTTCTAATGTGAGAGTTTGAGCTAAAAAACACGGCGCAGATTAATTTTTTATTAGACCTTTAAAATGCCTGTCCAGGTTAAAAACCGTTTTAAGAATTTGGTACTTTTTAGATCATTAAGTATTTTGCAAAATGTGTTTCTTTCTTTTTTCAAAAACCTGTTACCATTCCACAGCTATTGATCTTTTTATAGAGCCATAAACTTTAGCGCGAATTTTTCCTTTTCATTCAACACAGATGTTGTCATGCAATGTGACGTCAAGATGGGAGTTTTACACCTAAGTAGACAATGCCGATTGGCTGACAGCGCTGCTGCTGACAAAACCCTTCTTAGTGTAAAAACGTGGTTGAGAGTAGTGAACCATATAAAACGAAGAAAACAGCATGGTTGAGTTCAGAATTAGAATAACGCTTTGCAGAATGACTTAATATTGATTAAATTGGTTACAGATTGTTTGTTAGACCATGTATTGATATATTTAATGTTTACCTTAAACGCAAACTCATTTAGATCGGACAGGCACTTTAAGGGAGTTTATTTTTGGCATAGATTCAACAACACATACAAGAATTATTTGCTAACCCAACTCTGCAAACCAATCCAGACAGAGCCGCAGGTTGGAAGACTTGCATTCTATTGTATGATTAAATGTTTATCAAAAGATCTAGTGTTATTAATTAAACTTGTATGCAGCCGAGAAACTGTATATAACTTGTGTAATTTTGTAGAGGGAAGAAGTGATAAAATGTCGGGAAGAAAGCAAGATGTTGTTTGGTTAAAATTTGACAAAATAGTTTTAGCTGGTAAAAGTGGTTGTAGAGCGAAGTGCAAATCATGTGGCAAAGAGCTTCAGGGACTAGTAGCTCGAATGAAAGCTCATATTAATCAATGCCAGCTTGAAGACGAAGTAATTGAAATCGAGCATTCAGAACCAGAGCTTACAACAGTAAATAACATACTAGTATCCTCAGCCGAAGTCCCAGGTCCATCTCGAAAGCGCTCATTCCCACCTGAAAACAATTCTTCTTCATCACAGATTTCAAAGAAAAAGACAGGAAATTTGGATACATTTGTTATGCGAACATCACCATCAGAAAAACGAGCCATTGATCTGCAGATAGCTCGTTATATTTATGCTACAAATACTCGCTTTTCTGCTGTTGATCATCCAGAGTTTAAAAAAATGATCCAAATGTTGCGACCTGGTTACAATCCTCCCAACAGAAAGCAAGTCGGTGGCAACCTATTAAATGAATCTTACATTTTACTACAGTCAGATTGCAAAAAACATTTGCAGGGAGCAACCGTTTCTATGTCATTAGATGGCTGGAGCAATGTTCACAATGAACCAATTCTGTGCTCTACTATTTCAACACCTGAAGGCCATTCATATCTTGCTCAAACGATAGATACATCCGGGCACAGTCATACTGCTGAATATTTGCTTGAGGTAACAGAAAATGCCATTGTGAAATGTGAAGAGCAATTTAGCTGCCATGTCGGAAGTTTTGTTACTGATAATGCAGCAAATATGGCAAAAATGCGAAGAGCACTGAAAGAAAAGAGTTTAAATGTTATCACTTATGGATGCTCTGCTCATTTGTTAAATCTTCTGGCACATGGTGTGGAGATTGCTGGAGTGAAAGACCATGTAGTTCAAGTTGTCAAGTATTTTAAGAATCATCATCTTCCAGCTGCTTGGTACAAGCAAGCAAGCGGCAAAGCTCTGGTCTTGCCACAAGATGTACGATGGAACACTTTAGCAGATTCCATTGAAAGGTACTTGCAAAACTGGCCCATTTTGCTTCAGATATGTGAAGATCATCGTACTGACATAGAAAGCACCATTTACAATAAAGTGCAAAACCTACAGATGAAAAGGCTTGCTGAAGATTATTTGTCTCTACTGAAGCCTATCGCAGTTGCATTGGATGTGGTACAAAGAGACACCTGCTGCATAAGTGAAGCCGTAGATGTCTGGAAAAATTTAGAACAAGATCTACAAAATGCTGGCCACTCCAATGTATCTGCTAAGTTAAAAAATCGCATGAAGCAAGCTTGTACTCCGGCTCACTTTTTGTCCAATATATTGGACCCCCAATATGGAGGTAGCAGACTATCTTTGGAAGAAATTGACGAGGCAATGGAATTTGCTGGTGACATTAGCCCAATCATTTTGTCAGAAGTTCTCAATTATCGTGCTAAAACTGAGCCTTTCAAACCATACATGTTTCAAGAAGATGTGCTCAAATCAGTAACACCCTTGGCATGGTGGAAGTCTCAGTCTGACAGAATCAGCAGTGATATGTTAAAGATGGCTCTGAAAGTTTTGGCAGCAAAAGCTTCTAGTGCTGACGTTGAGCGAGTTTTTTCCACTTTTGGTCTGGTTCAATCAGAAGTTCGAAATCGATTGGGCACTGCAAAAGCTGGCGAGCTTGTATTTATGTACAAATTTCTCAATGCAAAATAAACTGCAATTTTGTGTCATCTGAACTTTTATTGTTTTGGTATGGTACGTTGGTAACATAATTAATTAATTATATTGCACAGTTAAACTTTCTTTGCAAAAAGTCTGGTTGTAGGCTATGCATCAGTTAAGCAAAAAAGCAAAGAGATGTGCGCCCAAACGCAAGGAAAGATCTTAGTGTAGTGAGATGACAGTCTGAGACGTACCTCAATCTCGATATGCACATTATGATTTAGTATAAAGCAACATATCACACCTACTTAAAAATATGTGCAATAGACAGGCTAGCCCACAATATGATAATAAAAAAGATTAAACACTTGCAAAGCAAAGCCTTTCAATCAATCAAGGGGTTAAAAATAATTCTGCTATGTAACTAAAATGATCTCTTCCCCCCAAGTAGACTCGACGCTTTTTTATCTAAAAAAAATCAAAAAAATCTGATTTAAATCAAAAAAATCCGATTTAAATCAAAAAAATCCGATTTTTTTGATTTTTTTAAAAAAATCATGATTTTTTCCAACCCTGGTAGGGTAGCCTAATTATCATTTCCGTTTTAGGGTTAGGGGTTAAGGATTAAGGTTAGGGGTTAAGGATTAGGGGTTTGTGGTTAGGAACTCACCGAATCGGACTCACCGAATAGTAGCAGACCTTGTCCGGTGGCATAGCAAAAGGAATTGAATTTTTTCCATTGGAAATGACAAAAATTACTGCATTTCCTGAGTAAATTGCGGGCCCCCTAATTTGCGGGCCCTGTACGATCGTACGGTTTGCACACCCCAAAGACCGGCACTGTCCTGGGCACTATACATAACGATGGTGATAAAATAATATAGTAGCCTATTTTTAGTCATAATGTTCAGTAAAATTGAATTCAAGTGAGTTTTGATTCATTGTTCTTTGCTTACTAACAGGTTTGTTGTGTCATTAAAGTTATATATACATCCAAAATGTTTGGTGAGGTTGCACAGTTTTTCTTGGATGGGAATAATGAGATCTTGGCACTTGTCTTGACTATTGCATTATGTGTTGGTCCACTTATCTTAATATGGAGATCTACAAGTGTTGCCGATCGACCATATGATCAATACACAAGTGCAGTACCTGGGTATGTCAATATGTCATTAGTATTCATTTAAGCCATAAACTAATTTTGAGCTGGTGTACAAGTCTCCGCCCTGGTCAAAAATATGGTGATGTCATAGTACTTTGGAATCGACCAAACGTATAGGGTGAAACTACTTTGCCTTTGCTTTACTGGTCACACACTTCACCCTATATATCTTTGTTAATTTCAATCTTTGACGTATATTCAAATTCATGCCATAGCATTTATGACCAGGGCAACCAGTGAATAACATCACGTTATCCGGTGAGTAACATCACTCAAATTGAAAATATATACATTGTGGAATGTGGATCACTGCAAATGAACGTTACGATCAAAATTTGTACATCGGCAGTCGCCGACGCCTTTTAAGAATCTGTAATTTTACGTCAGCAATAATTTTGTCGTACAATAATCTAATTTCGAAGATTGTTGATAGAATCTGTGACATCATCCGCTGTGAGGAGGAACAAAAGCCAAGGTTTTTTATTAAGGATAATTTTAATATTTTGCTGATATAAATATTTCTTTTGTTAGGCCACAAGGTGGCAGTGAAGAAACTGCTCCCAATAGCAATCCAACCCGAGAAGTTATCGATGACCAGACATTTCAAACTGCGACCTTCGCGTTTGCTGGTTCGGTTGGTCTTGACACCCCAGACCATAACGATCCCACAGCAACAGAGGTGCCTGTGAACCAAACTGAGGAAGGGACCAGTCCCAGCTCACCACTAGAGGAGCCAAACACATCATCCAACGATGGTGGGGCAAACGAGGAACCGCCCACTTCTTCACAGGACGAAGGCTCGGCCGGTAACTAATCTAAGAACCAATGTATATACAATAAGCCAATGTAATAAAAGAGTACTACTCCGCAAATACCTTTACAATCTGTTCCTCCGTTAATGAGGTTTTCACAAGGTTAATTAAGATTTCAAAACACAGTTTGCTCTGCTTGGCTTATATTAGATTCATAGATTGATGGTAATGATTTTTAATGCAAGCATTTATGTCGTCATCACCTGAATAGTAAGTAGAATATTAGACTGTTTGCAATATCGTCGTCAAGTCATTGTTGCGTGGATAATCAACATCCTCTACAACTGACGTGATGAGACATTTTTCCCAACTGGTGCTTCCCCACATTCTGTTCATGTTCAATGTTGTGCTGGAGCCTAAAACTTACAGTGTCTACGTATTTATGACGTTGTTTCAATGTTGTCACAGAAGACTCAGCCTCCTCTGACCTTCCCACTTTGCAGCCTGGCCACTTCTATATTCGCTTGAAATATCTCGACGAAACCGTTCGAGTCGTCCAAGCCAAACCCACCGACACTATCGCGGACTTCAGAAGGTCAGTTGAGGATCTATGACGTCATTCTGTTGTGTTTCCTGGTTCCGTGGAGCGAACTTGTGACATTCCTCCTGTTGGTTGCATCCAACACAGCTAAATCCGTCCTTTTAACATTGATTCAACGTTTATAGATCAATGTTAAAATGACGGATTTTCCTGTCTGGGACACGACTTGGGCATGTCGGAAAACAATTGTTCAAGTCATGAAGTTTAGCTTCGTCTTCTTGACGGGTGCTTTTCAGGGTTGTAAAAACCTCGGTTTTTTGTTTAAAAAAAATCCAGCCCACTCGGACCCCGGTAGCTACCCAAGTACCCTGGAAGCTACCCACTACAACCCTGGTGCTCTAGAATATGCAGATGAGTGTGTCCCAAGATGGTGCACGGAAACGACGGTCGCTGTTGGCTTTTTGTCTTGATCTTGTAATTTCTGCAGCTGCACAACAACCATCAGTACTTTGTGAAAATGTTGTTCCTTGGTTTGTGAAAGTTCAGAACTTTTCGTCTGCCCGGGTATGAGACTGCCGCGGTAACTTGTGAGCCAGAAGGTGGACATCCTGCCCCACTTGGTCTCCACGCACAGAAAGTGGGAACATCTCAGTCAAGATGTTTGTTTTCAGACGTAACTTTTCCTTGGATCTCTCCCAGCGATATCGCTTGATATTCCAAGGGCAAGTCTTGCGTAATAACGAGCAAACCATACAGAACTGCGGCATAGCGCCTTCATCGGTGAGTTTATGTGCTTGGATGGTGGCAGTAACATGCGACTATGATAAAAATGTCAATTTTTGGGATTATTTGTGATGCTACTTCAGCCCTGTCACTGGGTTATGGTGGGTGATTTTCTGGTCATGCTGTCAGGCTTTACATCTGTTGCTCCGGCTCCAGCTTCGAAGAGAAAATAAATACATTTTTAGAATGAAATACAATGGAGTTTCTTTAAACCACTGCCCTTCAAAACAACGACAAATCTATGAGAAATACGGACAGTGTGGCAAGTTATTTGTAGGACGTGACAAACCAGCTTACAAGCCTACACCTACATAGTTTCAATACATTGGTTTCATGTAGAAAAACTTCTCAGATATTGTGTGACATTATAATTTTTGAATTATACTCTAGCAGTAACTACTCAGCTTGTAGTCTGGGAGCCTACGACAGAAGATTTCACCCCATAAGGTACAAAAGGTTTGACCCCTTGAAGTTACTGGGGTCAACCATGTCACTCACAAAAAGTATGGAAGATTGACCGCACCGGGTGGATCTGGACCCTAGAGCCCCCTAAAAAGCCCAAAAAGGGGGTTAATTTCACCCCATAAGGTACATGGACCAAACTTGGTGAAAACGAAGTTCTATGTCAGGACATCACAAAAATATCAAATCTAACAATATTTTCGAGTGGAAAGGTGATGTAAGACTCCCCCCAAAGTGACCCCCCAGGGGGTTAATTTCACCCCATAAGGTACATGGACCAAAGTTGGTCAAAACGAAGTCTTATGTCAGGACATCACAAAAATATCAAATCTAACAATATTTTCGGGTGGAAAGGTGATGTAAGATGCCTTCAAAGTGACTTCCCTTAATGTGACCCCCTCGGAAGGTTTATTCCACCCCATAAGGTACATGGACCAAACTTGGTCAAAATGAAGTCTTATGTCAGGACATCACAAAAATATCAAATCTAACAATATTTTCGGGTGGAAAGGTGGTGTAAGATGACTTCAAAGTGACTTTCCTTAATGTGACCCCCTCGGAAGGTGTATTTCACCCCATAAAGTACATGGACCAAACTTGGTCAAAACGAAGTCTTATGTCAGGACATCACAAAAATATCAAATCTAACAATATTTTCGGGTGGAAAGGTGATGTAAGATGTCATCAAAGTGACCCCCAGAGGGTTTATTTCACCATAGAGTACATGGACCAAACGTGGTCAAAACGAAGTCTTCTAGGGCACCACAAAATATCAAATCTAACAATACTCTCAGTTGGAAAGGTGATAAAAGACCTACCCAAAAGTGAATCTCCTCCTATAGTTTAATTTACTTCATCCCTTTCTCGAACCAACCTTGGTGTAACGAAAGTGCTATGCCAGGACAGTACGAATGGATTAAATTAAAAAATATTTTTATATAGGTTTTGATGAAATACATTCACAAGCTGTCCCATGATGCATGAAATGGAACTATAGCCTACTTTACAAAAAGTTTTTGTATAAATCATATTAAGTCAATCGAAAAAAGGCAACAGGACATGACAATACATGGCTTTGTAACACCAAAAACAGAAAGTACACAAGAAGCATATAGGCTACAGTAGCCAGAAAATTGATCCAAGATCTTGATACCACCACTAAATGTGGACTTAATCGAACAACTGACTATCCAAATCAAAACGTTTCGAAATGAATCATTTGGAACGTTAATTTAGGCAGTAATGAACATTTTCCAGCTGCTACAATAAATAACCTAATAAACCCAATGCAGTAAATTTTTATTTAATGCCATTTGCTTCATGTCTCCAATCAGTTATCGTAACTGTTCATTCATAAACAGAGATTGTTCGTGTAAATGTAAACGGTCGTTTCTTTATTCTTCATTGTCACTGCTGTCGCTTTCACTTTCTTCGTCTTATTCTTCAGATTCATACAATTCTCCTGTTATATACAGAGATAAAGCAAGCTGTCTGCGATGTACCAGCCCCAAGCAATGTGGTTATCCGCACGTCTGACACTGACTGTCTTGTAATTGGCTTAGGTTGCTATGGAACTTTTGATCCTTCATTAAAGATATGGATAGAAGCTGGCTTGCAAAGCAATAACACGCAGCGGTACATCAACATCAACCAGCTGCATAGGCCTACCGCACTTGGAGTGACGATTTGCAAGTGTTTACCTGCATATCATGCCTTTACAGATTCTGATTACACCTCGTCATTTAGCAGGAAAGGGAAAGTGCGGCCGCTGAAATTACTCCAAGGAAACCACGAAGCGCAGGCAGCTTTTAGCCAACTCGGACACGACAAAGAAATTAGTGAAGACACTATCATCGCCATAGAGAACTTTGTGTGTAACATGTACAAAAACAAGAAAATTAATTATGTCAACGAAGTCCGTTTACAAATGTTTTTAGACGGCTACAAACCCAAAAAAGAAAATGAAAGGATATCATGCATACCAGAAGCTACTGTAGATAGTAGTACTCTACCACTTTGTTTACGAGTACTTCTCCAGAAGACAAGGCGCACACATCTCATCACAAGATGGTGGTTATCTTCAACTAGAAGTGAACAAGCAGCAACGTTGCTGCTAGAGTATGGCTGGAAAGAAGAAGGAGGTTCTTATAAAGTGGTGTGGTTTGAAGGTAAAGGTATAAAGCATCTTTAGATGTCTCTGCGTGGAATCTGATCTCATCCAGGAAAGTCAAGAAGAAGGTAAACAGCATTGGATGTCGCTTGGGTTACCCTTTATAAATATAAAACTTTCTCCTGGTCTATCAGTCGTTTACTTTCTTACTGTAAACATTAGCCAATAACTGGCTGTAAAGTTTCGTTTTAGGAACCTATAACCAATAGTTTCTGCAATCTTGAGAAAAATGCCTGGGTGCACTAAATAACAAATAAATGTTGAACTTTTTCCAGTTAATAGTAAGTTGCAATGTTGCATTATTCGAAGAAAAATAGACGTCTGTAAAAGATAATAAAATTACTATTGTATGTTACGCATATCTGTAGTGCATAATAGCAATTGTTTCGTACAGTCTTTATTTCTCTGTATATAACAGGAGAATTGTATGAATCTGAAGAATAAGACGAAGAAAGTAAAAGCGACACCAGTGATTGATTGATTGATTGAATCTTTATCCTCGGACTGGGAAAGCTTCTTGCAGAGCTTAATCCTGGCAGTTTCGCATACTTGTAGAGGCTTTGAATCACTGGCGCAGGCCCGGTCACCGAGATTGACAGAGTGAAGTTTCCGATTGTTGAAGGCTTGTTGTCGGGGAATTATTCCATCCATTAGATGCCGCTGAATGGAGAGCAGCCCTTAACGTGCGTTGCTCAAGCGCACACCCCGAGAGTCGAACCAGCGCCGCTATTGATCTTGAAGCTTCTTCGTTCCAGAAGTGACGCGCTAACCAATTGAGTTACCGTTTACATTTACACAAACAATCTCTGTTTATGAATGAACAGTTACAATAACTGATTGGAGACATGAAGCAAATGGCATTAAACAAAAATTTACTACATTGGGTTTATTGGGTTATTTATTGTAGCAGCTGGAAAATGTTCATTACTGCCTAAATTAACGTTCCAAATGATTCATTTCGAAACGTTTTGATTTGGATAGTCAGTTGTTCGATTAAGTCCACATTTAGTGGTGGTATCAAGATCTTGGATCAATTTTCTGGCTACTGTAGCCTATATGCTTCTTACGTACTTTCTGTTTTTGGTGTTACAAAGCCATGTATTGTCATGTCCTGTTGCCTTTTTTCGATTGACTTAATATGATTTATACAAAAACTTTTTGTAAAGTAGGCTATAGTTCCATTTCATGCATCATGGGACAGCTTGTGAATGTATTTCATCAAAACCTATATAAAAATATTTTTAAATTTAATCCATTCGTACTGTCCTGGCATAGCACTTTCGTTACACCAAGGTTGGTTCGAGAAAGGGATGAAGTAAATTAAACTATAGGAGGAGATTCACTTTTGGGTAGGTCTTTTATCACCTTTCCAACTGAGAGTATTGTTAGATTTGATATTTTGTGGTGCCCTAGAAGACTTCGTTTTGACCACGTTTGGTCCATGTACTCTATGGTGAAATAAACCCTCTGGGGGTCACTTTGATGACATCTTACATCACCTTTCCACCCGAAAATATTGTTAGATTTGATATTTTTGTGATGTCCTGACATAAGACTTCGTTTTGACCAAGTTTGGTCCATGTACTTTACGGGGTGAAATACACCTTCCGAGGGGGTCACATTAAGGAAAGTCACTTTGAAGTCATCTTACACCACCTTTCCACCCGAAAATATTGTTAGATTTGATATTTTTGTGATGTCCTGACATAAGACTTCATTTTGACCAAGTTTGGTCCATGTACCTTATGGGGTGGAATAAACCTTCCGAGGGGGTCACATTAAGGGAAGTCACTTTGAAGGCATCTTACATCACCTTTCCACCCGAAAATATTGTTAGATTTGATATTTTTGTGATGTCCTGACATAAGACTTCATTTTGACCAAGTTTGGTCCATGTACCTTATGGGGTGGAATAAACCTTCCGAGGGGGTCACATTAAGGGAAGTCACTTTGAAGGCATCTTACATCACCTTTCCACCCGAAAATATTGTTAGATTTGATATTTTTGTGATGTCCTGACATAAGACTTCGTTTTGACCAACTTTGGTCCATGTACCTTATGGGGTGAAATTAACCCCCTGGGGGGTCACTTTGGGGGGAGTCTTACATCACCTTTCCACTCGAAAATATTGTTAGATTTGATATTTTTGTGATGTCCTGACATAGAACTTCGTTTTCACCAAGTTTGGTCCATGTACCTTATGGGGTGAAATTAACCCCCTTTTTGGGCTTTTTAGGGGGCTCTAGGGTCCAGATCCACCCGGTGCGGTCAATCTTCCATACTTTTTGTGAGTGACATGGTTGACCCCAGTAACTTCAAGGGCTCAAACCTTTTGTACCTTATGGGGTGAAATCTTCTGTCGTAGGCTCTCGGTCTATTGTCTGTGACTAACTGCGCATTACTTCACACGCAATGTATAGCTGCTCATTAAATGAAATGCATAGCTACCAACTAGCGAAATTCTTCCGTATTATTTGTTGATTTAACCTGTACATCTGTACATACTTTTAAAGTATGACATCATTTGTATGTAGCCTATGGTTTCGCTAGTTGATCTGTGACGGGACAATCTGCTCAGTAAAAATGCTTCAATATGTGACATCATCGGTCATCTCTCGTAGTGTCTCATCTCGTCACGTGGATTTAAAAAGTTTTGTGGCTCCAGCTCCATTAAAAACGCTTGGCTCTGCTGCACAGCCCTGGTGGAAACTTTTCAAATGTCACAAACCTTTCACGTCAGTGGTCCATGCTTTGTACTCGCAGAACGACGCATCTTCAGACAACATGCCAGTGGTGCATTGCTTCCTGTCTTCCCAGGTGGACAACCCGAACCTTCCCTCGAGCTCATCGAACCATCTGCAACAAACAGCTGAAGAACTCAACATTGGGCACTTCTTTCTTCCGCTGCTGGGTGAGTTGTGGCTCAACCGAAGCCAAGTAATTAATCGGCGCTGTGGACCTGAGGTCGGTTCCAGGAATCGAGTTCGTTCATATTGAGATATCGCATCAATGATTTCATCGGCTTGTGGATATTTTTATGAATTTTATCAATTTTAGCATTAGGAGAAGGCGGCGCAAAACGGACATTTGCATTTTTGAAAAAACTGCAAACAAGAATAAAATTTTTTTCTCTATCTTCTAAAACTGCTTGAATGAATATTCCTCACAATAAAATTTGAAACTTTCGTGCCACACTCAGTGGCAAAGAGGTTGAGATAACTTTCTCAGTACTTTGTTATAAAAACTTTTCCGCCCCGTTAGCTCAGTGGTTAAACGCTCGACTCAATATCACACGGCGCTGGTTCGACTCTCGGGGTGTGCGCTTGAGCAACGCACGTTAAGGACTGCTCTCCATTCAGCGGCATCTAATGAATGGAATACTTCCCCGACAACAACACTTCAACAATCGGAAACTTCATTCTGTCAATCTCAGTAACCGGCCATGCGTCAAGAGCCTCTACAAGTATGCGAAACTACCAGGAATAAAGATTCAAAAACCAAACCAACCAGTTTGTCTGCTAAAATGTGATAGGATAATATTTAATTGTTTTTTGAAAAATTTTGCTTCTCTTTTAGTTGTGAGCATTGGGGACAATGGATCACTCTCCTCCGAAAAATTAGATTTTTACATATTTTGATATTGCTGCACAACAGTTGGAATGTTGATCTGATGAATGAGAAAATAAAACCATTGAAATTTGTTACTTCAGTAACGCAAAAGAAATATTTCTGGTTTCACTTTCTCATTTACTAGATGACAGAGGCATTGTCAGGGACGTAACCTCCAATCCTTGCGTCATTGCAGGTTTCGTCATTTCCTTCCTGTGGTACCTCTGCATCTTCTACACCACTTTGTTCACCATCCCATCGTTGTTCGGTGTTCTTGGCCTCTCCTGCTTTTACATTGTCCTCCTGGTCAACAGGTTCTTATGACCGACGCTTCCTTCTACCCTCTGTGTGACGTCATAGTCGCGTTTTTAAGGAATCTTCTACGTTTGTGCTCGTGACGGCCTCGAGTTGTTTGTGTGAGATCTCATTTACTTGACCTATGACGTCAGTGGCTGCTTGTGATGACTATGTCACTATAAAGTCCGGTACTTCCCCTCATTATGATGACGATGCAAACGCTTTTGACATCAATATCGTCATAATTGTTTTTCAAACTGGAGTCTAACGCTTTCCGCTTCATGGAATTGTTGTTCCTGTCACAAAGGAAGTCGGTTGGACGAATTTACAGTTGTTCGAAGATTCGGTATTCCTCTCAAACGTAAGGACGGCATTCCACCCTTATTGTAATTATTTCATATTAGACATGGAGTTTGTGTAAATTCGGACAACTGGTATACCGTATCCCATTAGGCAGGCACGGGTGCAATGCTTTCAAGCAGACGACAATTAAGCGATTTTGGAAGAATCGTACCCTTTGTTATTGCCGTGTATTCAAAACTGTGCATTTTCAACAGCTATTTGTTGAGCCCACCGGTACTAGTTCTGCTGTTCATTCAAGTGTGGCTTGTTACTCAATGATTGTAGGCTACTATTACTTCTTTACAGACCTGGATGATATGCTTAATTAGCTTTTTTACGCAAAATGCAACATTTGGTCTGCTGTACGTTATGCACTTGCAGGCCACAAATGAATTTTGCAAATTTAAATCTTTAAATAATTACGACCACAGCCATGGCCGCTTTGAAAACCTTTGCGATCCGCTTCAAAGGTTCAAGTTTGGGATTAACATCCATAGTGACTTTTAACTTGAAAATTTCGAAACCGTTCGGCTTGCGCATTATTTGTATTGCAGTAGAGCAGTGTTAATTTTAAAGTGTTCGTGCAGCGATCTGTGGTTGGTACCACGAACTCAACATAATGGTTGAGAAATATATGACCGGTTTAATTTCATTTAAATTGTGTGTGAAAATAGATTGGTGGAATAGGGAAATGAGTTTGAGACAAGACTATTCGACGCTTAATTGATAGTGTTTGATGTAGGCTACTGTGTGAAGCGTAGGGCTGCATTGCTCAAGTCTCCCATCAAAAAAAAAAAACAGAACAGAGAAACCATGTAAATTTTTGGGATTTATACAATTGCAAACTCAGCTTTGGGAGAGAAGTGATCTTACAGTTTCACAAACCGATGACTGACAGTAACTTAATGGGATTGAATTGCCCGCTCGCTATCTTGTCTTGTGATTACGCTCCTACGTATCAACAACATATTAACAGCTTTATTAGGCCTATCTGTTGTTCAGTTTTACGTTGTAAGCTACTTAGTTCAGTGCATATTGCAGTTGTTTATTTCAGTCACTTATTAGGTATCACCAGTGTTTTGGGGGACCGAAACGGTCCCCCAAATTTCTCCAGCGGTTTTCCAAAATTTGGACTTGCAACTTCAGTCAAAAAGTAATGGTTGTTTCTCGCTATGTCTTGTCGATAATACGAATATAGCCTACGATCAATAGTTTACGTCCGGAAAAAAGAATAAGTGGAGGTACAGCTAACAGCTGAATCAAAGAGTTATTCACAAAAGAAGTGCACCTTCGATACTCGTCAATGTTTATTTCTGATTTATGGCGCATAATGATCAGTTTTTACGTGTGGAAACATAACAAGCAGAAGCCAACAAGCACACTTTGATTGTGCAGCAAATTTGTTTAGTTAAATGTTAGCCTAATAAATAATTTGTTTACGCAAATATGGCTATTTTTTGGTATTTAAATGAAACACTTGCGGTCTCTTAAAACTACTTTGCGGTCAACCAAACCTTAAAAAAAAACCTGGGTATCACTGCCATGAGTTATTTGTTTGTTTAAATGTATTAGGAATTTTCTGAAGAGGGCAAAGAGTTTTTACCGAAAACGTTTAAGTTTGCTATGTTGTTATTTTATTAGCGTTGTTCACGAAATTATGGCCAAGTTATCTGTCTCCGTATTGTGACATAGATTGTCGCGCAATCGTGACGTCATCATTGCGATGCACTGCCACGCTTGAGCGACAATCTCTCGTCATTCTTTCTCTATTTTTTCTAACTTGTGTTTTACAAACGTGTTTCGTCTTTCTTTTACGATGTGTGAATCTAACGGACGGACGTAATAAGAGTGTGAAGTGACTATTCCACATCACAATTATTGAACCCGTCTCTTGTTAACAATATACCATCAATCTTCACTCAACACATGTGGAACTTGAGTCGAAAGTTAGGAAGAAGACAGATTGGATAGCAGCTCATACGTAGTGGCTATCAAAAAGAAAGAACAAGTGTATTGTATTTATTGTTAATGTTGCGATTCAATCCCATCAAGTTACTGTCAGTCATCTGTTTATGGAATTGGAAACTTCACTGGCGGCCTCCAACTGGCTCTGCGTCAGTAGTTCAAAGCCACTGCAAGTAGCCTAGCAATGTGAAACTGTCAGGAATAAGCTCAGTCCAAAAATAAAAGTTCATAACCTAGCCAGCCTTCATTAAGTTAATATCTTAAAGTAATCTCCAGTGATTACAAAAGTATGCCACATAGGCCTCCGCTATCGACATGTAGGCCATAGAAGAGTGGTTCTCAAACTATCAACCTTGGACTTTTCATTGCAAGGAAATTGTAGAAGTAAAGGCAACGCTAGATTACAAATCGGCCGCAAAAGATAACAAATAAATGAACTTTGAGTTGCCCACAGTCGTCGATCCATCTTTTCGCTATGATGGTTACAAATAGGCTACTGAACCAGTAATTTACATTAATTGTTAAATCTGGTATGATGTGTCTGCTCTTTTCAACGCAGTTCAGGTTCAACAGCGTTTCCATTCATACAAGAAGGAAAAGTCTCCGCCCTCACTTCAGGAGATTGAGACGCACTATTTCTAAGAAAACGCCCTATCAAGCCACGACAGTGCAACTCAGCGTTCGTTTGAGCAGAAAACTTTTCATGGAAAGGCTTTTTATTCAATTTCAATTTATTTTTCTTTGTTAGAACGTTGGCTAAAAGAAACGATACTGTGGGAATAAAATGCACCAACAAAAGAGAATAGTGGCAAAACTGTAATGGTTTTAAGATGTGCATGTACAAGATGTGTAGATTGCATGTGTCGATGAATATAATCAGGCATGGCCACCAAACCTGATAGTTGAAATAAGTAGCCTAGATAGATTAAAAGAATCAATCGTCTCGTTCCTAATACAACTGGAGTACCAACTAGCCTATTGATGCAATGCGAGGACGATTGAGCGTAACTATCCCATAGGTATGGGATAACCAACATAGATAAAATTTCGAATAGCTAATTACTGTAGGCTATAACATTTCTTCTACTCTAGTATGGATCTCTAGTAACTTAGCCCACAACGCGCGAAGATGCTGATTCTATGTAAAAAGTAACCAATCCGTTAAGGCAATGTTTGTTTTGACTGACCAAAGTCCGGATCAGCAACAAGAAAAGTAGGTTATGCCCAAAGTAATTAAAAATATCTTTAATCCATATTCTATGTTTGGTGAGGTCGTAAAAAGGTTAATGCAGCACACTGGTTCTCTTCCACATTGATCCTACGTGCGCAGACGTTGATAGCCTAACTGACTATAGCTATAACTTGTGAAACTTGATGCAATGTGAGAGCACAGAAATCGAAGGCAATTTGTAAATTAGGTTATCAGAGCACATTGTCAAAAGGATTTCTAAAGAGAGGTCTTCTTCTTTCATTGTCGTAGCCTATTGAGTATTGATTCCAAGCATTGGCTTCCTCTTATATGAAAAGTTTCCAAAATTCTAGGTCTTTTTGCTGTGTACAAAGTTCAAAATAACGACGCAACTATTACTTAAAAATGTGTAGAACACAATTGGAATTAGCGCTGGGTCTTTACATAATATTCCCTCGCAAATTCAGGATCAGGCCCGCATTTAGGGGGGGCAGTTGCCTTGGGCCCCCGACTTTTGAAAGGCCCCCCTATGTGGAAAAAATGTGATTTTGTGTTATTTTTTTCCTTTTGGCCTTTAAAGTTTCTGCAAAATGCTGTGCAGTAAGCTACTGGACTGATATGCTACTGTAGACGTAGAGATGGTTTTTGCACGGGGTCCTCCGATCTAAAAGTGCCCCGGGCCCCCCATCAGCTAAATCCGGCCCTGTTCAGGATGCTGTTTTTATTAAAAGATCTAGATTCGATCCGGAGTAAAAAAGTAAGATTCGGGTCCAGAACCTGTTCCTGTAGCCTACACCTCTGTAAACGGTCAGTGATTTAAAGTTGATTTCAAAAAACTAAATTAATTTCCAAATTTAAAATTATTTAAAAAAAAAAATTCCATAAAATATATCTTGTGAACTAGCCTACATGCACGTATTAAACCATTACGGTTGGTTGGTTTTGAATCTTTATCCTCGGACTGACAAAGCCTTGATTGGTTATTCCTGGTAGTTTCGCAAACTTGTAGAGGCTCTTCCGCTCTTGACACCGGATCGGTTACCGAGATTGGCAGAGTGAAGTTTTCGATTGTTGAAGTGTTGCTGCCGGGGAATTTATTCCATTCACTAGGTGCTCTGAATGGAGAGCAGTCCTGAAATGCGTTGCTCAAGCGCACACCCCGAGAGTCGAACCAGCGCCGCGTGATTTTGAGCCGGCGCGTAACCACTGAGCTAACGGGCGGACAGGGTTAATTGCCACCTTTTCCTTTTGTTGGTTTTGTTGCTGTTGTGTAAAGGCATAATACATGTTATGCCCTGAGACTGCTACGTGAGCGATGACTGAGGTTTTTGTGGTCATTCGAGACTAACACAACAGTTGCTGTATTTTATTTTTACATTATTATTTTTTTTACCTTCCAACAAAGAAAAATAAATTGAATTGAATATAGTTTTTTAGAATCATGTAATCATGTTCCTTATCCGGCTGAAGAAAAACTAAAAACAGCTCCATTTAAAAGTTTGCCTTTCCCAAGAACAACGGGGAAATCCCCCGCTCGATTTCTCTGATTCGCAATTTTCACGTTTGTCAGTCTATTATTAAAATATTGTTTCAATCATTTGCGTATTCATCAAAGACGCATATACACAGTGGAACACAATTTAGTAAAGAAGTTTTCAGTTTTAGTAAAGAAATTTTCAGTTTTAGTAAAGAAATTTTTATTAGGTTCATTTTGGGTGCCCAGGAAATTCTCATAACTTCATCAGATTTTTCACAAACATTCACTGAGGGAACAACTTCTTGTACCAAAGAAGAAGTCACTACGATGGTTATATCAGCTCAGCTTATTTTTATTTATAACCATCACAACGAACAATAATATATCATATGCCAAACACAGCAGAGGTCTAGAAAAAGGTAGAAGTGACAAACCATGCATGAGATACCAAAGCAGGACAATCAGTTTAATATACCGGTATGGCACGGTCGCAAAGTATGGAGTACATACCGTAACTATGGTGTACTGGCTCGTACCCATACAAACTTTATGATGCAATTTATGTGGCAGATATATGCTTCTGTCAGTAGGGAGTAGGCTAATAATAATAATCGTGTTTTTATTTGTGCCCATTGCGATAACATACAGTACACTGCGATCACAGATGCGATACAACAGACGGCGGAAAGCAGCAAAACGAAGTGACATATAGTCTTCGAGTCAGCTGCTCCCCTTATTTTGACCTGCCTTTAAGTGTCTTTGCCGAGACACAGCCGTGTGCTCTGGAGCGGTGTCAAACCCACGTCCTTTCGAACGTCATGCAGACGTTCTCACCACTCGGCTATGCAGCCGAGCTCAGTGCACAAGCAGGCAGATGTTTGACTGCCCCACTGGTGATATTCGGCAGATTGACAATGTCAGTTTGTACAAACCAGGGCCGTGGAATTCAGCACACAGATTGTACGACTCTCGACTTTGGACACGTCAAAATCCTTTCGACTCCACAGCCCTGGTAAAGCTTATCAAAGGTAAAGCAAACCAGTCGTTGGATAATATCCGAACTTGATGTTGCAGGCTACTTTCAATTTAATTTATTTTTCGTTGTTGGAACACAATTAAGAAATGATACTGTGGGAATGAAATACAACAACAAAAGGAAATAGTAGCAAAATTGTAATGGTTTAAGATGTGCATGAAGAAAATCTAATTTTATGGTATATTTGCCTATGGATATAATTAGGCATGGCCACCAAACCTGATAGTTGAAATATATAAGTAGCGTAGATAGATTAGTGGAAAGAATCATATTGTCTTGTTCCTAAAACCACTAGAGTGCCAACTTTTGAAGCAAATTGAATAGGTTCTTGTATATTTCTTATGGGTTACTACATATATAAGGACCTGTACTATCGATTTCCTATTATTTTCGATATTGAGGGGAGCAGCTGGCTAGAACGATTAAATGTTCCTAATGTTGTCGCAATAGGCACAAGAAAAAACATGAATATTTTTATTATTAGGCTTGATCTAGGTGCAATCCCACTTCCTGCACTGCAGCGTTTGTCAAAATGGCACTTTGCCAGAACTTTTGTTTGAACTTGTTTCTTGAAATTTACTTCTTGAACCGTGGTGCTTTTAGGTAGAATTAGAAGAGAGGCTTATTTTTTTTAACTTGAATCGATGTTAAGTCTATAATACTGTAACTGAAATATTTTTGCATCCTTGCAAGTTATGAGATTTTGCATGACTTTTTCGCTGCAATGTCTCAAAGCAAAATATCTGAAAAGAAAACCAAAAATTGAACATGTTTAGAACGTATAATAGTTTTTGAGTATTTTTATGACACAGCCTGTCCCGTCCGACCATTATTAACCTGTAAATATCCTTTAACGTCAAGGATGCCAGACCATTAATTTGTAAACAATTTTTTTTTAATTCAGTAAAATTAACAAGTTTGTTGAAATCATTTTATGATTCCTACAATGTTGGACAAGAAACTTGGTTGTAGATGTGAACTGTCATAGAGACAGCCTTGGTTTATCTGTAACTTGATGATATTAAAAATGTATTTGAAAAGTTGCTTGTACCAACACGCAGCAGTGATTTACTATCAGCATTAAAGTTTACATAAACACTTGATAAGGTGAGACAGTGTTGATTGCAGCAGCAGTTAACTTGCAACAATCCGTCTAAATTGATCCTTCAAGTATATGACTGAAATGTAGATGAGTTCTGCTAGATTATGCACAGAGATGGGCAAGATCACCAGTATTGGTGATCTTGAAGATCAAGATCAAAATCACCAAGAATAGGTGATCTTGAAGATCAAGATCACCAAACTAAGTGATCTTGAAGATCAAGATCGTGATCTTGAAGATCAAGATCACTTTTTGTGTACTTGAAAAAAAATGAAGTTTTTGGTCAATGATGTTGCAAAAAATAGTTACTATACTGTATATAAGCAACCCGGGTAAAGGTATATAGTTGGTATTGCTAACTTTTACTTTTAACTACTCGATCGCTGGCCTATGAATTGTAATGAGTTAGTGACTGTTGCTATTAGGCCTATCAATTGTTGACGTAGTTTGCGTAGAATCGCAACGTCACCCCAAGGCCGAGGTTAATTACAATAGTAGCCTACTGAAAAAGCAATTAGTTTTATGCTTGTTATTTATAATAAATAAATATTAATAAAGTTTAACTGCATCATTTTTTACCAAATTTTTGTCTGGTTTATGTTGGAGTTTTTATTCGTGTTACTAAGTTGTTTTAACTTTCACTGTGTTATGTCAATGTTTATTGCACCATTTACCCATCTGGCAACCTTGATACTGTTGTCTGCTATCAAAAAAGTTCCAGAGGTTTGCGGTCAAACAAACCGCTCCATACTCAGACCGTAAACAAGTCTTGGTCTGGTTGATTTGCTGCAATAAACCACTTTACATGACCAAAGTCGGCTAGAGTCCAGATTTTTTAACACCGCCATTCTACACTTTTGAAACATCTAAAATTGGGTCAAAGAAAGCAAACATTTCTTTAAAATTCACACATGGAAATTGTGAACAAAGTGTTTCGTGAACAATTGTGTGAACAATTGTGAACAATTGTGAACAAAAAAACAGTGATCTTCAAGATCAAGATCACGCCCATCTCTGATTATGCACACAACTTGCTTAATGCAGTTGTCAGACCATTTGACATGCGACAATTCAGTAACTAATTACGTTTCAGCTACTGCCAAGTGAGCAAACGAGAATTACATGCTCACGTCGAACTTGGTCATCGCTTGTCAAACTTATTTTGCTGACTTGTGACATTCCAAGATTCGACTTGCTCAGTTGTTACTTGCTCAATTTCATCATTTACCAACTTAGGACATTTGCTGAAATGTTGCTAGCTCAGTTGTCGCTTGCTCAGTTCACAACTGCTGACTTGTAGGAGACTCATCTAATCCATTTGTGACTCAAAGACAGAGTTGATGCTATTGAAGCTGTGAATATTTCTTTGGGACGAAAG
This sequence comes from Aplidium turbinatum, assembly GCF_918807975.1. Taxonomy (NCBI): domain Eukaryota; kingdom Metazoa; phylum Chordata; class Ascidiacea; order Aplousobranchia; family Polyclinidae; genus Aplidium; species Aplidium turbinatum. Next base: position 26,765,930 of record NC_137480.1, read on the forward strand.
CATTGGGTAATGGGAATTACATAATGGAAGAGGTAGAAAAACACAATGCACAAAATGTTAGTAGATGTACTATATTTTGCAATGTTTGCATCATAGATTTTATGTTATAGAATTATTTTGTGAAAAATGGTTTAAGCTTACATGGTGAAATAAATCATCTATTCTAGTTAGTTAAGATCAATTGCTATAAACACCCAAGACTTACTATTTGGCATGGTGGTTCTGACAGAAAAGATCGTACTTGGCCGAGCCCGGACAACAGATCTCAGCGGCGTCAAAACATTGAATTGCTGGTGAGGTGTTTAATTGCTTTGTCTGACTTGCTGAAACTCATAAGTATAAAAACCTCACTTCCAGGAGATGTGAATAAATTAAAAGATGCATAAAATTATAGTTTTTTTATTTAAGAATTGAATTGATCATGATTTGAGCAAACGATATGGCAGCACTGTTGTCTGACTGCATTGTTCAGTGCTACACACCATTTACTTGGCACCAGATTGTAATATATAGATTATGAAACTATATAACTGTTCGCTCGCATGTATGATGATTGTGCTGTGTTGCAGGGGAAGCGACTTGACTGACGTAAGTTGTAGCTTTGATTAAAATGATTTCAGCATGCTACAAGAAATAAGAAATTGATATGTACTGTTTTTGAGGAGAGCTGCTACTTCTTATCTGAAAATTTTAACATTTCTTGCAATTCACTTGTAAAGTGATGCAGTTTCTAATATGAAATGCTTCCACCATAACTTTTAGGAAATGTATATATTGTTTGATTTCATTAAATATTCTTTTATAGCAACATGGTTGTAGCAACTTTTGCCATGTTGAATGATCTGATAAGATTTTGAAACATTGTAAACTTTGTGATCTCTAGTAAAGAGCATTATTCATCACTAAGTTTTTTGTTGATGCTTTTATTTTCTTGTTAAATTTATCATTTGAAATTGTATGTTATTGGCTCGGATTAATTTGGGCCGAGTATAATACAACATATTATGCACTACTGTATCTTTCATATTTTTAGGTGTCCGTTGTGAAATCATTACCAAATGTTGAAGTCATAAATGCCAGGTACAATTTTAAGCACATTGCCATGACAGCGATTCTCAAACATTTTAGTCACTGTCTTTTCAAAGATTATTATCGATTTCTAAATTTTTACAAGTGACTCCGAGCACAAAAATTGCAGATTTACTGGAAATATGAATATTTCAATTTTAGCACTGTTTTCTAAAAACAATGTCAATTCAAATACGTTTAATTCAATAGAACTGAAGATGAAGACAGTATAGTTTTCAAAATCTATGAGTTTGGTACCTATCTACATTTTAGGCTCTCTTTGATTAGGTTGACCACTGACCAGGCATACTAATTATTTTGCTACTTTTTTTGCAACAGTCTGCTCCATTATTTCCAAAGTTCCTTCGGCTTGCAGACGATATTTGTAGCCAGAACGTTATGATGTTGCATTAAATGGAGAAAAATTCTATTTCTTGTTGTTTTTCAGCGTCAATGACATTGAAAGTCTTGATGCGTTTTCTTCTTGCCTCAACTTGAAGGAATTGTATTTGAGGAAGAACAAGATCAAGGACATTGAGGAACTTTCTCATTTGGTGGAGCTGAACAATTTAAGGTTAAGTTGAAATTTAGAGCATGCTCAATTTTCGTGTTTTAATTTTTCCGTTTTACTAAATTTAAACATTTTTCACTTTGTAATCTTGTCAATTTTTGTTTTCCGTTGATCTTTCGGTATAAATCAACCAATGTCGGATAGTTGAATATACAACCTGCAAGTAATATTCATATCTACCTCCAACGTAGTTGGTTATGCGCTCATTGTTGGCAAGTTCGTGTTAAAGCTTCTGCGCATTCATCTCAACTCTATTGTTATAATCCAGATTTCTGTGGTTGTCCGGGAATCCATTCTGTGAGTCCATGTCCACAGAAGAATACCGACTTGCTGTGATCAAGTTCCTACCCCAGATACAGAAGCTAGACAATGCAGGTTTGTATAGGCGAGCTCTGTCCTGATTGGTTGCTCTCTCGGAAAGTGCTTACTTTGGTTGAATCATCACGAAAGCCATGCGCCACGGCTTTCACGTGCATTTCAAATTAACAATAAATATTTACAAATGCTATTTTACTTTTTGCACCAAACACTGAACTGTTTTCAACGGTTTTAAACTACGGTACATATGTCTGCAATGAACTTGTGAAGCACTGCTGACGTCAGTTCCTACGTCATTGTTTCCTTTCAGCGGTGACTTCGAGTGAAATACAAAAAGTGCTGCAGTTGAACCTGGAGTGCGCTGCGATCGAAGCCGAGACTGAAGACGCCGAAGCGCCTTCAGTTCACAGCTGCGAGGCTTCGAGCGAGATAACTTTGGCTTCGGTAGTGGAAGCGAAGTCTCTGGATGACGTAACCACTGAGTCGGCTACGTCATCACAAGCCTTAGATGCTGAGTCAGCGAGTAGCGTTGCTATTGGAGACCACGACGAACCAGCCAATCAGGAGTCTGCAGCCGCGATGACGTTGGATGAAACCAAGTGAGAGATCCGTATTTTGCATATTGTTTATTCTGTCAATTGTCATTTAATAATGACAGTGTGGATGTGTCCACTCCACAAGTATGCGCTGCTCTCGGCACTTACCCGGCAGACAGTGTCAGTGCAGCCGTATAACTACCGATTCAGTGTCAGACATTTTAACCGCTAAGCCAGGTGAGAACGAGCCTTCTTTGCGCTAACCACCGCTGGTTTGAAATGTTTAATTCTTCCCCCATCTCTACTTTTAACTTTGATAACCTTTGCAGCCAACTACGACTCCAGCTCGGTCTTAACCCAATCTCGGCGGCAAAGTACAGTGCATCAGTGACCCCCCACTTCAAGCCACCTCGCAGGTTAAGGAAGGTGAGTACGGAGGTAATTCATCAACCACTGGAGGTTGAAAGGCTTTGATGCATCTCAATCTGATGCAGCTACTACTTGAGGGGCCAATGCACAAGCATTGGTTTCCCATGAACCATGTTATTTTATTCTTATGGAACTCGCATTAACGCTTTCCTATAGCTCATTACAAGGACCTAAAAATAGCGGCCGGTTATATATTTACATGGTGGTATTTAGATAAACTTAAACGCAATTAGAGGATTCCCAACGGTTTTAGCAACGCAGTTTTTCCCATGGGAGAGATGTTGATGAAATTTTGACATCACGAGCAGAAAAGACTCTGGTAACAGCGTGAAGTTGCATGCTGGGCATTGTGATGCGCGGAACAAGCAACAAAGTTGTTTGTTGTGTTGTGAACGTTCCCGTAGTGTCGGCCCATCCTGGATCTTCATGCTGTGTCTCCGAATGTGAGTAGGGGGAGTATGTCCTTGGGAAACTGCACCGGGGGCCTATTGGGCATTCTTATTTGAAATTGTGCTCAAATTAGTTATCCTCCTGGCACCAACATCCGATTCCTCCACGGATTAAATGCTCTTCCTGTTCACTTCCCTTATAATCTGTTGCCTTCTTCCAGCATTGTTCGACCAAAGGCAACAATATCCTGTCAGCCACCATGTCCCTCATCCAGGAGCTGGACACTGGAAGCTTATTGTCCCTCCAGGATGCCATACAGGAGCGTCTGGAGACTTTAACAATCCACAGACCTACGGAGGTGAGCATTGTCGAGGTCATACGAGCATTGACTAAGATCGAATCACGAGCATGTTGAAATGTTGATTGCAGCGGTGGTTGAATTGAAGCCTGGCCAGGTTCACACCTGTTCCTGCTAACTGTGACTCTTAGTAAACTCTTCAACCACAAAGCTTCACCATCTGGCCGATCTTACTCAGTTTATCTCTTTCAGGTACCGCACGAGCAGGAGTTAGTACCGAGTTGAAGACGATCAGAAGGACTGTGTTCGAGTTCCACCAGCGCCGGCAATCCACGTCGGTGCTGCTTATTGTGACATTTTGCGTCATCAATTCAGACGCTTACTTGTCTCTAACGACTCTCCTGTGATGTCACACATTTCATATATTGTTTCCTCTTGTTCAATTTCATTTTGTACGTGAACCGATAGCTCGATAATTTTGAAGCTTATGTTGTTTTCTGTAACCATGGAAACATTTTGTGTATAGAAAGCGCCCCCATGTGTTTGCCAGCATCTTGCTGCAACCTCAAAGTGGTTTGGAACTGTTTTGTCTCCAACCTTGCTAACAAGTATCTGCTTGGACAGAATCTTTTGGTTTGCTTGGTAGCTCATCAGGTTAACGCCCTGGTATTTGAAAGAGCAGTTCCATCGACTTTGGTTCAAATCTTGAGGTGTTGTAGCAAACGATTGCGCTTGGGGTTGAACATTTCGTGAAATGGCTCAGTAGTGCAAAGCGTGTGTGAGCATGTGAACTATAATCCTAATCAAGAAGTCACTTCCTGTCTTGTTTCTAAACTCGGCTTCGAAGCTAGACCATGACATGAGATTGGAGGCCCAGAATGGCTTTGAGCCACTGTCTTTTCTCGACCAGTCTTAGAGAGGGGAAGAGTTGCAAAAACAGTTTGCCCCAATAGGGATCAGTCAATCTCTGACCGTCCTGCGTCAGTGGCTTGAAACATTCCGCAAAACTGCTAGGAATAACCCGAGTACAAAGACACAGTCAATCAGAACGGTGACGTCAGCACGTTTAATGGTTGGCCGACCACCGCTCGCATCGTTCTCCATGATCCTGTGCAAAATTGATTGCATGATGAAACACACACGATTGAGTGAATCGATATGTAATTGTTCGCAACTCATGCGCGCCTTTGAATATCTGCATAAATAAGGTACCCGTAGGCTACATGATTGTGAAGGAATATTTATAGAGCAATGGGAGATAAATCGACGAGTACAAACAAGAAAAAGCAACACAAAAGTGGGCGAGATGCAAGTATTGTCGCCTCCTTGTATGATTCAAATTAGGTGAAGAAAGATCTAAGCGCTCTGAACATCTCGACAACACGCACTGGTCATCGGGGGGGGGGGGGGGGGGGGTAGGTAGAGTCACCGCATTATGTACCATTCTTGATGTGACGATCGAACAATGTGCGTGCTGTATACGTCACACTAGAAAGGCAAGGACAACAACGAACAGTTCTTAGCAAATACACACCAAAGACGTCATATTATGGTCATTTGGTCAAGTAACAATAGAAAACAAACGCGTGATGATGCCATAATAGGTTTATATAATAAGAATATTGAATCCACGAGGCATCAGCGTTCTGACAATACGTGGAGTAGTGATGTCGATTTCATGGACATCCTCTAATTAAAGAAGCAGTTTGAGAAGTTGCACCACTTAGGAGGAGCCATTCGCATGATATGGTTAGAAAATTACCGGCGATAAAAGGGCGGGCAAAGACACTTCGCCGTAAGCGGAATATTTCAAACCATTGTTCTAACCTCGAGCCGGATATCGGTGGAAGTTTAAAGGTAATCGGACGTTTTATTTAATAACAAAACTCTCACTCAGGGCCACTTAAAAGATCCCACCATTGGAGGGAGTGTGCAAACGTGCAGAGGTCTGGAACCACTGATGCAAAACAAAATCCATAGTGTCCATCAATCATTGTTCTTGGTGCTCTTTGCGTCCGGACACGGAGGATGTTACGAAGCCCACATCTGCAGTTCCGCCAGCTCATCATCTTCTTGTTGTTTCGCTGCAGGGAACAATGAATGATAAGACATGAAGTTAATCTCCATCAAACAGCGCGACTCAAGATCTCATGGTGCGACAAGAATTATCAGTAAGACAATAATTGAAATAAAAATGAGCTGATTCTTAGAAACCGGGTTCAATAATTGTCCCACAATTTCCTCCCTCATGGTGATCGCATGATGACGCTTGTTGCATCATCAATTGGGTTCAACTGTAGGTCAAAGGGGCAGGTGAAGGTCTGACGGCAATCTACATTTCAAAAGCCACCGCAACAACATTTTATCCGGTAAAATTTTGAGTCTAGGAAGTCTTGCAATGCGCTTGTCTATTGTCTAAGATGATTATCATCTCAGGCTTGTTCAAAACCTTATAAGCGCTGTGTAATACAATTCTGATGGAGGGTTTATATAAAGTGCCATATTGCCTAAAATGTCGCTGAAAGACAAAGCATACGTTGTGATGAGAACTGATCGGTGTATTCACCACATCAGGGATCGCGTCTCATCAACGCATGGCTCTGTAATCTCTCTTCATTCCGCCGGGGAGAGCCGTTTGCAGCATGTCAGATGTTTAGGAAAGCGTATCCACCATGCAAAAACTAACTCACCTTTTGAGGGTTTGGCTGCAGGAAGAGCAGTAGTCGGTACATCGGGAAGTTGATCCACGGTCGGTATGGTAAGGATGCTTTCATCCAGATCCTCCTGCTCTAACTCCTCCAGCTCCGCCATCAGGTCATCCTGAAAACAAAAATATTCGTACATGAAGAAAAGAAACGCATCCGTCTTGAAGGTTCAAGCAACAAGGTCACTGCAATGGGGCTCAAGGACGTTGAAAAAAATAATTTGCACCCGGTACGGTACCAAGGAGACTCGGGCCTCAAATTCAGACACTTTCTAAAAAACGAACCATGTATTATTGTATAACGACTACAAATTGATTTCGTTACATTCCCGGACCCCTTGGAATGGTTACGGGTTCTAGAACCATTCCAGGCCCGGATCCAAAAATACCATCGGAACCTCGTTACTGGTGGGCCGTGACGTCCCAAGGCACAACATTATTTAAAAAAAAGTTGTGTTTACCATGACCGGTAAACAATGAAAGTGGACAAGTTACAACTGTACAAGTTGCTAGTGGAGGGACGAGGGTTGGAAAACAATTTTTCTGCATCGTAACAAAGAAGTCGGGTTTCCTCCACAACAGCGATTCTCAACAAGAGGCCCGTAAAAATTTACAAACTTGCAACATGATTGACAGATGACGTCATTTCAAAATCGCTTGTGTTTTATTTGTAGTGATTCTCAAACTGTGCATCACGATGTCCTGATGCATCTAACCAACTAAAAAATAAAATTATGTAAAAGAGATAAACCTTTTTATTGTGATAAATATAAATGTGCAACTGGATTCAAGACAGCAAATTGTTGATCAATGCTTAATTTAGAGATACAAACACAGTGTTGCCATGACTGATGACAAAAATGAAAAACTCTTTGAAAGGCATAAAGTCTATTAAGGTTCGATAAAATTTATAGAAAAACATTAAACCAGAATATAGATTACTGATTTTTGATTCTGTGTGCCAACATAATTATAACTCATATAACATAATTTCGTCAATGTCATTAATCGTCATAAGTGCGTCTCGAGTCTAGAAAATTCTTCCAAGTTCCAAGCATGTCAACTCGATACTTATGCAGTATTTGTTTCTGTTAAGAGACGCGATATACAATAAATTTTGTTGCCCTTGGGATCCGCCAAGACAAAAAGGTTGAGAACCACTGCAACGTTGTATGAGGGGGTTCTTTGAACTTTAAGGTTTATCAAAGAAATTATAGAGTTGATTTGCATGGCTTCGGATAAGGTGGTTGATAAGAAAATAGGGGTGTACGACGTGCAAACATTTGTTGGATAGACCCATGAGACAAGAGAAGCATCAACAACAAATACTCGCTGAATTATTTAAGTCAACAAGAAAAAATACAATAATCTGCAACCTCTCAAGATCCTGCCATTTATACAAGATCTTTTTCAGTCTCTTGAAAAGTGATGTCGGGAAAGTTAGTTTTCTTTATTTGTTGACGAACTATGTAAGAGGTTGCTGAGTCCTTTATATTCAATGCTGATTTATTTAAGCCAACTTGTAAATACAATTTTTGTTTCTAACATTTTTATCATAGCAAAGTTTACAAACTGTTACAACACACAAGTTCATCGTTCAAGGCTTAAGCTGGCGGATTTGCCGAATTCAAAACCAATTGACTTATGAGGTAGCATGTAATTTTAGACGATCGTTGAGTTGGAATTGCTTTATTAAACTCCAATCTAGACTATTGCGATTTGTTGTTATGTGAGCAAAGATAGGGATCAACAGGATGCATTGCTAACCCAGGGTACATCACCCATCAGCATTCAGCAAGGTACCTCATCTATATCCTCATTGTTGCCAATGCCAGTAGCCAATGCGTTGGTAATCTCATCAGAAACTTCCTGTTGTTCTGTGATTTCGTCCATGAGGTCGGCAACATCGTCCGGTGACCTGAAAGATCAAGTTGATGAACAAAGTTACTTCAATGCAGCTCGATCGTATTTACTGCTCACGACCATACTTCACAATTCAGGTTTTTATTTCATTCTGGTGTTGAAAATTTTGCTGTTTGTTTATTTTGTAATTTTGCTGCAGCACATCTCAAGTCAAAATGAGTAGGACAGAGTGATCCCGATGGCCTGAACTTGGAATCAAGTTGGTCATGTACCGACTAGATCAACCATGCAATTTACTCAATCACTGTCATGGAAACCTTTGACGCTTAACGTCGTACACAACCTTGCTTTAAATGTTACACGAGTGCGATGATAAAGTGCTGATGACGCTGGTGCTGCCTGGTGAAGCTGCAACGTGAAACCAGAAAATCTGACTTTGACAAGGATATCTCAATTCGGAGACAGAATTTTTTTTGGAGATGTTTAATATCCTACTGCGGCGTCTGTTTATTCAAAGAAATTAGCTTATAATAGAGGTAAAGCTCAGCAAAACAGTCTCAGCAGAAAAAAAGTTGTCAAACCGTGTTTGGTGGTTGCGTTCCCTCCCCTCAACGTTACTAGCATGATCGATCACTGTAGCCGAGTTAGCAATATATCAGCTAATTTACATCTACCTCACTGAAACCGTAACCGTTTCGTTTGCATGGGTATGGGAAGGTAAACACAAAAACGCCTACTTATATGATCCCTACAAATTCTCTAAATAAACAGAAGCCGTCGAGCTGGATTTTCAAGAAATCACCAAATTGGTCAAAGGCTGTCTCCGAACCAGATTCTTCGAAAAGAGCCATTCCGCATGAATCAAGAGACACAACAAACTATAGGGCAATTTCAAGTTAAATGTACCCCTGTGATAAATAACAATACTAAGAACAGCGAGTTTTCAATAAAAGGTTTTAATTAGTAGGCCACTGGGCAACTGGAGCTTTCATGTTTATAAGCTTCAACCTCCAAAAATAATATTTTTTTTGGTACCTCTGCTGAGGTATTTTGAAGAAAAAACAAAAACTTTTGTTTAATTAAGTTTTTGAAAAATCCAGAATAGGCTTGCAGCCTTTTTACTGGCGGGCCGAATACAAAACTTTGAACGATAACGCGGTCTCGCATCAATTTTTTATTCGAAGAAAATTAACAATTGGTTTGATGTGAACCACATCAAAGAGTGAGGTGAGCTAATCACAAAGTTTTTATGATTCAATGCTTGCCTTCCTCAATCCGATTCTACTGCCAAGGGTGAAAACAATGAGATATAACTTGTGATGGTCATTATACTAATATACTATATTATACAGTAGGCTATACACTTTTAGTATTATGTTGGGCACCACCCGGGCCGCGCAGAACAATGTTGCACAGAACAATTTAAGTCACGCAGAACAGTGTTGCAAATCAACATACCGTACTTTTAATCTGATTAGTATATTTAGCAAAGCTACTGTTCTTTCAAAGATTTGCAGTGCTAAATTAGTTAGGGACTGTTTCTTGAATTGTTTTTGAGAGTTCAGAGTAGATCCAACGGCAATGTCCCATTAGTTAATCCGCGGAAAAAACAATTTTGTATTGTCTGTGCAGTGACGTCCTGCCATGCGGCGCACATAAAATTTATAGCGTCTAGAACACTACTTGCACGTGCTACGTTGGTGGCTGTAGCGTTTTCATCAGCATCGATGGTGACCAGAAGTTTTTGCAACATACTCCATCGATAATGATGTTTGAAATTCTTGATGATACCTTGGTCTAAAGGCTGGACAGAAGAAGTTGTGTTAGCTGGAAGAAACACAACTTCCACTTGCTTAAGGTGAGTTTTGTCGATGTTGTGTGCAGAACAATTATCCAGCAGCAAACAAACTTTTCTTCTTTCTTTTTCCATCTTTTTTTCGAATTCGTTTATTTATTCTTGAAAAATAGTTGCCGTCATCCATGCATTCTTGTTAGCCTTGTAGCTTACTGGCAATACACTCATGCCCCTAAAGCATCAGGGTTTTGCCGATTTTCCGATCACCAACGGCTTTCTTTTATCAGAACCATCCAGATTCGCCGTCAGTAGGACAGTTAAACGCTGCTTTGATTTTTTAGTTCCAAATGGCTTTTCTGTTTTAAAACACATTGTTCCTTCGGGCAACGCTCGGAAGTACAGTCCTGTTTCGTCACAGTTGTAAATATCGCAAGCTGCGTACTTGGAGTGTATGTCAGGCCATACCTTTGACACCCAGTGTTCGGCTGCTACATAGTCGTGATCTTGTTTTTCGCCATGCTGTCTTTTGAAAACAATGCCCTGGCGTTCTCGCCATCGCTGAACCCAACTCATTGATGGGTCAAAAGTGATGCCCATTGACTGGGCCAAGTCTTTTGCTTTTTGTTGAAGCATTGGACCATTGATTGAAAGCCCTCTCGTTTTGGCCTGTTTGAACCAACGCAACAAGACCTCTTCCACATATTTTTGTGAACTGTTTCTGCAACGTTTCCTCGAGGGATTGATGTTGTTACGATGGTTGTTCAAGAGCTTTTTCCTTCCATATCCGTGAAATTTGCGCCTGTGACACATCAAATTTTGCTGCAACAACTCTTTGCGGAGTTATCTTCTCCAACTCTTTGATTACAATTACTTTTTCAGCTAAAGACAGATCTTTTCGTTTTACAGATTTGCTTGACATGTTGACTTCACAAAGCGGATTTGCTAAATGATTTTTCAAAAGTTGTTTAGATTTATCATTACAATGCTAACTGCGTTTTTCCAAAATGTTGTGTTTTAAACATTGACTCAATGTTTGTTTCACACTTTATTGGGAAGTGTGATTATTCCTTTTGTCTGCTCTTTTGTTTTAACGAAGCCCAGCTGTGCTAAAGTTGGTTGTTTGCAGTGCGATGTCTAGCACATCAGATGATGGCCTGGGATTACATACACTTGTCTGTGTTTTGATCGCATGCGTCTCTCTCACCTTTGTTTCATGTCGCCTTTGAACATTGCAGACAATTAAACGAAGCAAAAAAGAGACATTGTATTTTCGCTTATGGGTACAATTATACGATTAAATGAATGAAGTATGCAAACGAGAAGCAAATCCTGATACTTTTATCCGACTTATTCTTTTAAGCGGTATACGCTTAACCGATGTTTTTACTTAACATTAGATTGGATTTGGTTTGGGATTTCAGGTTTTGATTCAAATAAACGATTGATACGTTTAAGCAGTATACTATTAACCGATTTCGTCTGTAGTAACTTTTTGAGCAATCCTAAGTGGCAGTAGAAAAATGATTTATGTTGTAAAAACTTACAGGTTCCCATGAGCTTTCTTCAATGCTTGTGCTCCCGTTTTCATAGTGTCTAGGACTTGTTTGTTAGAGTGAGCATTCTGTAAGGACTCCAACTGAAATTCCACTGTGGACAATGTTCCATCGATGTTTTGAAGTTGTTTCTCATATCGCTTCTTCCTCTTCAAAGCACTTATTGCCACTGCAAGAATAAATATTTTTGCAAGTTCAAACAGCGATAATGAGTGTGTTAAAAATGAAAAGTTAACAACCAATCACAAAGACCAAAGTTGGGCTCAAGAATACTATTCAAGGAATAAACTATTTTATGCAGAATGCATTTCGAACAAACACTTTATAGTAGACGTTATAAGCAAGCGGGACAGTGGCATAAAGAAACTGAGCCAAAAGTTAGTGGAAATTTAATAGCTACAAATCCAACATTACCCCATCTAAGTTGGGATAATTCATTTACCATTTATATACATTGCCAAGAAAGGTTACCATACATTATTTTAACTAAAAATATTTTATATTATAAAAGAGAATGACAGTCTTTTACTTATTCAACAATTCTTCATAAGGTATATTGTTTCTGCCAAGAATGTTTTCAAATGAACCAACTTAAAATTGATATATATACGATACATTTTTACAATCAACTCTAATAAAAAGAAAACTAAAATTATTTTTGAAGCATGATTGAAAAGTGTAAGCTCTTTATATTAGCTAAGTTTCAGTACGGTATATCACAATGCAACTCCACGTACATCGTTTATTTTTTGTTCCATGCTGCTTGGCAACTTTTAATTCATTTTCAATTTTTGTTTCCAAAAATTCAGATTTCTTCTGCAACATTTCCGTAGTTTCTCGCAACTTTTGAATTGCATCTTGTGCCGACGTAGGCTTTGATTTATTAGCTCCAAACAATTTCATAAAGCCAGACATACTATATATATTTTGTGCTTTTATAAAATTAGAATATACTATCTTAAAACCAAATTTAATCTGTGTGCTCCATAGAAGACAAAAGAAGCAATGTGACCATGCAGACTGAAGCAATCAAATAAAATTGTAAAAACATAAACACTGCAGATAAAAAATCTAATTCAAACAACAAGAATGAGAGCTCGAAAAAATTAACGTCACCTAAACCAACAATTCAACTATAATCGCAAATAGTTGATGTTTTTAACTAGCCGAGTATTTTTCATGTCATAGCATGCTGACTTGTTTTTAAATTTTGACCTCAAAACTTGTACACAGTATTTACAGCTTGTCATGCCAGTGTCGAGGCCAGTTAAGAGCATTGTATTTGATGTTTTTTTGGTTATTGTCATCATAGGAAGGTCTAAGGGGGCAGTTGGTGAGGATGTGTTTCATCGTCTGATTGTCTAAACCACAGTCATGCATTGGGTCTGGAGTCATCTTCTATCGAAAAAAATATACTTTTATTTCTCCAGACTCTGCAACGGCCCTATTCAAGCAACACCACTCTCAAGGAAGGGAGCTTGTTGGAGGGTTTTAGAAGGACTTGAAAGCAGAATGCTGTGTGAAATCAAACTTGGATGAACATTGCTCTAATCGTGCAATTGCCCTGTTTGTGTGTTCCAATGAGCTAACTTTGACAAATCTCTTGTGTGACTTAAGTCGGGTGCAACCTAATTCGTACCATGAACAATTCGTACCATCAGTTCGTACCTTGAAAAGATCGAGAGAAAAAATTAAAAGCCGAAATCGCTGATTGCAGTTTCCGCAAACATTTTAAAAGGGTTAGGGTTTCGGAGTATCGGCTAGGTATCGGTATGAGCAAACATACAAACTGAAAAAATCGAGAGAGAAAAAATAGAACATCGCTGATTGCAGTTTCTGTTTTTCCGCAGTTTCCGCAAACATTTTAAAAGGGTTAGGGTTAGTTAGGGTATCGGAATATCAGTTAGGTATCGGTATCCGCAAACAAACAAACTGAAAAGATGTAGAGAAAAAATAGAACATCGCTGATCTCAGTTTTCGTTTTTCCGCAAACATTTTAAAATTTCCGGTAATAATTCTAAGAGTTTACCGAAGTCACTGATCGTAGTTTTTGCAAACATTTTAAAAGGACTAGGATTAGGGTGTTTCCGCAAACAAACAAACTGAAAAGATTGTGAGAAAAAAATAACACAAAGCCGAAGTTGCTAATCGCAGTTTCCCTTTTTCCACAGTTTCCGCAAACATTTTAAAATTTCCGGTAATGATCCTAGGAGTTTGCCGAAGTCTCTGATTGCAGTTTCCGCAAACATTTTAAAAGGGATAGGGTTTAGGGTTAGGATTGATCGGAGTTTCCGCAAATATTTTAAAAGGATTAGGGTTGATCGGAGTTTCTGAAAACATTTTAAAATTTCTGGTAGTGATTCTAAGAGTTTTTGTTTCTTTGCGGAAAATTTTAAAATGTTTGTGGAAACTGCAATCAGCGATTTCGGCTTTTTTTAAATTTTTTTCTCGATCTTTTCAAGGTACGAACTGACGGTACGAACTGACGGTATAGAGAGGATGGTGTTGGTCAGATATCTGTTTTATGCTATCTTAAGCAATACCCAGAAACATTTAGAAATTCACACAAAAAATGATTACTCCATCTCTTTTATTTTCAAAGCACATAAGAAAGCAATTTTTACAAGCAGAGTAGGCCTACAGTAGTTCATAAAGATAACTGCTTACTGACAAACGTCTTGTCTAATGTCTAGTTAATGTTAGCTTTACAACTTATGTCAAAGCTTGCACTAGCAGAATATGTGACCAGAGAATATTCAAGGTACCGGTATATCAACGTTGTTATGCATAATTTGATGGCGAATGCGCCTCTATGAAATATTGCTTATTAATTTCACAAATTTAAAGACCATTGATAATACCACTACCGTGTGCTAAATGAAAGTGTGGCGGGGATCTAATCCAGTGAAAATTTGCTCCACCGATTTTAGTGCTATAGTAATAATATGATTATTATGGTAGTGTAGTATTCACTGGAAAATCGTTAAAACTGATTCTTTTTTAAAGTTTCGGCACTTTGAAGTATGAAATTTTTGACATCTAGAATTCTTAATTGTATAATAATCAAAAACTTTCATTTCTTAACAATTCTTTTGGTAGCCTATCTACACTACAGTAGGCTACATCTTGCAAATTCTCTTATACTTTCATTATACCCACATTTTGATCAGATTCTTTTTCATGATGTATGAAGCAAGATTTCCTCAAATAAAGACATTTTCAGTCAACCACTCACTCAACCAGAAGACCTTATTAAGCTGAACAGCTGAGTGTGAATCACAGTGACTGGGGATAAACAAACCACAACGTCACTCCCTGCCCTCCTACGCTTATTTTCTTTCGTTTGCTTTTAGTTTTTTATGAAGCTAAATCAAATCTACTGTGGGATGCTCAACATTTTTTCTCTTCTAAATTAACACGTAGACGTAGGTAATCAATGCATTTAGTACTGAAAATTTTCTGCATGTTTCAAAATTGTGTTTATATTTTTATCGAAACAATGTGAAAATATCCACCGTTTTTCTTTTTCTGTCATTCATCCAGATGGTGATTCCCCAGCTGATGTCACATGCTGATTGCTGAAAGGAACTTAAGTTACATGAAATCATATGACACCCATGACTATTCTTTGCTGTTCTATTTTTAACCATACTGTCCTAGACAACAAGATTTGTCATTTTTACATTGACTCAACGTATGCAGAAGTTGAATCAATGTAAAAATAACGGACTTTGTTGTGGAGGTATATTTGCGATTTTTCAACAATTTGACGAAAAAAATCGCCGAGAAATCAAAGAAAATAGAAGGACAAGCGGTGATAACTACAACGAAGTCTGCTCTCAAAGTTTAGTGGTTAAGCGCGCGGCTCTGTACACGAAGAAGCATCAAGATCAAACGACGCTGCTTTGACTCTCGAGATGTACGCTTGAGCGTGTCAGGAATGCTCTCCATTCAGCAGCGTTTAGTGGATGGAGTAATTTACAGACAACTATCGAAAACTTTACTTAACCAATCTCGGGACCCAGTTTTGCGTCAGTGGTTCACAGCTTCTACATTCTACAAGTATGTGAAACTGCCAAGATTAACCCATTATCCATCAGAGGCTTTGTCAGTCCGAGGATGAAGATTCAAAATCAACTAACCTTTAAGAATGTCCAGTTGAAAAAACAACCGTACAAGAACAAAGTATTTTTGTGAGACAAAAATTTGCCAAAATACACACGATTTTATTGATCAATCAATCATCTGTTTTATAACAATGCTGCCAAATATACAGTACTTAGTCTTTTGTTTTATACGTCAAGACAGCCGTTTACTCAACTTAAGAACACACAGTAGGCTATAGCCTATAAACTGTAGACAAACACCATTTCTTGGACAACAGAAATTCTGCACTTCATGCTGTCAGCCAATTCCACAAGCCGTTTGTTATTCCCAATGCGCCCATTTAAATTGTGCCATCAGTAAGCTGCGGCATTCTTATTCAAAATTAATCTGGTTCAAGCTACTCACTCAGCCAGTGCCAAAGCTTAATTAATAAAGCTGTCACTTTGCATTCAGGGTTGGCGGGGTTCTCGTAAACGGAGCAGATCAAAGGCATGGCGTTTGTTTGACTTTTGTTATGACCTACGATTGATCCGTTGCTGTTACACTTGAAACAGTTAACAAGCACCTGCACTTATTCTTGTTCGGTAAATCGAGATCGAAATCTTTGTCGTTCATCAGCCAACCTCCGTCATCCAATTCAAAATTTAACAAAACGAAGCAGGGACGTAGCCACGGGGAGGAGCAATCACTCTCCAAAAAAATCATATTTTAATATTATTGCAACATTTTAAAACCATTAGAATTCCTGGATGGCGTTTGCCCCGCCAACAATTTTCTTTGTAGCTTCGTCACTGCCTAACAGGAAGACATCTGGTGAAACAATAAGAACTCTCTTGAAAATTTCCTGCGTCCGTCATGACACTTTATTGAAGATTGCGATAATTTTATTGACATTTCAAGGCGATCGTCACTTTTGAAACTCGAAAATACTTGAACCACAATAACCTCTATTGAAAATCTTGGCGACCTCAGTGAGAAATAAACATCGGGAACAAATCATCCTTTCTTGTTTGTTATTGGCATTTGGCAGAATACGCACGTCCCGTGTGTGACGAGTGGATTTCAACTGAATGAAACTAATCACATGGCTCGCTAAGAAGTTGCTGGCATCTATGCGACGATTCCGCTGTAGCAAACAAACAAGCGACAACTCGCGGCAAAATAGTCTTCGAGTCGGTCATAATGCCCACACACTGTTCACCATCTAGCGGAATGTAAGCGAGTTCACCATGGCAACCATCACAATGGTGGGGAGCTGATGGTCGCCATAGATTCACTTCCGGGTTCGACCGATTAATGAGAGCGCAATGGCTGAGACGAGCGCCTTAATACACCACCGTGCGGACGCGGCGAGTCTTCTCTCTTTTCTTATTTCGTCGTTTTTTCTCACCCAAAGTTTGTTTTACCTCTTTGCTATTGGTGAAGGTCCGGATGGTCTGAGGCCGGAAAAATTCCTTCTCCACGTCATGGACCTCAACTTTGTCCTTTTTGTTGACACGCTCAATTCTGGCTGCTAGAGGGCGCAAGTCTTCCGATATCGCCATCGAGCCGGCCATCGTGGCAAGAACGATCTCCACTTTGGATAAACTCCAACTCTTGTACTCAGATTCATTAAAACCAGGTGGGGGAACACTGTAGAGTAACTTTCCGTTGACGTAATCTTTCAAAATTATTCGAGCGGAACGAGAATTGTCCGGCTGTCCATGTGACGTCATGAAGCCACGGGAAAGAGCATGCGCGCTGAGTATCTCGACAGAAGTGGGGGGTCGATTCGGGTCCTCCCCTTCTTTAGGTCGAGGGATATTTATTCCATAAGTCCCTTCAATAACAGCCCGGGGGACGCGGGTGGACAGGAGGTTGACTGGCCCAACATGGTCGCGCATCTGGTCGATAGGGAGAATCCCACTGAGAACCATTTCAGATTTACTCGAAACGAAACTTGGGAACACCAGGCCAGGACAATCGCAGAGACAAAGCTCGCTGTCGACGTGGAGGGTCTGGAAGTGCTTAGTGCGCCCCGGTGTAGCGGAAACAGCGACCTTCTTTATCCCCAGGAGGGTGTTGACGGATGAACTCTTACCCACGTTCGGGTAGCCAACCATGCCAATCACTTTCGAATCTTTATCGACCAAACCTTTCAAATAATCAATCAACTGGAGTCTACTCAATAACAAATCATTGTCAGAATCGTCATCCTCGTCCTTGCTTTCGTCATCATTGTCGCTGACGTGGTCGTCGACGTCATGGGTGACGCGTTTTTTCTTGTTTTCCAACTCAAGTTTTTCGTTCTCGAGCACAGCAGACCAGAAGACGGCGGTGACGTCATGGTCATCAAAGTATTTCTTCCAGGATTGTCTCTGCTTGGCCGAGAGAAGATCGGCCTTGTTGACCAGGATCATGTTCTGCTTGGAGGCGCTCACTTGCTTCACGTATGTCTCCAAGTCTTCGCATCTACAAACGAATACATGGTCACCAGGTGACGTTACAAAAGGAGGATCGCATGAGCAATACGATTGCACAAACGGCGCAAAAGTTGTTTGTTAGATGACAATTACTGAGACGATTATGTTCTGATTTATGTTTATGAAAATAACATTGTTCATAGTTTCGAGAGCTTCTGAATCTTTAATCACACAACGACGTTTCGACTTGAAGTAAAACAATTTCTTTCCAACTTACATAATAAGGTTATTCAAAACGCGAGTTTGCCTGAAGATTGTGCCTCACCTGAACAACAATGGAGTTCGCGCATCAACGATCTGTACGATGACGTCACTTCGTTCGATGACGCGCCACAGCTGTCTCCAGAAGTCGAGGTTCTTTTCATACGGAGTCAGAAGAAGGTTTTTATTCTCTTGCACCTGGTTCGATAATTATGGATGAAGGTTAATGAACAGTTAAGAATACAACGAAATGCTACAAATAGCTAGAAAAAGTAAGAATAAAACAGTAAAAGCTAACGCAGCTTTTACACGGAAAAATAAGTAATGACGTCACAGACAGGTCTCTAAGTTGACCGTAAACTTCATCACGGGATCATAATGCGTTGAATACGAAGTGAAGCTTTTAGAAAAATCTACTTCAGTGCCTACAGTTCAGTAAACCTCACATAGCATTGTGCTTAATGTTCAAATGAGCAATACGTTGCTTCAACCAAACGGATAGGTGTTGCCAGATCAAGGAAACGTCATCTAAATATGTTTGCATCGTGGCCTACTACTATTTTCGTAGGCCACGGTTTACATATATTTGGAACAATCTATATGCTTCTTTTCATTGCATGAAGATTGTAAACATCAAACTGTTGGCAATCGTTTGTTAAGAATCTGGACGGTCACATAGTAAGGTTTAAAACATAAAAAATCTCAGCCTTTAATAATGTACGGTAATGAACCAGATGAATTACAAGTAGTAGAATGCAGAAACGGTTTTGGCGAATTTAGGAACATGATTTCATATAGGTTCAAAAGATAATTTAATATCGAATTTTCATGTACCGTTGCCAGTTGCCTTCGCCATGCTAAAAAGGCATTCCGCTCTTTCAAATCCAGTTCTTCTTTGGTCATTGATTCATTCCACTCAGGTCGTCGTGGAATGCCGAGAAGATGTTGGAATTCCTCATATGCTTTCTCTTGTTCTTTCTTTTCAGCAGCACTTAGAACACCTTCAAAGAAAACGTGGTTCATTAAATTCAAACAAAAACTTTCTCATTATCAGCTATTTTATAGATATTACCGAAGATATATGATATTACCCACCAGTGTACCTACTGCACTGATTAGGCTGTAAAGTTGAAACGGTGTGCCACTGTCTACACTTACAAATGTTAAAATAAATGTTAATATTCTGAAAGAAATTATCACCTTTGCAAAACTTAAATGTTATATGAAATAGAAATACTGACCATGTTTATCAGAATCCACAAAGCGAATATTCATTTTTTGAGCAGAAAATTCAGTTCCAGCCATTTCTGCAGTTGCTAGAAAGTCATCCAATGAAGTCAACTCAGTTACCGACTTTAAGTTCAAGTCTTCATGTTCAGCAGATAGTTCCGACGCGTGCATATGTGAGATCACTTTCTTTCTCCCAAACCGATCTTTGATCAACATTCTTCCCAAACCAGGAGCTTGGTTGGATTTTCGTGGCATGACCAAAATCAATCTTTAAACCTTTTACACTTTGCAACGTTATGTTACAATGCAAAACTCCAACCACTACTATGACTTGGATAAGATTTGCAAAATACTATAATTTGGAAAAGATAGGTAAAAATTTGAATACAAATATACACAGCACAATAACGTGCTTTCGTAGATTTCTGCACGTTACAGCTATTGTCAACATTCCTCACTAAATAAGCAGTTTTCATTTTTGTTGTCTATTTCCTGGTTGTTTGAAGCATTTTTCTGAATGGCCTGCAACACTGTGCATCTATGTATAGTCTGATGTTGATATGTACTTTTTAGTTACGGAAGTACTGCCTGCAGCTTTAATAAACGAATAGTAAAACGTAATTATGATCAGTTAAGTAGACCAATTCTTCTACATAGCAGTGTTGCCAGATTAGAAAGTCTATCCTAATTCAAGAAAATTTTGAAGTTGTTGAAGACAGAATTTTGTTATTTGGGACATTCTGAATTCCTGGGCAAAGGGAAAACCGAAACATGGCATCGGAAAACCTGAGCGTTTAAAAGCTTTCTTTACATTACTTTTTGTTTGAAAAGCACTCGAAATTTCAAGCATTTGGCAGCTGGTTCTTTGAGGGTTGAATTGATGTAAAGTTTTGAAAAATACATATTCTAATATTTTGAAACGAAACAAAAGTCTGGTCTTGAAAGTTTATAAAAATTTCATTTTGCTTTATTATCCAAAATAAATTGATTTTATAAATACCGACTTACTTCTAGCCACCATGAAGTTGTTAAGTAATGATTAAAAACAATCTTCCATGTCTCTGCTTTTTTAATTATTGCCTAAACAGAAGTAGGTTACGCTTTACCCACACAGTGTTTAATTTTGGTTAAGAATTCACACTGAAACATCCAAAATATAAAGTTGCGACAATTTATACTCTCGCGATATTAAAAACTGACAATATTAATTGATTTTTTGTCACGTTTTGTTGCTTCTATCTTTTTGTATACATTATATACATACCCAATCAGGATGGTAAGAAAAAATAAAACAATTTGAATGTCTGCAATTTTTCTTGCTGACATATTTTTTAGTAGCTATGTACAAAATCAGAATAAGCTGCTGGGTTTACAAACTTCCAATGACTAAATATGCTAATCTCATTTGGAGTATTATCATGCAATTATAAATTTGCATGACTTCAAAATAGCAGCATATGTGAAATGACTGGTAGGCCTAGTGGTCGTTAAAAGCAAAGCTTCAACTTTTTCATGCATTTGTCGCCTTACTGCTGCTACCTTATAAATGCAACGGAGAAGAATCAAAAGCTTCAACATAAGCAAAAGGAGCTTCAACATAAGCAAAAGGAGGAATATATAAACGAGGTTGAAAACCACTGCTAGAAAAACAAAGTTTAGATAACAGTTAGGCAATATGTTTCTCGGCAGCCGATTTGTAGGCTCAAGAATTGACAGCGACGGACATGTGTTTCGCCCATGAGGCTGGGCTCATCAATATCGCACCGTACTCTAGCCACAAATTTATTCGACCACCGCTTTACCAGTCAGTTTAACTCTTATCTTTGTGGAAAGAAAAGAGCCAACAAAACCAGCAGGCGCCAGGGCAGAGGACATTGTGAAGAAAGGGGCGTTTTTCCCGGCTATCAGCACAAGGCTGAGCACTCACTAGTACAGGCAATATGATTAACTTATAGCACTAGATATCCACCTTTGATAGATTATTATCTGAGTTGCCTCATTAAATGCTGGGTCCTACTTTAATCAGACTCGCAAAAATATCTTTTCTTAGCAACGTAGATATCCTTCTGATGACGACATCTTTTTTTTCATTGAACAGTGTGAACAGTGAACACCTTATAGTGAAATCCAAAAGTAAATTTCAACAACAAATGACTAAGTTCTCTTCTGCTTGTGAAAACTTTGGACAAACAATCAGCATTAAAAAACAAGAGGCAATGTATCAACTAGCCCCAGAAAAATTGTGTGATGAATCATTGCATCACTGTAAATACAGACGAAATCGGTTAATAGTATACTGCTTAAACGTATCAATCGTTTATTTGAATCAAAACCTGAAATCCCAAACCAAATCCAATCTAATGTTAAGTAAAAACATCGGTTAAGCGTATACCGCTTAAAAGAATAAGTCAGATAAAAGCATCAGGATTTGCTTCTAGTTTGCCTACTTCATTCATTTAATCGTATAATTGTACCCGTTAGCGAAAAGAGAATGTCTCTTTTTTGCTTCGCATAATTGTCTGCAATGTTCAAAGGCGAAATGAAGCAAAGGTTAGACAGACGCAAGCGATCAAAACAAAGACAAGTGTCTGTAATCCCAGGCCATGATCTTATGTGCTAGACATCGCACTACAAAGAACCAATTTTCGCACAGCTGGGCTTCATTAAAACAGAAGAGCACACAAAAGGAATAATCACACTTCCCAATAAAGAAGTTTAAATGCTTTTGATGTCATCGGTCGGCGACTGGCCTTGCAAGGAAAAGACACGGACAAATTATTTCGGCTTGAGAGGGAAGTGTTGAAAAGAATGTCTAAAAGTTTAAACCAGAAAACTGTGGAGAATTTTTTTTTAAATTGCTGAAAAAAAGTAGCCTATTGTTGTGAAATGCAGTGCGTAATTTCATTTGTGCAGTATTGTTCAGTTGAAGAATATTGCAAATTAATTATTTTACCAGACATGGCAAAACACTTGAAAAAAAAACCTTTGCGATTTCAAAAGAAACAATGAGTGTGAGCTGTGTTTTTCCACCATACCACTATTTTCGTAGGCCCTTTTCCATACTCAAAACTACACAGCTGGTACAGAGCTAAAAATAGCCCGCTTGAATCAATTTCTTCAACGTCAAAGTTCGCGTTGTGACGTCACAGAGATCGGTGATATGAAAGATTGCCGATTTGCAGTCCGATTGCTGCAGTTTGCAGAAAAATGCTTTGATGGTTCTCCCAGTCAGCAAAGCTGATCTTTTTTACATTGTTTCAACGTCTGCAGACAATAAATCAATGTAAAAAAGACCAGTTTTGCTGGCTGGGACATACAGTGTAGTGGTATGTTAACACAGAACTAGGAAATTCTTTAAAGTTTAACCAGAATTGTAAACAGTTGTAGGAAGTATCAGTGGTAATGTGCGTTGCAGCCTAGTCAGCACAGACATCTTCTCAACATTACGCCCATTCACAATAAACCTTTTTTTAGTAAATTGGTTAAACGAATCAATCGTATAATCGTATCAAAATGTCTGGCAAATAGGTGATTCGATTAACCGATTTCGTCTGTAATCAGAAACTTTATGCCTGTCAAAGCTTCAAGTATCTCGGGAGTATTCTTTCAAACACAGCCACAATTGACTTGGAAATCAACAACAGAATCATAAAATCATCTATCCATCCTATCAATTGGTAAATTGAAGATTACCGGTAACGTATCCATGGGACAAGCAAGTTATTAGACTGTCCACAAAGCTAAAGATATATACAGCTATTATTTTGACCACTCTTCTTCATACATGTGTGACCTTGACTCTTTACAGGAGACACGAAAGGCAGGTGAACCACTTCCACCTTTCCTGCCTCCGAAAACTTTTCAAGATTTGATGGCAGGACAAAGTTCCAGAGACCTAAATTCTCAGTAGAGCAAACATACACAGTACTCTCAGCATCATAAAGGCACAAATTGGATGGGCAGGTCATGTCCACTGGATGCCAAACCATTGCATTCCAAATCAACTGAAATATGGAAAACTTACAAGCGGCAGACGCCATGTGGGTGGAAAAAAAAAACAGTTCAGATATTGTACAAAAAGAATTTTCTTATTTCCTCTACAAAAGAATTTTCTATTGATGTTGATTCTTGGGAAGACTTACCGGTATCCACAGTACAACCAACATGGGGCAGTCTTATTTCTGAAGGCGCAATTAGCCAAGAAAAAACATAGGGTATGTTATCTGTTGTCAAAAAAACAGCGTAAGATTCAAGCCTTGAACAAGAACAGTAGAAACCATCTTCCTCGTGTTTACTCTGCAGCAGAAGCTTCACATCATAGATAGCCTCATTAGCCATCTGGGCACCCATGCACACTAACCACATACGGTAGGGCTACTAAAGTTTTGTTCAGTCTTGTTGGCCATCTTTAGACGAAGGGCAAACATTATCATTGAACTCCTTGTAGTAGGCCTACCGTACCGCCAGGCCACGTACCGTATACCATCAGACTATCATATTTCACACTACAGTTAATTTGATCAACCATGCACCAATGGGAAATAACCTCTTCCTCCTCCTGTGAATGTGGTACCGAGGAACAGACCGCAGATCACATCATCAATGACTGTAGGCTACCACCTTCAAGCCACCTCACGGAGTGGAAGGTCTACGCGTCATCGATGATGAAACCAAAGACTGGCTGCTCTCTAGCAGCCTTCCAATGTAGTCCAGGAACATCGTGAATCTGGGGTGGTAAAAGGATAGACCCTCGGCCCCAGAGGCTAACACGACGACCTATCACACTCTAAAAGCTTTATTATCTTGAATGCCTGCACCAAACAATGAAAGCTTTAAATAAAATAATGTTGATTAGTAAATTACGGCACCGTACTGTCAGAATTCAGAACTCAGAAGTAATAAAAATTGCAACACGAACAGAACCATGACAGAATAATAGCGTTGCCATATGAAAAATTTAAATTTCAAATAATTGTATGTCGAAGAGAAGGTTTTTCATAGCTTGAAGCTGGAGCACTTGCTCTCTTCAGGTCCAGGAGCTTGCCTTCAGAATAATGTTATGGTTTTATTTATTATCGCTCTACAACTGCTAAGGTCTTTTAGCAACAGGACTCATTTTTAACTTTATATCAGGTTTATTATGTCACCAGTCACCACATTATTACCCGACTCATGCTCACTGCATTGTGCAAGACAGAGCACAGTCGGTAGGCTACGTTTTTAAAGTTTTTGGTGTGACTCGACCTGAAATCGATCACACATCTTCCAGCACTACAGCCGAAAGCGATAACTACTCGGCTGCTGAACTGGCTTTGTCGTCAGAATAAAATCAACCTAAGTGTGGCGAGGTAGGATAGGCTATTTATAGATGGAAAGTAAACAAAGAGTTAATTTTGATTAAACAACAAAAAGTCGTTTCAGATTAGCCTAACTAAAATTGCTATTTGTTGGCAAGTCAGAATCAGGACTTTTAATGAGTATTGCCCCGGGTATTGCTTCAAGCGCTGTATGGTGAAACGAAAAACTGCCTTTGGCAAGAATGGAAAACATTTCATTGATTGGTTGAATCTTTTATTATCCTCGGACTGGAAGAGCTTCTTGCAGAGCTTAATCCTGGCAGTTTCGCATACTTGTAGAGGCTTTGAACCACTGACGCAAGCCCAGTCACCGAGTTTGACAGAGTGAAGTTTCCGATGGTTGTTGTTGCCTGGGAATTATTCCATCCATTAAGTACCGCTACATAGAAAGCACTAGTCCTTAACGTGCGTTGCTTAAGTGTAGCCTACACCCCGAGATTAGAACCAGCGATGCTTGATCTTGAAGCTTCTCCGTTCACGAAGTTATGCGCTAGCAAACTGATCGAGCTGTCGGGGCAACTACCGGCAATTCATTTGATAGGTTAAAAAGTTTGAAACAATGTTTTTTTGAATCTTCGAAATTCTGTTGATCACAAAAGTCGAAGGCGATTATTAAAAAATCTTCCATAAGTTTAAAATATAATCATCAAACAAACAACATACAAAAATGACAAAGCTGATTTCCATGCAAAAGAAACCAAATCGTTTAAAATCACAGAAAAAGTAATAAAAAATTAAAGGAAGGAATGGTATAGGCTATATAGGTGACTGCACGAAGCTGTATTAGGCCTAATTGAACAACAAACATAAAAATTGATAAAAATAAAAGTTAATTGCAACATGAAAAACTAAAATCACTATTTCAAGAAATGTTAGTAGCCTATAGCATATTTTCCACACTAAAATATAATGATGTAATCACACACACACACTATGACGTCATTGAAGCATTTGCATATGAAAAAGTTTAGATCAATAGAAATTGCAATTGATTGACGTCAGAGGAAGATGTTGCTTAATTCTGTGGGGCGTCGTATCTTATCATTGTTTTGTAAACCGATGTATCCGCAGCGCTCATGATTGTTGTGTAAGTGGTGTCGTGATTGAATACAAGAGGAACAGACAACACCTGGAAGACAATCACAACAATTGTGATTAATATAATCAATGATACGCTTCCACATGAAAAAGCTGGCCATAAAAAAACATATTTAAAAACTTTGGTTTTAAAAACCGTTCAATTGTTTGCAAATACCTCATTGCTGTGGACTACGTTGAGAAACGATGACATTTTAAGCCGATTGACGTCACATTGTCTTACGTCATAAAGGTGAGTCGGGTCCATGTTCATTCTTCCAACCTTCTTCATAGCAGAGATTCCTGCATCTCTCCTGTCATCCGAGGATGGAGGTTTGTTCCAAGGATCATAATTTGTTTCCAGGACGAACCAACTGGGAAAGAAAAAAGATCAACTTGCAACAGCTCAGTTTGTTTCGTTTGAATTAAAGTTGAAAATTCCAGGATTTCGCTTCAATTTTTTACTTTCCAGTTTTTAAAACAAAAACTTCCCGATTTGTGCTTAAACTGTTTTTGCAAAAAAAAAAGATTAGATTAATTCAAAACATAAAAAAGTTATGAGATGTTTTCTGTTTTACAGATTGTATTTATTCCACCAACGACATGTAATTTAATATTTCAAAAAAAAATCTAGATAAGAACCAATCATCATTCACTTGTCTTCCATCATTGTGACGTTCAGAACATCCCATCTGTTTTTCACTACAATAGCGCCTTCTGACGGTTGCAATCCACCAACAATGTAATACACTGGGGCGATCGTTGGAGCACGAATGAGCATCGTTAACGCTGATTTGTAATCAGTCGCGGTTTCAAGCACCTTTATTAATGATGAACTTTGTTAAAACAAATAAAAATCGAACAAATCGCCAAAAGAAACAATGTTTTGAACTTTGATTGTTTTGTCATCAAACAAGTTAATTATTGATAAGTCACGAGGTATTGTTTGTTTATTGCTGCAACTTCCTCAGCTGCTTTGCTGCATCGAATTGTGGCATGCATCAACTTCACATTGCACTTCACTTTCCTTGGTTTTGATTGGCTAAACCTGCAATCCTGCATGTTATGAATTGCTTATAGTACAGCACTTGGATTATTTTCTTTATAAAACAACTTCCAGGCAGCAAATACAAACTAGTTCCACAGTGACTAATGTAGCGATCCCAGCTACCAGCTCTTGCTACCAGCAGCTCTATGTTACTTTGAATAAAAACATCAAAGAAATTACTTACCATTCTTTCCAGAAAGAAAGTTGGCCATGATTTCTCTAAAGCTGAAAGAAGGTTTTCCCAAATTTCTCCTTTGTTTCTCTGATCACCACTGACTGAAAACGCTCCATGTTTGGCCCCAGTGACGACCCCGACGTACCCCGCATAAGTGGTTGCCATGAACAAGGTCTGGAAGATAATTAACAAGACTTAGTAAATAACTCGGGCAAAAAATCTGTTCCTGGAATTGAAAAGTTGTCCAACAACAAATACTTCACACCAAAATCATAACTTTAGAGGAGATTTAACAAACATTTAGAACAAGGGATTTCTTA
This sequence comes from Aplidium turbinatum, assembly GCF_918807975.1. NCBI lineage: Eukaryota > Metazoa > Chordata > Ascidiacea > Aplousobranchia > Polyclinidae > Aplidium > Aplidium turbinatum. Next base: position 26,793,432 of record NC_137480.1, read on the forward strand.
CACTAAAGCGGCGAAGCTCCCAAGGAGGACAGAGATATATTTGTTGAGATTACCTCCATCTGATCTTGATCAGTTAATTGCTGTCTCGTAACTTTAAAGACGGCAACTATAAAGTATATTGAAAAGTGCTATAGCGATAAGACGAAGGCAATTGCGGATATTTCGGTTCAACATATTTGTGTGAGCAGACGTTCTCAGTTATAAACTTAAACTGTGTGCATGTGCATCTATGTACATATGCAACTATGTGCATGTGGTCTATGTACATGTGCAACTGTGTGCATGTGGTCTGTGTACATGTGCAAATGTGCGCATATGCATCTGTATGCATGTGTAACTGTGTGCATGTGCAACTATGTGTATGTGTATCTGTATGCATGTGTATATATGTACATGTGCAACCGTGTGCATGTGCATCTACATGCATGTGCAACTGTGTGCATGTACATCTGTGTGCATGTGTATTTGTGTGCATGTGCATTCTTTCTTTACGCAAAACAAGATTGTCAGAGGCCATCGGGCCGCGAGCATGTTTGCACTATCGAATCCGGCCCACCTGGGAAAAATTTTGGACACTCTTGCACTAAACAAACAGTAAGTCCACTGGTCTAGCCTGGAAGGGCTTGGTATGCCAACGTGGTGATGACGTCATCAAAAAAATGATGTGAATGAATGAATCGCTACAGAGTTGCGCATTGTGGCCAGCTGAAATCCGTTCATGTTGTCACAGATGCCACGTAATAAAGTTTGTTACGAATACCTTTCCCTCCTTCTCGAAGTTGACTTGCATCGTCAATGGTCTGAGACGGTCCGGAACCGCGTAATCCAAGTTCCGTCCATGAATGATCCTTCCAATCCTATCGACAGTCACAATGCTGGTGCATGCCCTGCAGTGATCAAAAATTGTTTCATAATATGAAGGATTTCTTGAAATTGTTGATATAATTCTTCATTACTTTACCTACAAATAAGCTCGTTACTGCTGCTTCAGTAAAATTATTTTATTCAGACAACTTGGTTGATTGTTCAATTTGAAATAATCGAAAAAATAGAAAAAATAATATAAATACTTGAAGTGGCTGCTGTTAAAAGCTGAAATGTCGTAAGCAAGATTGGCCGCCACAATTTCTCCCAGTCCAATATTAAGGGCAGCACTGACTCCTCTCATTTCATCGGCAAATGGATGGGGGATGTAGCGGTCGAGGTCGGCGGCCACCGCTTCAACTATTTCAACAAGAATCTTGGAAGGAAGATACTTGCTGAAATATAAAAGCATAACTCAATATCAGATATGTGTACATCAGCTTTGAAATTGATCAAACGTCAAAGAGTATAACTTTTTAGAAATCAAGCCTTCATTCATTCACAATGTAGTAGAAACAAGACCTCATCTTGTAATAATGAGATGTTGAGAGGTATGTTCACTGGAGAAATGTGGCCATGAGTTCCAGTGGTGGCTCGTGGCAACTTTTATTGGATAGGCTGCAAAAATCATTTACATAGTTTTACATTACATTCACCTATTTTACAAGGGTAAGGTGCAGCCACAGGTGGGTTCACTGTCTGGAGGAGTCAAAAATCTTTAGTTTGTTTCGAGATGAATTTCTATCCAAGCCTGCTCACAACAAAATGGTGACTAATACCGGTCGGTATGACGCAACTCCAAACAAGTGCACACGGCATTTCAACCAAGGACTATGCTTTCTGCTACCAAAAGTGTGTTTCAGTTCTAACACATGTTTCAGCACAACACATTAAATCTTGAACTACCGGGGATGTCCTCGCAAGGCTTGGTTGGGTCAGGCTTAACCACCTGCAAACTGGCGTCGGCCGCTTTCGTCCGGACATGCACAAGTTGGGCCTGGCTCCTTCATCAGAATGCGAGTGTGGTGCCACGGAACAGACTGCAGACCATGTCATCCACCACTGCCTAACCCACCGGCCTGCACACGGTGCGCATGGTCTGAGGGTCCTGGATGACGAGACTGCTGAGTGGCTGATGCTTTCCTGCGCTCCAATCTACCCTGGAAAGATCTGCTCATACGCCGATGAGTGATTGGGCCTTGTTCATTGGCTTCCTTGCCTTCCCGTCCACTTAATCTAAATCTCCAACCACCAGGTGTCAGCCTGGATGCGACAAAGAAAGAAAAAAGGACAATGCCGCAGCCAGAAAGAAAATTTAAGGCGGAAGAAACTATTGGAGGGCAAACAGTTACACTTCAAATACAGAGTTTGTTTAAAAACAAATAAAGAGTTAATGATAGCTACTGATTGCAGCCAAACATTTATTAAACGTCATTCAACATGTAACATGATGTCATTAAAACGTTGTAATAGCAGTAAAAACCCATTTTTTGGGGAAGGCAATATGCGATTTTGGGTCTTTGATTGCTTTCCCAACATCCGCGGCTACGTCGTTAGTGAAGGTTTGTTTGCGAACAGCAGTAGCTAGGCAAATTAGTTGTCAAGACAACGAAACGTCGCACCTGGTCAAGGCGTTGATTGCAGCTTTGACGTCATCTGGGTTGAAATGACTGAGAGCCTCTGTCCACCTGGAAACAATAGAATAATTGTGACGCATGTGGCAACTTTAGCCAATCGCAAACGGTGGGGTCCGGTTATCGAAGCTTTTGGATGTTTTTTTTTTGTAGTAGGCTAGAAGAATGAACTTAGACAAAATACAACGTGGCCGAAAAAAAATCAGTTATAAAATAAAATCTAGCAAACAGTATGATCAGGCTTCATATTTCGCTTTTAAGGGATTTTATTTTTAAGGGATGGAAGATTGCCAACTGTTATCTAATACAGAGATGTACGTATACGCCCCATACTGGCGGCGTAGACTTTTTGTTTACGCTAACGCTTGCGGCCACATTTTTTTGGATAGTTTGCGCTTGAGGCTACACCGTAAAGTTTTCGCGGTTTTTTAGCGCATAGCGTCAACGCATACTTTTTAATGTCTTTTTTTCGCTACAACACGTCAATACCTTCCAGCGCTGCAGTTGAAAGAATGTTTTCAATGGGCAAAGACATATTGGAACCAAAACACAGCAAAATGTCAGATGAACACTTTCAGATGCTTAGGTATCTTCGTGGAAATTCAAAATAAAACTTGTTTGTTTCGAGTGGTTTATACCGTGTGAATGTTTGGCACCTAGCAAACAAAATGAGTTTACGCTAGTGTATGCGCTGACGCCACCAACTTTTTTTACAAGTTACGTTGACGCATACGGCGTATGGTTTTTCGAACGTTTGCGTTTGCGCTGACGGCGTCAATATTTTTTGTATGCACGTACATCACTGATCTAATATAAGGGAAAAACTTATTTGCTATGTAGAAAAAGTGTAAAATTATCACGATAAACATATTTTTTAGTAATAATGACGCCATAAATCTGCAACCAACCTTTCCTTGGCAGGTAAGTCGAGATTCACGGTGAAGGTTTTTGCAGGAATGGCTGTTGCGTCATCTTTAGCTATAGCGATTTGATCGGAGGCCGGCCAACCGACGACACATCCGGTGAGAGCAAAAACTAGAAGCAGTCTCATCGCTTTGAAACAACCGTAAAGTTTTCTAAATCTACTCAAGAGGTATTCGATGAAGAAAGCCAAGCAGCGTTGGCTATATCATACATGAACTATTGTATCAGTCAGAGTATATACCTAATAGCCTCTCTTGCTCAGTAAATCTTAACCCTCCCAGACTAAAAGACTTATGCCTCGCCCACTACAACCTATGTGTTGGAAGGGGTAAAAGAAAGTTTCAGGGGAGTAAAGCATCTGTTGGAGGAGGGAAACGTCCTTGAACATGCGAACAGTATTGAAACGTTGCAGGCTTAATAGCAGACTAAAACATATTTTTGAAAGGCGAGATAAAACTTTGGGGGGCAATTGTTCTTTGACCCTCCCCGTGGCTACGTGCCTGCTACATTGCAACCGTTGTTTGACAACAAGAATGTTGCATATCACAAATACGTTTCCAGCTGAAAGACATTGCCTTAATTTGTGAAACCGAAAGTTACCCTGTTTGTTTAAACTAGGTTCATGCAATTCGTATTCTACCGCACTATAAGATAACCCTGGCATTGAACTTTTGTGCCGTAACAATCACCTTTGCTATCGCGATATTCTTCCTACAACGCGACCAGAAACAAACGCCGCTCCTACCACTGGAAGCGACAGCTAACTTTGCTTGCACCAGGAACAAATACCAAACACGATTCTGGCAACTGATTAACAACCAGCGCTATGCATGAGTGGTTTTGTAACAAGACAATTTGATGCGTTTAATTCAGTTCGTCGGTAACGTTTCAACCTTTAGGGTGTTCCTTTCCTGGTGGCGATGTTTCACGACTACGCTGAGAAACTACTGGAGCAGCTGCTCTTTTTCCTCTTCATTTAAGGCAAGCAGACTTTCCGCTCCGTTTGCGTTAGCTCAGTATGACGGCCAGAGTTGATTCTTGCTTTGAACTTTGAAAATTAAAGAAGAGAAAGAGTGTTCCCCTGAAGACCATCAACACTTTTGATAACGCATCAAGATCGATCAACATAGTCGTAACATATGATAATAATAATAATCGTGTGTTTATTTGCGCCCATTGCGATAACATACAGTAGGCTACACTGCGATCACAGATGCGATACAACAGACGACAGAAAGCAGCGAAGTGACATTTAGTCTTCGAGTCAGCTGCTTCCTTTATGTTGGCTTGCCATTAAGTGTCTTTGCCGAGACACAGCCGCGTGCTCTGGAGCGGTGTCGAACCCACGTCCTTTTGAACGTCGCGCAGTCGTTAAACTGATTGTTTTGCTTTGGTATCATGCACGTTATAACGTTTGTTGCTTCCAGGGGCGCCGGAACGATTTTTGACTGGGGGGCAAGATTACAAAAAAAGGGCACTTTTGTTAACTAAAAGGCCATTTTTTTTTTCAAGTTTTAAGATAAGATATAGCGACAATGCTAATCTATCAGCTCACTATGTATTGAGTAATGATAGCCCACAAGTGTCCGGTATACAAAGAAGGGTATCATACTATGTTATAATGATGTCACCTACTGTCAAGCTTTAAAGCAGCCCGCGGCCATGGCCGCTAAGTAGTGCTTGAATGACCGCGGGTGCTACCTCCTCAAATCGGCCAAGTTTGGCTGCCGGTCTCTTTTAGCCAATTATTTAATTTCGCAATAGAATGATCGTGGATTAACTGTCGAAAATATGTAGTGTTAAAGAGTGACGCAAAATTAGGTCAGCGCGTTATAATCGCCACTGTTGCATTGTGCGGGGATATTTGTTATTGATTGAATATATCCATCTGCGATCACCAGCGCTGTAAGTCTTGTTTGTAATTCTCGACGTTTATTTTAACAAAGTCTTAATCCGAAGTGCTAATTTACATCGGCTGGCAATATTGTCGTTTTTATGTCGATTCGATGTTGTCGGACATTGAATCGTTGTTAAAAAGGAGAACTAGATTAGTTGACATCCGAGGGGAAAACATTTTTGATCATATTTTGCAAAAATTATGCTTCTTTTAGTAATGTCCTTCACATCATTGAAATACTTATTTTATTACCTTGCCGTCATCGTCAACACATGTCATGTCGAACGTTGTTTTTCGTTGCTAAAAGAAAAATTCTAGGGGAGTGGCGAACTTTTTTAAAATCAGCCACATTGGAGACACTTGTGCGAGTGTCGTTAGATAGTCCCGCAGAAGGCTACTGGATTACAATCTCGATTAAGCAGTTATTGCGTGGTGCACCGATTCTATTGTAGGACGTCGCCCAGGCTTCAACAATGCTAAGTGATCATTTTAGCATTGTTGCAAGTTTACTTCTATTTGCTTATGCTATCGTTATTTTGGCCGCCAAGCACGCAGATTTGGCCGCCGAGAAGGAGCTCCCGGTAGGCCACGAAGGGTGTCGAAAAAAAAGCTAGTTTTAAGACCTGTAGCCTACTGTGTTGCAAAATTTTGTGCCGTAAATATTATTTTGAGGCAAAAATGAAAGATTATAATTAGGCTAAAAGCGAATAGCAGAAATTGTTATATTGCAAAATGTGCAGTAGCTTACATCAGGGTTTCCCAAACTTTTTTGGGCCACGGACCACTATTTGTAAATCTGTTTATTCGCGGACCCCCAATACAAAGGTAAAAATAAATAAAACCAAATTTTGTTTATTTAAAAAACTGACAACATCAATGGGACGGACGGGATTGCTTCTTATTGCATAAGTCATCAATTCTCGGAGTTATTTGTGAAAGACAAACTCGTAAGCCAGGGTCCACGGAAAGTCTGAACCTGTATTTTGTCTTCATGTTGGTAAGAGCTGAAAATGCTGTCTCAATCAATCAATCAATCAATGTTTTATTTGTCAGTAACAGGAACATAGGTACATGTTTGAAATATGCAATATACACAGTACAAAAGTTACACAAGTTCCCATACTGACAGGGAGACAACGAGACGACCATACGGTCTACTAGTCAATTGCCACCCTACGGAAATTACGGTTTTGCCATTTAAAATAAGCTTACAAGAGAAAAAATAATAATTGAAACGTTCCCGCGCTTCAAGAACAGCATACGCACAAAAACAAAAAAAAACATATTGATGATAACATAGGCCAAAACACAAAATTCCATGAAGCAAGCAGAGAATAATCAAGCTTCCGAAGAAACTGACAAGTTGGTTTCCATAACATATCACTTACGATGCACTGTAGCTTTGTAAAATTAACGTTTTGATCTCTTTTTTGAAACAATGAAATGATAAGTTTTTTAGCTTACTTGGAACCTCTGACCAGAGCATTGAACCCAATACCTGCATGGACTTCTTACCAAATTCTGTGTTTGATCTATTTATAAAATAGTTGTTGCTTGTTTGATATCTTGTGTTATGCTGATGAATAGATGAAGCATTTGTAAATAAATCACAATACGTAGACGGATACTCATTCATATGAACTTTGTAGGCTACATATGTTTTTTTATTTCAATGTTATGTATGTCTTTTAGTTTCAAGATGTTCATTTTGAAAAATAAAAAATTAGTGTGAGCAGTGGCGTACGCAGGATTTTGTCAAGGGGGGGGCCATTGACAGTAGGCGTATAGCCATAAATTTGTAAAAGAGGGGATTGACAAGGGCGGGCGAAGCCCGACAGCGTTTTTGCCTGAGAGGACACCCAGCGGCGGGGGGGTCAGGGGGGCCTCCCCCAGAAAATTTTGAAAATTACTTTGAATTTGGTGCATTCTGAGAGCATTTTCAACAAAAATGTGGGTATGAATATTCCTGTAAAATGGTGCTGTCAGGTGGCATAACAAAAGGATAAGATCATGTTTTCTTCGGCATTTTTCGGAAATAAAGCTAAGTCTCTATGTTTTCTTGTTGCTAATTCCTGGCTGAGATGTTTGAATGTTAAGCATCATTCCCAAGCATAAAGAGACTGAAGGCATGATTTTCAATATCGTGATGTCACACGCGTGCCAAAGGGGGGTTGTAACCCCCAAACCCCCCCTGGCTACGCCACTGGCCATTGATATCCCAGACGTCTTCATGATATCCCAGTATGGTTTTAGTTTAGACTTTATCCATTTTTTTCTCACAATAATAGGCTTACAGAACACTACGGGTGGGGTTGGTGGATTGGGCCATGTATTTCGTATTAGCTTAGTCTATAGAACAACATTGTTAATTGCTCTGACAGTGCAATCCAAAACATATTAAATGCCTTAATCTACGTTGTTAACTACTAAAACATTTTTAAGGGGGGGGGGGGGGGGGGGGGCATGGCCAAATGGCCCCCCCCCCTGCGTACGCTAGTGAGTGTGAGCATAGTAATTTTGTTTCGTAATTATTCTTATAACCTTTTTTTGTAATTTTATTAAAGGATCCAGTGCACTGTCACAGGCCTTTCCCCAGCTTGAAATACAATATTGCAAATGACAGTAAATCAAAGCGTGATACACATCTTTTAAAGTGTCTGTGTTGACATAATTCTGAGTTTAAGCAACGCCATGGCCATGAACCTTTTGCTACTTTTCCGCAAATTTTATCTATGTGATATTTCCATGTTAATTTGTTATCTATGTAAACGCCAAGGTATTTTATTTGATCTTTTTGTTGAATGCTTGTGTTACCAATGTTAATGTTAAAATTTTTTATGTGTTTTTTATTTGTTATTAGCATGTATTCAGTTTTTGAGAAATTTAACGATAATCTATTAAGCTTCAACCAGTTGTAAACTTTTTGCATTTCGGCATTCACATTGTTCTGCAAATTTATTTCACATTTGTCGCACATGGTAAGTTTGGTGTCGTCAGCAAATAGTTTAACATTCATGTTTGTTGAATTTGGTAAGTCATTTATATACAGTAAGAAAAGAAGGGGTCTCAATGTCGATCCTTGGGGCACACCGCAGGTAACCTGTCTTGAGTTTGAAGAGATTCCATTGACGACCGTGTGTTGTAGACGATTGCTGATATAGCTTTTTAACAATTGTAATGGAAGGCCCCGAAAACCATATGTTTGCAGTTTCTGTATGAGAATAGTTTGATCAACTGTGTCGAAGGCTTTAGCTAAAACACATGTCTCACACATGTAGGTCGTGGCAAAAGGCAATAAAATCTTAGTTGCTTTTAGCGATAGCAATGGGTATTCCTCCACAACACTCAACCAGAAAGATGCAACAGCTGTTTGATTGAAACTAAGCATTATACTTCGATCAGATGATAATTCGGCTAATTCTTCTTCTTCTCGTCCTGACAGATCAGTCTTTGTAACAACAAAAGGGTTTAAAATCCAGTCAAAATTCTCATATGTCTCTTTTCAAAAATACTTCTTGAAATGTGCAGAAAGAAATTCCAAATGTTGTGTAACGTCAGAGAAAATCAACTCTGTATTAATTGAGGGTTTGTTGGTAATGTAGTCACACAGAACAGGAAACGTAAAATGCACAATATTATCATTTATCCTTGTTTCCCATATGTTAAGTTTCTTTATGAATGCTGTTATTTTGTTTGTTTGCGGCAATTATCTTTGACAGGGTACGTACTTTACAACGTATATGTGTGACTTTTTAATTTCTTGTCATATCACCATGGACCACCTGTGCAGTCGTCGCGGACCACAGTTTGGGAAACCCTGGCTTACATGACCTTAAAAGGGCACCATTGCCCTCCCTGCTCCCCCATCTGCAGAAAAATCGCCCCCCTCGCTTCCGCGCCCCTGGTTGCTTCTACCTTCTTTTAGACCTCAGTGATGTTCAGGGGCGTTGACAAGGGGGTCTAGGTGGTACTTTTGGACCCGGAATATTTAAGGGGCCCGGATTTAAAAAATTCCCCGCGACTGCAAACATCATCAAGATCTTAATATAATCAGATCTAAAGGAATTGCCATCAGAGGATAAAACAGCCATTTCAGCAGTCAGATGGTAAAGTACCGGGCCCCCTTCTGGGTACCAGGCCCACTTCAGCTTTCTGGTGGTAAAATAGCCACTTCAGCCACCAAGCAGTGAAATAAGACTTTAGTCTATAGTGATTTCCCTAACCACGAATATTACCTGAAACACGAATTTCAAAATAAACAGGCTAATATTTGTTCAAACTGAAATGACACAGGTAAGAAGGTTGCTATCCCTATTTTTGCACTAAAAATTAGACCAAAACCTCTTTTCAGATTGCAGCAATTAGTAAGTGTTTGACCTCGGACCAAACACCTTTCACAAATCAAATTGAAAACTTTCTGACTGTCTGCACTAACTTTGCTATAAATTCTCTTCTTGTGAGCCTGGAATGACCAGTGAAACATCAATGAAATCGGGAAGTAATCAGGGGTGGGCATTCACATTCCAGGCCAATTTGCGGCCATTTCCAGAGTCTAGCATCATGTTACAAATAAAAATTCGAAAAAGCAACCGCTAGATATAGTAGCCTAAGTTTTGCGGTTCAAGAAATTTTAAATTTGCGCAAGATTTGTTGAATGACCATGCTTAAACGACATCAATGAAAGTTTGTACACAACCTTTATATTCATAACTTTGGCGATTAAGGGGGCCCGAAAATAAATTGGTACCGGGCTCGAGAAATCCTGTCAACGGCCCTGATGATGTTTGGCATATGCTACTTTGTTTTTAGTTGTGATGGTCAGAATTGAATACAAACTGAACCGTACTACTGGCAGTAGCCGACAGAATGGTACTGTACCAACCTTAAAGCTAGACTCCCCCAAACCAATGTATGCACATTGCACAACGTTGCCATTTTAGCTTATTATGTCTGCTGTTGCTGCGTTTCAACTTGGGCCTAAAATCTTCCTCCAGGTGGTAACTTACTTATAACCTACCGTTGTCTGCCGGTCAGTAAAGTTGTGATTGATGCGTCACAGAAGTGCGATGATGACGCATTGAGTTGCTTCATACTGGAATGTGTTGCCCTGTCAGTGTGTTTGGTGAAAAAAATATGAAAGAATGTGGAATATCGCGATCTTAACTTATATTAGCATTTCTAGGCAAAACTAATGCGAAATAGAATTGGTCTGGAATATATCGCAAGAATGTGAAGATGGCCTCACACTTGTCCACTGGATGTGACTTTCAAGATATGTTTTATTGCACTTGACGTATGGTAGGCTAAAAACACACCAACAGTATAATGAATCAACAACAATGAAAACTGGCCGCATACGTAATTAACAATATGGCGTCCAGCTCCCTTGTGGCTTCATGATGACGTCATAAGCGCAATGAAGCAAACACAGGAAAGTAGCGACGACAAAGGTAAATATCCTACACATGCAATACCGTGCAAACTCCTGTGTAACGCAGTAAAGTGAATGATCAGGGAACATCAGCTTCCCTCCATAGAAGCACGAACGTTAGTGAAGCAGACAGTAAAGATATTCTTCTGTGAGGCAACAACGGGAATTAAGACGAAACACTGTAAAGATAAAATCTACATCTAATGATTTGAAACTTTTTAAGGAAGCGTCAACAAGTGCAGTGTATTAATGACGTCATTGAATCCTACGTCATGGCTGCGTGATGAAACGCGAGTAGCAATGTAGACCTTGTGGATTCGTGATGGTGGATTGGTCGATGGGTGAGCATGATGAAAGAATCTGCAGAGGCAATAGAATGGTAACAATGTGGGATAAAACTTCACTATCTTGCATACGAACAGTGCTGCGCTTTGTAAAACAGTTAAAACGTAACAAGCCAGAAACTGATGTAGCTTTGTATCTCCCATTTCTAGGAGGAAGTTTAGTGAGTCATCCCGACAATTGATGCCGTGTCCTTAAACGCGATTACCTCAGCGGCAGAAGACAAGTCTCACTCGGTTGGTCCATCGAACCTGACCATTGTCTTGTACGCGCCGGCATCGCTAGCGCTCATGATTGTTGTGAAGGTTGTCTGCTCGTTCAGTACGGGAGGGGTGGACAGGACCTGAATACAAATGCAGGGGTGATTATGAAGGGGTGGACAGGACCTGAACACAAACGCAGGGGCGTGGTTACGGTGGACAGGATCTGAACACAAATGCTGGTGGATAATTAATCTACTCATGAGATGAGGAAGCTGGATACTTCTGCTACTGAAATAATTATTATTATCCACCTTAGCTGCCTGGGAACGATCTTTATCTTTAAACCAGGGAGCGACCGTCCGCTCATTATCGAAATATTTCTTCCATATCGGCGCAATTGTGGCAGGGACAACTGTTTCAGCTGCTGAGCACCGCCAGCACAACATTAACCCGGTCGACCGTCGTATCATCCAACAGGCAAATGGTGTGGTACCTATGTATGACGCTCAGTAACTGCTGCCCATGTACTGGCTGTGTTGATTTATCGGAACTTTGCCTTCCGTGCATCACAATTGTCGCAAATTTGATGTCATAATTCTACTTTCGCTCCAATGTCATAACAGAAGTCATAGTCATCAAGAACAGTTATGTTGCCAGACAACCACAAAGGAGGGTTTCTGTCACAAAAGCGAACAGCCTTCTAGAACAAAGAGCTAACCAAGAAATGAGGAAAGCAGCATTCCTAATCGGCCAATACATGGGAATGCACAGGGACAAACTAAATGGGAAACTTTCGCGGTTTGCAAAGAATTTAAACAGAAGTGAAAGCGGCAATCCCGATTCCGCGAACATCAGAGAAGCCAACAATGCACAAACCCTACAAACGAGCATCGACTAATGGCGTCGTGCTGATGTCACAATGCAGGAACTATAACCGTAAGTGGAAGCGTCGTCTGATGGGGAAACGTTTCCAAAGTGGTCATAGCGCGATTGCCGCCAGGTCACAAGACAAAACAATAAAGTTTACATTCAAATATAGACACATACAAACAAATAACATTTTGTTGTCGATTTCGTGACAAAGCAATGTTACACGAAACAGGCTTCATCGCTTTCACGCTTCATACCGGCACGATTTAGCGGGAAGCATCACGTGACCAGCCGAACATTGCGGAATAAGCGGGAAAAATAGTTGCCTAGCAACAAACCTGGTACAGTCGATCCGTGTCCATCTTGTCCTTCCCCACAGCCATCATGGACTTAACTGCAGCGTGTCGCCGGTTGTCGGACTTGGGGGGTTTCTTCCAGGGGTCGTAGTTCGTCTCCACCAGAAACCACCTGAAAGAGATGTAGGTTACCATGGATACCCTCCATACCCCACCAAGTGACCGGGGTGAGGCCTAGAGCCGCTCAAGTTATTCAGTTCAGGAAGTTGAAAGTCTCAGTCTCCAAACTTAGTTTCATTTTTTCCTTTTCTCGTCGAGGGAACTGACACTGCAACATTTGCATGTTTTAATTGCAGTAAATTTTTGAAGGGTGGAAATTCCATAATCATAAGTTGACTAAATGTGCGTTCTCGGATGCTTTGCGATGTCATACAGTTTGACGTCAGAGGCTTGCCCGACAGCAATTATGTCACAACACATAAACAAATCAGTAGCTCACGGATGCCTAGGGTAGTTGTCCATATGTTTCACCAACGCCACATCCTCCCCATTCCGCACCACCAAGGCCCCCTCGCTGGGGCGGATACCCCCCAGGATGAAGTAGACGGGGGCGTCCGTGGGGGTGTTGATCAGTTGGTTGAGGGCGCTCTTGTAATCTGATGACTCATCAAGGACCTGAAGGTTCAACACAGTGTTGCCAGATGAGTAATTAATTTGGTTCAACAAAACAGGTACTTGTCGCCACAAAGGGAGCTGATGCTGCGGAATTGATCTTCCATACAGTTACTCAAAGTCTAAATACAAAGTCTGCAGACGTTGAATTACTATAAGACTGAAGATGAACATTTTTAACTGGGGAGAGACCTGCGGCCAAAATAATAATAAATTAACAAACTGTTTGACACTGCTCATAATATTTTCGCACATGTTCACAAACTGCGCAATGCGCTTATGCTCCAAATCTCTTTTCATGGTTTAACCCATTTTTATTGTTCAATCACAAAGAGCTTGGATTACCTTTCGTGCAGCAAAGAAAGTGATGTGGCCGCCCTCCAATGACGTAATAATGTTTTTCCACAATGTTCCATAATTTCTCTGATCGCCGCTCAGTGAGAATGCTCCATGGCGAGTTCCAGTGGTCACTCCAACATAGCCAATATATGAACTTGCTGTGTAAACTGCCTAGAAATTTGCATAAAGTTATGCTTTCACTTAATTGAAATAGGGACTGGAGGGAAAAGTTGGCCAGCTGCGCATTAGTGTGTCTGTGGTTCGACCTTTGAAAGGGCGCCGGTTCGACAACGCTCAAGAGCATGAGGCTGTGTCTTTGGCAGGACACTTAAATGCATGCCTGAAGGTGGACACAAAGATTGGCTTCCTTGCCTTCCGGTCCACTCAATCTAAATATTCAACTGGCGGGCGTAAGCTTGGATACGACAAAAAGTGTTGGTAATCACTTCTTTAAGTTCTTTGCCACCTGAGTCATAAATCATAGGAACAAGGTCGAAAGTGAAACGACACAAGTGACTGCCGTATCTATTGTGGTATCTTATAGCCTACCGAATGACAAGTATCTTAGTCTGGTCACCCGGTACGAATCGGTTTCACTGCTGCAACGCCATTTTAACTTTTTGAAACTGAATAAAGACCCAGCCCATCGTTATATTTACAACCGACCTTTCCATTCCTTTGAAATTCCACCTGAATTGTGAGGTTCTTCAGAATCTTGGGAAGAATATAATCAAGATTGCGGCCATGAATAATGCGGCCTGTCTTATCAACGGCAACAATGCTTGTGCAAGCTCTGAACAACAACTTGCCAATTAACTTCCACACCAACTTCATGAAAACATTACCTCGTCGGTAAACTGCGAGTTTCGCGGCATGTCTCAATTGTCTCAACATACAAGGATGTACAAACTAAAGCAAAAATAAATTGTTTAAAAGCTTAATTAATTTTTTCATGTGCAATCAACGCACTTAAAACAAGCCGTTGTTGTACTCCATCCGTGCAAGGCAGGTGGATGAGTGAAATTAGCATGACCAGAAGCTGTGACTGTATTAAAATGTTGCACCATAGGCATACGAAGCCGAGAAACGTAATTAGACTTAATGTATTCACGTTTATTACTGCATAGTAACATTCACAGAAAACAAAACTAAAACTAAATTTCAAATCAAACGTTTTCGACATCACATTTTGGCAAAGTGTTTTGATTGTGGGAAATGTGATAAAGAAAAAGATTTACTTGAGGAATGAGGATAGCAATTTGTAAAACAGAGGATAGAGTTACTCTCATGGCATGAAACAGTGACATATTTCTGTTATTTGGGTGATCAAATAAATGGAAACGGTGGATGCTAAGCAGCTGTGATAAGAAAGACAAGGCTGGGTTGGGAAAAGTTCAGGAAATGTGGGGATTGGGAAAATGTTATACCGTACGGAAAAAGTTTTTGTTAAAAATGAAAGGGAAAGGATATCAGAGTTGTGTGCGGCTTGTACTATTACATGGCAGCGAAACATGGACATGGATATTATTAAGAGAGAGTGAACTGGCTATTCTGAGAAAAAAGGAAAAAGCAATGGTGAGAGCAAAGTGAGGGGTGAAAACAAGGTAGGAGAAAAAGAGTGAAGAGCTGATAGATACGCTAGCAACGAGGAAGACTATTGAACAACTTGCAAGGGCAAATGGCGTAAGATTGTATGAACCTGACCAAGGAGAGAGGAAGAAAGTTTTCTTTGAAAGGCTTTGACTTTGAAGGTAGATGGGAAGAGGAAACGGGGACGCCCAAAAAGAACATGGAAAAAACAATTGAATGAGGCAGACAAAGTCGGACTGAAGGAGGAAGATGCACAGGATGGAAGCAAGATGGAGAATAGGAGTTAAGGCAATCGCTACAAGCAAAGAATTGGCCACCCCCACTAGTGGAGGACAAAACCGAATTTGGATGATGAGGATGTCCTTTTTGGGCATACTATATATATACAGTAATTTTATGTACATCTGAACAAAAAAATTGTTAAACATTAATTATCAATTAAAATGAAATGTATTGAACTGTTTCTGCAAGAAAATTTTTTTCTTGATAGCCGAGCTTGAATGACTGCACAAATTAATGACTAAATGAGCTAAACACTTTGCAATACCAAATATTTTGTATGACTCACTTAATGCTGCTATTAGCGTACGCTGTAAAGTCATAAAGGATGTTGGTGAGGACAATGTCACCCAGGGAGATTCCAGTCGCCGCACTTAACCCCCTCATTTCGTCAGAATATGGCTGAGCTATGTAGCGATCCAAATCACCAGCGATCCGTTCAACGGCAGCCGCCATCTCAGGGGATTTAAACATCGGCCTGAAAGCAATTGGTAAAACACTAAAAGTAATGTTTGCAAAATCCAAATAAAGATAGAGCTTCGATGGAGAGTTTGTCTTACAGAAAGTTTCAATAAGGCTTTCTTTGTTTGAAGATAAATATTGTGCAGTAGCCTATCAAACAAGCCGAATGGAAATGTGTCTTTGTAATGGCTGGACCTTTCTTTAAACTTACCGGAGCAAAGCTTGGATTCCTTGTGCAAAATAATTGACATCAAATTGGTGAACCAATGCGCGCCACCTGAACAAACAAAATAATCAGTCGGCTAATCAAACAGGAAACATTGCCTCCACCTGATTCAATGTATTTTTCACATAATCTAATGTTGATATGCCAAACTACCAGAACATCACCATCTTCGGTGATGAAATGACAATCAGACAGTAGGTTATTGCTAAAACATACCATATCAAGACATTTTCTGATATCTCACCGCAACCCTGAGCAATGGGTTCAAATGAGATGCCTGGCAAACAATCAAATTCAAAACAAGATCTTAGTTGAATATAAAACTTCAAAGCAAAAACGAAACAAGAATAATTGTAAGTTACAAAGTTCCCCATATCAAAAGTCACCAAAATCACACCTACCGATCCATTGGAGCCTGATCAAGGTTGACAACGTATGATTTAGCTTGTGTGGCATTGTTCTTATTCTCCATCTTATCCATCGTTAAGACATAGTTTGAACGACTAGGCATCGATGACCCAAAGTGAACAACCAACAAAAGTGAAAACAATTGACACAGATTCATTGTGATTGTTAACACGATAGATGACAATGAATCTTCATATAAAACAAAACTGAAAAACGTG
Source organism: Aplidium turbinatum (assembly GCF_918807975.1). NCBI lineage: Eukaryota > Metazoa > Chordata > Ascidiacea > Aplousobranchia > Polyclinidae > Aplidium > Aplidium turbinatum. The sequence goes on from NC_137480.1 coordinate 26,810,087, forward strand.
AAATAAACAATTTTATAGTCAGCTGATGATGAGTGCAATTAAATAATAAAATAGAATATTAAATAAAAAGAATGGAGCTCAATCCATCAATGGTTGGAAAGATCTGTCATCAACATCATCAACCAATTTTGATTAGGCCTATATACAGGCCATAAACTAATCCTCATGTTGAGAGTGTCTAATCCTCACGTTGAGAGTTGGGTTGGCAAAGTCCATGGACTACAAGGCCATGCTTTACAAAAAAGGTAATATTATTATTAGTTCTTCCTAAGTCAGTTTCGATCTACCTTGACCCGGCTGTGCTGCACCTGACCTGCGAGATCCAGCTGTTTACAGTCAATGTTTACAATAACAAGTATATATAGCCTACCATACATAAAACCAGCCATGTTTTGTTTAACACTTGTATATTCATTGATAACTGAACAGAAGCTAAGAGGTATATATCAGCATCTGTAGCGCACTATTTAAAGGTAGGCTTCCCAGGGTGCACCCTAATTTGTCCCCTGAACACTTAGCCCCCGATTTCATCCCCTGAAAAGATCGAGAAAAAATTACAACAGAGTCGAAGTCACTTTTTTCGAATCTTTTCAAGGGCCAAAATAGGTTGCATCCTTATTGAGAAATGTTTCTATTTCTAACCAAGGGTTAGGAATTAGGTTAGGGTTAAACATGTTTCTATTTGTAACCTTAACCCTTAATAAGGATTCAACCTATTGCCTATTGGTTAGGGTCAGGGATAGGGTTAGAAATTTATAAGTGTTTTCTATATCTAACCTTAATAAGGATTCAACCTATTTCGTCCCCTGATTTCGGGGCACGAAGTGTTCAAGGGACGAAATAGGTTCCATCCGGCTTCCCATGTATAGCTGCAGTCGTGCAATGACATCCCGAGCATGACAGTAGTGGTCAAAAGTGAGAAAAACTAACTGGTAAAGGTGATCAGGTACTATGACACTTCCTCAAATGGGCGATCAACCTAACACAGAAAGCAATCATTAAGAAAATAAATCAATACTATAGTTTTTTTTCAAGTCTAAACCTTAAACCATTTGACCAGGTTAACACTCACAATAGTATTTCAAAAATTTACTTAGTATAATTTATGTTGTGGAACCGGTTTTCTTCCTATAGGATTCATCAGCACAACTGGATCGAAACGAAAAAATTACAGAAGATTACTATCAGCACAACTAGCCCAAAAAAAAACGCAAATTTACATGTTAAATAAATAAAAAAATCAGGGTTGACAGATTCTGCAGAGCAATATATACCAAATAGTAAAAAAATATATACCAAACTTAAAAAGTTATATATACCAAGTTTATACCAAAAAGATCTGAAAAACAAAAGTTTTCACAAAAATTACGTTTTGCACACATCAACTAGCTGAATTATGTTTAATTTTTAACTTGGGCAAAGAACGTTTTAGTTTGGGCCAATTTTAATATATATGACTCGAAGATGAATTGATTACCACAGCGATTTCGCATTTTACTATTTAATCAAGTTTCAGAAAACAAAAAAACTAAACGTTGCTGGAACATTGGTTCCTGTGATGCAGACGAGACTACGCTCATGTGGCTAATGCATAAAACCCACCATGCAATCATCAAGAACCCAACAAAACAGACCTTACTCCGAATAGCACCAAAATGACCGCGTGCCACACTAAATATCCAGACGCCACAGTGTGCGCACCTATCTGGCAGGCACCTAATTGTCTTCGCCCAGTGGCGTAGCCAGGAATTTTGAAAGGGGGGTTTTGACGACCCAGCGACAGGGGGTATGGACCTCCCCAGAAAATTTTGAAAAATTACTTTAAATTTGGTGCATTCTTAGATCATTTTTAACAAAAATGTGGGTATAAATATTCCTGTAAAATGGTGCTGTCCGGTGGCATAGCAAAAGTATAAGATCATGTTTTTTTTCGGAATTTTTTGGTAATAAAGCTATGGTAAGTCTCTATGTTTTCTTGTTGCTAATTCCTGGCGGAGATATTTAAATGTTTTGTATAGGCAAAACTTGCTCTTTTAATGCAGTTTCGTTTACAATTCTAAAGGCAACTTTGTCTTAGAGACATAGAGATTGAAAGCATCATTCTCAATATTGTGGCATCATACGCGTGCCAAAGGGGGGTTGTAAGCCCCCCCCCCCCTTGTCTACGCCACTGTCTGCGCCTAATAGACTTGCTCCGAAAATTTAGGAAATTTTTCACTTTGCCAAAGTATCAACGTCAGGGTAATAAAAAGAATTAAGTAATTATGATTCAATAATTACATACGATATAACACAATAAGGGTATTAGTAAACATAAATAAAGTTTTAGTCACACATTAACAACACTGTTCAACACTTTGAAACCAAAATTTACATTCCATCATAACAGCACAGTAAAAGTCATAAGTCAACAACACTTGCAATGTTGCTCACTGAGAAGAATTCTTTAACACCTTGAGACAACAATACGTTGTAAAACATTACAGTTAGGCAACTCCAGTCCAATGACACTCATGCTTTAGAAAACCTTTACGTCTTTATGGTCATTAGGCTAAATCTCAAATGGTACATCCATTTTAGTGTTTCAACTTAACCAACTTAACTTTTTTAAAGAAGAAACAAGTTTTTATTGGTTAACACACTCCAAATTTGTACATTGAAAAAAATACTAGTCAATTGACACAATATTATAAAATATACCAAACTCATAAAATCACCTACCAAATGCTACAAAATATATACCAATATACCAAACGAAAATTTCGACTACCAAACTTAAAAAAAATATACCAGATTTGTGAAATTTGGTATATAAATATACCAGTTGGCAACCTTGCTTACGATGAGGCCCAACAGCTTCATCTGTCTCATTTCTAAGGTAACGCCTAGAACATCACATAACTAAGGCGAAAGAGAAAATTGAATTGAGTCCTGTCTTTGTCATGAGTTACCAAGGGGGGTGGGGGGGACTTGTATACCTGGGACTGGTATATAAGCCCCCACTCCCCCTGGTAACTCATGACAAAGACAGGACTCAATTCAATTTTCTCTTTCGCCTTAGTTGTGTGATGTTCTAGGTTTTTCCCATTTCTAAGAATCTCAGCAGCAGGGTTGCCAGGTCTGCTTATGGAAAAAATGCCAAACAGTTTAGTTCATTTATTTATTTGTCACAAACACAAACATGAAAAGAATACAAAGTATACAATAATAATCGGTTGTGTGTCATATGACGAGGAGACTGCGAAAAGACCAAACGGTCATCTAGTCAGCAGCCACCTCAAGCTTGGTGATGTAGGCCTAAATAACATATATACAGTAAATACACAAACACACATACAAAAAAAGAAAATCAAACAACTGGTCAAACAACTGGTCAAAAAATGCCAAATGACCTAAAAAAATGCCAAATAGGCAAAACGCTGTGAAATCGAACGTTTCTTTTAATAAGTAATGGATTCGGTTAAAGATGGATAAAACCATAAACTGCAACAAAGCTCAGCCTACACTTGCTGCTATTGCACAACCTAGCTATCTTCATTCTTGAGAGTATCGTACCGGTATTCTTCAAAAAAAAAAAAGAATTTTGAAGAAATGCCAAACAAGATTTTTTCATGCCAAACAGCATAAAATATGCAAAATTTGGCAATAAAAATGCCAACCTGACATCCCTGCTCAACAGCCCATCTGCCGTTTATGGCCTATCTTCTAAAAAACTACTTTACTAAATAAATAATTTAATAAACTGTGAGGTAGTAGTAGGCCGACATCTGAAGTGAAAAGCAATATAGTGGAGTAAAAAATAAGGGGATGACAAGGTCTTCTCAACAGAAGGTATGATCATTGTTTTATATTGATTTTGGCCTTGATAATTGTTAGTCATTTGCTTTCCAGTAGATCGAGCATATTTTTCAATAGCATAAAGTAAAGCATTTTTTTTACAAGTTCTCTTTTCTCATTATAAAAGGCTCACCTACAGTTATTAAGCGTAACAGGTCTTTTCTTGAGCCTATCCTTCAACAAATCTCCTTTCAATTTTAAAATTGATAATTGGTCTTTTCTTGTTCAAGCTGTAGCCTACGTCGTTTTCATCATAAACAAGTTTCTACATTTTTTAGCTACACATCTGTCAACCGAGTTGCAACCATATGCAGCTTAGCATCCGGAAGGGCGTGGTCGACATGCAGGCTTCACGAGATAAATTGTTACCCTACGTCATTTATCGTGATGATAACTTATCAAATCTATCGCACTTCTGGACCGTTTATTTTACTTTATAATTTCGCTTTTTATGACGTACCGTAGCCTACTAGCAATGCGGCTGTTCTTCTGATTTTTTCTTTCTATTAAAAAATTGCTTCACTGTTTTCTATCTCAAAACACGTTACTATATGTAGATTGTAGAACGTAACGGGAAGCAGACCCACTCACTTTCACCAAGAAGCACATTCCACTCCACTAAACTTAAATGCACGCCAGGGCAGGACACAGAATGAGAATGACCGTCTTTGCCACTACCACACTACTTTTTTACACAAACGCAAGAAATTGCTCGCAGTCATGTCAATGGAGAAACAACCCTCGACGGTTGAATGATCCTGATTTTAAAAGATCGGTACAAGAAGACAAAACTGATTGATATGTAGCCTTTTGTGAGATTTGTGATCAGGCCCGGATTTAGAGGGGGGCAGAGGGGGCAGTTGCCCCGGGCCCCCCCGACTTCTGAAGGGCCCCCCTTATGTGGAAAAAATGTGATTTTGAGTTTTTTTTTTTCTTTTGGCCTTTAAAGTTTTTTGCAAAATGCTGTACAGTACTGGACTGATGCTATTGTAGACGTAGGCTAGAGATGGCCTTTCGCGCCGTAGGCGCGAAAAATTTTTGGCACAGGGGCCCCCGATCTAAAAGTGCCCCGGGCCCCCCATCAGCTAAATCCGGCCCTGTTTGTGATAGCCTATTAAGTTAAAGATCACGAATTGAAAAAGAACAGTGATTTAGTAAACATGTATCTTCTTTAAACTGTTGATTTCAGAGTCGTGTTATTCTTCAACTTGGCGGAAAATGGGTCGCTGAGGTTCAATTTTGCAATCTTGTGCTTTTGTATTCAAATCTTGTGCTTTTTTTTCTTAAATCTTGTGCTTTTTCCGAATTTGCTGTGGCAGCATTGATTGTACCGGTAACCTGAAATCGCCTAGGCCCAAAGATATGTATTACAGAAACAGTATATCCATGGTTTCATCACAAACGTCAAGGACCTCCTAATTAATCGACCGTTACAACTCTGATGTTGCCGTTTTACGGATCTTTACGATCACTGCGTATCCTCTGCAGTCAGCTTCAGCTCAAGACATTTTGCTTTCAATCAACATTACAAGAGGATGCACTACGACAAAATGATCAGCAACGCTTCAATCAGTGCGGATCGCAATACCTCATGCAAATCCACAAACTTTGCAGATTTACGGAATCATCGACGACTCACGGAAGCACGAAACTTCTCAGCCAGAAGATACTAACTGCAGTGTTATTTATTGTTGTATTTCCAGACGTTTAATCTAAAATAAACAATAATAACAGTAGGCCTAGTAGCCAACCAAGTGAGAAAACCATTTACCTCTTGTACTTACTAATAATAATAATGTTATGGTTTTATTTATTGTCGCTCTACAACAGCTAAGGTCTTTTAGCGACAGGGCTCATTTTTTATACCAAGTTTACGGTGTTATCACATTATTACCCGACTCATTCTCACTGCGCTATGCAGGATAGAACACAATCGGTAGCCTACCGCTATTAAAAGTCTTCGGTTTGACCCGACCTGGAATCGATCTCAGATCTACCAGCACCAGAGTCGAAGGCGAAACCACTCGGCCACTCAGCTGGTTCTTGTACTTACTGATTCAGTGTATAAAAGCAACGCAATATATCATCATCATCACCATTTTCAGCCTGTGAGAGCCCACTGCAGAGCGTAAGCCTTCCCCTTTTCATGCCAATTTACAATTACAACGCAATATATAGTAAGAAAGAAACGCAAAACAATCAACTGAGGAATGTGATACAGAACGCTTGATTGATTACACGCGCAGTGCGGTGGTAATCAATTCCAGCGTCTGTACCAGAAAACGCTGAATGTAATTATGCAATGAGGCAGGTCACAAGTTACATAATATCAACGTAAAAATGACAACCATAACACCTATTGAATTAATGATGATGATTTAAGAATCGAATTACCGCCGGCACTATCGCGACAGGGTCTTACAACCCTCCCACTTTAGCGTCGACGTAGCTTCCAGGTGGGGTATTATGTAACAACCCCATATCACCAGCTACAGTACCCAGCCTACGTCACAGCTTGATAGAACTGGATTTCGTAAAAACTATGGTAGCCACTTTAACAAGTAGAAGTTCTGCCACTGCGAATGACTACAATGCAACCGCCAACCAATCAGAACATGTTATAAGAGGCTACCGTCCAATTGTGATGTTTCTAGCACTCAGCCAGAGAGGCTTGTTTTGAACTTTATTTGGTAATTACAGAAGAAAAAAGGGCAATAGCAGTGGTAGGAATCGAACCCGCGTCAATGAAATAACTAATTTCTAGCCCTAACCCCTAAGCCAACCAGCTGACAGAAAATCCATCACTTGATTTGCTTTGTATCATCTTCTTTTCGCTCTTTTTCACGTCAAAGAAAACGTAGCTTATGATTGGTTGGCGGTGCATTCTAATCAATTGCAGTGGCAGAATTTTTCCTTGTTAAAGTGGCCACCAAAAACTATACGTGGCTCATTATTCATCTTAGTGTTTCATAAACAAATGGTGGTTTCCTAAAAATAAATAATGTTGATGCCTCGGAAATGCATGCGAAGAGTGGCCCAAAGACTATACACAAACAGAGTGTTGTTATTTCCCCTGATCATTTATCGGACTTTTATGATCAGCGATATCGTGTTTGAGTTGTTGGGCTGAGTTCCTGCTACACTCGACTGCCGAGAAACACTCGTTTTATATATGTCGGAACCACAGGGCCTCCGAGAGAAATCAGCACTGGTCGGGAAACAATACGAAAAATGGGCCCCATAATATTTTTTAGCAAATAATGCGTTGCATGTTCGTGTTAAGCTGAAATTAGCCTACTTTCCTCAGCATGAAAAGAACTTCGTTCAACGTAAAAGTCATCATAATCACTGGATTACACTTGCAGCAAAAATGCCATTGAGGCAAACTATTTTGTCTAGAAAGCTTTGTAAACACACAATAGGCCTACAGGCAATGAAAATAGTTCAACCAAGCATTTAATTCAGGAGTGTCCAAACTTTTTTCCAGGCGAGCCAGATTTGATAATAAGAGTTCGCAGACCAACAGCCACAATAATTTTTCTGAAAACTGCAAGTTGAATTTATATGATTTTTGTGTGTCTGCAGGCCAAAAATAACACATTGTATGACAGCAGGCGCGGGCCATACAAAAACGTCTCGTGGGTCGGAGTTGGCCCGTCGGAGTTGGCCCGCGGGCTGGACTTTGGACATCCCTGATTTAATTCAACCCTTTCTGGACTTTTTGCAATGCAAAGTTACGGATCACAGCATCAAATGATAAAATTTTGCGACGTCTGAATTGCTGCACAACATATATAGTTAGGCTTTTCAATCGGTTTTGAGTCATAGGCCTACTGGAGCGCAAACAATTCTTTACAAATTTCAGTAATTGCTAAAACCACGTTCTCAAAGCGCAACCGTTGGAGGTAGCTACCGGATTCCTTGTGTAGGGATTATGGGGTGGTTCGTTCTGGTTTGCAGCTAAAGCTTGCTGTGTGGCTGGTCACAGCGGTAAACCATAATCTCTTCGTGGGAAAATTGTAACATAAGATTCCCAAATCCGTTCGTCTGCATGTAATGACCGAAAAATAAACACTCTTTTGAAACGTCTATTCAAAAGTGTATTCCTGTAAAATTAGCCCGCGGCTAACGAAAATGGGACGCAACACCGTACGCCTCTAAAACTGTCACTACAGAACAGATTACTGGATAAAAGACGGAAATTTTGTCCAGCTAGCAAGCACCAAGCAAACAGTTAAACTTGCGACTGACTTCCAACAAACAATTTTACGAATGACTAGAATAATTTGCGATATCTCAAATGCACGTAGACAGTAACTGTGACGCAATAATGAAAGACATTTATGAAGTCATTCAAACAGGTGTTCAAGCGGCTAATGCAATATTTCATCAGGTCTTACGACCGATGGTGCAATATTTGGACATTTTCTAGCAATTTTCATGACGTAAGATGCCAGCTAGGTTAAGTAGACCATAATGGTTTTTATATGACGTTTGATTTGGTGAAAATTGTCGGGAACATAGCGGCCCCTAGTTATGACAGTCTGACATGGCATAACTAAAAAGAATTGACGACAATTGTGAGCCAATGAATAAAAACACATGATACACAAATTGTTTGAATCACTCACGTTTAAGTTAATACGTAAATACAAAGGGCATGCAAAGAATGAACAACAATACGAATCATACACGACGATACATGAAATTGGTACCATAAGTACACGCTAAAATGACGCTATATACAATGGTTGCGATAATAACCGACTATTCTGGGCTCAGACAAGGGTCGGCCACCGCAGACAAAACCAGGCTCAAATCCTAACACTTAGGTGTTCTTTACGGGGGCGAGGCACGAAATATCCCTCAACACGTAGTCTACTTTCATTTTCCCCGTACTCTCATCATAGTTGCAGATGGCAACTTTAGCTCTACGAACCACAGGCTTCCCTTTCCTAATTTGTGAAACTGCCTCATGCACCCTTCCAAGTTGATACTTCCCACGTTTACCAATGTCTTGGAGAGAACCTACCACTACAAGTTGACCAGGCTCCAAATTCTCGGCCAGTTTTAACCATTTTTTCCGGCCCTGAAGCCCTGGCAAGTAAAAATCGATCCATTTACTCCAAAACTGCTGAGAAAGTGACAAATTGAACCGATAATCCCTTCTTAGTTGGTCACGATCATGTGGTTGCCCAACAGCACAGTATGGGTCTAAGAATGGGGTCAAAAGTGAGGCAGGGGTGATGACAGTAAAATCCCTAGGGTCGTCACTCAAAGGTACCAAAGGGCGTTCGTTCACGATCCGAACGGCACTGCCTGTGTACGTAAGCAGTTCAATAAAATTGGGCTTACGTACTGAAGAGTCCAAAATGTGAAAAAATGCAATTTTAAATTGTTTTACCATTGCCTCCCAGGCGCCACCTTGCGCCGGAGCATACGGAGGTATAAATTCCCAGTTTATCTCTCTCTGTCTCAGGGCGTTGTGAAATTCAGCTGATTCTATCAACTCGGGTAACTTCTTAGATGCTGCCTGAAAGGTGCTTCCATTATCGGAATAGATAGCATTAACCTGCCCACGGAAATCTGTAAACCTAGTAAAGGCAAGTAAAAAGTCGCTCAGCGACAATGACGTAACCAGCTCAACATGAATAGCGCGAGATGCCATACATGTGAACAAGAGTCCCCAAGCTTTTTTGTGACTTCTACCTTCAACAAAGGTCAAAGGTCCAAGATAGTCTAAGCCGCAATCAAAAAAGGGTTTCCTATGGGCAGTTGTGCGAGACAAAGGTAAATCAGACATGAGCTGCCTTATAGGCCGCGCTTTCTCAATCGCACATACACCACAATCATTAAGATACCTCTTCACGGAGGCATTACCATTAGCGATCCAAAACTTCTGTCGCGTAGACAACAAAGTGTGCTGTACTCCACAGTGCGCATTTCCATTATGATGCGACAGTACAACAAGCCTAGTGAAGGGGTGTTTCGAAGGCAAAACAATCGGATGCTTTGCTTCTAGAGAAATCTCTGGAGAATTACTTAAGCGCCCTTCAATGCGGATTACACCAGCATCATCTACACAAGGTTTGTACTTTTTAAGTGAACGCAATTCTTTCAAGCGTTCCTTCTCACGTTGTGAAGCGCCAACACTACCCCGCTTTATCACTTCCTCAAGGGCATCCGGCGATCGTTTGGTCATTAAATGTACCACATCGCCATACACGCTTTTCTGAACAAACTTCACAGTTAAGTCTAAGGCTCTATTAAGATAAGAGGCGTCCAGTTTTGGCTTCACAAAGCTACGCTTTCTCGTTTTACAGCACAAAAATTCAACAAAAGCAACCAAATAAGCGATTCTCTTTTTCATAACATACAAAGAAGGTGCGGCCTCGATCAATCTGTGAAGGCCACCCTGTCCAACGTCAAGCGACTCCTCTTCGTCACGAAGATTTAGGCTATGGATAGGTACTGAAGTGACATTTTCTACAGATGGAATTTCTTCACATTGATAGAGAAGACTAGAACCATTCAACCACAACTCTCGAAATTCTTTCTTTGTAATAAGATTTGGCCGTGTGCCAACATCAGCTGGGTTCATATCGGTAGGGCAAAAACGCCAATCCTGGGCTCCAGACAACAATAAAATATGCTCAACTCGACGCGTGATAAACTTATTCAAACGTAAATCAGGGTTTTTAACCCACTGCAACACGGTCCGAGAATCACACCAAAAATACTTAAGGCAGTCGGGCATCTTCAATGCCTCGTAGGCCTGCTTCACGAGTCTTGCTGTATTCAAAGCGGCAACAAGCTCTTTCCTAGCTATCGGCCTTTACAACAATGGTAGATTTACCCAAAACGAAAGACACACTAGGAACTCCATTAACCAGTCTACGTAAGTAAACAACAGAAGAGAAAGCTTGATTCGAAGCATCACTAAACCCATGCAATTGATATGAAACAACGTCATCCGGACTACACACACCAGAGTTTGCAAAATACCATCTCGGTAACGAAAAATCCTTAAGCAGGTCCAAAGAGCGAAGCCACGACTCCCACTCTTTAACAAAGCTATCAGGGACCTCGGTGTCCCAATCAAACTTGTCTATCGCCAATTGCTGAAGTATCAGGCGTGCTTTTAGAAAAAATGGCGCTCCAAAGCCTAGCGGGTCAAATTTTTGTCCAAGCTGACTGAGCATACTTCTGCGCGTGTGTTTAGCTAAGGGCTTTAAAGAACATGCGATACGCATCTCGTCAGACTCGGTTTGCCACACACAACCCAATGTCTTCGCTGATGGCAAAGTCATATTTTCAGTCTGAAAGTCAATGTCACGAATCAAAGGTGAAAGCATCTCATTATCCAAATTTGACAAGACAATCATAGCCTCCTTGTTAGCACTCCACTTAACAAGTTTAAACCCACGGCTATCAAACAAAGCAATTGATTCATGAGTGATTTGCTCAGCTTTCTCTAAGCTATCAGCCGAAAATATAAAATCATCCATGTACATATTATCTGCAATATTGCAGAGAGTTAGTTCACCAGCACCGCTGGGATTCTGCTCGATCATTTTCTTTACAGCCAAGCAAGCGATGTATGGGCTACTCTTTATTCCCCAAGGTAAATAACTCGGGCAAAAAATCTGTTCCTGGAATTGAAAAGTTGTCCAACAACAAATACTTCACACCAAAATCATAACTTTAGAGGAGATTTAACAAACATTTAGAACAAGGGATTTATTACACTAAAGCGGTGAAGCTCCCAAGGAGGACAGAGATATATTTGTTGAGATTACCTCCATCTGATCTTGATCAGTTAATTGCTGTCTCGTGACTTTAAAGACGACAACTATAAAGTATATTGAAAAGTGCTATAGCGATAAGACGAAGGCAATTGCGGATATTTCGGTTCAACATATTTGTGTGAGCAGACGTTCTCAGGTATAAACTTAAACTGTGTATGTGCATCTATGTACATATGCAACTATGTGCATGTGGTCTATGTACATGTGCAACTGTGTGCATGTGGTCTGTGTACATGTGCAAATGTGCGCATATGCATCTGTATCATGGCTTACTATATTACAGGCCTCCCAGACGCGCAGTGCCACCTAAAAACTGGAGGCGAGTGTTTTAAAATCACGTTTAACGTGTAATTGGTACAGACCAATCATTTTATCATTTGCAACCATTTTTACATTTCTGACTGTCGAACCTACTACTTCTACACAGAATAAATGTTGCTAGATATTGAAACAACATAAAACAACTGATTTTGTTATAGGTTGTGTAATGCTTAGAAAGCATGCAAAATTGCAATTTAACCAAATGTCAACAAAAGAAACTTAAAGTTTATCAACATGAAAATGTATGCATTACACTCAATTCAACAATATTCATAAACAAATATGCAGTTATATGCTGTGAGCTTTGAGTTTTCAATTGAGTTTTACATTGCCAATTGATAAATTGTCACTTCTGGCAATATACGAAAGCCACATGCTAGCACAGTGATACTCAACCTGTTTTCTTTTGTGGCCCATTTTTACCAAGCAGAAGTTTCTGTGACCCACTATCCTGTTCACACTGTTGTAGTAGCTTAAAATCAAGGTTCGTATATGGTGCAATACAAGGCATTGATTGCATATCAAAACTACTAAACTAACGCACAAGTGTAAAATTAACTGCACTGAAACAAATGAAACTAAAATTTTCAATGAATCTAGCATTTTTTAAACAGTTCTGCGGCCCATCTCAAAATGTTTCCATGGCTGAGAACCGCTGTGCTAGCACAATCAAAACAATAAAACATATGAGGCCCTACATTGTGGAAGTCAGACAAATTAGCATCAGTTGTGTAGTTTCAAAACTTTTAGCTTTGCCTCCTTGTTGCTACGAGGTGTGTACAAGCGCGAATGATTGTTAAACAAAATATTGCACAAGGTTGCAGCATGCTGTTTACCTGCACACAAGCATAAAAATCTGAGATTTTCAGCAAAAGTTTTCTACCGATGCACTTCAGAAAAAGTTTGGCAAACTGCGCCAGGGCTCAGGTGGTGCATATTTTATTACTGCACAGCAAGTGCTTGAACAAGATGATATTTACAAAACCAAACTTCTTCTTGGCATAAACAAAAACCTGTTAAAAAGTGCTAATGCTGGTGGTCACTCTTGCTTGAAATGTGATTTTTCTATGTCAGAAAACGTTTGCACAGTCTTTGAACATTTGAACAAATTAGAGGGCTCACTGCCTACAGATGTAAGATGACATTGTTGTATATTGCTGGTTATGTTGTGCGAAACAGTAATTTTGATGTTGATGACACCGGTTTTTATTACAAAAAGTACGGTGAATGCATGAAAAAAATAAATCGTGGGGGATTGACAATTCCTGGCGATAACGTCTGCCAGTGGGTGTTTTACAGCTACATACTTTTTCGAGAAGTGGCAAATGTAACTTGCCGTAAATCTCTATGTGTTCTTTTGCTTTGTGCAAGTAAACAGCATGCTGCAACCCTGTGCAATATTTTGTTTAACAATCATTCGCGCTTGTACACACCTCGTAGCAACAAGGAGGCAAAGCTAAAAGTTTTGAAACTACAGAACTGATGCTAATTTGTCTGACTTTCACAATGTAGAGCCCCATATGTTTTATTGTTTTGATTGTGCTAGCACAGCGGTTCTCAGCCATGGAAACATTTTGAGATGGGCCGCAGAACTATTTAAAAAATGCTAGATTCATTGAAAATTTTAGTTTCATTTGTTTCACTGTAGTTAATTTTGCACTTGTGCGTTAGTTTAGTAGTTTTGATAGTGGTAACAATGAATGATGCTGCTGTTTTTTACTACAAAGTGGCAATTTTTGTTCTAATTATAAACTCGGTGGCATGTTGCAATCAATGCCTTGTATTGCACCATATACGAACCTTGATTTTAAGCTACTACAACAGTGTGAACAGGATAGTGGGTCACAGAAACTTCTGCTTGGTAAAAATGGGCCACAAAAGAAAACAGGTTGAGTATCACTGTGCTAGCATGTGGCTTTCGTATATTGCCAGAAGTGACAATTTATTAATTGGCAATGTAAAACTCAATTGAAAACTCAAAGCTCACAGCATATAACTGCATATTTGTTTATGAATATTGTTGAATTGAGTGTAATGCATACATTTTCATGTTGATAAACTTTAAGTTTCTTTTGTTGACATTTGGTTAAATTGCAATTTTGCATGCTTTCTAAGCATTACACAACCTATAGCAAAACCAGTTGTTTTATGTTGTTTCAATATCTAGCAACATTTATTCTGTGTAGAAGTAGTAGGTTCGACAGTCAGAAATGTAAAAATAGTTGCAAATGATAAAATGATTGGTCTGTACCAATTACACGTTAAACGTGATTTTAAAACACTCGCCTCCAGTTTTTAGGTGGCACTGCGCGTCTGGGAGGCCTGTAATATAGTAAGCCATGATCTGTATGCATGTGTAACTGTGTGCATGTGCAACTATGTGTATGTGTATGATGCCAGTGGCGTACGCAGGGGGGGGGGGCATTGGGCCATGGCCCCCCCCCCCTTTAAAATTTTTTTGTAGTTAACGACGTAGATTAAGGCATTTAATATGTTTTGCTTTGCTCTGTCAAAGCAATTACTGTAACAATGTTGTTTTATAGACTAAGCCAATACGAAATACATGGGGGGGGGGAGGGTTACAACTCCACTTTGGCACGCGTGTGACGTTACGATATTGAGAATGATGCTTTCAGTCTCTTTATGCTTGGGAATGGTGCTTTCAGTCTAAAAAAAAACTTGCCTAATTTTAAACAAAACTGCATTAAAAGAGCGAGTTTTGCCAATACCAAACATTCAAACATCTCAGCCAGGAATTAACAACAAGAAAACATAGAGACTTAGCTTTATTTCCGAAAAATGCCAAAGAAAACATGATCTTATCCTTTTGCTATGCCACCTGACAGCGCCATTTTACAGGAATATTTATACCCACGTGTTTGTTGAAAATGCTCTAAGAATGCACCAAATTCAAAGTAAGTTTTCAAAATTTTCTGGGGGAGGGCCCCCAGACCCCCCGCTGCTGGGGGTCGTCTTCAGAGAAAACGCCGACGGGCTTCGCCCGCCGGTGGTCAAAACCCCCCCTTTCAAAATCCCTGGCTACGCTACTCTCAATGGCTCCCCCTTGAGAAAATCCTGCGTACGCCACTGTGTGTATCTGTATGCATGTGTATATATGTACATGTGCAACCGTGTGCATGTGCATCTACATGCATATGCAACTGTGTGCATGTACATCTGTGTGCATGTGTATCTGTGTGCATGTGCATCTTTCTTTACGCAAAACAAGATTGTCAGAGGCTATCGGGCCGCGAGCATTTTTGCACTATCGAATCCGGCCCACCTGGGAAAAATTTTGGACACTCTTGCACTAAACAAACAATAAGTCCACTGGTCTAGCCTGGAAGGGCTTGGTATGCCAACGTGGTGATGACGTCATCAAAAACATGATGTGAATGAATTAGGGATTGTAGATCATAGGGATGCGAAACTTCATCCGCTTTTGGCTTATCCGCAACACTAGAAGGGTTACGTTTCTTTGTAATTTACAAAATATTTTACTTTTTATGGGTTATATAAGAAGAGTGAAGTTGCTTTTAAAGTAATTTAAGGTTTTTAGTTGAAAGCAAGCCAGCAGTAAAGCGTATAAAATATGTCAAATTGGCAATTGACCCTTCTAATGTTGAAGGAACAACGGAGTTGCGCGTCCCGTAATGTACCGTCCCTAGAATGAATGAATCGCTACAGAGTTGCGCATTGTGGCCAGCTGAAATCCGTTCATGTTGTCACAGATGCCACGTAATAAAGTTTGTTACGAATACCTTTCCCTCCTTCTCGAAGTTGACTTGCATCGTCAATGGTCTGAGACGGTCCGGAACCGCGTAATCCAAGTTCCGTCCATGAATGATCCTTCCAATCCTATCGACAGTCACAATGCTGGTGCATGCCCTGCAGTGATCAAAAATTGTTTCATAATATGAAGGATTTCTTGAAATTGTTGATATAATTCTTCATTACTTTACCTACAAATAAGCTCGTTACTGCTGCTTCAGTAAAATTATTTTATTCAGACAACTTGGTTGATTGTTCAATTTGAAATAATCGAAAAAATAGAAAAAATAATATAAATACTTGAAGTGGCTGCTGTTAAAAGCTGAAATGTCGTAAGCAAGATTGGCCGCCACAATTTCTCCCAGTCCAATATTAAGGGCAGCACTGACTCCTCTCATTTCATCGGCAAATGGATGGGGGATGTAGCGGTCGAGGTCGGCGGCCACCGCTTCAACTATTTCAACAAGAATCTTGGAAGGAAGATACTTGCTGAAATATAAAAGCATAACTCAATATCAGATATGTGTACATCAGCTTTGAAATTGATCAAACGTCAAAGAGTATAACTTTTTAGAAATCAAGCCTTCATTCATTCACAATGTAGTAGAAACAAGACCTCATCTTGTAATAATGAGATGTCGAGAGGTATGTTCACTGGAGAAATGTGGCCATGGGTTCCAGTGGTGGCTCGTGGCAACTTTTATTGAATAGGCTGCAAAAATCATTTACATAGTTTTACATTACATTCACCTATTTTACAAGGGTAAGGTGCAGCCACAGGTGGGTTCACTGTCTGGAGGAGTCAAAAATCTTTAGTTTGTTTCGAGATGAATTTCTATCCAAGCCTGCTCACAACAAAATGGTGACTAATACCGGTCGGTATGACGCAACTTCAAACAAGTGCACACGGCATTTCAACCAAGGCCTATGCTTTCTGCTACCAAAAGTGTGTTTCAGTTCTAACACATGTTTCAGCACAACACATTAAATCTTGAACTACCGGGGATGTCCTCGCAAGGCTTGGTTGGGTCAGGCTTAACCACCTGCAAACTGGCGTCGGCCGCTTTCGTCCGGACATGCACAAGTGGGGCCTGGCTCCTTCATCAGATTGCAAGTGTGGTGCCACTGAACAGACCACAGACCATGTCATCCACCATTGCCTAACTCACCGGCCTCCACACGGTGCGCATGGTCTGAGGGTCCTGGATGACGAGACTGTTGAGTGGCTGATGCTTTCCTGCTCTCCAATCTACCCTGGAAAGATCTGCTCATACGCCGATGAGTGATTGGGCCTTGTTCATTGGCTTCCTTGCCTTCCCGTCCACTTAATCTAAATCTCCAACCACCAGGTGTCAGCCTGGATGCGACAAAGAAAGAAAAAAAGGACAATGCCGCAGCCAGAAAGAAAATTTAAGGCGGAAGAAACTGTTGGAGGGCAAACAGTTACACTTCAAATACAGAGTTTGTTTAAAAACAAATAAAGAGTTAATGATAGCTACTGATTGCAGCCAAACATTTATTAAACGTCATTCAACATGTAACATGATGTCATTAAAACGTTGTAATAGCAGTAAAAACCCATTTTTTGGGGAAGGCAATATGCGATTTTGGGTCTTTGATTGCTTTCCCAACATCCGCGGCTACGTCGTTAGTGAAGGTTTGTTTGCGAACAGCAGTAGCTAGGCAAATTAGTTGTCAAGACAACGAAACGTCGCACCTGGTCAAGGCGTTGATTGCAGCTTTGACGTCATCTGGGTTGAAATGACTGAGAGCCTCTGTCCACCTGGAAACAATAGAATAATTGTGACGCATGTGGCAACTTTAGCCAATCGCAAACGGTGGGGTCCGGTTATCGAAGCTTTTGGATGTTTTTTTTTTGTAGTAGGCTAGGCTAGAAGAATGAACTTAGACAAAATACAACGTGGCCGAAAAAAAATCAGTTATAAAATAAAATCTAGCAAACAGTATAATCAGGCTTCATATTTCGCTTTTAAAGGATTTTATTTTTAAGGGATGGAAGATTGCCAACTGTTATCTAATACAGAGATGTACGTATACGCCGCAAATTCTACGCCGCACACTGGCGGCGTAGACTTTTTGTTTACGCTAACGCTTGCGGCCACATTTTTTTGGATAGTTTGCGCTTGAGGCTACACCGTAAAGTTTTCGCGGTTTTTTAGCGCATAGCGTCAACGCATACTTTTTAATGTCTTTTTTTCGCTACAACACGTTAATACCTTCCAGCGCTGCAGTTGAAAGAATGTTTTCAATGGGCAAAGACATATTGGAACCAAAACACAGCAAAATGTCAGATGAACACTTTCAGATGCTTAGGTATCTTCGTGGAAATTCAAAATAAAACTTGTTTGTTTCGAGTGGTTTATACCGTGTGAATGTTTGGCACCTAGCAAACAAAATGAGTTTACGCTAGTGTATGCGCTGACGCCACCAACTTTTTTTACAAGTTACGTTGACGCATACGGCGTATGGTTTTTCGAACGTTTGCGTTTGCGCTGACGGCGTCAATATTTTTTGTATGCACGTACATCACTGATCTAATATAAGGGAAAAACTTATTTGCTATGTAGAAAAAGTGTAAAATTATCACGATAAACATATTTTTTAGTAATAATGACGCCATAAATCTGCAACCAACCTTTCCTTGGCAGGTAAGTCGAGATTCACGGTGAAGGTTTTTGCAGGAATGGCTGTTGCGTCATCTTTAGCTATAGCGATTTGATCGGAGGCCGGCCAACCGACGACACATCCGGTGAGAGCAAAAACTAGAAGCAGTCTCATCGCTTTGAAACAACCGTAAAGTTTTCTAAATCTACTCAAGAGGTATTCGATGAAGAAAGCCAAGCAGCGTTGGCTATATCATACATGAACTATTGTATCAGTCAGAGTATATACCTAATAGCCTCTCTTGCTCAGTAAATCTTAACCCTCCCAGACTAAAAGACTTATGCCTCGCCCACTACAACCTATGTGTTGGAAGGGGTAAAAGAAAGTTTCAGGGGAGTAAAGCATCTGTTGGAGGAGGGAAACGTCCTTGAACATGCGAACAGTATTGAAACGTTGCAGGCTTAATAGCAGACTAAAACATATTTTTGAAAGGCGAGATAAAACTTTGGGGGGCAATTGTTCTTTGACCCTCCCCGTGGCTACGTGCCTGCTACATTGCAACCGTTGTTTGACAACAAGAATGTTGCATATCACAAATACGTTTCCAGCTGAAAGACATTGCCTTAATTTGTGAAACCGAAAGTTACCCTGTTTGTTTAAACTAGGTTCATGCAATTCGTATTCTACCGCACTATAAGATAACCCTGGCATTGAACTTTTGTGCCATAACAATCACCTTTGCTATCGCGATATTCTTCCTACAACGCGACCAGAAACAAACGCCGCTCCTACCACTGGAAGCGACAGCTAACTTTGCTTGCACCAGGAACAAATACCAAACACGATTCTGGCAACTGATTAACAACCAGCGCTATGCATGAGTGGTTTTGTAACAAGACAATTTGATGCGTTTAATTCAGTTCGTCGGTAACGTTTCAACCTTTAGGGTGTTCCTTTCCTGGTGGCGATGTTTCACGACTACGCTGAGAAACTACTGGAGCAGCTGCTCTTTTTCCTCTTCATTTAAGGCAAGCAGACTTTCCGCTCCGTTTGCGTTAGCTCAGTATGACGGCCAGAGTTGATTCTTGCTTTGAACTTTGAAAATTAAAGAAGAGAAAGAGTGTTCCCCTGAAGACCATCAACACTTTTGATAACGCATCAAGATCGATCAACATAGTCGTAACATATGATAATAATAATAATCGTGTGTTTATTTGCGCCCATTGCGATAACATACAGTAGGCTACACTGCGATCACAGATGCGATACAACAGACGACAGAAAGCAGCGAAGTGACATTTAGTCTTCGAGTCAGCTGCTTCCTTTATGTTGGCTTGCCATTAAGTGTCCTTGCCGAGACACAGCCGCGTGCTCTGGAGCGGTGTCGAACCCACGTTCTTTTGAACGTCGCGCAGTCGTTAAACTGATTGTTTTGCTTTGGTATCATGCACGTTATAACGTTTGTTGCTTCCAGGGGCGCCGGAACGATTTTTGACTGGGGGGCAAGATTACAAAAAAAGGGCACTTTTGTTAACTAAAAGGCCATTTTTTTTTTCAAGTTTTAAGATAAGATATAGCGACAATGCTAATCTATCAGCTCACTATGTATTGAGTAATGATAGCCCACAAGTGTCCGGTATACAAAGAAGGGTATCATACTATGTTATAATGATGTCACCTACTGTCAAGCTTTAAAGCAGCCCGCGGCCATGGCCGCTAAGTAGTGCTTGAATGACCGCGGGTGCTACCTCCTCAAATCGGCCAAGTTTGGCTGCCGGTCTCTTTTAGCCAATTATTTAATTTCGCAATAGAATGATCGTGGATTAACTGTCGAAAATATGTAGTGTTAAAGAGTGACGCAAAATTAGGTCAGCGCGTTATAATCGCCACTGTTGCATTGTGCGGGGATATTTGTTATTGATTGAATATATCCATCTGCGATCACCAGCGCTGTAAGTCTTGTTTGTAATTCTCGACGTTTATTTTAACAAAGTCTTAATCCGAAGTGCTAATTTACATCGGCTGGCAATATTGTCGTTTTTATGTCGATTCGATGTTGTCGGACATTGAATCGTTGTTAAAAAGGAGAACTAGATTAGTTGACATCAATGGGGAAAACATTTTTGATCATATTTTGCAAAAATTATGCTTCTTTTAGTAATGTCCTTCACATCATTGAAATACTTATTTTATTACCTTGCCGTCATCGTCAACACATGTCGAACGTTGTTTTTCGTTGCTAAAAGAAAAATTCTAGGGGAGTGGCGAACTTTTTTAAAATCAGCCACATTGGAGACACTTGTGCGAGTGTCGTTAGATAGTCCCGCAGAAGGCTACTGGATTACAATCTCGATTAAGCAGTTATTGCGTGGTGCACCGATTCTATTGTAGGACGTCGCCCAGGCTTCAACAATGCTAAGTGATCATTTTAGCATTGTTGCAAGTTTACTTCTATTTGCTTATGCTATCGTTATTTTGGCTGCCAAGCACGCAGATTTGGCCGCCGAGAAGGAGCTCCCGGTAGGCCACGAAGGGTGTCGAAAAAAAAGCTAGTTTTAAGACCTGTAGCCTACTGTGTTGCAAAATTTTGTGCCGTAAATATTATTTTGAGGCAAAAATGAAAGATTATAATTAGGCTAAAAGCGAATAGCAGAAATTGTTATATTGCAAAATGTGCAGTAGCTTACATCAGGGTTTCTCAAACTTTTTTGGGCCACGGACCACTATTTGTGAATCTGTTTATTCGCGGACCCCCAATACAAAGGTAAAAATAAATAAAACCAAATTTTGTTTATTTAAAAAACTGACAACATCAATGGGACGGACGGGATTGCTTCTTATTGCATAAGTCATCAATTCTCGGAGTTATTTGTGAAAGACAAACTCGTAAGCCAGGGTCCACGGAAAGTCTGAACCTGTATTTTGTCTTCATGTTGGTAAGAGCTGAAAATGCTGTCTCAATCAATCAATCAATGTTTTATTTGTCAGTAACAGGAACATAGGTACATGTTTGAAATATGCAATATACACAGTACAAAAGTTACACAAGTTCCCATACTGACAGGGAGACAACGAGACGACCATACGGTCTACTAGTCAATTGCCACCCTACGGAAATTACGATTTTGCCATTTAAAATAAGCTTACAAGAGAAAAAATAATAATTGAAACGTTCCCGCGCTTCAAGAACAGCATACGCACAAAAACAAAGAAAAACATATTGATGATAACATAGGCCAAAACACAAAATTCCATGAAGCAAGCAGAGAATAATCAAGCTTCCGAAGAAACTGACAAGTTGGTTTCCATAACATATCACTTACGATGCACTGTAGCTTTGTAAAATTAACGTTTTGATCTCTTTTTTGAAACAATGAAATGATAAGTTTTTTAGCCTACTTGGAACCTCTGACCAGAGCATTGAACCCAATACCTGCATGGACTTCTTACCAAATTCTGTGTTTGATCTATTTATAAAATAGTTGTTGCTTGTTTGATATCTTGTGTTATGCTGATGAATAGATGAAGCATTTGTAAATAAATCACAATACGTAGACGGATACTCATTCATATGAACTTTGTAGGCTACATATGTTTTTTTATTTCAATGTTATGTATGTCTTTTAGTTTCAAGATGTTCATTTTGAAAAACAAAAAATTAGTGTGAGCAGTGGCGTACGCAGGATTTTGTCAAGGGGGGGGGCCATTGACAGTAGGCGTATAGCCATAAATTTGTAAAAGAGGGGTTTGACAAGGGCGGGCGAAGCCCGACAGCGTTTTTGCCTGAGAGGACACCCAGCGGCGGGGGGTCAGGGGGGCCTCCCCCAGAAAATTTTGAAAATTACTTTGAATTTGGTGCATTCTGAGAGCATTTTCAACAAAAATGTGGGTATGAATATTCCTGTAAAATGGTGCTGTCAGGTGGCATAACAAAAGGATAAGATCATGTTTTCTTCGGCATTTTTCGGAAATAAAGCTAAGTCTCTATGTTTTCTTGTTGCTAATTCCTGGCTGAGATGTTTGAATGTTAAGCATCATTCCCAAGCATAAAGAGACTGAAGGCATGATTTTCAATATCGTGATGTCACACGCGTGCCAAAGGGGGGTTGTAACCCCCAAACCCCCCCTGGCTACGCCACTGGCCATTGATATCCCAGACGTCTTCATGATATCCCAGTATGGTTTTAGTTTAGACTTTATCCATTTTTTTCTCACAATAATAGGCTTACAGAACACTACGGGTGGGGTTGGTGGATTGGGCCATGTATTTCGTATTAGCTTAGTCTATAGAACAACATTGTTAATTGCTCTGACAGTGCAATCCAAAACATATTAAATGCCTTAATCTACGTTGTTAACTACTAAAACATTTTTAAGGGGGGGGGGGGGGGCCATGGCCAAATGGCCCCCCCCCCCCTGCGTACGCTAGTGAGTGTGAGCATAGTAATTTTGTTTCGTAATTATTCTTATAACCTTTTTTTGTAATTTTATTAAAGGATCCAGTGCACTGTCACAGGCCTTTCCCCAGCTTGAAATACAATATTGCAAATGACAGTAAATCAAAGCGTGATACACATCTTTTAAAGTGTCTGTGTTGACATAATTCTGAGTTTAAGCAACGCCATGGCCATGAACCTTTTGCTACTTTTCCGCAAATTTTATCTATGTGATATTTCCATGTTAATTTGTTATCTATGTAAACGCCAAGGTATTTTATTTGATCTTTTTGTTGAATGCTTGTGTTACCAATGTTAATGTTAAAATTTTTTATGTGTTTTTTATTTGTTATTAGCATGTATTCAGTTTTTGAGAAATTTAACGATAATCTATTAAGCTTCAACCAGTTGTAAACTTTTTGCATTTCGGCATTCACATTGTTCTGCAAATTTATTTCACATTTGTCGCACATGGTAAGTTTGGTGTCGTCAGCAAATAGTTTAACATTCATGTTTGTTGAATTTGGTAAGTCATTTATATACAGTAAGAAAAGAAGGGGTCTCAATGTCGATCCTTGGGGCACACCGCAGGTAACCTGTCTTGAGTTTGAAGAGATTCCATTGACGACCGTGTGTTGTAGACGATTGCTGATATAGCTTTTTAACAATTGTAATGGAAGGCCCCGAAAACCATATGTTTGCAGTTTCTGTATGAGAATAGTTTGATCAACTGTGTCGAAGGCTTTAGCTAAAACACATGTCTCACACATGTAGGTCGTGGCAAAAGGCAATAAAATCTTAGTTGCCTTTAGCGATAGCAATGGGTATTCCTCCACAACACTCAACCAGAAAGATGCAACAGCTGTTTGATTGAAACTAAGCATTATACTTCGATCAGATGATAATTCGGCTAATTTTTCTTCTTCTCGTCCTGACAGATCAGTCTTTGTAACAACAAAAGGGTTTAAAATCCAGTCAAAATTCTCATATGTCTCTTTTCAAAAATACTTCTTGAAATGTGCAGAAAGAAATTCCAAATGTTGTGTAACGTCAGAGAAAATCAACTCTGTATTAATTGAGGGTTTGTTGGTAATGTAGTCACACAGAACAGGAAACGTAAAATGCACAATATTATCATTTATCCTTGTTTCCCATATGTTAAGTTTCTTTATGAATGCTGTTATTTTGTTTGTTTGCGGCAATTATCTTTGACAGGGTACGTACTTTACAACGTATATGTGTGACTTTTTAATTTCTTGTCATATCACCATGGACCACCTGTGCAGTCGTCGCGGACCACAGTTTGGGAAACCCTGGCTTACATGACCTTAAAAGGGCACCATTGCCCTCCCTGCTCCCCCATCTGCAGAAAAATCGCCCCCCTCGCTTCCGCGCCCCTGGTTGCTTCTACCTTCTTTTAGACCTCAGTGATGTTCAGGGGCGTTGACAAGGGGGTCTAGGTGGTACTTTTGGACCCGGAATATTTAAGGGGCCCGGATTTAAAAAATTCCCCGCGACTGCAAACATCATCAAGATCTTAATATAATCAGATCTAAAGGAATTGCCATCAGAGGATAAAACAGCCATTTCAGCAGTCAGATGGTAAAGTACCGGGCCCCCTTCTGGGTACCAGGCCCACTTCAGCTTTCTGGTGGTAAAATAGCCACTTCAGCCACCAAGCAGTGAAATAAGACTTTAGTCTATAGTGATTTCCCTAACCACGAATATTACCTGAAACACGAGTTTCAAAATAAACAGGCTAATATTTGTTCAAACTCAAAACTGAAATGACACAGGTAAGAAGGTTGCTTTCCCCATTTTTGCACTAAAAATTAGACCAAAACCTCTTTTCAGATTGCAGCAATCAGTAAGTGTTTGACCTCGGACCAAACACCTTTCACAAATCAAATTGAAAACTTTCTGACTGTCTGCACTAACTTTGCTATAAATTCTCTTCTTGTGAGCCTGGAATGACCAGTGAAACATCAATGAAATCGGGAAGTAATCAGGGGTGGGCATTCACATTCCAGGCCAATTTGCGGCCATTTCCAGAGTCTAGCATCATGTTACAAATAAAAATTCGAAAAAGCAACCGCTAGATATAGTAGCCTTAGTTTTGCGGTTCAAGAAATTTTAAATTTGCGCAAGATTTGTTGAATGACCATGCTTAAACGACATCAATGAAAGTTTGTACACAACCTTTATATTCATAACTTTGGCGATTAAGGGGGCCCGAAAATAAATTGGTACCGGGCTCGAGAAATCCTGTCAACGGCCCTGATGATGTTTGGCATATGCTACTTTGTTTTTAGTTGTGATGGTCAGAATTGAATACAAACTGAACCGTACTACTGGCAGTAGCCGACAGAATGGTACTGTACCAACCTTAAAGCTAGACTCCCCCAAACCAATGTATGCACATTGCACAACGTTGCCATTTTAGCTTATTATGTCTGCTGTTGCTGCGTTTCAACTTGGGCCTAAAATCTTCCTCCAGGTGGTAACTTCCTTATAACCTACCGTTGTCTGCCGGTCAGTAAAGTTGTGATTGATGCGTCACAGAAGTGCGATGATGACGCATTGAGTTGCTTCATACTGGAATGTGTTGCCCTGTCAGTGTGTTTGGTGAAAAAAATATGAAAGAATGTGGAATATCGCGATCTTAACTTATATTAGCATTTCTAGGCAAAACTAATGCGAAATAGAATTGGTCTGGAATATATCGCAAGAATGTGAAGATGGCCTCACACTTGTCCACTGGATGTGACTTTCAAGAAATGTTTTATTGCACTTGACGTATGGTAGGCTAAAAACACACCAACAGTATAATGAATCAACAACAATGAAAACTGGCCGCATACGTAATTAACAATATGGCGTCCAGCTCCCTTGTGGCTTCATGATGACGTCATAAGCGCAATGAAGCAAACACAGGAAAGTAGCGACGACAAAGGTAAATATCCTACACATGCAATACCGTGCAAACTCCTGTGTAACGCAGTAAAGTGAATGATCAGGAAACATCAGCTTCCCTCCATAGAAGCACGAACGTTAGTGAAGCAGACAGTAAAGATATTCTTCTGTGAGGCAACAACTGGAATTAAGACAAAACACTGTAAAGATAAAATCTACATCTAATGATTTGAAACTTTTTAAGGAAGCGTCAACAAGTGCAGTGTATTAATGACGTCATTGAATCCTACGTCATGGCTGCGTGATGAAACGCGAGTAGCAATGTAGACCTTGTGGATTCGTGATGGTGGATTGGTCGATGGGTGAGCATGATGAAAGAATCTGCAGAGGCAATAGAATGGTAACAATGTGGGATAAAACTTCACTATCTTGCATACGAACAGTGCTGCGCTTTGTAAAACAGTTAAAACGTAACAAGCCAGAAACTGATGTAGCTTTGTATCTCCCATTTCTAGGAGGAAGTTTAGTGAGTCATCCCGACAATTGATGCCGTGTCCTTAAACGCGATTACCTCAGCGGCAGAAGACAAGTCTCACTCGGTTGGTCCATCGAACCTGACCATTGTCTTGTACGCGCCGGCATCGCTAGCGCTCATGATTGTTGTGAAGGTTGTCTGCTCGTTCAGTACGGGAGGGGTGGACAGGACCTGAATACAAATGCAGGGGTGATTATGAAGGGGTGGACAGGACCTGAACACAAACGCAGGGGCGTGGTTACGGTGGACAGGATCTGAACACAAATGCTGGTGGATAATTAATCTACTCATGAGATGAGGAAGCTGGATACTTCTGCTACTGAAATAATTATTATTATCCACCTTAGCTGCCTGGGAACGATCTTTATCTTTAAACCAGGGAGCGACCGTCCGCTCATTATCGAAATATTTCTTCCATATCGGCGCAATTGTGGCAGGGACAACTGTTTCAGCTGCTGAGCACCGCCAGCACAACATTAACCCGGTCGACCGTCGTATCATCCAACAGGCAAATGGTGTGGTACCTATGTATGACGCTCAGTAGCTGCTGCCCATGTACTGGCTGTGTTGATTTATCGGAACTTTGCCTTCCGTGCATCACAATTGTCGCAAATTTGATGTCATAATTCTACTTTCGCTCCAATGTCATAACAGAAGTCATAGTCATCAAGAACAGTTATGTTGCCAGACAACCACAAAGGAGGGTTTCTGTCACAAAAGCGAACAGCCTTCTAGAACAAAGAGCTAACCAAGAAATGAGGAAAGCAGCATTCCT
The DNA here is from genome assembly GCF_918807975.1 of Aplidium turbinatum. Lineage (NCBI taxonomy): Eukaryota > Metazoa > Chordata > Ascidiacea > Aplousobranchia > Polyclinidae > Aplidium > Aplidium turbinatum. The sequence goes on from NC_137480.1 coordinate 26,837,108, forward strand.
AATCGGCCAATACATGGGAATGCACAGGGACAAACTAAATGGGAAACTTTCGCGGTTTGCAAAGAATTTAAACAGAAGTGAAAGCGGCAATCCCGATTCCGCGAACATCAGAGAAGCCAACAATGCACAAACCCTACAAACGAGCATCGACCAATGGCGTCGTGCTGATGTCACAATGCAGGAACTATAACCGTAAGTGGAAGCGTCGTCTGATGGGGGAAACGTTTCCAAAGTGGTCATAGCGCGATTGCCGCCAGGTCACAAGACAAAACAATAAAGTTTACATTCAAATATAGACACATACAAACAAATAACATTTTGTTGTCGATTTCGTGACAAAGCAATGTTACACGAAACAGGCTTCATCGCTTTCACGCTTCATACCGGCACGATTTAGCGGGAATCATCACGTGACCAGCCGAACATTGCGGAATAAGCGGGAAAAATAGTTGCCTAGCAACAAACCTGGTACAGTCGATCCGTGTCCATCTTGTCCTTCCCCACAGCCATCATGGACTTAACTGCAGCGTGTCGCCGGTTGTCGGACTTGGGGGGTTTCTTCCAGGGGTCGTAGTTCGTCTCCACCAGAAACCACCTGAAAGAGATGTAGGTTACCATGGATACCCTCCATACCCCACCAAGTGACCGGGGTGAGGCCTAGAGCCGCTCAAGTTATTCAGTTCAGGAAGTTGAAAGTCTCAGTCTCCAAACTTAGTTTCATTTTTTCCTTTTCTCGTCGAGGGAACTGACACTGCAACATTTGCATGTTTTAATTGCAGTAAATTTTTGAAGGGTGGAAATTCCATAATCATAAGTTGACTAAATGTGCGTTCTCGGATGCTTTGCGATGTCATACAGTTTGACGTCAGAGGCTTGCCCCACAGCAATTATGTCACAACACATAAACAAATCAGTAGCTCACGGATGCCTAGGGTAGTTGTCCATATGTTTCACCAACGCCACATCCTCCCCATTCCGCACCACCAAGGCCCCCTCGCTGGGGCGGATACCCCCCAGGATGAAGTAGACGGGGGCGTCCGTGGGGGTGTTGATCAGTTGGTTGAGGGCGCTCTTGTAATCTGATGACTCATCAAGGACCTGAAGGTTCAACACAGTGTTGCCAGATGAGTAATTAATTTGGTTCAACAAAACAGGTACTTGTCGCCACAAAGGGAGCTGATGCTGCGGAATTGATCTTCCATACAGTTACTCAAAGTCTAAATACAAAGTCTGCAGACGTTGAATTACTATAAGACTGAAGATGAACATTTTTAACTGGGGAGAGACCTGCGGCCAAAATAATAATAAATTAACAAACTGTTTGACACTGCTCATAATATTTTCGCACATGTTCACAAACTGCGCAATGCGCGTATGCTCCAAATCTCTTTTCATGGTTTAACCCATTTTTATTGTTCAATCACAAAGAGCTTGGATTACCTTTCGTGCAGCAAAGAAAGTGATGTGGCCGCCCTCCAATGACGTAATAATGTTTTTCCACAATGTTCCATAATTTCTCTGATCGCCGCTCAGTGAGAATGCTCCATGGCGAGTTCCAGTGGTCACTCCAACATAGCCAATATATGAACTTGCTGTGTAAACTGCCTAGAAATTTGCATAAAGTTATGCTTTCACTTAATTGAAATAGGGACTGGAGGGAAAAGTTGGCCAGCTGCGCATTAGTGTGTCTGTGGTTCGACCTTTGAAAGGGCGCCGGTTCGACAACGCTCAAGAGCATGAGGCTGTGTCTTTGGCAGGACACTTAAATGCATGCCTGAAGGTGGACACAAAGATTGGCTTCCTTGCCTTCCTGTCCACTCAATCTAAATATTCAACTGGCGGGCGTAAGCTTGGATACGACAAAAAGTATTGGTAATCACTTCTTTAAGTTCTTTGCCACCTGAGTCATAAATCATAGAAACAAGGTCGATTAAAGTGAAACGACAGAAGTGACTGCCGTATCTATTGTGGTATCTTATAGCCTACCGAATGACAAGTATCTTAGTCTGGTCACCCGGTACGAATCGGTTTCACTGAGCTGCAACGCCATTTTAACTTTTTGAAACTGAATAAAGACCCAGCCCATCGTTATATTTACAACCGACCTTTCCATTCCTTTGAAATTCCACCTGAATTGTGAGGTTCTTCAGAATCTTGGGAAGAATATAATCAAGATTGCGGCCATGAATAATGCGGCCTGTCTTATCAACGGCAACAATGCTTGTGCAAGCTCTGAACAACAACTTGCCAATTAACTTCCACACCAACTTCATGAAAACGTTACCTCGTCGGTAAACTGCGAGTTTCGCGGCATGTCTCAATTGTCTCAACATACAAGGATGTACAAACTAAAGCAAAAATAAATTGTTTAAAAGCTTAATTAATTTTTTCATGTGCAATCAACGCACTTAAAACAAGCCGTTGTTGTACTCCATCAGTGCAAGGCAGGTGGATGAGTGAAATTAGCATGACCAGAAGCTGTGACTGTATTAAAATGTTGCACCATAGGCATACGAAGCCGAGAAACGTAATTAGACTTAATATATTCACGTTTATTACTGCATAGTAACATTCACAGAAAACAAAACTAAAACTAAATTTCAAATCAAACGTTTTCGACATCACATTTTGGCAAAGTGTTTTGATTGTGGGAAATGTGATAAAGAAAAAGATTTACTTGAGGAATGAGGATAGCAATTTGTAAAACAGAGGATAGAGTTACTCTCATGGCATGAAACAGTGACATATTTCTGTTATTTGGGTGATCAAATAAATGGAAACGGTGGATGCTAAGCAGCTGTGATAAGAAAGACAAGGCTGGGTTGGGAAAAGTTCAGGAAATGTGGGGATTGGGAAAATGTTATACCGTACGGAAAAAGTTTTTGTTAAAAATGAAAGGGAAAGTATATCAGAGTTGTGTGCGGCTTGTACTATTACATGGCAGCGAAACATGGACATGGATATTATTAAGAGAGAGTGAACTGGCTATTCTGAGAAAAAAGGAAAAAGCAATGGTGAGAGCAAAGTGAGGGGTGAAAACGAGGTAGGAGAAAAAGAGTGAAGAGCTGATAGATACGCTAGCAACGAGGAAGACTATTGAACAACTTGCAAGGGCAAATGGCGTAAGATTGTATGAACCTGACCAAGGAGAGAGGAAGAAAGTTTTCTTTGAAAGGCTTTGACTTTGAAGGTAGATGGGAAGAGGAAACGGGGACGCCCAAAAAGAACATGGAAAAAACAATTGAATGAGGCAGACAAAGTCGGACTGAAGGAGGAAGATGCACAGGATGGAAGCAAGATGGAGAATAGGAGTTAAGGCAATCGCTACAAGCAAAGAATTGGCCACCCCCACTAGTGGAGGACAAAACCGAATTTGGATGATGAGGATGTCCTTTTTGGGCATACTATATATATACAGTAATTTTAAAACAATGAAAACTATTAATACTACAAAAAGTGCTCAATGCCAAGCAAAAAGGCAAAGCAGAGCGAATTAAATCAAATGTAGTTATTACTATCTGAAGCCTTTACAAATTGTTTCACCTAACGGATCATCAGAAGGTCTGCAAAAAACATGTAAACAGTAAAGAATCGATAATTCTGAAAAGATATTAAATATTACAACTGTAAATTAATCTGCCAAAAAAAATCTCTAAACCTGTACTGCCTTTACTGTACTAACCTTTATTACTAACCTTTATTTACTGTACTAACCTGTACTAACCTTTATGAAATTTGACATTGTTGATTTTTATCCATCCATTACGGAGGAACTTTTGTGTAAAGCAATTGAGTTTGCCAAACCATTTATGGATTTGGACGATTGTATCATACAAACAATTTTCCATGCTAGGAAATCGTTGCTTTTTAATGGTGGTGAAACTTGGGCTAAGAAAGATGGTTTGTTTGACGTTACAATGGGCTCATTTGATGGTGCTGAGATTTGTGAGTTGGTCGGCTTGTTTCTTTTGAACGAACTTTCTGCTATTGTTGACAGAGACATGCTTGGCTTATATCGTGATGATGGTCTGGCTATTTTGCGTAATTTATCCGGCCCTAAGATTGATCGTTTGAGAAAGAATGTCATTCAATTATTTAAACAACATGGCTTAAATATTACTGTGGATACTGGTCTAATTGAAACTGATTTTCTTGACGTCACTTTGAATTTGCTATCTGGTAAATTCTGGCCTTATAGAAAACCCAATAATGATCCAATTTACATCCATGCCCAGTCCAATCACCCACCCAACATTAAGAGACAAATCCCGACTATGATTTCAAAGCGATTGTCCGCCACATCATTTGGCCAAAATGAATTTGATAAGACCGCATCTGTTTATAACGATGCCCTTTTGAAAAGTGGTTTTGCGGAGAGAGTTTGCTACAATCCTGCTAATAACTTACGAACATCTAGGAAAAGGAGCCGGAAAATTTTATGGTTTAACCCTCCTTTCAGCTTGCAGGTTGATAGCAATATTGGTAAGGAATTTTTCAAACTTGTTTCCATACACTTTCCACCCCATCATAGATTGCACAAAATATTCAACCGTAATACTATTAAGCTGAGCTACAGTTGTACTCCGAATGTTGCAAGCGTCATATCCTCCCACAATAAAGCAATATTGCAGGCTGATAATATACCATCGCAGCCTGGTTGCAATTGTAGGGTGAGGCCAGAATGTCCTTTGAATGGGCAATGCTTGCAGAAGGCCATTGTTTACAAAGCTACCATTGATAACAGCCCGAAGGTTCTTAATTACATTGGTTGTTGCGAAACTACTTTTAAAAAACGTTTTTCCAACCATAAATGTACCTTCATGGATAGGTCTAAACGTAACAGTACCGAACTATCTAAGGCAGTTTGGGACCTTAAGGACAAGGGTGTTGATCCTAAAGTAACTTGGTCCATCCACAGCTGTGCTCGGCCTTATAGTGGTGGTGGTCGTAACAATTGTGGCCTATGTTTGGCTGAAAAGCTGGCCATTCTGAAGGCTGATAGTGGCCACCTTTTGAACAAGCGTTCGGAACTGGTCGGCAAATGTCGTCATAGAAACAAATTTAAACTCAAGTACTTCAAAATAAAATAAATTCCTTTTGATTTTCACAGGTTTTTAAAATTTCATTTGATTTTTACAGGCTATAAATCTCATTTAATTTTTACAGGTTTATAAACAGATTTTATTTCATTTGTTCAGGACACTACAGGTTACATCATCACAATTCCTTGGGATTTTTACAGGTTATAATTTTGAAAAAATTGAATTTCATTTCATTTTTACAGGTTGTAAAACTCATTTAATTTTTACAGGTTTAAAAACAATTTTTGTTCATTCTGTTCAGATTACTACAGGATTCGCCGATCATAACAAGCATTTTGCTTCTTTGTGATGTCATAGATGTTGCCATCATTGTTGCTTGGTTTCCATTGGGACAAATTGATTGAAACTTTATCGTGGCGGATGGAGGCTGTCCTTAGTAATTCTGGAGTTTTTTTTCTACAGATTGGATTACGGTTATAATATTTACAGTAATATCTTTTCAGGAATTCAGGTTTAGAGGTTTTTTGCAGATTAAATTACAGTTGTAATATTTAATATCTCCTCAGGAAGTACAGGTTTAGAGATTTTTTTTGGCAGATTAATTTACAGTTGTAATATTTAATATCTTTTCAGAATTATCGATTCTTTACTGTTTACATGTTTTTTGCAGACCTTCTGATGATCCGTTAGGTGAAACAATTTGTAAAGGCTTCAGATAGTAATAACTACATTTGATTTAATTCGCTCTACAGTAATTTTATGTACATCTGAACAAAAAAATTGTTAAACATTAATTATCAATTAAAATGAAATGTATTGAACTGTTTCTGCAAGAAAATTTTTTTCTTGATAGCCGAGCTTGAATGACTGCACAAATTAATGACTAAATGAGCTAAACACTTTGCAATACCAAATATTTTGTATGACTCACTTAATGCTGCTATTAGCGTACGCTGTAAAGTCATAAAGGATGTTGGTGAGGACAATGTCACCCAGGGAGATTCCAGTCGCCGCACTTAACCCCCTCATTTCGTCAGAATATGGCTGAGCTATGTAGCAATCCAAATCACCAGCGATCCGTTCAACGGCAGCCGCCATCTCAGGGGATTTAAACATCGGCCTGAAAGCAATTGGTAAAACACTAAAAGTAATGTTTGCAAAATCCAAATAAAGATAGAGCTTCGATGGAGAGTTTGTCTTACAGAAAGTTTCAATAAGGCTTTCTTTGTTTGAAGATAAATATTGTGCAGTAGCCTATCAAACAAGCCGAATGGAAATGTGTCTTTGTAATGGCTGGACCTTTCTTTAAACTTACCGGAGCAAAGCTTGGATTCCTTGTGCAAAATAATTGACATCAAATTGGTGAACCAATGCGCGCCACCTGAACAAACAAAATAATCAGTCGGCTAATCAAACAGGAAACATTGCCTCCACCTGATTCAATGTATTTTTCACATAATCTAATGTTGATATGCCAAACTACCAGAACATCACCATCTTCGGTGATGAAATGACAATCAGACAGTAGGTTATTGCTAAAACATACCATATCAAGACATTTTCTGATATCTCACCGCAACCCTGAGCAATGGGTTCAAATGAGATGCCTGGCAAACAATCAAATTCAAAACAAGATCTTAGTTGAATATAAAACTTCAAAGCAAAAACGAAACAAGAATAATTGTAAGTTACAAAGTTCCCCATATCAAAAGTCACCAAAATCACACCTACCGATCCATTGGAGCCTGATCAAGGTTGACAACGTATGATTTAGCTTGTGTGGCATTGTTCTTATTCTCCATCTTATCCATCGTTAAGACATAGTTTGAACGACTAGGCATCGATGACCCAAAGTGAACAACCAACAAAAGTGAAAACAATTGACACAGATTCATTGTGATTGTTAACACGATAGATGACAATGAATCTTCATATAAAACAAAACTGAAAAACGTGAAATAAACAATTTTATAGTCAGCTGATGACGAGTGCAATTAAATAATAAAATAAAATATTAAATAAAAAGAATGGAGCTCAATCCATCAATGGTTGGAAAGATCTGTCATCAACATCATCAACCAATTTTGATTAGGCCTATACAGGCCATAAACTAATCCTCATGTTGAGAGTGTCTAATCCTCACGTTGAGAGTTGGGTTGGCAAAGTCCATGGACTACAAGGCCATGCTTTACAAAAAAGGTAATATTATTATTAGTTCTTCCTAAGTCAGTTTCGATCTACCTTGACCCGGCTGTGCTGCACCTGACCTGCGAGATCCAGCTGTTTACAGTCAATGTTTACAATAACAAGTATATATAGCCTACCATACATAAAACCAGCCATGTTTTGTTTAACACTTGTATATTCATTGATAACTGAACAGAAGCTAAGAGGCATAGGCGCTGACTTTTATTTTTGCACGGGGTGGCGGATAGCACAATATGGCAACCTAAAAACTTTAAAACTGCATGTTTTTGTTTGATTTTTACTAAGCGTGTTTCGTAGATGCAATTTTATTTTCACACCTGATTTGTAGCTCCATACAAAGCAACTTTAAAACAAAGCACAGGAGGTAGGCTATGTCGTGAATTTTATTGTTACGTTGCTGCTCTGACACTCAACATTTGGCAAAAGTATTTTTGCGAACAGCAGCTCTGTCAATCCAACTGTTAATCAACTGGTCAAGTTGTAACCGTGAAGCTTCAGCTTGATAAACATTTAAAATTAGGACGTGGTTCAATCGCTGTTGCGTCATGGTAGATCGCAAGCAGATTTTTATGCGCCTGAGTGCACTAAACGATCGCTCCGCCTCGCAGGTGGTGGAAGGCAACGATAAGTATATTTTCACAATGCAGACCACGTTTGGAAGCATTAATGAAATTGTTTCATTGCTTGCAAATAGATCACGCAGTTGCGACATAGTTGAAGCAAAAATTTGTTTTAGCTGTTGAAAACTTTCCAGCTGTTGCAATTCCAGACGCAGAAGCGTTGGGTTTATGTCATCTTTATATGTGGCAGCGACATTTTCAAAAGCAGCTCTGTTCTCTTCCAATGCTTGATCCTTGGAAAGCAGAACTGTTTCCATGTCATTGATCGTTTTCATGTCCTGCCGTGAATAACGTGACAAAAGTGAAGAAGAACACTGTTTAAATATGTCTAAATAAATGCTTTGGTAGTAAGCATCTATGGTAGAAAAAACGGTTGCTGTTGCTGGTCATCGAAAGATCTTGCAGTAGGCTACGTCTACCACGGCCACGCGGCAAAGATGGCAACTGCAAACCCATATCAACAGCTGATTTTTTACATGCGTCGAACAACGCAGATGCCTTACTTTCTGTTGCTGCTCATAAATCTTGAGTAATCGAAAAAGGTTGCTTTTATTATTGGGAATTGGCAGGGGATGTAGCTTTCCTCGAATAGAATCATGTAAACGTGTAAATTTGCAGAACGTTAAAACTGTTACTTTACTAAGTGCACTTTTTAAATAAAATTCAAAAAGTTTCGAAAATTGCATTTTTTTAATGAAATTTGAAAATAGATATTCATTTAGGGGGTGGAGCTATCAATCATCGAGATAATTTTATTTCCAAGTATTTTATAGCTGTCATAATTTATAACGATATTATGAGCAGTTTAAAAATTTTCAAAAAAGATTTTTGAGGGAGGCAATGGAAAGATCGTATTTTATTGATTAATAAATCCCATTGTAAACCTAACAAATGTAACAATGACTTATGACAAGTAACAAGTAACAAATAAAACGATCGCAACAACAACCAGGGAAAAACTCGTAGCCACGTGTTGCGTAATCTTCACGTAGCTTGCTGATGTTACGCAAGTATCATGCTTGTGACAAAAACAATCATTTTCTTCGTAATACTGTATTGGTTCACCTCTTGCTTTACGTTGACTTGATGCGAAAACCAATGATCAAAAAAAGATTTAAACGTCCGTTCAAATTACATGTAAGTAATGTAACTTAAACGGGGTGGCTGCCACCCCGCCACAACGGTTACGGAGTGGCGTGGCCACCCCGTAAGTCGGCGCCAGTGCTAAGAGGTATATATCAGCATCTGTAGCGCACTATTTAAAGGTAGGCTTCCCAGGGTGCACCGTAATTTGTCCCCTGAACACTTAGCCCCCGATTTCATCCCCTGAAAAGATCGAGAAAAAATTACAACAGAGTCGAAGTCACTTTTTTCGAATCTTTTCAAGGGCCAAAATAGGTTGCATCCTTATTGAGAAATGTTTCTATTTCTAACCAAGGGTTAGGAATTAGGTTAGGGTTAAACATGTTTCTATTTGTAACCTTAACCCTTAATAAGGATTCAACCTATTGCCTATTGGTTAGGGTCAGGGATAGGGTTAGAAATTTATAAGTGTTTTCTATATCTAACCTTAATAAGGATTCAACCTATTTTGTCCCCTGATTTCGGGGCACGAAGTGTTCAAGGTACGAAATAGGTTCCATCCGGCTTCCCATGTATAGCTGCAGTCGTGCAATGACATCCCGAGCATGACAGTAGTGGTCAAAAGTGAGAAAAACTAACTGGTAAAGGTGATCAGGTACTATGACACTTCCTCAAATGGGCGATCAATCTAACACAGAAAGCAATCATTAAGAAAATAAATCAATAGTTTTTTTTCAAGTCTAAACCTTAAACCATTTGACCAGGTTAACACTCACAATAGTATTTCAAAAATTTACTTAGTATAATTTATGTTGTGGAACCGGTTTTCTTCCTATAGGATTCATCAGCACAACTGGATCGAAACGAAAAAATTACAGAAGATTACTATCAGCACAACTAGCCCAAAAAAAAACGCAAATTTACATGTTAAATAAATAAAAAAATAAAAGTCACTAAATGTCCAAAACCTTCATATCTTAGTATTTCATATTTCATATCTTCATATCTTATATATAAGAAGGTTTTGGACATTTAGTGACTTTTATTTTTTTATTTATTTAACATGTAAATTTGCGTTTTTTTTGGGCTAGTTGTGCTGATAGTAATCTTCTGTAATTTTTTCGTTTCGATCCAGTTGTGCTGATGAATCCTATAGGAAGAAAACCGGTTCCACAACATAAATTATACTAAGTAAATTTTTGAAATACTATTGTGAGTGTTAACCTGGTCAAATGGTTTAGACTTGAAAAAAAACTATTGATTTATTTTCTTAATGATTGCTTTCTGTGTTAGGTTGATCGCCGATTTGAGGAAGTGTCATAGTACCTGATCACCTTTACCAGTTAGTTTTTCTCACTTTTGATCATAGATTGGTTTTTCTAGTTTTTCCATCCCTTGTCACCTATTTCGGCCGCATTGATTGCTAACCTTTTGCATCTTGCAAGTTTAGCATGATGATGTAATAGAAGCGTTTGTTCCATATTGCACCGTCATAAGCATTTCTTAATCATACTTGTAAAATTCATCTCAATTATTCTACTTTTTACTGCTGCTTGTACGGACAGTTTAAGTAAGTTAACGTATCAAATTGTTGCAATATTTTCTGTATTTGGTATATTTAGCAATACTATGAAGAAAAAAAAGAAATGAAAAAGAATAAAGCAAGGATATGAAGGTTTTGGACATTTAGTGACTTTTATTTTTTTATTTATTTAACATGTAAACTTGCGTTTTTTTTGGGCTAGTTGTGCTGATAGTAATCTTCTGTAATTTTTTCGTTTCGATCCAGTTGTGCTGATGAATCCTATAGGAAGAAAACCGGTTCCACAACATAAATTATACTAAGTAAATTTTTGAAATACTATTGTGAGTGTTAACCTGGTCAAATGGTTTAAGGTTTAGACTTGAAAAAAAAACTATTGATTTATTTTTTTCATGACAGTGGTGGGAGCTAAACAGAGAACGGTGTAGTCTATATTCTTAGTAGTAGTTTATTACCATAACACAAGCCAATTTGACACATCGGAACAAAGGAGAATAAGACCAGGCTGACGAAATTGAGCCAACAATAGAATTTAAACTGATTGAAGTCCGGAATGGCCCGTTTCAGCGAGTCCGATTCGGCGAGTCCAATTTGGCTAGTCCGATTCGGCGAGTGCCCTATTCGGCGAGAGCCCTTTTTGGCAAGTTCCCTATTCGGCAATTTTTTGAATTTTTTAAAAAAAATATTGGGTACCATAGCCTAATTATCATTGCCGTTTTAGGGTTAGGGTTGGAGTTAGGGGGTTAAGGGTTAGGGGGTTAATGGTTAGGAGTTTAAGGGTTAGGGGTTAAGAGTTAGGGGATTAAGGATTAGGGGGTTAAGGGTTAGGGGGTTAGGGTCAAAGGTTAGGGAGTTAAGGGTTAGGGGGTTAAGAGTTAGGGGGTTAAGGGTTAGGGGGTTTAGGGGGTTAAGGGTTAGGGGGTTAAGGGTTAGGAGGTTAAGGGTTAGGGGGTTAAGGGTTAGGGGGTTAAGGGTTAGGGGGTTAAGGGTTAGGGTGTTATTTGAACGTTTAGCAACGTTAAAACGATGTAAAAGTGGCAATGATAATTAGGCTACGGTACCCAATAATTAAAAAAAAACAATTTCAAAAAATTGCCGAATAGGGAACTCGCCGAAAAGGGATCTCACTAAATAGGGCACTCGCCGAATCGGACTAGCTGAATAGTAGCAGACCCATATAAGTCCCCCCTTGGTAACTCATGACAAAGACAGGACTCGACCAAACATATAGGGTGAAACTACTTTTGCTTTACTGTTCACACACTTCAATCCACATGTTTTGGTCAATTCCTCTTTGTCATGAGTTACCAAGGGGGGGGGGGGGGACTTGTATACCACCTTCCAATTTCATATAACTGGATTTGGTAAAGACCATATGAGTATACGTGACTCATTACCGCTTTATCTAAGCATCTTAGTGTTTTATAAACCAAATGGTGGTTTCCTGAAAATAATGTTGATTAGACCTCCCCAATCCCCGGACTTTCTTTTGTTTTCATCTATATTGTGACTTTTCTGCATGGGTTTTCAATGCTGATTTCAAAAATATGCATAAAATTTTTTTTCGATCAACATCTGGGAAGTTATTCGCTGTTGCTTAGCAACAACTTTTCAAAAAAATTACAAAAATCCCCTTTAAAACCCCTTTACTTTTAACCTAGTATGCTGATATCTAGATTATCTGAAAGCATTTCTTCTGCTGAAGAATTAAAAAAAAAAATTATTAAAATTGGACAATCGGTACCAGAGCTATGACCGTTTAAGTACCCAGATTATGCAGTCACGCATGACTGATTTTTGTTAATTTATTGCCAAATGATACTAGAAAAATGGTAAAAGTTGCTGTCAAGGGGTTTTTGGGGGTAAGGAGTTCAAAAAATATATTAAAAAGTGTCTCAGAGCAACAGTAAAAAAGTTATTAAAAAATTGATACGAACAGTCATGCATGAATGATTTTGTCGCTGTCGCTTCATTCCTACAACGAGATGTATTTCTTTGGCACCACAAACGTTAAATGCATGGAGTCATATACAGTATAACATGGAACCGATCATCTCAATGTAGCTAACATCTGGGTACCCATTGCACTTGATGTTAAAAAAAACAAAAAAACAATGAATCTTCAAAAAAAAACAAAAAAACAAAAAAGCAAAAAGGAAACGACAATCACGTTATAAGTAATTTATCTTTTCCTCTTTCTTGCTGCAAGTATCATTGGCTTGCTGACACAGCTCGCGATGTAGGCTTGCAACAATAGGCTACGGTATGTTCTGGTCAGATAGATCTCGAGATCCTTACCAAAGTTAAACAGGATGTTTAAAATATGATCGAAATTTGTACAAAAATATAAATGTTTACTTTCCTCTTGGCCGTTTTCCGAGTAGCCTACAGTATTTTACCACATAGACAAATCTTAGAGTTCAACTTATCTTATGAATCATTATCATAAGTTACGATGAGGCCCAACAGCTTCATCTGTCTCATTTCTAAGGTAACGCCTAGAACATCACATAACTAAGGCGAAAGAGAAAATTGAATTGAGTCCTGTCTTTGTCATGAGTTACCAAGGGGGGTGGGGGGGACTTGTATACCTGGGACTGGTATATAAGCCCCCACTCCCCCTGGTAACTCATGACAAAGACAGGACTCAATTCAATTTTCTCTTTCGCCTTAGTTGTGTGATGTTCTAGGTTTTTCCCATTTCTAAGAATCTCAGCAGCAGGGTTGCCAGGTCTGCTTATGGAAAAAATGCCAAACAGTTCAGTTCATTTATTTATTTGTCACAAACACAAACATGAAAAGAATACAAAGTATACAATAATAATCGGTTGTGTGTCATATGACGAGGAGACTGCGAAAAGACCAAACGGTCATCTAGTCAGCAGCCACCTCAAGCTTGGTGATGTAGGCCTAAATAACATATATACAGTAAATACACAAACACACATACAAAAAAAGAAAATCAAACAACTGGTCAAACAACTGGTCAAAAAATGCCAAATGACCTAAAAAAATGCCAAATAGGCAAAACGCTGTGAAATCGAACGTTTCTTTTAATAAGTAATGGATTCGGTTAAAGATGGATAAAACCATAAACTGCAACAAAGCTCAGCCTACACTTGCTGCTATTGCACAACCTAGCTATCTTCATTCTTGAGAGTATCGTACCGGTATTCTTCAAAAAAAAAAAAGAATTTTGAAGAAATGCCAAACAAGATTTTTTCATGCCAAACAGCATAAAATATGCAAAATTTGGCAATAAAAATGCCAACCTGACATCCCTGCTCAACAGCCCATCTGCCGTTTATGGCCTATCTTCTAAAAAACTACTTTACTAAATAAATAATTTAATAAACTGTGAGGTAGTAGTAGGCCGACATCTGAAGTGAAAAGCAATATAGTGGAGTAAAAAATAAGGGGATGACAAGGTCTTCTCAACAGAAGGTATGATCATTGTTTTATATTGATTTTGGCCTTGATAATTGTTAGTCATTTGCTTTCCAGTAGATCGAGCATATTTTTCAATAGCATAAAGTAAAGCATTTTTTTTACAAGTTCTCTTTTCTCATTATAAAAGGCTCACCTACAGTTATTAAGCGTAACAGGTCTTTTCTTGAGCCTATCTTTCAACAAATCTCCTTTCAATTTTAAAATTGATAATTGGTCTTTTCTTGTTCAAGCTGTAGCCTACGTCGTTTTCATCATAAACAAGTTTCTACATTTTTTAGCTACACATCTGTCAACCGAGTTGCAACCATATGCAGCTTAGCATCCGGAAGGGCGTGGTCGACAGGCTTCACGAGATAAATTGTTACCCTACGTCATTTATCGTGATGATAACTTATCAAATCTATCGCACTTCTGGACCGTTTATTTTACTTTATAATTTCGCTTTTTATGACGTACCGTAGCCTACTAGCAATGCGGCTGTTCTTCTGATTTTTTCTTTCTATTAAAAAATTGCTTCACTGTTTTCTATCTCAAAACACGTTACTATATGTAGATTGTAGAACGTAACGGGAAGCAGACCCACTCACTTTCACCAAGAAGCACATTCCACTCCACTAAACTTAAATGCACGCCAGGGCAGGACACAGAATGAGAATGAGGTCTTTGCCACTACCACACTACTTTTTTACACAAACGCAAGAAATTGCTCGCAGTCATGTCAATGGAGAAACAACCCTCGACGGTTGAATGATCCTGATTTTAAAAGATCGGTACAAGAAGACAAAACTGATTGATATGTAGCCTTTTGTGAGATTTGTGATCAGGCCCGGATTTAGAGGGGGGCAGAGGGGGCAGTTGCCCCGGGCCCCCCCGACTTCTGAAGGCCCCCCCCTATGTGGAAAAAATGTGATTTTGAGTTTTTTTTCCTTTTGGCCTTTAAAGTTTTTTGCAAAATGCTGTACAGTACTGGACTGATGCTATTGTAGACGTAGGCTAGAGATGGCCTTTTGCGCCGTAGGCGCGGACAATTTTTGGCACAGGGGCCCCCGATCTAAAAGTTCCCCGGGCCCCCCATCAGCTAAATCCGGCCCTGTTTGTGATAGCCTATTAAGTTAAAGATCACGAATTGAAAAAGAACAGTGATTTAGTAAACATGTATCTTCTTTAAACTGTTGATTTCAGAGTCGTGTTATTCTTCAACTTGGCGGAAAATGGGTCGCTGAGGTTCAATTTTGCAATCTTGTGCTTTTGTATTCAAATCTTGTGCTTTTTTTTCTTAAATCTTGTGCTTTTTCCGAATTTGCTGTGGCAGCATTGATTGTACCGGTAACCTGAAATCGCCTAGGCCCAAAGATATGTATTACAGAAACAGTATATCCATGGTTTCATCACAAACGTCAAGGACCTCCTAATTAATCGACCGTTACAACTCTGATGTTGCCGTTTTACGGATCTTTACAATCACTGCGTATCCTCTGCAGTCAGCTTCAGCTCAAGACATTTTGCTTTCAATCAACATTACAAGAGGATGCACTACGACAAAATGATCAGCAACGCTTCAATCAGTGCGGATCGCAATACCTCATGCAAATCCACAAACTTTGCAGATTTACGGAATCATCGACGACTCACGGAAGCACGAAACTTCTCAGCCAGAAGATACTAACTGCAGTGTTATTTATTGTTGTATTTCCAGATGTTTAATCTAAAATAAACAATAATAACAGTAGGCCTAGTAGCCAACCAAGTGAGAAAACCATTTACCTCTTGTACTTACTAATAATAATAATGTTATGGTTTTATTTATTGTCGCTCTACAACAGCTAAGGTCTTTTAGCGACAGGGCTCATTTTTTATACCAGGTTTACGGTGTTATCACATTATTACCCGACTCATTCTCACTGCGCTATGCAGGATAGAACACAATCGGTAGCCTACCGCTATTAAAAGTCTTCGGTTTGACCCGACCTGGAATCGATCTCAGATCTACCAGCACCAGAGTCGAAGGCGAAACCACTCGGCCACTCAGCTGGTTCTTGTACTTACTGATTCAGTGTATAAAAGCAACGCAATATATCATCATCATCACCATTTTCAGCCTGTGAGAGCCCACTGCAGAGCGTAAGCCTTCCCCTTTTCATGCCAATTTACAATTACAACGCAATATATAGTAAGAAAGAAACGCAAAACAATCAACTGAGGAATGTGATACAGAACGCTTGATTGATTACACGCGCAGTGCGGTGGTAATCAATTCCAGCGTCTGTACCAGAAAACGCTGAATGTAATTATGCAATGAGGCAGGTCACAAGTTACATAATATCAACGTAAAAATGACAACCATAACACCTATTGAATTAATGATGATGATTTAAGAATCGAATTACCGCCGGCACTATCGCGACAGGGTCTTACAACCCTCCCACTTTAGCGTCGACGTAGCTTCCAGGTGGGGTATTATGTAACAACCCCATATCACCAGCTACAGTACCCAGCCTACGTCACAGCTTGATAGAACTGGATTTCGTAAAAACTATGGTAGCCACTTTAACAAGTAGAAGTTCTGCCACTGCGAATGACTACAATGCAACCGCCAACCAATCAGAACATGTTATAAGAGGCTACCGTCCAATTGTGATGTTTCTAGCACTCAGCCAGAGAGGCTTGTTTTGAACTTTATTTGGTAATTACAGAAGAAAAAAGGGCAATAGCAGTGGTAGGAATCGAACCCGCGTCAATGAAATAACTAATTTCTAGCCCTAACCCCTAAGCCAACCAGCTGACAGAAAATCCATCACTTGATTTGCTTTGTATCATCTTCTTTTCGCTCTTTTTCACGTCAAAGAAAACGTAGCTTATGATTGGTTGGCGGTGCATTCTAATCAATTGCAGTGGCAGAATTTTTCCTTGTTAAAGTGGCCACCAAAAACTATACGTGGCTCATTATTCATCTTAGTGTTTCATAAACAAATGGTGGTTTCCTAAAAATAAATAATGTTGATGCCTCGGAAATGCATGCGAAGAGTGGCCCAAAGACTATACACAAACAGAGTGTTGTTATTTCCCCTGATCATTTATCGGACTTTTATGATCAGCGATATCGTGTTTGAGTTGTTGGGCTGAGTTCCTGCTACACTCGACTGCCGAGAAACACTCGTTTTATATATGTCGGAACCACAGGGCCTCCGAGAGAAATCAGCACTGGTCGGGAAACAATACGAAAAATGGGCCCCATAATATTTTTTAGCAAATAATGCGTTGCATGTTCGTGTTAAGCTGAAATTAGCCTACTTTCCTCAGCATGAAAAGAACTTCGTTCAACGTAAAAGTCATCATAATCACTGGATTACACTTGCAGCAAAAATGCCATTGAGGCAAACTATTTTGTCTAGAAAGCTTTGTAAACACACAATAGGCCTACAGGCAATGAAAATAGTTCAACCAAGCATTTAATTCAGGAGTGTCCAAACTTTTTTCCAGGCGAGCCAGATTTGATAATAAGAGTTCGCAGACCAACAGCCACAATAATTTTTCTGAAAACTGCAAGTTGAATTTATATGATTTTTGTGTGTCTGCAGGCCAAAAATAACACATTGTATGACAGCAGGCGCGGGCCATACAAAAACGTCTCGTGGGTCGGAGTTGGCCCGTCGGAGTTGGCCCGCGGGCTGGACTTTGGACATCCCTGATTTAATTCAACCCTTTCTGGACTTTTTGCAATGCAAAGTTACGGATCACAGCATCAAATGATAAAATTTTGCGACGTCTGAATTGCTGCACAACATATATAGTTAGGCTTTTCAATCGGTTTTGAGTCATAGGCCTACTGGAGCGCAAACAATTCTTTACAAATTTCAGTAATTGCTAAAACCACGTTCTCAAAGCGCAACCGTTGGAGGTAGCTACCGGATTCCTTGTGTAGGGATTATGGGGTGGTTCGTTCTGGTTTGCAGCTAAAGCTTGCTGTGTGGCTGGTCACAGCGGTAAACCATAATCTCTTCGTGGGAAAATTGTAACATAAGATTCCCAAATCCGTTCGTCTGCATGTAATGACCGAAAAATAAACACTCTTTTGAAACGTCTATTCAAAAGTGTATTCCTGTAAAATTAGCCCGCGGCTAACGAAAATGGGACGCAACACCGTACGCCTCTAAAACTGTCACTACAGAACAGATTACTGGATAAAAGACGGAAATTTTGTCCAGCTAGCAAGCACCAAGCAAACAGTTAAACTTGCGACTGACTTCCAACAAACAATTTTACGAATGACTAGAATAATTTGCGATATCTCAAATGCACGTAGACAGTAACTGTGACGCAATAATGAAAGACATTTATGAAGTCATTCAAACAGGTGTTCAAGCGGCTAATGCAATATTTCATCAGGTCTTACGACCGATGGTGCAATATTTGGACATTTTCTAGCAATTTTCATGACGTAAGATGCCAGCTAGGTTAAGTAGACCATAATGGTTTTTATATGACGTTTGATTTGGTGAAAATTGTCGGGAACATAGCGGCCCCTAGTTATGACAGTCTGACATGGCATAACTAAAAAGAATTGACGACAATTGTGAGCCAATGAATAAAAACACATGATACACAAATTGTTTGAATCACTCACGTTTAAGTTAATACGTAAATACAAAGGGCATGCAAAGAATGAACAACAATACGAATCATACACGACGATACATGAAATTGGTACCATAAGTACACGCTAAAATGACGCTATATACAATGGTTGCGATAATAACCGACTATTCTGGGCTCAGACAAGGGTCGGCCACCGCAGACAAAACCAGGCTCAAATCCTAACACTTAGGTGTTCTTTACGGGGGCGAGGCACGAAATATCCCTCAACACGTAGTCTACTTTCATTTTCCCCGTACTCTCATCATAGTTGCAGATGGCAACTTTAGCTCTACGAACCACAGGCTTCCCTTTCCTAATTTGTGAAACTACCTCATGCACCCTTCCAAGTTGATACTTCCCACGTTTACCAATGTCTTGGAGAGAACCTACCACTACAAGTTGACCAGGCTCCAAATTCTCGGCCATTTTTAACCATTTTTTCCGGCCCTGAAGCCCTGGCAAGTAAAAATCGATCCATTTACTCCAAAACTGCTGAGAAAGTGACAAATTGAACCGATAATCCCTTCTTAGTTGGTCACGATCATGTGGTTGCCCAACAGCACAGTATGGGTCTAAGAATGGGGTCAAAAGTGAGGCAGGGGTGATGACAGTAAAATCCCTAGGGTCGTCACTCAAAGGTACCAAAGGGCGTTCGTTCACGATCCGAACGGCACTGCCTGTGTACGTAAGCAGTTCAATAAAATTGGGCTTACGTACTGAAGAGTCCAAAATGTGAAAAAATGCAATTTTAAATTGTTTTACCATTGCCTCCCAGGCGCCACCTTGCGCCGGAGCATACGGAGGTATAAATTCCCAGTTTATCTCTCTCTGTCTCAGGGCGTTGTGAAATTCAGCTGATTCTATCAACTCGGGTAACTTCTTAGATGCTGCCTGAAAGGTGCTTCCATTATCGGAATAGATAGCATTAACCTGCCCACGGAAATCTGTAAACCTAGTAAAGGCAAGTAAAAAGTCGCTCAGCGACAATGACGTAACCAGCTCAACATGAATAGCGCGAGATGCCATACATGTGAACAAGAGTCCCCAAGCTTTTTTGTGACTTCTACCTTCAACAAAGGTCAAAGGTCCAAGATAGTCTAAGCCGCAATCAAAAAAGGGTTTCCTATGGGCAGTTGTGCGAGACAAAGGTAAATCAGACATGAGCTGCCTTATAGGCCGCGCTTTCTCAATCGCACATACACCACAATCATTAAGATACCTCTTCACGGAGGCATTACCATTAGCGATCCAAAACTTCTGTCGCGTAGACAACAAAGTGTGCTGTACTCCACAGTGCGCATTTCCATTATGATGCGACAGTACAACAAGCCTAGTGAAGGGGTGTTTCGAAGGCAAAACAATCGGATGCTTTGCTTCTAGAGAAATCTCTGGAGAATTACTTAAGCGCCCTTCAATGCGGATTACACCAGCATCATCTACACAAGGTTTGTACTTTTTAAGTGAACGCAATTCTTTCAAGCGTTCCTTCTCACGTTGTGAAGCGCCAACACTACCCCGCTTTATCACTTCCTCAAGGGCATCCGGCGATCGTTTGGTCATTAAATGTACCACATCGCCATACACGCTTTTCTGAACAAACTTCACAGTTAAGTCTAAGGCTCTATTAAGATAAGAGGCGTCCAGTTTTGGCTTCACAAAGCTACGCTTTCTCGTTTTACAGCACAAAAATTCAACAAAAGCAACCAAATAAGCGATTCTCTTTTTCATAACATACAAAGAAGGTGCGGCCTCGATCAATCTGTGAAGGCCACCCTGTCCAACGTCAAGCGACTCCTCTTCGTCACGAAGATTTAGGCTATGGATAGGTACTGAAGTGACATTTTCTACAGATGGAATTTCTTCACATTGATAGAGAAGACTAGAACCATTCAACCACAACTCTCGAAATTCTTTCTTTGTAATAAGATTTGGCCGTGTGCCAACATCAGCTGGGTTCATATCGGTAGGGCAAAAACGCCAATCCTGGGCTCCAGACAACAATAAAATATGCTCAACTCGACGCGTGATAAACTTATTCAAACGTAAATCAGGGTTTTTAACCCACTGCAACACGGTCCGAGAATCACACCAAAAATACTTAAGGCAGTCGGGCATCTTCAATGCCTCGTAGGCCTGCTTCACGAGTCTTGCTGTATTCAAAGCGGCAACAAGCTCTTTCCTAGCTATCGGCCTTTACAACAATGGTAGATTTACCCAAAACGAAAGACACACTAGGAACTCCATTAACCAGTCTACGTAAGTAAACAACAGAAGAGAAAGCTTGATTCGAAGCATCACTAAACCCATGCAATTGATATGAAACAACGTCATCCGGACTACACACACCAGAGTTTGCAAAATACCATCTCGGTAACGAAAAATCCTTAAGCAGGTCCAAAGAGCGAAGCCACGACTCCCACTCTTTAACAAAGCTATCAGGGACCTCGGTGTCCCAATCAAACTTGTCTATCGCCAATTGCTGAAGTATCAGGCGTGCTTTTAGAAAAAATGGCGCTCCAAAGCCTAGCGGGTCAAATTTTTGTCCAAGCTGACTGAGCATACTTCTGCGCGTGTGTTTAGCTAAGGGCTTTAAAGAACATGCGATACGCATCTCGTCAGACTCGGTTTGCCACACACAACCCAATGTCTTCGCTGATGGCAAAGTCATATTTTCAGTCTGAAAGTCAATGTCACGAATCAAAGGTGAAAGCATCTCATTATCCAAATTTGACAAGACAATCATAGCCTCCTTGTTAGCACTCCACTTAACAAGTTTAAACCCACGGCTATCAAACAAAGCAATTGATTCATGAGTGATTTGCTCAGCTTTCTCTAAGCTATCAGCCGAAAATATAAAATCATCCATGTACATATTATCTGCAATATTGCAGAGAGTTAGTTCACCAGCACCGCTGGGATTCTGCTCGATCATTTTCTTTACAGTCAAGCAAGCGATGTATGGGCTACTCTTTATTCCCCAAGGTAAATAACTCGGGCAAAAAATCTGTTCCTGGAATTGAAAAGTTGTCCAACAACAAATACTTCACACCAAAATCATAACTTTAGAGGAGATTTAACAAACATTTAGAACAAGGGATTTATTACACTAAAGCGGTGAAGCTCCCAAGGAGGACAGAGATATATTTGTTGAGATTACCTCCATCTGATCTTGATCAGTTAATTGCTGTCTCGTGACTTTAAAGACGACAACTATAAAGTATATTGAAAAGTGCTATAGCGATAAGACGAAGGCAATTGCGGATATTTCGGTTCAACATATTTGTGTGAGCAGACGTTCTCAGGTATAAACTTAAACTGTGTATGTGCATCTATGTACATATGCAACTATGTGCATGTGGTCTATGTACATGTGCAACTGTGTGCATGTGGTCTGTGTACATGTGCAAATGTGCGCATATGCATCTGTATGCATGTGTAACTGTGTGCATGTGCAACTATGTGTATGTGTATGATGCCAGTGGCGTACGCAGGGGGGGGGGCCATTGGGCCATGGCCCCCCCCCCCCCTTAAAATTTTTTTGTAGTTAACGACGTAGATTAAGGCATTTAATATGTTTTTCTTTGCTCTGTCAAAGCAATTACTGTAACAATGTTGTTTTATAGACTAAGCCAATACGAAATACATGGGGGGGGGGAGGGTTACAACTCCACTTTGGCACGCGTGTGACGTTACGATATTGAGAATGATGCTTTCAGTCTCTTTATGCTTGGGAATGGTGCTTTCAGTCTAAAAAAAAACTTGCCTAATTTTAAACAAAACTGCATTAAAAGAGCGAGTTTTGCCAATACCAAACATTCAAACATCTCAGCCAGGAATTAACAACAAGAAAACATAGAGACTTAGCTTTATTTCCGAAAAATGCCAAAGAAAACATGATCTTATCCTTTTGCTATGCCACCTGACAGCGCCATTTTACAGGAATATTTATACCCACGTGTTTGTTGAAAATACTCTAAGAATGCACCAAATTCAAAGTAAGTTTTCAAAATTTTCTGGGGGAGGGCCCCCAGACCCCCCGCTGCTGGGGGTCGTCTTCAGAGAAAACGCCGACGGGCTTCGCCCGCCGGTGGTCAAAACCCCCCCTTTCAAAATCCCTGGCTACGCTACTCTCAATGGCCCCCCCTTGAGAAAATCCTGCGTACGCCACTGTGTGTATCTGTATGCATGTGTATATATGTACATGTGCAACCGTGTGCATGTGCATCTACATGCATATGCAACTGTGTGCATGTACATCTGTGTGCATGTGTATCTGTGTGCATGTGCATCTTTCTTTACGCAAAACAAGATTGTCAGAGGCTATCGAGCCGCGAGCATTTTTGCACTATCGAATCCGGCCCACCTGGGAAAAATTTTGGACACTCTTGCACTAAACAAACAATAAGTCCACTGGTCTAGCCTGGAAGGGCTTGGTATGCCAACGTGGTGATGACGTCATCAAAAAAATGATGTGAATGAATTAGGGATTGTAGATCATAGGGATGCGAAACTTCATCCGCTTTTGGCTTATCCGCAACACTAGAAGGGTTACGTTTTTTTGTAATTTACAAAATATTTTACTTTTTATGGGTTATATAAGAAGAGTGAAGTTGCTTTTAAAGTAATTTAAGGTTTTTAGTTGAAAGCAAGCCAGCAGTAAAGCGTATAAAATATGTCAAATTGGCAATTGACCCTTCTAATGTTGAAGGAACAACGGAGTTGCGCGTCCCGTAATGTACCGTCCCTAGAATGAATGAATCGCTACAGAGTTGCGCATTGTGGCCAGCTGAAATCCGTTCATGTTGTCACAGATGCCACGTAATAAAGTTTGTTACGAATACCTTTCCCTCCTTCTCGAAGTTGACTTGCATCGTCAATGGTCTGAGACGGTCCGGAACCGCGTAATCCAAGTTCCGTCCATGAATGATCCTTCCAATCCTATCGACAGTCACAATGCTGGTGCATGCCCTGCAGTGATCAAAAATTGTTTCATAATATGAAGGATTTCTTGAAATTGTTGATATAATTCTTCATTACTTTACCTACAAATAAGCTCGTTACTGCTGCTTCAGTAAAATTATTTTATTCAGACAACTTGGTTGATTGTTCAATTTGAAATAATCGAAAAAATAGAAAAAATAATATAAATACTTGAAGTGGCTGCTGTTGAAAGCTGAAATGTCGTAAGCAAGATTGGCCGCCACAATTTCTCCCAGTCCAATATTAAGGGCAGCACTGACTCCTCTCATTTCATCGGCAAATGGATGGGGGATGTAGCGGTCGAGGTCGGCGGCCACCGCTTCAACTATTTCAACAAGAATCTTGGAAGGAAGATACTTGCTGAAATATAAAAGCATAACTCAATATCAGATATGTGTAAATCAGCTTTGAAATTGATCAAACGTCAAAGAGTATAACTTTTTAGAAATCAAGCCTTCATTCATTCACAATGTAGTAGAAACAAGACCTCATCTTGTAATAATGAGATGTCGAGAGGTATGTTCACTGGAGAAATGTGGCCATGGGTTCCAGTGGTGGCTCGTGGCAACTTTTATTGGATAGGCTGCAAAAATCATTTACATAGTTTTACATTACATTCACCTATTTTACAAGGGTAAGGTGCAGCCACAGGTGGGTTCACTGTCTGGAGGAGTCAAAAATCTTTAGTTTGTTTCGAGATGAATTTCTATCCAAGCCTGCTCACAACAAAATGGTGACTAATACCGGTCGGTATGACGCAACTTCAAACAAGTGCACACGGCATTTCAACCAAGGCCTATGCTTTCTGCTACCAAAAGTGTGTTTCAGTTCTAACACATGTTTCAGCACAACACATTAAATCTTGAACTACCGGGGATGTCCTCGCAAGGCTTGGTTGGGTCAGGCTTAACCACCTGCAAACTGGCGTCGGCCGCTTTCGTCCGGACATGCACAAGTGGGGCCTGGCTCCTTCATCAGATTGCAAGTGTGGTGCCACTGAACAGACCACAGACCATGTCATCCACCATTGCCTAACTCACCGGCCTCCACACGGTGCGCATGGTCTGAGGGTCCTGGATGACGAGACTGTTGAGTGGCTGATGCTTTCCTGCTCTCCAATCTACCCTGGAAAGATCTGCTCATACGCCGATGAGTGATTGGGCCTTGTTCATTGGCTTCCTTGCCTTCCCGTCCACTTAATCTAAATCTCCAACCACCAGGTGTCAGCCTGGATGCGACAAAGAAAGAAAAAAAGGACAATGCCGCAGCCAGAAAGAAAATTTAAGGCGGAAGAAACTGTTGGAGGGCAAACAGTTACACTTCAAATACAGAGTTTGTTTAAAAACAAATAAAGAATTAATGATAGCTACTGATTGCAGCCAAACATTTATTAAACGTCATTCAACATGTAACATGATGTCATTAAAACGTTGTAATAGCAGTAAAAACCCATTTTTTGGGAAAGGCAATATGCGATTTTGGGTCTTTGATTGCTTTCCCAACATCCGCGGCTACGTCGTTAGTGAAGGTTTGTTTGCGAACAGCAGTAGCTAGGCAAATTAGTTGTCAAGACAACGAAACGTCGCAACTGGTCAAGGCGTTGATTGCAGCTTTGACGTCATCTGGGTTGAAATGACTGAGAGCCTCTGTCCACCTGGAAACAATAGAATAATTGTGACGCATGTGGCAACTTTAGCCAATCGCAAACGGTGGGGTCCGGTTATCGAAGCTTTTGGATGTTTTTTTTTTGTAGTAGGCTAGGCTAGAAGAATGAACTTAGACAAAATACAACGTGGCCGAAAAAAAATCAGTTATAAAATAAAATCTAGCAAACAGTATAGTCAGGCTTCATATTTCGCTTTTAAAGGATTTTATTTTTAAGGGATGGAAGATTGCCAACTGTTATCTAATACAGAGATGTACGTATACGCCGCAAATTCTACGCCGCACACTGGCGGCGTAGACTTTTTGTTTACGCTAACGCTTGCGGCCACATTTT
This sequence comes from Aplidium turbinatum, assembly GCF_918807975.1. Classification (NCBI taxonomy): domain Eukaryota; kingdom Metazoa; phylum Chordata; class Ascidiacea; order Aplousobranchia; family Polyclinidae; genus Aplidium; species Aplidium turbinatum. Next base: position 26,862,668 of record NC_137480.1, read on the forward strand.
TTTGGATAGTTTGCGCTTGAGGCTACACCGTAAAGTTTTCGCGGTTTTTTAGCGCATAGCGTCAACGCATACTTTTTAATGTCTTTTTTTCGCTACAACACGTTAATACCTTCCAGCGCTGCAGTTGAAAGAATGTTTTCAATGGGCAAAGACATATTGGAACCAAAACACAGCAAAATGTCAGATGAACACTTTCAGATGCTTAGGTATCTTCGTGGAAATTCAAAATAAAACTTGTTTGTTTCGAGTGGTTTATACCGTGTGAATGTTTGGCACCTAGCAAACAAAATGAGTTTACGCTAGTGTATGCGCTGACGCCACCAACTTTTTTTACAAGTTACGTTGACGCATACGGCGTATGGTTTTTCGAACGTTTGCGTTTGCGCTGACGGCGTCAATATTTTTTGTATGCACGTACATCACTGATCTAATATAAGGGAAAAACTTATTTGCTATGTAGAAAAAGTGTAAAATTATCACGATAAACATATTTTTTAGTAATAATGACGCCATAAATCTGCAACCAACCTTTCCTTGGCAGGTAAGTCGAGATTCACGGTGAAGGTTTTTGCAGGAATGGCTGTTGCGTCATCTTTAGCTATAGCGATTTGATCGGAGGCCGGCCAACCGACGACACATCCGGTGAGAGCAAAAACTAGAAGCAGTCTCATCGCTTTGAAACAACCGTAAAGTTTTCTAAATCTACTCAAGAGGTATTCGATGAAGAAAGCCAAGCAGCGTTGGCTATATCATGAACTATTGTATCAGTCAGAGTATATAATAGCCTCTCTTGCTCAGTAAATCTTAACCCTCCCAGACTAAAAGACTTATGCCTCGCCCACTACAACCTATGTGTTGGAAGGGGTAAAAGAAAGTTTCAGGGGAGTAAAGCATCTGTTGGAGGAGGGAAACGTCCTTGAACATGCGAACAGTATTGAAACGTTGCAGGCTTAATAGCAGACTAAAACATATTTTTGAAAGGCGAGATAAAACTTTGGGGGGCAATTGTTCTTTGACCCTCCCCGTGGCTACGTGCCTGCTACATTGCAACCGTTGTTTGACAACAAGAATGTTGCATATCACAAATACGTTTCCAGCTGAAAGACATTGCCTTAATTTGTGAAACCGAAAGTTACCCTGTTTGTTTAAACTAGGTTCATGCAATTCGTATTCTACCGCACTATAAGATAACCCTGGCATTGAACTTTTGTGCCGTAACAATCACCTTTGCTATCGCGATATTCTTCCTACAACGCGACCAGAAACAAACGCCGCTCCTACCACTGGAAGCGACAGCTAACTTTGCTTGCACCAGGAACAAATACCAAACACGATTCTGGCAACTGATTAACAACCAGCGCTATGCATGAGTGGTTTTGTAACAAGACAATTTGATGCGTTTAATTCAGTTCGTCGGTAACGTTTCAACCTTTAGGGTGTTCCTTTCCTGGTGGCGATGTTTCACGACTACGCTGAGAAACTACTGGAGCAGCTGCTCTTTTTCCTCTTCATTTAAGGCAAGCAGACTTTCCGCTCCGTTTGCGTTAGCTCAGTATGACGGCCAGAGTTGATTCTTGCTTTGAACTTTGAAAATTAAAGAAGAGAAAGAGTGTTCCCCTGAAGACCATCAACACTTTTGATAACGCATCAAGATCGATCAACATAGTCGTAACATATGATAATAATAATAATCGTGTGTTTATTTGCGCCCATTGCGATAACATACAGTAGGCTACACTGCGATCACAGATGCGATACAACAGACGACAGAAAGCAGCGAAGTGACATTTAGTCTTCGAGTCAGCTGCTTCCTTTATGTTGGCTTGCCATTAAGTGTCTTTGCCGAGACACAGCCGCGTGCTCTGGAGCGGTGTCGAACCCACGTCCTTTTGAACGTCACGCAGTCGTTAAACTGATTGTTTTGCTTTGGTATCATGCACGTTATAACGTTTGTTGCTTCCAGGGGCGCCGGAACGATTTTTGACTGGGGGGGCAAGATTACAAAAAAAGGGCACTTTTGTTAACTAAAAGGCCATTTTTTTTTCAAGTTTTAAGATAAGATATAGCGACAATGCTAATCTATCAGCTCACTATGTATTGAGTAATGATAGCCCACAAGTGTCCGGTATACAAAGAAGGGTATCATACTATGTTATAATGATGTCACCTACTGTCAAGCTTTAAAGCAGCCCGCGGCCATGGCCGCTAAGTAGTGCTTGAATGACCGCGGGTGCTACCTCCTCAAATCGGCCAAGTTTGGCTGCCGGTCTCTTTTAGCCAATTATTTAATTTCGCAATAGAATGATCGTGGATTAACTGTCGAAAATATGTAGTGTTAAAGAGTGACGCAAAATTAGGTCAGCGCGTTATAATCGCCACTGTTGCATTGTGCGGGGATATTTGTTATTGATTGAATATATCCATCTGCGATCACCAGCGCTGTAAGTCTTGTTTGTAATTCTCGACGTTTATTTTAACAAAGTCTTAATCCGAAGTGCTAATTTACATCGGCTGGCAATATTGTCGTTTTTATGTCGATTCGATGTTGTCGGACATTGAATCGTTGTTAAAAAGGAGAACTAGATTAGTTGACATCCGAGGGGAAAACATTTTTGATCATATTTTGCAAAAATTATGCTTCTTTTAGTAATGTCCTTCACATCATTGAAATACTTATTTTATTACCTTGCCGTCATCGTCAACACATGTCATGTCGAACGTTGTTTTTCGTTGCTAAAAGAAAAATTCTAGGGGAGTGGCGAACTTTTTTAAAATCAGCCACATTGGAGACACTTGTGCGAGTGTCGTTAGATAGTCCCGCAGAAGGCTACTGGATTACAATCTCGATTAAGCAGTTATTGCGTGGTGCACCGATTCTATTGTAGGATGTCGCCCAGGCTTCAACAATGCTAAGTGATCATTTTAGCATTGTTGCAAGTTTACTTCTATTTGCTTATGCTATCGTTATTTTGGCCGCCAAGCACGCAGATTTGGCCGCCGAGAAGGAGCTCCCGGTAGGCCACGAAGGGTGTCGAAAAAAAAGCTAGTTTTAAGACCTGTAGCCTACTGTGTTGCAAAATTTTGTGCCGTAAATATTATTTTGAGGCAAAAATGAAAGATTATAATTAGGCTAAAAGCGAATAGCAGAAATTGTTATATTGCAAAATGTGCAGTAGCTTACATCAGGGTTTCCCAAACTTTTTTGGGCCACGGACCACTATTTGTAAATCTGTTTATTCGCGGACCCCCAATACAAAGGTAAAAATAAATAAAACCAAATTTTGTTTATTTAAAAAACTGACAACATCAATGGGACGGACGGGATTGCTTCTTATTGCATAAGTCATCAATTCTCGGAGTTATTTGTGAAAGACAAACTCGTAAGCCAGGGTCCACGGAAAGTCTGAACCTGTATTTTGTCTTCATGTTGGTAAGAGCTGAAAATGCTGTCTCAATCAATCAATCAATCAATCAATCAATGTTTTATTTGTCAGTAACAGGAACATAGGTACATGTTTGAAATATGCAATATACACAGTACAAAAGTTACACAAGTTCCCATACTGACAGGGAGACAACGAGACGACCATACGGTCTACTAGTCAATTGCCACCCTACGGAAATTACGATTTTGCCATTTAAAATAAGCTTACAAGAGAAAAAATAATAATTGAAACGTTCCCGCGCTTCAAGAACAGCATACGCACAAAAACAAAAAAAACATATTGATGATAACATAGGCCAAAACACAAAATTCCATGAAGCAAGCAGAGAATAATCAAGCTTCCGAAGAAACTGACAAGTTGGTTTCCATAACATATCACTTACGATGCACTGTAGCTTTGTAAAATTAACGTTTTGATCTCTTTTTTGAAACAATGAAATGATAAGTTTTTTAGCCTACTTGGAACCTCTGACCAGAGCATTGAACCCAATACCTGCATGGACTTCTTACCAAATTCTGTGTTTGATCTATTTATAAAATAGTTGTTGCTTGTTTGATATCTTGTGTTATGCTGATGAATAGATGAAGCATTTGTAAATAAATCACAATACGTAGACGGATACTCATTCATATGAACTTTGTAGGCTACATATGTTTTTTTATTTCAATGTTATGTATGTCTTTTAGTTTCAAGATGTTCATTTTGAAAAACAAAAAATTAGTGTGAGCAGTGGCGTACGCAGGATTTTGTCAAGGGGGGAGGCCATTGACAGTAGGCGTATAGCCATAAATTTGTAAAAGAGGGGTTTGACAAGGGCGGGCGAAGCCCGACAGCGTTTTTGCCTGAGAGGACACCCAGCGGCGGGGGGTCAGGGGGGCCTCCCCCAGAAAATTTTGAAAATTACTTTGAATTTGGTGCATTCTGAGAGCATTTTCAACAAAAATGTGGGTATGAATATTCCTGTAAAATGGTGCTGTCAGGTGGCATAACAAAAGGATAAGATCATGTTTTCTTCGGCATTTTTCGGAAATAAAGCTAAGTCTCTATGTTTTCTTGTTGCTAATTCCTGGCTGAGATGTTTGAATGTTAAGCATCATTCCCAAGCATAAAGAGACTGAAGGCATGATTTTCAATATCGTGATGTCACACGCGTGCCAAAGGGGGGTTGTAACCCCCAAACCCCCCCTGGCTACGCCACTGGCCATTGATATCCCAGACGTCTTCATGATATCCCAGTATGGTTTTAGTTTAGACTTTATCCATTTTTTCTCTCACAATAATAGGCTTACAGAACACTACGGGTGGGGTTGGTGGATTGGGCCATGTATTTCGTATTAGCTTAGTCTATAGAACAACATTGTTAATTGCTCTGACAGTGCAATCCAAAACATATTAAATGCCTTAATCTACGTTGTTAACTACTAAAACATTTTTAAGGGGGGGGGGGGGGGGCCAGGGCCAAATGCCCCCCCCCCCCCCTGCGTACGCTAGTGAGTGTGAGCATAGTAATTTTGTTTCGTAATTATTCTTATAACCTTTTTTTGTAATTTTATTAAAGGATCCAGTGCACTGTCACAGGCCTTTCCCCAGCTTGAAATACAATATTGCAAATGACATTAAATCAAAGCGTGATACACATCTTTTAAAGTGTCTGTGTTGACATAATTCTGAGTTTAAGCAACGCCATGGCCATGAACCTTTTGCTACTTTTCCGCAAATTTTATCTATGTGATATTTCCATGTTAATTTGTTATCTATGTAAACGCCAAGGTATTTTATTTGATCTTTTTGTTGAATGCTTGTGTTACCAATGTTAATGTTAAAATTTTTTATGTGTTTTTTATTTGTTATTAGCATGTATTCAGTTTTTGAGAAATTTAACGATAATCTATTAAGCTTCAACCAGTTGTAAACTTTTTGCATTTCGGCATTCACATTGTTCTGCAAATTTATTTCACATTTGTCGCACATGGTAAGTTTGGTGTCGTCAGCAAATAGTTTAACATTCATGTTTGTTGAATTTGGTAAGTCATTTATATACAGTAAGAAAAGAAGGGGTCTCAATGTCGATCCTTGGGGCACACCGCAGGTAACCTGTCTTGAGTTTGAAGAGATTCCATTGACGACCGTGTGTTGTAGACGATTGCTGATATAGCTTTTTAACAATTGTAATGGAAGGCCCCGAAAACCATATGTTTGCAGTTTCTGTATGAGAATAGTTTGATCAACTGTGTCGAAGGCTTTAGCTAAAACACATGTCTCACACATGTAGGTCGTGGCAAAAGGCAATAAAATCTTAGTTGCCTTTAGCGATAGCAATGGGTATTCCTCCACAACACTCAACCAGAAAGATGCAACAGCTGTTTGATTGAAACTAAGCATTATACTTCGATCAGATGATAATTCGGCTGATTCTTCTTCTTCTCGTCCTGACAGATCAGTCTTTGTAACAACAAAAGGGTTTAAAATCCAGTCAAAATTCTCATATGTCTCTTTTCAAAAATACTTCTTGAAATGTGCAGAAAGAAATTCCAAATGTTGTGTAACGTCAGAGAAAATCAACTCTGTATTAATTGAGGGTTTGTTGGTAATGTAGTCACACAGAACAGGAAACGTAAAATGCACAATATTATCATTTATCCTTGTTTCCCATATGTTAAGTTTCTTTATGAATGCTGTTATTTTGTTTGTTTGCGGCAATTATCTTTGACAGGGTACGTACTTTACAACGTATATGTGTGACTTTTTAATTTCTTGTCATATCACCATGGACCACCTGTGCAGTCGTCGCGGACCACAGTTTGGGAAACCCTGGCTTACATGACCTTAAAAGGGCACCATTGCCCTCCCTGCTCCCCCATCTGCAGAAAAATCGCCCCCCTCGCTTCCGCGCCCCTGGTTGCTTCTACCTTCTTTTAGACCTCAGTGATGTTCAGGGGCGTTGACAAGGGGGTCTAGGTGGTACTTTTGGACCCGGAATATTTAAGGGGCCCGGATTTAAAAAATTCCCCGCGACTGCAAACATCATCAAGATCTTAATATAATCAGATCTAAAGGAATTGCCATCAGAGGATAAAACAGCCATTTCAGCAGTCAGATGGTAAAGTACCGGGCCCCCTTCTGGGTACCAGGCCCACTTCAGCTTTCTGGTGGTAAAATAGCCACTTCAGCCACCAAGCAGTGAAATAAGACTTTAGTCTATAGTGATTTCCCTAACCACGAATATTACCTGAAACACGAATTTCAAAATAAACAGGCTAATATTTGTTCAAACTCAAATGACACAGGTAAGAAGGTTGCTTTCCCTATTTTTGCACTAAAAATTAGACCAAAACCTCTTTTCAGATTGCAGCAATTAGTAAGTGTTTGACCTCGGACCAAACTCCTTTCACAAATCAAATTGAAAACTTTCTGACTGTCTGCACTAACTTTGCTATAAATTCTCTTCTTGTGAGCCTGGAATGACCAGTGAAACATCAATGAAATCGGGAAGTAATCAGGGGTGGGCATTCACATTCCAGGCCAATTTGCGGCCATTTCCAGAGTCTAGCATCATGTTACAAATAAAAATTCGAAAAAGCAACCGCTAGATATAGTAGCCTAAGTTTTGCGGTTCAAGAAATTTTAAATTTGCGCAAGATTTGTTGAATGACCATGCTTAAACGACATCAATGAAAGTTTGTACACAACCTTTATATTCATAACTTTGGCGATTAAGGGGGCCCGAAAATAAATTGGTACCGGGCTCGAGAAATCCTGTCAACGGCCCTGATGATGTTTGGCATATGCTAATTTGTTTTTAGTTGTGATGGTCAGAATTGAATACAAACTGAACCGTACTACTGGCAGTAGCCGACAGAATGGTACTGTACCAACCTTAAAGCTAGACTCCCCCAAACCAATGTATGCACATTGCACAACGTTGCCATTTTAGCTTATTATGTCTGCTGTTGCTGCGTTTCAACTTGGGCCTAAAATCTTCCTCCAGGTGGTAACTTACTTATAACCTACCGTTGTCTGCCGGTCAGTAAAGTTGTGATTGATGCGTCACAGAAGTGCGATGATGACGCATTGAGTTGCTTCATACTGGAATGTGTTGCCCTGTCAGTGTGTTTGGTGAAAAAAATATGAAAGAATGTGGAATATCGCGATCTTAACTTATATTAGCATTTCTAGGCAAAACTAATGCGAAATAGAATTGGTCTGGAATATATCGCAAGAATGTGAAGATGGCCTCACACTTGTCCACTGGATGTGACTTTCAAGATATGTTTTATTGCACTTGACGTATGGTAGGCTAAAAACACACCAACAGTATAATGAATCAACAACAATGAAAACTGGCCGCATACGTAATTAACAATATGGCGTCCAGCTCCCTTGTGGCTTCATGATGACGTCATAAGCGCAATGAAGCAAACACAGGAAAGTAGCGACGACAAAGGTAAATATCCTACACATGCAATACCGTGCAAACTCCTGTGTAACGCAGTAAAGTGAATGATCAGGGAACATCAGCTTCCCTCCATAGAAGCACGAACGTTAGTGAAGCAGACAGTAAAGATATTCTTCTGTGAGGCAACAACGGGAATTAAGACGAAACACTGTAAAGATAAAATCTACATCTAATGATTTGAAACTTTTTAAGGAAGCGTCAACAAGTGCAGTGTATTAATGACGTCATTGAATCCTACGTCATGGCTGCGTGATGAAACGCGAGTAGCAATGTAGACCTTGTGGATTCGTGATGGTGGATTGGTCGATGGGTGAGCATGATGAAAGAATCTGCAGAGGCAATAGAATGGTAACAATGTGGGATAAAACTTCACTATCTTGCATACGAACAGTGCTGCGCTTTGTAAAACAGTTAAAACGTAACAAGCCAGAAACTGATGTAGCTTTGTATCTCCCATTTCTAGGAGGAAGTTTAGTGAGTCATCCCGACAATTGATGCCGTGTCCTTAAACGCGATTACCTCAGCGGCAGAAGACAAGTCTCACTCGGTTGGTCCATCGAACCTGACCATTGTCTTGTACGCGCCGGCATCGCTAGCGCTCATGATTGTTGTGAAGGTTGTCTGCTCGTTCAGTACGGGAGGGGTGGACAGGACCTGAATACAAATGCAGGGGTGATTATGAAGGGGTGGACAGGACCTGAACACAAACGCAGGGGCGTGGTTACGGTGGACAGGATCTGAACACAAATGCTGGTGGATAATTAATCTACTCATGAGATGAGGAAGCTGGATACTTCTGCTACTGAAATAATTATTATTATCCACCTTAGCTGCCTGGGAACGATCTTTATCTTTAAACCAGGGAGCGACCGTCCGCTCATTATCGAAATATTTCCTCCATATCGGCGCAATTGTGGCAGGGACAACTGTTTCAGCTGCTGAGCACCGCCAGCACAACATTAACCCGGTCGACCGTCGTATCATCCAACAGGCAAATGGTGTGGTACCTATGTATGACGCTCAGTAACTGCTGCCCATGTACTGGCTGTGTTGATTTATCGGAACTTTGCCTTCCGTGCATCACAATTGTCGCAAATTTGATGTCATAATTCTACTTTCGCTCCAATGTCATAACAGAAGTCATAGTCATCAAGAACAGTTATGTTGCCAGACAACCACAAAGGAGGGTTTCTGTCACAAAAGCGAACAGCCTTCTAGAACAAAGAGCTAACCAAGAAATGAGGAAAGCAGCATTCCTAATCGGCCAATACATGGGAATGCACAGGGACAAACTAAATGGGAAACTTTCGCGGTTTGCAAAGAATTTAAACAGAAGTGAAAGCGGCAATCCCGATTCCGCGAACATCAGAGAAGCCAACAATGCACAAACCCTACAAACGAGCATCGACTAATGGCGTCGTGCTGATGTCACAATGCAGGAACTATAACCGTAAGTGGAAGCGTCGTCTGATGGGGAAACGTTTCCAAAGTGGTCATAGCGCGATTGCCGCCAGGTCACAAGACAAAACAATAAAGTTTACATTCAAATATAGACACATACAAACAAATAACATTTTGTTGTCGATTTCGTGACAAAGCAATGTTACACGAAACAGGCTTCATCGCTTTCACGCTTCATACCGGCACGATTTAGCGGGAAGCATCACGTGACCAGCCGAACATTGCGGAATAAGCGGGAAAAATAGTTGCCTAGCAACAAACCTGGTACAGTCGATCCGTGTCCATCTTGTCCTTCCCCACAGCCATCATGGACTTAACTGCAGCGTGTCGCCGGTTGTCGGACTTGGGGGGTTTCTTCCAGGGGTCGTAGTTCGTCTCCACCAGAAACCACCTGAAAGAGATGTGGTTACCATGGATACCCTCCATACCCCACCAAGTGACCGGGGTGAGGCCTAGAGCCGCTCAAGTTATTCAGTTCAGGAAGTTGAAAGTCTCAGTCTCCAAACTTAGTTTCATTTTTTCCTTTTCTCGTCGAGGGAACTGACACTGCAACATTTGCATGTTTTAATTGCAGTAAATTTTTGAAGGGTGGAAATTCCATAATCATAAGTTGACTAAATGTGCGTTCTCGGATGCTTTGCGATGTCATACAGTTTGACGTCAGAGGCTTGCCCGACAGCAATTATGTCACAACACATAAACAAATCAGTAGCTCACGGATGCCTAGGGTAGTTGTCCATATGTTTCACCAACGCCACATCCTCCCCATTCCGCACCACCAAGGCCCCCTCGCTGGGGCGGATACCCCCCAGGATGAAGTAGACGGGGGCGTCCGTGGGGGTGTTGATCAGTTGGTTGAGGGCGCTCTTGTAATCTGATGACTCATCAAGGACCTGAAGGTTCAACACAGTGTTGCCAGATGAGTAATTAATTTGGTTCAACAAAACAGGTACTTGTCGCCACAAAGGGAGCTGATGCTGCGGAATTGATCTTCCATACAGTTACTCAAAGTCTAAATACAAAGTCTGCAGACGTTGAATTACTATAAGACTGAAGATGAACATTTTTAACTGGGGAGAGACCTGCGGCCAAAATAATAATAAATTAACAAACTGTTTGACACTGCTCATAATATTTTCGCACATGTTCACAAACTGCGCAATGCGCGTATGCTCCAAATCTCTTTTCATGGTTTAACCCATTTTTATTGTTCAATCACAAAGAGCTTGGATTACCTTTCGTGCAGCAAAGAAAGTGATGTGGCCGCCCTCCAATGACGTAATAATGTTTTTCCACAATGTTCCATAATTTCTCTGATCGCCGCTCAGTGAGAATGCTCCATGGCGAGTTCCAGTGGTCACTCCAACATAGCCAATATATGAACTTGCTGTGTAAACTGCCTAGAAATTTGCATAAAGTTATGCTTTCACTTAATTGAAATAGGGACTGGAGGGAAAAGTTGGCCAGCTGCGCATTAGTGTATCTGTGGTTCGACCTTTGAAAGGGCGCCGGTTCGACAACGCTCAAGAGCATGAGGCTGTGTCTTTGGCAGGACACTTAAATGCATGCCTGAAGGTGGACACAAAGATTGGCTTCCTTGCCTTCCGGTCCACTCAATCTAAATATTCAACTGGCGGGCGTAAGCTTGGATACGACAAAAAGTGTTGGTAATCACTTCTTTAAGTTCTTTGCCACCTGAGTCATAAATCATAGGAACAAGGTCGAAAGTGAAACGACACAAGTGACTGCCGTATCTATTGTGGTATCTTATAGCCTACCGAATGACAAGTATCTTAGTCTGGTCACCCGGTACGAATCGGTTTCACTGCTGCAACGCCATTTTAACTTTTTGAAACTGAATAAAGACCCAGCCCATCGTTATATTTACAACCGACCTTTCCATTCCTTTGAAATTCCACCTGAATTGTGAGGTTCTTCAGAATCTTGGGAAGAATATAATCAAGATTGCGGCCATGAATAATGCGGCCTGTCTTATCAACGGCAACAATGCTTGTGCAAGCTCTGAACAACAACTTGCCAATTAACTTCCACACCAACTTCATGAAAACGTTACCTCGTCGGTAAACTGCGAGTTTCGCGGCATGTCTCAATTGTCTCAACATACAAGGATGTACAAACTAAAGCAAAAATAAATTGTTTAAAAGCTTAATTAATTTTTTCATGTGCAATCAACGCACTTAAAACAAGCCGTTGTTGTACTCCATCCGTGCAAGGCAGGTGGATGAGTGAAATTGACTGTATTAAAATGTTGCACCATAGGCATACGAAGCCGAGAAACGTAATTAGACTTAATGTATTCACGTTTATTACTGCATAGTAACATTCACAGAAAACAAAACTAAAACTAAATTTCAAATCAAACGTTTTCGACATCACATTTTGGCAAAGTGTTTTGATTGTGGGAAATGTGATAAAGAAAAAGATTTACTTGAGGAATGAGGATAGCAATTTGTAAAACAGAGGATAGAGTTACTCTCATGGCATGAAACAGTGACATATTTCTGTTATTTGGGTGATCAAATAAATGGAAACGGTGGATGCTAAGCAGCTGTGATAAGAAAGACAAGGCTGGGTTGGGAAAAGTTCAGGAAATGTGGGGATTGGGAAAATGTTATACCGTACGGAAAAAGTTTTTGTTAAAAATGAAAGGGAAAGGATATCAGAGTTGTGTGCGGCTTGTACTATTACATGGCAGCGAAACATGGACATGGATATTATTAAGAGAGAGTGAACTGGCTATTCTGAGAAAAAAGGAAAAAGCAATGGTGAGAGCAAAGTGAGGGGTGAAAACGAGGTAGGAGAAAAAGAGTGAAGAGCTGATAGATACGCTAGCAACGAGGAAGACTATTGAACAACTTGCAAGGGCAAATGGCGTAAGATTGTATGAACCTGACCAAGGAGAGAGGAAGAAAGTTTTCTTTGAAAGGCTTTGACTTTGAAGGTAGATGGGAAGAGGAAACGGGGACGCCCAAAAAGAACATGGAAAAAACAATTGAATGAGGCAGACAAAGTCGGACTGAAGGAGGAAGATGCACAGGATGGAAGCAAGATGGAGAATAGGAGTTAAGGCAATCGCTACAAGCAAAGAATTGGCCACCCCCACTAGTGGAGGACAAAACCGAATTTGGATGATGAGGATGTCCTTTTTGGGCATACTATATATATACAGTAATTTTATGTACATCTGAACAAAAAAATTGTTAAACATTAATTATCAATTAAAATGAAATGTATTGAACTGTTTCTGCAAGAAAATTTTTTTCTTGATAGCCGAGCTTGAATGACTGCACAAATTAATGACTAAATGAGCTAAACACTTTGCAATACCAAATATTTTGTATGACTCACTTAATGCTGCTATTAGCGTACGCTGTAAAGTCATAAAGGATGTTGGTGAGGACAATGTCACCCAGGGAGATTCCAGTCGCCGCACTTAACCCCCTTATTTCGTCAGAATATGGCTGAGCTATGTAGCGATCCAAATCACCAGCGATCCGTTCAACGGCAGCCGCCATCTCAGGGGATTTAAACATCGGCCTGAAAGCAATTGGTAAAACACTAAAAGTAATGTTTGCAAAATCCAAATAAAGATAGAGCTTCGATGGAGAGTTTGTCTTACAGAAAGTTTCAATAAGGCTTTCTTTGTTTGAAGATAAATATTGTGCAGTAGCCTATCAAACAAGCCGAATGGAAATGTGTCTTTGTAATGGCTGGACCTTTCTTTAAACTTACCGGAGCAAAGCTTGGATTCCTTGTGCAAAATAATTGACATCAAATTGGTGAACCAATGCGCGCCACCTGAACAAACAAAATAATCAGTCGGCTAATCAAACAGGAAACATTGCCTCCACCTGATTCAATGTATTTTTCACATAATCTAATGTTGATATGCCAAACTACCAGAACATCACCGTCTTCGGTGATGAAATGACAATCAGACAGTAGGTTATTGCTAAAACATACCATATCAAGACATTTTCTGATATCTCACCGCAACCCTGAGCAATGGGTTCAAATGAGATGCCTGGCAAACAATCAAATTCAAAACAAGATCTTAGTTGAATATAAAACTTCAAAGCAAAAACGAAACAAGAATAATTGTAAGTTACAAAGTTCCCCATATCAAAAGTCACCAATATCACACCTACCGATCCATTGGAGCCTGATCAAGGTTGACAACGTATGATTTAGCTTGTGTGGCATTGTTCTTATTCTCCATCTTATCCATCGTTAAGACATAGTTTGAACGACTAGGCATCGATGACCCAAAGTGAACAACCAACAATAGTGAAAACAATTGACACAGATTCATTGTGATTGTTAACACGATAGATGACAATGAATCTTCATATAAAACAAAACTGAAAAACGTGAAATAAACAATTTTATAGTCAGCTGATGATGAGTGCAATTAAATAATAAAATAGAATATTAAATAAAAAGAATGGAGCTCAATCCATCAATGGTTGGAAAGATCTGTCATCAACATCATCAACCAATTTTGATTAGGCCTATACAGGCCATAAACTAATTCCTCATGTTGAGAGTGTCTAATCCTCACGTTGAGAGTTGGGTTGGCAAAGTCCATGGACTACAAGGCCATGCTTTACAAAAAAGGTAATATTATTATTAGTTCTTCCTAAGTCAGTTTCGATCTACCTTGACCCGGCTGTGCTGCACCTGACCTGCGAGATCCAGCTGTTTACAGTCAATGTTTACAATAACAAGTATATATAGCCTACCATACATAAAACCAGCCATGTTTTGTTTAACACTTGTATATTCATTGATAACTGAACAGAAGCTAAGAGGTATATATCAGCATCTGTAGCGCACTATTTAAAGGTAGGCTTCCCAGGGTGCACCCTAATTTGTCCCCTGAACACTTAGCCCCCGATTTCATCCCCTGAAAAGATCGAGAAAAAATTACAACAGAGTCGAAGTCACTTTTTTCGAATCTTTTCAAGGGCCAAAATAGGTTGCATCCTTATTGAGAAATGTTTCTATTTCTAACCAAGGGTTAGGAATTAGGTTAGGGTTAAACATGTTTCTATTTGTAACCTTAACCCTTAATAAGGATTCAACCTATTGCCTATTGGTTAGGGTCAGGGATAGGGTTAGAAATTTATAAGTGTTTTCTATATCTAACCTTAATAAGGATTCAACCTATTTCGTCCCCTGATTTCGGGGCACGAAGTGTTCAAGGGACGAAATAGGTTCCATCCGGCTTCCCATGTATAGCTGCAGTCGTGCAATGACATCCCGAGCATGACAGTAGTGGTCAAAAGTGAGAAAAACTAACTGGTAAAGGTGATCAGGTACTATGACACTTCCTCAAATGGGCGATCAACCTAACACAGAAAGCAATCATTAAGAAAATAAATCAATAGTTTTTTTTCAAGTCTAAACCTTAAACCATTTGACCAGGTTAACACTCACAATAGTATTTCAAAAATTTACTTAGTATAATTTATGTTGTGGAACCGGTTTTCTTCCTATAGGATTCATCAGCACAACTGGATCGAAACGAAAAAATTACAGAAGATTACTATCAGCACAACTAGCCCAAAAAAAAACGCAAATTTACATGTTAAATAAATAAAAAAATAAAAGTCACTAAATGTCCAAAACCTTCATATCTTAGTATTTCATATTTCATATCTTCATATCTTATATATATATAAGAAGGTTTTGGACATTTAGTGACTTTTATTTTTTTATTTATTTAACATGTAAATTTGCGTTTTTTTTGGGCTAGTTGTGCTGATAGTAATCTTCTGTAATTTTTTCGTTTCGATCCAGTTGTGCTGATGAATCCTATAGGAAGAAAACCGGTTCCACAACATAAATTATACTAAGTAAATTTTTGAAATACTATTGTGAGTGTTAACCTGGTCAAATGGTTTAGACTTGAAAAAAAACTATTGATTTATTTTCTTAATGATTGCTTTCTGTGTTAGGTTGATCGCCGATTTGAGGAAGTGTCATAGTACCTGATCACCTTTACCAGTTAGTTTTTCTCACTTTTGATCATAGATTGGTTTTTCTAGTTTTTCCATCCCTTGTCACCTATTTCGGCCACATTGATTGCTAACCTTTTGCATCTTGCAAGTTTAGCATGATGATGTAATAGAAGCGTTTGTTCCATATTGCACCGTCATAAGCATTTCTTAATCATACTTGTAAAATTCATCTCAATTATTCTACTTTTTACTGCTGCTTGTACGGACAGTTTAAGTAAGTTAACGTATCAAATTGTTGCAATATTTTCTGTATTTGGTATATTTAGCAATACTATGAAGAAAAAAAAGAAATGAAAAAGAATAAAGCAAGGATATGAAGGTTTTGGACATTTAGTGACTTTTATTTTTTTATTTATTTAACATGTAAACTTGCGTTTTTTTTGGGCTAGTTGTGCTGATAGTAATCTTCTGTAATTTTTTCGTTTCGATCCAGTTGTGCTGATGAATCCTATAGGAAGAAAACCGGTTCCACAACATAAATTATACTAAGTAAATTTTTGAAATACTATTGTGAGTGTTAACCTGGTCAAATGGTTTAAGGTTTAGACTTGAAAAAAAACTAAATATGATTTATTTTTTTCATGACAGTGGTGGGAGCTAAACAGAGAACGGTGTAGTCTATATTCTTAGTAGTAGTTTATTACCATAACACAAGCCAATTTGACACATCGGAACAAAGGAGAATAAGACCAGGCTGACGAAATTGAGCCAACAATAGAATTTAAACTGATTGAAGTCCGGAATGGCCCGTTTCAGCGAGTCCGATTCGGCGAGTCCAATTTGGCTAGTCCGATTCGGCGAGTGCCCTATTCGGCGAGAGCCCTTTTTGGCAAGTTCCCTATTCGGCAATTTTTTGAATTTTTTAATAAAATTATTGGGTACCATAGCCTAATTATCATTGCCGTTTTAGGGTTAGGGTTGGAGTTAGGGGGTTAAGGGTTAGGGGGTTAATGGTTAGGAGTTTAAGGGTTAGGGGTTAAGAGTTAGGGGATTAAGGATTAGGGGGTTAAGGGTTAGGGGGTTAGGGTCAAAGGTTAGGGAGTTAAGGGTTAGGGGGTTAAGAGTTAGGGGGTTAAGGGTTAGGGGGTTTAGGGGGTTAAGGGTTAGGGGGTTAAGGGTTAGGAGGTTAAGGGTTAGGGGGTTAAGGGTTAGGGGGTTAAGGGTTAGGGTGTTATTTGAACGTTTAGCAACGTTAAAACGATGTAAAAGTGGCAATGATAATTAGGCTACGGTACCCAATAATTAAAAAAAAACAATTTCAAAAAATTGCCGAATAGGGAACTCGCCGAAAAGGGATCTCACTAAATAGGGCACTCGCCGAATCGGACTAGCTGAATAGTAGCAGACCCATATAAGTCCCCCCTTGGTAACTCATGACAAAGACAGGACTCGACCAAACATATAGGGTGAAACTACTTTTGCTTTACTGTTCACACACTTCAATCCACATGTTTTGGTCAATTCCTCTTTGTCATGAGTTACCAAGGGGGGGGGGGGACTTGTATACCACCTTCCAATTTCATATAACTGGATTTGGTAAAGACCATATGAGTATACGTGACTCATTACCGCTTTATCTAAGCATCTTAGTGTTTTATAAACCAAATGGTGGTTTCCTGAAAATAATGTTGATTAGACCTCCCCAATCCCCGGACTTTCTTTTGTTTTCATCTATATTGTGACTTTTCTGCATGGGTTTTCAATGCTGATTTCAAAAATATGCATAAAATTTTTTTTCGATCAACATCTGGGAAGTTATTCGCTGTTGCTTAGCAACAACTTTTCAAAAAAATTACAAAAATCCCCTTTAAAACCCCTTTACTTTCAACCTAGTATGCTGATATCTAGATTATCTGAAAGCATTTCTTCTGCTGAAGAATTAAAAAAAAAAATTATTAAAATTGGACAATCGGTACCAGAGCTATGACCGTTTAAGTACCCAGATTATGCAGTCACGCATGACTGATTTTTGTTAATTTATTGCCAAATGATACTAGAAAAATGGTAAAAGTTGCTGTCAAGGGGTTTTTGGGGGTAAGGAGTTCAAAAAATATATTAAAAAGTGTCTCAGAGCAACAGTAAAAAAGTTATTAAAAAATTGATACGAACAGTCATGCATGAATGATTTTGTCGCTGTCGCTTCATTCCTACAACGAGATGTATTTCTTTGGCACCACAAACGTTAAATGCATGGAGTCATATACAGTATAACATGGAACCGATCATCTCAATGTAGCTAACATCTGGGTACCCATTGCACTTGATGTTAAAAAAAACAAAAAAACAATGAATCTTCAAAAAAAAACAAAAAAACAAAAAAGCAAAAAGGAAACGACAATCACGTTATAAGTAATTTATCTTTTCCTCTTTCTTGCTGCAAGTATCATTGGCTTGCTGACACAGCTCGCGATGTAGGCTTGCAACAATAGGCTACGGTATGTTCTGGTCAGATAGATCTCGAGATCCTTACCAAAGTTAAACAGGATGTTTAAAATATGATCGAAATTTGTACAAAAATATAAATGTTTACTTTCCTCTTGGCCGTTTTCCGAGTAGCCTACAGTATTTTACCACATAGACAAATCTTAGAGTTCAACTTATCTTATGAATCATTATCATAAGTTACGATGAGGCCCAACAGCTTCATCTGTCTCATTTCTAAGGTAACGCCTAGAACATCACATAACTAAGGCGAAAGAGAAAATTGAATTGAGTCCTGTCTTTGTCATGAGTTACCAAGGGGGGTGGGGGGGACTTGTATACCTGGGACTGGTATATAAGCCCCCACTCCCCCTGGTAACTCATGACAAAGACAGGACTCAATTCAATTTTCTCTTTCGCCTTAGTTGTGTGATGTTCTAGGTTTTTCCCATTTCTAAGAATCTCAGCAGCAGGGTTGCCAGGTCTGCTTATGGAAAAAATGCCAAACAGTTCAGTTCATTTATTTATTTGTCACAAACACAAACATGAAAAGAATACAAAGTATACAATAATAATCGGTTGTGTGTCATATGACGAGGAGACTGCGAAAAGACCAAACGGTCATCTAGTCAGCAGCCACCTCAAGCTTGGTGATGTAGGCCTAAATAACATATATACAGTAAATACACAAACACACATACAAAAAAAGAAAATCAAACAACTGGTCAAACAACTGGTCAAAAAATGCCAAATGACCTAAAAAAATGCCAAATAGGCAAAACGCTGTGAAATCGAACGTTTCTTTTAATAAGTAATGGATTCGGTTAAAGATGGATAAAACCATAAACTGCAACAAAGCTCAGCCTACACTTGCTGCTATTGCACAACCTAGCTATCTTCATTCTTGAGAGTATCGTACCGGTATTCTTCAAAAAAAAAAAAGAATTTTGAAGAAATGCCAAACAAGATTTTTTCATGCCAAACAGCATAAAATATGCAAAATTTGGCAATAAAAATGCCAACCTGACATCCCTGCTCAACAGCCCATCTGCCGTTTATGGCCTATCTTCTAAAAAACTACTTTACTAAATAAATAATTTAATAAACTGTGAGGTAGTAGTAGGCCGACATCTGAAGTGAAAAGCAATATAGTGGAGTAAAAAATAAGGGGATGACAAGGTCTTCTCAACAGAAGGTATGATCATTGTTTTATATTGATTTTGGCCTTGATAATTGTTAGTCATTTGCTTTCCAGTAGTTCAGTTCAGTTCAGTTGTTTTTTTATTTCTGACCATCATATCAACACAATACACATCAACATAGCAAAGGTCAAGAAAAAGGTAGAAGCGACAAAACGCGAACGTTAAAACGTGCTTGTGATCGAAGTAAGTTATTGAGTTGAAAAAAATTTGGCACGGTCGCAACACCTTCAGAAAAATTTAAGATATAAAGGGAAAATTAAAAAAATAAATAAATAAAAAATGTTACAAAACAAATAAACATATAGCCTATAGGCTATAACTTTATTAGCCTACATAACTTTAGCTGATATATTGAAGATTTGTATGGACAGTTGCTATGAAGATCGGCCATGGTGCGTTATCAAGAGTGCTGATGGTCGTAAGGGGAACACGTCTTGATGCGTTTAGCTCATAGCAAAGAGCAAGGCAGGCAAAGAAAACCCCACAAAGAAATCCTACCACGGGCAAAGCCATTTCAAGCGCAACGCACCAGGCCTTGCACGACTCACAAAATAGATAGGCTATAACTTGACGACATGAAACAATGACAAAAAAACAAACTAGCAAAAAACAACATCATCATCTTGCGGAAATTCAATTATACCCAGGGAAGTTATGTCTTAAAGATATCAAGCGTGCTTTGATAAAAGTTGCGTTGATAAAGCGATAATTTTAGACCCCAGTCAGCTAAACTCGCCACTTCCACACCGATCCAACGTTAGCTAACGTTGTATTAATGCAAAAATGACAGGCATCGCCAGCTGGGATGTAGTAGTGGTATGTCCCAGTAATATGATAAATTTGGGTTACCGTATGTTTTACACGTTAAACCATATTAAAGTGACAAAAAATATCCAATTTGGCATATTACGTTAAAAAAAAAAAAAAAAAATAGATAAACAATCAGACAATAGCATGACGATCCAGTCCAAGATATTGAAATAAAACAACTGGCCACCGCTTCACCGAAAGATGGAGATTGGTCAAAAAGGATGGAAAAACTTCTGCAGACTCTGTAGA
Organism: Aplidium turbinatum; assembly: GCF_918807975.1. NCBI lineage: Eukaryota > Metazoa > Chordata > Ascidiacea > Aplousobranchia > Polyclinidae > Aplidium > Aplidium turbinatum. Next base: position 26,882,757 of record NC_137480.1, read on the forward strand.
ACTTCTGTGGACAAAAAAACACAAGAACCAGAAGGCCAGTAGGAATACTTACAATCTTACTATTTTGCTAATAAATCTACACACATTGGCTTATCATTGCTGGGCAAAAAAAAAATATATATATGTATATATATATATCTTTTAAATCAAAAATATATTTATATATATCTATATATATATATATTTTTATATATCTTTTATATATTAGTATGTTTGGTGCATGATGTAATACTTAGATGGGATTATTTCAAGGAAGATTTAGCTTGTTTATTTTTGATTTAAAGCCTTTTACAGGTTTACATTCATTTCTTATAGTAGGGGGAAGCTTGTTCCAAACTATTGGCCCCATGTACCGTATTGATTGTTTGCAAGTGTTAATTCGGCAATATATCGGAATATAAGGAGAATTACTTCTTGTTGTTAGGCTACTTGATTGTTTACACATAAGTATATCATTGAATGTTGTGGGAAGCAGCTTTTTTGAATATTTAAACATAAAAGTTGCAATCTCTGTAGTTTTCATGTGGTTAATTGATTTTAAATTATTGAGTTCCATTACACCTTTTATGCTTTCTCTGCGGTCAATGTCAAATACAGTACGAAGAAAGTTATTGCATGTACGTTGTAGCTTTTGCAATATATTTTTGTTTTCATGACACCACGTTGAGATGCAATATAATATCTGACTCTCAACTAGAGAATGGTAAATGGAGAGAAGTGCTTGTTTGTTTAGGAAAGGCTTAATTTTTTTTGTCACGCAGAGTGTTGATCTTATTTTTTGAAGCAAGATTTCCATATGAGATTTCCATGACAAATGCTCGTTTACAATTATTCCCAGAAACTTTATTGAGGCAACTTGTTCTATGTTGCTTTTTCGAATATTCAAGGGTGGGTGGTATGATAGTGTCTTGCTTCCTTGACTTGAAAATAATATATGTTTGGTTTTGGTGACATTTAGAGACAATCGATTTGTTGATAGCCATTGATCTATGCATACAAGTTCTTGATTTGCCGTATCATATACCGTAGAAACGGTTTTATTTTTATATATAGGCCTAATGGTGGTGTCATCTGCAAACATAATTGCAGTTCCGTGTTGAATGCAGTTAGGAAAGTCATTTACATAAATCAGGAATAGAAGAGGGCCTAAGATAGACCCTTGTGGGACACCCAAAGATATGTTGTTAACATTAGAAGATAGTGTGCCATTGAAGACCACTCTTTGTTTTCTATTACTCAGGTAACTCATGAACCAATCATAGGCCACGCCTCTTATTCCGAAATGATATAATTTAGCTAGCAATATTTTATGGTCAATGGTGTCAAATGCTTTAGATAAATCAAGAAAGATTCCTAATGCAGGGTGGTTGTCATTGAGTATACTAGTGATACTATCTATTAGCATTGAAGCAGCATGGCTTGTGGAATGATTTTTTCTGAAACCAAATTGATTGTTATAGAAAAATTTATGTCTAATTAAAAACGAGTATAATCTGTTGTACATGAGTCTTTCTAATATCTTTGAAAAAACAGGTAGTAGGCTGACTGGTCTGTAGTTGTTTGAATCTTTGCAGCTACCCTTTTTAAAGATAGGTATCACCTTCCCCAACTTAAATGAATTTATGAATTTTCCACTTGTTAAAGATAAGTTAAATATATGAGTTAAAGCATGCAGTATGTTGTTTGGGGTTGACTTTACAACTATGGATGGTATTTCATCGATGCCACTGCTAGTTTTTGCTGGCATTGCATGAATAATATTGCTTATTTCATTTAAAGTAGTTTGATAAATATAAATTGTCTCAGAGCATGGAGAATCAAGATATGTTGAAAATATTGTATTTGATTTGGGAATTTTTTTTGTAAGGGAATGGGCAACACAGGAAAAGTGATCATTGAAGTGATTTGCAATAGTTAATCTGTCAGTGACTGTACTATCATTTATTTTGATGCCATGGTTAGTCTTAGACTGGGATTTACCTAATAGATTGTTGATTGTTCGCCAAGTAGCTTTCATATTAAACTTTTGCTTTTCAAATTCGGATTTATAAAATTCCTTCTTTTTTTGCTGAACTGTATGGAAGTATAAGTTTCTTGCAGAGGTGTAGTTCTGTTTGGAGTGAATAGTTTTATTTGATATGTACTTTTTAAACAAACGCTCTTTTCTTCGTAATAGATGTAGTAGTTCTTTATCAAACCAAGAATTATTCTTTTTTAAAGGTGTTTTTTTCAAAGGAAAATGCTTATTAAATTGACTGGTATATTCTCCTATGAATGACTCATAAGCTTCATCAGCATCAGTTTGATTTAAGCAACAAGTGATGTCCATATTTTCCAGAGCATTTGAGAAATTTTGTATGTTTGAGAGATTAAATGATCTGGTATATTGATGACATGTAACTGAGGGTTTTCCAATGTTAGTACAATACATAACTGGGAAGTGGTCTGAGATTTCATTAATTAGAATTCCACAGCGAGTTTCATTACCTGTTTGCACATTGGACCATATTTGATCTAAGACTGTTGCACTGGTGTCAGTTATTCTGGTAGGTTTATTAATTAGTGGGTAAAAAGAATTTGAAAACATCAAGTCTGTAAAATTGCCTACAAGTTCTCTTTTCTCATTAGGATAAAAAGCTCACCTACAGTTATTAAGCGTAACAGGTCTTTTCTTGAGCCTATCCTTCAACAAATCTCCTTTCAATTTTAAAATTGATAATTGGTCTTTTCTTGTTCAAGCTGTAGCCTACGTCGTTTTCATCATAAACAAGTTTCTACATTTTTTAGCTACACATCTGTCAACCGAGTTGCAACCATATGCAGCTTAGCATCCGGAAGGGCGTGGTCGACATGCAGGCTTCACGAGATAAATTGTTACCCTACGTCATTTATCGTGATGATAACTTATCAAATCTATCGCACTTCTGGACCGTTTATTTTACTTTATAATTTCGCTTTTTATGACGTACCGTAGCCTACTAGCAATGCGGCTGTTCTTCTGATTTTTTCTTTCTATTAAAAAATTGCTTCACTGTTTTCTATCTCAAAACACGTTACTATATGTAGATTGTAGAACGTAACGGGAAGCAGACCCACTCACTTTCACCAAGAAGCACATTCCACTCCACTAAACTTAAATGCACGCCAGGGCAGGACACAGAATGAGAATGAGGTCTTTGCCACTACCACACTACTTTTTTACACAAACGCAAGAAATTGCTCGCAGTCATGTCAATGGAGAAACAACCCTCGACGGTTGAATGATCCTGATTTTAAAAGATCGGTACAAGAAGACAAAACTGATTGATATGTAGCCTTTTGTGAGATTTGTGATCAGGCCCGGATTTAGAGGGGGGCAGAGGGGGCAGTTGCCCCGGGCCCCCCCGACTTCTGAAGGGCCCCCCCTATGTGGAAAAAATGTGATTTTGAGTTTTTTTTTCCTTTTGGCCTTTAAAGTTTTTTGCAAAATGCTGTACAGTACTGGACTGATGCTATTGTAGACGTAGGCTAGAGATGGCCTTTTGCGCCGTAGGCGCGAAAAATTTTTGGCACAGGGGCCCCCGATCTAAAAGTGCCCCGGGCCCCCCATCAGCTAAATCCGGCCCTGTTTGTGATAGCCTATTAAGTTAAAGATCACGAATTGAAAAAGAACAGTGATTTAGTAAACATGTATCTTCTTTAACTCGACCTGTTATCAGCCGGGACCTGATGGTCCCGCCCTTCACTAGTTTTGAAATTTTATATAGAAGGAATTTTCCTAAAGCGCTCATATTTCTTGACTTTTACTTTTTATCATTTGAGCATCGTTTAAACCTAATTTGGGTATTTTTGGAACATTATGTGGTTCACAATAAGCATTTTGTCACAGGTTGTTCAGAAATTTTGTATAAATTCCTATATTTTGGCAATCGGCCTCGAAATGACTCATCGCTTTTGCTATTGTATACACAGTGGCCGCAGTCAACCGCGAGTCAAGTCATCAGTCACACCTTTAAACTTAGAACTAAGCGCAATGGGACTCATAGTGCAATTTATCGTTTTATCTAAATCCCAGGCAGTTTTTGTTTCGTCATTGCACAATCTCGGCAAGTGAAGTTGACCAGTTTTTTCGAAGATTCGACGTGTTCAAAACATGAAAAGCAAACTTTGGCTACTAGGAATGATCCGTTACTTTAGTTTAGTATTTACACTTTGCTACTTCTGAAAAGAAAAACAGGGCTAATCACAACCGAATCATCAACCACAGTTATCCACAAAGCCTTGTACCATTATGTGTAGACGACATCAGAAGAACGGGTTATTCCAAAAAAAGAAATAATCTCGGCAAAGTTTCTGATCGTCGCTCCAAATGCAATATGCCTTTTTGCGCAAAGCACATGTTGAAACTATGTATGTCATGCCATTCATGACATGTTGGCTACAGTTGAGAAGGAGCGATCTTTCTGGCGTAAGCACTACCTGACTACTCACAACAGAACAGCGAGCATTGTGTTTCTCTAGTCTAAATGCTTGTAAACTGAATTTTTCATAACTCCACGATCATTTGTGTGTTGATCCAGAATTGTGGTACATTTCATTTTTAATTATGTAAAAGTAGAATTAACTATTCTTACATTGTTTCGACATTGCCAGACTCAGGTTAAACAACCCAGACAGAAAAACCCGTCATTTTTACATTGATTCAACGTCTGAAAAATGACGGGTTTTGCTGTCTGGGAAATTTAGCAAAAAGCAGCAGCCCAGGCAGAAAAGTTGGCTTTTATATCGTTTCAACGTTTAGCTACATTGAAAAGTATCCAAAAGAAGCTTTTTTTTCTGATTCTAAAACATTTTGGCAGGTTGAAATGAAAGCTACACTCTATGTTATGAAATAAAACGCCTGAAAAAACAGCTGACTGAAAATCGTGTTACCGTACCTATACTTCTAACCCAGCCAGTAAATCAACCACTTAAAACAATGATTCGACGTCTGCAGACGTTAAATAAATGTAAAATGGACCAATTTTGCTGGCTGGGAAAGAATGTGATAACCTAGAGTTCTTTCAACCAGAAAATCAATCTGCGAACGTTGAATCAATGTAAAATAATGATTTGCTGGCTGGGACGCGACAACTATTTTATGCTTTCATTCATCTTGATTTGTCATGAGAGACACTGCGATGCTAAGCAGCCATGACCACATGTGGAGAAGCTATCAGTGCAATTCATCACAATAAACTCAAAATCGCTTGATGTAGCATGAATATGAAAAATGCTGTATTTATTGTAGAAAAAAATAATTTGTTTCAAAGTATTTTTGTGAATGTTCACAAATCATCAAAATTAAAATTCGAACGAAGAAAATCGGACATAAAATGACTAAATGCCAGCAAAATTCGCGTTTTTAGAGCTTTTTTGCAACATATGTCTTCAGAATACACAAACTAAGCATTTATTTCGAAAACAAATAATTACAATATAAAATAAAAGCATTTGACTATGTACATGCATATTTTCTCAAATGTGCAATATTTAGCGGCTGAGTTATAACCCATTAATCAGGGCGTGGCCAAATGGTCCCGTCTCGTGCTTTTCGCGTGTCTTTGCAACGAATACCAGAAAGGGTTAAACTGTTGATTTCAGAGTCGTGTTATTCTTCAACTTGGCGGAAAATGGGTCGCTGAGGTTCAATTTTGCAATCTTGTGCTTTTGTATTCAAATCTTGTGCTTTTTTTTCTTAAATCTTGTGCTTTTTCCGAATTTGCTGTGGCAGCATTGATTGTACCGGTAACCTGAAATCGCCTAGGCCCAAAGATATGTATTACAGAAACAGTATATCCATGGTTTCATCACAAACGTCAAGGACCTCCTAATTAATCGACCGTTACAACTCTGATGTTGCCGTTTTACGGATCTTTACGATCACTGCGTATCCTCTGCAGTCAGCTTCAGCTCAAGACATTTTGCTTTCAATCAACATTACAAGAGGATGCACTACGACAAAATGATCAGCAACGCTTCAATCAGTGCGGATCGCAATACCTCATGCAAATCCACAAACTTTGCAGATTTACGGAATCATCGACGACTCACGGAAGCACGAAACTTCTCAGCCAGAAGATACTAACTGCAGTGTTATTTATTGTTGTATTTCCAGACGTTTAATCTAAAATAAACAATAATAACAGTAGGCCTAGTAGCCAACCAAGTGAGAAAACCATTTACCTCTTGTACTTACTAATAATAATAATGTTATGGTTTTATTTATTGTCGCTCTACAACAGCTAAGGTCTTTTAGCGACAGGGCTCATTTTTTATACCAGGTTTACGGTGTTATCACATTATTACCCGACTCATTCTCACTGCGCTATGCAGGATAGAACACAATCGGTAGCCTACCGCTATTAAAAGTCTTCGGTTTGACCCGACCTGGAATCGATCTCAGATCTACCAGCACCAGAGTCGAAGGCGAAACCACTCGGCCACTCAGCTGGTTCTTGTACTTACTGATTCAGTGTATAAAAGCAACGCAATATATCATCATCATCACCATTTTCAGCCTGTGAGAGCCCACTGCAGAGCGTAAGCCTTCCCCTTTTCATGCCAATTTACAATTACAACGCAATATATAGTAAGAAAGAAACGCAAAACAATCAACTGAGGAATGTGATACAGAACGCTTAATTGATTACACGCGCAGTGCGGTGGTAATCAATTCCAGCGTCTGTACCAGAAAACGCTGAATGTAATTATGCAATGAGGCAGGTCACAAGTTACATAATATCAACGTAAAAATGACAACCATAACACCTATTGAATTAATGATGATGATTTAAGAATCGAATTACCGCCGGCACTATCGCGACAGGGTCTTACAACCCTCCCACTTTAGCGTCGACGTAGCTTCCAGGTGGGGTATTATGTAACAACCCCATATCACCAGCTACAGTACCCAGCCTACGTCACAGCTTGATAGAACTGGATTTCGTAAAAACTATGGTAGCCACTTTAACAAGTAGAAGTTCTGCCACTGCGAATGACTACAATGCAACCGCCAACCAATCAGAACATGTTATAAGAGGCTACCGTCCAATTGTGATGTTTCTAGCACTCAGCCAGAGAGGCTTGTTTTGAACTTTATTTGGTAATTACAGAAGAAAAAAGGGCAATAGCAGTGGTAGGAATCGAACCCGCGTCAATGAAATAACTAATTTCTAGCCCTAACCCCTAAGCCAACCAGCTGACAGAAAATCCATCACTTGATTTGCTTTGTATCATCTTCTTTTCGCTCTTTTTCACGTCAAAGAAAACGTAGCTTATGATTGGTTGGCGGTGCATTCTAATCAATTGCAGTGGCAGAATTTTTCCTTGTTAAAGTGGCCACCAAAAACTATACGTGGCTCATTATTCATCTTAGTGTTTCACAAACAAATGGTGGTTTCCTAAAAATAAATAATGTTGATGCCTCGGAAATGCATGCGAAGAGTGGCCCAAAGACTATACACAAACAGAGTGTTGTTATTTCCCCTGATCATTTATCGGAATTTTATGATCAGCGATATCGTGTTTGAGTTGTTGGGCTGAGTTCCTGCTACACTCGACTGCCGAGAAACACTCGTTTTATATATGTCGGAACCACAGGGCCTCCGAGAGAAATCAGCACTGGTCGGGAAACAATACGAAAAATGGGCCCCATAATATTTTTTAGCAAATAATGCGTTGCATGTTCGTGTTAAGCTGAAATTAGCCTACTTTCCTCAGCATGAAAAGAACTTCGTTCAACGTAAAAGTCATCATAATCACTGGATTACACTTGCAGCAAAAATGCCATTGAGGCAAACTATTTTGTCTAGAAAGCTTTGTAAACACACAATAGGCCTACAGGCAATGAAAATAGTTCAACCAAGCATTTAATTCAGGAGTGTCCAAACTTTTTTCCAGGCGAGCCAGATTTGATAATAAGAGTTCGCAGACCAACAGCCACAATAATTTTTCTGAAAACTGCAAGTTGAATTTATATGATTTTTGTGTGTCTGCAGGCCAAAAATAACACATTGTATGACAGCAGGCGCGGGCCATACAAAAACGTCTCGTGGGTCGGAGTTGGCCCGTCGGAGTTGGCCCGCGGGCTGGACTTTGGACATCCCTGATTTAATTCAACCCTTTCTGGACTTTTTGCAATGCAAAGTTACGGATCACAGCATCAAATGATAAAATTTTGCGACGTCTGAATTGCTGCACAACATATATAGTTAGGCTTTTCAATCGGTTTTGAGTCATAGGCCTACTGGAGCGCAAACAATTCTTTACAAATTTCAGTAATTGCTAAAACCACGTTCTCAAAGCGCAACCGTTGGAGGTAGCTACCGGATTCCTTGTGTAGGGATTATGGGGTGGTTCGTTCTGGTTTGCAGCTAAAGCTTGCTGTGTGGCTGGTCACAGCGGTAAACCATAATCTCTTCGTGGGAAAGTTGTAACATAAGATTCCCAAATCCGTTCGTCTGCATGTAATGACCGAAAAATAAACACTCTTTTGAAACGTCTATTCAAAAGTGTATTCCTGTAAAATTAGCCCGCGGCTATCGAAAATGGGACGCAACACCGTACGCCTCTAAAACTGTCACTACAGAACAGATTACTGGATAAAAGACGGAAATTTTGTCCAGCTAGCAAGCACCAAGCAAACAGTTAAACTTGCGACTGACTTCCAACAAACAATTTTACGAATGACTAGAATAATTTGCGATATCTCAAATGCACGTAGACAGTAACTGTGACGCAATAATGAAAGACAATTATGAAGTCATTCAAACAGGTGTTCAAGCGGCTAATGCAATATTTCATCAGGTCTTACGACCGATGGTGCAATATTTGGACATTTTCTAGCAATTTCCATGACGTAAGATGCCAGCTAGGTTAAGTAGACCATAATGGTTTTTATATGACGTTTGATTTGGTGAAAATTGTCGGGAACATAGCGGCCCCTAGTTATGACAGTCTGACATGGCATAACTAAAAAGAATTGACGACAATTGTGAGCCAATGAATAAAAACACATGATACACAAATTGTTTGAATCACTCACGTTTAAGTTAATACGTAAATACAAAGGGCATGCAAAGAATGAACAACAATACGAATAATACACGACGATACATGAAATTGGTACCATAAGTACACGCTAAAATGACGCTATATACAATGGTTGCGATAATAACCGACTATTCTGGGCTCAGACAAGGGTCGGCCACCGCAGACAAAACCAGGCTCAAATCCTAACACTTAGGTGTTCTTTACGGGGGCGAGGCACGAAATATCCCTCAACACGTAGTCTACTTTCATTTTCCCCGTACTCTCATCATAGTTGCAGATGGCAACTTTAGCTCTACGAACCACAGGCTTCCCTTTCCTAATTTGTGAAACTACCTCATGCACCCTTCCAAGTTGATACTTCCCACGTTTACCAATGTCTTGGAGAGAACCTACCACTACAAGTTGACCAGGCTCCAAATTCTCGGCCATTTTTAACCATTTTTTCCGGCCCTGAAGCCCTGGCAAGTAAAAATCGATCCATTTACTCCAAAACTGCTGAGAAAGTGACAAATTGAACCGATAATCCCTTCTTAGTTGGTCACGATCATGTGGTTGCCCAACAGCACAGTATGGGTCTAAGAATGGGGTCAAAAGTGAGGCAGGGGTGATGACAGTAAAATCCCTAGGGTCGTCACTCAAAGGTACCAAAGGGCGTTCGTTCACGATCCGAACGGCACTGCCTGTGTACGTAAGCAGTTCAATAAAATTGGGCTTACGTACTGAAGAGTCCAAAATGTGAAAAAATGCAATTTTAAATTGTTTTACCATTGCCTCCCAGGCGCCACCTTGCGCCGGAGCATACGGAGGTATAAATTCCCAGTTTATCTCTCTCTGTCTCAGGGCGTTGTGAAATTCAGCTGATTCTATCAACTCGGGTAACTTCTTAGATGCTGCCTGAAAGGTGCTTCCATTATCGGAATAGATAGCATTAACCTGCCCACGGAAATCTGTAAACCTAGTAAAGGCAAGTAAAAAGTCGCTCAGCGACAATGACGTAACCAGCTCAACATGAATAGCGCGAGATGCCATACATGTGAACAAGAGTCCCCAAGCTTTTTTGTGACTTCTACCTTCAACAAAGGTCAAAGGTCCAAGATAGTCTAAGCCGCAATCAAAAAAGGGTTTCCTATGGGCAGTTGTGCGAGACAAAGGTAAATCAGACATGAGCTGCCTTATAGGCCGCGCTTTCTCAATCGCACATACACCACAATCATTAAGATACCTCTTCACGGAGGCATTACCATTAGCGATCCAAAACTTCTGTCGCGTAGACAACAAAGTGTGCTGTACTCCACAGTGCGCATTTCCATTATGATGCGACAGTACAACAAGCCTAGTGAAGGGGTGTTTCGAAGGCAAAACAATCGGATGCTTTGCTTCTAGAGAAATCTCTGGAGAATTACTTAAGCGCCCTTCAATGCGGATTACACCAGCATCATCTACACAAGGTTTGTACTTTTTAAGTGAACGCAATTCTTTCAAGCGTTCCTTCTCACGTTGTGAAGCGCCAACACTACCCCGCTTTATCACTTCCTCAAGGGCATCCGGCGATCGTTTGGTCATTAAATGTACCACATCGCCATACACGCTTTTCTGAACAAACTTCACAGTTAAGTCTAAGGCTCTATTAAGATAAGAGGCGTCCAGTTTTGGCTTCACAAAGCTACGCTTTCTCGTTTTACAGCACAAAAATTCAACAAAAGCAACCAAATAAGCGATTCTCTTTTTCATAACATACAAAGAAGGTGCGGCCTCGATCAATCTGTGAAGGCCACCCTGTCCAACGTCAAGCGACTCCTCTTCGTCACGAAGATTTAGGCTATGGATAGGTACTGAAGTGACATTTTCTACAGATGGAATTTCTTCACATTGATAGAGAAGACTAGAACCATTCAACCACAACTCTCGAAATTCTTTCTTTGTAATAAGATTTGGCCGTGTGCCAACATCAGCTGGGTTCATATCGGTAGGGCAAAAACGCCAATCCTGGGCTCCAGACAACAATAAAATATGCTCAACTCGACGCGTGATAAACTTATTCAAACGTAAATCAGGGTTTTTAACCCACTGCAACACGGTCCGAGAATCACACCAAAAATACTTAAGGCAGTCGGGCATCTTCAATGCCTCGTAGGCCTGCTTCACGAGTCTTGCTGTATTCAAAGCGGCAACAAGCTCTTTCCTAGCTATCGGCTTTTACAACAATGGTAGATTTACCCAAAACGAAAGACACACTAGGAACTCCATTAACCAGTCTACGTAAGTAAACAACAGAAGAGAAAGCTTGATTCGAAGCATCACTAAACCCATGCAATTGATATGAAACAACGTCATCCGGACTACACACACCAGAGTTTGCAAAATACCATCTCGGTAACGAAAAATCCTTAAGCAGGTCCAAAGAGCGAAGCCACGACTCCCACTCTTTAACAAAGCTATCAGGGACCTCGGTGTCCCAATCAAACTTGTCTATCGCCAATTGCTGAAGTATCAGGCGTGCTTTTAGAAAAAATGGCGCTCCAAAGCCTAGCGGGTCAAATTTTTGTCCAAGCTGACTGAGCATACTTCTGCGCGTGTGTTTAGCTAAGGGCTTTAAAGAACATGCGATACGCATCTCGTCAGACTCGGTTTGCCACACACAACCCAATGTCTTCGCTGATGGCAAAGTCATATTTTCAGTCTGAAAGTCAATGTCACGAATCAAAGGTGAAAGCATCTCATTATCCAAATTTGACAAGACAATCATAGCCTCCTTGTTAGCACTCCACTTAACAAGTTTAAACCCACGGCTATCAAACAAAGCAATTAATTCATGAGTGATTTGCTCAGCTTTCTCTAAGCTATCAGCCGAAAATATAAAATCATCCATGTACATATTATCTGCAATATTGCAGAGAGTTAGTTCACCAGCACCGCTGGGATTCTGCTCGATCATTTTCTTTACAGCCAAGCAAGCGATGTATGGGCTACTCTTTATTCCCCAAGGTAAATAACTCGGGCAAAAAATCTGTTCCTGGAATTGAAAAGTTGTCCAACAACAAATACTTCACACCAAAATCATAACTTTAGAGGAGATTTAACAAACATTTAGAACAAGGGATTTATTACACTAAAGCGGTGAAGCTCCCAAGGAGGACAGAGATATATTTGTTGAGATTACCTCCATCTGATCTTGATCAGTTAATTGCTGTCTCGTGACTTTAAAGACGACAACTATAAAGTATATTGAAAAGCGCTATAGCGATAAGACGAAGGCAATTGCGGATATTTCGGTTCAACATATTTGTGTGAGCAGACGTTCTCAGGTATAAACTTAAACTGTGTATGTGGTCTATGTACATATGCAACTATGTGCATGTGGTCTATGTACATGTGCAACTGTGTGCATGTGGTCTGTGTACATGTGCAAATGTGCGCATATGCATCTGTATGCATGTGTAACTGTGTGCATGTGCAACTATGTGTATGTGTATGATGCCAGTGGCGTACGCAGGGGGGGGGCCATTGGGCCATGCCCCCCCCCCCCCCCCCCTTAAAATTTTTTTGTAGTTGACGACGTAGATTAAGGCATTTAATATGTTTTGCTTTGCTCTGTCAAAGCAATTACTGTAACAATGTTGTTTTATAGACTAAGCCAATACGAAATACATGGGGGGGGGAGGGTTACAACTCCACTTTGGCACGCGTGTGACGTTACGATATTGAGAATGATGCTTTCAGTCTCTTTATGCTTGGGAATGGTGCTTTCAGTCTAAAAAAAAACTTGCCTAATTTTAAACAAAACTGCATTAAAAGAGCGAGTTTTGCCAATACCAAACATTCAAACATCTCAGCCAGGAATTAACAACAAGAAAACATAGAGACTTAGCTTTATTTCCGAAAAATGCCAAAGAAAACATGATCTTATCCTTTTGCTATGCCACCTGACAGCGCCATTTTACAGGAATATTTATACCCACGTGTTTGTTGAAAATGCTCTAAGAATGCACCAAATTCAAAGTAAGTTTTCAAAATTTTCTGGGGGAGGGCCCCCAGACCCCCCGCTGCTGGGGGTCGTCTTCAGAGAAAACGCCGACGGGCTTCGCCCGCCGGTGGTCAAAACCCCCCCTTTCAAAATCCCTGGCTACGCTACTCTCAATGGCCCCCCCTTGAGAAAATCCTGCGTACGCCACTGTGTGTATCTGTATGCATGTGTATATATGTACATTAGGCTGGCGCAAAATCTCGAAAAAAAATTTTTTTTCTTTTAAACTTTTTGTCAGTTTGGAATATTGTTCCTTTTAGTAAATATATCTCCTACACCAAATTTCACGAAAAAATATTAACGTTTGACCCTGGTTCACCTGGTTTGAATTTTTTCAAAATATCGAATTTTCGCTTATCCCTGAAACTGCTCACCCTCTATCTTCTAATGCACTCATCTTAATGGACACAATAAGAGGCAGTAACACAAACTTGTAGCAAGCAAAGTGGTTTAATTAGCAACTCCATGAACACTGACACATGTATTACTCTCAAAATGTCAAATTCTACGACATTTCAGACATGATTTTCTTTGTGCACCCTTCACGTAGTAAATATCTACTGCTTTCAGTTTCTTGAATCATTTGACGATGTTTATCGATTTTCATAGGCCAACAAAACTTTTTTTTATATAAAGACATGTGAGAGTCATTTTAAGGTATTTCGAGGCCCCTGATTCTGAAAATGCACTAGGTTTTCTCGAATTGGCTTTAGTTTTTGAGTTACAGCAAAAATATTTTTTTCGCTATTTTGAGACCCTATAGATTTAACGTCGTGTCGTTTACTACATACACAAAACTGGAAGTAATCCCAGGCACATTTCTGAGTTGTTTAAACGCTATTTGGAACCAATCACGTTGATTACAACCCAAACAAACAGCTATTTAAAGGGGTACTAAAGGAAAAACTTGACTTGGCGATTTTCCACGTTCTTTGTGTTTAACATGCTACCATAAAACGATTTTCAATAAAATTTTGCCCCATTGCGGTCTGACCACCATTGTGGGCGTGCTTTTGTCAGAGCTTTGAAAATGAGATTGAGCCTGAGCAACGAAGCGTGCGACTGTGCAGTCTACGTCATAAAGGCTAGCAATCAACCGATCACGCAATAATTGTTACTGCGGGCGATTTGACTGTAGGCTATGTATGTATTTACATCAAAACAGCACATTTTAACATCAAAACAGCAGACAGTTTGCTCAAAACATCAGATTGGTAACGTGGCTTTTGTTATTGCTGGCCTTTATGACGTATTCTCGAGCAGTGTTTGCACGTTTTGGTCATTTTGAAAAAAATGAAAATAAATGAAACTCTGGACTTTGGGCCTTGCCAGCGCCATTGAAAACAAATTTTTTTCGGTAATTGTTTTTGAAATGTATTCTTGAATGTTCAGTTTACTCATTTTAATGCTTAATTCCGGTTTGAAATTTTCCTTTAGTATGCCTTTAACGTTTACTGGCCTAGTACCAATCAAAATATGATGTGAAGTAAGCCTGAGGATACAAGATGTAGAATATATAACTTGCGTTTTGCATTAATATATTTGTTGATTTCAACAGTCTCAGACTTACTAAGTAAGCTACTAAGTACAAACAAAATGCATACATTGTTTTGCTTAACAAACTAGACAAATAAGCAAAACAAAGCTATCGATGAACGAACAAACGCAACTCTTTATTATGATTGGCCTACTGAGCAACACCCATCAAGGTACGAAGGCCATTTATATAATTACAGAATACAAAGTTATGTTCTTCAGTAAAGTAGCTGCTTAGAATGTTATCCTTGCTGCGGAAGAACGTAATCTTGGCCTTGGAGTCAAGAATGCCATGTTCATCGAGATGAGGAGCCAAGATTGCAGCTACCACTTTTGATAACTAAATCTTTAACTACTACAGTAGGTGGTAGAAATGGTTTTGAGAAAAAAACTTGACCTTGCTCCAAAACATTACTGAAGGTATTGAGGCTACTCTCAGTCACGCCCGTTTTCCTATTGTTTCAAGCAAATCACCACTTGAAACTAGAGAGGGGAAACAAAAAACAGAAATAGCAACATCCATCCAATGACTGCCTTGCACACTCCATGTAAACATGATGTTCCAACTTCCTTCGAACACCCTCACCGTGCAGAAGTATCAATTTTCATGGTGATTCCACGGCTCTCTTTATGCCATGGCACTCTGAACTTCTTAGCCTTGAGCCCAGAAACGGGTTTGAGTGCAATGATTGCATACTTTAGGAGGAACCCAGGACTTATCTTGATCACCCAGCTTCATGTCAAAGTAATAATAATAATGCTTGTTTTTATATAGCGCTGTATCTATCGCAGAATGTGTTGGTCCTCTGCGTTGCCTCATGCAGCAAAATATATCTGGGTTGTTTGTACATCATCCTACTTGTCAAAGGCATATTTTATTAGCCTATATGCCATTTATTTAGCCTATAGACCAGAAACAAAACTTCTTGCAGCAAAGACTTGGCCTTAGCAAAGGCTTAGCATAAAACTTCATTTGTACAAGTATCCATTTCAGTAGGCCTACCTTTTCAATGTAAAGCGGCATTCATAAACACATGACTTTCGGGATATTTTTCTTGTGATGTAGGCCTACTGATTCACAACTGTTTTCATTGAGTATTTATGTCTCCCATACGTTAAACACAGTTCATTTCAACCTTTGCTTGCGTTTTGAACTTTCGTGCAATATGAACCAATTGAACTAGACAAGTGCGATTATGACATCATAATGGTAAACAGGGCTGAAAATAAGTAATTTGCTAATTGAAGGCTTTTGAGAAACGATTTCAAAATACTTTCATTGTCGAATATCTCGAAAACTAGAGCCAATTCGAAAAAAATAAGTGCATTTTCGGAATCAGGGGCCCTGAAATACTTTAAATCACTCTCATCTTTTGTGCCAAAATTTTTTTGTTTGTCTATGTTGTAGATTCACTGACTGCGAAAAGACTGTAAAATCAACTAAAATGACACTAAAAGCATGCACTATTAGTGACTCTCAGACTTGGAGTAGGGTGAAGATGTTCCACGTGGAAGTTAACAGAGGAAGTGACGTCAAAATCACGTTGTCAAATTTTGAGAAATCCTCTCTTCAGATACTGCTAAACCACTTCGAAATGTACTAATTTTTCAGAAAAATTCAGAATTTCTCCTTGGGTGAACCAGGGTCAAAGGTCAAAACCCAACAAAAATTTTTGGTTTACAAATATCAGTGAGCAAAATGGAACATTATTCCAAACTGACAAAAATTTTAAAGAACATCAAGGAAAATGAGCCACCCTAATGTACATGTGCAACCGTGTGCATGTGCATCTACATGCATATGCAACTGTGTGCATGTACATCTGTGTGCATGTGTATCTGTGTGCATGTGCATCTTTCTTTACGCAAAACAAGATTGTCAGAGGCTATCGGGCCGCGAGCATTTTTGCACTATCGAATCCGGCCCACCTGGGAAAAATTTTGGACACTCTTGCACTAAACAAACAATAAGTCCACTGGTCTAGCCTGGAAGGGCTTGGTATGCCAACGTGGTGATGACGTCATCAAAAAAATGATGTGAATGAATTAGGGATTGTAGATCATAGGGATGCGAAACTTCATCCGCTTTTGGCTTATCCGCAACACTAGAAGGGTTACGTTTTTTTGTAATTTACAAAATATTTTACTTTTTATGGGTTATATAAGAAGAGTGAAGTTGCTTTTAAAGTAATTTAAGGTTTTTAGTTGAAAGCAAGCCAGCAGTAAAGCGTATAAAATATGTCAAATTGGCAATTGACCCTTCTAATGTTGAAGGAACAACGGAGTTGCGCGTCCCGTAATGTACCGTCCCTAGAATGAATGAATCGCTACAGAGTTGCGCATTGTGGCCAGCTGAAATCCGTTCATGTTGTCACAGATGCCACGTAATAAAGTTTGTTACGAATACCTTTCCCTCCTTCTCGAAGTTGACTTGCATCGTCAATGGTCTGAGACGGTCCGGAACCGCGTAATCCAAGTTCCGTCCATGAATGATCCTTCCAATCCTATCGACAGTCACAATGCTGGTGCATGCCCTGCAGTGATCAAAAATTGTTTCATAATATGAAGGATTTCTTGAAATTGTTGATATAATTCTTCATTACTTTACCTACAAATAAGCTCGTTACTGCTGCTTCAGTAAAATTATTTTATTCAGACAACTTGGTTGATTGTTCAATTTGAAATAATCGAAAAAATAGAAAAAATAATATAAATACTTGAAGTGGCTGCTGTTAAAAGCTGAAATGTCGTAAGCAAGATTGGCCGCCACAATTTCTCCCAGTCCAATATTAAGGGCAGCACTGACTCCTCTCATTTCATCGGCAAATGGATGGGGGATGTAGCGGTCGAGGTCGGCGGCCACCGCTTCAACTATTTCAACAAGAATCTTGGAAGGAAGATACTTGCTGAAATATAAAAGCATAACTCAATATCAGATATGTGTACATCAGCTTTGAAATTGATCAAACGTCAAAGAGTATAACTTTTTAGAAATCAAGCCTTCATTCATTCACAATGTAGTAGAAACAAGACCTCATCTTGTAATAATGAGATGTCGAGAGGTATGTTCACTGGAGAAATGTGGCCATGGGTTCCAGTGGTGGCTCGTGGCAACTTTTATTGAATAGGCTGCAAAAATCATTTACATAGTTTTACATTACATTCACCTATTTTACAAGGGTAAGGTGCAGCCACAGGTGGGTTCACTGTCTGGAGGAGTCAAAAATCTTTAGTTTGTTTCGAGATGAATTTCTATCCAAGCCTGCTCACAACAAAATGGTGACTAATACCGGTCGGTATGACGCAACTTCAAACAAGTGCACACGGCATTTCAACCAAGGCCTATGCTTTCTGCTACCAAAAGTGTGTTTCAGTTCTAACTAGAGTTGTAAATGCAAAAAAAACGAACCGTTTTTTTTTAAAAAAAACGTGTTTTTTTTCAAAAAAAACTTGGGCCAAAAAAAACACGCGTTTTTTGTTTTTTTTTGTTTTTTTTGTTTTTTTTCATATTTTTCTGGAAAAGTTGCAAATTTTTTACAATTTGCAGCTTAGTTTCATTATAGTGTTCTTGAAAAACATTAAACTAGTAAAATTGGTTTTATTGGTGTGCTGAAATTCCAAAGTGTGTGTGCTTGGCAGCAGCATATGTTTTTTGCATAGCCCTATACCTATAGCCTACGTTGTTTCACTTTCTTTTTCATTCTCAGGCATGTTTATGGCAGTAGACCTGACAAACATTGAATTAATGCAATTTGATACATGACATAATGTAGATGAGTTGATTTATTTTTCCTTTTATGGAAGTGCCCTTTATGGAAGGTAGCCTACGATGTTAGTATACCGGTAGGCCTACTGGTTATTTTTGTACACACTCAATGGGTTGACAAAATTTTGGCAAAAACAAGATGGCAGTATTCAGAACACACATTCCCTTGTTTGTGGTAATTTACTAATGCAAGCTATTGCCAATAGCTTGTTTAAACATGTTTTTTAACTGATAGCTTAACAACGATGTTTATGCTTTATAAATGTTGAAGCAGAAGTATTCTTTTCGTGTGTTGTAAGGTCTTAAACACTTTGTCATTGATGCTTCCTGCAGATCATTTGTGACATAATGCAAGAGATCTTATCACTGATATTTTTAGCTGTCAAAAGTAAGTGAATTTGTCAGAAAAGGTTTAGGTTAATGTTTCTTTTAAATGCCCACCACCCATGTTAACTATTGCTAGTAACTACCAACCATGAATGAAGAAAATTTCCCTTTAAAGTGGAGTTTTTCAGCATTGCTCAGTGTTCACATAGTGAATAAATGCTTCATAATACTTTTCCTGACAAGAATAAAGTTTTACCCATATTAGGCTACCGCAATGCAGGATAAAGATACAAAACAAACATCAAAGATGAAAACTTATTTTATTTGGGAACTACGCTGGAGTAAAAAGGAGTGAGAATTGACCTCTTGTCGTTACGCACCAATAAAACCATGATGCGTAACTTTAATTTTTTTTCTATTGGGCAGAGGAAAGATTGATGAAAAGTTTGGCAAAAACAGAAAAGTGATAAAGTCTCAAAGTCCTGAAAACTACAGTAGTTCAATTTGAATGGATAAGTGCAACCATACTTCTTTTAAACATGTCTATGACAGCACAATGGTGTGATTAAGGGAAAACAAACATGACTATGACATCACAAAGGAGTATTGAACCTCTTCAGGGAAAATAAAAAAACATCAAAATGTTTCCATCTTTTACTACATTTAAATGTGATTTGGGCTACAAGTTGGGGCTTTAGCACTACACTGCTTTTGCCAAACTTTTCATCAATCTTTCCTCTACCCGATTAAAAAAAATTTTTTTTTTAAAGTTACGCATCATGGTTTTATCGGTGCGTAACGACAAGAGGTTAATTTCTTTTTATCTCAAAAAGTAGTCGCCAAAACTTGTTTTAATGTTCATAAACAGATAGCCCACCCCAGAAAACATGGGGTAGAGGTAAAAATTGTCCAAATATGTTGAGCGGTTCTTGAGATATTGCCATTTTTCTATTGCTCCTTATCTATGAAGCCACCTAGTGGCTAAGGTTACTACACTTATAACTCGAGAACCGCTTGTGTGATTTTCATCAAGTTTGCACCAAATGCACATCAACTGGAACAACCTTTTGGCGTTGTACTGGAAAAGGTGTGGAGTGCTGGTCAAAAGTGCCTTTGTTAAGTAGAAAAACAGGACACTGACCACCTGGTCTTAACATGCCCATTAACCAAAATCCCAGGTGGCTTCGAAACTGTACACGAGTGTGGTACTGCATTTAACAACTGGCTCGACCAAATTCCAGACAATACTTGAGATGTGCCAACCATAGGACACTGTTACTACTATTTGAGACAGTGAGAAATCTTTATGGCTCGTGTGTTGAGACTTGGGATCTACAAAATTGCAATGAAAAAATAGGCCTATACCAGACATATAGTCTGATTTAAAGTAAGTTATACGAGTTATGAGACTGCTTCTTTGTTGAAAGAGACGCTATTGCAATGAGTTTACCCTAATTGCTGCATATTGTGACATTTAATGTCAAAATAGGTAAAAAAAACAAAAAAAACAAAAAAAACGAATAAAAAACAAAAAAAACAATAAAAAACAAAAAAAACGAGCTCGTTTTTTTTAAAAACAAAAAAAACCGTTTTTTTACATCTCTAGTTCTAACACATGTTTCAGCACAACACATTAAATCTTGAACTACCGGGGATGTCCTCGCAAGGCTTGGTTGGGTCAGGCTTAACCACCTGCAAACTGGCGTCGGCCGCTTTCGTCCGGACATGCACAAGTGGGGCCTGGCTCCTTCATCAGATTGCAAGTGTGGTGCCACTGAACAGACCACAGACCATGTCATCCACCATTGCCTAACTCACCGGCCTCCACACGGTGCGCATGGTCTGAGGGTCCTGGATGACGAGACTGTTGAGTGGCTGATGCTTTCCTGCTCTCCAATCTACCCTGGAAAGATCTGCTCATACGCCGATGAGTGATTGGGCCTTGTTCATTGGCTTCCTTGCCTTCCCGTCCACTTAATCTAATCTCCAACCACCAGGTGTCAGCCTGGATGCGACAAAGAAAGAAAAAAAGGACAATGCCGCAGCCAGAAAGAAAATTTAAGGCGGAAGAAACTGTTGGAGGGCAAACAGTTACACTTCAAATACAGAGTTTGTTTAAAAACAAATAAAGAGTTAATGATAGCTACTGATTGCAGCCAAACATTTATTAAACGTCATTCAACATGTAACATGATGTCATTAAAACGTTGTAATAGCAGTAAAAACCCATTTTTTGGGGAAGGCAATATGCGATTTTGGGTCTTTGATTGCTTTCCCAACATCCGCGGCTACGTCGTTAGTGAAGGTTTGTTTGCGAACAGCAGTAGCTAGGCAAATTAGTTGTCAAGACAACGAAACGTCGCACCTGGTCAAGGCGTTGATTGCAGCTTTGACGTCATCTGGGTTGAAATGACTGAGAGCCTCTGTCCACCTGGAAACAATAGAATAATTGTGACGCATGTGGCAACTTTAGCCAATCGCAAACGGTGGGGTCCGGTTATCGAAGCTTTTGGATGTTTTTTTTTTGTAGTAGGCTAGGCTAGAAGAATGAACTTAGACAAAATACAACGTGGCCGAAAAAAAATCAGTTATAAAATAAAATCTAGCAAACAGTATAATCAGGCTTCATATTTCGCTTTTAAAGGATTTTATTTTTAAGGGATGGAAGATTGCCAACTGTTATCTAATACAGAGATGTACGTATACGCCGCAAATTCTACGCCGCACACTGGCGGCGTAGACTTTTTGTTTACGCTAACGCTTGCGGCCACATTTTTTTGGATAGTTTGCGCTTGAGGCTACACCGTAAAGTTTTCGCGGTTTTTTAGCGCATAGCGTCAACGCATACTTTTTAATGTCTTTTTTTCGCTACAACACGTTAATACCTTCCAGCGCTGCAGTTGAAAGAATGTTTTCAATGGGCAAAGACATATTGGAACCAAAACACAGCAAAATGTCAGATGAACACTTTCAGATGCTTAGGTATCTTCGTGGAAATTCAAAATAAAACTTGTTTGTTTCGAGTGGTTTATACCGTGTGAATGTTTGGCACCTAGCAAACAAAATGAGTTTACGCTAGTGTATGCGCTGACGCCACCAACTTTTTTTACAAGTTACGTTGACGCATACGGCGTATGGTTTTTCGAACGTTTGCGTTTGCGCTGACGGCGTCAATATTTTTTGTATGCACGTACATCACTGATCTAATATAAGGGAAAAACTTATTTGCTATGTAGAAAAAGTGTAAAATTATCACGATAAACATATTTTTTAGTAATAATGACGCCATAAATCTGCAACCAACCTTTCCTTGGCAGGTAAGTCGAGATTCACGGTGAAGGTTTTTGCAGGAATGGCTGTTGCGTCATCTTTAGCTATAGCGATTTGATCGGAGGCCGGCCAACCGACGACACATCCGGTGAGAGCAAAAACTAGAAGCAGTCTCATCGCTTTGAAACAACCGTAAAGTTTTCTAAATCTACTCAAGAGGTATTCGATGAAGAAAGCCAAGCAGCGTTGGCTATATCATACATGAACTATTGTATCAGTCAGAGTATATACCTAATAGCCTCTCTTGCTCAGTAAATCTTAACCCTCCCAGACTAAAAGACTTATGCCTCGCCCACTACAACCTATGTGTTGGAAGGGGTAAAAGAAAGTTTCAGGGGAGTAAAGCATCTGTTGGAGGAGGGAAACGTCCTTGAACATGCGAACAGTATTGAAACGTTGCAGGCTTAATAGCAGACTAAAACATATTTTTGAAAGGCGAGATAAAACTTTGGGGGGCAATTGTTCTTTGACCCTCCCCGTGGCTACGTGCCTGCTACATTGCAACCGTTGTTTGACAACAAGAATGTTGCATATCACAAATACGTTTCCAGCTGAAAGACATTGCCTTAATTTGTGAAACCGAAAGTTACCCTGTTTGTTTAAACTAGGTTCATGCAATTCGTATTCTACCGCACTATAAGATAACCCTGGCATTGAACTTTTGTGCCGTAACAATCACCTTTGCTATCGCGATATTCTTCCTACAACGCGACCAGAAACAAACGCCGCTCCTACCACTGGAAGCGACAGCTAACTTTGCTTGCACCAGGAACAAATACCAAACACGATTCTGGCAACTGATTAACAACCAGCGCTATGCATGAGTGGTTTTGTAACAAGACAATTTGATGCGTTTAATTCAGTTCGTCGGTAACGTTTCAACCTTTAGGGTGTTCCTTTCCTGGTGGCGATGTTTCACGACTACGCTGAGAAACTACTGGAGCAGCTGCTCTTTTTCCTCTTCATTTAAGGCAAGCAGACTTTCCGCTCCGTTTGCGTTAGCTCAGTATGACGGCCAGAGTTGATTCTTGCTTTGAACTTTGAAAATTAAAGAAGAGAAAGAGTGTTCCCCTGAAGACCATCAACACTTTTGATAACGCATCAAGATCGATCAACATAGTCGTAACATATGATAATAATAATAATCGTGTGTTTATTTGCGCCCATTGCGATAACATACAGTAGGCTACACTGCGATCACAGATGCGATACAACAGACGACAGAAAGCAGCGAAGTGACATTTAGTCTTCGAGTCAGCTGCTTCCTTTATGTTGGCTTGCCATTAAGTGTCCTTGCCGAGACACAGCCGCGTGCTCTGGAGCGGTGTCGAACCCACGTCCTTTTGAACGTCGCGCAGTCGTTAAACTGATTGTTTTGCTTTGGTATCATGCACGTTATAACGTTTGTTGCTTCCAGGGGCGCCGGAACGATTTTTGACTGAGGGGCAAGATTACAAAAAAAGGGCACTTTTGTTAACTAAAAGGCCATTTTTTTTTTCAAGTTTTAAGATAAGATATAGCGACAATGCTAATCTATCAGCTCACTATGTATTGAGTAATGATAGCCCACAAGTGTCCGGTATACAAAGAAGGGTATCATACTATGTTATAATGATGTCACCTACTGTCAAGCTTTAAAGCAGCCCGCGGCCATGGCCGCTAAGTAGTGCTTGAATGACCGCGGGTGCTACCTCCTCAAATCGGCCAAGTTTGGCTGCCGGTCTCTTTTAGCCAATTATTTAATTTCGCAATAGAATGATCGTGGATTAACTGTCGAAA
This sequence comes from Aplidium turbinatum, assembly GCF_918807975.1. Lineage (NCBI taxonomy): Eukaryota > Metazoa > Chordata > Ascidiacea > Aplousobranchia > Polyclinidae > Aplidium > Aplidium turbinatum. The sequence continues at coordinate 26,906,591 of NC_137480.1, forward strand.
ATATGTAGTGTTAAAGAGTGACGCAAAATTAGGTCAGCGCGTTATAATCGCCACTGTTGCATTGTGCGGGGATATTTGTTATTGATTGAATATATCCATCTGCGATCACCAGCGCTGTAAGTCTTGTTTGTAATTCTCGACGTTTATTTTAACAAAGTCTTAATCCGAAGTGCTAATTTACATCGGCTGGCAATATTGTCGTTTTTATGTCGATTCGATGTTGTCGGACATTGAATCGTTGTTAAAAAGGAGAACTAGATTAGTTGACATCCGAGGGGAAAACATTTTTGATCATATTTTGCAAAAATTATGCTTCTTTTAGTAATGTCCTTCACATCATTGAAATACTTATTTTATTACCTTGCCGTCATCGTCAACACATGTCATGTCGAACGTTGTTTTTCGTTGCTAAAAGAAAAATTCTAGGGGAGTGGCGAACTTTTTTAAAATCAGCCACATTGGAGACACTTGTGCGAGTGTCGTTAGATAGTCCCGCAGAAGGCTACTGGATTACAATCTCGATTAAGCAGTTATTGCGTGGTGCACCGATTCTATTGTAGGACGTCGCCCAGGCTTCAACAATGCTAAGTGATCATTTTAGCATTGTTGCAAGTTTACTTCTATTTGCTTATGCTATCGTTATTTTGGCCGCCAAGCACGCAGATTTGGCCGCCGAGAAGGAGCTCCCGGTAGGCCACGAAGGGTGTCGAAAAAAAAGCTAGTTTTAAGACCTGTAGCCTACTGTGTTGCAAAATTTTGTGCCGTAAATATTATTTTGAGGCAAAAATGAAAGATTATAATTAGGCTAAAAGCGAATAGCAGAAATTGTTATATTGCAAAATGTGCAGTAGCTTACATCAGGGTTTCCCAAACTTTTTTGGGCCACGGACCACTATTTGTGAATCTGTTTATTCGCGGACCCCCAATACAAAGGTAAAAATAAATAAAACCAAATTTTGTTTATTTAAAAAACTGACAACATCAATGGGACGGACGGGATTGCTTCTTATTGCATAAGTCATCAATTCTCGGAGTTATTTGTGAAAGACAAACTCGTAAGCCAGGGTCCACGGAAAGTCTGAACCTGTATTTTGTCTTCATGTTGGTAAGAGCTGAAAATGCTGTCTCAATCAATCAATCAATCAATGTTTTATTTGTCAGTAACAGGAACATAGGTACATGTTTGAAATATGCAATATACACAGTACAAAAGTTACACAAGTTCCCATACTGACAGGGAGACAACGAGACGACCATACGGTCTACTAGTCAATTGCCACCCTACGGAAATTACGATTTTGCCATTTAAAATAAGCTTACAAGAGAAAAAATAATAATTGAAACGTTCCCGCGCTTCAAGAACAGCATACGCACAAAAACAAAAAAAAACATATTGATGATAACATAGGCCAAAACACAAAATTCCATGAAGCAAGCAGAGAATAATCAAGCTTCCGAAGAAACTGACAAGTTGGTTTCCATAACATATCACTTACGATGCACTGTAGCTTTGTAAAATTAACGTTTTGATCTCTTTTTTGAAACAATGAAATGATAAGTTTTTTAGCCTACTTGGAACCTCTGACCAGAGCATTGAACCCAATACCTGCATGGACTTCTTACCAAATTCTGTGTTTGATCTATTTATAAAATAGTTGTTGCTTGTTTGATATCTTGTGTTATGCTGATGAATAGATGAAGCATTTGTAAATAAATCACAATACGTAGACGGATACTCATTCATATGAACTTTGTAGGCTACATATGTTTTTTTATTTCAATGTTATGTATGTCTTTTAGTTTCAAGATGTTCATTTTGAAAAACAAAAAATTAGTGTGAGCAGTGGCGTACGCAGGATTTTGTCAAGGGGGGAGGCCATTGACAGTAGGCGTATAGCCATAAATTTGTAAAAGAGGGGTTTGACAAGGGCGGGCGAAGCCCGACAGCGTTTTTGCCTGAGAGGACACCCAGCGGCGGGGGGTCAGGGGGGCCTCCCCCAGAAAATTTTGAAAATTACTTTGAATTTGGTGCATTCTGAGAGCATTTTCAACAAAAATGTGGGTATGAATATTCCTGTAAAATGGTGCTGTCAGGTGGCATAACAAAAGGATAAGATCATGTTTTCTTCGGCATTTTTCGGAAATAAAGCTAAGTCTCTATGTTTTCTTGTTGCTAATTCCTGGCTGAGATGTTTGAATGTTAAGCATCATTCCCAAGCATAAAGAGACTGAAGGCATGATTTTCAATATCGTGATGTCACACGCGTGCCAAAGGGGGGTTGTAACCCCCAAACCCCCCCTGGCTACGCCACTGGCCATTGATATCCCAGACGTCTTCATGATATCCCAGTATGGTTTTAGTTTAGACTTTATCCATTTTTTCTCTCACAATAATAGGCTTACAGAACACTACGGGTGGGGTTGGTGGATTGGGCCATGTATTTCGTATTAGCTTAGTCTATAGAACAACATTGTTAATTGCTCTGACAGTGCAATCCAAAACATATTAAATGCCTTAATCTACGTTGTTAACTACTAAAACATTTTTAAGGGGGGGGGGGGGGCATGGCCCAATGCCCCCCCCCCTGCGTACGCTAGTGAGTGTGAGCATAGTAATTTTGTTTCGTAATTATTCTTATAACCTTTTTTTGTAATTTTATTAAAGGATCCAGTGCACTGTCACAGGCCTTTCCCCAGCTTGAAATACAATATTGCAAATGACATTAAATCAAAGCGTGATACACATCTTTTAAAGTGTCTGTGTTGACATAATTCTGAGTTTAAGCAACGCCATGGCCATGAACCTTTTGCTACTTTTCCGCAAATTTTATCTATGTGATATTTCCATGTTAATTTGTTATCTATGTAAACGCCAAGGTATTTTATTTGATCTTTTTGTTGAATGCTTGTGTTACCAATGTTAATGTTAAAATTTTTTATGTGTTTTTTATTTGTTATTAGCATGTATTCAGTTTTTGAGAAATTTAACGATAATCTATTAAGCTTCAACCAGTTGTAAACTTTTTGCATTTCGGCATTCACATTGTTCTGCAAATTTATTTCACATTTGTCGCACATGGTAAGTTTGGTGTCGTCAGCAAATAGTTTAACATTCATGTTTGTTGAATTTGGTAAGTCATTTATATACAGTAAGAAAAGAAGGGGTCTCAATGTCGATCCTTGGGGCACACCGCAGGTAACCTGTCTTGAGTTTGAAGAGATTCCATTGACGACCGTGTGTTGTAGACGATTGCTGATATAGCTTTTTAACAATTGTAATGGAAGGCCCCGAAAACCATATGTTTGCAGTTTCTGTATGAGAATAGTTTGATCAACTGTGTCGAAGGCTTTAGCTAAAACACATGTCTCACACATGTAGGTCGTGGCAAAAGGCAATAAAATCTTAGTTGCCTTTAGCGATAGCAATGGGTATTCCTCCACAACACTCAACCAGAAAGATGCAACAGCTGTTTGATTGAAACTAAGCATTATACTTCGATCAGATGATAATTCGGCTAATTCTTCTTCTTCTCGTCCTGACAGATCAGTCTTTGTAACAACAAAAGGGTTTAAAATCCAGTCAAAATTCTCATATGTCTCTTTTCAAAAATACTTCTTGAAATGTGCAGAAAGAAATTCCAAATGTTGTGTAACGTCAGAGAAAATCAACTCTGTATTAATTGAGGGTTTGTTGGTAATGTAGTCACACAGAACAGGAAACGTAAAATGCACAATATTATCATTTATCCTTGTTTCCCATATGTTAAGTTTCTTTATGAATGCTGTTATTTTGTTTGTTTGCGGCAATTATCTTTGACAGGGTACGTACTTTACAACGTATATGTGTGACTTTTTAATTTCTTGTCATATCACCATGGACCACCTGTGCAGTCGTCGCGGACCACAGTTTGGGAAACCCTGGCTTACATGACCTTAAAAGGGCACCATTGCCCTCCCTGCTCCCCCATCTGCAGAAAAATCGCCCCCCTCGCTTCCGCGCCCCTGGTTGCTTCTACCTTCTTTTAGACCTCAGTGATGTTCAGGGGCGTTGACAAGGGGGTCTAGGTGGTACTTTTGGACCCGGAATATTTAAGGGGCCCGGATTTAAAAAATTCCCCGCGACTGCAAACATCATCAAGATCTTAATATAATCAGATCTAAAGGAATTGCCATCAGAGGATAAAACAGCCATTTCAGCAGTCAGATGGTAAAGTACCGGGCCCCCTTCTGGGTACCAGGCCCACTTCAGCTTTCTGGTGGTAAAATAGCCACTTCAGCCACCAAGCAGTGAAATAAGACTTTAGTCTATAGTGATTTCCCTAACCACGAATATTACCTGAAACACGAGTTTCAAAATAAACAGGCTAATATTTGTTCAAACTCAAAACTGAAATGACACAGGTAAGAAGGTTGCTTTCCCCATTTTTGCACTAAAAATTAGACCAAAACCTCTTTTCAGATTGCAGCAATCAGTAAGTGTTTGACCTCGGACCAAACACCTTTCACAAATCAAATTGAAAACTTTCTGACTGTCTGCACTAACTTTGCTATAAATTCTCTTCTTGTGAGCCTGGAATGACCAGTGAAACATCAATGAAATCGGGAAGTAATCAGGGGTGGGCATTCACATTCCAGGCCAATTTGCGGCCATTTCCAGAGTCTAGCATCATGTTACAAATAAAAATTCGAAAAAGCAACCGCTAGATATAGTAGCCTTAGTTTTGCGGTTCAAGAAATTTTAAATTTGCGCAAGATTTGTTGAATGACCATGCTTAAACGACATCAATGAAAGTTTGTACACAACCTTTATATTCATAACTTTGGCGATTAAGGGGGCCCGAAAATAAATTGGTACCGGGCCCGAGAAATCCTGTCAACGGCCCTGATGATGTTTGGCATATGCTACTTTGTTTTTCGTTGTGATGGTCAGAATTGAATACAAACTGAACCGTACTACTGGCAGTAGCCGACAGAATGGTACTGTACCAACCTTAAAGCTAGACTCCCCCAAACTAATGTATGCACATTGCACAACGTTGCCATTTTAGCTTATTATGTCTGCTGTTGCTGCGTTTCAACTTGGGCCTAAAATCTTCCTCCAGGTGGTAACTTACTTATAACCTACCGTTGTCTGCCGGTCAGTGAAGTTGTGATTGATGCGTCACAGAAGTGCGATGATGACGCATTGAGTTGCTTCATACTGGAATGTGTTGCCCTGTCAGTGTGTTTGGTGAAAAAAATATGAAAGAATGTGGAATATCGCGATCTTAACTTATATTAGCATTTCTAGGCAAAACTAATGCGAAATAGAATTGGTCTGGAATATATCGCAAGAATGTGAAGATGGCCTCACACTTGTCCACTGGATGTGACTTTCAAGATATGTTTTATTGCACTTGACGTATGGTAGGCTAAAAACACACCAACAGTATAATGAATTAACAACAATGAAAACTGGCCGCATACGTAATTAACAATATGGCGTCCAGCTCCCTTGTGGCTTCATGATGACGTCATAAGCGCAATGAAGCAAACACAGGAAAGTAGCGACGACAAAGGTAAATATCCTACACATGCAATACCGTGCAAACTCCTGTGTAACGCAGTAAAGTGAATGATCAGGGAACATCAGCTTCCCTCCATAGAAGCACGAACGTTAGTGAAGCAGACAGTAAAGATATTCTTCTGTGAGGCAACAACGGGAATTAAGACGAAACACTGTAAAGATAAAATCTACATCTAATGATTTGAAACTTTTTAAGGAAGCGTCAACAAGTGCAATGTATTAATGACGTCATTGAATCCTACGTCATGGCTGCGTGATGAAACGCGAGTAGCAATGTAGACCTTGTGGATTCGTGATGGTGGATTGGTCGATGGGTGAGCATGATGAAAGAATCTGCAGAGGCAATAGAATGGTAACAATGTGGGATAAAACTTCACTATCTTGCATACGAACAGTGCTGCGCTTTGTAAAACAGTTAAAACGTAACAAGCCAGAAACTGATGTAGCTTTGTATCTCCCATTTCTAGGAGGAAGTTTAGTGAGTCATCCCGACAATTGATGCCGTGTCCTTAAACGCGATTACCTCAGCGGCAGAAGACAAGTCTCACTCGGTTGGTCCATCGAACCTGACCATTGTCTTGTACGCGCCGGCATCGCTAGCGCTCATGATTGTTGTGAAGGTTGTCTGCTCGTTCAGTACGGGAGGGGTGGACAGGACCTGAATACAAATGCAGGGGTGATTATGAAGGGGTGGACAGGACCTGAACACAAACGCAGGGGCGTGGTTACGGTGGACAGGATCTGAACACAAATGCTGGTGGATAATTAATCTACTCATGAGATGAGGAAGCTGGATACTTCTGCTACTGAAATAATTATTATTATCCACCTTAGCTGCCTGGGAACGATCTTTATCTTTAAACCAGGGAGCGACCGTCCGCTCATTATCGAAATATTTCTTCCATATCGGCGCAATTGTGGCAGGGACAACTGTTTCAGCTGCTGAGCACCGCCAGCACAACATTAACACGGTCGACCGTCGTATCATCCAACAGGCAAATGGTGTGGTACCTATGTATGACGCTCAGTAGCTGCCGCCCATGTACTGGCTGTGTTGATTTATCGGAACTTTGCCTTCTGTGCATCACAATTGTCGCAAATTTGATGTCATAATTCTACTTTCGCTCCAATGTCATAACAGAAGTCATAGTCATCAAGGACAGTTATGTTGCCAGACAACCACAAAGGAGGGTTTCTGTCACAAAAGCGAACAGCCTTCTAGAACAAAGAGCTAACCAAGAAATGAGGAAAGCAGCATTCCTAATCGGCCAATACATGGGAATGCACAGGGACAAACTAAACGGGAAACTTTCGCGGTTTGCAAAGAATTTAAACAGAAGTGAAAGCGGCAATCCCGATTCCGCGAACATCAGAGAAGCCAACAATGCACAAACCCTACAAACGAGCATCGACTAATGGCGTCGTGCTGATGTCACAATGCAGGAACTATAACCGTAAGTGGAAGCGTCGTCTGATGGGGGAAACGTTTCCAAAGTGGTCATAGCGCGATTGCCGCCAGGTCACAAGACAAAACAATAAAGTTTACATTCAAATATAGACACAAACAAACAAATGACATTTTGTTGTCGATTTCGTGACAAAGCAATGTTACACGAAACAGGCTTCATCGCTTTCACGCTTCATACCGGCACGATTTAGCGGGAAGCATCACGTGACCAGCCGAACATTGCGGAATAAGCGGGAAAAATAGTTGCCTAGCAACAAACCTGGTACAGTCGATCCGTGTCCATCTTGTCCTTCCCCACAGCCATCATGGACTTAACTGCAGCGTGTCGCCGGTTGTCGGACTTGGGGGGTTTCTTCCAGGGGTCGTAGTTCGTCTCCACCAGAAACCACCTGAAAGAGATGTAGGTTACCACGGATACCCTCCATACCCCACCAAGTGACCGGGGTGAGGCCTAGAGCCGCTCAAGTTATTCAGTTCAGGAAGTTGAAAGTCTCAGTCTCCAAACTTAGTTTCATTTTTTCCTTTTCTCGTCGAGGGAACTGACACTGCAACATTTGCATGTTTTAATTGCAGTAAGTTTTTGAAGGGTGGAAATTCCATAATCATAAGTTGACTAAATGTGCGTTCTCGGATGCTTTGCGATGTCATACAGTTTGACGTCAGAGGCTTGCCCGACAGCAATTATGTCACAACACATAAACAAATCAGTAGCTCACGGATGCCTAGGGTAGTTGTCCATATGTTTCACCAACGCCACATCCTCCCCATTCCGCACCACCAAAGCCCCCTCGCTGGGGCGGATACCCCCCAGGATGAAGTAGACGGGGGCGTCCGTGGGGGTGTTGATCAGTTGGTTGAGGGCGCTCTTGTAATCTGATGACTCATCAAGGACCTGAAGGTTCAACACAGTGTTGCCAGATGAGTAATTAATTTGGTTCAACAAAACAGGTACTTGTCGCCACAAAGGGAGCTGATGCTGCGGAATTAATCTTCCATACAGTTACTCAAAGTCTAAATACAAAGTCTGCAGACGTTGAATTACTATAACACTGAAGATGAACATTTTTAACTGGGGAGAGACCTGCGGCCAAAATAATAATAAATTAACAAACTGTTTGACACTGCTCATAATATTTTCGCACATGTTCACAAACTGCGCAATGCGCGTATGCTCCAAATCTCTTTTCATGGTTTAACCTATTTTATTGTTCAATCACAAAGAGCTTGGATTACCTTTCGTGCAGCAAAGAAAGTGATATGGCCGCCCTCCAATGACGTAATAATGTTTTTCCACAATGTTCCATAATTTCTCTGATCGCCGCTCAGTGAGAATGCTCCATGGCGAGTTCCAGTGGTCACTCCAACATAGCCAATATATGAACTTGCTGTGTAAACTGCCTAGAAATGTGCATAAACTTATGCTTTCACTTAATTGAAATAGGGACTGGAGGGAAAAGTTGGCCAGCTGCGCATTAGTGTGTCTGTGGTTCGACCTTTGAAAGGGCGCCGGTTCGACAACGCTCAAGAGCATGAGGCTGTGTCTTTGGCAGGACACTTAAATGCATGCCTGAAGGTGAACACAAAGATTGGCTTCCTTGCCTTCCTGTCCACTCAATCTAAATATTCAACTGGCGGGCGTAAGCCTGGATACGACAAAAAGTGTTGGTAATCACTTCTTTAAGTTCTTTGCCACCTGAGTCATAAATCATAGGAACAAGGTCGAAAGTGAAACGACACAAGTGACTGTCGTATCTATTGTGGTATCTTATAGCCTACCGAATGACAAGTATGTTAGTCTGGTCACCCGGTACGAATCGGTTTCACTGAGCTGCAACGCCATTTTAACTTTTTGAAACTGAATAAAGACCCAGCCCATCGTTATATTTACAACCGACCTTTCCATTCCTTTGAAATTCCACCTGAATTGTGAGGTTCTTCAGAAACTTGGGAAGAATATAATCAAGATTGCGGCCATGAATAATGCGGCCGGTCTTATCAACGGCAACAATGCTGGTGCAAGCTCTGAACAACAACTTGCCAATTAACTTCCACACCAACTTCATGAAAACGTTACCTCGTCGGTAAACTGCGAGTTTCGCGGCATGTCTCAACATACAAGGATGTACAAACTAAAGCAAAAATAAATTGTTTAAAAGCTTAATTAATTTTTTCATGTGCAACCAACGCACTTAAAACAAGCCGTTGTACTCCACCAGTGCAAGGCAGGTGGATGAGTGAAATTAGCATGACCATGACCTGTGACTGTATTAAAATGTTGCACCATAGGCATACGAAGCCGAGAAACGTAATTAGACTTAATATATTTACGTTTATTACAGCATAGTAACATTCACAGAAAACAAAAATAAAACTAAACTTCATATCAAACGTTTTCGACATCACATTTTGGCAAAGTGCTTTGATTGTGGGAAATGTGATAAAGAAAAAGATTTACTTGAGGAATGAGGATAGCAATTTGTAAAACAGAGGATAGAGTTACTCTCATGGCATGAAACAGTGACATATTTCTGTTATTTGGGTGATCAAATAAATGGAAACGGATGCTAAGCAGCTGTGACAAGAAAGACAAGGCTGGGTTGGGAAAAGTTCAGGGAATGTGGGGACTGGGGAAATGTTATACCGTACGGAAAAAGTTTTTGTTAAAAATGAAAGGGAAAGGATATCAGAGTTGTGTGCGGCTTGTACTATTACACGGCAGCGAAACATGGACATGGATATTATTAAGTGAGAGTGAACTGGCTATTCTGAGAAAAACGGAAAAAGCAATGGTGAGAGCAAAGTGAGGGGTGAAAACGAGGAAGGAGAAAAAGAGTGAAGAGCTGATAGATGTGGTAACAACGAGGGAGACTATTGAACAACTTGCAAGGGCAAATGGCGTAAGATTGTATGAACCTGACCAAGTGCTGACAACGACTGACCAAGTGCTGACTGAATACTGTGCTGCTACTTGGTGCAGAAGTGTCCATACTGACCTTGTCGATGTACCAATCAACAACTGCCTGCGAACTGTCACAGGTTGCCTCCGCCCAACTCCAACTGACTGTTTGCCTGTCCTTGCAAGCATTGAGCCAGCTGCACTACGGCGCCAACGTGCTGTTCTTTCCCTGAGCCGTAAAGCCCTAAACCCTGGCCATCCGCTACACACAACCACGCTGAGATATCCACCAAAGCAGCGGCTAAAATCAAGAAAGCCATTTGTACGCGCTGCACAAGACCTTCTGGCAGCCTCTGGTGGAAGCCCTAGCAAACAGTGGTGCCACGCGGCGTGGTGTGAACAATGGTCAAGCAGCACGTCCCCACTTCGCCAAGTATTCAGATCCCCGTCCGAAAACCAGCTGGGACATGGCCTCTCTAGACTTGCCTCATCAAGGCGTAACCGTTTGCTCACTGGTGTTGGACGCTATGGTGCAGACATGTTGCGCTGGGGCTTGGCAGAGAGTGCTGCTTGTGAGTGTGGCGAAATGCAGACGGCAGCCCACATTATCAAGGATTGCCGGCTATACAGACCACCCCATGGTATGAAAGGCCTAATTTCCATCGATGACGACACCAGGCAGTGGCTAACCAACGGATGCCCTGACATATAGCGACAACACGAGAGAAGAAGAACCTGACAAAGGAGAGAGGGAGGAAGTTTTCTTTGAAAGGCTTTGACTTTGAAGGTAGATGGGAAGAGGAAACGGGGACGCCCAAAAAGAACATGGAAAAAACAATTGAATGAGGCAGACAAAGTCGGACTGAAGAAAGAAAATGCACAGGATAGAAGCAAGATGGAGAATAGGAGTTAAGGCAATCGCTACAAGCAAAGAATTGGCCACCTCCACTAGTGGGGGACAAAACCGAATTTGGATGATGAGGATGTCCTTTTTGAGAATACTATATATATACAGTAATTTTATGTACATCTGAACAAAAAAATTGTTAAACATTAATTATCAATTAAAATGAAATGTATTGAACTGTTTCTGCAAGAAATTTTTTTTCTTGATAGCCGAGCTTGAATGACTGCACAAATTAATGACTAAATGAGCTAAACACTTTGCAATACCAAATATTTTGTATGACTCACTTAATGCTGCTATTAGCGTACGCTGTAAATTCATAAAGGATGTTGGTGAGCACAATGTCACCCAGGGAGATTCCAGTGGCCGCACTTAACCCCCTCATTTCGTCAGAATATGGCTGAGCTATGTAGCGATCCAAATCACCAGCGATCCGTTCAACGGCAGCCGCCATCTCAGGGGATTTAAACATCGGCCTGAAAGCAATTGGTAAAAGACTAAAAGTTTGCAAATTCCAAATAAAGATAGAGCTTCGATGGAGAGTTTGTCTTACAGAAAGTTTCAATAAGGCTTTCTTTGTTTGAAGATAAATATTGTGCAGTAGCCTATCAAACAAGCCAAATGGAAATGTGTCTTTGTAATGGCTGGACCTTTCTTTAAACTTACCGGAGCAAAGCTTGGATTCCTTGTGCAAAATAATTGACATCAAATTGATGAACCAATGTGTGCCACCTGAACAAACAAAATAATCAGTCGGCTAATCAAACAGGAAACATTACCTCCACCTGATTCAATGTATTTTTCACATAATCTAATGTTGATATGCCAAACTACCAGAACATCACCATCTTCGGTGATGAAATGACAATCAGACAGTAGGCTTTGCTAAAACATACCATATCAAGACATTTTCTGATATCTCACCGCAAGCCTGAGCAATGGGTTCAAATGAGATGCCTGGTAAACAGTCAAATTCAAAACAAGATCTTAGTTGAATATTAAACTTCAAACCAAAAACTAAACAAGAATAATTGTAAGTTACAAAGTTTCCCATATCAAAAGTCACCAAAATCACACCTACCGATGCATTGGAGCCTGATCAAGGTTGACAACGTATGATTTCGCTTGTGTGGCATTGTTCTTATTCTCCATCTTATCCATCGTTAAGACATAGTTTGAACGACTAGGCATCGATGACCCAAAGTGAACAACCAACAAAAGTGAAAACAATTGACACAGATTCATTGTGATTGTTAACACGATAGATGACGATGAATCTTCATATAAAACAAAACTGAAAAACGTGAAATAAACAATTTCATAGTCAGCTGATGACGAGTGCAATTAAATAATAAAATAAAATATTAAATAAAAAGAATGGAGCTCAATCCATCAATGGTTGGAAAGATCTGTCATCAACATCATCAACCAATTTTGATTAGGCCTATATACAGGCCATAAACTAATCCTCATGTTGAGAGTGTCTAATCCTCATGTTGAGAGTTGGGTTGGCAAAGTCCATGGACTACAAGGCCATGCTGTACAAAAAAGGTAATATTATTATTATATAATACTAGTTCTTCCTTAGAAGTCAGTTTTGATCTACCTTGACCCGGCTGTGCTGCACCTGACCTGCGAGATCCAGCTGTTTACAGTCAATGTTTACAATAACACATATATATAGCCTACCATACATAAAACCAGCCAGGTTTTGTTTAACACTTGTATATTGATTGATAATACTGAACAGAAGCTAAGAGGTATATATCAGCATCTGTAGCGGCACTATTTAAAGGTAGGCTTCCCAGGGTGCACCCTAATTCGTCCCCTGAACACTTAGCCCCCCCGATTTCATCCCCTGAAAAGATCGAGAAAAAATTACAACAGAGCCGAAGTCACTTTTTTCGAATCTTTTCAAGGGCTGAAATAGGTTGCATCCTTATTGAGAAATGTTTCTATTTCTAACCAAGGGTTAGGAATTAGGTTAGGGTTAAACATGTTTCTATTTGTAACCCTAACCCTTAATAAGGATTCAACCTACTTCGTCTCCTGATTTCGGGGCACGAAGTGTTCAAGGGACGAAATAGGTTCCGTCCAGCTTCCCATGTATAGCTGCAGTCGTGCAATGACATCCCGAGCATGATAGCAGGCCTCGAATTCACGGCAGACATGTCCGCCGTCACAGCATGTGATATCCGCGGGAAGTACCATCTAGATCGGTCATATTTATCCGTCGAAAAATAACACAAGAACCAATCCAAATCGTCATTGCATAGCACGAACAATTGTTGCGAGAATACAATTTCCTGCACATTCTAGCACGCATCTAGAAAATGTGAATACTGTATGCCTTAGCTTTCACTCAAGTCAGAAAGCTTTTGATTTTTACGTTGTTTCAATGATTGATGACATTGAATCATCGTAATATTAGGTAAACTCTTTGCAAAGAATCGATAGGAGTACGGGTACTTCTACACTAATCACGCGCAGTGTCTGGCTTTGATCTCCGAGTAATATTGATAAAGAAAGGTTGGCTACAAAATTATAAATACGAGTAGGCTATTACAGCAAGATACAGCAAAATTTGTTAAGTTTTGGTATTACAGCAAGAAAAAGCCCAAGGAAAATTCACTTTCGCTCACATGACACGCAAGAATAAATCTTAAAAAAGCGTAGTGATGCTTTGCACAGCAGAAAATAGTAGCATTAGTGTAGAAGTTTTCCGACTTGTGCCCAGAGCATTGTGAGTAACCTATTTTTTGTTTTTTTTGCTGAGACTTTTCGGTCATTTGTCCGAAATGACTTGAAAAAACTCGGTCATTTTTTATTTATTTTGGTCGTTTTTTCTGATGAAAATATTTTCTTTCAAGTAGCTGATACAAACCAAAATTTGGATTTCCTGACTAGCTACAACATTAAGTTTCGCTGAGAAACGTTGTCGTGTTTTTATCTAAGAAAAGTTAGAACAGACAAACGTTTCTTCTACGTTCATCAGCGAAACTCAACCAACAACACCCGGCCACAGACATTGACTATATTTTTTTTGGACATTTTGACCGAATTGACTATATATATATGTTTTCGGACATTTTAACCAAATTGACAATATTTTTTTTCGGACATTTTGCTAAAAAATCGGGCAATGACCGATAAATAACCGAAAAAAAAACAACCCAGATTGTGACGCAAGAAGCCACATGACCTCGTTCGGTGGAAGTTAATCAGTTATGCGGCATATTAAGCAGCTACTCGGCGCTTTTACTCTTCAAGCGCATGTCGTTGGTCTGATGAAAGCCTTTCAGAGTAAATTCACTGAAATTTAAAGCCTTCTAAACCGTATAGTTATAGTTCTCAAATGGCAAAGAAATATCAAGATAAAGTGATTAAGCATGATGATCGATGTCAAAACTGGTGTGTCCACCATGAGACTTAATTTGTCCGCCGAGATAGCTGCTCAGACCGGACACGTTTGTCCACCGTCAACAAAAACGAATTTTGAGGCCTGTGATAGTGGTGGGAGTTAAACAGAGAATGGCGGCTGTATTCTTAGTAGTAATTTATTGCCATAACACAAGCCAATTTGACACATCGGAACAAAGGAGAATAAGACCAGGCTGACGAAATTAAGCCAACAATGGAATGTAAAATTGATTGAAATCACCCTTAAAACTGAAGCCCATAACAAGAGTTTCTACACCTGGAACGTATTGCTCATCTTAAAAACTATTGAAACTACTCTTGATTGGACTGCATGTTAAAAAATACAGTATATATTATATGGTACCAAACGTACATATTAAAAAACCAACTCATTCCATAACATATCAAAAGAGTTAAGACTCTTACTAGTTTTCATACTAAAAATCAGGACGCTGGACATTGCAGCTTAAGATCCAGCTTATAGATTACAAACAGTCAAACATGGCCTGAGTTATCGATTAAACACAGCACATAACAGGCAAACAACGCAGATAGATGCAAAGTCATGTGAATGCAACCTAATGCACGAGAGCAAGCAAGCACTTTGTGAAATTCTGGGAGCAAGTCTTTTAGGCGCAGACAGCTAGGCGCCGATCATATCGGAATGCCCTGTTTCGGTGAGTCCGATCCCTTAACGGGGGATTTTTTCAATTTTTTTAGTAAATTATTGGGTACCGCAGCCTAATTATCATTGCCGTTTTAGGGTTAGGGGTTAGAGGTTAGGAACTCACCGAATCGGACTCACCGAATAGTAGCAGACCCCGATCATATAGGCGCGCACTGTGGCGTCTAGACATTTAGGTGCGGAGCACTGTGGCGCTCGTTCATTTAGGTGCTATTCCTAGTAAAGTCTGCAGATTGTATCAGCTTGGCAGATAGGGCAATACTTTTCACACAAAATGTTATATTGAACAGAAAAATATATTGTATTTTAATGCGCGTGTTCGGCATTTATTTGTTGTTAGTCCAGGTTTGCGTCGGCAAAAGCTTTATCAATAAATTATTCAAGTTTCCAAACATGACTGAGTTCACTTTTAGTGAGTCAAATAATAACTACACTAAACATCAGTAAAAAATATACCGTAGCCTATATTCAAGCAGGTGGTAGGCTTGAGTAAGAGTAACTTATGTTTCTCGGCAGCCGATTTGTAGCAAGAATTGACAGCGATAGACACGTGTTTCGCCCATGAGGCTGGGCTTAGTTTTCCGTCAAAACCTTAAATAGGTTTAATAACGAGCAAAGTCGCACTGGTCATTATGCTTGCAACTTGTAGCCAGGGTTCATATGCCCTATAGAAATGTATTCATGTAGGAGAGCGTTGTCTCATACGAACTTGCCACACGACTAATAATCCCGAGTAGAAGTAATTGCGAAAGATAACAGATTAAGTAAGGTTCCATCTGGCTGCAACCTGTGTTCAGGATGCATAGCAAATGTCCTGTGGAGATGTGCTAATATCAAAAGTAGTAGAACGTTGTCTCGCACTTCATCTCCACACGCGCATTAACAAAGCAACATATTTTTCTGTTCAATATAACATTTTGTGTGAAAAGCATAGCCCTACCTACCAAGCTGATACAATCTGCAGACTTTACTAGGAATAGCACCTAAATGAACGAGCGCCACAGTGCTCCGCACCTAAATATCCCGACGCCACAGTGTGCGCGCCTATCTGAACAGCGCCTAACTGTCTGCGCCTAAAAGACGTGGACCCTAAATTCCAGCCTGAGGGTTTGTACCAAAGTACACAGCCCAGAAAAAAAACATGAGCTTGTAAGGTTACACAGATTGCAGAACCAATTATGAAAAGACATATGCATAGTCCGCAGGAGCTACACATTATTGTTGGATCACCTCTTATAGCACTTTCGGTCCCTAATAACAAGCATCCTAACTTTCTATATCTTTCTTTCTTCACCCAAATGCACACTATATTACATGCCACAACCACTATGTTTGCTTAAATAATCATTCAGTGAATAGCCTAGCAAAACATGTAGTCTAGGGCATAGAGGTAGGCTGTAACAACCCCATATCACCAGCTACAGTACACACTACGTCACAATTTCAGGAGCTGGTATATATTATAAGTCCGGAATGGCCCGTTTCGGCGAGTCCAATTCGGCGAGAGCCCTTTTCGGCGAGTTCCCTATTCGGCGATTTTTTTTTAAATGATCGGGTACTGTAGCCTAATTATCATTGCCGTTTTAGGGGTTGGGGTTAGAGGTTAGGGTTGGAGTTAGGGGGTTAAGGGTTAGGGTGTTAAGGGTTAGGAGGTTAAGGGTTAGGGGGTTAAGGGTTAGGGGGTTAAGGGTTAGGGGGTTAAGGGTTAGGGGGTTAAGGGTTAGGGGTTAAGGGTTGGGGTTAAGAGTTAGGGGGTTAAGGGTTAGGGGGTTAAGGGTTAGGGGGTTAAGGGTTAGGGGGCTAAGGGTTATGGGGTTAGGGGGTTAAAGGTTAGGGGGTTAAGGGTTAGGAGGTTAAGGGGTAAAGGTTAGGGGGGTATTTGAACATTTAGCGACGTTAAAACAGTCAGTTCAGTCCACATGTTTTGGTCAATTCCTCTTTGTCATGAGTTACCAGGGGGGGGACTTGTATACCACCTCCCAATTCCATATAACTGGATTTGGTAAAGACCATATGAGTGGGCTATATGTGACTGATTACCGCTTTATCTAAGCATCTTAGTGTTTTATAAACCAAATGGTGGTTTCCTGAAAATAATGTTGATGCCTCAAAAATGCATGCGAAGCGTGGCCCAAAGACTATACACATAGTGTTGTTATTTCCCCCGATCATTTATCGGAGTTTCAGAATCGGCGATATTGTGTTTGAGTTGTTGGGTCGTTTTTTATATGTCGGAGCTTTTGTAAACATATCGGACCCATGCGTGATTTACTCGAAGGATATCACGGCAGAATCGGATTAAATAACTTAATGCAGAGTAATAAATTATATATATATATTATCATTATTTTTTTATTATTGTTTATTTGCATCAGGCACTAAAGAGACAGGCCCATATTCGTAAACACAACACAAGTCACAGAACACAAAATATAAACTTTCGTAGTTGCGTTTATTTGATTGGTCAATGAAGTGTCAATGTGAACCTATTCAAGTATTTCATTGGCTGGACCAGACATAAGCAGGTGTTTGCTTGCCAGAAGTTGGGTTTTTATCTAGACCAGCTCATTTGCGCGGCAAGCATCGGCATATGTTTATATGGCTGGACCTATTGTGTTAGACTGCTTCAACACATTGTATAATATAACATGTGTTGTGGTCTTGTCCAGAAAAGTTAAGCCAGGGCAATAATCAGGACTCACAAACAATTTGGACCATGAACTCAGCTCAAACCCTGAATAAGTCAACTTAATTTAATTACGTTAATCGGAACTATACAATATTTATATGAGCACTCTAGGCGACATGTGGGTGCCATATTTTGGTGCAGCCCAAGTGAGGATAAGGTTGTTGTTCTGTGCATATCGCTTCTGGACAGGACCATCAAAAGGATGCACCCAAATTCGTACCTTGAAAAGATTGAGAGAAAAAAATTAAATAAAGCCGAAGTCGCTGAGCGGAGTTTTTGCAAACAAACAAAAACTCTTAGGATCATTACCGAAAATTTTGAAATGTTTGCGGAAACTCCGATCAACCCTAACCCTTTTAAAATGTTTGCGGAAACTGCCATCAGCGACTTCGGCTTTGTTCTATTTTTTTCTCTTGATTTTTTCAGTTTGTTAGCGGAAACACCCTAACCCTTTTAAAATGTTTACGAAAAACTTCGATCAACCCTAACTCTTTTAAAATGTTTGCGAAAACTGCGATAAGCGACTTTGGCAAACTCTTTAGGATCATTACAGGAAATTTTAAAATGTTTGCGGAAACTGAGGAAAAACGGAAACTGCAATGTTCTATTTTTTTCTTTCGATCTTTTCAGTTTGTTTGTTTGTTTGCAGAAACTCCGATCAGCGACTTCGGTTTTTTTAAATTTTTTCTCTCTATCTTTTTAGGGTACAAATTGTTCAGGGTACGAATTAGGTTGCAACGAAGAATCTTCAAGATCAAGGGGCGCTGGTTCAACTCTCGTGGTGGGCGCTTGAGCAACGCACGTTAAGGACTGCTCTCCATTCAGCGGCATCTAATGAATGGAATAGTTCAACGGCAACAAGATTTCAGCAATCGGAAACTTCACTCTGTCAATCTCGGTGACCGGGCCTGCGTCAGTGATTCAAAGCCTTTATAAGTATGCGAAACTGCCAGGATTAAGCTCTGCAAAGAGTTTTCCCAGTCCGAGGATAAAGATTCAACCTACCAATCAATCACCCCCATCAAAACTATATTTGGATAGGACAGGGAATTATTCTACATACATTGAATTTTAAATTATTTTGTGCGAGCTATATTATAATTGATTGTAGTGCTATTGCTTAGATATGGCCCGTTTCGGTGAGTCCGATTCGGTGAGTCCGATCCCTTAATGGAAGATTTTTTCAATTTTTTTTTTAAATTATCGGGTAGGTTACCGTAGCCTAATTATCATTGCCGTTTTAGGGTTAGGGGTTAGAGGTTAGGAACTCACCGAATTGGACTCACCGAATCAGACTCACCGAATAGTACAGTAGCAGACCTGCTTAGATTATAGCCAAACAGGCAAATGCGCGGAGGTTTTTTAAAAACTTTATTTTACACCATTTAATAAGCGGAAAATTCGTCTTATTTTTGTTCAGTTATGTTAGTCTAGTACTGCTCTATGATCGTGCAAAAAATCACAAACTTACGACTTGTGGTTTCGCGTCACGGTAATTAACGCTATTACTCGCGCATTCACGCAATAAAGATGAATGCGCGTCGCGTGTTGGCCTAACGCGCTCGTGCATTTGCTAATACGCGGTCCATGATTAACTAGTGAATTACGTCTTTGAACAACAGCAAATAAATCTGCCAATTATTGCCACACTCGCCCAGTTTGCAAAAAGTCGTTTTAACGTTGATTCAACGTCGTTAGACGTTAAATCAACGTTAAAGCATCGACATCGACATTTTTCAAAAAATACGTTATTTATATAAGAATATATAGTGCATGCTAGGCTAATTAATAGTTATTGTTAAACTATATTTTTTAAGCTCGTTCTGACCTTTTAAAAAAAAAATCACAACCTCACTGTATTTTCTTAAGCTTGTTCTGACCTTTCAAAGAGAAAATCACAACTTCTTTTTAGTATTTTTGATCATTTAACTTCAGACAGCAAAATCCGTCACTTTACATTGATTCAACGTCTGCGGACGGTTGAATCAATGTACGCGCGCCGGTATTTAAAAGAGAATTGCGGAGGAAAAGAGTGGGAAGCAAGATAAAGTTGTTTACCACAAAAATGAGCGTCACCGCGTAATAACTAAATTCTCGAAAACCTTTTCGAATGCACTGATTAATGATTTTAATTGGGAAAGAAAGCCAGAAAGTAGAAATTTTCTCATTCAGGTAAAAGTGAAACCACTCGACCTTGGACTAAAGCGGAAAATAACTCTATCACGTTGCCTTGCAAGGCGGCAGATCAAAGATAGCAAATCCGGTCGTAAAGTTGATTTTGCGTGAAAATTAGGTCGTTGAAATCAAGGCTTGATTACTCCTAACTTTGATGTGATATAGGCTTAATTTTTTTTTGTAGTCAGAGTGTAAAAATGGAGGTTTGATATTATCGAATTGAATCGCCGGTTTATACTTGTTTTGATACTCTAAATTGATGGACGGCGCATTATCGTAAAAACTGTCCGACCGCGCATTTGCCAGTTTGACTATATAGAATAAGAATGAATGTTCAGCGGAACGACTTTATTGGCTACTCAATTGGTGCATTATTGCTGTTAATTCTTGCTGTAGGCTACTAAAAAATATACATATAAACAATCAATCAATCATTTTAATTTTTGTCATTAACGCATCTGGGACGAAAAAGACACTGACTACAAAAATCGATAGAGACCTACCAGCACGTTAATGAAAAGGAAAAGGTGGCAAAACCTTGAAAGGTTTAAAATGTGCCTGAATGGAAAATCATGTATGGTAGTAGGCTATATATCTGTAGTTAGCACGGCCACAAACCCAAATCAACGATAGATTACCTACAAAGGATTTAATCCTACAACAAAAAGGAAACGACGATCACGTTATAAGTAATTCATCTTTTCCTCTCTCTCGCTGCAAGTATCATTGGCTTGCTGACACAGCTCGCAATGTACGGTAGGCTTGCAACAATATGTTCTGGTCAGATAGATCTCGAGATCCTTAAAAGTTAAACAAGTACGTATGTTTAAAATATGATCAAAATTTGTGCAGAAATATAAATGTTTACTTTCCTCTTGGCCGTTTTCCGAGTAGCCTACAGTATTTTACCACATAGACAAATCTTAGAGTTCAACTTACTGTATCTTATGATGAGGCCCAACAGCTTCATCTGTCTCATTTCTAAGGTACAGTAACGCCTAGAACATCACATAACTAAGGCGAAAGAGAACATTGAATTGAGTCCTGTTACCAAGGGGGGTGACTAGGGGGGGGTGAGGGAGACTTGTATACCTGGGACTGGTATATAAGCCCCCACCCCCCTTGGTAACTCATGACAAAGACAGGACTCAATTCAATTTTCTCTTTCGCCTTAGTTGTGTGATGTTCTGGGTTTTTCCATTTCTAAGAATCTCAGCAGCAGGGTTGCCAGGTCCGCTTATGGAAAAAATGCCAAACAGCTGGTCAAAAAATGCCAAATGACCTAAAAAAATGACAAATAGGCAAAACGCTGTGAAATCGAACGTTTCTTTTAATAAGTAATGGATTCGGTTAAAGATGGATAAAACCATAAACTGCAGCAAAGCTCAGCCTACACTTGCTGCTATTGCACAACCTAGCTATCTTCATTCTTGAGAGTATCGTACCGGTATTCTTCAAAAAAAAAGAATTTTGAAGAAATGCCAAACAAGATTTTTTCAAACAGCATAAAATATGCAAAATTTGGCATTAAAAATGCCAACCTGACATCCCTGCTCAACAGCCCATCTGCCGTTTATGGCCTATCTTCTAAAAAACTACTTTACTAAATAAATAATTTAATAAACTGTGAGGTAGCCTAGTAGTAGGCCGACATCTGAAGTGAAAAGCAATATAGTGGAGTAAAAAATAAGGGGATGACAAGGTCTTCTCAACAGAAGGTATGATCATTGTTTTATATTGATTTTGGCCTTGATAATTGTTAGTCATTTGCTTTCCAGTAGATCGAGCATATTTTTCAATAGCGTAAAGTAAAGCATTTTTTTACAAGTTCTCTTTTCTCATTAGGATAAAAGGCTCACCTACAGTTATTAAGCGTAACAGGTCTTTTCTTGAGCCTATCCTTCAACAATCTCCTTTCAATTTTAAAATTGATAATTGGTCTTTTCTTGTTCAAGCTGTAGCCTACGTCGTTTTCATCATAAACAAGTTTCTACATTTTTTAGCTACACATCTGTCAACCGAGTTGCAACCATATGCAGCTTAGCATCCGGAAGGGCGTGGTCGACAGGCTTCACGAGATAAATTGTTACCCTACGTCATTTATCGTGATGATAACTTATCAAATCTATCAAATCTATCGTCGGCAGCAGTGGCCGAGTGGTTAGCGCGTTGGGCTCGCAGACAAGAGCCTGCATGTTCGACTCCAGCCACCCGCACTTGCTGTTGTTTCTCTGGGCAAGAAACTTTACGATAATTGCCTCTACCCAGTGATCGATTTCGAGTAATGGGTAGTACCAAATTTAAGTCATAAGTAGAGTAGACAACCAGAAACAGACATTGCCGTCGGCTGCAGCGTGGGTCAGGTGTACGTCGGAAGGCGTACACCGATGCATAGCGCTCAAGTCCGCTTTCCCGCAATGCAGGATAAATATATGAAAAACAAACAAACAAACAAACTATCGCACTTCTGGACCGTTTATTTTACTTTATAATTTTGCTTTTTATGACGTACCGTAGCCTACTACCAATGCGGCTGTTCTTCTGATTTTTTCTTTCTATCAAAAAATTGCTTCACTGTTCTTCCATCTCAAAACACGTTACTATGTAGATTGTAGAAGGTAACGGGAAGGAGACCCACTCACTTTCACCAAGAAGCACATTCCACTCCACTAAACTTATATACACGCCAAGGCAGGACACAGAATGAGAATGACCGTCTTTGCCACTACCACACTACTTTTTTACACAAACGCAAGAAATTGCTCGCAGTTATGTCAATGGAGAAACAACCCTCGACCAAAAAACTAGATAACCTAGTTAGAACGGTGGCACTAACTGGGGATTAGAATGATGACCATCTA
The DNA here is from genome assembly GCF_918807975.1 of Aplidium turbinatum. Classification (NCBI taxonomy): domain Eukaryota; kingdom Metazoa; phylum Chordata; class Ascidiacea; order Aplousobranchia; family Polyclinidae; genus Aplidium; species Aplidium turbinatum. The sequence goes on from NC_137480.1 coordinate 26,929,258, forward strand.
TTTACTATTTGTGACAAACTAAATAATATTAGCTTTCTCATCGACACAGGTTCAACATCTTCTTTTATTACTTCTGATAAACACGCACTAGCCTACTACCTAACGTCCAACTTTACGGCGGCTAATAATACAAAAATTCCTGTCCATGGCTAACAGCAGCTCACAATATGTTTAGGACTTCCCTTCAAATTGCCATTGGAGTTTTATCTTGCTACCGATCTACCATGCTTCATTATAGGTAACGATCTGTTGTCTCACTACAACTTACTCGTAGATGCTAAACAAAAACGCCTCATTGGTCAACACTCTTGTCAACCGGCGCCAGACTCCCACAAAGCGCAACCTCAATGCCCTACGGTTGCGACTCTCCTGTGTGGGCAATCAGGAGGGAGTTACCCTTTTTCAACAATCGCACAGCGATTCTTCAAGGTGTTTGACATACCAACTTACACGACGCGAGTCATAGGCTACCTAACGTATTTCATTATATCTTGACCACAGGTCAACCAACACGAGGCAAACTAATTAGATAGCTTTAGTTTGGGGCGTGGTCTGGACAGTATGGTTGTTTAAAATCACTATCCCCACATTGGTTTCAGCCATACGCTACCGCTCTTCATTACGACAACGTTGCTTTTCATCTATCGCTCCGGTTGGGCCAGCCGAATCGATGCTAGCCGCGCATCAGACCCCCAATGATGCATGAGATCTTGTATCTCCCTTTGTACTTATATTAACTAACTTGTAATCGCATATGTAGCCTACTGTAGGCTATACAATGATTATTGTACCCAGTGGTGCCACGGCTTGCGTTTTAGCACAAGATCTTGTGTTTTTACCTTTGATCTTGTGTTCTTGTGCTTTCCGATCGATTTTTGGCTAAATGTTGTGTTTTTTAATCAAAGTCAAATTAATTGTTGCTACCATAGTTTCAGTTTGGTAGAGAACAAATGGTTTTGGTAACTAGATTTCTGGTACCAGGTCGGCAGCTGTGGCCGAGTGGTTAGCGCGTTGGGCTCGCAGTCGAGAGCCTGCATGTTCGACTCCAGCCACCCGCACTTGCTGTTGTTTCTCTGGGCAAGAAACTTTACGATAATTGCCTCTACCCAGTGATCGATTTCGAGTAATGGGTAGTACCAAATTTAAGTCATAAGTAGAGTAGATAACCGGAAACAGACATTGCAGTCGGCTGCAGCGTGGGTTAGGTGTAGGCTACGTCGGAAGGCGTACACCGATGCATAGCGCTCAAGTCCGCTTTCCCACAATGCAGGGTAAAGATATGAAAAACAAACAAACAAACCATACTTAGGCATATTGACCAATTTTACTCAGTGAGTTATCAAGCCTGACAATATTAGCTAAAAACTTGATCTGAAAAGAGTAGCCTACGGTATGTGCTCGTTGTCAGACTCAGAGGTTGTGTTGCTCAATACTAGATAACAAGAGCAGCGGAAAGAGTAGCCTACATCAGCATCAAATAATAACAATCATTCACCAAGTCCCAAAACGAAAAAGTGGTATTAAACAGCCTTTTAATCGTCAATGGTTGAATGATCCTGATTTTAAAAGATCGGTACAAGAAGACAAAACTGATTGATATGTAGTAGGGTGGAGCAGTGGCGGCTCGTGGCCTGTAGAAGTGAGGGTGCTGCAAGTGACATATCCCTGCAAAGTTCGCCGAAGGCGAACGTTCCGGCGGGGGGTCTGGGGGTCTCCCCCAGAAAATTTTGACAAATTACATTGAATTTGGTGCGTTCTGAGCGTATTTCCAGCATAATTTGCAATCAAAATAATCGAGATTAATGTATTGATTACCTTTACAAAGAGTTTTCACAGACATAAATTTCCATAATTAAGGTGCAAGTAGATTTTATATAACAAGAAGTCTCAAATACAGGTGGAGTAGCCCTACTGTTCTTTGAAAAACTCTATGGGGTGCTGGGTGCTACGACGGAGGTTTATTAAATTTCTTCCAGCGCATACAAACAACGACAAAGTGTAAACACACAAAAATAGCACTAAAAACAGCAGCTAAACGATGATCGTTAAAACACGCATAGGAAAGTGTGTATTACTGCAGCGAAATAAAATGCATGGCTACTGCACCTGAAATGAAACAAAGGCCTTTACAAAACATATACACAGCTCGGACAGCTGTAACTTCAGCCAGGGACACTATCTGGTAGGCTACTACACCTTGCCCCAAGGAGCAACGACAATTAAGAGGTAACAGTATTCTGTCTCAAAGTGAAATTTCTGCTGCTGGTTGCAGTTTATAGTAAGTACCCAAGGACCAGGACTACATCACATACGGTGATATTTAAAATAAACAATTTTTCTTTGTTTATTGGGGTAAAGTCACTTGAATTTACTTTATTTTGTTGAGCAGCCAACTATAAACTATAATAGTTTGGAAGATGTAATCAAACAGTAATGTCGAAGTGAATGAAGAGACCAAGTTCAGATAATATACTGACATAGTTCTCGTAAATTTTGCCTTGAATATTATCGTTTGACCGTGTTTTTCGATACAACCCTTTTGACGTACGAAGAAAGGCGAGGGCATTGCAGCAACAAAATTTAGAGAACAACATGGCAAAGACACACACAGCTAACTCAGACAGATAACAAACCACATAATATGATGATGATAATACATTTAAGGTGTGCTGACTTACACATTTAGACGATAGTGTCTACAGTCGGTCAGGTGCCGTGAACCATGTTGTTAGGAGGGCTAAGTCCAAACAATTTTCACGCATAATAATACTAACAATTACATAGCACCACATCCACAGTGCAAACTATGCTCCTGTGCACTGTGCATGACAATGGTGATAAATAATACGGTACTTTCAGTCATAATGTTCAGTGAAATAGAACGTTTTCAAGCGAGTTTTAAATTCATTTAAATTTTCAGCTTCTTTTACACAAATAGGCAAACAATTCCAGCAACTGGCAGCAACAGCTGGGAAAGTGCGATTTCCATATTGTGTCTTACATGAAGGGTTGCAAAAGAGCAATGTTGAGAACGCAAAGTTCTGGAAGGTTTATAATGAATAAGTAAAGTGTCCAGATAGTTCTGAGCAAAACCATGGAAAACTTTATAAATTAATAGACATATTTTGAAACGAATACGATACAATACTGGAAGCCAATGCAGGGATTTTAGTATGGGAGTAATATGCTCATGTTTACGTGTTAAAGTAATTAGTCGAGCGGCAGTATTCTGAACTCTTTGAAGACGTAAAATAGCACAATGTTATTTAACAATGAATTTAAATAATCAAGCCTGGATGTGCATGAGTTAAAGTTTTACAAGCATCAATATTTATGAACTGTCTGATGGAACCAATATTTCTGAGATGAAAAAAGTAGATTTAACAGTGTCACTGACAAATTTTTCCAAACATAAATGTTGATTTAATAATACACCAAGCAATTTAATTGAATCAGAAGTAGAAGAAATAATATTACTCAGGGTAAGGGTCATGTCGTTAAACTTTGAAATACACCGTTTTGGAGAAAATACAATAAACTCACATTTTTCTTGATTCAGTTTTAACATATTACAGTATAGTACACCCAAGTTGAAATATCAACCAAACATTTTTGATTTTTAATACAACACAATGAATCTTCATCAGTAACAAGCAAATACAATTATATATCATCAGCATATGAGTGGTGTTGTAAAACTCTATGTATGAAAGCCCATATCGCTTCATGATGTCGAACAGACGTTTGTAGAGGCAAAACCAGACAGGGCCGAGAACAGAATCCTAAGAAACTCCAGAAGAAAGGAATGTTGCAAAAGACATTGAGTTTTCAATTGCTACAGACTGAGTTCGGTCAAAAAGATAAGGAAAGAACCAGTCAAGTGCCATTCCTGTAATGTCAAAATCTGATTTGAGACGATTTATAAGAAGTTTGGGAGCTGGTATACAAGTCCCCCTCCCCCGGTAACTCATGACAAAGAGGAATTGACCAAAACATGTGGATTGAAGTGTGTGAACAGTAAAGCAAAGGTAAAGTAGTTTCACCCTATGTCTTTGGTCGAGTCCTGTCTTTGTCATGAGTTACCAGGGGGGGACTTGTATACCAGCTCCGAAGTTTGTGATCAATGGTAGCCTATCAAAAGCAGCTGAAAGATGAAGAGAAAGTAGAACAATGCTATGATTACAGTCAAGTACAGTAGCAATATCATTATGAATTCTTAGTAAAGCTGTTTCTGTGGAGTGATGTTGACGATAAGCAGATTGATTCATATCAAATAAATTTTGCCCGTATAAATCCAAATGAAACTTCCAGCATAAAACTATGAGATAGAGCATTTACTAAAAATTTTATATTTAATGGTAGCCTACAAAACTTCAAAAATTGCAACTAACCTCAACTGGAATGCATTGATTGTTGCACCACTCATACTTAGTCATCATGCAAATGAAGCGATTTCAGAGAAATTAAAAACAGTTAATACAGCAGGCATGAACTCTCATAGAAGTAAAATCACAGCGTTGTAAGGATGAGTGTTAGATGGTATGTAACAATAAAAATTAGCTTAAGAATGGCTCTGAACATAATGAAAAGGTGCTTAGAAACCTAACAAGAAAAAAAAACAACTAAAACCTAAATCTTAGTGTAGCTACCACTTTGCAAGCAACTTCTTTGCAATAATGGATTGCTACCTCATCATGACCTCTGAGTGGCAACTCAAATTTCTCACACAGTTTGATGCAGTTGATAATTTTTGATAAAATTTGCTGATTTTCTTTTACTTTCTCATTGTGCCGAGCAATTGATTATCTGTATCCAGAATCAAGCTGGGAAGCAATATTAGCTGTTCCTAAAAGAGGTAAATTTACCATGTTGTTCAAATGAAGTTGCGATTTATCATGTCTTGCAATGTTTCGATTGATATGATTTAAATCTTTAATTCTAGACTTTGTCCATGATGTATCACCACCAAACAGTAGGCATGGAAAGCAAAATAATGCATTTTTTGCACTGCAGCCACATAGCCACAAGTTAGTTTTGTATAAATGTTGATTAAAATGCCGGGTATAAAATTTAGCCTACTACTGCTGAATGGTGCTCTTTGTGAAATTTCAAGGGGAGGCGTTGACCTACCTTCAAGTTTAATATTGATCTTTTCTTGTAATGATAACCTATTGAAAGTTGTACTTTACAAATATTGAACAGAGTTGTCTGCTGATCAGATCAAAAAAGCTTTAACATTCAGTATAATGATGGTAGCACAATTTGAAACAATAATCTTACATAAGCTATGTGTAGGTAAAATGAAAGATAGTCAGGCAGAGTAGCCAATTTAGCAGCTTAGTTAATACAATATGAGTTGCCGGTACCGGTACTTATTTGTTCTACCTGTCTACAGTAGGCTACACAATTAACAATTCAAAAGGGATAAGACAGTAGGAACTAGGAATATATCAATAATCAGGCTATAATACTTCAGACTGGTTCAATATCTCACAGGTTAGTCTTAAGTGCCCTACCTGGCTATTGCTCTTGCAACCATGTATGCTAAAAATTGCTCACTGTAGACTGGTATAACAAAGTCCTGATATGCTATAAGGCAAATCTAGTCAATGAACAGCTAATTATAGGCAAGTTATGTCAAATAACAAAACTTTTCTGCGTTTCATAGTCTATCGTCAATGACCGGTAAGCTGTCTAACGAAACCAGCAATGTATGTGCTGACCTGAGCAACATTGGAATACAGTCAAACTGCTGGGAGCACAGCTCCCAGAGGCTATCAAGAGTTACCACTTTTGCCTGCGTTTGCGTTCGCGTCATTGGGGTTTTCCCAAATCGTCATAATAGAAAGAACACCCTTCGTGGAGCTACTTGGTTGCTCAGCTCCACAGAGTTTCCATTCAAATCTTTAAAAAGAATGCTAAAGAGTGAATATGCAAGAACAGCGAAGGTAAGTTGAATCATCACGAGGACGTCGAGGAAAATTTTTGTAAGGGTATTTTCAACAAGTTCTATTTGGATGTCAGATCGCAGAGGGAGCTGCAGCTCCACAGCTCCCTTTAACGAGCCGCCACTGGGGTGGAGTGAAACATAGGGTCAAAAATTTAAGTTGATAGAATTAATCTGTAATAGTTACTAAAAGTTGTGGTCTGGTAGATGTATTCACAAGCTGAAATATTTTCGATTTTGATCATCGTTTACGTCTGCCGCAAGTCCATTGAAATTTTCTCTAGTATTTTGGAGCTATGACGTCATCAAAATTAGCAGATTGTCACTTTTATCTCACTTTTACCTTCGGAACTTCTATCTAACAATATCAGAGTTGTAAATTACACATAAATCGTTGCAACACAGTGGAAAATACGTCTTGTAGAACGCTTGTTGCGTGTATATTATCAACTGACAAGAAAAAAACACAGATTTTAAGATATTTTCTTCAAATTTCTGTTCCTTCCACAGGTTTATCAGCACAGTTTAAGCAAGTATGTGCAATGAATGCAAATCAAACTACAGTAGAAAAGTGTTTTTCTTAATATAACAATGGTGAGAATTCGGTTGCCTGTTTACTTTTGATTCCATACAAATAGTGTAAACGCGTTTAAATCATCAGCTTATACAATACATGGGCGTTGGCAGAAAAATTGCAGGGGTGTAAACATCTTTCAAGCCAAACATTTTTGAAATATCGTTTTCATAAGGAAAAAAAACGTCTATGAGACCCAAATCCAGGGGACAAGTGCCCCTCTCTGCGGACTTCCATGAATTCAAATCTCATTGAGCACTCCATTTGCCAAAAATTGCCGTTTTGTATTGAATGCAGGCATTTCTAATCTTGACTGCAGTCTACTTCGAATGAATCCGTCCCGTTGTTTCTGCCCACACACCACAGATGCTGCTTCAGTAACGAGGCGCACGGACCTTTCCACGGCTTGCGTGTGACACGGATAGCTAGGAAATTCAAACTCTGGAGCTGTAGCATCGTCAATGAAGGACATTAACTGACTGTCCGGTATGTCTCGAGTTAGTGGTGGTTCATATCTCTCTGTATGCTGCCAATCAATCAGATCAAAGTATTCGTTTGCTTCAAAGTTCAAGAGTGGAACTTTAAAGAGACGAATGGAATCTCCATGACCTTGTTTTCTGGCTGCAAGTATCCTCCGCAGTGCTAATTTTCTGATGTGCAGACGTTCATCTACCAACATGCACAGCAATAAGTTCTCTTGGTGAGCAAAAAAGGCATTTCGGTTGATAACAGGTTCAACTATTGCTTTTAGTTCAGCGCTAAGATAGCGCGACTTTTTAACTACTTGAAACAGATGTTGAGCTCCTTTAGTACAGGAAGGTTGCGTTTTCACTGCAAACCACGTTGGAGCGTATACCTTGGCAATGTACTCCACCAACGCTCTCAGATTTTCACAGGGATTCTTTTGTGAAACATAGAGCCTCAAAATGCGATTGGCTGTTGTCAGCCATCTGGAGTGATTCATCTTTCCTGGATTACGATAGGCAAGCTTGGCATCACAACACCCTGAGCTAATGGCTTTACAGATGTCATACAAGTACTGCTGGTCTGTGCTTAAGTTTACGTCAATTAAAGGCAGTTGAATATCAATAGTCTTAAACTCAGCGACTGGTAAACTGTCACAGTCTTCAAGTTTTTTACCAATGGAGCCACAAAAACTTTGTGGACCAGATGTAACTCCATCAAGATATTGCATTAAATGCCTAAGTGGTAATTCATTAAAATGCAACAAACATATAAATCGCTGCAATGGCTTTTTCAGGCCCTTTTCAAGAATTCGCACCACCCCTCCTTTGCTCCCTGTATTTACGTTTGTACCATCACAACCAATGACACATAGAGTACCAGAAGAAACATTGGAAGCCCAAAATTCTAATATACCTTCGGCTATATCCTTAGCCTTTCCCGAACTTGCTGCAAAATGACCTACATAGGTTGCATTTGGTTCCCCAATTAAGGAAATATGCTCCTCTGTTACAATTTTCATGCGGGTAGATACATCAGTTTGTATTACCATAGTCTTGTCATTTCTTCCATCAAAGTACAATCCGTGAAAGACAGTTTTAGTGTTTATATTTTGTAAGTGTGATTGGTTTCGTTTTCTTTCTCTTTTAATTTTACTTCTGTCAATAACATTGGTTCTGTTTGATTCGCTTATTAACCCATAATCTTGCAGGACAGCGGATGCTATAGCAGCACCCGCTCTGTCTGAAACTCCGTAGCGAGCACAGGTTTGAGCAAGTGAAATTAGGGCATGTCTATTTTGAGGTTCAGTTGTAACTATATCTTGTGAACATGATGGAAGAGTAGCAAAAAAATCCATACCACTTTCAATTGAATTTTCATCATCTTCTAAGAAATCATAACCAGCTCCTATCTTGCCCTCACCATCCTCTTCAACTCGGATTCTCTTCATCAAACCCTCTTGCTCTAGCAGTTTTCGCTTCGTTCTGTTTTGTATCTGTACTGTTTTGGCTTTGTCGATGATGCCTATTATCATGTTTCTCTGTGTACGTTGGTCTGCTAAGAAAGCTCTTTCTTCCAGCGGTACTTTCATAGCCTTACAGCATGAGCAGGAAATATCATTTGCTTCGCACTTGCATGCTGCTATATCAAAGAGTTTTTTTGACTCTTCTTGAAACTTTTCTATTTTTGACATAAATATTGGCTGTCCTTGTCTACTTTTATAAGACTTAAGCAAATTTCGATGCTTATTGTGATACGCTATGATAATCTGTACGACTCGACGGCGACACACAACAGGAATTGACGCTCACTTCTAAAGTTGTTCTATATTTTTTGCTACTTCCTCTGCCACTTTATAAACTGTAGGGCGTTTTCTCTTATAAAAGTTCACCTCCGTCAATTGATGCCTTGCATAGAAGTAATATTTCATCATATCAGTAAAAGTGGGTAGAAGCACCTGACTTAGTTCCTGGTGTAAACCAAATACAGGGCTTTGTAATTTCTTTCTAGTGCCTATTTTTGATTTTTCGGACATATTAAGTTTCTCCTGTAAACAAAACAGTACAAAGAATGATTCCAGTCTACACTGCGGGGTAACTAATAGTAATCTGCTACAAAACAACTTTGAACTTAAGTTACATAGAGACATTCAGCACAAATTATTATCAGATGATCGTGGTTAATGGTTCTTTGCATATTATCGATTATGTTGCTTGAATGGACTAATTGAATCGTAAGAAATATCCTCTATGACGTCACATGCGATGGTTTTGCTATGGGAAAAATTCTGAAGCAAATCGTGATATTTAATCTGCTGGTCCATTGTAATCTTGAACTTGCTTGCGGCAGACGAAAACTTTATTTTAAAACGCTGAAATTTGCAAAGCTAATTATTCAAGCCACACCACAACTTTTAATCGCTATTACAGAGCAAAAATCAAAAAAAAATTTTTTCACTCCACCCTAATATGTAGCCTTTTGTGAGATTTGTGATAGCCTATTAAGTTAAAGATCACGAACTGAAAGAGGACAGTGATTTAGTAAACATGTATCTTCTTTAAACTGTTGATTTCAGAGTCATGTTATTCTTCAACTTGGCGGAAAATGGGTCGCAAAGGTTCAATTTTGCAATCTTGTGCTTTTGTATTCAAATCTTGTGCTTTTTTTTCTTAAATCTTGTGCTTTTTTTTTCTTAAATCTTGTGCTTTTTTTTCTTAAATCCTGTGCTTTTTCCGAATTTGCTGTGGCAGCACTGATTGTACCGGTAACCTGAAATCGCCTAGGCCCAAAGATATGTATTACAGAAACAGTATATCCATGGTTTCATCACAAACGTCAAGGACCTCCTAATTAATCGACCGTTACAACTCTGATGTTGCCGTTTTACGGATCTTTACAATCACTGCGTATCCTCTGCAGTCAGCTTCAGCTCAAGACATTTTGCTTTCAATCAACATTACAAGAGGATGCACTACGACAAAATGATCAGCAACGCTTCAATCAGTCGGGATCGCAATACCTCATGCAGATCCACAAACTTTGCAGATTTACGGAATCATCGACGACTCACGGAAGCACGAAACTTCTCAGCCAGAAGATACTAACTCCAGTGTTACCTATTGTTGTATTTCCAGACGTTTGATATAAAATAAACAATAATAACAGTAGGCCTAGTAGCCAACCAAGTGAGAAAACCATTTACCTCTTGTACTTACTAATAATAATAATGTTATGGTTTTATTTATTGTCGCTCTACAACAGCTAAGGTCTTTTAGCGACAAGGCTCATTTTTTATTTATACCTGTATCAGGTTTGCGATGTCATCACAATATTACCCGACTCATTCTCACTGCGCTATGCAAGATAGAACACAATCGGTACCGTTTTTAAAGTCTTCGGTTTGACCCGACCTGGAATCGATCTCAGATCTACCAGCACCAGAGCCGAAGGCGAAACCACTCGGTCACTGCATAAAAGCAACGCAGTATATAGCAAGAAAGAAACGCAAAACAATCAACTGAGGAACGTCGTACAGAACGCTTAATTGATTACACGCGCAGTGCGGTGGTAATCAATTCCAGCGTTTGTACCAGAAAACGCTGAATGTAATGATGTAATGAGGCAGGTCACAAGTTACATAATATCAACGTAAAAGTGACGACCATAACACCTATTGAATTAATGATGATGATTTAAGAATCGAATTACCGCCGGCACAATCGCGACAGAGTCTTGCAACCCTCCCACTTTAGCGTCGACGTAGCTTCCAGGTGGGGTATTATGTAACAACCTCATATCACCAGCTACAGTACCCAGCCTACGTCACAGCTTGATAGAACTGGATTTCGTAAAAACTATGGTAGCCACTTTAACAAGTGGAAGTTCTGCCACTGCGAATGACTACAATGCAACCGCCAACCAATCAGAACATGTTTTAAGAGGCTACCGTCCAATTGTGACCCTTCTAGCACTCATCCAGAGAGTTAATGCTTGTTTTGAACTTTATTTGGTAATTACAGAAGAAAAAAGGGCAATAGCAGTGGTGGGAATCGAACCCGCGTCAATGAAATAACTACTTTCTAGCCCTAACCCCTAAGCCAACCAGCTGACAGAAAATCCATCACTTGATTTGCTTTGTATCATCTTCTTTTCGCGCTTTTTCACGTCAAAGAAAACGTAGCTTATGATTGGTTGGCGGTGCATTCTAATCAATTGCAGTGGCAGAATTTTTCCTTGTTAAAGTGGCTACCAAAAACTATACGTGGCTCATTATTCATCTTAGTGTTTCATAAACAAATGATGGTTTCCTAAAAATAAATAATGTGGATGCCTCGGAAATGCATGCGATGAGTGGCCCAAAGACTATACACAAACAGAGTGTTGTTATTTCCCCTGATCATTTATCGAAGATTTATGATAAGCGATATCGTGTTTGAGTTGTTGGGCTGAGTTCCTGCTACACTCGACTGCCGAGAAACATTCGTTTTATGGGGAAAGGTGTGTATTTTGAACCCCTTAAAGAAAAATAAGCACAACTCAGCCAACTTCCGGTCAATGTGTATTATTTTTCACCCAGATACAGTCTAGGTACTTGCAAACCAGTGTAGAAAATATAAATCACATACAATAAAAAAATACAGAATAATTAAGCAATAAAAAATGTTTAAAAATGGTCCAAATTACACATAGGCTATGGTGTGTATTTTGGACCATTGGGGTGTGTATTTTGAACCATTGGAGTATATAATTTCAACTGAAGTTGCTTGAGGTCTTCGAAATGAAATTTCTGGATGACGGTTCAAGAATCCCTTAAGCCAATCTTTTTCAGCCAGACCCTTTTCACTGTTGAAGCGGGTATTGATATTATTGGCAGACGCAATGTCATATGCAAGCTTTCTTAAATCTATGGCCCCTAAACCATAAAATCTTCACTCCATTTCCAAAACATGTTTGACCAGTTGATCTTCAATATTTTCGGGAAGATCAAGTTGTCGACCAATGGTTTTTGACATTTGTGTAGCATATTTATTGGTAGCCTGTTATGGACATGTTTTAACACTACAGCTTTGGGAATTTTGAACTGACGCGATGCTGCATAGGTGAGATGACTGGTCCAAATTACACACTGCCATGCACTGTTAAAAATTACCAACTATGACTTCCACACTTGGTTACAAGTCTTGTAATTGATCACAACATCTCCTTATAGGTTAAAGATAATACCAACATCATATCAGACTCAAACGTCATGCCAATAACGTCTCAGCGCTTAGCAATCAACTCCCCAAAATAACATCAGCATACCCAAAACCACAAATTCCAATCTCCCGTCCACGTTTCTAAACCTAATGAGCTGAGTTTTTCACATCCGGGCTATTATTATTTTTTCTTTCAAGCTGTTCAAAAATACTGACAAAACGATTTTTATTTTTTAAGTTAGGAGACTGGTCCAAATTACACACTGGTCCACGTTACACCACTTTTCCCTATGTCGGAACCAGGGCCTCCGAGAGAAATCAGCACTGGTCGGGAAACAATACGAAAAATCGGCCCCATAATATTTTTTAGCAAATAATGCGTTGCATGTTCGTGTTAAGCTGAAATTAGCCTACTTTCCTCAGCATGAAAAGAACTTCGTTCAACGTAAAAGTCATCATAATCACTGGATTACACTTGCAGCAAAAATGCCATTGAGGCAAATTATTTTGTCTAGAAAGCTTTGTAAACACACAATGAAAATAGTTCAACCAAGCATTTAATTCAGGAGTGTCCAAACTTTTTTCCAGGCGAGCCAGATTTGATAATAAGAGTTCGCGGGCCAACAGCCACAATAATTTTTCTGAAAACTGCAAATTGAATTTATATGACTTTTGTGTGTCTGCAGGCCAAAAATAACACATTGTATAACAACAGACGCGGGCCATACAAAAACGTCTCGTGGGTCGGAGTTGGCCCGCGGGCTGGACTTTGGACATCCCTGATTTAATTCAACCCTTTCTGGACTTTTTGCAATGCAAAGTTACGGATCACAGCATCAAATGATAAAATTTTGCGACGTCTGAATTGCTGCACAACATATATAGTTAGGCTTTTCAATCGGTTTTGAGTCATAGGCCTACTGGAGCGCAAACAATTCTTGACAAATTTCAGTAATTGCTAAAACCACGTTCTCAAAGCACAACTGTTGGACTTGGAGGTAGCTACCAGAACACATACCGGAACACAAAAAAAAATCATAACAAAACTATTTGGAAAAACCTTTTGAAAGTTGCAATCAATGATTCCTTGTGTAGAGATTATGGGGTGGTTCGTTCTGATTTGCAGCTAAAGTTTGCTGTGTGGCTTTCTGTCAAAAGTACCAACTCATCCAAAATGTCTTGAAAAATGTCATTGCATGCTCGCAACTGCACAACAGACATACGATGAAATTTTTATGGAACTTCAAACTCATCGACGATATATTTGAGTTTGTTGATACATTTGTCAATTCCAACAACTATCGAATCCCTTGCAATGTACGGTAGAGTACATTTCCTTCGAATGATTCAGCTTGTTAAGTGGAGTTATAAAAGCGTTCTGTCCTCAGGAAAAGAAAGTCATTTTCTTTTAAATTTATAATTGCCACTGCAACTTTAGCTTGCGAGTAATAGCCTACTCTTCTCAGCTTTCTCTTACTTAGATTACACCTTCCTTTAATTTCATTAAATTTATCAGTGAATCTTGTTTAGGACCGTAATCCACATAATGCAAAGCAGTCACAAATTTAAAACTGCTAGATGTAGGCTACTTTAGCATTGACTCAGCTTCCGATCAAGCTCTTGTTGGTTCCAACTTGATGCATTTAAGAAACGTCTTTAGAGCTTCAATTGCAAAAGGGTGATGTAAAGCATTGGGTTTGACTGCACCACGCCTTGATTACATTCTCGAAGTCAATTTTCTTTGCAAGATGATAGGACAGCTTTCTTTAGATTTTTCAGAATTTTTCCTCTGACTGGACTATAACTTTAAAGATGCCACAAGCTTACAATCAATTACTCCAAAAATGAAAAGACATTTGAACAACGCTGTCTGTAGGCAACATTATGAATTCCAACTAGATTTAAGCAACAACATCCATAAACAAAAAACTCAAATAAAGAAAAACCTCACTACCTTCCAAAATGACATCATGAGAAGCATAACCAACAAAAGGCTACTTGACCACACGAAAACAGAAAATCTTTTAACTATGACAAAATTACATCCAATTGCAGCAATAAGTTAATAAAATCAAAAATTTTAAAACTGTTCGGCCACACTAAAAGATCACAATTCGGAATCAGCAAAGTTTGCACAGAAGGAAAAGTAGAAGGAAAAAGAAAACGTGGCAGACAACCAAAACGATGGCAAGACAACATTCAATCATGGACCGGACCAGTGGCGTACGCAGGATTTTCTCAAGGGGGGGGGGGGGGGGGCATTGAGAGTAGCGTAGCCAGGAATTTTGAAAGGGGGGTTTTGACGACCGGCGGGCGAAGCCCGACGGCGTTTTCGCTTAAGACGACACCCAGCGTTGGGGGCCTCCCCCAGAAAATTTTGAAAAATTACTTTGAATTTGGTGCATTCTGAGAGCATTTTCAACAAAAATGTGGGTATGAATATTCCTGTAAAATGGTGCTGTCAGGTGGCATAGCAAAAGGATAAGATCATGTTTTCTTCGGCATTTTTCGGAAATAAACCTTAGTCTCTATGTTTTCTTGTTGTTAATTCCTGGCTGAGGTGTTTGAATGTTTGGTATTGGCAAAACTCGCTCTTTTAATGCAGTTTTGTTTAAAATTAGGCAAGTTTTTTTTTAGACTGAAACCATCATTCCCAAGCATAAAGAAACTGAAAGCATCATTCTCAATATCGTGACGTCACACGCGTGCCAAAGTGGGGTTGTAACCCCCAAGGCCCCCCCCCCCCCCTTTGGCTATGCCACTGGCCATTGATATCCCAGTATGGTTTTAGTTTAGACTTTATCCATTTCTCTCTCACTAATCACTATAATAGGCTTACAGAACACTACGCTACATTGGCATACCTGGTGTGGGGGGTAGGTGGATTGGGCCATGTATTTCGTATTGGCTTAGTCTATAAAACAACATTGTTACAGTAATTGCTTTGACAGAGCAATGCAAAACATATTAAATGCCTTATTCTACGTCGTTAACTACTAAAACATTTTTAAGGGGGCGTGGCCCAATAGCCCCCCCTGCGTACGCCACTGGACCGGACTCAACTTGGCGTCACTGGGCGAGCTGGCTCGAAATCGCCACTCTTGGAAGCAAATAAGTCATGTTGATGCACAATCTGCTGCAGGCGGAGATGATGACTGATGATGATCCATAAACAAAAAATATACAGGATTTACTTTCTTTAATCGTGCTTGGACTATTACCTTTAACTTTCCCAGATAACTTATGCTGGATACAACATCCTATGCCTGGCCAACGCAGATTTTGAAGTTAAGGTTCAGTTGTCAAGCAAAAATGGTTCTCGCTTAGCTAAGCAGCGCCAGTTTTCAAGTTGAAATTATCAATATAATCGAAACCGTTCACAGTGATACAGAAATCATTTCAGCTTCAGATTTTACGTCTTGAAGCTGTTCAACATCGCCTACCTTAACACGAAAATGATTTGTTCTTGATGAGAAGCATCGAGAGTGACATTTACAATGATTGAGAAATACTTGGAACTACGCACTTCATTTAAGAATTTGTTGAATATATAGTTGGTACATTTTTACTTTAGTACTAAAAATGGGGCCCCCTCAAAAGTGCAAAAACAAAAAACTACTTGTTTTTCCTTTACAATGTTTTGCTAGGGGGGAAACTGGCCCGACTTCCCCCCCTCTCGGAGCCACTGGTCGGAACTTTCGTAAACATATCAGACCCATTCATGATTCACTCGTAGGATATCACGTCAGCGTCGGATTAAATTACTTAATTGCAGAGTGATAAATTATATAAACTTTCGTGTGAACCTATTCGAGTATTTCATTAGCTGGATCAGACATATAGCCTAAGCAGGTGTTTGCTTGCCAGAAGTTAGTTGGGTTTTCATCTAGACCAGTTCACATGCGCGGAAAGCATCTGCATATGTTTATATGGCTGGACCTATTGTGTTAGACTGTTTCAGCGCATTAATATATAATCAATGTATATTATAACATGTGTTGTAGTCTTGTCAAGAAAAGTTAAGCCAGGGCAATAATCAGGACTTACGAACAATTTCGACAATGAACTCGGCTCAAACCCCAAATAATTCAACTTAATTAAATTACGTTAATCGGAACTACACAATATTTATATGAGCACTCTAGGCCATATGTGGGTGTCACAAGGCTATGAGCTTAACAATGAAATAAAGTCTTTGTCCATTTAACGTAGGCCTGTTAGCCTACCTTGTAACTCATGCATGTATTGTTCATCTCTCTAACATCACATACTGCAGCATTGGGATTTAGCAAAACTATCGGAACCGACATCCTGAATCCTAACATCATCAACTTTGACCACACCCTCAGTGTTGCCACAAATAGGCTACAATGATTCAAAACTTTCTCCCTTGTTCAGGTGTTTTTGTGTTCAAAATTACAAAAAGTCATGCAAACTTAGGATCCGGATCCTGTTTTTATCCAAAAACCAAGATTTAGATCCGATAAAAAATAGTAAGATTTAAGTGCGGACCCCGTCTGGAACCTGTTCTTGTGCAATGGAGCCTACCCCTCTGCCAACTTGATTAAATTGGAAATCAGAGTTACCAGGTTTGAATAAGTCAAATCACAATTTTGACTAATCGATAGGGAATAATGCGAATTGTTTTGTTCAGTTGTTGAAATTGTGGTTGAGTGCTGCAAGCGTTCAAAAAGGTGTTGATGTTGACAGCGTTACTGTAAAATTTTGTAAAAGTTGACACCACTAGCCTATTGGTTTGGTTTTGAATCTTTATCCTCGGACTGACAAAGCCTTGATGGATTATTCCTGGTAGTTCCGCATACTTGTAGAGGTTTTTGACACAGGGGCGGTCACCAAGATTGGCGAAGTGAAGTTTTCAGATTGTTGAAGTGTTGTTGCCGGGGAATTATTCCATTCACTAGGTGCCGCTGAATGGAGAGCAGTCCTGAAATGCGTTGCTCAAGCGCACACCCCAGGAGTCAAACCAGTGCCGCTTGATTGAGCCGGGTGCGTAACCACTGAGCTATAGGGGTAGACACTAAGAGTATTTATTTACCTCAGAAAATAGAAATTGCAAAATTGAAGTCGAAAAAAAATAAAACGAATACGGTACGGCACAGTAACACCACGTGTGGTCAAAGAGCGCATCTACGACACTGAAAACAATGAGTGTCATGAAGGAAATCCTTGCAAGCTGCGTCGCACAACTTGTGATGAAACATAAGCCTTTTAAAGCAAAGATTGGGCTGTTGGGATCTCGGACTGAAATTTCGTTGCGTGCTAGTTTTCATTAGTGGCTAAGGTCATCAGTTTTTTTTTTAAATAAGGTTGCAAAGATTTTTAACTGGTCTGTTCACAAATTTCTCATGTCAGTTTTGCTGGATATTAAAAGCTTGGTTACTTTGCTTTGTGGGTAGACCAACACCAGAGTTAGGCCTATGTCCCATTGCAATTCTGAGTTAGCAAAGTTATAATTTATTCATCAAATGAGCTGTCATAGCGATAGCTTGCACTGGGTGTAGTTGAACATATAAGCGGAACAACACCTTCAATCAACGTTGTGGAAAGCACCTCGCTCTACAAAAAAGCGGCAAGTTCACGATAGTTCAACTCAGAGGCGTGCAGATGAGCAAGTCACTTCTCCATTCAGCGGCAGTCAGCGGGTAGAGTTTGCAGGCAGCACTTCAACAAAGCGCTAACTTCATTCTACTGACCTCGGCTGCGCTCAAATCCAGTCCACGATACTGCCACCAAAAAGCATATTCAGCAACTGACTGCGCTGAACGATGACAACTTAAACCAGTATTTAGTAAAGTGATGACGTTGAATACAAACTATTGCACGATCTTCAAATACTCAACACTTTCCAATTCACCAGTGGTGAAATAAAGTGATTTATTGATTGAAAATGATCAGCATTTGCACGCGCACGTTGTATACAGGCATACAATGGCTGATATCATCCGGCAAATGAAAAAAAAGTTGGCACATTACACAAGTGAATTGAACGATTCTCCACCAGCACTGCTAGCTAGATGGCAACACAGAAGAACGGAGTAAGGAAGTTGCCACGCGATGGTCAGAAATCAATTTTTGGAAACGACACCTCATCTAATAAAGCATTTTATGAAAGTCAAATAATCTTTCATCCGAAGCATGGTTACAATGACAATTGTGATGAATCACCATTATGTGTCATGACTACGCAACAATAAGCGACATCATGCGAAGTACTCAGCGAGGAAGTGCATAGTCTACGTCATTTGTTGCTCCATGATGACGTCACTAGTGCAACAATAAAGCGAACACAGAAAAGTAGCGACGACAAAGGTAAATATCTTACACATGCAATACCGTGCAAACTCCTGTGTAACGCACTAAAGTGAATGATCAGGAAACATCAGCTTCCCTCCATAGAAGCATGAACGTTAGTGAAGCGGACAGTAAAAATATTCTTCTGTGAGGCAACAACGGGAATTAAGACGAAATACTGTAAAGATAAAATCTAAATCTAATGATTTGAAACTTTTTAAGGAAGCGTCAACAAGTGCAGTGTATTAATGACGTCATTGAATCCTACGTCATGGGTCATGGCTGCGTGATGAAACGCGAGTAGCAATGTAGACCTTGTGGATTCGTGATGGTGGATTGGTCGATGGGTGAGCATGATGAAAGAATCTGCAGAGGCAATAGAATGGTAACAATGTGGGATAAAACTTCACTATCTTGCATACGAACAGTGCTGCGCTTTGTAAAACAGTTAAAACGTAACAAGCCAGAAACTGATGTAGCTTTGTATCTCCCATCTCTAGGAGGAATTTTAGCGAGCCATCACAACAATTGCACATCCCGATTCGGAAGCAGCATCCAGGACACTGATGCCGTGTCCTTGAACGCGATTACCTCAGCAACAGAAGACAAGCTTCACTCGGTTGGTCCATCGAATCTGACCATTGTCTTGTACGCGCCGGCATCGCTCGCGCTCATGATTGTTGTGAAGGTTGTCTGCTCGTTCAGTACGGGAGGGGTGGACAGGACCTGAATACAAATGCAGGAGCGTGGTTATGGTGGGGTGGACAGGACCTGAATACAAATGCAGGGGCGTGGTTGTGGTGGGGTGGACAGGCCCTGAATACAAATGCAGGGGCGTGGTTATTGTGGGGTGGACAGGACCTGAACACAAATGCAGAGGTGTGGTTGTGGTGGGGTGGACAGGACCTGAATGCAAATGCAGGGGTGATTATGATGGGGTGAACAGGACCTGAACACAAATGCAGGGGCGTGTTTATGGTGGGGTGGACAGGACCTGAACACAAATGCAGAGGTGTGGTTGTGGTGGGGTGGACAGGACCTGAACACAAATGCAGAGGTGTGGTTGTGGTGGGGTGGACAGGACCTGAACACAAATGCAGAGGTGTGGTTATGGTGGAGTGGACACTGGACAGGATCTAACAACGATCGGATAAGTCATCGGGATCAAGCACATGCCCAGTATCACAGACAGGAAAAACTTGAAAAATAAAACACCACATTTCTTTGGATAAAGTGCATTTTTCTTAGACGTGACTTGATTGGAGGCCTCAGGATCTCCTCGGTACCGGGCCAAATTCACCTCTCAACGGCCCCACAGAAACCCCTCAGTAACGAAACCAACACTGTTTATAGTTGTTGGTGGCCATGGAAGCATCTGAGGCGAGTAACAGAAGTGAAAAGCGACAATCTTGATTCCACAAACACCAGAGAAGCCAACCATGCACAAATCCTAGAAACGAGCATCGACCAATGGCGTCGTGCTGATGTCACAATGCAGGAACTATAACCGTAAGTGGAAGCGTCGTCTGATGGGGAAACGTTTCCAAAGTGGTCATAGCGCGATTGTCGCCAAGTCACAAGACAAAACAATAAAGTTTATATACAAATATAGACATACACAAACAAATGACATTTTGTTGTCGATTTCGTGACAAAGCAATCTTCGGGGAAAGATTTCTGCGCTCGACGATTAATGTGTCGAAATTAGATTCCGGTTAGCGCACTGGTCCGCAGGAGGGCGGTCATGCGTCGACGCTTGTTTGCAAACAATTTCCTCAACATATTCCAAGTTACAAATGTCATGACTTGGCGGAAAGCCACGGTCACATGACCGGTCATGATTGTGACGTCACAATGATAACATTGCCAGAAACGCCAATAAGGCGCTGGTCGAAATGGGAATGTCATTTCACAGAGCAGGGCTGTTCGAAGAAGAATGTGGACTCGGTAGCAATGAGAGAACCGGCTCTCAAACAAGACATCTCTAAAAGAAACAATAGAACTTCAAACTTTGCGATGTTTTTTTCGTTCCCTGGCTACTGAAAGATTCCTGGTCCTTATATGATCCGAGTCTTGCGTTATTCTGGTGACTATTTACTAGGTTACCTCCTGATGTTAAAGATGATAACCTAGTAAACAGTCACCAGAAGAACGCAAGTTACTTTAATTGTCAAATGCCTGGTGAACAGTCTCACTCTGTTTTTATGATCAGAGTCTATTACCCGGCCCCTGCTGCTGTAACAGAGAGATTGACACAAAAACACTAAGCGCGAGAAGTTCCATTATGCAAAGACCTAAAGATGCCAAACGGCACATTGGCACTTTTGCAGAGCTGGCACATTTCAAACAATTATTAACAAACAAGTAATGTAGTTAGCACCACACCGTGCCACTAATTCCAAACGACAAACGCGGCAATCACTAGATTTAGTCAAATCATTTCCTCGTAGATGATCTGGCATAAGTGGTATGGTGATTTAAGGCCAATAACCAGTTCATACTTTCTTTAATGAGGGGAATAAAACACTTGCCGAGGCAGCAAAATTCACAAATTTTGTTCCAGACAGCCCGACAATGGTTGAGAGCCCACCTTGTACAGTTGGTCTGTGTCCATCTTATCCTTCCCAACAGCCGTCATAGAAACAATGGCCGCCTGACGACGATTGTTATCGGACTTAGGGGGGTCCTTCCAGGGGTCGTAGTTTGTCTCAACCAGGAACCACCTGAAAGAGATGCAGGTTACCATAGTAACTGCAATGACGTATTTGAAGCATTCAATAACGTATTTTTTTGAAGCAAATTTTTTATTTATTTGCCTTTTTTCTCAACACTAATTCTTTTGATAGTTTCTGGCCATATCCAGTAAAAAAAGCAGCAGAAATTTATCGAGTTTAAAATAATATAAAAACATGAGGTCATGACGCAGATCCGTGATAAACCGGCCTGGATTGGTCGAGCAATTAATTTCCTGCGTTGCTTACTTCGCAATAAACACTTTTTAAAACGATTTTTAAAACGATCTTTCAGAATTGAATGTTGCTTGAAGCTGTTGAGTATGCGGGACGCAAAACAACGTTTAAGAATCCAGATCACTTAGATTTTCTCACTGATTTGCCTTACTCCTGCAAGCTTCTGTAAAGAAAAGCATAACTTTAATCATCTTTTAAGTTTTCGCCAATTACTTTGCCAGGAACCAAACCTAGACACTACCCGGCTTGCTTGGATACCTTAGTTCAGTTCAGCGCATGGGCGGGCTCAGACTGACATCACAATGGCACAACGCGCGGTGCGCACAACTTACGGATGCGTAAATGAGTTGTCCATATGTTTCACCAACGCCACATCCTTCCCATTCCGCACCACCAAAGCCCCCTCGCTGGGGCGTACACCCCCCAGGATGAAGTAGACGGGGGCGTCCGTGGGGGTGTTGATCAGTTGGTTGAGGGCGCTCTTGTAATCTGATGACTCATCGAGGACCTGAAGGTTCAACACAGTGTTGCCAGATGAGTAATTAATTTGGTTCAACAAACAGGTACTTGTCGCCACAAAGGGAGCTGATGCTGCGGAATTGATCTTCCATACAGTCACTCAAGGTCTGCAGAACAACTAACAAGCTTTTAAGGAACTATGACAGAACATCTTCGCATATGTCCACGTGCGTTCCAAATCGTTGTTATTGTTGCATTGTTCAATCACTAAGAGCTTGGATTACCTTTCGTGCAGCAAAGAAAGTGATATGGCCGCCCTCCAATGACGTAATAATGTTTTTCCACAATGTTCCATAATTTCTCTGATCGCCGCTCAGTGAGAATGCTCCATGGCGACTTCCAGTGAGGATGCCGATGTAGCCGATATAGGAACTTGCTGTGTACACAGCCTGGTGGATACAAAAGTTATAATATAATTTTAACTGATTTAACAAGAATTGCAACAACGTGCAAATAATCGCAAGTTGGGTCGTGAAGTCAAACGGTTGTTCTAAAAACAGGTCGGCCCAGTTCATAAAAAGGGCCTCAATTTGGGGGTTGCAACACATCAGTAACAGTAATTTGAACCAGCCGATAGACCAGCTATAAGACGAACCAAACAAAAGCTTTAATTTTATTCAGTATGAGTAAGAATCGATGTTGCTTCTTCAATACCATTATTAGTGCATTCACATATAGAGTCACAATTCATACAACCAACCGACCTTTCCATTCCTTTGAAATTCCACCTGAATGGTGAGGTTCTTCAAATACTCAGGAAGATAATCAAAATTGCGTCCATGAATAATGCGGCCGCTCTTATCAATGGCAACAATGCTGGTGCAAGCTCTGAACAACAAGTTACCAATTAACTCACGTTTCAGCTTATAAGCTGGTGGGAAGGTCTTGTCGCTGGTTTAGGATCATCATATAAAATACAAATACTTTAAATCTAAATGTTTAAATAAACAATAAAATACACAACCTCGTGTTTTTATTATTAATGTGTCAGGGAAGAAGGTGCCAACCACAAAATCAACAACAAACGTAGAAAAGTTTCAAACACACATGGATACACGGAATGGATATTTCGGTGAGTCGGATCCCTTAATGGGGGATTTTTTCAATCTTTTTTTTTAAATTATCAGGTACCGTAGCCTAATTATCATTGCCGTTTTAGGGTTAGGGGTTAGGAACTCACCGCATAGTAGCAGACCCTGGATACATACACCCAGACAGCAAATCAACCACTTTTTACATTGATTCGACATCTGTAGACGGTTGATTTGCTGTTTGGGCCTTTGTTTCAGCAGCAAGATGCAAGTCTGCAGCATAGCCTACACAATCACAACAATGCAAACACTCAATACAAGGGAAGATACAGTGACATCAATGTCAGTTAAGTTATTTTATGATAGTTCTCATTGGCGTGAATGTGGAATTGGCATTGTAAGGTGGAGGAGGAAAACAAATGTTAACAAAATCATCTTCAGGCCGATGCTCGCTTCCATGTTAGCCACAAGAACATGATGGCGGACATCGTCTATGGTCAGGCTGCACATAGGAGGGCAACACAATTGAAACCAGGTGTCAGTTATGTTTGACTAAGTTTTGATTGGTAGCCTACTGCAGTGATTACTGCACCAGCAATTTTGAAAATTTTGATTACCTTTATTCCACCGAACTGTTTTTTTATATAATTGAATGATCTAACACACTTTGCAATACCAAAGATTTTATACCAAAGATTTATTACCAAAGATTTTATAGAACTCACTTAATGCTGCTATTAGCATATGCAGTGAAGTCATAAAGGATATTGGTGAGGATGATGTCACCCAGGGGGATTCCCGTTGCCGCACTTAACCCCCTCATCTCATCAGAATATGGCTGAGCAATGTAGCGATCCAAATCACCAGCGATTCGTTCAGCAATGGCTACCATTTTGGGGGATTTGAAAACTAGTCTAAAAGAAATTCGTAAAAGTAATATTTGTGAAATGCAAATAAAAACTGCAAGAATGTTGCCAAGAAACTGGTTTTAAGTCCTGTGATACAGGAAGTGAAGTCCATTAAGACATAGTGGGCTAAGGGCTTCAGTTGAAATAATCCAAATCAAAATTCTATTCTCTAATTTCACTGCATTGAGTAGAACCTCAAATTTGAAAAAGTTGGTTCCTGTCTGCAATCTGGTGTATGTGGGATAAAACAAAAACTTCTCAGAGAACATAATTGATTAAAAAAACAGCTTTCAAATCAGAGAAATAATACCTAGTGAAAAGAAAGCTCTTTAATTGCAAGCAGAAACTTCCAACCTCATTACCCAGATCTGGCCCCTGGGCTAGTTCTTTCACGTTCTAGCTTCAAAAATAACCATCACAGTTTGAAAATGAAAACCCTATAACGATGTAAAGTTTTATTACTCACTTAACATTTTAACAGACAAAAGAGATTGATCACAATCTCAAATCTCATAAATGTCAGGATAGGTGTGTTACTGAAAAAGTAATATCATTCTTCAAACATACTTAAGCATTGCATGGACTGCTTGCACGAAGTAGCTAACATTGACTTGATGTACCAATGCCTGCCACCTGAAAAACATTTGGAATCGATTGGTAGAATATCACAGATTGAATACAATACCATATCAATTGGTATCGTAACTAAGCATCAATCTCTGTTGATGGTCTGACTGAATTAAAAGTGTAATGCAACAAACAAAATTTTGAGTGAGTACGTCAATTAAAATTAAGCATCAAATATCTGACATCAACCATAAAGGAGATCACACCTACCGATGCATTGGAGCCTGATCAAGGTTGACAACGTATGATTTAGCTTGTGTGGCATTGTTCTTATTCTCTATCTTATCCATCGTTAAGACATAGTTTGAACGGCTAGGCATCGATGACCCAAAGTGAACAACCAACAAAAGTAAAAACAACTGACACAGATTCATTGTGATTATTACTTAATTGGATGTTCATCAATTAATGGGTTTGAGGAAAAAATTCTGAAAAAGTATAAACAGTTAGTTGTTTTGGATGCAGTCTAAAATATACATATTCAATTATTCATATAAAGTTAATTAGATCCTGCTCAGTGAAGATAAACCATGGGTGATGTCATAGATCTATCTCCTCTCAATTGCTTGTTCAGCTCAAACACTTTATTGTGCTTACAGTCTTTACATTCCTTAAGGGTTTGTGGTCCATGAGAGCTTGAATCAAATGAGATAATGTCATTTGTATGATTGGATGTATATGAGTTTTATGATGCCTAATCTGAGAGACAAAATTTTCCCTTTTTCTAATTTTTTTGTCTCTCACACAGTTGCATAGCTTAAAACTCACAAGTCCTAATTTTCCTGTTGGCAACAATCAAAATAAATTAATACAGCTAATTTCTCCTCTTAATCCATTCAGTGTATCCTAGCCTACATATTACCTAGTACGGTACAGTGTTTCTCAAACTTTTTTAGTTCATCGCCTCCTTTTCGTTATTGAAATAAAATGTTGCCCCCTAATTCTGTCAAGTAAAATAAACATTGACAATTAGAGTGATAGACAAATTTAGTTTTGGGAATTTAATCAACGAAATTGACAGTAATATGATAATGTTCAATGGGATGGATAAGCTTGGCGACTTTTATAAAGTTTTGAAATGTTTGGCGACATCTTCGTTAAATAGAGTCGAAGATCATCCCGTTTATGAACTAGCAAGCGTTTCTTTGCTTTGAAAGCATCAATGTCACAGCCGAAAACCCTTTTTCAACCATATATGAAGTAGGAAACGACAAAATCCACATTCTAGCTTCTTTCCAGAGAAGCTCATATTCGCCAGCAACCTGGCATCAAAACAAACCGTATCGATCATTTCTGAATTTCACTCTTGACTCATCATCTGTTTTCATATCAATAAACTGCTCTTGAAATTCCACTTCTGCAGTATGTCTGTAGGTTCGGTAGAAAATGGTTGCACCACCCAGTTTGGAACATGGAGGTCCACAAAATCTGCAAAACGAAGTTTCATGTCTTTATGAAGCATGTCTAAATGTGACCAGTATTTTTGCCTTTGTTCTTCTGCAATAACATTTTCGCTCAAATTGGAAAACTGAGTTAAGACATTCTGACATGCGGTTTTATCTTGTTGACACATTTGATCACAATATTCAGTGATTCATGCAGTTCAGGACTGAGATTACGGGCAACCAAATGCTGATGATGAATTACACAATGTACACTTGTACAGTATTGCAGTAAGTCCAGGAATTGCTCTTTTCATCAGTGCAATGAACCCTCGATGCTTTCCAACCATTGCCGGAGCACCATCAGTTGCGCATTGTAGAATACTCTTCAGTGGAATTCCCTTCTCTTCGTAGAAGTTTTTCACTGCATTAAAATTGCTTTATGCCCGAATATTTGTAGGAAGACTGAGCGTAAAAATCATTTCTTTTTGTTCTCATATTATGAACAAAACGTACATATCCAAGCAGAAGCAGCAGCAGCGATAAATTGTTGGTCAAGTTGTATTCATCTTTTTGCAGTAAATAGTTTGCGCGTTGGACTGTTTATAGCGCATTGGACTGTTATTGGTGGTTTGATAAATTCGCCCCCTTTGAGTGTTTTCGCCCACTTTGAGAAATGCTGTATTAGTAGAATGCAATAATTAAGTTAACAAATTCTTGTAGCTTTTCAAGGTCAACCCAGTCTGTTTGTCAACAGTTCACTGTTTCCTTTTACATACAGTTCTCTAACACAACAGAACAAGATGCTTTCAGTGAAAAGTTTTGCAAAGTACTTAACAGCTTTAGGAAATTAGTCAACTGTAATGGAGTAGCCTTGTAAATAAACTGTTGCTGTAGCATAGCCAAAATGTTTGAAATAGGCTTATGCAAGTTGTATATACACTTCAAAAGCGGCACAAACTCCCATACGGAGTGACATCTTCATCATGCTATCGGCCAGCTGTTGCTCCTAACAAATCACGTTTGCAGACACGTTTTCCCAAGCAGAAAACTTGACGCACAACCCACCAGCAGGGTTGCCAGATCCAAAATAGCTTTGCCTGCCAAATGTTTCATAAAAACTGCCAAAAAACTGCCAAATTTTTCAGGGTTTCAAAAAAAAACTGCCAAAAAAACTGCCAAACTGTTAGTGTTAGTAGTTACTTGTCCTGTTAGTCAGAAAGGTCATACACCATACTATTTGGTGCTACACATAGCTCTGTCTGATGGTATATTGTCTCAATTTAACTTGATAAACCACGGCACTTAGTATGAATAATAAAACACAAACTGCATGTATCAAGCTAAATTAAAACAAACTTTCAAAGGTTGTACGCGGCCACATAGTTGGAGCTATCAAGCATCAACCAAGCGCAATCAGAGGAAGGTGATAAAGACCAATTGGCCTTGTAGTGCATGTTTTTACAAGTGGATGTGGAGCTATTCTGGCATCCGATGGGTTTTCATATGCATTTATAATATCAAACAGCTGTCTGAAACTTTTGTATCGCAAATATTCTGTTTGAATAAGCTTAACTGAAGGTGATCTACAGTGGCGTATCTAGGGGGGTGGGGGGGCAGACCACCCCGGGCGGCACGTCTGGGGGCGGCATTTGCAGACTACAATTTTAGATTTTGATTATAATCTGATAAAAAAACGCATTTCATTTTCATCTGCTTTTTCACATGCCATATATAATAGACTGCATGTACGGTACTGGTGAGGAACTTCCGGTACCAATTCAGCAGCTCAAGTCAACGAAATTCCTGGTAGGTTGCACAGTGACCGTGTGCTCTTCGAGACAGTAGCCTCCCGTATAGGTTTATAGCCTACTGCCTACCTGTATGTCAACATGTTCAGCCCAGCCAGCCATTCATACACAGTACAGCATACCGGTAGGCCAAATACGTTCCGGTTCAAATTTCTACAAGATCTCTGGCCTAAGCTATGCTTTCAACTCAAACAGTGCGACTGCGCATCATTAACCATACCCTGTTAACACTTACTATTGGCAAGAAAATAAATGTCAAAACCGCATCCCTCCAGCTGCCCAGTCCAACTCCAACTTTGGTTGGTGAATGGTGACTGCCGACTGGTGTGACTGGCCAGTGGCCTCTGGTCTGGAGCTTCCATTTCAATAAATTAGGAATTCGGAGTTTCCAGACCATAAATTAAAGTTTTTTGATGGACTTTCATTAATAAAAGTTTTTTAAAAAACTGTAGTGGTGAGTTGTACCGGTACCGTAATAATTACAAAAAAATGCCAGACACAAAAATAAAAAATGCCAAAAAAATGCCAAACTGCCAAACGTAATTTTCTTCTGCCAAACGCTTTCAAAAAACGCCAAATTTGTGGAATTTGGCAGGAAAAACGCCAATATGGCAACCCTGCCCACCAGCACACCAAGTCTTGACAAGACAAAATCAGGGTTGCCAGATTTTAAATTGAAAAAAAAGCCAAACCTTCATAAAAAAAAGCCAAAAAAGGCCAATAAAACTGTAAAAAAAAGCCAAACATTAAACTAAAAAAGGCCAAAAACCAGCCAAACAAGTCACTTGTAAAAACCAAGTTTGATAGGTAATACTTGATAGGCGTTCTAACAGTTTGTAATTCATTAAAAAAAAGCAACAGGAGCTGGTAATTAGTGATGATTTTAGCTGTTGCAGTATGCTACCCTTTGCATTTGCAACAATTATGTCTTGGAAATGGTCAATTGCATTGATAGAGCTGTGGCATGCGACAGACAATGCTAGTTTCAGCTCAATCTTCTTTTTGCTTTTTCAGTATCAAGTGCAGTAGCTGCAAGCGTATCAAATAATAAAGAATTTTGAGCTTGTACTGGAAGTTTATGTTTATGCTTCGTTGTCTTTTCATGGTTATTAAAATTACTTTTCTTTGGGACAATGGTTGCTTGGCATAACTTGCAAAAAGCATCACCTGTGCGCAGGCCCGTAGCCAGCAGGGGGGCCTCGCCCCTCTGAAAAAAATTTTGCCCCTCCTGGTAAAATCCCAACATTCTCGAGCAACAGCTACAATTATAATGATTTTGCCCATCTTTCCCGTTGCAGAGCTTTTTCGGCCCCCCTAAAAAAAGGTTGGCCCCCCTTGCTCTGCGGTCTGGCTACGGCCCTGCCTGTGCGTTCATCTTTTTTAAGCTAAGAAAACTCATTTTCCCATTCAGGTAGATATTTCTTGCTGCTATCATACATTGCCTTCCACTTTCGTTTTGACATATTATCAACAGCTACAATACTTTTGAACAGATAATAATTAATACGGTACTTTAAATAATAGCCTGTCAAAATGGTTACTTTATAAAAATTAACAAGCATCGCCAAAAGAGCAATACTTCATCCTTGCACACGCTGTCAGTGTGCCCCTGCAGTATCTGCACAGTGCACATGCGCATCAACAAATAGCAATTCCTCAATCCACAGTGAAAGAATAAAGGACAAGTGTTGCCATTGTTGTTTCAATCTTACAAAATACAGTAAATGTAAAACAAGCCAAACAAATAATTTGCGGCCAAACCAATATGAAAAAAAGCCAAAATAAAGCCAAAAAGCCAAACCCAAAATTTGTGGCCAAGCGACTTCAAAAAAGGCCAAATTTGTAAAATTTGGCCGTAAAAAAGCCAATCTGGCAAGCCTGGACAAAATGGTTGTGGACTGTGGTTCTGCAACAATGGTTATAAGTCCCAGTGTTGCCAGATCAAAAAAGGAATTCCATTTTCCAATCTCTTACGCATCAGCCACTCATTGAAGTGTGAGTGAACAAAAACAAGTAACAGAAAATTGTTTTCGATTATACATCTAGACTTTGTCAAGCCTTTAAAAAATATGTTTCCTTGCTTGAATAAGAAATATTGTTTATTCTCCACTCCACTCTAAAGAAAGTACTTGATGCATCTTCTTCTGGATTGCTATGGTGTTTTTTTTCGTTGGCTCTTGTGTATAATTGTCAGAGATGTACGTATGCGCCGCAAATTCTACGCCGCATACATGCGGCGTAGACTTTTTGTGTGCGTTAACGCTTGCGGCCACATTTTTTTGGATAGTTTGCGCTTGAGGATGCGCCGTAAAGTTTTCGCGGTTTTTTAGCGCATAGCGTCAACGCATACTTTTTAATGTCTTAGTTGTTGTTTGCAATTTTTTTTGTCAAACTGCGAAATGTTAACGTCTTGCAATTGCCCATTGATCTAGTGTTGTGTCACAGTGTCATCTATTGTTCAGTCAGCTGGAGTTTGTTTGTATATCGCACTACTGCCTTTGACGCTAGAGTCCCACGTGGAGACTGAAGTCTTGCAGAAAAAATAAAAGAATTAGTTAAAACAACTTAGGCCTACTGAGAAATTACGGGTCAGAACAGAAATGTAATGTAAGCAAGCAAGTAGGTAGGTTGGTAATGCCGCTCCATGTAAAATGTAAACAATGACTTGGCTTCGTAGTGTGAAGTTTTTTTTAGTCAAGCAGTGTTGAAGGCGTTTGTAAGTAATTGTGAGCACTTTAATTTATATTAGTTAAGTCTTGCATTTTGGAGCAAATCAGAAACTTCTCAGGCAATGAGCAGTGCAGCCTATGTATCTAAACAAACTCAAATATTTGGTCTCCGATCGTGATTGCTTGCATGATGTTGTACTCTGTATGTTATATCGAGGGCTAAATAACAGAACGAGCTAAGTCCATTTTTGCATTTTTTGTGGTTAGATACTGGAAAGTGTTTCTCAAGCCCAGTGGCTCCGAGAGGGGGGGGAAGTCGGGCCAGTTTCCCCCCTAGCAAAACATTGTAAAGGAAAAACGAGTAGTTTTTTGTTTTTGCACTTTTGAGGGGGCCCATTTTTAGTACTAAAGTAAAAATGTACCAACTAAATAATCAACAAATTCTTAAATGAAGTGCGTAGTTCCAAGTATTTCTCATTCATTGTAAATGTCACTCTCGATGCTTCTCATCAAGAACAAATCATTTTCGTGTTAAGGTAGGCGATGTTGAACAGCTTCAAAACGTAAAATCTGAAGCTAAAATGATTTCTGTATCACTGAACGGTTTCGATTGTATTGATAGTTTCAACTTGAAAATTGGCGCTGTTTTAGCTAAGCGGGAACTATTTTTGCTTGACAACTGAACCTTAACTTCAAAATCTGCGTTGGCCAGGCATAGGATGTTGTATCCAACATAAGTTATCTGGGAAAGTTAAAGGTATCATTCCAAGCACGATTAAAGAAAGTAAATCCTGTATATTTTTTGTTTATGGATCATCATCAGTCATTATCTCCGCCTGCAGCAGATTGCGCATCAACATGAGTTATTTGCTTCCAAGAGTGGCGATTTTAATCCAGCTCGCCCAGTGTCGCCAAGTTGAGTCCGGTCCATGATTGGATGTTGTCTTGCCATCGTTTTGGTTGTCTGCCCCGTTTTCTTTTTCCTTCTACTTTGCCTTCTGTGCAAACTTTGCTGATTCCGAATTGTGATCTTTTAGTGTGGCCAAACAGTTTTAAAACTTTTGATTTTATTAACTTATTGCTGCAATTGGATGTAATTTTGTCATAGTTAAAAGATCTTCTGTTTTCGTGTGGTCAAGTAGCCTTTTGTTGGTCATGCTTCTCATGATGTGATTTTGGAAGGTAGTGAGTTTTTTTCTTTATTTGAGTTTTTTGTTTATGGATGTTGTTGCTTGAATCTAGTTGGAATTCATAGCCTAATGTTGCCTACAGACAGCGTTGTTCAAATGTCTTATCATTTTTGGTGTAATTGATTATCTGTAAGCTTGGGGCATCTTTAAAGTTATAGCCCAGTCAGAGGAAAAATTTTAAAAAATCTAAAGAAAGCTGTCCTATCATCTTGCAAAGAAAATTGACTTCGAGAGGGTAATCAAGGCGTGGTGCAGTCAAACCCAATGCTTTACATCACCCTTCTGCAATTGAAGCTCTAAAGACGTTTCTTAAATGCATCAAGTTGGAACCAACAAGAGCTTGATCGGAAGCTGAGTCAATGCTAAAGTAGCCTCCAACTAGCAGTTTTAAATTTGTGACTGCTTTGTATTATGTAGATTACGGTCCTAAACAAGATTCACTGATGAATTTAATGCAATTAAAGGAAGATGTAATCTAAGTAAGAGAAAGCTGAGAAGAGTAGGCTACCACTCGCAAGCTAAAGTTGCAGTGACAATTGTAAATTTAAAAAAAAATGACTTTGTTTTCCTGAGGATAGAACGCTTTTATAACTCCACTTAACTAGCTGAATCATTCGAAGGAAATGTATTCTATCGTACATTGCAAAGGATTCGATAGTTGTTGGAATTGACAAATGTATGAACAAACTTAAACATATCGACGATGAGTTTGAAGTTCCATGAAAATTTCATCGTATGTCTGTTGTGCAGGTGCGGGGATGTGGGACAAATTTAAACCATTTTTAGGCTACAACAATGACATTTTTCAAGACATTTTGGATGAGTTGGTACTTTTGACAGAAAGTCACACAGCAAACTTCAGCTGAAAACTAGAACGAACCACCCCATAATCTCTACACAAGGAATCATTGATTGCAACTTTCGAAAGATTTTTCCAAATAGTTTTGTTATGATTTTGTTTTGTATTCCGGTAGCTACCTCCAACGGCTGTGCTTTGAGAACGTGGTTTTAGCAATTACTGAAATTTGTAAAGAATTGTTTGCGTTCCAGTTGGCCTATGACTCAAAACCGATTGAAAAGCCTAACTATACATGTTGTGCATCAATTCAGACGTCGCAAAATTTTATCATTTGATGCTATGATCCGTAACTTTGCATTGCAAAAAGTCCAGAAAAGGTTGAATTAAATCAGGGATGTCCAAAGTAAGTTTGAATTAAATCAGGGATGTCCAAAGTCCGGCGCGCGGGCCAACTCCGACCCACGAGACGTTTTGTATGGCCCGTACCTGTTGTTGTACGATGTGTTATTTTTGGCCTGCAGACACACAAAAATCATGTAAATTCAACATGCAGTTTTCAGAATAATCATTGTGGCTGTTGGCCCGTGAACACTTATTATCAAATCTGCATCGCGTGGGAAAAGTTTGGTCACTCCTGAATTAAATGCTTGGTTGAACTATTTTCGTTGCCTGTCGGCCTATTGTGTGTTTACAAAGCTTTCTAGACAAAATAGTTTGCCTCAATGGCATTTTTGCTGCAAATGTAACCCAGTGATTATATATTGATGATTTTTACATTGAACGAAGTTCTTTTCATGCTGAGGAAAGTATGCTAATTTCAGCCTGTTTGAAGGTTGGGGGGGGGCTGTCAATTCAACTTTTTTGCATCAACAGTTGTATCTCTAAAACCACTGAGGCTGCGACTACGAGATTTCTTGACTTTTCCTAACTTTCATTCACCTCTATTGAGCTGAAATTTTGAGCGAATAAAGGTTATAAATTGAGAAATATAAGGCATTTCTCAGCACATCCTCTGAAATATTTCATATTCTATTGTTCAAAACTTTCCCACCAGTTGGATGAAAGTAATTAATTTGGTCCATGTCTCGTTAATCCTAACTGCTTCACAGCGTGAAGGAAATTGGCAGAATGCGTGGATCTTTTGTTCTCACCACGGCTTATAAGCGACGTCGATACAGGAAAAGCTTCAACTTTGATACGATGATTTACCGTCGCTTGCGGTTGAAATTGCGTAAAATTAAACATAAGACTTGGTGACAATACATCTAGCGCGACAATTGTTTTTCGCAGAAAATGATGTCCTTTCAATCAAACAAAGCATAGGCTACAACGTTATTGCAATGACTCAGCGTCATTTGGAGTAGATTTGATATAAAATGTGAGATAAGTATTGAAAGTGATTGGCTGGTTTCTTTTGATTGCATTTTCCTTTCTCGTGACATATTCAACGTTGTGGACTGGTTTTAGATTGTACTGTTTGGGCCACAACGCTTTTTTTGAATAATTAGAAATTTAGCTACTGTAGAAGCTGCGCTGTAACATATCATGATTTTGGTTTCAAATCTTTCCTTTTGTCCGACACACTATCAAAAGCAGAAAAGGCGTCGATGTTCCCAAAGCTTCTCACATATACTTGTAAACATTTATTTCCAAGTCGACATGTAAAGATTTGAAATGCAATACGCTTCTCATTTGTGTAGGATAAACCAGAACATCACGCTTTTGTGAAAAGGACGATCGTTCCACCACGTTTATACGTGATGCAGCTTAGTTGAATCAATATATTCGAGGCTTTTTGTACCAGGTTCACTGTCACTGATAAACTAAACCACAATGCAGTACCTCCCAAAGCAATTGTAGCGTAACATTTCCATGTGCTATAACTCGTCGTAAATTGTGAAAACTTGTATATTTACTTGTCAAGTTGTCTCATGTGAAATATAAGTTTACATAGCAATGTCACAATGAAATATTATCTCTGTTTACCAAACTAAAGATATGAACTTATGCGACGTCTTGCAATGTTGAATCGACGGAAAGGCGGGTAACTGCCAACCTGAACTGAGAATGCATGAAAGAAATCGTTTGTTGTCGAATGGACGTGACGTCAGAAAACGGTGAATCGAGATAGGCTAGCGGCGAGAGATATTTTAGTTAGATAATGACACGCGGCAGCGCGTTTACATTGAATAAAAATACCTTTATTTTATCCATTTCTATTTCCATTCTTCCTAGTTTCGTCTCACAATAACAAACAGATGAAGTTACTCATATTTACTAAATTATTCAATAAACAATAATGCATCATCCAGCATTATGTCAGCG
This sequence comes from Aplidium turbinatum, assembly GCF_918807975.1. NCBI lineage: Eukaryota > Metazoa > Chordata > Ascidiacea > Aplousobranchia > Polyclinidae > Aplidium > Aplidium turbinatum. Next base: position 26,963,984 of record NC_137480.1, read on the forward strand.
CTGATTGACTAGACATATTCACGAGTTGTGTGAGAATTGTATTCGATTAATCGCATTATTTATTGTAGGTCACACCTGCAAAAATTCAAGTAATTGCAGACTCTGCCTTCATAAGTGTAGTTTAGAAGTAGCCATCGCATATTGAGCCAATCGAATCAATGTAAAATAGAACGCTTTTACTTGATAGCGCGTGTGATATATAGGTTTTATCTAACAACTATTTTCAGTTACATTGAAAGTGAATGAGTGAGCATTATGCAGTCTGTGACAAGGACTGGAAATGTATAATCAGAAAATATAATATCATAAAGTATATTGCGTTATGCAGGCTACATCGAGTAATTTTTATGAACATGGTATCATCTTGCAGGCAGGCGTTTTTATAGGGAAACAAACTTATTCCATAGTTTGATTTATGGCACTTATCCAACTGTTTCATAATGCGAATAGCTGTTTTAGTTCAATTTAGAAAAAAATATAACTTATAACCGCAGACAGATGCAACTTTTTTCATGCTTTAGGCAATCGGCAGTACGGTGAACCATAGTGGTACATAACATAACCCATATGCGGAGTAATCGCAAGGGTCAACCCAAGTAATGGAAAGGTTCTTTTTGAATTATGGTGATGGAATTCTTGTAATGCTATTGAACTTCATCTTGTTATGAAAAACTTATATTGTTTGCATTTGCAAGAAATATCAAACTTTTGGATTTTTTTTATCACTGAATTGTCCGTTAGTAGAATGTTTCTTTATTACCTTAGTTAGGCCTATTTGTAAGTCAGGAAAGTATTTGTTGATGTGACATATGAGGATATTCTAAGAGATCGAGTTATTTTGTAAATAATATTTGATTTTTGGACACCATCAAAATTTTACACAATACACAAATGCGCATCGAGATATAGTGCTCATAGTTGGGAAAAGTTAGATTGTGATAATTACAACTTGCCTAAGTACGCCTACAGCAAGGGACAATCAAAATAGATGAAACCGCATTCATGGTAATATAGACGTTTTGCAAACTTTTTTTTAATTTTCAATATAATAACAAGAATGACAGCTTATTTTCACTAAACATATAAACAAATATCAAAAATTATGGATGAACAGCGCATCTATATTTTTCGGTTTAGGTTCAACAATGCATTCTAGCCGTCAAAATGATGGAATATTTGGTAATTTTGTTGAGACATACCATTGCCCAATCGTTGAATTTACATCAGAGATTATTTTATTAGATAAATTATCAGCTTCATGCACATGGTTTCATTCAGCGTTATAATGTTGTTTTTCAAGCCACGTGGCGTTCATGGTCATAACGCAACATTGCAGAAACAGCCAATATTGATACCAGGTAGGCCTACTAATTATTACGCCGCTTTCGTCGAATCTACGTCGCTAAACGACGAAATTGTGCAAACGCCTGTTGGATTTCCCTTCTACGTGTAGTTTATCATAAACGTGAAGCATTGCTCAAGAAGCTAATCTGAATCACCATAGATAACCATAGCATTCATATAGTTTCATCATCAGTAAATATGTAAAGTGCACTTCACAATTTTTGACAACGGTCTGACAATTTATTATATTGCAAAGTTTTGGTTTATTCTTGACTTTTATAATTCTGTGTAAAAGTTTTTTTCTAACTAGTTTCTACGTGACTAACAATTTGTTTCATTATACATTTTCTTTAGTGTTTCAACGCCATTATTAAAAAAATTACGTCCTTTTCACTTTTAAATAAAACATGGCAAGGCAAGGATTCAGTGCTGAAGAAATATTGCAACATGTTTTACTGGATTCTGACGACGAAAGCCAGGCGGATGATTTGGAGGATTTATGGCACTCCGATTTAGATGAAGAAGCGGATTCTTCTCCGTCAACTTCCGCAACAGCGATTCCGATCGAGATTGACGACCAGTTACCTTCCATGGGCGATGTTCAACCGGAGTTTGCGCCACCACGACAGATTATAACATCGAAAAGACTGCTGAACAGCATAGATTCCTCTCTCGACATGAACAACTACGATGCTGTTGAGTTTCCCGACACACTGAAGTCTTATACAACTTTTGTAGAAAAGCCAAAGAACAGACAAGAGGGCGGCGTCAGCATTACTTGGTCTAATGCGAGACCGGTGCACAATGGGAGAAGGGGCCGGGCTAACATTATATCTGGCCCGACTGGTGTTAGAGGAGAAGCCAAAGAAGCCAAGACTCCTCGGCAAGCATGGGAACTATTTTTTTCTTTAAACATTTTGAACATTATTGTTCAAGAAACAAATAGAAAAATTGCCACACTCATTTCTCAATTGCCAGAGAGAATTTTACATGACAGCAGGTACTGCTATTTTGGCCCAACCAACAACGAGGAGATGCTGGCCTTTGTTGGATTGGGGTATTTTCGGGGGCTTTTAGGACAGGCTGGTCATTCCACGGATGTATTGTTCAATCAACTGCAAGGGCATCCCGTGTTTAGTGCAACAATGAGCAAGAACCGCTTTAAATTTTTATTTTCGAACATTTCGTTTGACGACCAAAATACTAGGCCGCAACGTTGGAAGAATGACCGGTTTGCCGCATTTCGAGTCATTTTCGAAATGTTTAACGAAAACTGCGGCAAACATGTCATTCCAGGTGACTACTTGTCGTTGGACGAAACGCTATACCCCATGAGGACACAAATTGCCTTCAAGCAATATAATCCAAACAAGCCTGCGAAATATGGCCTTCTGTTCAAGTCGGTAAACGCCAGCAGATTCCCATACACATTTACGGCATCGGTCTATTCAGGTAAACCGAAGGAAGAGCCATTTCATTTTTACGTTCGTGGAACAGAAGAAGTGGTAAAAGGAATGGTGATGAGCCTGGAACAACACGGTGACCTTCAAGGTCGGAATATTTCGTATGACCGCTTGTACACCTCCATACCACTCGCGCAGTGGTTGCTTGACAGTGGTATAACGTCAGTGGGAACCCTCAACGCTATACGTAGAGGAATACCCCTGGAAGTGAAGCAAGTGAGTGGTAGAGAGAAATTTTCGTACGAAATTTATTGGCAGACGAGTGAGGCTGATCTTAGTCTACATTCTTATGTAGTAAAAACGAAGAGTTCTGGCATGCGGAATGTTTTGATGTTGACGACCATGCAACCTCTATTGGGGATTACCAAGGATGACGGCAAAAAGAAGCCAGGCTTGTATAAGCTTTACGACTTCACAAAGGGTGGCACCGATATCATCGACCAAAGGATGGGTTCATTCACGTGCAAAGCGAAGTCCCCACGGTGGACAACTACTGCGTTTGCTTATTTTTTGGATACTTGCCGCGTCAACGCATCTACAGTTTTAGCACTAAATGAAGGGACTGATCCACGCAAGCGAAAATCCTTCGACTTCGGTTGGGAACTGGCCATGGAACTCGTGAAGCCATTCATAAAGTCGCGATCTCTCCAGGGCCTGAACTATCACACCATACATAAGATTGAAGCAGTAATAGGGAAACAACCTTCAACAACAACTCCAAGCGGCAGAAGGGCCACTCTGCTCCAACTATCGTCGACACGACGTAGATGCGACGTATGCAAACACGCTATTATGGGAGAAGGTGCCAAAGCCAGAAAAAATAAACTACCAAAAAACCGTGGCCAATGTCAGTGCTGTGAAAAGCCTTTATGCCCTGCACATTCCACACGAGTATGTCAAGCTTGCTTTTGGGCAGAATAAACTATTTGAATGATTGCGGTTTTATAAACATTGGCTTCAACCACAGCCTAAATAAAACGCGGAGCTCAATGAAAGTTTTTCCTTTCATTAGACAGATAGCTATTTTTAGGTTGATTCAACATATCAAGACGTTGAATATTTGTAAACATGCGCGGTTTTGCAATTTGATTGCTTATCAAAATCATCTATCCTTCTTTGTATAAAAAGTGGGTCATAAAACTAATCGTAATACTGGATGTAAAATTCAGCATTTTTATATGCTGAAACAGTATTGTATTCATATTTTATAAATCCATTTTCTATTTAGAAAATATCAATATAATGCGGTTTGAACATAGCTGAATTTTAGCACGGATACAACGACTGATTTTATGACTTTTATACAAACAAGGATAGAAGAGAAGTAATCTAATTGCAAACCCGCGCATGTTCACATTGTCTTGCAATGTTGAATCCACGTCGAAATGATTGTATTAGCTTGTATTCAATTCCTCGTATTATCGAACTGTAAATGTGCAGCCACTTGTAATTTCAATGTGCCTCATTGCATATTCCTAAATATTTCTGAACTTGTGTGTACATAACCTGACAGAACACAGGTTGCTTTACCATTGAATCAAGTTGAAAAACGTTGCTGCAAGAGCCTTGTGCCAATTGCTGCAGTCCGGTATTGCTGTAACCAAATCAAAATACTTATCAATATTTTGCTGCCAAACTGACATTTTTATCGCATAAACGCCCATTAGGCAGCTAATTCTTTGTAAAGTATTTCTCCAGGTTCACAATGATTTGACGCATAATAAATACTACTTTGAATAAATCTAAATATTGTTTGGATTTTAGTGTGTGGCATATGAATCTTAGAGAGCTTATTGAATCCACAAGAAAATGACCCGAGGCATTACAGATTTTCCTTTTGATGAAAAGCGTTGTGACGTTCTGTTTATTAATGAACCGTAACTGTTTTATTTTGAATTTCTTTCTGACTTATGTTTACGTAGAGCATCATCGACTTTATCGGGTAATCTTACTCCTAGTACTAGCCTTGTATGTAGCCGAGTTCACATTGAACTTACATTGAGAGACGCTGTTGCAACTACAATACATTGCATTTAAACCGCGTTTTTTGTTGCATGATCTTCCATTCGTTTCGTGGATTACATAATAGTATTTGATAAACGCGACCCTGCTTCTTCAGCTGGTCTACATTTGTTAATAAAGCGTAGGAGTTGCTGTTCTTGGAACCGAGGTCACAAGATCATAATCCAAATTGGTGTGACACGCGTTCAGAAATCTCATTACTGCATGTAATAGATGAAGCATTGTTCTTTTAGTCAAGTAGCGAGGTTTATTTTGAGCGTGGGAAAAGTTATTATTTTGCATGAAAAATATAGATTCAAATTGAGATTATGTAAAAAAAATTTAATCACAACATTGCAATGCATGTTCTTCATTACTCTATCAAAAAATAATGTGTAAACTCACGCTACAATCGCTTTAATCGCAAAATAATCCAAAAGTCATAAGTCACCTCAACATTTCAACGTCTATGAGCAGTTCTAAAATTCACATAGGTTTAATTTTCGGATATGCTCAGCGTAAATAATTTTACAAAGTGAATCCCAAAGTTTGAAACCGTACCTTAAAAAATAACAGAGATATCACTCCTAAAGCATAAGAAGAATCGACAGCCCCCCCCCCAAACTGAGCAAGACTCCAGGGAGCCCAACCTCGTAAGGGTTAACACGAACATGCAATGCAATATTTGCTAAAAAATATTATGAGGCCCAATTTTCGTGTTGTTTCCCGACCAGTGCTGATTTCTCTCGGAGGCCCTGCTCAAGCCCCGTATTTTTACTGACAGAAAGAGCTAATTTCTAGCCTGAACAGGTTCCTCAGAACTGATCCTTAGAATTTACTGACCGTTAGAATTTACAGTTCATTAAAAATTTTAAAATGCTATTTTCTCAAAACTACTTTTGGGTGACTTAGCTCGTTCTGTTATTTAACACTCGATATGTAGTACATTACGTAGCCGGTTATTCTTGTTGTAGGCTATGTAGCGTAGACTGCGTAGTAATGTGTAGGCCTACATACAGTAGGCTATCAAGCTAAGGTAATTTTTACTTGACAATTTATACATTCTGTTGCGTAAGTATGTAATTATATATGTTTTGTAACTTGATGAGCAGTTTAGCAAAACATGCATCCAGGGGCCAATTGTGAGAGGCTTTTGAGTAGCCTACTGCTAATAACACTAGTAATGCTAACTATCCCTGAATGCTAATAACAAAGAGTTGTGCAGTTCAGAATCTAAACTTGCTTGTGTCTGGCAGTTTTGTCTTCCATTAACTCACTTTTTAAAAATCTTATCAGAAAAAAGCATAGAGCTTACTGAGAGAATTATGGCATTAAAAGCAACATTAGTCTTATTCAAACGGAATTATTTTAAAAATAGTGTTTTTTATAATGGATTTTTAAGGAGCGACAGTTAGTAGCCTATAATAGGCTACTAGAATTTTCTTGATAGGCATATGCTACAGTTTCTTACACTACACTATTGTATTCAGGGAATAACTTACGGTAATACTAATCTCCAAGTGAAATGGAGCATGATAATACAAATCCATGGTCCTACATGGAAAAGTATTTTAAGCTCTTCTTCGAAAGGCAAAAACTTATATTTTCAATGCCAGATGTGCCTACCGGCCAAAAAGATAATTTCTTGTAACGAGAAATCGCGAAGTGGCTTGAAAAGTGTGTTGGTTCGAGTGGTTTATACCGTGTGAATGTTTGGCACCTAGCAAACAAAATGAGTTTGCGCTAGAGTATGCGCTAACGCTGACGCCGCCAACTTTTTTTACAAGTTGCGTTGACGCATGCGGCGTATAGTTTTTCGAACGTTTGCGTTTGCGCTGACGGCGTCAATATTTTTTGTATGCGCGTACATCACTGATAATTGTAGGCTACTGTACTAATCTCGCAACAGACGAAATAAAAGATTTATCTTTCTCTCCGATCGTTTAATCGGACACATGTGGGGATGGTTCTGTCATCTACCTCAGAAGGCCAACATTTCTCAGACTGCACGGGCTCTTAGAGAGCAGCCCGTTTTTCTCATGTTTTCCAAGCCTGGAAGACTTCCCGCTCTTTTTTCTGAGATGTATCGCCACCTCATCTAGCAACAGTCCTGGAGCAGCAAACACGAGACACAGACGCGGGCGTAGATGTAACAACTAAACTTAAACAACCATGGATCTTCCTCTTTGATTTTCTGGAACCTCAAATTTTCTATTACCAACCCAACCCAGATTTACGACGTTCTAAGACTAGGCTGAAAGGCTACTAGAGGGCAGTCAGTTTTTAGTTTCGTCATCTTTCAAGACAAGCAGACCTTCCAGGCTTCCACACCATTAGGTGGGTTGAAGATGGTGCAATCGTTGATGATGAGGCCTGCGGTGTGTTGTTCAGCACCACATTCACAAGAGGAAGAAGAAGCAATTTTCCATTGGTGCATGGTTGAGCGGAATCAGTCAACGCCAGTACGAAAACGGTGAAAATGAACCCACGCGTTTCGGCAGCGCCAAGCCGGCGGGGCGGGTATCAGCGTCAGGGGTGATGGAACTGTGTCTGGTGTTTAAACTTTCATTTAAATTATTCTTTCATTTGTTCATTTTAAGCTTTGTGGGCTTGCTTACTATAAACCTGCACTTTACTATCCCAACAATTGTCCAATGTCCATGCATGTTGAACCCTTTGCGGCTACACCATCGCTTCTCTTAGCTTGGTAAGTTACTATAGGCTAAAAGGTTTCTCGATGCCTTGTAGCCTACTATAATGCTCACTGCAGTTGCGATTCTTGTTTCCTTTTAGATACATAAATAACGATGAAAAATGCATTCAGAAATAAAACTGGATTCAATTCAAAATTGGAAACTAAACCTGATTTCCGACCAGGCTTGCGTCAGTCGTTCATCAAACCCTCTAAAAGTTTGCGAAGGTGACAGAAATGAACTTAAGAGGAGATTTTCTGGCTTTGAGGATACAATTCCTTACAATAAATCAAAACTAATTGGAGTTGTGTTCTCATAAACAAAACTATTTGCTGTTATATCCGCTTAATTAATTAGCTTAATATAGTAGGCGACTACATACACTGTAAATGAAAAAGGTTCGTTTAGGGTTCTTTTAGGGTTCTTTTTTCGAGAAAAACCCTAGGCTTAAGGTTCTTTTAACAAAAAAGGTTCTTTATTGCAAAAAGAACCCTTTGCTTGTCAAAAGAACCCTAAGCCTAGGGTTCTTTTTCGGAACTTGTTTCGAAAAGAACCCTGCAGAAAGGTTCTTTTCGAAAAGGTTTTTTTTGGAACTTTTCTGTGAGATTATTTTAACAACAACGCAACTACACTGTAAACGAAAAAGGCTCGAAAAATAACCAATAAGGGAGCTACTGCGAATGGGGTTCTTTTTAAGAAAAAAACCCTTTGGGGTTCTTGAAAGAACCAATACAGGGTTCTTTCAATAACCCCCAAAGGTTTTTTTTCTTAAAAAGAACCTTTTTGAGGTACTATAAGGAACCATCTGAAGGTTCGATAAAATACCTTTTAAATTTTTTTTTAATTAGTACCTTTTTGAGGTATTATTATGAACCTTCGATAAAACACCTTTCAGGGTTTATTTCCTATTTAGTACCTTTATGAGGTACTATTACGAACCTTCGATAAAACACCTTTCAGGGTTTTTTTCTTATTTAGTACCTTTTTGAGGTACTATTATAAACCTTTGATAAAATACCTTTCAGGGTTTTTTTCTTATTTAGTACCTTTTTGAGGTACTATTACGAACCTTCGATAAAACACCTTTCAGGGTTTTTTTCTTATTTAGTACCTTTTTGAGGTACTATTATGAACCTTTGATAAAATACCTTTCAGGGTTTTTTTCTTATTTAGTACCTTTTTGAGGTACTATTATGAACCTTCGATAAAACACCTTTCAGGGTTTTTTTCTTATTTAGTACCTTTTTGAGGTACTATTATGAACCTTCGATAAAATACCTTTCAGGTTTTTTTTCTTATTTAGTACCTTTTTGAGGTACTATTACAAACGTTCGATAAAATACCTTTTAGGGTTTTTTTCTATTAGTACCTTTTTGAGGTACTATAAGGAACCTTCTGAAGGTTCGATAAAATACCTTTTAAATTTTTTTTAATTAGTACCTTTTTGAGGTACTATAAGGAACCTTCTGAACCTTCGATAAAATACCTTTCAGAGTTTTTTTCTTATTCAGTACCTTTTTGAGGTACTATTATGAACCTTCGATAAAACACCTTTCAGGTTTTTTTCTTATTTAGTACCTTTTTGAGGTACTATTGTGAACCTTCTGAAAGTTCGATAAATTACTTTTCAGGGTTTTTTCGTATTTAGTACCTTTTTGGGGTACCAACCTTCGTATGGTTCCAATAGACACTTTTAGATAAACTTACAGTACTATAACTGCTTAAGGTTTTATTGAAAAAGACGGTACAAAGCAAATACCTTCACAAAACACGATTATCAAGTAATAGTGTTTTGTAGAAATGAACAAGTGTAAAGAAAACGAAAAACGATGAAGCATCTTTATTCTTTACATAATACAGAAAAGTATAACTTATACAACTTGCACTTGATTTTCTTTGCAAAAAATGTGCCCATTTTGTAGAAAAAAGCTTAGTGGTGGGGGTGAGGATCCCGGGGATGAAAGGTGAGATATGCCTTAGTCTACCTTATTTAGGTCGCCAATCGTCCCATTATACCCAGTAAACATCACATTATTGGGCCGATACTGTTTTTGTATCGGCGCGTATGGGGTTGGGTAACGTTTGCACCGTATCGGGCCGATACCGGACAGTACGTAGGCTACCGTATTGTATCAAGAAATGGTACAGTTTGTCCGATACAAACCCAGTATCGGCCCAATACAATGTTGTAAAGTTTGTACTGTACAGTGTGTGTAAGGTCACACCGATATCGGCACAGTAGAGTTTTGTAAAGGCAAAACTATATAGTTTGTGTGAGGGCAATCCGGTATTGGCACAGTAGGCTACAGATTAGTAAAGGCAAAACTGTACAGTTTGTGTATGGGCAATCCGATATTGGCACAATACAGTCTGGTAAAGGAAAGACGGTACAGTTTGTGTAATGGCAATCCGATATTGGCACAGTAGGCTACAGTTTAGTAAAGACAAAACTGTACAGTTTGTGCAAGAACAATCCAATATTGGCACAGTACAGTCTGGTAAAGGAAAGACGGTACAGTTTGTGTAAGGGCAATCCGATGTTGGAATACAGTTTGATAAAGGCAAAACTGTACAGTTTGTGTAAGGGCCATGTGTGGGCCACAGTAGCCTATGTAAGGCCATGTAAGGGCCACAGTAGCCTACAGTCTACAGATGGTGAGGCACTCACTTTTTCAAGTCACGTTTACAATAATTTTTCTTTGACAACAACAAAAACGATATCATACTAATCAAAAAAATAACAATTAGCAGCATAATTTCACATTTATTTAAAAATAAAATTCATGCTCGATATATCCTTTTGAACAAAAACATCTGTTTCCTTTATTTATGACTTCAACTTTAGATTGGAAGTTTAGTTTTGAAAAATCTCTCAGCTTAGATACTAAGTCTTCGATGATTTTAGTTAAATTTTGTATGAAACAGTCCTTTACATTTACACTGCAAGACATCACATAGGCTACACGTTTTTTGCGGGCGTTCCAGCTTGACGAAAAAGGTTTCATACTAGCTGTGACGTCACATTTTAGACATGCCTCAAATCATAGTTAAATCGCTCATCATGATTTCTGGGCGACTTTGCGAAAGAAAAAGGCACGCATAATGCAGTCTATGGAAGTTTTCTGATCTGAAGTGAGGCACAGCTTGGAGCTGCCTTTCCTCGCGTATTTCAACAATTTTGACCACGTGAACGCTCGATATGAATATCGCCACGGAAACAGAAAAAATTAAAGCACAGTTTGGGTGTAGAAACGTAAAATTTGCGGGAAAGGGGGCACGACTACAGCAATTCACACAAATTAAAGCACCTAAAAACGTGCAATACTTACTACTTTTTAACAAATAATATTAATTCTGTGATAACTAATTCTTTGATATAACTTTTGCTTGACCAGGGACGTGTAGTCAGATGAGGCACTGCCTCACCTGCCTCCCCTGACTACACGTCCCTGGTCTACACTTTATAACGTTTGTAAAATGAGATGAAACGACACACGAATTTTGATTTGGTTTTTGTTTATGCTTTTAATATGCTTGATGTGCATTAATTTATGCTACTTTAATGTGCGTATTAGACAATTTCACTTGCGCTGTAACTTTTGAGCTTTCGATTTGTGGACTGTCTTTGAAAAATTGAAATGAGCAATTTTAGAATGAATACAAATCGACTTATCAGTTACGAATCCTTTTTTTCTTTTGGCCATCAGTGCAAGAGAGTGCAAAACAATAAAGAACGCATGACGAAATATAGGAACACAAGTAGGCTAAACAAAAAACTAACGTAAATTTATCAAAACAACTTGTTGCTGGTTTAAATTATGCCGTTCACATTACACAAGACGTGCGGAACGAGGCCAAGACTTAGAAAAACAAATGGCGTGGCTGGGACTATAGGCCTACTGGTCAACAACAACAAAAATTCCGAGTTAATTTCAGTTTGAATATGGTCTAGGGGTAATTTGAATGCGCTGAATCAAAAAATGAAATTATTTTTTCTCTGTCACATCAAGTTTTCTTGCAATTTTGGAATTTATTTTTCCGTAAGCTTTTTTACGCTTATGACAACATCATGTTACTTGCACTTAACCTTCCAGAAACAAAGTGAAATTTCAATCTGTCACTGCATATATTTTTTTTTGTAACTGATCAGAAAACTGCTTAATTGTGCTACTGTAGAATGATAGATTGATAGGCGACAGAATTCCACTTTAGGTCTTATTTAACCGGTTACAGATGGCAGCTGTTACTTCTTACACCCTTAACTAAAAAGTAGTTAACTTGATCGCTGATGAAATGACAGCGCAGAACACTGTATCTGTGCTGTTCATCTTATATTATCACCAGAGCTGTCATAAAGAGCCTACTTGGTCAGTTGCAGACTTTGATTCCCGTACAAAGCAATTGTTGGGCTACCCAAGTCTGGATTCTGCTACATAGACCTGTGGCTCATTGCAGTGCAACTCCTAAGCCAGTATATGTACCAAATTCCCTGATCTTGGAGACAATGATTTGGTCTATAGTTGAAATCATCAGACCAGGAACATATGTCGATTTTTAGCGATGAGTTTACCCATCCTAATGGAGTCTCCTACAAGTCAGCAGTTGTGAAATGAGCAATCAGTGACAACTGAGCTAGCAACATTTCAGCAAGTGCCTGAAGTTGGTAAAGGATGAAACTGAGCAAGCAACAACTGAGCAAGCCGAAAATTGGAATGTCACAATTATGTCACCAAAATAAGTTTGACAAGCGATGACCAAGCAAGTTCGACGTGAGCACGTAAATCTCATTTGTGGACTTGGCAGTAGCTAAAATGTTCTTGCTGAGGTGAAGCACTTGCTGAATTGTCGCATGCCGAGTGGTCCGACGATCTTCTAATGTGTCATTGAAGCCTTCGTTATCAGAACAGATTCAAAATGATTACATATTTTATACCGATTTTTAGGGGGCACATGACCTAGTGCTCCCCTGAATCCGTTCCTGTCTACCAGGGTCAAGTCAACTGCATCATCTGTGTTACTTTATTGCAAAAACTTGTTATGTTGGCAGTTATCTGGATCTATAACTGTACTTCATTTTGAGGTATCTGAGATCTGTGATTACGTGTTCTTCTTCATGTCAAAATCGAAAATATTTTGTCCATCTTGTTTCATTTTACACGTGTGCATTTCGAAAAATTCGTATAATTTCGTATACCGTCCCTTTCCAAAATTTGTCCTTGTTTCAAAGGGCAGCGTTTTATAGAAACTCCATTGTGTTTACTTCTAAAAAAATGTAGGCCTACTTATTTTGGACACACGTCTTTATTTTCTCTCCATGCGCTGAAACCGGAGCGACTGATGTAAAGTGTGACACCTTCGGAGCTGGAGCGACTGATGTAAAGTCTGACACCTCCGGAGCTGGAGTCACTGGAGTAAAGCCTGACAGCGCAGAATCTATAGAGCCATGTACCGGTACCTCTTTTATAGCGGCACTGCAGCCCTGAGTCAAGTTGCAAATTAAATTTCAATAAAGCTTAAGCTCCTTGCAAAATAGCAGCACCAAGTGATGGAAGAGAGAATATATAGGCTTAAGCTTGTTCTGCTACAAATTCCAAACACAGAAGACAGAAATTACCGCAAAAACGAAACATTCAAAAGCAGTGGCGCAGCCACAAAAAAAATTGGGGGGGGGGGGCAAATATTTGATGAATTGAAGAGAACGACAAAGTGTTTGATTTAAGACATCGCCACCTGATGTGCAATGGCGTATCCTGGTGGGTTAAGCAAAGGAAGCAATAAAGCTGGCGGGGGGTTAGAGCGTGCCGAAGGCACGCGTATTTTAGGGGGGTCCGGGGACATGCTTCCACGGAAAATTTTTGCAAAATTACACTCAAATAATGGATTATAGCGCTTTCTGGAAACACTTTTAGGGTAATATTTGTATGAAATTTATAGGCAGATAAACAGCTAGGCTATTAACTTATTAAAGATAGCTGTTACACACAAACGGGCAAAAACTGCGGCTAAAATTAGAGAACACAAAAAACTCAGCTACACAAAAACCCAACAGAGTAAGCGATTCTGAAATTGCTTCCACAGATTAGTTAAAAGAAGCGTAAATCGCGTAAACTTTGCGCGATTTACGATTTGCAAAATTTATTGGTGTCTTTCTGTGTGTCTAAAACAAGTCCTAATGGAGGGTGTTAATAGCCAGATGTCTTGGAAAACGATATAAATCTATACAAATTATATTATATTTTCAACAAATGGTTCAACTTCGGAATCCAAACTTTGAAAAACTGGGGGAGGGGGCATGGCCCCTTTTGCCCCCCCTGGCTACGCCTATGCTCAAAAGCAGCCGCTCCCACGCTCCATCAACCCACAAAAACTTGTTGATGATACACGGGAGGCAGTGGGTGCATCGAAAAAAAAACAGCCATTTACGTAAGTTAGATGCCCCTATAATGTTTCACATGAATTGACCGAAAACGCAAAAATTAGTCACTAACGCATTTTTATTGATTTCGTTGCGCTCCCTATGCGATTGTTGAAATTGCACCGAAACAAGACCACAGACATATAGATCTATGAATCCCTGATATAGGTCTTCTAGTTTTTATTAAGCAACAGACGGTACGTAATGCAGGTGCATCATTGATCTGTGATCTTGCATCTTCAATATCTGTCATAGTAGGATTCCTTTAGACTGATGGGAGAGGAGCTTCATCGTATCTCTCTACAAAGATAAAGGGGGTGCATTCAAAAAGATCGTAGATCTCTAAAAGCTTTTTGATCGTGTTCCCTGTAAAGTTATCTGGTGGACACTGAGAAATATTTAATGGAAATGGTGGATTGTGCGACTTATACAAGGTTATGTACACTAATGCCAGGAGCTGGTGTTCGTGTTGGTGACCACTTGACGTAGGAGTAGGAGTACAGTAGGAGTACACACTAAAGTTTAGTATTAAGCTCTCTACTCTTCATTGTCGTTCTCAGAGGCTTTGTCAAGAGAGTTTCGAGCCGGTGTTCCTTGGGAAGATCTTTATGCAGATGACTTAATTATTTTAGCCGACGGCCTGGAACAATGAGTGTGTACAGAGAGGCTCCTGCCTTGGAAAGAAGCATTGGAAAAGAATGGCTTGAGAATGAACACTGATAAAACCAAGGTCGATCTGTGGTATACGCCTTGAAGAACTACACGATTCAAGCAGATTTCCTTGTGCTGTCTATCGCAAAGGTGTAGGTCGCAACAGCATTCACTGCAACGGATGCCACAGTACTGGGTATAAAGAGATGCAGTCGATCTGATCACTTTGTCCGAAGACTCTGACTTTAGATGCTCTCGATACCTAGGCACAGCCCATTCGATCGACGGAAAAACGCAAACAGATGTTCAAGTGGTCGGGAAAACTGCAAGTTGTAAGCTCTTTTCGTTTTCTTAGAGACTTACTTTCCGCAGCAGGAGGATGCGATTACACAATAACGCCGCGTGGAAAAGCAGCTTAAAAAGCATTCAGAGAACTGTTGCCAGTCTTAAGATCACTCCACCTGTCTTACAAAACGTGTGGGAGAGTGTATAATAGGCTACTTGTGTGCGACATCGACAAATATGTTATGTGAAGTCCAACAATGCAACAACAAAAATGGTCTGACCACAAATGCGGTCATCCGTGTTGCAAGATCGACTGCTGGTTCTTGCTGACAAGGCTCCGCTGGTATGCACATGTAGAAAGATCTAACAGTGCATTGAATTTGGCCCGCAATTTCCAAATTCCAAGAAGACGTGGGGTTGGTATAGGCCAGTTAAATTGGGAATCGATAATAATAAAAGATCTTCGAGAGTGGAGTTTATTGAGATCTGACCCCTGTGACCCTGAGAAGTGGAGTGAGATGTGCAATTTGCCACGTGTGCAGCTAGCCAGTTATCTGGAGTGGGGACTACAAAAGAACTGCCTCTCAAAACCTAAACGTTAAAAAACAAAACTCGGCTACAATGAATGGAAGATGGAATGGAAGATTTCTATGGTGTAATGGAAATGGGATGGAAGAAAACTTCAGGATGGAAGATGAAAAAAACGTCCAATAAGAAAATTTTGACAGCCTTTTTAAAGGAACAATGGTTTGGACGAGTCTCTCCACACGATGATGGTTGAAGTGGAATCAAAATATACTAAACTCCAAACCTATCGTTCCGATACCGGTAACTTTTGACCCTCGCGATAATGAGCCTCTAACACCAAATAATCTTCTACTGATGGTATGCCCTTTACCAAATTTCCCCCTAGGTTGTTTGAAAAGAAGGACTGATTTGACGTTCGACGTCGGTGGGAGCAAATCCAATAAATAACACATCAATTTTGGCAAAGTTAGAACAGGCAATATTTGCCTCAAATTATCCAGCCACAAAAATGTTACCAGAAGAAAATAAATCTTCTTGTTCATTGATCGACCATTCTCAGCGGCGCTCTAAACGATCTATGGGTAAGGTTGTAGAAACCTATCCTAACAAGTGCGGAACTGTTCGAACTGTACTTGTAGACCCAACACAATGCGGTAAAATGGCCAATATCCAGATTATTCGTCATCTAGATGGTATTGGTTAATAAGTGAACCTTTAAACAGGTCAAAAAACTGTGCACTCGATGTAGCCTAACTTATGTTGAAGTTTTAAAGTAAATTCATACATTTGTAGGGGTAGGCTATGTTACAATTCGTTTATATTATACTACGTCTTGTATATATCCATTATGCAACCATGTGTTTTTATCATTTTGTGTCGCTGTTCAGTCAAGCTTGAAATCATTGTTCAGAAAACTTTTTTTTCTTCTTGTCGTCGTAAGCTAAGGAATCGTTTGTGCGTCTCTTGACGTAATTTCTACTAGTTATCGTAATTTTGCGGGTCAGACCAGTTTACGGGTCAAACTAGTCCATTCTCTGTGTCTCTGTGTGAATCTAAATATGTCCATCAAAACAAAACAGATATTGAGTGGTGGCTACAACGCATTTCACAGTTTACGATAATTAGATTAGTGTATCATAGAGTCAAGACATCTGCTGCTGCATAAGATAGTATCATTTTATGCCAACTATCGAAGTGCAGAAATGAACTCGTGAAAATCTGTATGCTACAACTATTTGGTCCAAAAATACGGCAAGCAGAAACGTCAGTCGACTTCTGCTATTGATGATGGTGATGATAGTGTTGATATGGATATGAGGTGCAAAATATCAAGAATCAGTGAAAATCTGCAGGTATTAATTTACTAGTTGATTAGTCTGAAATGTAATAGCCTATATGTCGGTTTTATTTGACTTTTCATAGGCATATTGGCCCATTTTAACAAGAAACAGTACAGAAACCGACTACTATACACTTTTCTGACTGCTGGCTCTGACTCAATCTGTCAGGAGCTTGTACTCCACACTGCACATGCTTTGAAGTCGTGGTTGAGAGCTTTACTATCTTCCAGTTAGGCGTAGAAGATCAAGTGTAGAGCAAGTTCAGTCGTATGATCAAGGACTGCCTTTTGGATAAAAAGAAGGCCGATGCTGTCTTTGTTGATATTGAATGATTGTATACGCGCTAATTGTTGTGTTTTACAGTTGGTTGGCGAGGTAGAAGATGCTTTCAGCATTGAGCGTCATTTGAAGCAATTGAAAGGGGAGATGGCGAAGGGGGAAAGCCGTCGCAACAACGGGTCGGTTCGCGACCGAATGTTGCGCACTCGATCCACGCGTTTGTACGATGTGAACGAAATGTCGGTTGCGGATCTGCAAGCGAAATATCCGCCGTTAGGAACCGCTATTTGGGTATGTTGAACATTACGTTCATTTTTATATACATATGGCACTGTTTCAAGACTAAAGCCAGTATGACGTACGGTACTGGTTAGTAAGGTGACTAGGATCTAGCTGACATCAGATATATCAGGCGATCGCTACTGGAACTTGCTAGCTTAGTGTAGTAAACTCACAGTATAAACACAGAAGCCTGATTAATTGACAAATAGATTTCGCTTTTAAGGATTATTATCCGACTGACCCTGTGTTTATACTATATGAGTTTTAATATATCCTATATAATGATAGAAATAGTGGATGTATGTGAGGGTTAATTTGAGGTTTTTGTCTGTGCAGATGATCGAAGAAATGAACAGTCTGGTGCAAAAAGATTGTGTTGAACTGCTCTCAGAAACTAGCTACCACCGTTTTTATCAGAACGTTAAAAAGCAGAAATTGCCGGCGGACATTCTGAACTTAACAGGTAACATGACTAAACGTGCATTTTCATTATATCAAGTTAAGTTTAAACTATTTTTTCTTGCTTGAAGAGAAGGATTCACAATTGACGTCACCCAGTTTTTTACCCCCTCCTCCAATATCAACTTTTAGGTACCCTCCCCAGTTACCGGTTGACGTTGAACGCCCCCTTATTTGTAGTTCGTACAGTATGCATAGTAACTATTAATTAATAGATAATAGTTCATTTTTTAGACAAGGACGAGTTTACTCCAAGCTGGCTACTCACGGTACCGTCACTCTTTCATGATAGTTATAATGGCTACATCACAACCAATGCAGTAAGCATCAATTTTCAATGCATGCTTTGTTGCAGCAATTGGTGATTATAATTAAGCTAATTAAGAATGTAAAAGTTGATTAAGAACATTACTGATGTCCTGCATAGCGAGCCATCGCACTTGATTGATAATCGCTAAATGTGATACCAAGAAAAAGGCCCTTGATGGTTGTGTGTCTCC
The DNA here is from genome assembly GCF_918807975.1 of Aplidium turbinatum. Lineage (NCBI taxonomy): Eukaryota > Metazoa > Chordata > Ascidiacea > Aplousobranchia > Polyclinidae > Aplidium > Aplidium turbinatum. The sequence continues at coordinate 26,982,224 of NC_137480.1, forward strand.
CTCCCATTATATTGTTTAGTGAAGCGAATGTTGCTCAATGCCCGCACTTGTGCTGGCCATCGAGTTGATCTATATGCTTATTGTTTGTTGTAGAATCCAGAATCAACATATCCGGTTGGACGGTTTAAAGAAGAAAATGGCTTCACTGTCATGGTCGACGGGTGTCAAGTAATTGGCATGGATAATTTAGTGGATGCAGTCGCCGTGCTGTTGAGTACTTACTGGGTGTTTAACATCCAGTAGCCTACCCCAAATCCACTAAGCATACCTTGTCTTTTTTGTCTACCCACATTTTACATTTAGATGTGGAGGTAACAAGCAAGGTATTGCGTTTTGTGAATAAATTGTAATGGGCAGTGATTATGCAGGATGCTCGGAAGGTTTTTAGGAGATCAGAAAACGTGCACCGGTATCTCGTTGTTGCAAGCATGTTTTCTTAGCTCTTTAAAAGCTATCCATCATCCTATGTAATTTTTGTAGTTGTTGTGGTCTGTATTTTTTATCGTCCTATATGTAAAGAATGAAGATGCTTCATCGTTTTTCGTTTTCTTTCCACTTGTTCATTTCTACAAAACACGATTTCTTGATAATCTTGATTTGTGAAGGTAAATTTGCTGTGTATACTGTCTTTGTCAATAAAACCTTAAGCAGTTATTGCACTGTAAGTTTATCTAAAAGTTTCTATTGGAACCATAGGAAGGTTAATTGGTACCTCAAAAAGGTACTAAATAAGAAAAAAAAACCTGAAAGGTATTTTATCGAACCTTCAGAAGGTTCATAATAGTACCACAAAAAGGTACTAAATAAGAAAAAAACCCTGAAAGGTATTTTATCGAACCTTCAGAAGGTTCATAATAGTACCTCAAAAAGGTACTAAATAAGAAAACAAACCTGAAAGGTATTTTATCGAACGTTCAGAAGGCTCATAATAGTACCTCAAAAAGGTACTAAATAAGAAAAAAACCTGAAAGGTATTTTATCAAAGGTTCATAGTAGTACCTCAAAAAGGTACTAAATAAGAAAAAAACCTGAAAGGTATTTTATCGAACGTTCAGAAGGTTTATAATAGTACCTCAAAAAGGTTCTTTTTAAGAAAAAAAAACCTTTGGGGGTTATTGAAAGAACCCTGTATTGGTTCTTTCAAGAACCCCCTAAAGGGTTCTTTTCTTAAAAAGAACCCCATTCGCAGTAGCTCCCTTATAGGTTCTTTCAAGAACCTCCTAAAGGGTTCTTTTCTTAAAAAGAACCCCATTCGCAGTAGCTCCCTTATAGGTTCTTTCAAGAACCCCCTAAAGGGTTCTTTTCTTAAAAAGAACCCCATTCGCAGTAGCTCCCTTATAGGTTCTTTCAAGAACCCCATAAAGGGTTCTTTTCTTAAAAAGAACCCCATTCGCAGTAGCTCCCTTATAGGTTCTTTTTCGAGCCTTTTTCGTTTACAGTGTAGGCTAGGCCTACATATCAATTACTTTTGTGCTGTACTGCCAACAACTCAACTTAAAGCCGCCCTCTGCCGGCAGGGTTTCAACATAGTCGCCTTTCTTAGCTAACCACTAGAGGGACTATTAAAACATCTGAGGTCAAAACAAAAAGCATCTTTCAACTGAGAGCATTGACGAAGCGTCAACAAACCGACGCAGTCATAAAACGCAGCAAGTAGCATCTAAGGATGGAGGGTTAGCTTTCTCTAATATTCCCAATTATCACGTAATAGCTTACATGTCTCGATGCTCCCATCGTCGTACTGTGGTTGGTTCATCCAAAAACAAAACCGGCAAGTCAAGCTGTAGGGTTTTTCAAGTAACAATGCGTCTCAAGTAACAATGCAGCGGCCACATTTTATAGCGTTGCTGTCAACTCGTTTGCAAGTCGGTTCATGTTAGGCTACATGTTAATTGAGGCTTTTGTGGTATCCGGTGGAGGTAGTCCTTTGTAATTTTTGTACATTAAGTAAAGGTTAGCCTACAATAATTAATATATTTTCAGGTAGCCTATTATCCTAGGCCTATCGATTTATTACTTTTGAATATTTTTCAAGACCTTTTGAAGACCCCCCTTTTAGGGTGAAACGAGCTGCAGAGGTTTTAGAAAGTAATAACTATATTTGATGTAATTAGATTTAATTTGCTTTGTTTAACACTGAGCACTTTTTGTAGTAAGTTATTAATTGTTTAATTTGGTAAATAAAATTATTTGTTTGTTATTTTCTTTTTGAATCTTGAATACATTCAAAGGAAACTATTGAACAAAACTTATTTTCACACTTTCGTTTGTGCGACCATCAGTACTTCCAGTGTGATTACATCCAAATAGTTGCCACACGCCAGTAGGCTACATTATCTTTCATTGTGCATTACCTCACACATCATCATTGTCGTCACGTGCCGTCTCCGAGCCGAAGGTTGCCTGTCATTTGCTTCCCCACGTCACGTTCTTCCGTTGCTCTTCTCCGATGCTTGACAAGTCAGCCCACTGTTTTACATTATTTCCCCAAGTTTTACATACATTCTACAAAGCTTGCTGTGTTTTTACAGGACTCGTATTTAACCAAAGACAGAATAAGTCAAATACAAGCAAAATAAGTCAAAGTGAAATGTTGTAGTCGATTGCACAACAGTAGTAGACTCATAATAATAATAATGTTATGGTTTTATTTATTGTCGCTCTACAACAGCTAAGGTCTTTTAGCGACAAGGCTCATTTTTAATTTGTATCAGGTTTACGATGTTATCACATTATTACCCGACTCATTCTCACTGCGCTATGCAAGATACAGTAGAACACAATCGGTACCATTTTTAAAGTCTTCGGTTTGACCCGACCTGGAATCGATCTCAGATCTACCAGCACCAGAGCCGAAGGCGAAACCACTCGGCCACTGAGCTGGTGCAGTAGACTCATAATAATAATAATGTTATGGTTTTATTTATTGTCGCTCTACAACAGCTAAGGTCTTTTAGCGACAGGGCTCATTTTTAATTTATATCAGGTTTACGATGTTATCACATTATTACCCGACTCATTCTCACTGCGCTATGCAGGATAGAACACAATCGGTACCGTTTTTAAAGTCTTCGGTTTGACCCGACCTGGAATCGATCTCAGATCTACCAGCACCAAAGCCGAAGGCGAAACCACTCGGCCACTGAGCTGGTGCAGTAGACTCATCTGAAGTGATGTTAAACGCTACACAATTTATACTGAGAAAGGAACGCAAGAATGTAATTGCAGTGAAGAGTACAAAGGCGCTGGTTTGATTGGAACGCCTTGCGCGTATTTACTGTAAATCAGACATTTGTACCCTGTATACAAAAATTTGACGTTAACTCACGAAAGACCACAACAAAGCTGTTTTACTAGATACCACAGAGAAAATGGTATTTGGAAAGCAAAGTTTGGAAAGCATAATTTCGTCGAAGCGGTTGGTTCCTGTTTGACAGATGATCAATTTTATTGAACCGAAACTGTAGCACCAGGAGATTCCCCGATATGAGTTGTCTTTTGAACAATTAGTTGCCTTTTGAAGATTTTGAATCGTTATTTGAATTTTTAATCGTTATTGCAAAAATGTTATAATCTCAATAGAAAAAGCAAATATCATTTTATTGAACAATAGATACTATTAATAGGGCCTACTACAAAAAGTACTCAATGCCAAGCAAAAAGCCAAGCAGAGCGAGTTACATCAAATATCACTTAGTTATTAGGCCTACTCTCTAAAATCTTTACAGCCTGTTTCACACCAAAAAGGGGATCATCAGAAGGTTCTTATTCAAATAGAATCTAATAGAATCTATCATTCTATTGAATGCTTAACTGATGTTGGTTGTCTATTTTTACACTACTAGGCTACACAACTGCTTGATTCGTCTCAATTACACAACTGCTTGATTCGTCTCAATAGCAACTTGGAGGTTTCAATAAAAACACAAAAAAAAAATTCGTCAAATTTCTCAAGATCTTTTTTGTTATGACAGTTTTAATTCTAATATTCAAACTCTAGCGAAGAGTTGACCAGGTGCTCTGGTCAATAGAAATTCTGCACTTTACATTGACTCTGGTGTTGCTACAAAAGCCAAGCTCCCCTTTGTATAATGTCTACTTTCAGATGCAACAAAATAAATCTGGGCACTTAAAAGATGTATTTTCTCTGCCTCTTTGCTTTTCAAGTAAGCTGCTATGTGATTTGCAGAGCTGATATCAACTTTCTTTACAAAGAATTTTCAGTATTAATGAAATTAAATGAAAAGTCCACATATGATTTTTGTGCAATTTATATACTTTTTTAATTTTTGCATTTTTTTTTTTCTTTATTTATTTATTTTTAATTGGAAATCTTTTCCCAAAAGGTTTCATCTAAGTTGGCAACAGAAACTTTTCGGCAACAAAGAAGAAATGCCTCCTTTGCCTTTCTACGGCTATATCTTGAACACGGCGACTGCAGCAGCAATTAGATAAAATTTTATAATCACTTTTTTTTTTCGAAATGATAGAATCGTTTTTGTTCATTTCATATTCTGACAACCAACCAATACAAGGCACAACACCGATGTTTTTCAAAATTTTATATAAACTTGAGATGAAATATAAACAGCGATCGATTATAAAATTTTTGGGCTTTTCCTTTAACTTTAATTTTGGCGTCATGTAAGCTTCATTTGTAATTCAACAAATTTTAAACAAGTTTTCAATAAAAACCACATTCGACCATTCAGAAACTGTCTTTGCAACGAGTGGAGAATGTCATCCTGATGTCATCAAACATCTCAATTATTAGCCACTCGTATCGCCAAAGCGCCCCCTACAATCCCGAAGACCACAGCAATCCAAGCGAATCCGAAACTGACGCTGTACATCGCGTTCCGACCAAAAGTAAACTCCCCTGCAAAGATCGCGGCTCCAATGAGGATGAAAAGTCCTGAAAAGTATTTATCATCAACAATTATCACTTTCAGTAATTATCCTAATTATTTATTTCCATTATCACCTTATACATCTTGTGATAGTTCAGCTTAGTCTGCACCAATAGTACGTTTATGTTATTCAATAAATGCCTGGAAAACACTCATTCAGTTTTTCGCATTACCATCATCAACAACATCCTTATCGATTATTGCCATCAACAATTGCCGCTGTTAACCATTATTATCATTAACAATCAACCCCCGGGAATAGAAGCCTCACTGGGGCCCAACACAAATCGGCCCGATCAAGAAAGCAATCTGGTGGCCTCAATCAAGCTGGTAGTCTCATTAAAAGAAGGAGAGGAGGCGGGGAATTGTACAAACAATTAAATCTATGGTCGGTCGAACAGATTGGGCGGGTATTCTTGTCATCGTGCGAAGGTAGAATAATGACTGGAGGCCGACGTAACATAACCCAAAAACAATTCGTTTATACCTTAAAACTTCTTTGTTAAATTTGAATTATTTTGATCAGCCAAATTATTATTTCGTTTTCCTTCTACTATAGCTAACTCTACTTCATCACATTTAGGTTCATTTTATTCTGACGACAGCTCCTGAAGAGAGTCAGACGAATAACTGCAGCTTCGAGGTATGAGCAACTTTTTACTTATTTTTTGAATGTTACCAATAAAACAAAAGTAGCTCAAAATCACACACAAATTTACACACAAATATTTCTCAACTGCTACTCAAATTATAAACTTATGTTGGCGATTTTGACTGCTATCAAGCGTAACAGATCGGTTTCCAGTTATTGTTATACTGTAGGTTAGTAAAATCTGTGTATAATTTATAAGTCGCTACGTTCATGACACCGTTTTGAAAGTAATCAAGATGTTATTAACCGCGTAGACACCGTGGCCTCATATCTCACCACCCAGGATGTTCAGGATTCCTCCTCGCTTTAGTAGGGACGATTTGGAGCCCATGCCTCCGATGGAAACTAAGATTGCTCCAGCTAGGAGGACAACGGTTCCTATGATCATGAAGGAAAATGAAGCTTGGGTACCGACCGTCGCATTCAATATGTCTGTGTCTGGAAGAAAAGCGGAATAAGAAAATGGAAAAGAAGTTCCATAAATTATTGTTTCAGTGGTAGTTAGTAGATGAGGTTTGGCTTCAACCATGGGATTTCTTTAGATATCCAGCTTTACAAAGTACAGCTAGACATTCCTAGTTTTAGTGGAATATACTTTGTTTAATACAGGTTGCAGTTTATCAAAGATTTCATTTAATTGTGTGAAAAGTGAATAGAAATAAACGAAAAAATAGATGAATAGCATCAAGATTGTTGAGTAATCTTTATGACATCACATTTACCTGAAGCACATGTCCCACGAAAGCAAACTCCAAAGAACCCATAATAAATATCCCCGACTGAGATCCAGGCCGGCGCGAATGTGGCGACGATCGCGAAAACAAAGGCGAGGATGGAAAGAGTTATGGCGCCAACTTTTGAAGCATCCATTGTTTAGCAAAGTGTTTAGAGCTAATGGAACTTAAATTGTAAGCGTCGTTGGGAACCTGGGCAATGAAAACATTACTTAGATGTCTTGTAACGTTGTAAAGTTGCAATAAGTTACTTCAGTACCCCATAAAGTTCCTACAGATGCAAAACAGAAATTGACAATTGATCGAGCAGCATAACCAGAATAATTTAAAATTCAAAAGCAATCTGTATAAAAATTCAATCCAATCTTATGCCACCAAAAACAATTCGTTTATGCCTTAAAACTTCTTTGTTAAATTTGAATTATTCTGATCAGCCAAATTTACAATTCGTTTTTCTTCTACTATAAATACTTCACCACTTTTGGGTTTATTTTATTCTGACAATAGCTCCTGAAAAGAGTCAGACGAAAACCTACAGCTTCGCCTATGTGCAACCTGCTCGCAATCTTCAAGTTTTGTAACCAATCAACTCTTCAAGATCATTGTTATCCAAAAATATTTTGCAAGTTGTTCTTACTTCAAAATGAAAGATTCTGCAGCGTACCATGCCAATAAAACTAAAGAACTATTTCTATTTGAATAAAACTTGTTAAACAAACTGCCAAACTTAGCTTGATGACAAGAATATCATTTAAATATCATCAGCATGAAATTTATTACAGCTAAAATAAGTACTACAGTCTATTTAAAATAATATCTTTCATTGTAGTTGATATTTGTAAGTAGTTTTAATTAAATGCTCTGATGTTTGAAAGTTTAAGGTAAAGTGCAACAACTTGTCAATGTCTGTTACTTTCTTTGGTTTCTAGTTAGAAAATCTAACCACATTTTTGTATCTTTGAAATACCTAACCCTTGTTCCTGGGAATGAAACCAGAAGCTTTCTATAGACCGCTCCGACTTGCTCCCTGTACGTGGCGGAGATAGGGATGGGCTCGGGCTGGGTTCGGCTTTATATGGGACGGGTTAATTATTGAAAGGTGCGAGGGTAAATTGCTTTAAGAAGAGAAATCCCTGTTGACTATCTTCGCAGCAAAGGCGTAAACCGAAATATATAATTAATCGACAAATAACTTGAGTGACTTGCGCAAATATAGATTTTCGTGATTCCATAAAACAAACAAGTTATATTTAGGGACGTTGCCGATCTTGTTGAACTTTCATACTGATTTGTATAATGACGTCATAATTGTCTACCGTTAGATTGAACTACTCACATGACCACAACTTTCAAGTTTCCTTATTGTCTTGTCGATGCTACCGGCTCCACATCGCGGCATTGCGCTCCGAGAGAGCACAGGGAAGATGATTGGTGACGTGGTTTCCAAGCAAGATGATTCCACAACATCTTCTTTATAGATTCCAAGTTCCTCGCCAAGGAAATTGCGGAGACATTGATGCTTTGTTGTGAAACAAAATCATCTTTGATTTAAAAATTAAAACAATGACGGTTTGTCCACAAACGTTCACACCTATGTTGCTTCCCCATGAACTTGCTTTAATTATTCAATTCTTCAGCCACATCTCATAACGCTGTTAAAATTAGAGCTGCCATGCAATGTGGTATCGTTTGAACGTTGGTCACTCAGAACAAAAATTAATCAAAAAATGTGAAGCTTTGTAAAGGTTAAAATGTGCATTACTTTTCGTTTGGGTGGTAATTGGTACGGGCTTGTTGAAGTGAATGGCCATATCCAGCACAACTACAAATTAAAAATGCATCGTGTAGGCTACTACAGGTTTGTATAGCCAACTATATTGTATTTTTAAAGTTTGCTACATCCCGTACAAAAACTTTTATCACAAATTCGTTCCTTTTCTCTTGTTTCCTGCCAATGTTCTTTCAAAGAAAGTGACCAGGTACAAACATTCCTTCCATCGAACATTAATGAGAAAGATAGCTTATACTGTATATATTTAAACAAATCTAACCTGTGCTGCGTGCAGTGACATTGGAACCGAAATATATTCCAAGTTCTTTTATGAGATCATTACGGCTAAGTTCAGTTCAGTTGTTTTTATTTCTGACCATCACAGCAAAAGCAACACACGTCAACTTAGCAAAGGTCGAGAAAAAAGTAGAAGCGACAAAACACGAATGTTAAAACGTGCTTGTGACGGAAGTAAATTATTGAGTTGAAAGAAATTTGGCAAGGTCGCAACAGAAAAATTCATGGTAGAAATGGAAATAACAAAAAAGAAAAAGTCACAAACAAAAATAAAAACAACAACTTATATTCATATTATTAATCAGCATTGATTAGATTTGCTAAGTGGGAAGTTAGATTTTGCAAAAGAACTTTAAGTACTTGGACTGCCAGGTCTCTTTAAAATTTATCAAGAGCTCCCACCCAAATTAAGTGTGTTCCACAACCACACGAAATAGCCACACGCTCTTTTCTAGTGCGAACTTGAACAAGCAGCACAGTTCTAAGTTATAAACCATCGGTAGATGGGAAGAGGAAACGGGGACGTCCAAAAAGAGCATGGAAGGAACAGGTGAACAATGAGGCAAAGTGACGGACAGAACGAGATGGAGAATGAGAATGAAGGCAATCTTTGTAAGGAAAGAATTGGCCACCTCCACTAATGAAGACGAAACTGAATTTTGATGATAATGAAAACCGCAACCAAAAAGCAAAATTAGTCCAAAAACCCGCAACTGCTGATTTTTTCCAATGGTTCCAATTCAAAACCAGCCTAATTTGGTCCACCAACCTCATTCGGGAACTATAGGATCGACCATGAGAGCCAAACATCCACTATACGTTGCTCATCTACACGCTGAGGTGGAGCTAGTACAAAGTTTCGGGGAGAGACTAATAAGTAAATTGTACACGCCAGTGTTGAGCACCGGAGACTGAGATTGATTGATTGATTGATTGATTTTATTTCGTTGTAGGTAAATATAATACAATAAATACAGCAATAAAAAAGGAATTTCCAGCAACGGGAATCTGCGAAGAGACCATGGGTCTTCGAGTCAAGCAGATACCCCAGATTCTAATAGAAGTTCTAAAATTGCGATAAGAATAATTCAATAACGAAAATTGAGACAAGGTGTTAGAAGATGGTCATAGAGAAATATATTTAGTAGTCTATCGGTAGCATAAAGGTAATACAAAATTAATCGTGCTAATATTTGGCGATGAGTGAGTATTTGTGTTGTTTTTTAAAAGAATAAAATGACAATTTACGCAAGCTCGTTGGTAAGGAGTTCCAGACTTTCACTCCGGCATATTTAATGCTGCGCTGGAGTCGGGATGAGGCGTAACGTGGGACAAAATAACAATCATTGGAAGAGTGTCTAGTAAGTCGTGCATTATACATGAGTTTGGTTTTTTCAAAGTAGTGTGCGAAAGGCAGAGGCAATACATCCGTATCAAATTTAAACATGAATTTAGCAATTTCATGTTCGTACAAATCTTTAAGCTTGAGTATGTTAAGTTTCTTATAGAAAGGTGTGACATGATCAGACCACCTGCCACCTGCTACTATTCTGACAGCCTTATTTTGTAAGGTGCTAAGCTTGTTCATTTGTGTCTTGCAGCATGAACCCCAAATCGTTATCCCATATACGATATGAGAATGTACCAGTGCGTAGTATAATTGTAATAATGTTTTGTTTGGAAGAATGTATTTGAGTTTCGACAATATCCCTACAGATATAGAAAGTTTCTTGTGGAGCATATTAATATGAGGTTCAAAATTTAGACCATTGTCAAAAATAATGCCAAGGTATTTGGCAAACTTAACTTGTTCGATCTGAACACAATTATAAAGTACATTGATATCTTCTGGGTAGCTGCATTTTTTAGGAGGGATTACAATGACATTTGATTTGGAAGGATTGATAACTAATTTATTGGCATTAATCCAGTTCTTGATGTTAAGTAATTCAGACGATATTTCCTTTTCTAAGTAGGTTAGATTAGGAGCGTTAATTACCAGGCAGGTATCGTCTGCGAAAAGTCTTGGAACAGAAGACGTGCAGTTTGGTAAGTCGTTTACGTACAATAAAAACAGTAATGGACCCAGCGTTGAACCCTGAGGTACACCGTGTGTTATGCATCTCTGTTCAGATTCCTGTTCATTAATCGCGACATACTGCATTCTGTCTTTTAGGTAGGAGGAGAATAATTCGTTTGCTGTACCTCGGATTCCATAGTGGTTGAGTTTGTATAGTAGAATGGGATGGTATACTGTGTCAAAGGCTTTTTTGAGATCCAAGAGAACCAAACCTGTGTACAGGTTGCTTTTTACGTGTTCATAGGTGGCACTAATAATATCAATAGCGGCATATGAAGTAGAGGAGCCAGACCGAAATCCAAATTGCGTAGGAGCAAGGACAGAATGTTTGTCTAGAAAGGAAGAGACCCTTTTATATATGAGCTTTTCCAAAATTTTTTCGAAAGACGATAAAAGGGAGATAGGTCTATAATTATTTACCTCAAGTTTGTCTCCAGATTTGAAGACGGGTACAACTTTGGCAAGTTTAAATGTATCAGGGAAAATACCGAACTGAAAGGAATAGTTAATAAGATTTGAGAAGGGCAGGGCAATAATCACGGAGGCGATCTGTATGAAATATGCTGAAATGTCATCGTAGCCAGTTGCTTTGTTGGGTTTTAGAGCTCGGATTTCTTTGAGTACCTCATCGCCAGTCGTTGGTTCAAGAAAAATAGAAGAAGGAACGTGGTTTGTAAGGTAGGATGTGAAGTTGTTATCGTTGGCAAGCGGAACGCTGTCAGAGATCTCTTTTCCAACGTTGCAGAAGAATTTATTGAATTGGTTCGCCATTTCGATGGGTTTGTTTGATGACACTCCATCAATATTAATGGAATTGATTGTTTGCTTTGATTTTTGTTTATTTGGCAGCAGTGAGTTAATGACTTCCCATACTTTACGTGGGGAAGATTTGTTCAGTTCAATTTCCGAATGTATATAATTTTGCTTGGAAATGTATTTCAATTTAGTGAGCTTATTTGCGTATTTTTTGTACTCTAGCCTGTCTGTTTGATTCCCTTTCAGGTAGTGCGATTGGTACATTTTTTGCTTATTTTTAATTGAAGTAAACAACCCACTGGTAATCCACGGCTTCCTTTTTAACTTGCACATTTTCCTTGACATTTTTTTCAGTGGAGCGTATTTGTCAATTGCGTTTTTTAAAATCTGTAATAGTTCGCTATATTTATAATCCAGTTCCTGAGGTTGTAATGATTTAATACCCAACAGAAACGTGCCTAGTTGGGAGTTCAAGTCCTCAATGAAGGAAGCCGAATCAAGGTTACGCTTGTCTCTGTAGAAACGAGGTTTGTGTTGATGCGAGTTGTCAACATGGGAAATTATACAAAAAGTAGGGTAGTGATCAGAGATGTCAGACTTAATTATTCCAGGTAATACGGAATGAGAAACATCGTTCGATAAAATGTGATCAATTAGTGTTGACGATTTATCAGTAACTCTTGTTGGCTGAGTAATTATAGGGCAAGTACCATTGCTGTTTAGCATATTTAGATAATTTGTGACCGGTGAAGGGAGAACGTCGTTTAAAATATTGATATTGAAATCACCTAATATATAGTAGGTTTGATTCATTTTGTTTAAGTTACTTAGCACACTGTCCAGCGCATCAACAAAACGTTGGATATTGGTGTTTGGGTGACGGTATACTACGCCAATTTTCATGTTAGCGCTTGTTGTGGTGTTACTTATATTAACAAATAAGCTTTCACAGTCAACACAAGGCACTTCAAAAGGTTTCAAGGGTGTGATATTATATTTGTCTAGTGCGTAAATCAAAACTCCACCTGCAGAAGTAATGGAGTTAACGTATTTATACTCGTACCCAGGTAGCGTAATATTTGACAGAGGAGTGACTTTAATACGAGTTTCAGTTATGCAAATAACATCAGGAAGTTTGTCGAAGTTAGCAAGAAAATCGTACAAAGAGTCAAAATTTTTTTGTAATGACCTGATATTTACATGAATAACGAATAATGATGCACTACGAATTGTCTCAAAAGTAGGAGAGTTGATGTTGTGGTATTCGCAGTTATTGAAGTTGCGAGTTAGTGACCGATTAAGAGAATCGCATAGGTAGAACGCATTTTCTGCGTCTGAATCAAGAGCAGCAGCCTGACTCGAGGACACATGGGTCTCTGAAATGTCATTATTGGTACAGTTAATTACGAGATATGTAGATCAGCACAGTTTGACGCGGTAATCAGCACGCAGGGTTTATTCAAGATATGAAGAGCACGCAAAAGAATAGCATCACGTGGCATTGCGGAAGGCCAAATGTTGAATTGAATTATCACTAAGAATCCACGCAGATGCATGAGTGAAAGACATTAGACAAATAACAAGCAAACAAATGATAAGGTTTTGTAAAAAATTAAATGTTACTATTAACAAAAATCAACACAGAGAGAGCAGAAGTTAATTACAGTTCGCAGGCAAGTATGCATAGGCTATTCATGCCAGGGTAATGGAACATAAAGAAGTATAGTACACATTCGTGTCTACAAAACTAGGCCGTTGAATGAAATGTCCGGAGTATTGAAAGGAAACTCTTTTACAAACATAATGTCAATGATTTCCATTGCTTCTACACTTAAAGCAAGACAGAATCAACCAGTGCCCACAAACACCGAAAGAAAACTAGTGCCCGGAGCATCGAAGGAATCCAACAATGCCTACGGCACCGAAGGAAACAATCAGTGCTTGCAGCGCCGGAAGGTTCTCAAAACCAAGGCGAAACACACTTGCTTAGTTTCACAAACTGATTTTGCTATGGGATGCAATTGAGTGAATGTTGCATATCTTATACACTAAACACAAATCTTAGGTACACTAAACATCCACAAGCTTACCGTTAATATAAAGATTTATATCACCGGGCGAGGTAACCCACTTGAAGCTTTCATTATTTTCTTTAGCTTCCTTTAATCGTGGGAGCAATTTCTTTTTTTTTAAGTATATTTGTTTCGGAAGATGGTCAGTGAAGAATATTTTACAGTTCTGTCGTTGATTATAACTCTTGAGAACTTTTAGTGACTTAAAGATTTTATCTTTTACCAACACACTAGAAATTTTGAATATGATTGGTCGTTGGTTAGACTTACTTGAAGTTTGTTTAGAGCCCAGCCTGTGGCAGTCCAGCAGTTCAACATTATTACAATCAAGGGTGTTTTCTAAAAGTTGTTTGACGATTTCTGTTGTTTGGTGTTTCTTTTCGTCTTTATCTCCTTCGATTCCGTGGATTAAGATGTTCAGCCGTTTTTCGTAATGCTCCTTAGCTAAAGTTTCTTTTCGACTTTTTTCTTTAAATTGATTGAGTTCGAGTTCTAGAGCTTGATTTGAGTTTTCTAACGCTTTAATTTGTGAATCTTGGCAGGAAATTCTAACTTCTAGGGCAGTAGTAGTTCTGTTCAGTTTCTCTATAGACTCCATTTGAATCCTAACCTGCTCCGAAAGTCTACTTTCGATTTCTTCAAGTTTTTTGGTGAACTTGTTCTCAAAATTCTCCAGCATTTTAACAATACTTTCAAATGAGCCTTGCTCTGTGCTAGATTTCCTGCTTTTTTGCGACATGGCACAATGCTTGTGGCTTTCTAATTGTTTTCCCTGTCGTGCTGTTAGAGAAGCTAGCAAACCATGCGGTCGCTTGATCAGAGAAAAAAAAATACGTCCGCTTGCTAGAACGACTGAATCAGAATGAGACACATGTGAGACACTTGAGACTCATGTGAAGGGGTACAAAATACAACTCAGTACTTATTTGATGTTCATATCTGGCCTGAGATGTAGGCACCTGTTTATTTGGGATTGTTGTTCTGTTTATTTGCATCATTGCGAGACTTGACACTGACGGTCCATCAATATCTATCCGCCAATACCTTGAAATCTGCTAGTCGATGCATGTCTGTGGTGGGTGATTGTCTTTCTTTGTTCTTCCCCCTGACTACATCAATGTCCACATGTTTCAAGGGTGCATTCGGAAACTGGGTCTACAGCGGATCTATGATTTCGTCAACGATCGTGCGCAGGCGCAAAACGATGTTTTTTTATGAAAATAAATCAATAGTTTTTTTTCAAGTCTAAACCTTAAATTATTTGACCAGGTTAACACTCACAATAGTATTTCAAAAAAAAATATTATATTAAAATATAAAAATATTGATTTATTTTCTTAATGATTGCTTTCTGTTACGTAGATCGCCCATTTGAGAAAGTATCATAGTACCAGATCACCTTTATCAGTTAGTTTTTCTCACTTTTTTTATATATTTATTTGAAATCATCCACATCATTGTAATTGTTTACGTTCAAGAATATTGTTGATAATACAAGACAACATGGCAACAACATCATCGTAGTATCCTTGAGCAATCTATGCATGCACAACTCAGATAGCAAATGCTGTCCGGAATGTCATTCATTATGACGCGCAACGACACTACTCTTCGTACTCACGTGGCCCGGTGGTGGTAAAGTATTACTCCAAGCCAGCAAAATTACATTTCTACGTCGAATCAACGTCTGCGCGCTTTAAATTAATGCAACAAATGAATAATTTGCTTGTATCTATGCAATTGTTTGCTCGCCACTTCAAGCCATGAGCAAGTTATTTGTTGCTGCGTGACTTGGGCATGAGCCAACAAGGCTTGCATGTTAATATGCAAAAGGAACTGCATAAGTTTTAATATTTTATTTAAAGTTGAAACTGCTCGGCCAATATCGGCACATGCCATAATTTCTTCTTGCGTCATTTCAATATTTTGAAAGAATTTGTCAAAAAATAAACCGCTTCAGCCAAAATGTTACTCTCTCGAGAGATTTCACTGGTTGCTAAGCGAAACAAATTCCCACGACAAAATACTGTTGTAAGCGACAATGTAGTTTGTCTTCAAGCAAGCATCATAAACAAACTAACAAGAATATAATTCTCTATGATTATACTGGTTGAGGGGAACACATTAGTTGCAAATATAACTGTGTCTTCTATAATAACCATCAATGACTTTGTGCCAATGGTGATATAATAATTGTTTTTTGCAATGCGTTGTTCGTCCTTGGTCGTCATTATGCTCGTTCGTTCTTCGCCTTTGCAAGACAAAGCCAAACTGAAAATCAAAAACGTAGCTTTAGGTTGGATAATGGATATACTACATTTAAATTTTTTTGAGTAAAAGCCAAATTTTCATTTAATATAGTTTGGATTATCGCACACTATGATATCACAGTCGTCACCTCTATTCGTTGGCTGTCCTGATAGCGAGAGCCCCACCAGCAATTCCGAAGAATGCGGACACCCAGGCAAACCCAAAACTGAAGCTGAAAGAAGCCCCAGGAAAGATCCCAGCAAAGACAGCTACTCCAATGAGAACTGCAACTCCTGAGAAAAGAGATTAATAGACAAAGAAAGCAAACTATAAATTCTAATTTCTCGGAATATAAATCTTCCATAAATTACGTAAGCCAATAAGTTGATAATATGAGTCATTTAAAAAAATACCGAGCGGCCACTCAGAACCTTTCCGTGGGCCACGGGTTGGACACCCCTGAACTAAATCCTTGAAGAATTATCTGCTGCAAATACCAAAGTTACTATTACGATGACCGCACAAGAAATGAATACGCAATGAGCTTTTGATGTAAAGATATGAGTTTCTCGTAGGCCATAAAATGGCGCGACAGTAGCGCTTAAAAGTCATGTGAAATGAACATTTGTCAGATTTTTTGAGAAATTTTAGAGTGAATTTGACCATTTTAATAAACACATTGAAATAATATGTAGCACTTGAACAGTTGCTGTAATTGCTAATTATTATGATTAAAAGTTCGAAAATACGACGCAGATTGCACCTAAAACATTCTCTTGGACCAAATTTTCAACCACTGGGCATAAGCCTGGATACGACAAAAAAGATAATCCTTTGTATGAAACAATCAGATCACAATTAATGCGTGACATCATTTTGTTTACCCACTAAGGAAAATTTTAACGTTTTTTCAGAAACAACTATGAGGCAAACAACTATGAGGCAAACAACTATGAGGCAAACAACTATGAGGCAAACAACTATGAGGCAAACAACTATGAGGCAAACAACTATGAGGCAACAACTATGAGGCAAACAACTATGAGGCAAACAACTATGAGGCAAACAACTATGAGGCAACAACTATGAGGCAACAACTATGAGGCAAACAACTATGAGGCAAACAACTATGAGCAACTATGGGTAAAAAAAGTACATGATGGTGTTGAAGAAAAAGGCAAAAATATTAAATCAGCTTAGTACCTCCAATCACGGTGACTATTCCTCCATTTTTAAGCTGGGAAGGATCTGAGATCTTTGCTCCCAACAAGATGAGGATAAATCCAGGAAGAAGAACAAAAGTCCCGATGATCATGAAAGCGGCGCTGGCTTGCGTTCCATTTGACGAAAAGAAAAGACGAGTTGCTAAAAAGAAACATAGAGATTTGAATAGGAAGAAATTTTACAAACATGATACGTTCTTGTCATGTGGACCATGCAGCTCAACAGGATGAAAGTAAAACTTGGCATCTGCTTCGTTAACCATACAAAATCATTTTGCATCTTTGTAGTAATTCTTCTCTATAATGCCCAAATCAACATGACAGTGTTCATCATCATCATATTGTTCCTTCCTCGTATGGAGGGTTGGATACAATGCGCCATTGTTCTCGACCATGAGCTGTGCGTACTGCACTTTCATAACTTAATTTTGTCCATTTAGTGATGTTTGTTGTCCAAATCATTCTTGGTCTGCCTTTACTTCTTTTACCGTTTATCTTCCCTTCTATTAATGATCTTTGTAATGAATTTTGCCTTATTGTGTGTCCGAAATACTTCAATTTTCTTCTTTTGACTGTTTGTAAGAGCATTTTGCTTGAATTGAATTTGGAGAGTAC
The DNA here is from genome assembly GCF_918807975.1 of Aplidium turbinatum. NCBI lineage: Eukaryota > Metazoa > Chordata > Ascidiacea > Aplousobranchia > Polyclinidae > Aplidium > Aplidium turbinatum. Next base: position 26,999,584 of record NC_137480.1, read on the forward strand.
TTCATCGTTAGTGATCTTTTGTTTCCATGAAATTTTTAACATTTGCCTGTATGTCCAGAGCTCGAAGGCATCGATCCGTTTCTCCATTTTTTGTGACATTGTCCAAGTTTCGGAATTGTATAATAGGGTCGACCAAATATAGCATTTTAATATCCTGAGACGAGTTGATAAATTTAAACGTTGATTGGTTAAAATATTTTTCATTTTTCCAAATGTAGTTCTTGCAATTTCTATCCGTCTAAGAATTTCATGATCACACCTCCCATCTTCAGTTATTAAATGACCAAGATATGAAAAAGATTTTACTTTTTGTATAATTTCGTTGTCAATTATAATTTGGAGTACTGAAGTGTCTGGTGATTTTGAGATTATCATTGATTTGGTCTTTTTAGCGTTAATTTTCATATTAAATTCTTTACCAATTGAGTTAACATTGTCCAATATTTCTTGAAGATCTTCTTGTGATTCAGCCAAAAGAACAGTATCATCAGCATAGCGTAAATTTGTTATGTTTAAGCCACCAACTTTTACTCCTCTCATATCATCAATGGATCGAAAAATCATTTCTGTATATAAATTAAAAAGACATGGAGAAAGTACACATCCTTGGCGTACTCCACGCTTGATATCAATTCCTTTAGACAAATCTTTTTCCATGCGAATAAATGCTTTTTGATTCCAGTACAAATTGATAATAAAACGTAAGTCTTTGCCATTCATACCAATATTGGACAAACAATGAATCAGTTTCTCATGGTTAACTCTATCAAATGCTTTCTCATAATCAATAAAACATGCATATACATCTTTATTTACTGCATTGTAACTCTCACAAATTGTTCTGAAGTTAAGTATACCCTCTCGTGTTCCTTTACCAGTTATAAATCCACTTTGAGTCATGCTAACCTCATTCTCAATAGATTTTCGATTTCTTAATAAAATTATTCTCAACAAAATTTTCAGTACATGACTGATCAAACTTAATGTTCTAAAGTCACTGCAGTTCTTTGCTTTGGATTTCTTTGGTAGTCTGACAAAAACAGTTTCATTCATTTCTTTAGGTATAAATCCAGTCATATATATTTCATTACATAATTTGTGTATGCGTTTTAAACTTATGCCATTGAGTGCTTTTAGCATTTCTGGATAAATGTTATCCTTTCCTGCAGCTTTATTACATTTCAGATCTTGAATGGCTTTCTCAACTTCAGATATCAATATTTCTTCTCCTTCATTATTGGTAATTTCAGGCATACATGTTCTATCATCATCATATAACTCTGTTACATACTCTTCCCATCTACTCTTTATATCCTCTTCCTGAAATAACATTTTTCCTCCACTATCCATGATGCAGCTGTTTGCTTGTTCAACTTTCTTCAAACATGTTAGCTGTTTAACTTTATTGTGTAATTCAAGTGACTTATGAGATGCTTCTAGATGTTCTATTTCACTGCATTGATTTTCCCACCACCTTTGTTTAGCATCTTTGCATAACTGGGATATTTCCTTATTTAAAGCTTTATATTTCTTGTGATTATTGAATTTGTTTTTCTTTCTCTGTTGCATTAAGTCAAGTATCTTCTCAGTAATCCAAGGCTGTTTAATATTTTTCCTCTTTGATGGTAGAATGTTAGTAGCTGCATCATTTAAGGTTTCTTTAATTTCATTCCAACTTCTATCTATAGTTTCTTGTGTAATTACTTGAGGAATTTCTGTTTGCTGTAATAATTCAAATTTATTGTTTACTGTAATACTGAATTTCTCTCGATATTGTTCGTTTTTAAGCATGTTCATGTCGGTATGTTCTGACATATTTGTTCTTTTCACTCTTTTTAGCTTTACAGTCAACCCTCGATTTAACGGACAAATGCGGACCAGCAGCAGTCCGTTGCTGGAAAAAGTCCGTTAATCGAAAATACCGTACTCCCACTACTATACAGTGTACAGTCAAGTACTCTGCCATAGCGTAGACCATCTGTCACCGCAAATTCTAGCTTTTGCTTGGAAAACACGCCTACGATAAAACACTACAGTACTTTGATGGAGAGCTGTATTACGCGTACCAAACATGTTTATACTGCGCAGATGCTCACGCTTAATAAACCAAATACTGTACAGTACAACACAGTAGCAGTTTAAAGACACATGAAATGCGTTCCTTGTTTGTATTTTGTATAGCCTGCGCGACTACAGTACACAGGTACATTTACAGTACACAACTTAAATGTAGATTAATCTGAGTCAGAGATGATCATCAACTCATCATGTCCATCCTCCTGAACATCAACCTCAGGGATGGCGGGACGATGACTGCAGCATGGGGCATCATTGTTCAGATTTTCAGGGGCAGGTAGGATGCGTAAGAGAGATGGAGACGACACAGATGGGTTGGCTGGAGCACCATGTTGAACAGGGCGGCTAGGGGCAAAGAAGCTGTTGATTTTTGTCTGGCGACCCCCCATATGCTGTTCTTTGATGATATGCTCCCTGATCATCCTGAGCTTCCCATATTGGTGCGCCATCTCAGGTAGTTGGCTGTAGGCGGAGTAATCAATGAGGGCATCGATATAACTCCGTAGAGTTGACAACTTCACCTTGGGGACTTCAATCGCCTCTTCCTCGTCACTGCTTTCCTCTTCTCCACCATCCACCACAGATGCCACTATGTCGGCCTCAGACATGAACTGATACCCTGGGTCCAGATCTAATTCGTCCAGCCAGTCTGTTATATCATCGATGGAGGTGGATACCTCCCCACCACGCTGCAACATTTGGAGAAAATCTCCTGCCTCTATTCCTTCAAAGTTGGCCTCTGAATCTTTGTCCTCTAAGATTTTCTTCCATGAATTTGCGAGGACAGACACCTTAATGTCTTGCCACGCTGCTGCAAAGTTATAAATGGCTGAACGAATATTGTAATTTTTTATGTTGCTTAAGGTCCACTGGCCCCTGGTGTCGACCTCAGCATCTGTTTCGTCCTCTACAATGACCAGGACCTCATCCAAGTAACGTCGGATGTAGCGCCTCTTCAAGGCGCTAATAACCCCCTGGTCCATTGGCTGTATAACCGATGTTGTATTAGGGGGCAGATAAAGGACCCTTATCTTGCCGTCAGCGCTTACAAGCTTCTCTTCACTAGGGTGCGCTGGTGCATTGTCGAGTATTAGAATCGCTCGTACATCATCAGGAGAAATCTTCAGCACTTCTTCTTGATATTTCCGAGTCGCAGGCACAAAATGCGAGAAAAACCAATCGATGAATATTGCAGAGTTAAACCAAGCTTTCTTTGAGTTGTAGTAAACTACTGGCAGGTCACGCTCGACGTTTAATCCCTTAAATGCCCGTGGTTTCTTCGATTTGCCCACCACGGCTAGCTTCAGTCGGTGAGTACCGATGGCATTGAACCCGACCAGGACCGACAGCCTTTCCTTGCTTCTCTTCTTCCCCTTGGTCTTCTCCTCACCCTGATGGACTTGAGAATTCTTCGGGAGAGAACGCCAAAAAATTCCCGTCTCGTCTGCGTTATATACTTGAGATAGGGTGAGGCCTGCGTCACTAATCAGCTTTGTTAACTTTTCGCGAAAGGGGGCCACACTTGCCGTATCTGCATCACCAGCCTCGCCATGCAGAACCTCGTTAAATAATCCGTGGCGATTCCGGAATCGCCAAAGCCACCCATCACTGCCCTTAAAATCGGTTAAGCCAAGACTGGTAGCAAGTTTAGCAGCAGCTGCGATTAACTCTGTCCCACGCACATTCACTCCACTGGACCGTTGTTGAACGTACCACTTCATAACTGCTGCGTCCAAAGATTGTTCCTTACCCATCTTCATATGTTTTCTGTTGCTCACTTTACCACCCTTGGAAGACGCCGCATCAACACAATAAGACGTAGCGTATTTCAACAGCTTGTCCTTGCTCTTCTTAATGTCTGAGACTGTTTGTTTTTTGACACCATACTGATCGCAAACACTCGCAACGCTGGCCCCTTTTTCAAGCTTTTTGATCAGTTCTAGTTTCTGCATCACCGACAAGTTCACACGTTTACGTTTTTCATTTGGCTTAGACATAATGCACCGTACTAAACACAGGCAGGTTCTAACTGATTCTAAGGTGCACCGAATGAAGGCTCTTGCTAACAGAGTAGGCTACGCTGATAGATCACAATACGCTGGTATTGTGACGTTGCGAGAGACTATATTGTGACTATTGTGACGTTGTTTCTAATCGTTTCACGCATTCACGCAAGTAGCCTGGTGAATTCCAAAACAATAAAAACCGTTCTTTTGGTACATTCTTTTACTCATAGATCTGCACATATTGAGTCGAGTAATTTTTCTTTTCGAGTAATTTTTCTTTCGAGTAATGGGTAGTACCAAATTTAAGTCATAAGTAGAGTAGACAACCGGAAACAGATATTGCAGTCGGCTGCAGCGTGAGTCAGGTGTACGTCGGAAGGCGTACACCGATGCATAGCGCTCAAGTCCGCTTTCCCGCAATGCAGGATAAAGATAATAAAACAAAAAAAACAGAGTCCGTTAAATCCGAAGTCCGTTAAATCGAAGTCCGTTAAATCGAGGGTTGACTGTATTTGGATTTTCATAACAACTGGATTGTGGTCAGACATTATGTCACATCCTGGATACGTTTTAACTTGTCTTACTGCATTTCTGAACCTCTGGTTTATCATAACATAGTCAATTTGATTCCGAAATTGATAACCTGGACTTTGCCATGTATACAACCGCCTAGCAGGATGTTGAAAAAGAGTGTTCGCTATTACTAAATCATTAAGTTTACAAAATTCCAGCAACCTTCTTCCACGTTCATTTAAATTGCCAAATCCATAACGACCAGTTGTGGGATATTCATGATGATCACCCACTATTGCATTAAAATCGCCCATTACTATATTAACTTCTCCACTTTTAGTATATTTAAGTACATCCTTTATTGACTCATAAAACAACTCAATTTCTTCATCGGTATGTTCTTGGGTTGGTGCATAGATTTGTAATATATTTACATTAAATGGTGCTGTAGACAATTTAATCATCATAACTCTGTTAGAAATTGGCCAATATCCAATGACTGAGTTAGCTATTTCTTTTTTCATTATCATACCGACGCCGTACATATGCTGTTCTCCTCCTGAATATACAAAAACAAATCTATCTTCTGTCACTTTACCATCACCTATCCATCTAGTTTCACTTATCCCAATTAAATCAAAGTTCATGACCGACATCTCTTGTTTTAAATTTTCGTATCGACCTGCTTTATAAAGGGTTCTTACATTCCATGTTCCTATTTTGAGTGCCCTTTTTCTAGTATTCAGCAGTCTACCATCAGACTTATGCCTTCCAGAGGGATTTGGGCATAAGCCATCATCACGAGCAGCTGTGCACATAGAAGAGGTTTCTGACAGTGTTAACTCAAAATTAATAAAACCCCTATTTTCGTTAATTCACACGAATGTGGCATGTCTATTTGCGCACAACAAGGTATCAAAACAGTTTGCGTGTGGTCAATCTATTCATTTAACTGCGCAAAGCAATATGTGGTTGCCCACTTTATTGAACATAGACCATATACAATAGGCGGCAGATCCTATGCTGTATTACACCATTTGAGTAATTACGGAATGAGTGTAATCTGATAAAATAACCCATATGAAAACTCTATCACAAGATCATCATATTTGTAACTACAGACATGAAGTTATTCGTGAACCTTCACGCATCAGCCCAAATTAAAAATTGTAAAAAGTTGTGAAAAACTAGTCACACTTTCCACTATTCCATGTCCATCTAAAAAATCGTTCTTGATTAAAAATACTGGAAACTTTCCTTTACTCCTTTATGAAGTAGAAATATTTATTTATTTTAGCTGAGAAATATTGGAAAACCTTTTTTGAGCGTAACTGACATCTGCTCTACTATTAACATTTAAGTAACATAAAAATGCTTCTTTAACAATAGTTTTTTTATTGAGCGAAATTTTATTCTTTTGCATCTGAAATGAGGTTTTCTCCAAAGGTCTCAGTAACCCACTGCATGAAAGACAAAGTCAACGTGAAGTGCAGAGCTTCTGTTCGCCAGGGCGCGATAGCCATTTCTACAGTGCCCTTAGTTGCACTTGCCACTTGTAATATAAGTTATAAGCTCAGTCGATAAAGCTGTTTTGATTTATAACTTACAGTGAAGTAGTTGGGCAATTCCAATAATCTTGCGTATACTTGGCCTATTTTTTGTTTTGCACCCTAAATTTTTGGTTCCGTACGGCTATGTCTGGCAACACTCTTAACAGGGAAATATTTGTCATTCTTAATGTAATATCAGAAGTTCTGCTGTGATTATAAATTCAGTGAACACACTTTGGTAATTTGGATTCTCAAAACTGTCATATCAAAGAGTTGCAAAATAATTTTAGCTTAAAGTTCAAAATTGAAACTACTTCGGCCTTCAGTCGGGTCTCCAGTTCTCACGTTGTCAAGGCCTGTGTATATGGGTAGCTATGGTTCCATTCAAAGGCGTAGCCAGCACAAAATTTTGGGGGAGGTCGGAAATGAGTCACTGAAGACGGAGCACCACAGAGGGATCTAGGAGGCTCCTTCGGAAATTTTCGAAAATATCTTTTAATTGCGCATTCGGAGAGTACTTTCAGCTTAAATCAATCGTAAAACTTTGTCAAACGATGCTGTAAAACATGTGAAATTTTTGTTCAAAACATCTCAAAGGGGGCAATTGCCTTCTTGACTACGCCCCTGGTTCCATTCTGCCATCTTGAAAACCAGTGAGAGTGAAAGTGACAAAAGCATTTTCACTCGAAAGTTTGAAATTTGAATTATTGTCTTTTTAGTTTGTAATTTTCTTTTTCCAAGCATATGCCATTGGCGCAGACCAAAAAAAAACAATGGCAACATTTTTCTTGGAATCCATTGCGATCGAGTGTCACTTCAAAAAATTGCCCCCAACTATTCTTCGGATAGTGTAGCGTTGTGGCAATTAGTTTTCATTTGATGTCGTCTTACTTGATACACATGACCCGTCGAAGCAACCTCCAAAGAATCCTTGGAATGCACCGCGAAACGAAAGCCATCCAGGAGCGAAGGTACCGACCAGCGCAAGTAGGAATGCCAGAAAGGAAAGAACAACGGCTGCAGTCTTTTTGGAATCCATTACGTTTCACTTGTTGTTCACTGGAATATTAGTATGACCTGAAAACACAATTGATGCCAATGACGTGAATTTTTCACGTGATCTTCTACTCAGTTTAAACATTGGAAATGCTCTCAAAATATGCTCTGGGTTGTCGTTATCAAAACTAAAATTTTGGTCAACGCGACTAATGATCAGCCAAAGTGCTTTGTACATGACAACAACTTCTCATTCTCAGTTGAAATCATCAGATCAGACGCATTCTGCTTCTCGATTGTATCGATGGCCTAACAAGGCTACATAGCCGAGTGGGTGAGAACCCTGGAATGGCAATCGAAAGGACGCCGGTTTGACACCGCTCAAGAGCATGGGCTGTGTCTATGGCAGGACACTTGAAACCATGACTGAAGGTGGACACGAAGATTGGCTTTCTTGCCTTCACATCCACTTAATCTAAATCTTCAACTGGCAGGCGTAAGTCTGGATTCGACAGACAAACAAACAAAAGGCTTGTTTGTTTTACTTGTGGTAACCGGAAGTGTTTGGTATTCACTGAGAATGGCCACCCCTCAATTAACTTCAATCTTTAATGGCCAGAATGTTAAGAAATGAACTTGGCAACTTAAACTCTCTACACTAGAGTACAGCATGTTCAGACTAATAGTAGGCTAGTATTACGGTTTTATTTATTGCCAGCAAAGGTCAGCTCTATACAACAGCTAAAGGTCTTTTAGCCACAAGGTCCATTTTCAATTTTATATCAGGTTTACGATGTCATCACATTATTACCCGACTTATTCTCACTGAGTTATGCAAGAAAGAATACAATTGGTACCGTTTTTAATCCTTTTGGTATGACCAGACCTGGAATCGATCTCAGATCTACCAGCACCAGATCCGAAGGCGAAACGCTCCGATCGCTGAGCTGGTGGGCAGGGCCTGATTAAGGCTCACCGGGGCCCGAGGCACAGCTAAGTTTAGGGGCCCCTGTTGGCAATCGCTTTCAATGCAATACCATGTAGTCTCTGCGAATGATGAAATATGGGCTAACAAATAGTTCAAGCAAAACTATAACTTCATAAATATTAGTTTAGCCAATTTACCTACAACTTTCTAACAGGATGAACACTCTTATACTTGTTACAAAAATTGTTGGATGAAAAATCTCTATAACAGATTGGAAATTGAACTCATTTCAATTTCATACTGGAAACACTAGCAAAATATATGCTACATTTGAATTTGAACTAGCAGAGTTTATTAATTGATCCTTGAAACTAGTGCTGTGTTAAACCTTTTGTTGGCCCCGGGGCCAGAATAATTTTGGGCCCTCTATCGTCAAGCAGACCTATAATATTGTGTACATTTTCACTGCACCGACATGGAAATGTGGTTCATTTCAATAGACTTTCTCACCAGTTTAGAAAACAACACAAGTGTAAGTAACCACAAACACAGGTCTTTCATTTCTTAGCTACACCTTTGCTTGGAATGAAAGCCAAAAGTGTTAACAATTTCTAACAAAAAAAATACTGGCAATGGAACATATCGGTCACGACGCGGTAATACCATCGTACAAAATTTTGACTGTTTGAACTTTGCCGCCCGGTACTGCGCAGATAAAACCAAAACTGTAGAAATTATCAATTTCCATTCAGATTTGGTCATCTGGTAACATTATTGTTTTTCCCCATTTTTATTTTTTATCTGGCAACATTACTTGTTCTGTCAACCAAGGTAAAAACATTGTAATAATTGTAAACAAAAGTAGTGTAAAGCGTTTTGAGGATCAGGTGTTAAATTATTTTTATTCAACATTATTTCATTCCAAGGCAAAGCTTTTATAATTTTATGCAGGCATTCAACTCAAATTAAAGTTTTTAGAGTATGGTAGCCTAGGTTAGTGGCAAGAATAAACAGGTCCCTCGTGTTAAGAATGATTTTTGTTTTGTACCGTACAACATGTGATATGCCAGGCTTATAAGGTATTTGAAGATAAGAGCAATTTCATGTGCATATATTCAGAAAAAGTAAATACAGAAGAACGTTTCTGCTAAAAGTACAGGACAGGTTTTTCCTGCTCACAACACCACTAGTCAAGGATATTTATAAATGTTAAAAATGAAATGATAATTAAACTATCTGAAATACTATTTTGCTTACACCTAACAATTTTTTAAAACAAAACACTTTTATTGGTGAAAATAAATTGAATCTGTGAATTCACAAAGGGCCTAACCCCATTTTTTTTATTTTACTTTTTGTGCTTTCCGATTTCTTTCAATGAAAAGAAATTGAATATGTGAATTCAAAAAGGGCCTTCCAGTTTTTTTTTTTTTTTTATTTCACTATTTGTGCTTTCCGATTTCTTTCATTGTCTTCTAAACTAAATGATACTTAAAAAAACAGCCAGATTTTTCAAACACATCGGTAAACACATAAAAAATACCCTATCAATTTTTACATTGATTTTGAAATGGGCCCAACTACAGCAATTGCACTTAAACTTCTTTATAGTTTCTCCACAGAATCCTCACTGAGTGAACTTTTTAGGTATGATGCTTCTTACCAGTATGTTCAAGCATATATTATAACCATTATCGAAGTTTCACCACAAATGTAAATGACCAAAATAATCAAAACAGTTGTGCCAAAAACACTTTGTGACAATTGGGCCCTTTTTGAATTCATATATTCAATTGCTTAAAAAAGCCTTCGATAAAGTTCGTCACGAACAGCTTTTTGAGATGCTGAACAACATTAACGTTGATCACAAGGACCTGCGCATAATTAAGAATGTGTATTACCAACAACAAGCTGCAGTTCGCCTACCTGAAGGTCTGTCTAGATATTTTGAAATTCAACGTGGGGTCAGACAAGGCTGTGTGATGTCACCAGATCTGTTTAACTTGTATAGTGAAATGATTCTCAGAGAAATAGAAGGTATTGATGAGGGAGTTTTAGTGAACGGCATCTCATTAAACAATATTCGCTATGCTGATGACACTGTGCTCATAGCGACATCCCCGGATGGTTTACAAACACTAATTAACAAAACTTCAGACATCAGTGCAAAATATGGAATTGAAATTAATGACAAAAAAACAAAATGCATGACTATCTCCAAACAAAGTCCTGAACCCCACTTTGTACTTCACCAGGGAGGCAACACAATTGAACAAGTGTCTTCTTTCAACTATCTTGGTTCTCTCTTAACAGCGGACGCACGATGTAAGAAAGAGATACGAAGAAGAATAGGCCTAGCTAAAGACGCTTTTAATAGACTACGACCTATTCTATTGGATCGCAAGCTTTCTATTCTTCTGAAGGTGCGACTTCTCAAAGTGTTAGTGTGGTCTGTTCTCCAGTATGGTTGTGAAACATGGACTTTCAACACAGAAACTAGGCGTAACATTGAAGCAGCAGAAATGTGGTTTTACAGAAGAATGCTCAGGATTTCATATACTGATCACATCACAAATGCAGAAGTTTTGAACCAAGTACATCAAGATAAGGAACTATTGAACAACATAACTCAAAGGCAACTCAAATTTCTCGGTCATATTATCAGAAAGGAAGATTTCGAAAATCTCTGTCTAAGCGGCCGCCTTCTCGGGAAACGTGCTGGTGGCAGACAAAGAACAACATTTATATCCAATTTCAATACATCAATCAGCCAACCAAGAACACTTTGGGACACTGCGCGACAAAGGGAACACTGGAAAAATTTACGAACTGAGCATCTAGTTCATCAAAGGCCGCATCGGCTATGATACTGTTGATGATTCAATTGCATCAAACCTGTTATATGTTAAATACATTTCTGCAGATCATGTTACTAACGTTATCGCATTTTAACTTTGTTTTTAGAGATGTTTCGTTGTAGTTAGGGCCCAAATTTGTATAATAGAGCCCAAATTTGAGATGTTTTAGTATAATAAGGGCCTAAGTCATCTTCTTAATGGACAAGTACATGCAGTGAACTTTAGCAACTCAAAAAAAACTTTACTGAAACACAAAAATCTATTATTTGTGGGCCCCTAAGATGGTGGGCCCGAGGTCCGGGCCCCCTTTACATGGCACTGCTTGAAACCTATAAAAGTATTGACGCCTACAGTACTAAGGTAAAAAAATTGGGGGCCCCCAAAGCCAGGGGGCCTGAGGCCTGTGCCTCGTGTGCCTCATGGTTAATCGGGCCCTGCTGGTGGGCATGTTCAAACTGTGACTAGCAGTCAAGATTTGTACGAAGAAAGCATTCAAAGTTGAAATATGAGCAACAAGCTGGCACCAAGCGTGACGCGACAATTTATAAATTTACAGAAGCATTCAACTATCAGAAACTCCGCTTTGTTTATCTCGGTGACCGGCCCTGCGTCAGTGGTTCAAAGCCTTTACAATTACAAGTATGACAAACTGCCAGGATTAAGCTCTCAAAGAAGCTTTCCTAGTCCCAGGATCAAGATTCAATCATTCTGCAAGATGATTTTGCACTGGAGCAGTTGAGGGCGGTTGTTCAGACAATCATCGTGCGATCCTGCGTCATAAACCTCTACAACAGAGTTTTTTAAACTTTTGGGTTGTGCCTCCATTGGCGTCACTTATAAAACTTTGCGCTCCCTTTTTTTCGTTACGTTTAAACCAAAGTCAAATTGCATAAATTTTCCATGTTTTGGATTTTAAAAAAAATTTTAATTTCTATTTTCCATCAAACATAAATCAAAAGATTGAGTGGAGCACAATCTACTTTTCCTCGTATTGATGAGAAGGAGATGTGGCAGCGTTTTTGAAGCCAGCAGTTATACTCGTGGCTTAGTTGAAGACAATGCACATCGCATGTCAGGTCCACACTCCACAGTTAATTTCGAGTTTGTGTCTTGTTAAGTTGTGTCTTGTTAAGTTGTGTCTTGTTAAGTTGTGTCTTGTTAAGTTGTGTCTTGTTAAGTTGTGTCTTGTTAAGTTGTGTCTTGTTAAGTTGTGTCTTGTTAAGTTGTGTCTTGTTAGTTTATGTCACAGTTAAGTTTGTTTCGAGCTCGTTTCTTCACCACACATGCATTTGCAGAAAAGCCACTTTCACATAAATAATGTCACAAACAGCGATTGTTACCAAACAATACATTAAATGACAATAATCGCGAGAAACTATATTTCAAACTAGGTCACATTTCTAATCAAAGCCTACTACCATCGCACCCCCCCCCCCTTTGAAGAATCTTTACGCCCCTCAGTTTAAGAACCCCTGCCCTACAAGCATCCAAAACTACCGGAAATAACCTGTCAGAGGCTTTGTCAGTCCGATGATAAAGATTCAAAACCGACCAACAATAAGCCAGAATTGATACAAGTTAAAACCCATGGAGCAGCTTCGTTTGTCGGATTCAAATCCTCAATTACTTTGATATTTTCAATTTAAATCGAGCTTATTCTCAGGAGAAGAAAGTCGCTGCATAGATCTATCATAGCACCACGCCTATATGGTGATGGCACTAACCCAACACTGAGCCCTCGTATCAGTGAGCGATCATTTTAACACCGACTCGTGACTTCCTCATTTCATTCGCTTCTCAGACTTTTTTTCAGAATTTCACGACTTGCCAAGTCATGTGACGATCAATGACTTCAGTCGTTCATGTCATCTGTTGAATAATTCAACGAAACAGTGCGGGATGGCCACAGCAATGGTTTCATCAATTTGAGATCAACAACAGAAGCAGGTCTGTGCTCTAAACGAAAGCCTTTGCTCGTCTTGTCTGCTCTGCGTGTTCTAACAAATTATTTTCTCGTGTTTTTTTTCTGATTTGGCTTGTGGTCTGTTCCTTCTCTTTATTGATTCTTGTATTTTGTTGGTTGTTTTTTATATCGAAAGTTCGTTGTTCAGAGGAATTCCTTGCAATGCCGGTAGGCTAAAGCAAAATTCAATAACTGTCATATTTTTATTCTTCAGATAGTGAACGCTTTCGTTCCACATATTGAGGACACAATGTGGCGTCAAAAACGTCCGATCTTTGTCTTTGTTTGTTTTTTTGTTGCTTAGAAAAATGTATCCCTCTCTTCGATAACTTAGTTGGTTCTGTGTACGTACGACTTCTGTTCGTACGACTTTGTAAACAAAGAAACTTCAGTCAGGTGGCGCTGGTTCGACTCTCGAGGGTAGGCACTTTAACATGCAGATACCCAATCCAACCACGAACCATTAACCAATCAGAAGCTACGCTGTTCATGACGTCATCAAGGTTGCGCTTAAGAAGAACAGAGGAAAAACGCAAATTCTAGTTAAATCAGCAAACAAGAATTAAGCAATAAAATCAAGAATACATTTCAAAAAAAAAAATTACCGCCATCTGCCGGCAGGGTTTCAACATGGTCCCCTTTCTTAGGTAACCACTAGAGGGAGTATTGTGAACATCTGAGGTCACAACAAAAAGCCTCTTTCAACTGAGAGCACGAAGCGCCAAACAAACCAATGCAGCCATAAAGCGCAGCAAGTAGCATCTAAGAATGGAGAGTTAGCTTTCTCTAACATTCCCAATTATCACGTAATACACGTCTCGACGCTCCCATTGTCGTGCTGTGGTTGGTTCATCAAAAAAACAAAACCGGCAAGTCAAGCTACGAACAATGCAGCAGCCACACTTTATAGCGTTGCTGTCAGCTCGTTTACAAGTCGGTTCATGTTAATTGAGGCTTTTGTAGCATCCGGTAGAGGCAATACATTGTAATTTTTGCAGATTAAATTACAATCACTAAAATTAAATCACAACAATACTTAACATCTCTTCAGGTATTAGGCCTACCGATTTATTACTTTTGAATATTTTTCAGGACCTTCTGATGACCTTCTGATCCCCTTTTAGGGTGAAACGAGCTGCAGGAGTTTTAGAAAGTAATAACTACAGTTGATGTAATTAGATTTAATTTGCTTTGTTTGACACTGAGCACTTTTTGTAGTGAGTTATTAATTGTTTAATCTGGTAAATAAATTATTTATTGGTTATTTTTCTTTTAAAATTTTGAATACATTCAAAGAAAACTATGCAACAAAACTTATATTTACACCTTCGTTTGTGCAAGCATCAGTACTTCCAGTGTGATTACATCCAAATAGTTACCACACGCCAGTACATTGTTCTTCATTGTTTATTGCTCACACATAGTCATTGTTGTCACGTGCCGTCCCTACGCGGAAGGTTGCCTGTCAATTGTTTCCACACCGTCCACATGTCACGTCCTCCGCTATTCTTTTTGCTTCTCCGATGCTGTGCAAGTCAGCCCACTGTTTTACACCGTTTCTCCAAAGTTTACACACATTCTACAAAGCCTGCTGTGTTTTTACAAGGCTTATATTAAATCAAAGACAGAATATGGCAAAATAAGTCGATGTGAACAGTGCCGGTCTTAGGGTATTTTGGGCCCTGTGCGGAATATGCTTTGCCCGCCCCAATGACAATGATCCAATTCAGTAGCGTAGCTATGTACTTTGAAAGGGGCGCTGGTGGCGGCGTGACAACCAGCGGCGGGGGGTCTGGGGTGCCTCCCCCAGAAAATGTTGAAAAATTATTTTGAGTTTGGGTCATTCTGAGAGCATGTTCAACAAAATTGTGGGTATGAATATTCCTGTAAAATGGTGCTGTCCGATGGCATAGCAAAAGGATAAGATCATGCTTTCTATGGCATTTTTCGGAAATAAAGCTATGTCTCTATTTTGAGTCTGGATGCAACCTATTTCGTCCCCTGAAAAATTTGTACCCTGAAAAGGTAGTAACAAAATTAAATTTCGACCTATTTCGTCCCCTGAAAAAATCGAGAAATTTTGAAATGTTTGCGGCAACTCCGATCTGCGACTTCGGCTATGTCGTTTTTTTTTTCTCGATCTTTTCAGGGTACGAAATGTTCAGGTGACGAAATAGGTGGTGGAATTCGTTGAGTCTCTATGTTTTCTTGTTGCTAATTCCTTTGTTGAATTCACTTGTTGAATTTTTTCATTGAAAATGACAAACTTACTGCATTTTCTGAGTAAATTGCGGGCCCCCTAATTTGCGGGCCCTGTGCGATCGCACGGTTTGCACATCCCAAAGACCGGCACTGATGTGAAGTACTGTAGTCGATTGCACTACAGCAGTAGACTCACCTAAAGTGATGTTAAACGCCGCACAATTTATACCGAGAAAAGAACGAAAGAATATAATTGGGGTGAAGAGTACAAAGTGCTGATGTGATTGGAACTATGTGCGAGCAATCAAACGGGATGTATGTACCCTGTAGACAAAAATGTTACGTTTAACTAATGAAAGACTGGAACAAAGCCGACATGAGCTACCACATATCGCGGAGAAAACGGGATTTGGAAAGTACAATATAATTTATTGTTGCAATGACTCAAGTATTTGATTTGCAATTTAGAATTATCAATAAAGAGAGGTAACAATATCAGGCCGTGCCAATAAGTGACTCGATTTCAATTTCCATCAAAGAAAATTTAAGATATTTCATAATTTCGTTGAAGCGATTGGTTCCTGTTGGGCAGATGATCAATTTTATTGAACCGAAACTGTAGCACCAGGAGATTCCCCGATATGAGGAACCGAAGATAGGTCGAGTCGAACAATTTGTTGCCTTTTGAAGATTTCGAATCATTTTTGTGGAAATTTTATAATCTCAAAACAAAAAAGAATCTATCATTCTATTTTATGCCTAACTGATGTTGGTTGTCTGTTTTTACACCATTACAAAGCTGCTTGAATCTTCTCAGTAGCAACTTGGGGGTTTCAATGAAAACAAAAACATGAAATTGTCAAATTTCTCAAGATCTTTTTTGTTATGACAGTTTTAATCCTAATATTCAAACTCTAGCGAAGAGTTGACCAGGTGTTCTGGTCAATAGAAATTCTGCACTTTACATTGACTCTGGTGTTGCTACAAAATCCCCCTTTGTATAATGTCTACTTTCAGATGCAACAAAATAAATCTTCTGACTTAAAAAGTGTATTTTCTCTGTCCGGTTGCTTTTCAAGTAGGCTAGGCTGCTACGGGAATTGCAGAGCTGATATCAACTTTTTTTATCAAAGAATTTTCAGTGTTAACGAAATAAAATGAAAAATCCACATATTATTTTTGTGCAACTTATAATTTTTTTAACTTTTGCATTTTTTAATTAGCAACCTTTGCCCTATAGATTTCATCTAAGTTGGCAACTTTTTGAACAACAAAAGAGAAATACCCGTTGCCTTTTGTCTTTCTACGGCTTGGCTATATCTTGAACACGGTAACTAGCCTATAACAGCAATTAGATAAAACTTTTAACCACATTTTTTTCGCTGCTTCGAAACGATGGAATCGGTTTCCTTGATCTCATATTCTGTACGACAAACCAATACAAGGCACAACGCCCGATGTTTTTCAAAATTTTATATAAACTTGAAATGAAATATAAACAGCGGTCGATTATAAATTTTTGCGCTTTTCTGTCAACTTTAATCTTCATGTCATGCAAACTTCATTTGTAATTCAACAAATTTAAACAAGTTTTCAATAAAAACCACATTCGACCATTCAGAAACTGTCTTTGCAACGAGTGTCATCCTGACGTCATCAAACATTCTTAGCCACTCGTATCGCCAAGCCCCCCCCTACAATCCCGAAGACCACAGCGACCCAAGCGAATCCGAAGCTGACGCTGTACATCGCGCTCCTACCAAGCGTAGTCTCCTCTGCAAAGATCGCGGCTCCGATGAGGATGCAGAGACCTGAAAAGTAATTATCATCAACTATTATCACTTTCAGTAATTATCCTTATTATTATTTATTTTCAATATCACTCTATACATCTTGTGATTGTTCAGCTTAATCTGCACCAGTAGAACTTTATGTTATTCAATAAATGCCTGGAATACAGATTCATTCAGTTTTTCGCCAATTATCAACAACTATCCTTATCGATTATTGCCATCAACAATTGCAGCTATTAACCATTATTATCATTAACAATCAACCACCGTGAATAGGAGCCTCATTGGGGCCCAACTCAAATCGACCCGATCGAAAAGGCAATCTGGTGGCCTCAATCAAGCTGGTAGTCCCATTAAAAGAAGGAGGGGGGAGGAGGGTTGTACAAACAATTAAATTTATGGTCGGTCCAACAGATTGAGCGGGTATTCTCCATTTTTATTCTATTTTGCATTTCATCAAAGTACAAACTAAATCTTTATTGCGACTTCTTGGTTCATTTCACAATCATCTTATGAACATGGCGACCTAGTATACACACGGCCTTGTCAGCGTGCGAAGCTGTAATAATGATTGGGGGCCGACGTAACCAAACCCAAAAAGAATTTGTTTATGCCTTAACCTTAAAACTTCTTGGTTAATTTTGAATTATTCTGATCAGCCAAATTATTATTTCGTTTTTCTTCTACTATACTGTAAATATACTGTATACTTTACCATGTGCGTTTGGGTGGATTTTATTCTGACAATAGCTCCTGAAGAGAGTCAAACAAAAACCTGCAGCTTCGAGATATGAGCAACCTTTTACTTATTATTTGAATGTTACAAAACACTTTTGTTATACAAAACACTTTTGTTACTTTTGTTATAAAACAAAAGTAGCTCAAAATTACACAAAATATACACAAAGAATATTTCTCAACTGCTACTCAAATTATCAACTTATGTTGGCGATTCTAACTGCTATCAAGCGTAACAGATCGGCTTCCAGTTGTTGTTATACTGTAGGTTATATTATGCTGGCAAAATCTGTGTATAATTTATAGATCGCTATATGTTTATGACACCGTTTTGAAAGTAACCAAGATGTTATCAACCGCGTAGAAATCGTGCCTCATATCTCACCTCCCAGGATGTTCAGGATTCCTCCCCGCTTTAGTGAGGTCAAATTGGAGCCCATGCCTCCGGTTGAAACCATGATTGCTCCAAATAGGAGGGCAATGGTTCCTATGATCATGAAGGCTCCTGAAGCTTGGGTACCGACCGTCGCATCTAATATACTTCTATCTGGAAAAAAAGCGGAATAAGAAGATGGAAAAGAAGCTCCATGAAGTATTGCTTTTGTGGTAGTTAGTAGATGAAGTTTGGCTTCAACCATGGGATTTCTTTACATATCCGGCATTGCAAAGTGCAACAAGACATTAATAATCTGTTAGTGGAACCCTGTAGGCCTATATTTTGTTCAATACAGGTTGCAGTTTATCAAAGATTTCATTTAATTGTGTTAAAAGTAAATAGAAATAAAGAAAAAAATAGATGAATAGCGTCCATGTTCTTGAGCAACCTTTATGACATCATATTTACCTGAGACACACGTCCCACGATAGCAAACTCCAAAGAACCCATAATAAGCATCCCCGATTGAGATCCAGGCCGGAGCGAATGTGGCGACGATCGCGAAAACAAAGGCGAGGATGCAAAGAGTTATGGCGCCAACTTTTGAAGCATCCATTGTTTAGCAAAGTGCTTAGAACTAATGGAAATTAAATTGTAAGCGTCGTAGGGAACCTGAGCAATGAAAACATTACGTAGATGTCTTGTAACGCGAGAAAGTTGCAATAAGTTGCTTCGGAACCTCATATAGTTCCTACAGATGCAAAACAGAAATTGACAATTGGTCGAGCAGCAGGGAACCTTCAAGCTCTCAGCTAAATCAACTATTTTGTATAACAAGAATTATTAGTTAAGTTCACAAGAAACGTATCATATTAAGTTAGGTTGTGGTAGATGTTATTAATTTGTGTAATAATGTATGTATTGTGTATTCTTATTATATGCGGCATGTATTATTTATACCATTATTATGTATTTACGTAAGTATTAATTATTACTTAAATGTAGTAGCAACAGAGGACATCAGTGCAATAGGGAGGGCGCGAAATGTTAAGCCTATTTAATATAAGAACAAAATTGTCGGGACGCTCCGTTAATATTTTGCAAGTTGTTTTTACTTCAAAATGAAAGATTCTGCAGCTTACCATGCCAATAAAACTAAAAAACTATTTCTATTTGAATGAAACTTGTTATACAAACTGCCTAACTTAGCTTGATAACGAGAATATCATTTAAATATCATCAGCATGAAATTTATTACAGCTAAAATAAGTGCTCCAGTCTATTTAATAATATCTTTCATTGTGATTTATATTTGTAAATAGTTTTAATTAAATGCTCTGATGTTTGAAAGTTTAAGGTAAAAGTGCAACAACTTGTCAATGTCTGTTACTTTCTTTGGTTTCTCGATGGAAAATCTAACCACATTTTTGTATCTTCGAAATACCTAACCCTTGTTCCTGGGGATGAGACCAGATGTTTTCTATCGACCGCCCTGACCTGCTCCCTGCACGTGGCGGCGATAGGGATGGGCTCAGGTCTGGTTCGGCATTATATGGAGCAGGTTAATTATTAAAAGGTGCGAGGACGAATTGCTTTAAGAAGAGAAATCCCTGTTGACTATCTTTCCTGTAGCAAAGGCGTAAACCGAAATATATAATTAATCAAGTAGTAACTTGAGTTACATGTGCAAATATAGATTTTCGTGATTACATAAAACAAACAAGTCATGTTTAGGGACGTTGCCGATGTTGTTGAACTTTCATACTGATTTGTGTAATGACGTCATAATTGTCTACCGTTAGATTGAACTACTCACATGACCACAACTTCCAAGTTTCCTTATTGTCTTGTCGCTGCTACCGGCTCTACATCGCGGCATTGCGCTCCGGGAGAGCACAGGGAAGGTGATTGATGACGTGCTTCCCAAGCAAGGTGATTCCACAACATCTTCTTTATAGATTCCAAGTTCCTCGCCAAGGAAACTGCGGAGATATCGATGCTTGTTGTGAAACAAAATGATCTTTAATTTAAAAATTGAAACAATAACAGTTTGTCGACAAACGTTCACACCTATGTTGCTTCCCTATGAACTTGCTTTGATCATTCAATTCTTCAGCCACATCTCATAATGCTGTTCAAATTATAGCTGCCATGCAATGTGGTATCGTTTCAACGTTGGTCACTCAGAACAGCACAAAATTAATCAAAAAGTTGACAAGCTTTGTAAAGGTTAAAATGTGCATTACTTTTCGTTGGGGTGGTAAGGTAGGGGTTCGTTAAAGTGAATGGCCATATCCAGTGTTGTACGCGTCATTAAAATAATTTGACGGCGTCAGTGTCAGCGCGAATTGCCTAAAAACTTTGCGGCGTAAAGGACTGCGTAAGCTCTTAAAGAAATTGACGGCGTCAGCGTCAGCGCTAATTTCTAGCGCTATTTTTTGCCAGCGTCTCATAAAACGAAAATATTTCAACCAAGTTCAGGCTAACAATAGCTATAAATAAAGAGCAGGTATTATGTTTTGAGACTGTATTGTAATTAGCTGCTCAGCCTATTAGTTATTTCCTTGCAGAAAAACAAGCATTTTAAAACGTTTGTCTGACAATCTGCTGCGTTTGAGACGCATATTCAGGGGCGCCAGAGCAATTTTTGACTGGATGGGCACTGGGCAGGAGTATAAAAAAAGGGCACTTTTGTTGCTGAAAGGCCAATTTTTTTTGTAAGTTTTAAGATAAGATATAGCGATAATGCTCATCTATCAGCTCATTATCGAGTAATGATACAAGTGTCCGCTATACAAAGAACAATGGCACGGAAGGGCATCATGCTATTTTACAATGATGTAATATAACTTACTGTGATGGAGAATTTTGTGTCAAGAATATTATTTTGAGGCAAAAATAGAATATTATAATTAGGCTAAAAGCGGATAGCATAAATTTTTATATTGCAAAGTGTGCAATAGCTTACATGACCTTAAAATGGCACCATTGCCCCCTCTTCCCTCCCCATCCACAGAAATTTGAGGGCAGGGGGGCATCCGCTCCCCCTGCTCCCCCACGCTTCCGGCGCCCCTACGCATATTGTCATTTCCAAGTGAAAACATGCGTTCCACAGCAGCGCTGGTTGGTATTGGTGTGTTGTATTTCAAAAACAAGTTGAAAGCGTTTAGTCGGAAAGGTATCACTGTTCCAAGCGTGCTGTGATAGTTTAGCATGTATACATCTTTTAACGAGGTCCACTGCACCAACATCGCTCTTTTCAGGGGCATAGAGCCGTCATCTCCGAGATAACACGGTGGTGACGATAGAGCTCTTGAAATAAAGTATATTCAACGTCCGCGATGCCATTCATAGATTTTTTGCATTTTGTCTCTGATCTCTCGTTCTCAATACATGGGTGATCACCATTTGGCGAACTTCTTCTGCATGTATTCCAGGGAGCCATTCCAACCAACGCAAAAGCCTTTAATTTAGATGAGTCGCGCTGGCCAGAATACATTGTGAAACTCTTATTGTGAAACGAGATTTTCCATGAAAACAAAAAATGACGCTTAGCGCTTGACGCTTAAAATCGGCAAAATAGTTGACGGCGCTATCACTTCCGTCAAATGAAAAATAAACTGACGGCGCTAGCCTCAGTGTCAACAAAAAGTTGACGCCGTCAAATTGACGGCGTCAACGTACAACACTGGCCATATCCAGCACAACTACAAATTAAAAATGCATCGTGTAGGCTACTACAAGTTTGTATAGCCAACTATATTGTATTTTTAAAGTTTGCTACATCCCGTACAAAAACTTTTATCACAAATTCGTTCCTTTTCTCTTGTTTCCTGCCAATATTCTATCGAAAAAAAGTGACCACGTACAAACATCGAACGTTGATGAGAAAGATACCTGACTTTTAACAAATGTAACCTCTGTGCTGTGTGCAGTGACATTTGGAGCCGAAATATATTCTAAGTTATTTTATGAGATCATTACGGCTAAGTTCAGTTCAGTTGTTTTTATTTCTGACCATCACAGCAAAAACAATACACGTCAACATAGCAAAGGTCTAGAAAAAGGTAGAAGCGACAAAACGCGAACGTTAAAACGTGCTTGTGACCGAAATAAGTTATTGAGTTGAAAGAAATTTGGCACGGTCGCAACACCTTCAGAAAAATTTAAAATAGAGAGGGAAATCACAAAAAAGAAAAAGTTACAAACAAAAATGAAGACAACATATAAGTTATTCAGGTAATAGCTTTATTAGCCCATATAGCTTAAGCTGATATTTTCAAAATTTGTATAAATAGACGCTTGTTATGAAGATCGGCCACGGTGCGTTATCAAGAGTGCTGATGGTCGTGAAGGGAACAAGTCTTGACGCGTTAAGCTCATAGCAAAGAAGAGCAATACAGGCAAAGAAAACCCCACAAAGAAATCCTACCACGGGCAAAGCCATTTCAAGCTCAACGCACCAGGCCTTGCACGACTCACAAAATAGTTACAACTTGACGATACGAAGCAATGACAAAAACAAATTAAACAAACAAGCAAAAAACAACATCATCATCTTGCAGAAATCCGATTAAACCCAGAGAAGTTATGTCTTGAAGATATCAAGCGTGCTTTGATATAAAGTTGCATTGATAAAGCGATAATTTTAGACCCCAGTCAGCTAAACACATCACCTCCACAGCAATCCAACGTCAGCAAACGTTGGATCAACGCAAAAATGACAGGTCTCGCTAGCTGGGATGTAGTAGTGGCATGTCACAGTGATATGATAAATTTTAGTTACCGTATGTTTTACGCCTCTCGTCAAATGGCATCTGGAGGTCACGCTGCTGTGTTGCTTAAACGAAACTTGGTTAAACTTAAAGAAAACATTTTTTCGATTGTTAGCTGAACAAACACTTGGGTGGTCGCCGTATGTCACAAGTTGACACGTCACATTCATCCGTTGTGATTTCATAAAAGAATAATTAACAAGCCCAGTGATCACATGACCTGGAGACAACATACAGCGTCATTGGAACTGAGAAAATCATGGAGGGGAGGTTGTAACGATAATTGAAAAAAATCCCGTTCATTGTTTGTTGATCGTTGAACATGTGACAATGGCGTCGTTACCAGCGACATGCGGCGTTCCTGGTTTGTAGCTGATTAATAAATATTCCAATTTGGGTAGAGAGGTAACTTTTTTCAGTCAATAAATGAATAATCGCTTAAATCGTGTTTATAATTTTCAACGAATCAAAGCAAACATTGTGAGACTCTTTTACATTTGTTTGAAAATTAATTTGCAATTATCGCGTCTATCGGTTCAGTTCAGGCGGTTTGCTCAAATCGGGTCCTAAATTATCAAAAATGAAGAACACCGATTGTTTGAACGGAGCAGATTGTTACTACATAGTTAAGTTATTGTGTACCGGCAGTGGCGCCGCCAGACCTTCAACATTGGGGGAGGGAGGCAAAATATTGACAGTGCAAGACAGTAGTGTAGTCAGGAATTTTAAAAGGGGGGGTTTTAACGGCCGGCGGGCGAAGCCCGATGGCGTGTTCGCCGAAGGGACACTTAACAGCGGAGGGTCTGGGGGACCTCCCCCAGAAAATTTTGAAAAATTACTTTCAGTTTGGTGCATTCTGAGAGCATTTTCAACAAAAACGTGGGTATGAATATTCCTGTAAAATGGTGCTGTCAGGTGGCATAGCAAAAGGATAAGGTCATGTTTTCTTCGGCATTTTTCGGAAATAAAGCCAAGTCTCTATGGTTTCTTGTTGCTAATTCCTGGCTGAGATGTTTGAATGTTTGGTGTTGGCAAAACTCGCTCTTTTAATGCAGTTTTTGATTGATTGATTGATTGAATCTTTATCCTCGGACTGGGAAAGCTTCTTGCAGAGCTTAATCCTGGCAGTTTCGCATACTTGTGGAGGCTTTGAACCAATGATGGTCACCGAGTTTCGTTTACAATTAGGCAAACTTTGTTTTAGAGACATAGGTTGATTGCTTTTTTTTTCGAGATTATTACAGTTTTTAAGTTAATTATTATTACAGTATCAACAAGCTTCACTGAAACTGAAAGTAAAAATAATCAATTAAAACGCCAACCCCAGCCAGCTAAATCTGCTGATTTCAAATCGATTCAACGTTGTAGGGCGTTGAATCGATTTAAAAAATGCACAATCTTGCTCGCGGGGACGCAAATCTTCCAATTTAAAGGCAGTAAGCAATTCAATATCCTCTGAAATAAAAGAATGAGAAAAGTATTTTACTACAAGTGAAATGTATTTTAACGTCTAATAAACGCAGGAACATGTTGACTTTAGCTGCATTATTTCGTCATACTGCAGTTTTGCATCTTAATATGTATATAATATAATTGTTCGCTCATTTTGTGTTTTAAACTTTATCGTCATTATATTGCGCATGAAATTTTCGTGGATAGGATAAAGAAACATTAAGAATAAAAATCATTTAACACCGGTGGAGCATAATTGCAATTTAATAGAATAAACTTTAACTAATACTAACAGAACTATAACATATACCAAGCTGTTTAAAACTCGACAGGGAAAGCAAAATGTGGCATCCTTAGCTTCTGAATACTCCAGCCAGAGATAGTCATCAAACCACTGGTTACTTACTGTATTACTTTAGTAGACTTCGTTGAGTTAAATCTACATTATATCCTTGAAACATTGAATGACCTACTGCTGTATGCACTGCCACCACTTAAGAACCAAGCAAGAGCCAATGTGCTGAACAGCCGGTAACAATTGTGACAGGCAGCAGGAGAAGTACGTGAATAGAATCACAAAATCGTAATAATAACAGCAGCAAGAAGAGCAAGTTTAAAATTAAAGAGAAAGCTTCCCCCCCCCTCCCCCGCAACTTGAGTTGACTTCAGGTTGGGATCCAAATATTAAAAAACTAATAACATTATGTATTACTATAAAAAAATTGAAAAGATTATGCCCAAAACATTGGGGGGGGGCAGCTGCCCCGCCTTCCCCCCCTCTGCCAGCGCCACTGTGTACCGGTGTTTTATGGCGAGAGCCGACTTGCGAAAAGATTGAATCTCATCTCTGCTCCCATAGAAACTGCGATAACACCGGATAAAAACTGGTTTCTAGAATGTTAGGCATGTTTCGGAATATATTCGGGTGTTCATTCTCAAAAAAGTTATTCGCTCGATTTTTTGAGATGTGATGTACGCCCCTCCTCCTGTGACACTAAATTCTGCCCAGATTTTACATCCCTCAACAAGATCGGAGAATGAGTGTAAACTTTTTTAAGGTACGATATGTTGTTTTCAAAACCTTAACATAATTGCATATAGTTTCAACAACTCAAAGTAACTTATGTCATAAACTCAACAAAATACTATACGAATACTATAAATACTATACTGTATACTATACAAATATCAGTTTTATAAAGTCTATACATCATCAAGGAATTCTCTTTTTGGGATTTTTTTCAAATGTACATTCAAGGCAATTACTTTGTTTGCCAAGGACAAGCACAATCGTTTTAATATGAAAACCCGCATGGCGACTGTTCGGTCTGTCTGTAGAAATCTTTAATGCAAAAGCAATCAACAGCAACAAGAGAATAAAATGAGTCTACTCTGACTTAGAATTGACAAGAGATCTCCTTCCTCATTCAAATGAAGCTGTTCTTTAACAACCTGTAAGAAAAATCAAACGTGATGACCAAATTATTTCTTTGAATTTGAAAGTGCAGAAGGGGTAGTTCTAAATATACAATTGAGAGGTTTCGGCCATCTAACATGCATAAAAAAGAAAATAAATTAATAAAGTCATTTTTGGAGAAGTTAGTAAGTTGCACCAAACCATGATCACTGATGGAAAATGTGATTAGAACTGATAATGATCAACTTTCTTCTTGGAAGTCAATACGGATGCACAATAATTTATTCCTTCTCTGTTTGTAAGGGAACAAAAGATAGTTATAGTAAGGAAATGTAAACTAACACAATTGATAAGCATAACACGTAAGCTTATTACAGATACTCACTTGAGTAAGGCCACATTACTTTACCTATAAAATTTGTAAAGCCTACTGGGTAATGGTAACCTAATTGCTTTTTTGTGTTTTCTCTATAGCCTAGATCCCTAGAATACTCTACTGATGTAGTCATTTGTTAAATTATTAGCTTAAAAATGCGGAGTTATTCTGACAAATCATTCTTGCCATTAAATTATTTTTCAACATCTCCCAGTTTAGGTATTTTGTATGGGCTACTGCTGCATTTGTTGTAGCGTCGTATTTTATATGAAAATAACATATTTCCATGAATGTAAAATATTCCATCATTTCAAAATCAACAGTTGTAAGAATGTAAATTAGCCTACACAGCTTTTGTAATTACTTGCACCCCCAGCGAATAACTGTAGACCTGCAAAAAGTGAAACAATGTTGCGCGTTTTTGAAAGTATGTAGGCAACGACAAAATTTGGTTAAATTTTGTTCGCCCGTCCAAAATGTTTTAGTCTCCTACGGGCTACGTCAATTTTCCATAAACCATAACATTCGAAATTTTACTCATTATTTAATAAACACGTTTGTTATAAGCTATAACCAGCCAATGTTTACTAGCACAACACTAAAAAGAATAAAACTAACAGGCAGAAGTGAAGACATTTGCGCAATTAGGCCCAAGATTCTTGATTTCGCTTTTCACAAAGCGGTTTTGGAAGAATAAATATTGAACTTAATCTACAGCTTCTACTGTAACCTTCGGTTGTAAAGATGACTTAGGCCTTTGTACGTAATAATGTGGCGTAGGCTATGTATCAACATATACAGTGGAGCAGGTAAATAAATTTTATGAGAGGAGAGGTTATAAAAGGCGTGAAGCAGCAGTAAAAATAACTATGGTAACCAAGTTTAAAGGAAGAAACATAACTGGGCTTATTGAACCTTTCAAAATAAAAGAAAGTGTAAAACCCCAAAGAACTATACGGACATCAATGGAATAAACTTTGGGACGTTTTCGATACAACGTTGTTCTGCCATCGGGATTGTCCATCTGCAATGTGCATACAAAAGTGGCAATATGAAAGTTCAATTTTTAATTTGATTATTCATTCATTGAGTTTGCGCATTTTTTGTGTAATTTTGACGATGACTGTGCATAGTCAATTTGTAAACTGAATTCTATATTATTGTCAATTTCTATATATGCATATTGCAGAATTATTGCAGATATAAATTAGATTATTCTTAATTAGGACACAATGCTGTGTTGAAAACGTTGAAATTTTATTTTATTTATTTCACGTCCGTAAAATTTTTTGCGTGAACAAAATTGACATTATTTTAAATCAGTGCTTTTCAATCTTAAAAACAACGGTACCCACTTTTTTATTTTGTAAAATTTTCATCCACACTAACCATAATTAATTTGCAGCCATTTGTTTCCCTGTTTGTGGGGTAATAATGGGACGGATTCTCAATAAGTTTTTAATCAGTTGATCTTTGAATCAATGGCTCAAGTTGCAATGGATTGATCTGAATCCAATTCTGATTTACTTCACCTGCCACTGCTCTTAGCTAAGACATGTGAAGGAAATTAGCAGCAACAACAAACGTATTATCATAGGCTACATAACAATCAGCAATTTTTTGTTTATTCTCTAAGTTTAATGACTAATTTGCTGCTAAATATATCTAAAAATTTCAGACCAGTTAGGCACAACTGCTTGCTCTAAAGCCTCCGGCACTAGGCTATTCAGCGTCTAATTAGGAAAACAATTATTTTTTCTCATTTTGATATCAACTATAGTGCAATAAACGCCTTTTCAGCTGAGTGGGTAGTAAGATTTTGCAAAGAACTTTGAGTACTTGGACTGCAAGGTCTCTTTAAATCTATCAAGAGCTCCCACCCAAATTAAGCGTGTTCCACGACCACGATTAAACACGTCATTAGTTACTTGGACCGACCTCGCAACCGAGGCGCAAAACAGCCACACGCTCTTTTCTACTGTAAACTTGAACAAGCAGTGCAGTTCTAGATTATAAACCGTTGGAAAGATTGGAGGAGGAAACGGGGACGTCCAAAAAGAAGATGGAAAGATTGAGACAAAGTTGGACTGAAGGAAGAAGACGCGACGGACAGAACGAGATGGAGGATGGGAGTGAAGGAGATCTTTATAAGGAAAGAATCGTCCACCCCCACTAGTGGGGACGTAACTGAATTTGGATGATAATAAAAACCGCAACCAAAAAGCAAAATTAGTCCAAAAACCCGCATCTGCTGATTTTTTCCAATGGTTCCGATTCAAACCAGCCTAATTTGGTCCACCAACCTCATTCGGGAACTACAGGATCGACCATGAGAGCCAAACATCCACTATACGTTGCTCATCCACACGCTGAGGTGGAGCTAGTACAAAGTTTCGGGGAGAGGCCAATAATTAATATGTACATACCAGTGTTGAGCCCCGGAGGCATATTTACAAAAGGTTCCCTATTTTGTGCCCATCTCGAAAACTGACCAATCAGATGCCGTATCGCTTTCTTACGTCATTGCGTCATTTACGTTTTCTTTCTTTGGTCTTCTGCTAGTAATGTCTGGTTCAGGAGCAGGCTGGTAGGTTAAGTTCGCAAGTTAGTCAGTTAAGCGAAGTGTAGTGATGCATGTACAATTGAAATGAAAGAAATGTTTCGCAAGTTAGTCAGTTAATTGAAATGAATGAAAGCGCGCATAAAATAATTATCAATGGAAAATGAGTTAGTCAGTTAACTGTAGCCTAGGTACTGGTGCATGTAAAATTGAGCCTGACAAATTGGTAATGTTAATTTTTTTGGTAGCCTAACCTAGGCAATTGCTGGCATCATGGCTTCTCAGGTAGCCTACCACCTGTGCAATTGGTACTGGTAAAACGGTTAAAACGTTGCGAACTTGAGAAAGCCTGTGCAATTAATATCTTTCTCCAAGCTGGCTAATAAAACCACAGATAGGCTAGGCTGGGCTCTATTGGTGAGTGCAAAAGGGCTCCAATTGTGGCAGGTGGAAAAAAGGTTTTGAGGGTATAGTGGTAACAGTGCTAGTTTTAAGATTGAAACATTATGCTGATGTGATGATACAAGTTATTGATAGCTAGCTGTTTAGCTATAGTTAGTTTAGCTACAGTTACGTATTACTTGTTGATAGCTATAGTAAGACCATTGAAGTTATTTACTGGAATCGGGGATATAGTGAGCTCGGGATATGAAGTCACGTGACCTCGCGAGACACACATACTGCGCACAGTAGTGTCACTGTTTGGCAAGTATTCAAAGTTTAAACAGCGCTGTTGGTGATTAAGCTGCACGTTAAAGACTAGTTAGTAATGAAGTTAAATTGGTACGGGCCCGAGAAATCCTGTCAACGGCCCTGGCTAACTAATTTGTAAATTATTAAGTCAAAATTTCAAGTTTTTATGTCAAAAAATTGGTTGCCCTAATAAGCAACATTGTTTGAGTAAAATGAGTATCCTAGTGAGAGCATCATCTTGATTCTTGGGTTATTGTTTTTTAAGAAAGGAGGAATGTTTTAACTCAAGCCTAATAAACTTAGTTTAAAGTAAACGCAACAAGAAAATCACTTTTTGTCCAATGACTAATTATATCTACTTCAGTGAAATGTTTGCAGCATATATGGGAATGAGATGTAGGGGTGAAATGCTTTCTTTTTGTCCGATAGTCCCAATCTAAAATTGCACATAAAATGTATTGTAAGAATTGGATAATCATCACGGTTCATTTACTTTCATTACTGCACATTGTATATTCAGTGACTATTTGATATAGTGACTATTTGATATATATAGCCTCCCACAGCACAAGCCTAGCGATTAGCCTGCCAGACAGTAGAGCCGACACAAACAGCGAGCAAACTAAGGTTGCCAGATGTTTTCAAAATTTATAGCCCAATTGCTACTGAAAAGTAGCCCAGTCGTCGAAAGTGATGAAACAAGTACAGAATCGTTGGAACGCCTGGTTAATTTAATCAAAAAATAAAGAGCCCAAAATGTAGATACCAAACTCATGTTCAGCAAACAAACGTTTCGAAAACTATACTGTCTTCATCTTCAGTGTTATAAATGTCGAAGTTATAAGTGTTATAAGTGTTATAAAGACACATTTATAACACTGAAGATGAAGACAGTATAGTTTTCGAAACGTTTGTTTGCTAAACATGAGTTTGGTATCTACATTTTGGGCTCTTTATTTTTTGATTAAGTACAGAATATAGTCAAAGTTTTTTTTATGAATATAGAACAAAACAAGAAAAAACGCCACTGCTAACATTTTTTCGCGACTTCGAAACAAAACTAGCCTAACTCCAGAGGAAAACCGCAGAACTGGCAATCCTGGAGAAAACCTACGAACTCGACGCAATCACGCAAAGAAACTTTGCAAATGAGTTGACGTAAGAAAGCGATACGGCTTCTGATTGGTCAGTTTTCGAGATAGGCACAAAATAGGGAACCTTTTGTAAATATGCGCCCCGGAGACTGAGACACATGTGAAGGGGTACAAAATACAACACAGTACTTATTTGATGTTCATATCTGGCCTGAGATGTAGGCTACTGTGTATTTGGGATTGTTGTTCTGTTTATTTGCATCATTGCGAGACTTGACTCTGATAGTCCATCAATATCTATCCGCCAATAACTTAAAGCCTGCTAGTCGATGCATGTCGGTGGGGGATGATTGTCTTTCTTTGTTCTTCCCCCCTGACTACATCAATGTCCACATGTTTCAAGGGTGCATTCGGAAACTGGGTCTACAGCGGATCTATGAATTCGTCAACGATCGTGCGCAGGCGCGAAACAATGTTTTTTTATGAAAATAAATCAATAGTTTTTTTTTTAAATCTTAAATCATTTGACCAGATTAACACTCACAATAGTATTTCAAAAAAAATATTATATTAAAATATAAAAATATTGATTTATTTTCTTAATGATTGCTTTCTGTTACGTAGATCGCCCGTTTGAGGAAGTATCATAGTACTAGATCACCTTTTTCAGTTAGTTTTTCTCACTTCTTTTTATATATTTATTTGAAATCATCCACATCATTGTAATTGTTTACGTTCAAGAATATTGTTGATAATACAAGACAACATGGCAACAACATCATCGTAGTATCCTTGAGCAATCTATGCATGCACAACTCAGATAGCAAATGCTGTCCGGAATGTCATTCATTATGACGCGCAACGACACTACTCTTCGTACTCACGTGACCCGGTGGTGGTAAAGTATTACTCCAAGCCAGCAAAATTACATTTCTACGTCGAATCAACGTCTGCGCGCTTTAAATTAATGCAACAAATGAATAATTTGCTTGTATCTATGCAATTGTTTGCTCGCCACTTCAAGCCATGAGCAAGTTATTTGTTGCTGCGTGACTTGGGCATGAGCCAACAAGGCTTGCATGTTAATATGCAAAAGGAACTGCATAAGTTTTAATATTTTACTTAATGTTGAAACTGCTCGGCCAATATCGGCACATGCCATAATTTCTTCTTGCGTCATTTCAATATTTTAAAAGAATTTGTCAAAAAATAAACCGCTTCAACCAAAATGTTACTCTCTCGAGAGGTTTCACTGGTTGCTAAGCGACATAATTCCCGACGAAATACTGTTGTAAGCGACAATGTAGTTTGTCTTCAAGCAAGCATCATAAACAAACTAACAAGAATATAATTATCTATGATTATACTGGTTGAGGGGAACACATTAGTTGCAAATATAACTGTTCATGTCTTCTATAACAACCATCAATGACTTTGTGTCAATGGTGATATAATAATTGTCTTTTGCAATGCGTTGTTCGTCCCTGGTCGTCATTATGCTCGTTCGTTCTTCGCCATTGCAAGACAAAGCCAAACTGAAAATCAAAAACGTAGCTTTAGGTTGGATAATGGATATACTACATTTAAATTTTTTTGAGTAAAAGCCAAATTTTCATTTAATATAGTTTGGATTATCGCACACTATGATATCACAGTCGTCACCTCTATTCGTTGGCTGTCCTGATAGCGAGAGCCCCACCAGCAATTCCGAAGAATGCGGACACCCAGGCAAACCCAAAACTGAAGCTGAAAGAAGCCCCAGGAAAGATCCCAGCAAAGACAGCTACTCCAATGAGAACTGCAACTCCTGAGAAAAGAGATTAATAGACAAAGAAAGCAAACTATAAATTCTAATTTCTCGGAATATAAATCTTCCATAAATTGCGTAAGCCAATAAGTTGATAATATGAATCATTTAAAAAAATACCGAGCGGCCACTCAGAACCTTTCCGTGGGCCACATGTGGCTCGCGGCCACGTGTTGGACACCCCTGAACTAAATCCTTGAAGAAGTATCTGCTGCAAATACCAAAGTTACTATTACGATGACCGCACAAGAAATGAATACGCAATGAGCTTTTGATGTAAAAATATGAGTTTCTCGTAGGCCATAAAATGGCGCGACAGTAGCGCTTAAAAGTCATGTGAAATGAACATTTGTCAGATTTTTTGAGAAATTTTAGAGTGAATTTGACCATTTTAATAAACACATTGAAATAATATGTAGCACTTGAACAGTTGCTGTGATTGCTAATTATTATGATTAAAAGTTCGAAAATACGACGCAGATTGCACCTAAAACATTCTCTTGGACCAAATTTTCAACCACTGGGCATAAGCCTGGATACGACAAAAAAGATAATCCTTTGTATAAATCAATCAGATCACAATTAATGCGTGACATCATTTTGTTCACCCACTAAAGAAAATTTTAACGTTTTTTCAGAAACAACTATGAGCAACTATGAGTAAAAAAAGTACATGATGGTGTTGAAGAAAAAGGCAAAAATATTAAATCAGCACAGTACCTCCAATCACGGTGACTATTCCTCCATTTTTAAGCTGGGAGAGATCTAAGATCTTTGCTCCCAACAAGATGAGGAAGAAGAACAAAAGTCCCGATGATCATGAAAGCGACGCTGGCTTGCGTTCCACTGGATGAAAAGAAAAGACGAGTTGCTGGAAAGAAACATACAGATTTGAATAGGAAGAAATTTTACAAACATAATACGTTCTTGTCACGTGGACCATGCAGCTCAACAGGATGAAAGTAAAAGTTGGCATCTGCTTCGTTAACCATACAAAATCATTTTGCATCTTTGTAGTAATTCTTCTCTATAATGCCCAAATCAACATGACAGTGTTGACTCAAAATTAATAAAACCCCTATTTTCGTTAATTTACACGAATGTGGCATGTCTATTTGCGCACAACAAGGTATCAAAACAGTTTGCGTGTGGTCAATCTATGCATTTAACTGCGCAAAGCAATATGTGGTTGCCCACTTTATTGAACATAGACGATATACAATAGGCGGCAGATCCTATGCTGTATTACACCATTTGAGTAATTACGGAATGAGTGTAATCTGATAAAATAACCCATATGAAAACTCTATCACAAGATCATCATATTTGTAACTACAGACATGAAGTTATTCGTGAACCTTCACGCATCAGCTCAAATTAAAAATTGTAAAAAGTTGTGAAAGACTAGTCACACTTTCCACTACTCCATGTCCATCTGAAAAATCGTTCTTGAATAAAAATACTGGAAACTTTCCTTTACTCCTTTATGAAGTAGAAATATTTATTTATTTTAGCTGAGAAATCTTGGAAAACTTTTTTTTAGCGTAACTGGCATCTGCTCTACTATTAACATTTTTAAAAGTAACATAAAAATGCTTCTTTAACAATAGTTTTTTTATTGAGCAAAATTTTATTCTTTTGCATCTGAAATGAGGTTCTCCAAAGGTCTCAGTAACCCACTGCATGAAAAACAAAGTCAACGTGAAGTGCAGAGCTTCTGTTCGCCAGGGCGCGATAGCCATTTCTACAGTGCCCTTAGTTGCACTTGCCACTTGTAATATAAGTTATAAGCTCAGTCGATAAAGCTGTTTTGATTTATAACTTACAGTGAAGTAGTTGGGCAATTCCAATAATCTTGCGTATACTTGGCCTATTTTTTGTTTTGCACCCTAAATTTTTGGTTCCGTACGGCTATGTCTGGCAACACTCTTAACAGGGAAATATTTGTCATTCTTAATGTAATATCAGAAGTTCTGCTGTGATTATAAATTCAGTGAACACACTTTGGTAATTTGGATTCTCAAAACTGTCATATCAAAGAGTTGCAAAATAATTTTAGCTTAAAGTTCAAAATTGAAACTACTTCGGCCTTCAGTCGGGTCTCCAGTTCTCACGTTGTCAAGGCCTGTGTATATGGGTAGCTATGGTTCCATTCAAAGGCGTAGCCAGCACAAAATTTTGGGGGAGGTCGGAAATGAGTCACTGAAAACGGAGCACCACAGAGGGATCTAGGAGGCTCCTTCGGAAATTTTCGAAAATATCTTTTAATTGCGCATTCGGAGAGTACTTTCAGCTTAAATCAATCGTAAAACTTTGTCAAACGATGCTGTAAAACATGTGAAATTTTTGTTCAAAACATCTCAAAGGGGGCAATTGCCTTCTTGACTACGCCCCTGGTTCCATTCTGCCATCTTGAAAACCAGTGAGAGTGAAAGTGACAAAAGCATTTTCACTCGAAAGTTTGAAATTTGAATTATTGTCTTTTTAGTTTGTAATTTTCTTTTTCCAAGCATATGCCATTGGCGCAGACCAAAAAAAAACAATGGCAACATTTTTCTTGGAATCCAATGCGATCGAGTGTCACTTCAAAAAATTGCCCCCAACTATTCTTCGGATAGTGTAGCGTTGTGGCAATTAGTTTTCATTTGATGTCGTCTTACTTGATACACATGACCCGTCGAAGCAACCTCCAAAGAATCCTTGGAATGCACCGCGAAACGAAAGCCATCCAGGAGCGAAGGTGCCGACCAGCGCAAGTAGGAATGCCAGAAAGGAAAGAACAACGGCAGCAGTCTTTTTGGAATCCATTACGTTTCACTTGTTGTTCACTGGAATATTAGTATGACCTGAAAACACAATTGATGCCAATGACGTGAATTTTTCACGTGATCTTCTACTCAGTTTAAACATTGGAAATGCTCTCAAAATATGCTCTGGGTTGTCGTTATCAAAACTAGAATTTTGGTCAACGCGACTAATGATCTGCCAAAGTGCTTTGTACATAACAACAACTTCTCATCCTCAGTTGAAATCATCGGATCAGACGCTTTCTGCTTCTCGATTGTATCGATGGCCTAGCAAGGCTACATAGCCGAGTGGTGAGAACCCTGGAATGGCAATCGAAAGGACGCCGGTTTGACACCGCTCAAGAGCATGGGCTGTGTCTATGGCAGGACACTTGAAACCATGACTGAAGGTGGACACGAAGATTGGCTTTCTTGCCTTCACATCCACTTAATCTAAATCTTCAACTGGCAGGCGTAAGTCTGGATTCGACAGACAAACAAACAAAAGGCTTGTTTGTTTTACTTGTGGTAACCGGAAGTGATTGGTATTCACTGAGAATGGCCACCCCTCAATTAACTTCAATCTTTAATGGCCAGAACGTTAAGAAATGAACTTGGCAACTTAAACTCTCTAGACTGGAGTACAGCATGTTCAGACTAATAGTAGGCTAGTATTACGGTTTTATTTATTGCCAGCAAAGGTCAGCTCTACAACAGCTAAAGGTCTTTTAGCGAAAAGGTCCATTTTCAATTTTATATCAGGTTTACGATGTCATCACATTATTACCCGACTTATTCTCACTGAGTTATGCAAGAAAGAATACAATTGGTACCGTTTTTAATCCTTTTGTTATGACCTGACCTGGAATCGATCTCAGATCTACCAGAACCAGATCCGAAGGCGAAACGCTCCGATCGCTGAGCTGGTGGGCATGTTCAAACTGTGACTAGCAGTCAAGATTTGTACGAAGAAAGCATTCAAAGTCGCAATATGAGCAACAAGCTGGCACCAAGCGTGACGCGACAATTTACAAATTTACAGAAACATTCAACTATGAGAAACTCCGCTTTGTTAATCTCGGTAACCGGCCCTGCGTCAGTAGTTCAAAGCCTTTACAATTGCAAGTATGACAAACTGCCAGGATTAAGCTCTCAAAGAAGCTTTCCTAGTCCCAGGATCAAGATTCAATCATTCTGCAAGATGATTTTGCACTGGAGCAGTTGAGCGCGGTTTTTCAGACAGTCATCGTGCGATCCTGCGTCAAAAACCTCTACAACAGAGTTTTTTAAACTTTTGGGTTGTGCTTCCATTGACGTCACTTATAAAACTTTGCGCTCCCTTTTTTTCGTTACGTTTAAACCAAAGTCAAATTGCATAAATTTTCCATGTTTTGGATTTTAAAACAAATTTTATTTTATATTTTCCATCAAACATAAATCAAAAGATTGAGTGGAGCACAATCTACTTTTCCTCGTATTGATGAGAAGGAGATGTAGCAGCGTATTTGAAGCCAGCAGTTATACTCGTGGCTTAATTAAAGACAATGTACATCGCATGTCAGGTCCACACTCCACAGTTAATTTCGAGTTTGTGTCTTGTTAAGTTGTGTCTTGTTAAGTTGTGTCTTGTTAAGTTGTGTCTTGTTAAGTTGTGTCTTGTTAAGTTGTGTCTTGTTAAGTTGTGTCTTGTTAAGTTGTGTCTTGTTAAGTTGTGTCTTGTTAGTTTATGTCACAGTTAAGTTTGTTTCGAGCTTGTTTCTTCACCACACATGCATTTGCAGAAAAGCCACTTTCACATAAATAATGTCACAAACAGCGATTGTTACCAAAAAATAGATTAAACGACAACAATCGCGAGAAACTATAGTTCAAACTAGGTCACATTTCTAATCAAAGCCTACTACCATCGCACCCCCCCTTAAAGAATCTTTACGCTCCTCAGTTTAAGAACCACTGCCCTACAAGCATCCAAAACTACCATGTATAACCTGTCAGAGGCTTTGTCAGTCCGATGATAGATATTCAAAACCAAGCAACAATAAGCCAGAATTGATACAAGTTAGGACTCATAGAGCAGCTTTGTTTGTCGAAGTCAAATCCTCAATTACTTTGACATTTTCAATTTAAATCGAGCTTATTCTCTGGAGAATAAAGTCACTGCATGGATCTCTCATCGTCGTCGTCGTCGTATCCAGGCTTACACCTGGTGGTTGAAGATTTAGATTAAGAGGACGGGAAGGCAAGGAAGCCAATCTTCGTGTCCACCTTCAGGCATGCCTTTAAGTGTCATGCCAAAGACACAGCCGCATGCTCTTGAGTGGTGTCGAACCGGCGCCCTTTCGATTGCCGCTCCAGGGCTCTCACCACTAGGCTACGCAGCCGATCTCTCATGGCACCACGCCTATGTAGCGATGACGCCAACCCAACACTGAGCCGTCGCATCAGTGAGCGATCATTTTATCACAGACTCGTGACTTCCTCATTCATTCGCTTATCAGATTTTTTTCAGAATTTCACGACATGCCCAGTCACGTGACGATCAATGACTAATCGTTTATGTCATTTGGTGAATAATTCTACGAAAGAATGTGGGGCGGCCACAGCAATGGTTTCATCAACCTGAGATCAACAACAGAGGCAGGTCTGTGTTCTAAATGAAAGCCTTTGGCTCGTCTTGTCTGCTCTACGTGTTCTAACAAATTATTTTCTCGTGTTTTTTTTTTTCTGATTTGGCTTGTGGTCTGTTCCTTCTCTTTGTTGATTCTTGTGTTTTGTTGGTTGTTTTTTATATCGAAATTTCGCTGTTCAGAGGAATTCCTTGCAATGCTGGTATAGGCTAAAGCAAAATTCAATAACTGTCATATTTTTATTCTTCAGATAGTGAACGCTTTCGTTCCACATATTGAGGACACAATGTGGCGTCAAAAACGTCCGATCTTTGTCTTTGTTTGTTTTTTTGTTGCTTAGAAAAATGTATCCCTCTCTTCGATAACTTAGTTGGTTCTGTGTACGTACGACTTCTGTTCGTACGACTTTGTAAACAAAGAAACTTCACTCAGGTGGCGCTGGTTCGACTTTCGAGGGTAGGCACTTTAACATGCAGATACCCAATCCAACCACAAACCATTAACCAATCAGAAGCTACGCTGTTCATGACGTCATCAAGGTTGCGTTTAAGAAGAACAGAGGAAAAACGCAAATTCTAGCAAAATAAGCAAACAAGAATTAAGCAATAAAATCAAGAATACATTTCAAAAAAAAAAAATTACCGCCCTCTGCCGACAGGGTGTCAACATGGTCGCCTTTCTTAGCTTACCACTAGAGGGAGTATTGTGAACATCTGAGGTCACAACAAAAAGCCTCTTTCAACTGAGAGCACGAAGCGCCAAACAAACCAATGCAGCCATAAAGCGCAGCAAGTAGCATCTAAGAATGGAGAGTTAGCTGTCTCTAACATTCTCATTATCACGTAATACATGTCTCGACGCTCCCGTTGTCGTGCTGTGGTTGGTTCATCATAAAACAAAACCGGCAAGTCAAGCTACGAACAATGCAGCAGCCACACTTTATAGCGTTGCTGTCAGCTCGTTTACAAGTCGGTTCATGTTAATTGAGGCTTTTGTAGCATCCGGTAGAGGCAATACATTGTAATTTTTGCAGATTAAATTACAATCACTAAAATTAAATCACAACAATACTTAACATCTCTTCAGATATTACGCCTACCGATTTATTACTTTTGAATATTTTTCAAGACCTTCTGAAGACCCCCCTTTTAGGGTGAAACGAGCTGCAGAGGTTTTAGAAAGTAATAACTACATTTGATATAATTAAGCTTAGATTTAATTTGCTTTGTTTGACATTAAGCACTTTTTGTAGTGAGTTATTTATTGTTTAATCTGGTAAATAAAATTATTTGTTTGTTATTTTCTTTTTGAATCTTGAATACATTCAAAGGAAACTATGGAACATAGCTTATATTCACACTTTCGTTTGTGCAAGCATCAGTACTTCCAGTTTGATTACATCCAAATAGTTACCGCACGCCAGTACATTGTTCTTCATTGTGTATTGCCTCACACATCGTCATCATCATGTGCGTCTCCAAGCCGAAGGTTGGCTGTCATTTGCTTCCACACGTCAAAATAAGCAAAACAAGGCAAAATAAGTCGAAGTAAAATACAGTAGTCGATTGCACTACAGTAGTAGACTCACCTAAGGTGATGTTAAACGCTACACAATTTATACCGAGAAAGGAATGTAAGAATGTAATTGAGGTGACTAGAAAGGAGCTGATGTGATTGGAACGCCATACGAGTATTTACTGTAAATCAGACATTTGTACCCTGTGTACAAAAATTTGACGTTAACTAACGAAAGACCACAACAAAGCCGACGTAGTAGATACCACAGAGAAAATGGTATTTGGGAAGTACTATAATTTATTATTGCAATGACTCAAGTATTTGATTTGCAATTTAGAATTATCATGAAGGAAAGATAACAATATCAGATCGTGACAATAAGTGACTCGATTTCAAACTCAATCAAAGAAAATTTAAGATATTTCATAATTTCGTCGAAGCGATTGGTTCCTGTTTGACAGATGTTCAATTTTATTGAACCGAAACTGTAGCACCAGGAGATTCCCCGATATGAGGAACCGAAGATAGATCACGCCGAAGAATTAGTTGCCTTTTGAAGATTTCGAATCGTTTTTGTGAAAATGTTATAATCTCAAAAAAATATCATTCTATTGAATGCCTGATGTTGGTTGTCTATTTTTACACCATTACACAGCTGCTTGATTCGTCTCAATAGCAACTTGGGGGCTTCAATAAAAACAAAAACATGAAATTGTCAAATTTCTCAAGATCTTTGGTTATGACAGTTTTAATCCTAATATTCAA
Source organism: Aplidium turbinatum (assembly GCF_918807975.1). NCBI lineage: Eukaryota > Metazoa > Chordata > Ascidiacea > Aplousobranchia > Polyclinidae > Aplidium > Aplidium turbinatum. The sequence goes on from NC_137480.1 coordinate 27,039,453, forward strand.
ACTCTAGCGAAGAGTCGATCAGGAGTTCTGGTCGATAGAAATTCTGCACTTTACATTGACTCTGGTGTTGCTACAATAGCCAAACCTCCTTTTGTATAATGTCTACTTTCAGATACAACAAAATAAATCTGGGCACTTAAAAGACGTGTTTTCTCTGCCTCTTTGTTTTTCAAGTAAGCTGCTATGTGATTTGCAAAGCTGATATCAACTTTCTTTACAAAGAATTTTCAGTAATAATGAAATTAAATGAAAAGTCCACATATTAGTTTTGTGCAAGTTAATAATTTTTTTTTAACTTTTGCATTTTTTCGTTTTTTTTTTAATTTATTTTTAATTAGCAACCTTTGCCCAATAGGTTTCATCTAAGTTGGCAACAGAGGAGAAACACCCGTTGCCCTTTGTCTTTCTACGGCTAGGCTATATCTTGAACACGGTAACTAGCCTATAACAGCAATTAGATGAAACTTTATAATCACGCTTTTTTTGCTGTTTTGAAAGGATAGAATCGGTTTCGTTTATCTCATATTCTGTAAGAAAACCAACCAATACAAGGCACAACGCCCGATGTTTTTCAAATTTTTATATAAACTTGAAATGAAATATAAACAGCGATCAATTATAAATTTTTGCGCTTTTCTTTCAACTTTAATCTTCATGTTATGTAAACTTCATTTGTAATTTAACAAATTTAAACAAGTTTTCAATAAAAACCACATTCGACCATTCAGAAACTGTCCTTGCAACGAGTGAGGAATGTCTTCTTGACGTCATCAAACATCTCAATTATTAGCCACTCGTATCGCCAATCCGCCCCCTACAATCCCGAAGACCACAGCGATCCAAGCGAATCCGAAACTGACGCTGTACATCGCGCTCCCGACAAGTGTAGTTACCCCTGCAAAGATCGAGGCTCCAATGAGGATGAAGAGACCTGAAAAGTATTTATCATCAACAATTATCACTTTCAGTAATTATCCTAATTATTATTTATTTCCATTATCACCTTATACATCTTGTGATAGTTCAGCTTAATCTGCACCAATAGTAAGGCACCTGCAGCTAATTAACGCCCGCTAATTTTCAAACCTCAATATTTTTCTAAATACTGCATAATTTTGAACGAAACTTGGAATGAGGATACTTTGGGTCTGTCTAAACAACATATCTATGAAACAAGTTTCTAAGTAAAAGGGGTTGTAAATTATTAAAAAAATAAAAAATATCTCAAGCGGGCCTTATTAGATGCACGTGTTGTGAATAAGGCCCGGTTTGAATTAGCACCAAAAGTGATGGAAAAGGTGTATTTTCACTATAACAACACCACAAAACAAATTCTAATCGACAACACAGTCACATAACTAATAATTAAATACACAGACACAACTATTCCCTCCCTCGCCCCATGTTCCATTTTTTAAAAACCAACATGGTGTTTTTAGATATGGTAGGGATGATAAAGTATTTTGATTCTGAAATTATGATATTTCCATTGCAATAACAAATTGAATTAATGGTGTAACCAGAATTGTTTAGGTCACTCAAGTCTTTAACCCTCATTTTCTTCACCAGGGGTGCACAACGTTACCCCAGGGGCCCATGGGCCTCATTGCCAAAATTAGCCTAGTCTGATCATCATTATCAGTCTTGCTTTATTTAGAAAAAAAGTTTAAATTTATTGTTTTTACTGCATCAGCATGCACATATCTTTCACATAAAATGCAAAAAAAAAACAGAAATCAAAGCGGTTTGTTAACTGCAGAACAGTCTAAAATATGTGAAAATTAATAAAACCACTCAATTTCAGTCCCCCCAAACTTCAACTTTCCGTAACTCAAAAAGTTCTCAACTTTAGGCTGTGAAACTTTACCAGTTAGTCTCAATTCACCATAGCAGCAATCAGAGCTTCCAATTTTGTTTAAAAGATTTGTAGCAACGGAGATCCAGGGGGTGGGCCTTATTACTGGCCAGGCCTTATTAGCTGCAGATGCCTTACGTTTATGTTATTCAATAAATGCCTGGAAAACACTCATTCAATTTTTCGCATTGCCATTATCAACGGCATCCTTATCGATTATTGCCATCAACAATTGCCGCTATTAACCATTATTATCATTAACAATCAACCCCCGGGAATAGGAGCCTCACTGGAGCCCAACACAAATCGGCCCGATCAAGAAGGCAATCTGGTGGCCTCAATCAAGCTGGTAGTCTCATTAAAAAAAGGAGGAGGGGGGGTTGTACAAACAATTAAATCTATGGTCGGTCGAACAGATTGGGCGGGTATTCTGCATTTTTATTCTATTCTTGGTTTCATCAAAGTACAAACTAAATTTTTATGGCGACTTCTTGGTTCATTTCACAATCATGTTATGAACATAGCGACCTATACACACGGCCTTGACATCGTGCGAAGGCAGAATAATGACTGGAGGCCGAGGTAACATAACCCAAAAACAATTCGTTTATACCTTAAAACTTCTTTGTTAATTTTGAATTTTTTTGATCAGCCAAATTATTATTTCGTTTTCTTTCTAGTTTAATTATTCTACTTTATCACATTTACGTTCATTTCATTCTAACAACAGCTCCTGAAGAGAGTCAGACAACAAACTGCAGCTTCGAGGTATGAGCAACTTTTTACTTATTATTTGAATGTTACCAATGAAACAAAAGTAGCTCAAAATCACACAAAACATACACAAAGAATATTTCTCAACTGCTACTCAAATTATCAACTTATGTTGGCGATTCTGACTGCTATCAAGCGTAACAGATCGGCTTCCAGTTATTGTTATACTGTAGGTTAGTATGTTGGCAAAATCTGTGTATAGGCCTATTATAGGTCGCTATGTTCATAGTTGTATAAGTAACCAAGATGCTATTAACTGCGCATAAATCGTGCCTCATATCTCACCTCCCGAGATGTTCAGGTTTCCTCCTCGCTTCAGTAGGGACGATTTGGAGCCCATGCCTCCGATAGAAACCAGGATCGCTCCAGCTAGGAGGAAAACGGTTCCTATGATCATGAAGGAAAATGAAGCTTGGGTACCGACCGTCGCATTCAATATGTCTGTGTCTGGAAGAAAAGCGGTATAAGAAGATGGAAAAGAAGTTCCATAAATTATTGTTTTTGTGGTAGTTAGTAGATGAAGTTTGGCTTCTGCCATGGGATTGCTTTACATATCCGGCTTTGCAAAGTACAGCTAGACATTCCTAATTTCTAAACCAAGTACTGTAGCTTCTGTTAGTGAAATCCTGTAGGCCTGTTATACTTTGTTCAATACAGGGTGCAGTTTATCAAAAATTTCATTAATTGTGTTAAAAGTGAATAAAGGAAAAAATAGATGAATAGCATCCATGTTTTCGAGCAATCTTCATGACATCATATTTACTTGAGACACACGTCCCACGAAAGCAAACTCCAAAGAACCCATAATAAGCATCTCCGATTGAGATCCAGGCCGGAGCGAATGTCGCGACGATCGCGAAAACAAAGGCCAGGATGGAAAGAGTTATGGCGCCAACTTTTGAAGCATCCATTGTTTAGCAAAGTGTTTAGAGCTAATGAAACTTAAATTGTAAGCGTCGTTGGAAACCTGGGCAATGAAAACATTACTTAGATGTCTTGTAACGTTGTAAAGTTGCAATAAGTTACTTCAGTACCCCATAAAATTCATACAGATGCAAAACGGAAATTGACAATTGGTCGAGCAGCAGTGGACCTTCAAGCTCTCAGCTAAATCAACTATTTGTATAACAAGAATTATTCAGTTAAGTTCACAAGAAAAGTATCATATTAGGTTGTGGTAGATTAATTTGTGTAATAATGTATGTATTATGTATTCTTATTGTATACGGTATGTATTATTTATACCATTATTATGTATTTGCGTAAGTACTAATTATTACTTAAATGTAGTAGCAGCAGAGGACATCAATGCAATAGGGAGGACCCGAAATGTTAAGCCTATTTAATATATGAACAAAATGGTCAGGGCGCTTGGTTAATCGAATAAGAAAAAAAGTCGAAAAACGTGGATACTAAGCTGTTCTGCAAACCTTTCTTTTTTTTCAAACACCAGACTCCGTGGTTTTATACACCACCTGATGGCGCCTCCCATGGTATGGGCCTTCCCCCCACAACTTGGGTGAAGCTCAATAGAATTCGAACTAACGAAGCTACACTAACTTGGTTTTCCATCACCTGCCCTGAAATTTGGACCATCTTGTCTCTTACACGAAGTAAGAAGTTTCGAAAACTAAACTGTTTTCATCTTCATGTGAATAATGAATTGAGCATCTACATTTTGGGCTCTTTATTTTTTTATAGGTGCTAAAATATTTAAATGAAATCATTGTTGCGAGTAGAATGTTGCACATAGCTAGAAGCTGCAGGTTTTCCTTTGACTCTCTTCAGGAGCTATCGTCAGAATAAAATAAACCTAAAAGTGGTGAAGTATTTATAGTAGAAAAAAAACGAAATGTAAATTTGGTTGATTAGAATAATTTAAAATTCAAAAGTAATCTTTATAAAAACTCTCGATCCAATCTTATGCCACCACTATAGCTCAGTTGGTTAGCGCGTCACTTCTGGAACGAAGAACCTTCAAGATCAAGCGGCGCTGGTTCGACTCTCGGGGTGTGCGCTTGAGCAACGCACGTTAAGAACTGCTCTCCATTCAACGGCATCTAATGGTTGGAATAATTCCCTAGCAACAACACTTCAACAATTGGAAACTTCACTCTGTCAATCTCGGTGACCGGGCCTGGGTCAGTGATTCAAAGACTCTACAAGTATGCGAAACTGCCAGGATTAAGCTCTGCCAAGAAGATTTCCCAGTCCGAGGATAAAGATTCAATCAATCACCAAAAAGAATTCGTTTTTGCCTTAAAACTTCTTTGTTAATTTTGAATTATTCTGATCAGCCAAATTTACATTTCGTTTTTCTTCTACTATAAATACTTCACCACTTTTAGGTTTATTTTGTTCTGACCACAGCTCCTGAATAGGATCAAACGAAGACCTGCAGCTTTTAGCTATGTGCAACCTTCTACTCACAACCTTCAAGATTTGTAACCAATCATCTCTTCAAGATCATTGTTGTCCAAAAATATTTTGCAAGTTGTTTTTACTTCAAAATGAAAGATTCTGCAGCTTACCATGCAAATAAAACTAAAGAACTATTTCTACTTGAATAAAACTTGTTATACAAACTGCCAAACTTAGCTTGATACCGTAACAAGAATATCATTTAAATATCATCAGCATCAAATTTATTACAACTAAAATAAGTACTACAGTCTATTTAATAATATCTTTCATTGCAATTTATATTTGTAAGTAGTTTTAATGAAATGCTCTGATGTTTGAAAGTTTAAGGTAAAGTGCAACAACTTGTCAATGTGTGTCACTTTCTTTTGTTTCTAGTTAGAAAATCTAACATTTCTGTATCTTCGGAATACCTTGCTCTCTATCCTGTAAATGAGACCAGATGCTTTCTACAGACCGCTCTGACCTGCTCTCTGCACCTGGCGGCGATAGGGATGGGCTCTGGGTGGGTCCGGCTTTATATGGGACCGGTTAATTATTGAAAGACATGAGGATGAATTGCTTTAAGGAGAAGAGGAATCCCTGTTCACTATCTTCGTAGCAAAGGCGTAAATCGAAATATATATTTAATCGACAAATAACTTGAGTTAATTGCGCAAATAACTCAAGATTTTCGTGATTCCATAAAACAAACAAATTATATTTAGGCCCGTTGCCAAAGTTGTTAAACTTTCTTACTGATTCGTATAATGACGTCATAATTGTTTACCGTTAGATTGAACTACTCACATGACCACAACTTTCAAGTTTCCTTATTGTCTTGTCGATGCTACCGGCTCCACATCGCGGCATTGCGCTCCGAGAGAGGACAGGGAAGATGATTGGTGACGTGCTTTCCAAGCAAGGTGATTCCACAACATCTTCTTATTAGATTCCAAGTTTCTCGCCAGGGAAATTTGATGTTTATTGATGAGAATTTATTGATGAGAAGGAGATGTGGTAGCGTTTTCGAAGCCAGCAGTTATACTCCTGGCTTAGTTGCAGACAATGCACATCGCATGTCAGGTCCACACTCCACAGTTAATTTCGAGTTTGTGTCTTGTTAAGTTGTGTCTTGTTAGTTTATGTCACAGTTAAGTTTGTTTCGAGCTTGTTTCTTCACTACACATGCATTTGCAGAAAAGCCACTTTCACATAAATAATGTCACAAACAGCGATTGTTACCAAACAATAGATTAAACGACAATAATCGCGAGAAACTATAGTTCAAACTAGGTCACATTTCTAATCAAAGCCTACAACCTTCGCACCCCCCCTTTGAAGAATCTTTACGCTCCTCAGTTTAAGAACCACTGCTCTACAAGCATCCAAAACTACCAGGAATAACCTGTCAGAGGCTTTGTCAGCCCGATGATAAAGTTCAAAACCAAGCAACAATAAGTCAGAATTGATACAAATTAAAACCCATGGAGTAGCTTCGTTTGTCGAATTCAAATCCTCAATTACTTTGATATTTTCAATTTAATTCGAGCTTATTCTCTGGAGAATAAAGTCACTGCATGGATCTATCATAGCACCACGCCTATGTAGCGATGACACCAACCCAACACTGAGCCCTCACATCAGTGAGCAATCATTTTAACACCGACTCGTGACTTCCTCATTTCATTCGCTTCTCAGATTTTTTTTCAGAGTTTCACGACTTGCCAAGTCATGTGACGATCAATGACTTCAGTCGTTCATGTCATCTGTTGAATAATTCAACGAAACAATGCGGGGCGGCCACAGCAATGGTTTCATCAATTTGAGATCAACAACAGAGGCAGGTCTGTGCTCTAAACGAAAGCCTTTGCTCGTCTTGTCTGCTCTGCGTGTTCTAACAAATTATTTTCTCGTATTTTTTTTTCTGATTTGGCTTGTGGTCTGTTCCTTCTCTTTATTGATTCTTGTATTTTGTTGGTTGTTTTTTATATCGAAAGTTCGTTGTTCAGAGGAATTCCTTGCAATGCCGGTAGGCTAAAGCAAAATTCAACAACTGTCATATTTTTATTCTTCAGATAGTGAACGCTTTCGTTCCACATATTGAGGACACAATGTGGCGTCAAAAACGTCCGATCTTTGTCTTTGTTTTTTTGTTGCTTAGAAAAATGTATCCCTCTCTTCGATAACTTAGTTGGTTCTGTGTACGTACGACTTCTGTTCGTACGACTTTGTAAACAAAGAAACTTCACTCAGGTGGCGCTGGTTCGACTTTCGAGGGTAGGCACTTTAACATGCAGATACCCAATCCAACCACAAACCATTAACCAATCAGAAGCTACGCTGTTCATGACGTCATCAAGGTTGCGTTTAAGAAGAACAGAGGAAAAACGCAAATTCTAGCAAAATAAGCAAACAAGAATTAAGCAATAAAATCAAGAATACATTTCAAAAAAAAAATTTACCGCCCTCTGCCGGCAGGGTGTCAACATGGTCGCCTTTCTTAGCTTACCACTAGAGGGAGTATTGTGAACATCTGAGGTCACAACAAAAAGCCTCTTTCAACTGGGAGCACGAAGCGCCAAACAAACCAATGCAGCCATAAAGCGCAGCAAGTAGCATCTAAGAATGGAGAGTTAGCTGTCTCTAATATTCTCATTATCACGTAATACATGTCTCGACGCTCCCATTGTCGTGCTGTGGTTGGTTCATCAAAAAAACAAAACCGGCAAGTCAAGCTATGAACAATGCAGCAGCCACACTTTATAGCGTTGCTGTCAACTCGTTTACAAGTCGGTTCATGTTAATTGAGGCTTTTGTAGCATCCGGTAGAGGCAATACATTGTAATTTTTGCAGATTAAATTACAATCACTAAAATTAAATCACAACAATACTTAACATCTCTTCAGGTATTAGGCCTACCGATTTATTACTTTTGAATATTTTTCAAGACCTTCTGATGATCCCCTTTTAGGGTGAAACGAGCTGCAGGAGTTTTAGAAAGTAATAACTATATTTGATGTAATTAGATTTAATTTGATTTGTTTGACACTGAGCACTTTTTGTAGTAAGTTATTAATTGTTTAATCTGGTAAATAAATTATTTATTGGTTATTTTTCTTTTTGAATCTTGAATACATTCAAAGAAAACCATGGAACAAAACTTATATATTACACTTTCGTTTGTGCAAGCATCAGTACTTCCAGTTTGATTACATCCAAAAAGTTGCCACACGCCAGTACATTGTTCTTCATTGTTTATTGCTCACACATAGTCATCATCATGTGCGTCTCCAAGCCGAAGGTTGGCTTTCAATTGCTTCCACACGTCAAAATAAGCAAAACAAGGCAAAATAAGTCGAAGTGAAATATTGTACTCACCTAAGGTGATGTTAAACGCTACGCAATTTATACTGTTAAAGGAACGCAAGAATGTATTTGAGGTGACTACAAAGGAGCTGATGTGATTGGAACGCCTTGCGCGTATTTACTGTAAATCAGACATTTGTACCCTGTATACAAAAATTTGACGTTAACTAACGAAAGACCACAACAAAGCCGACGTACTAGATACCACAGAGAAAATGGTATTTGGAAAGTAGGCTACTATAATTTATTATTGCAATGACTCAAGTATTTGATTTGCAATTTAGAATTATCATGAAGGAAAGATAACAATATCAGATCGTGACAATAAGTGACTCGATTTCAAACTCAATCAAAGAAAATTTAAGATATTTCATAATTTCGTCGAAGCGATTGGTTCCTGTTTGACAGATGTTCAATTTTATTGAACCGAAACTGTAGCACCAGGAGATTCCCCGATATGAGGAACCGAAGATAGATCACGTCGAACAATTAGTTGCCTTTTGAAGATTTCGAATTGTTTTTGTGAAAATTTTATAATCTCAAAAAAAAAAAGATAATATCATTCTATTGAATGCCTGATGTTGGTTGTCTATTTTTACACCATTACACAATCGCTTGAATCTTCTCAATAGTAACTTGGGGGTTTCAATAAAAACAAAAACATGAAATTGTCAAATTTCTCAAGATCTTTGGTTATGACAGTTTTAACTTCATATTCAAACTCTAGCGAAGAGTCGATCAGGAGTTCTGGTCGATAGAAATTCTGCACTTTACATTGACTCTGGTGTTGCTACAAAAGCCAAGCCTCCCTTTGTATAATGTCTACTTTCAGATACAACAAAATAAATCTGGGCACTTAAAAGACGTATTGTCTCTGCCTCTTTGCTTTTCAAGTAAGCTGCTATGTGATTTGCAAAGTTGATATTACCTTTCTTTACAAAGAGTTTTCAGTATTAATGAAATTAAATGAAAAGTCCACATACTATTTTTGTGCAATTTTATAATTTTTTTTTAACTTTTGCATTTTTTCGTTTTTTTTTTAAATTTATTTTTAATTAGCAACATTTGCCCAATAGGTTTCATCTAAGTTGGCAACAGAGGAGAAATACCCGTTGCCCTTTGTCTTTCTACGGCTAGGCTACAGTATATCTTGAACACGGTAACTAGCCTATAACAGCAATTAGATAAAACTTTATAATCACGCTTTTTTGCTGTTTTGAAAGGATAGAATCGGTTTCGTTCATCTCATATTCTGTAAGGCAGGAGTCGGCTACCTACGGCCCGCGGGCCGGATCCGGCCCGCCAAGCAAAATTATCCGGCCAGCAGCATTTTTGCAAATTGTAGTTGGCGGGCCAAAACGAACATCCCATTATTTTATGCTGCCATTTGGTTTTACATAACAGAATTAAGATTACTAAATGTTATGTAAAACTTTCGCAATTTTTACTTTTCCATATTTATCCGTAACGCTCACTTGTAATCACGTAGCCTGTGTACTTATGCCGCAACAATGCTTAGTTAGGGCATTGTCGCCATTTTGAATTTCCTTGATATTCTTTCTCTGCGAACTGCATTTTAGAGAGAGCGACGTTGCAGGCCTGACAGATAGTTTGATAGATTTGAAGTTTTAAGAATTAGTTTGTTTGAAGGTTGATAATTTAGAAATATGTGTAGCTTAGGAAGCAGGAATTGGCCTTTTTAGTGACAGCCAGTCCAGACTTTTAAATTACTTTATTTTTTAGAGTTATAATTTACTCCCAGTTCCATTTTTCCGTTTTTTTCAACAAGTGATTCTTGTCTTTGAAGAATTTGCTGCTTGTTAGAATCCACCAAGCATAGGAAATTATCACAAAGCGCCTTTGTATCCGCGACCTATCGATCACGGGTCGCTTTGTTATAGTAAACTAGGTTTAGGGCAAAATTTAGCTTAAGCTTGCAGAAGGTAGCATCAAGGTAGGCTACTTGGCAGTTTCACCTTGAAGTCCGGTTATATTAGCCTATTTACTGCATGCTAGTTGCAGGCTACATGAGTTGCGTTAGTAATAGTCAATTAACCGTATATTTAACGGCAAGTTGAGAACACAACTTACTGATGACCACTTGCAAGATGTTATGATTCTTGCCTCATCCAACCTATCACCTGACCTTCAGAAACTTTCTAGCAGGAAACAACATCAAATATCACATTAATGTTGTGCTGTCAATAAATAAAGTACTTGGTGTTTTTCGTTACCAATTGTTACTAATTTTCTTTATATTAATCTATATAAGCCTATAGTAGCTAAATATGGAGATACTCTGATAAGAACGCCAATTTTAACAATATTATGAAAAGTAAAGAAAACGGAAGTGCAAATGGAAAACTTGTACGGCCCGTTGACATCTGCGCAGTTTTGTTTTGGCCCGCGACTGAAGAAAGGTTGCCGACCCCTGCTGTAAGGCAACCAACCAATACAAGGCACAAGACACAACGCCCGATGTTTTTCAAAATTTTATATAAACTTGAAATAAAATATAAACAGCGATCAATTATAAATTTTTGCGCTTTTCTTTCAACTTTAATGTTGACGTCATGTAAACTTCATTTGTAATTCAACAAATTTAAACAAGTTTTCAATAAAAACCACATTCGACCATTCAGAAACTGTCCTTGCAACGAGTGAGGAATGTCATCTTGACGTCATCAAACATCTCAATTATTAGCCACTCGTATCGCCAATCCGCCCCCCACAATCCCGAAGACCACAGCGATCCAAGCGAATCCGAAACTGACGCTGTACATCGCGCTCCCGACAAGTGTAGTTACCCCTGCAAAGATCGAGGCTCCAATGAGGATGAAGAGACCTGAAAAGTATTTATCATCAACAATTATCACTTTCAATAATTATCCTAATTATTATTTATTTCCATTATCACCTTATACATCTTGTGATGGTTCAGCTTAGTCTGCACCAATAGTACGTTTATGTTATTCAATAAATGCCTGGAAAACACTCATTCAATTTTTCGCATTGCCATTATCAACGGCATCCTTATCGATTATTGCCATCAACAATTGCCGCTATTAACCATTATTATCATTAACAATCAACCCCCGGGAATAGGAGCCTCACTGGAGCCCAACACAAATCGGCCCGATCAAGAAGGCAATCTGGTGGCTTCAATCAAGCTGGTAGTCTCATTAAAAAAAGGAGGAGGGGTGTTGTACAAACAATTAAATCTATGGTCGGTCGAACAGATTGGGCGAGTATTCTGCATTTTTATTCTATTCTTGGTTTCATCAAAGTACAAACTAAATCTTTATGGCGACTTCTTGGTTCATTTCACAATCATGTTATGAACATAGCGAGTAAGCGACCTATACACACGGCCTTGTCATCGTGCGAAGCTAGAATAATGACTGGAGACCGACGTAACATAACCCAAAAACAATTCGTTTATACCTTAAAACTTCTTTGTTAATTTTGAATTTTTTTGATCAGCCAAATTATTATTTCGTTTTCCTTCTAGTTTAATTATCCTACTTTATCACATTTACGTTCATTTCATTCTAACAACAGCTCCTGAAGAGAGTCAGACGAATAACTGCAGCTTCGAGATATGAGCAACCTTTTACTTATTATTTGAATGTTACCAATAAAACAAAAGTAGCTCAAAATCACACAAAATACACACAAAGAATATTTCTCAACTGCTACTCAAATTATCAACTTATGTTGGCGATTCTGACTGCTATCAAGCGTAACCGATCGGCTTCCAGTTATTGTTATACTGTAGGTTAGTATGTTGGCAAAATCTGTGTATAGGCCTATTATAGGTCGCTATGTTCATAGTTGTATAAGTTGGTCACAGCGGTAAACCATAATTTCTTCGTGGGAAAATTGTAACTTAAAGTTCCCGGATCCGTTCGTCTGCATATAATGACCGAAGAAACACACACTTGAACTTCTTTTCAAAAAGTGTATTTCTGTAAAAATTAGCCCACGGCTACCGAAAACGAGGGGGTGCAACGCGTACACCACTGAAAACTGTCACTACAGAACAGATTACTTGGATAAAAGACGGAACCTTTGTCCAGCTAGCAAGCACTAAGCCAACAGTTAAATGTGCGGCCAACTTTCAAACAATCATTTTACGAATGACCAGAATAGATATCAATATCTCAAATTCACGTAGAAAATAACTGTGACGCAATAGAAAGACATTGTCACGCAATTCAAAACAGGTGTTCGAGCTAGTGAACCAATGCATTCATGTTTAAACAGGCCCAAACAGGTCTGACACAAGTCTTATTAACGATGGTGCAATTTTGGAACACTTTCCAGCAACTTCCATGACGTAATATTCAGAAGACTTGAACTGTTTTTATATGACGTTTGAATAGGTGAAAATTGTCGGGAACATAAGTAACCAAGATGCTATTAACTGCGTATAAATCGTGCCTCATATCTCACCTCCCGAGATGTTCAGGTTTCCTCCTCGCTTCAGTAGGGACGATTTGGAGCCCATGCCTCCGATAGAAACCAGGATCGCTCCAGCTAGGAGGAAAATGGTTCCTATGATCATGAAGGAAAATGAAGCTTGGGTACCGACCGTCGCATTCAATATGTCTGTGTCTGGAAGAAAAGCGGAATAAGAAGATTCAAAAGAAGTTCTATAAATTATTGTTTTTGTGGTAGTTAGTAGATGAAGTTTGGCTTCTGCCATGGGATTTCTTTACATATCCGGCTTTGCAAAGTACAGCTAGACATTCCTAATTTCTAAACCAAGTACTGTAGCTTCTGTTAGTGAAATCCTGTAGGCCTATTATACTTTGTTCAATACAGGTTGCAGTTTATCAAAGATTTCATTAATTGTGTTAAAAGTGAATAAAGGAAAAAAATAGATGAATAGCATCCATGTTCTTGAGCAATCTTTATGACATCATATTTACTTGAGACACACGTCCCACGAAAGCAAACTCCAAAGAATCCGTAATAAGCATCCCCGATTGAGATCCAGGCCGGAGCGAATGTGGCGACGATCGCGAAAACAAAGGCAAGGATGGAAAGAGTTATGGCGCCAACTTTTGAAGCATCCATTCTTCACCAAAGTGTTTAGAACTAATGAAACTTAAATTGTAAGCGTCGTAGGGAACCTGAGCAATGAAAACATTACTTAGATGTCTTGTAACGCGAGAAAGTTGCAATAAGTTGCTTCGGAACCTCATATAGTTTCTACAGATGCAAAACGGAAATTGACAATTGGTCGAGCAGCAGGGGACCTTCAAGCTCTCAGCTAAATCAACTAATTTGTATGACAAGAATTATTCGGTCAAGTTCACAAGAAAAGTATCATATTAGGTTGTGGTAGATGTTATTAATTGGTGTAATAATGTATGTATTATGTATTCTTATTGTATACGGTATGTATTATATGAACCATTATTATGTATTTACGTAAGTACTAATTATTACTTAAATGTAGTAGCAGCAGAGGACATCAATGCAATAGGGAGGACCCGAAATGTTAAGTCTATTTAATATATGAACAAAATGGTCAGGGCGCTTGGTTAGTCGAATAAGAAAAAAAGTCGAAAAACGATACTAAGCTGTTCTGCAAACCTTTCTTTTTTTTCAAACACCAGACTTCGTGGTTTTATACACCACCTGGTGGCGCCTCCAATGGTATGGGCCTTCCCCCCACAACTTGGGTGAAGCTCAATAGAATTCGAACAAACGAAGCTACACTAACTTGGTTTTCCATCACCTGCCCTGAAATTTGGACTATCATGTCTCTTACACGAAGTAAGAAGTTTCGAAAACTAAACTGTTTTCATCTTCATGTGAATAATGAATTGAGCATCTACATTTTGGGCTTTTTTTTTATAGGTGCTAAAATATTTAAATGAAATCATTGTTGCGAGTAGAATGTTGCACATAGCTCGAAGCTGCAGGTTTTCGTCTGAGTCTCTTCAGAAGCTATCGTCAGAATAATATAAACATAAAAGTGGTGAAGTATTTATAGTAGAAAAAAAACGAAATGTAAATTTGGTTGATTAGAATAATTTAAAATTCAAAAGTAATCTTTATAAAAACTCTCGATCCAATCTTATGCCACCACTATAGCTCAGTTGGTTAGCGCGTCACTTCTGGAACAAAGAACCTTCAAGATCAAGCGGCGCTGGTTCGACTCTCGGGGTGTGCGCTTGAGCAACGCACGTTAAGAACTGCTCTCCATTCAACGGCATCTAATGGTTGGAATAATTCCCTAGCAACAACACTTCAACAATTGGAAACTTCACTCTGTCAATCTCGGTGACCGGGCCTGCGTCAGTGATTCAAAGCCTCTACAAGTATGCGAAACTGCCAGGATTAAGCTCTGCCAAGAAGATTTCCCAGTCCGAGGATAAAGATTCAATCAATCACCAAAAAGAATTCGTTTTTGCCTTAAAACTTCTTTGTTAATTTTGAATTATTCTGATCAGCCAAATTTACGTTTCGTTTTTCTTCTACTATAAATACTTCACCACTTTTAGGTTTATTTTGTTCTGACAATAGCTCCTGAATAGAATCAAACGAAGACCTGCAGCTTCTAGCTATGTGCAACCATCTACTCGCAACCTTCAAGATTTGTAACCAATCATCTCTTCAAGATCATTGTTGTCCAAAAATATTTTGCAAGTTGTTTTTACTTCAAAATGAAAGATTCTGCAGCTTACCATGCAAATAAAACTAAAGAACTATTTCTACTTGAATAAAACTTGTTATACAAACTGCCAAACTTAGCTTGATACCGTAACAAGAATATCATTTAAATATCATCAGCATCAAATTTATTACAACTAAAATAAGTGCTACAGTCTATTTAAAATATCTTTCATTGCAATTTATATTTGTAAGTAGTTTTAATAAAATGCTCTGATATCTGAAAGTTTAAGGTAAAAGTGCAACAACTTGTCAATGTGTGTTACTTTCTGTTGTTTCTCGTTAGAAAATCTAACCACATTTCTGTATCTTCGAAATACCTTGCCCTCTATCCTGAGAATGAGACCAGATGCTTTCTATAGACCGCTCCGACCTGCTCCCTGCACCTGGCGGCGATAGGGATGGGCTCTGGGTGGGTCCGGCTTTATATGGGACCGGTTAATTATTGAAAGACATGAGGATGAATTGCTTTAAGGAGAAGAGGAATCTCTGTTGACTATCTTCGTAGCAAAGGCGTAAATCGAAATATATATTTAATCGACAAATAACTTGAATTACTTGCGCAAATAACTCAAGATTTTCGTGATTTCATAAAACAAACAAATTATATTTAGGCCCGTTGCCGAAGTTGTTGAACTTTCTTACTGATTCGTATATTGACGTCATAATTGTTTACCGTTAGATTGAACTACTCACATGACCACAACTTTCAAGTTTCCTTATTGTCTTGTCGATGCTACCGGCTCCACATCGCGGCATTGCGCTCCGGGAGAGGACAGGGAAGGTGATTGATGACGTGCTTTCCAAGCAAGATGATTCCACAACATCTTCTTTATGGATTCCAAGTTTCTCGCCAGGGAAACTGCAAAGATATTGATGATTTGTTGTGGAACAAAATTAGTGTTGATTTAAAAATTAAAACAATGCCAGTTTGTCTACAAACGTTCACATCTATGTTGCTTTCCCATGAACTTGATCATTCATTTGTCCAGCCACATCTCATAATGCTGTTCAAATTGAAGCTGCCATGCAATGTGATATCGTTTGAACGTTGGTCACTCAGAACAGCACAAAAATTAATCAAAAAATGTGATGTAAGTAAAAATGTGAAGCTTTGTGAAGGCTAAAATGTACATTACTTTTCGTTTGGGTGGTGAGGTACGGTTTGTTAAAGTGAATGGCCATATCCAGCACAACTACAAAATTAAAAATGCATCGTGTGCTGTAGATTTGTATAGCCTACTATATTGTATTTTTAAAGTTTGCTACATCTCGTACACAACTTTTATCACAAATTCGTTCCTTTTCTCTTAGTTCCTGCCAATATTCTTTCGAAGAAAGTGACCAGGTACAAACATTCTTTTCATCGAGCATTAATGAGAAAGATAGCTTATACTGTATAATGTTTAACAAATCTAACCTGTGCTGCCTGCAGTGACATTGGAGCCGAAATTAATTCCAAATAGTTTTATGAGATCATTGCGGCTAAGTTCAGTTCAGTTGTTTTTATTTCTGACCATCATATCAAAACAATACACGTGAACATAGTAAAGGTTGAGAAAAAGGTAGAAGCGACAAAACGTGAACGTTAAAACGTGCTTGTGACCGAAGTAAGTTATTGAGTTGAAAAAAATTTGGCACGGTTGTAACAGAAAAATTTATGATAGAAATGGAAATAACAAAAAAGAAAAAGTTACAAACAAAAATAAAAATAACAACTTATATTCATATTCAGACAGTATTTTTATTAGCCCATATAACTTTAGCTGATATTTTTAAGATTTGTATAAACAGACACTTGCTATGAAGATCAGCCATAGTGTGTTATCAAGAGTGCTGATGGTCGTGAGGGGTCTTGATGTGTTTAGCTCATAGCAAAGAAGAGCAAGGCAGGCAAAGAAAACCCCACAAAGAAATCCTACCATGGCAAAGCCATTTCAAGCTCAACGCACCAGGCCTTGCACGACTCACAAAATAGTTACAACTGGAGTCAAGTTGAGTTATCGTCAAGTTATTTGACGACACGAATCAATGACAAAAACAAACAAACAAAAACGACATCATCATCTTGCGGAAATTCAATTATACCCAGGCAAGTTATGTCTTGAAGATATCAAGCGTGCTTTGATAAAAAGTTACGTCGATAAAGCAATAATTATAAGACCCCAGCCAGCTAAATTCGTCACCTCCACACCGATCCGACGTCTGCAAACGTTGAATCAATGCAAAAAATGACAGGCATCGCTAGCTGGGATGCAGTATAGTGGCATGTCACAGTGATGAGAAATTTTTGTTACCGTATGTTTTACGCCTCTCATCAAATGGCATCTGGAGGTCACGCTGCAGGTGCAGGGTTAAACGAAAACGAAACATTTTTTCGATTGTTAGCTGAACAAACACTTGGGTGGTCGTCGTATGTCACAAGTTGACACGTCACAGTAATCCGTTGTGATTTCATAAAAGAATAATTAACAAACCCAGTGATCACATGACCTGGAGACAACGTACAGCGTCATTGGAACTGAGAAAATCATGGAGAGGAAAGTGGTAACTATAATTAAAAAAAATCCCGTTCATTGTTTGTTGATCGTTAAACATGGACAATGGCATCGTTACCAGCGACATGCGACGAGGTTCCTGGTTTGTAACTGATTAATAAATATTCTAATTTGGGTAGAGAGGTAACTGTTTTCAACCAATAAATAAGTAATAAATAAATAATCGCCTAAATCGTGTTTCTAATTTTCTACGAATCAAAGCAAAACATTGTGAGACTTATTTACATTGGTTTAAAAATTAATTTGCAATTAACGCGTCTGTCGGTTCAGGCGGTTTGCTCAAATCGGATCGTAAATTATCAAAAATGAAGAGCACTGAGCACCGATTGTTTGAACGGAGCAGATTGTTACTACATAGTTAAGTTATTGTGTACCGCTGTTTTATGGCGAGAGCCGACTTACGAACAGATTGAATCTCATCTCTGCTCCTACCGAAACTGCAATAACACCGGATAAAAAGTGGTTTCTAGAATTTCAAACCTGTTCTGGAATATATTCGGGTGCTGATTCTCAAAGAAGTTCTTCGCTCGATTTTTTGAGATGTGATGTACGCCCCTCCCCTTGTGACACTACATTCTGCCCAGATTTTACATCTCTCAACAAGATCAGAATGCGTTTAAGCTTTTTTAAGGTACGGTTGTTTTCAGAATCTTAACATAGTTGCGCATTGTTTCAACAACTCAAAGTACGTCATAAACTCAACAAACGTGGTTTTATGACGTTTATACATCATCAAGTAATTCTCTTTTGGGAGTTTTTTCAAGTACATGTAAATTCAAGGCAGTTTCTTTGTAGATGCCAAGGATAAGCACAATCATTTTGATATAAAAACCAATATGGCGAATGTTCGGTATGTCGTAGGAATCTTTAATGCAAAAGCAATCAACAGCAACAAGAGAATAAAATGAGTCCACCATGACTTAGAATTGACAGGAGATCTCCTTCCTCATTCAATTGAAGCTGTTCTCAACCTGTAAGATATAACAAACATGATGACCAAATTATTTCTTTGAATTTGAAAGTGCAGAAGGGGTAGTTCTAAATATACAATTGAGAGGTTTCGGCCATCTAACATGCATAGAAAAGAAAATAAATTAATAAAGTCATTTTTTGAGAAGTTTGTAAGTTGCACCACACTATGATCACAGGTAGAAAATGTAAGTAGAACTAACAATGATCAACTTTTTTCTTGGAAGTCAATATGATGCACAATAATTCATTCGTTCTCTCTTTGTAAGGGAACAAAGCTTTCAGTGATTAGGCCTAATGCACAAAAAACAGCACGGCCTTAGAAATGTCGTCGTCGTATGAGCCTCTGGGGCCGAGAGTCCATCTTTTTACCTCCCCAGATTCACGATGTTCCCGGAATACACTGGAAGGCTACTAGAGAGCAGCCAGTCTTTAGTATCATCATCCAGGACACACAGAACTTCCACTCCATCAGATTGTTAGGTGGCTTGAAAATGGTATAGTCGTTGATGATGTGGTCTGCGGTCTGTTCTTCGGTGCAACAATCAATATGCGATTCTTGATTGACCGAGCGTAATGTTTTAATTGTAAAATTTTTATACGAAATGTTATTATCGGTTACTGTTCTACAGTGACCTTTGATTGCGAAATCCTTATATGTGACGTATATTTAGAAGTTTCTGCGTGCGTGCGTGCAAGTCTAGAAGCTTCTCCAGCTCGCTTCTCACAATTTTCCTCGCTGTATGTTTTTATGACGTCACAAAGATGTTTACGTGTACTAAAGCTTGACCAGAACAATGAGTTCTTATGATGTAACAATATCGTACCTTCTCGAAGTTACTAGACCAAACAAACCTGCTACAAATAGTGGCGGAATTTGCGTAAATTATTGTAGTTAGCAATATGGAGGTAGAGATTATAGTGAGATGATTGTTGATTAAGAGTTGAATTGAAGTTGAAGTAATTGACTACGAGGAGAGGAGAATTGGTGCTATTAGAAGTTGTGATCGAGATTATAGTTATATGAGAAGCTGTGATTGAAGTACGTTAAAGGCGATTATAAGAGTTGCAGACGTCGGAATTCATTGCTGTTCACTGTTACTTTGATCATTTGTTGGAAGTGTTGAGCCACTCGTTAGTCCTTCAAGAACTTTCATTTATCATCTCACTAGTAGAACTATTCGACCATTTAATTGACTGTTTTTCTGTGATATCCCATTAAAATATGTCATTAATCCTTTCCAAGTCTCTTGTCTGGTAACAGATAGAAAGAATCGTTACACTCGGCGCCACATTCACAGGAGGAGAAAGAAGCCATCCCCCATTGGTGCATGGTTTAGTAAAAAAAAAACGACGCCCGTACGAAGATGGTTGAGGCGCTCCACTGCACCCATGCCTGTCTTTGTAGTGTCCGGTCGATGGGGCGTGTGTCAGTGTTGGAGATGAACGACTAAAGTCTGGTGGTACTTAACATCTATTCTGAATTCCATTTATGGTCTGTCTAGGTAGCCGCAGAAATGTTTTGTACATCAGCTTCGTTGATCAGAAGTTGAGCGGCTGGCTCGAATGGGTGTCTTGATTTCAGTCGATCAAGAAATTTCGTAGTCGCAGCCTCAGTGGTTTTAGAGATACAACTGTTGATACAAAAAAGTTGCATTGACAGCCCCCTCCCCCCCCAACCTTCAAATGGTCAAGTAATCTGGTGGCAGCAAAGTTAGCAGTGCCAGGTGTGGCGTTTAGGTAGGAGCGGTGGAAAGTTTCACACTCAGTCTCTCAGCATGGAGTGTAGCCACAGTTATCATGGCATTGCAAAAGTCCTGGTATGCCTCGTCTGCGTTACAGGTTTCAGGTGGTAGTAACTTAGCAGTAGACTTATTGGTGAAGGGGTTATACTGATTTCAATCGTCTTTTTTGAAGTTCCATCACTTCACCGGTGAACTCGAGACAGGAGCCACAATTTTTTGGGCGGTAATGAGGGACAGCCGGTGTTGGGACCGTAGGAACCTCTCAAGAACACGTCTGTCTGAAAGAGAGCTGTCGACACTTGCGAAGGCCAAGCCAAAGTTTGTCCCTGTTCCCCAGCGACCGGAGTGGAAACTGGCTGGTTCCTTTGAATTGAATAGGAGGGCAAGATGGCTTGTAGAGGTCCAGTCAGCGAGCAATTCTCCATCACTGCTTGTGTTGCTGTAGCCCCAGTCGATGTGCTGGCAGTTGAAATCGCTAGGCAGAAACTGGGGGAAGATAACTTTGGAAAGGATAGTGGCAACATACACGAGGGTAGGGGCTTGTAGATGTTGACAATGTTGTAGTCTGAGATACAAATGCACACCGACTCAATCTCGGCATCAGTTAGAGATTCGTCGACAAAGGTCCACTTCAGGCTCTCATGCCCAAACGTGGCAATGCCGTACTACCTGCCCTTGCAGCTAGACCCAGCTAGCGTGTAGTTGAGGTTAGCTAGCCTACCTGCAGACTTGCAGTGGGGCTCTTGGAGGAGGATGACGAGTGCCCGGTTGTTATGGGCAAACTGCTCCACAACTTTGATCTTGCGTGTTGTGTAGCTTTTTATGTTGAGCTGCAGAATGGTGGGGCGTCTAAACTTATCAATTGCCCTTGCAGCTGTGCTGTCCTGGTGGAGGCTCTTGGTTGACAAGTTTCGTTTCTCATCCACTTATGTGCAAATGGTACTCCCAGGATGGGCCACAAGGAGCCACTTGTCGTCCATCCTTAGAAATGAAAGTATAGGTGAGTGAACTTTATTGACAAACCACTGGTTGCCAAAGAAAAAATTGTAAACATTGTACTTACTTCATATAAAGCTTGACATTAGATTTTAAAACAATATTTCAATTCGAAAAACAATGGTGCTTGTGCTTGCGACAGCTGTACAACCAGTTGTGAAGAAGGATTAATAAGAAATTGGGCGGAAAGAAGCTCTGGTAGGCCTGCTTGGTCGCCTGGTCGCCGGACAAAATAAACGAGCTAAGAGGTCTGTTGTAGAATTTTTTTTATTGCAATTTATCACACAAACAGCTACTGTACTTTATACTGAACATTTTACTCGTTTGAAAAAAAAAATCAATCAACGCAAAAAACTTTTCTGGCGACTCAACTTTGGGTCGCGGCCCATAGGTTGGGAACCACTGCACTAAATCACCTGTAGGCCAGTTTAATTAGTAGCCTATTTATGATATTTCCAACATTAAATCAATTTTTTAACATTCAGGCATAGCCGTAGGAGATGGGAGACAGGAAGGAGGCGCTCGCTCGGCGCTACAAAAAAAATGTCGCGAATTCTGAAAAAAATGTCCAGTTATTTGGACAAATCAATCTTACCATGATGCTTCGACATCTTACCAGTTGAGGGTTGAGGAACTTTTCATATTGGTTATAATTGATGAGATACATTGACATTTTTCCATAAATGTAAAATGCATTATCATCGATTTTAAAAACTGTTGCATGTGGCGTTGCAATTTGGGTAGTGTGATAAGTTTCGATTCAACATTTGCAAGAAGAAAATGTAAAAGAAAGATTCTTTCGCTTTGTTATCCTGTCGTTCCACAAATGCAACACATCAATATTTTTTAATGGACGTTTAAACATGGCGTCATCGGTTTTGGAAAATATTTTATTTAGTATTGCTCTGGGCAGAATCATTAGCTTCAATCAACGCAATGTCTGCAGTAAGTAAATGTTAATAACACAGTTGATAAACATAACATGTAAGCTTATTGCAGATACTCATGTAAGCCTAAGTCAAGCTAAGTTATAGGCTGCTTTACCCATAAAATGTGGAAAGCCTACTGGGTAATGGTAACTTAATCACTTTTCTGCGTTTTCTCTATAGCCTGTACTCAACTGATTAAATTATTAGCTTAAAAATGCGGAGTTATTTTGACAAATTATTCTTGCCATTAAGTTATTTTTCAACATCTCCCACTTTAGGTATTTCGTATGGGCTACTGCTGTATTTGTTGCAGCGTCGTATTTTGTATGAAAATAACAGCCGTGGCCGAGTGGTTAGCGCGTTGGGCTCGCAGTCGAGAGCCTGCATGTTCGACTCCAGCCACTCGCACTTGCTGTTGTTTCTCTGGGCAAGAAACTTTACGATAATTGCCTCTACCTAGTGATCGATTTCGAGTAATGGGTAGTACCAAATTTAAGTCATAAGTAAAGTAGACAATCGGAAACAGACATTGCTGTCGGCTGCAGCGTGGGTCAGGTGTATGTCGGAAGGCGTATACCGATGCATAGCGCTCAAGTCCGCTTTCCCGCAATGCAGGATAAAGATAAACAAACAAACAAATTTCCGTAAATGTGAAATGTATCATCATTTCAAAATCGACAGTTGTAAGAATGTAAATTAGCCTACACAGCTTTTGTGATCATTTGAGCAGCCCAGCGAATAACTGTAGACCTACAAAAGTGAAACAATGTTGCGTTTTTAAAAGTATGTAGGCAATGACAAAATTTTCGTAAATTTTCTTCGCCCCTCTAAAATGTTTTATTCTCCAACGGGCTACGTCAATTTTCAGACCATAAATAAGATTCGAAATTTTACTCATTATTTAATAAACACGTTTGTTATAAGCTATAACCTGGCGATGTTTACCTGCATAGCACGAAAAATAATAAAACTAACAGACAAAAATGACGACATGGACAGTTCGATCAAAGATTCTTGATTTTTCGGAGTTCGGGCAAAGCGGTTTTGGAAGAATAAATATTAAACTTAGTCGACAGCTTCTACGGTAACCTTCAGTTATAAAGATGACTTAGGCCTGTGTACGTAATAAAGTGGCGTATGCATCAACATATACATTGGTGCAGGCAAATAAATTTTATGAGAGGAGAGGTTATAAAAGGCGTGAAGCAGCAGTAAAAATAACTATGGTAACCAAGTTTAAAGGAAGAAACATAACTGGGCTTATTGAACCTTTCAAAATAAAAGAAAGTGTAAAACCCCAAAGAACTATACGGACATCAATGGAATAAACTTTGGGACGTTTTCGATACAACGTTGTTCTGCCATCAGGATTGTACATCTGCAATGTGCATACAAAAGTGGCAATATGAAAGTTCAATTTTTAATTTGATTATGCGCTCATTGAATTTGCAAACTTTTTGTGTAATTTTGACTATGACTGTGCAATGTGCATAGTCAAATTGAAAACTGAATTCTAATTGTCAATTTCTATATATGCATATTGCAGATATAAATTAGACTATTCTTAATTAGGACACAATGCTGTGTTGGAAACGTTTGAAATTTTATTCTATTTACGTTTATATGTTCGTATAATTTTTTGCCTGAACAAAATTAATCTTATTTTAAACCAGTGCTTTTCAACCTTGAAAACAACGGTACCCCCTTTTTTTATTTTGCAAAATTTTCATCCGCACAAATCAACCGTAATTGCTTTGCAGCTATTTGTTTCTCTGTTGGTGGCAAAATAAGGAAAGGGTTTACTCAATAATATTTTTAATTATTTGATCATTGAATCAATTGCTTAAGTTGCAATGGGTTGATCTGAATTCAACTCTGATTTACTTCACCTGCTACTGCTTTTTGGTGCTTGAAGACATGTGAAAGAAATTAACAGTAACAACGAAAATTATTACTATATGCTACATAACAATCAGCATTCTTTAGTTAACCCTCTAAGTTTAATGACTCATTTGCTGCTAACTATAATATCTAAAAAATTCAGACCCGCAACTGCTTGCTCCAAAGCCTCTCGCATTACGTCAAGTGTCAAACTAGGAAAATAATTATTTGTTCCCGTTTTAATATCAACCCTTTTGAGCTAAGTGGGTAGTAAGATTTTGCAAAAGAAGTTTGAGCACTTGGACTGCCAGGTCTTTTTTAAACATATCAAGAGCTCCCACCCAAATTAAGCGTGTTCCACGACCACGATTAAACAATCAGTGACGCGGACCGAACTCATAATCGTCGTGCAAAACAGCCACACGCTCTTTTCTTGTACAAACTTGAACAAGTAGCACAGTTCTAAATTATAAACCATCGGTAGATAGGGAGAGGAAACGGGAAGTCCAGAAAGAACATGGAAGGAACAGGTGAAGAATGAAGAAGACAGAGTCGGACTAAAGGAAGACGATGCGACGGACAGAACGAGATAGAGAATGAGATTGAAGGCAATCTTTGTAAGGAAATCGGCCACCTCCACTAATGAAGACGAAACTGAATTTTGATGATAATGAAAACCGCAACCAAAAACCCGTAACTGCTGAATTTTTTCAATGGTTCCGATTTAAAACCAGCCTAATTTGGTCCACCAACCTCATCCGGAAGCTAGGATTGACCACGAGAGCCAAGCATTCACTATACGTTGCTCATCCACACGCTGGGGCGGAGCAAGTACAAAGTTTCGGGGAGAGGCTAATAAGTATTGTTGTAGCCTACATGTTAGTGTGTCCGTCGGGCGAAACCCGGAGGATGAGACACATGTGAGGGGGTGCAGAATACAACACAACACTTATTTGATATTCACATCTGGCCTGAGATGTAGGCTACTTGTTTATTTGTGATTGTTGTTCTGTTTATTTGCATCATTGCGAGACTTGACGCTGACGGTCCAACAACATCTATCTATCAATAACTTAAAGCCTGTTAGTCGATGCATGTCGGTGGTGGGTGGTTATCTTTATTTGTTCTTCCCCCCTGACTACGTCAATGTCCACATGTTTTAGGGTGCATTCAGAAACGGAGTCTACAGCGGATCTATGATTTCGTTAACGACCGTACGCAGGCGCGAAACAATGTTTTTCTTTTTATATATTTATTTGAAATCATCCACGTCATTGTAATTGTTTACGATCAAGAATAATAATACAAGACAACATGGCACCAACATCATCGAAGCATACTTGAGCAATCTATGCATGCACAACTCAGACAGCTAATGCTGTCCGGAAAGCCACTCATGATGACGCATATGCAACGACACAGCTAATACTCCTCGCACTCACGTGGCCCGGTTGCAAGTTTCGAAAAGGTACCATTAAAAAATAGCCTTCGAACTTTGTTTGGTAATTATGGAAGAAAAAAGAGCATAGCAGTGATGGGAATCAAACCCACGTCAATGCAATGATTACCACCGCCCTAACCCTCTGCGCCAAGTCAGCCAGTGGCAACCGATGTGTTAATTTAGCTATTACTTGCCTTTTTCCTTTGTTGCTCAAAGGGGATTTTTTAATGGTACCTGTTTGTTTCTGTGTTTTTTTTGTTTTATTATCTTTATCCTGCATTGCGGGAAAGCGGACTTGAGCGCTATGCATCGGTGCACGCCTTCCGACGTACACCTGACCCACGCTGCAGCAGACTGCATTGTCTGTTTCCGATTGTCTACTCTACTTATGACTACTTTCCGATTGTCTACTAGGGTGGGCCAAAATTGAGCGTTTTTCAAATTTATCTTTCAATCGCTTCAATAAATTGGTAAAAGTTGCCATTTTCTATATGGTTAACGATGGCAAAAAATTTTTTTGAATAAAAAAGTTTTTAGGGTCCCGCAAACGCCCCAAAGTGCTCCAATTTTGTTAAATTTCGCAAAAAAAACGATTTAAAACGCCAATTATACCCTCTAAATTATCGCCAATTGTTCTTATACGTGACAAATATATGGAGCAACTTGATACACAACATGTAAAAAAAAATTGTTTAACACGGCTC
Source organism: Aplidium turbinatum (assembly GCF_918807975.1). Classification (NCBI taxonomy): domain Eukaryota; kingdom Metazoa; phylum Chordata; class Ascidiacea; order Aplousobranchia; family Polyclinidae; genus Aplidium; species Aplidium turbinatum. Next base: position 27,065,762 of record NC_137480.1, read on the forward strand.
AAATACTTAGTGAGATATTCATGTTTAAAGTTTTAAAATTTTCAGCCACATGATGGCGCTATAATTTTATATTTCCTTTAATAACTGGTGACACACTGAAGCTACCGACATATACAAGGTATCAATGGAAAGGTAATTAGCACGGCTAAACGATTGTGTATTGAACTTGATCATGATAATGTTTGATGACGTCATTATGACGTAATATATTGGAAATTGAGTTCATATGAACGATTCATTTGCCTTTTACACTATATCGAATTCTTAAAGTACAACTTTTAATTAGTGATATTTTCTTCCCAGTTTAAAGTAACATTTTCTTTTGTATGCAGGTGATCAGAAGTACGTGGTTTGTAATTATACACTGATACAGACAGTAATTGATACTAATGCACAACACTATAAGTCAAGAAATCAGACAAAGTTTTTTTGGTTACTCGTTCAGATGCAGCAGCTGCAGATCGCTGGAATTTTCTAACTGCATCAATCACTTTATATGTTGCTTGTAGCTGCTTTTTATTTTTTGGCTTTGTAGGACCATGAAGAGATGTTGCCATGCCAAGTGCTCTTTCGGCACAATTATTTACCACTGACAGATTCTTGACAACAGATACGGTATATTGATAGTATGGTGGTTCAGGCCATTTAAACGCTGACAGATTTAGCAACTCTTCATTGAAATGTAGAAGATCAAAAAGTCTTAATGTGTCGGCCCTAACAAAATCTTTCAATTGCTTATTGGAAAATGAAGAGCATTGTGGCATCTCCTGACTTTTTTAAAGAGGTTTTCCTTTGTATTTCAACAAAGCTGAGCTTCTTTGGTTGCTTTGGCGCATTGCTTCTTTGGTTGAGTTATCCACTGATGTATCGAAAAGAGCAAGACCTACCAGCCATTCACTCAAGTACCAAGTGTGATCTTAAATCTTATCTAGAGCCGGTTGGACAATCTTTAAAAACTCATAGGGCAATATTCCTTTTGCACTGCAGATTTCCTCTAGTGCTTTGATGAAAGCCAAGTCATTTGAGGGAGCTTTGGAAGCAAACATGCATGTTAGCCATGCTTTGGCATAGTTAACGCTGTAGAATGTTGTCAAACTCTGGAGTCTATGTAATGGGCAAAATATGGCTTAAGCATTGCTAACTTCATAACGTAGAGAACTTTAGACATTCATCTTGCATGATGGTACCGTAGGTAGACGGTGCCCGCAGCTTAAATGGCATATATTTTCGTGGAAGAGTACCACCAAGATACACGTAGCAAAGTTTGGTCATTTCTAAGTAATCATGCCTTAACACTGTATCATTTTCCAACCAACTTTTCAAAAATTGTTTAGCTTCTTCAATGTGGCGGAATAAAGTGCGTGAAAGTTTCTTCTTATCCAAGAGTTCGAGATTTTGTGTATGTGTATCAATATCATTCCAAGCAGAACACAGCTTCTTAAAAAGTGGTTCATAAGGTGCTGTGGTCTTCTTCTTATCTCCAGTTGTAGACCATTTTTCGAGGACGGATTCACTTGCTGCACCACAAAGCAATTCGTAAACATGATCCCGGCAGCTAATTCCAACAGTGCATGGGATAAGGAAGTTTCCAAGAGTTTCACAATGCCAAATTTTACACCAGTATTAACTGCGGTAGTGTCAAATAGCCTAACTTACGCATGCGATTATTTTGTTTAGTTCTATGCCCTTTTCTATTAGCAGATTAAGAATTTTGGAGTGCTCTTCAGCTGCAGATCCATTTTTCACAGGTATTATTCCGAGTAATATCTCGTCTCCCTCAGAAGTGGTTGGTAGCACGGCCACTCGCTCCTCCTTGTCAGCACAGTGAGTGAGAGCTTTGAATATTTTCCTGTCCCAGTGAAGTGTGAAAAAATCAGTAGCTGCAGCAAGTTCATTAGCTAAGAGATTTCTTTCTGCTTCAGTAGAAAATTTTATCCGCTTTCGGCGTAGGCCTACAGTATTTACAGGGAGAATTTTGTTATTGAGACTATTTTCTGAAGTCGCGGCACCTACCGTTTCAAACACTTGCCTGTTCGACAAAGAATATTTGTCTGCCAGACTGCAAACTTGGGGTGTAAGAACTTTCTTTTTCTTGGTTTCCGTTGTCTTGCTTGTTTTGCCCACAAATCCCCCACATAGGTTTGATCCAAATCTTCTCCACTTTCTTCTGAAGAAGTACTGGATTGCAACAAATCTTGTGAAAGTGGTGTATCTAAAGCATCTTTAAGTTTACGCTTTATACCTTGATCTTGTCTCGTTTTCTTTCTTTTCATTTTTATTTGCTCTTGAATATCTATAGAACCCAAAGTGGCTTTTCGATTTTTACCGCGGATTGCTTCAAGATAATTCCAGTCCTCCATTTTCTTAGGGTTGGTAGACGTTCTCAAATCGTCTTCTACGTTTTTCTTTACAACCCATGGCGTATCTTGCAGATCATCTAAAAATTTCTTTTTGTTTCTCTTACTTTTCCTTCTCTGTGTTTGCATTTTTTCAAATTTTCATACCGGTCTGTCAACTTCTTGACCATGTAAGTTATAGCATCTGTGGTTTCAAGACCGATTCCTGTTTTCTTCACCATTGTTTAATATCTTCGACAACTAGAATTATTGCCTTTCGTTTCGGGGAAGTACCTTTAGATTCTTCTTGCTTAATTGTGTGATAACCATGGAAGTGAAGCAACACTTCCTTCCCACATGGAGGATACTTTCCAATAAATCCAAGTCTATGGACACCAGCGTTGAGATTTAGCAAAGGTGATTCGTCAATTAGCCATAGTTTTTTTTTTAATATATTTTATTTGATTAATTGCAGAAAGGCAATTTTGAATAGTATGACATCATAGTGACGTCATCAAATATTAGTTTGGCCAAGTTTAATACATGATCGCTTAGCCTTGCTAATTACCTTTCCATTGATACCTTGAATGTGTCGCTAGCTTCAGTGTGTCGCCAGTTACTAAAGTAAATATAAAACTACAGCGCCACCGTGTGGTTAAAATTTTCAATATTTAAACATCTTCTCCACATGAATATCTCACAAGGTACTTGAGCCATATTCATCAAATTTTTTTAATATGCTGCGCATCCAGCTGCTTCATACGCGTATCAAATATGAGGAAGATTGGTGGTAATTTAGAAGGTCTTATTGGCGTTTTATGTCATTTTTTTGCGAAATTTGACAAAACTGGGACACTTTGGGGCGTTTGCGGGACCCTTAAAAGTTTTTTAATCAAAAAAAATTTTTTACCATCGCTAATCATATAGAAAATGGCAACTTTTTCCAATTTATTGGAACGAAATTCCAAAGTCGGTTTTTTTGGCCCATCCTATTGTCTACTCTTTTGTTTTGCATCTTAAAATTTTGGTTTCGTACTGCTACGTCTGGCAACACTGGTAACAGAGAAAGATTTGTTATTGTTAAGTAGTAAAATTAGGAGTTTTGCAGTGATTTTAGATTCAGTGATCACACTTTGCCAATTTGGATTCAAGGTTGAATAGTAAATTAGGTTGGAGTTCAAAATCGAAACTCAGTCGGGCCTCCAGCTTGCACGTTGTAAAATTTCTTGTATATAAATAGCTATGGTTCCATTCAGGATTGTAGCCAGCACAAAATTTTGTGGGGAGAGGGAGGCAAACAAGTATTTTTGCACATAGGAGCAACGCATTCTGTGAGGAATGCAGCGCTTTATAAAAACAAGTAGCCTATTTCTGTTATTATTATTATTGTATGAGCAAGGTCGGCAACGAGTCATTGAAGACGGAGCACCCACAGAGGGGTCTAGGGGGCTATCCTCCAGAAATTGTTGAAAAAAAATATCTTAAAATTGCGCATTCTGAGTAATTTCAGCCTAAACCAACCATAAAACGTTGTCAAACGATGCTGTAAAAGAGTGTGACATTTTTTCTTAATACATTTCGAAGGGGGCAATTGCTCTCTTGACTACGCCCCTGGTTCCATTCTGCTACCTTGAAAACCAGTGACTGTAAAAGTGACAAAACCATTTTCACTCGAAAGCTTGAAATTTGAATTATTGTTTTTTTTTAGTTTGTAATTTTCTTTTTTCCAAGCATAGCCTATGCCATTGGCGCAGACCAAAAAAAAACAATGGCAACACTTTTCTTGGAATCCATTGCGATCGAGTGTCACTTCAAAAAAATGCCTCCAACTATTCTGCGGATAGTGAAGCGTTGTGGCAATTAGTTTATATTTGATATCGTCTTACTTGATACACATGAGCCACTGAAGCAACCTCCAAAGAATCCTTGAAATTCGCCGCCAGACGAAAGCCATCCAGGAGCGAAGGTACCGATCAGCGCAAGTAAGAATGCCAGAAAGGAAAGAACAATGGCAGCAGTCTTCTTGGAATCCATCGCGTTTCACTTGTTGTTCACTAGAATATTACTATAACCTGAAAACAAAATTGATGTAAATGACGTGAATTTGCCACGTGACCTTCCACTCAGTTTAAACATAAGGAAATATAGTCGGCAGCCGTGGCCGAGTGGTTAGCGCGTTGGGCTCGCAGTCGAGAGCCTGCATGTTCGACTCCAGCCACCCGCACTTGCTGTTGTTTCTCTGGGCAAGAAACTTAACGATAATTGCCTCTACCTAGTGATCGATTTTGAGTTATGGGTAGTACCAAATTTAAGTCACAAGTAAAGTAGACAACCGGAAAACAGACATTGCCGTCGGCTGCAGCGTGGGTCAGGTGTATGTCGGAAGGCGTACACCGATGCATAGCGCTCAAGTCCGCTTTCCCGCAATGCAGGATAAAGATAAACAAAACAAACAAACAATACTCCAATGACATGCTCTGGGTTGTTGTTATCAAAACTAGAATTTGAGTCAACGCGAATAATGAAATTTTAAAGACAACAACACTCAACTATGAGAAACTCCACTTTGTTTATCTCGGTAACCGGCCTGCGTCAGTGGTTCAAAGCCTTTCCAATTGCAAGTATGACAAACTGCCATAATTGAGCTTTCAAAGAAGCTTTCCTAGTCCGAGGATCAAGATTCAATCATTCTGTAAGATAATTTTCCACTGGAGCAGTTGATTGCGGTTGTTCAAACAATCATCGTGCGACCCTGCGTCAAAAACCTCTACAACAAGGGGTCTTAAACTTTTGGGTTGCGCCTCCTTGGCAGGCCCGGATTTAGGGGGGGCAGAGGGGGCAGGTGCCCCGGGCCCCCCGACTTTTAAAGGGCCCCCCTACGTGGAAAAAATTTGATTTTGTGTTATTTTTTCTTCCTTTCAGCCTTTGAAGTTTCTGCAAAATGCTGTGCAGTGCTGGATTAATGTTACTGTAGACGCAGAGGTGGTTTTTCGCGCCACAGGCGCGAAAAAAAATTTTGCAGGGGGGCCCCCGATCTAAAAGTGCCCCGGCCCCCCCATCAGCTAAATCCGGCCCTGCTCCTTGGCGTCACTTGTTAAACTTTGTGCTCCCTTTTTTACGTTTAAGTTATTAACCAAAGTCAAATTACATAAATGTTACATATTTTGGATTTTAAAATAAACAAAGTTTATTTTCTATTTTCCATCAAACATAAATTAAAAGATCAAGTGAATCACAATCTACTTTTCCTCGCATTGATGAGGAGATGTGGCTGCTTTTTTGAAGCCAGCAATTTAATTCGTGGCTTAGTTGAAGACAACGCGCATCGCATGTCAGGTTCACAGTGAAGTTTGTTTCGAGCTTGTGTCTTCACCACGCACGCATGTGCAGACGAGCCGCTTTCGCACAAAATAACATCACAAGCAATTGTTACCGAACAATGGATAAAACAACAACAGCAAGAATAAGCGTTGAAAACTAAAGTTCAAACTAGGTCACATTTCCAATCAAAGCCTACCACCTTCGCACCCCTCTCCTCTTAGAGAATCTTTACGCCCCTCAGTTTAAGAACCACTGCTCTACAAGTATTCAAAACTACCATGTATAACCTATCAGAGGCTTTGTCAGTCCGAGGATAAAGATTCAAAACCAACCAACAATAAGTCAGAATTGATACAAGTTAGGACTCATAGAGCAGCTTTGTTTGTCGAATTCAAGTCCTCAATTACTTTGACATTTTCAATTTAAATCGAAGTTATTCTCTAGACTCTAGAGTCTAGAGAATAAAGTCACTGCATGGATCTCTCATGGCACCACGCCTATATGGTGATGGCGCCAACCCAACACTGAGTTGTTGCATCAGTGAGCGATCATTTTATCACAGACTCGTGACTTCCTCATTTCATTCGCTTATCAGATTTTTTTTTCAGAATTTCACAACATGATAAATCACGTGACGATCAATGACTAATTGTTTATGTCATTTGTTGAATAATTCTACGAAAGAATGCGGGGCGGCCACAGCAATGGTTTCATCAACCTGAGATCAACAACAGAGGCAGGTCTGTGCTCTAAATGAAAACCTTTGCTCGTCTTGTCTGCTCTGCGTGCGCTAACAAATTATTTTGTTATTTTTTTGTGATTTGGCTTGTGGTCGGTTCCTTCTCTATTTATTGATTCTTATGTTTTGTTGGTTTGTTTTTGGGATTGTTGTTTGTGTTTTGCGCTAAGCTGTTCAGAGGTGTACCTTGCAATGCCGGTAGGCTAAAGCAAAATTCAATAACTGTCATATTTTTGTTCTTCAGATGGTGAACGCTTTTGTTCCACATGACGAGGTCACAATGTGGCATCGAAAACGTTCGATCTTTTTCTTTGTTTATTTTTTGTTGCTTAGAAAAATGTATCCTTCTCTCTATAACTTAGTTGGTTCTGTGTACGAAGTCAGGCGGCGCTGGTTCGTCTCTCGAGGTGTGCGCTTGAACAACGCTTTCAGGACTGCTCCCCATTCAGAGGGACCTAATGGATGGAATAATTTCCAGGCAAGAACATTTCAACAATCGGAAACTTCGCTCTGTCAATCTCAGTAACCGGCACTGCGTCAAAAGCCTCTACAAGTATGCGAAACTACTAGGAAAGCACAACTTTGGCCAACAGAGTTTATTAGGCTATTCTATGTATTTTAACAAAAATAATTTCAAAGTAAAATGTTGTAATGTGTTGTTGTAAAAGTAAAATGTTGTAAATGCTCATTTAACACTGAGTGGTTGCCTAGCTTTATTGTTATGAAACCAACTTTGTTTCTCAGCATCAGGTCTTCGTCTATTGCAGTGGTTCCCAACCTTTTTAGTGCCGTGACCCTTTTATAACATTTGCCAAGTAGCAGTGACCCCAAAGATAAAATTAGTTGGGTTGATCCTCCTTCACTGCACTTTTGGAGCTAACTAGTAGGCTACTAGGATAACTAGGCTATATATTAAATTTGATTTCTAAATAAATAAACAACAAATCAACACAACAATTTGTTCAGTGAGAAGGCTGTGCTTGCTTCTTTTAAGCCAGATTTGAATTCCTTGGAGCAGTCTTTGCAAGAGCACAACGCAGATCATCTTCTGCATCAAGTCTGCTCCTGTATTTAGATTTGATAACCAACAAGCTTGAAAAGCCTGTTTCACAAAGGTATGTTGTTGGAAAAGGAAGAATAGGCGCAATGCGATCTCAGACAGAACGGGATATGACTGCAAACTTTTGATCCAAAATTTGGTAACTGACATTGAAGAAAAATCAGCTTTTGCTGCATCGCTGGTAATGAGTTCAATGAACTCTTCTTGTGTATTCTCAGGAACATCTTCATCTCTGATGGTGAATGCACTGTGCAGCCTCATTTTGTCGCCCCCTTGCGGCCTGCCGCCCCTGGCGCAGAGCCAGAACCGCCAAGTAGCTGCTTACGCCACTGAGCCTACACTGGCTTGCCTAGGCTATCAACCGATGCAGAAATAATAGCCTAGCTCTCAACTTGCGTCCTAGCTGCTCAATGTTTGAAAATGTAATTTTTTCCTCACAAACATCAACTAAAATCGCGACCTCAAGTCCAACTTTTGCTTAAAAATGCATTATTTTTTCCCAGGGTGTTCTGGTTTGCCTAGTTACTAGACTATTTTTACTAGACTTTCGCGATGCACTCTGTGGTGAGCTGCCCATTGTTAAGAGTTAACTTTCTAAATTTCAAAAACTAATGAAATTCTAAACTTTTCAGAAGGCCTCGGGTGACTCCAGGCAAATTGTCAGGCGACCCCAGTTGGGGTCGCGACCCACAGGTTGGGAACCGCTGCTCTATTGTCTTCCAGTGTTCCCCTTATGTTCGCACGTCATGAAGTGTCTCACCGAAGCACAGTCGCGTGTTCTGGAGCGGTGTCCACTAGGGCAGGTCAATTTTAAAATTTGATATGGAATAAAGTACCGGTAGTTGCCAAGAAGTGAAAAACATCTTTCGCGAGTAAAAAAATAAGTAAAGTGCAACGTTCGCTTGCGGAAATACGATTAAATTCTTAAAAGTTGCTCCCTGCGTTTTTTTTTTGAAAAACGCGAATATGTAGCGCCGTTAGTGGAAGTCGTCTTAACAGCCGCAAACGCGCGATGACTTTCTCCATACTTTATAGATGATGTGACCAAACCACTTTGGGGGAGCAGAACGTAAGTTTGCCCAAATCTGCACGCTTTTATAGAAATTGCCCAAATATAATGTATGCAGTGCATAACAGTGAAAAACTAACATAACAAGATCACCAGCTAGCTAGAATTTCTTACCAAAGTAATCAAGATAGAACAACTGAATTCATCTTTGAAGATACCTTGCTTGTGCATTGCTCGATACTTCTGCACTTTGGCATTGTGTAACAAAATTGAACAGTGATGTATAATGTGCTGTGCTGCTTGAGGTTTGCCACAAGCGCAGGCTGGTGAGTCACACAAACCCCAGGGAAACATATTGTACTTGAAGCAACCAACACCAGTAGGGAGGCGATTTAGTCACACACTGTTCAAATTGTTACACACTTCTTCCTGACCATTTGACACACAATTTTCAATAGAATTATTACTTTCTGCTTATTGGCTTAAATCCATAACTATTGATGTTTATAATCTCGGCAGATAATCCTTCCTCATGCAAATCATGATTTACTATTTCTACATTTCTGGCAGATGTCAAATTTACCATTGATACATGAGTGGCCTCAGTCTTTTCCATATCTTTATCAGTGTAGGCTCCATTAGCAACCTCGGCAATTGTTGACTCTTCATCTGCTCTAAAGCTTGTGTCACTGCTGGAAACATTCTGAGCTCTTGTTGTACCGATACTGAACGTTAACTGCCGTTGCTTTGGATCTTCATTGACTTTTATAAATTAAATGTTACTATCCTCACTCTTCAGGTGTTCTTTTTTGTAATCAGAGTAAAACCTCATTTCAGATGCAAAAGAATAAAATTTTGCTCAGAAAAAAAACTATTGTTAAAGAAGCATTTTTATGTTACTTTTAAAAATGTTAATAGTAGAGCAGATGTCAGTTACGCTCAAAAAAGGTTTTCCAATATTTCTCAGCTAAAATAAATAAATATTTCTACTTCATAAAGGAGTAAAGGAAAGTTTCCAGTATTTTTAATCAAGAACGATTTTTCAGATGGACATGGAGTAGTGGAAAGTGTGACTAGTCTTTCACTACTTTTTACAATTTTTAATTTGGGCTGATGCGTGAAGGTTCACGAATAACTTCATGTCTGTAGTTACAAATATGATGATCTTGTGATAGAGTTTTCATATGGGTTATTTTATCAGATTACACTCATTCCGTAATTACTCAAATGGTGTAATACAGCATAGGATCTGCCGCCTATTGTATATGGTTTATGTTCAATAAAGTGGGCAACCACATATTGCTTTGCGCAGTTAAATGAATAGATTGACCACACGCAAACTGTTTTGATACCTTGTTGTGCGCAAATAGACATGCCACATTTGTGTAAATTAACGAAAATAAAGGTTTTATTAATTTTGAGTTAACACTGTCATGTTGATTTGGGCATTATAGAGAAGAATTACTACAAAGATGCAAAATGATTTTGTATGGTTAACGAAGCAGATGCCAAGTTTTACTTTCATCCTGTTGAGCTGCATGGTCCACATGACAAGAACGAATCATGTTTGTAAAATTTCTTCCTATTCAAATCTCTATGTTTCTTTTTAGCAACTCGTCTTTTCTTTTCGTCAAATGGAACGCAAGCCAGCGCCGCTTTCATGATCATCGGGACTTTTGTTCTTCTTCCTGGATTTATCCTCATCTTGTTGGGAGCAAAGATCTCAGATCCTTCCCAGCTTAAAAATGGAGGAATAGTCACCGTGATTGGAGGTACTAAGCTGATTTAATATTTTTGCCTTTTTCTTCAACACCATCATGTACTTTTTTTACCCATAGTTGCCTCATAGTTGTTGCCTCATAGTTGTTTGCCTCATAGTTGTTTGCCTCATAGTTGTTTGCCTCATAGTTGTTTGCCTCATAGTTGTTTGCCTCATAGTTGTTTCTGAAAAAACGTTAAAATTTTCCTTAGTGGGTAAACAAAATTACGTCACTCATTAATTGTGATCTGATTGTTTTATACAAAGGATTATCTTTTTTGTCGTATCCAGGCGAATGCCCAGTGGTTGAAGATTTGGCCCAAGAGAATGTTTTTGGTGCAATCTGCGTCGTATTTTCGAACTTTTAATCATAATAATTAGCAATTACAGCAACTGTTCAAGTGCTACATATTATTTCAATGTGTTTATTAAAATGGTCAAATTCACTCTAAAATTTCTCAAAAAAATCTGACAAATGTTCATTTCACATGACTTTTAAGCGCTATTGTCGCGCCATTTTATGGCCTACGAGAAACTCATATTTTTACATCAAAAGCTCATTGCGTATTCATTTCTTGTGCGGTCATCGTAATAGTAACTTTGGTATTTGCAGCAGATAATTCTTCAAGGATTTAGTTCAGGGGTGTCCAACCCGTGGCCGCGAGCCACATGTGGCCCACGGAAAGGTTCTGAGTGGCCGCTCGGTATTTTTTTAAATGACTCATTTTATCAACTTATTGGCTTACGTAATTTATGGAAGATTTATATTCCGAGAAATTAGAATTTATAGTTTGCTTTCTTTGTCTATTAATCTCTTTTCTCAGGAGTTGCAGTTCTCATTGGAGTAGCTGTCTTTGCTGGGATCTTTCCTGGGGCTTCTTTCAGCTTCAGTTTTGGGTTTGCCTGGGTGTCCGCATTCTTCGGAATTGCTGGTGGGGCTCTCGCTATCAGGACAGCCAACGAATAGAGGTGACGACTGTGATATCATAGTGTGCGATAATCCAAACTATATTAAATGAAAATTTGGCTTTTACTCAACAAAATTTAAATGTAGTATATCCATTATCCAACCTAAAGCTACGTTTTTGATTTTCAGTTTGGCTTTGTCTTGCAAAGGCGAAGAACGAACGAGCATAATGACGACCAGGGACGAACAACGCATTGCAAAAAACAATTATTATATCATCATTGACACAAAGTCATTGATAGTTGTTATAGAAGACACAGTTATATTTGCAACTAATGTGTTCCCCTCAATCAGTATAATCATAGAGAATTATATTCTTGTTGGTTTGTTTATGATGCTTGCTTGATGGCAAATTACATTGTTGCTTACAACAGTATTTCGTCGTGGGAATTTGTGTCGCATAACAACCAGTGAAACCTCTCGAGAGAGTAACATTTTGGCTGAAGCGGTTTATTTTTTGACAAATTCTTTTAAAATATTGAAATGACGCAAGAAGAAATTATGGCATGTGCCGATATTGGCCAAGCAGTTTCAACTTTAAATAAAATATTAAAACTTACGCAGTTCCTTTTGCATATTAACATGCAAGCCTTGTTGGCTCATGCCCAAGTCACGCAGCAACAAATAACTTGCTCATGGCTTGAAGTGGCGAGCAAACAATTGCATAGATACAAGCAAATTATTCATTTGTTGCATTAATTTAAAGCGCGCAGACGTTGATTCGACGTAGAAATGTAATTTTGCTGGCTTGGAGTAATACTTTACCACCACCGGGTCACGTGAGTACGAAGAGTAGTGTCGTTGCGCGTCATAATGAATGACATTCCGGACAGCATTTGCTATCTGAGTTGTGCATGCATAGATTGCCCAAGGATACTACGACGATGTTGTTGCCATGTTGTCTTGTATTATCAACAATATTTTTGAAAGTAAACAATTACAATGATGTGGATGATTTCAAATAAATATATAAAAAAAAGTAAGAAAAACTAACTGAAAAAGGTGATCTGGTACTATGATACTTCCTCAAATGGGCGATCTGCGTAACAGAAAGCAATCATTAAGAAAATAAATCAATATTTTTATATTTTAATATAATATTTTTTTTTAAATAATATTGTGAGTGTTAACCTGGTCAAATGATTTAAGGTTTAGACTTGAAAAAAAAACTATTGATTTATTTTCATAAAAAAACATTGTTTCGCGCCTGCGCACGATCGTTGACGAATTTATAGATCCGCTGTAGACCCAGTTTCCGAATGCACCCTTGAAACATGTGGACATTGATGTAGTCAGGGGGAAGAACAAAGAAAGACAATCATCCCCCACCGACATGCATCGACTAGCAGATTTTAAGGTATTGGCGGATAGAAATTGATGGACCGTCAGTGTCAAGTCTCGCAATGATGCAAATAAACAGAACAACAATCCCAAATACACAGTAGCCTACATCTCAGGCCAGATATAAACATCAAATAAGTACTGTGTTGTATTTTGTACCCCCCTCACATGTGTCTCAGTCTCCGGGGCGCATATTTACAAAAGGTTCCCTATTTTGTGCCTATCTCGAAAACTGACCAATCAGAAGCCGTATCGCTTTCTTACGTCAACTCATTTGCAAAGTTTCTTTGCGTGATTGCGTCGAGTTCGTAGGTTTTCTCCAGGATTGCCAGTTCTGCGGTTTTCCCCTGGAGTTAGGCTAGTTTTGTTTCAAAGTCGCGGAAAAATGTTAGCAGTGGCGTTTTTTCTTGTTTTGTTCTATATTCATAAAAAAAACTTTGACTATATTCTGTACTTAATCAAAAAATAAAGAGCCCAAAATGTAGATACCAAACTCATGTTTAGCAAACAAACGTTTCGAAAACTATACTGTCTTCATCTTCAGTGTTATAAATGTGTCTTTATAACACTTATGGGGTGGGAAAAGACGATAACCTTCTCGAGGTTCACCCTGTCAGTACTGATTTTTTCAGGAAGCTAATCATCGTCTAGGCTTGCGGGCTGACAGCCGCATAAACACCGAGTGGGTGGTAAAAGGATAAACCCTCGGCCCACCTTCGGAAAGATGTCTAACTTTCAACAAGCACCTTCAAGGCCCAACACTATACCATGGGAAATCACCATCGGCACATGGAATGTACGAGGCCTTAATGCTGAAACCAAAAAGCAAACCCTGGGCAAAGACTGCCAAAGCTACAATATTGACCTCTTATGCATTCAAGAAACCAAAATCAAGGACCACCAAGAAGTCAACCTACAAACAGGGCACAAACTTGTCCTGCTGCAACAAAACAAATCAGTTCATTATGGCTTGGGATTTATTATTGGCCAAAGACTGATCAACCATGTTGTGAACTATAAGTACGTTAGCGACAGAATTGCAACTATGGACCTCGCTATTCCAACTCGAAATGGTAGTCTAACAAAAATGCGGCTGATCAACGCCTATGGACCAACCTCTGAAAGAGCAGCAGAAACACCAGAAAATCTTGAAAATTTCTATGCAGAACTTCACACTGCTAGCACCACCCCCGCTAACTGGCTTACTTTTATATGTGGCGACATGAACTCCAAACTCGGAAAGCTTACCCAAGATGACATTGACACGGGCCTAAACGCATGCCTGGGCAGTTACGGCACTGGCCAACGCAATCTGAACGGTAATGCACTCATGGATTTCCTTTCTGCCAATGGTTACTTTGCTAGCAACACTGCCTTTCAACACCCAAGCAGACACCGCACTACCTGGATGGGATTTATCAAAGATCCAAACAACCCCAACTTAAGTAAGCCTATTTACAACCAAATTGACTACGTCATCTGTCAACAGAAAGCACGCCCTCTACTACAAAACGCAAGGTCTTTTGCAGGCACGGACCTAAACTCTGACCACAAGCTTGTTTCCACGAAACTAAGAATTGATAAAATTCATTTAATTCACAAACGCCATCCAAAGAAATCCAAGCAACAGAGAATCAACATCCATCGTCTGAGAGATGATCGAAAGACCCAGCAATCATATAGGAAAATTCTGAAGAATATGTTGAGCGAATTAGACCGCAACGATGATCCAAACACAACTATAAACCATCTACTTGACTGCATGAAAGTTTCAGCCATAAAAGCTGCCGGCATCACCAGAAGCAACCCACCACAACATACGTTTGATCAACAAGTAGCAGATCTGTCCAAACAGCAAAAAGCTTTAAGGCTACAAATTTATCAAAGCACAAACAACATGAAACGCTCTAACCTCCGAAAGAAACGTACAAACATCCTACACAGCATATCCAAAAGATTAAAGGAGGTTGCAATAGAGAAAGCCAACTCTTTGGCAGAAGAAATATCCGCATCTGAAGACAGCAGTAAAATGTTTCAAGCAGCAAAACTACTTAAAGCGAGAAAGCCTCCTACCCCCATCATGATTCAAGATGTCAATGGCAGTTTTGTGCTCTCAGACAAAAGCAAAGTAGAGATTGTAAGAAAATGGTTTCAGCAACAATTTACAGATTCAGATGATGAACCAATACAACCATTCACCGGAGAAGCAAGACCCTTGCAAACACCAATAACCACTGAGGAAGTGTCTGCAGCAATTTCTTCTTTGAAAAACCGTCGTGCTGCTGGCCCTGATAACGTCAACAACGAACTCTTCAAATTCTCCAAAGACATAACCTCCGGTTTAATATCACAGACTATTAATGAATCTTTCAAACAGCACAAACCAGTATACACCATCGGCGAAGGCATACTAATTGCTATACCAAAACCTTTTTTTTGCACACTGTACATTCTACCTTATATTTGTACAATCTTTTTCTAGAATCCATTCTGCTTATCTTAAAAATAACTTATCTGTGAACACCTCATTGAGTATGCAATCAAGTGCTTCAATTAATTCTCCATTGTATAATATCTGTGCCAATGAGGTAATATCACAATTAGGATAGGCATACACATCCAGATATAATGTTTTAGGTATGTTGCTCTCATAGTCATATTTCTGCAGTAGGCTATTGCAGGCGCTTGCTATCTGCTGGCATTAGAACCAAGGGCTATACATCTGCAATAAACTATAGTAGGCCTACGATACACATATCCAATGCATGTCATCGTGCAGCAGTAACTGTTGAATGCTTGAGCTAAAAACTATAAAAATGTGCTTTCTACATCATCACAAGAAACACTTTCTATGCATGCAGCTTGCCAACATTTTTTGCAACCATAAAAAGCAGGTCAGGTTAATGCAAACAACTGGATCTGTCTCCACAGAACAGAAGTCAAGATATTAATGAAAATAAGTGGAGCTATACCATGTTTCACACAAGATCTTGCAAAGCAAATATTTTGCCAGCTTGCATGGCAGGTTTTGAGTTTGGAAAGCTTTGAAATAAATTAATATATTATGATTGGTTTGAGATTGAGATTATATATTTCAGCAGTAGAATTTTAAATGTTGGTGAAATTAACATGACACAGTTGCATAAACAAACTAAATATATACAGTATATATATTTTTTTGGGGCGCAACTGCATCCTTTTAATTTAGGTAGTTTTATAAAAGTAACCAAACAAAGCTAAGCAACACCACAACATTAACATTACATTTAACAGGTATAACAATTTTTGTTAAATGTTGTGGTGTTGCATATAGCTATATGTCCGTTTGTGGTTAAAAAAGTATTGTAACCTCTCCAACCGAATCGTTTTATAAAAGTATTCACCAGATTCATATAAATTCATATTTTGTTGTTGCCCAAATCAAGATGATGCATTTATGGACATTATGAAAAAAATTAAAGGCTTTGTAAATTTTGATGCCGAGGTAACTGCATCATGCCAATTTGGGCAGTTTTATAAATAGACTATGATCAGATAATTTCATATTTTTTTGTTGCCCAAATCTAAACGATACAGTTATGTAAATGGGAAATTAATGAATTTGTTCATTTTGGGGAAACTGCCTCATGCTAATTTGGGCAGTTGCATAAACAGACTAATCAGTTTCATCAAATAATTTCATGTTTTCAGCTGCCCAAATCAACACGATGCATTTGTGAAAATTAATAAAATTAGCTATATAGCAGATTTTGCGTTTTGATTTGGGCAGTTTCACAAAAGTATTAGAGACATATTTTGGTGGCTGCCCAAATTGGCATGATGCAGTTGGTTAAATGCATTTCGTACTACAGTTTGATCACCATACAATACAATACATCAATACGGGTGTGCTAAATGAAAATTTTGCGGCACATTTGTTGTGCAAATAAGAGGCTGTACTTAGTTTGATAGGTAAAAGATATCAATTTGTTGTTTTTCTTAATTCATGCAATTTTGTAGCTTTTCATATAGCAATTTTTGCCCTAATAATTGCAAGATTTTGCCCGAAATCGCCACGTTTTGAAACAACAGGGTGGGGGGGCGGCTGCCCCCCTGCCTCCTGGCTCGTGCGGCTATGGGCTTTTGCGAGCTTGCCAAAACGGAACCTAGCACTTATAAACAACTAATTCAATATTATTACCACCTTAATAATGCTAAAATTAAAAGAAATATTTGAGGTATTGTTTTGCGCATCAGCGAGGATTTAATTAGTATCTGGCAGGCAGTAAGCTAAATCCTCGCCTACGTTTGATTTCTGACAAAGCCATCAACAGAAAAATTAAAGATTTATTGAAATTGGATAAGAATATAAACTGCATACACGTAAAAGCAAATCTGGGCATGTATTTGTTCGCTGGAAGTTGTGGCATGCAGGGATACTCGAGTCAACTGTAAGCTCTTGGACTGCAAGAAAGAGCACATTCTCTGTGTATTCTCTGCAAATGCTAAAATTCCATTGGAAGAAAGAGCTTATCTGATGGATCAAACGCTAAAAATTGGTCCTAAAGGTATCTCAAATGTTATTGGTTGATCGATCAACAGTTTCAAAACCACAAAATAATGAAAAACGGCTACAAAAACTTCCCCATGACTTCCACGAGGAGGAAGGCGACATACCTGGACCATCAGAATTACCCAAATGGATAAGTAGTTCAAGCACGTCAAGTACGGCGTCAGACAAGGTAAACACAATTTATTTAGTCGATTGAAAGTGATAGGCTACATATAAATTGGTACCACAATGAAATAATCAACACGTGCATCATATTGATGTTATTTAATATGCTCAGTGCACAAAGAGTATAAGTAACCTAAAAATTTATATACCGAAACTATTTTACCTTTGTTTGCCATAAATCCCTGATGTTTGAATGTTTATAAATTAGGCCAGTAACATTTGATTTGTATCACAGATTTATTATTACCGTAAGTAACTTTTTTTTAATGCCATCATGTTTTATTTTAGGACGAGCAAGAGTGCCGGCCTGCAGTAGCGTACCTAGGGTGTGGCAGGCATGGCTCGAGCCATGGGCGCCACATTGAAAGGGGCGCAAAAATCGGTTGGTAAAAGCAAAATTTGTGACTTACACTTTCTTCAAAATCCAATTTGCGCCCAATACAATGATCAAAAAGGAGTCTCTCTTTTACTGTAAAAAGGTGAGTCCCACACTTGAATTCAAGCATCGGGGGATGAGAAGATAAGGTTCTCATTATTGCCTTCGGCAATAACGAGAGTAGGGTGGCCAGTTCCTTTCTTTTGGCCGCCTTTCCTTCAGCAACTACGCCCACCCAATTTATTACACCCTGGGTAAAGGTGAGCGGTGTTTTTCAACTACCAGCTTAAGCTGGGAGTCGAACCAGGATTGCATGATTGGAAATGTTTGGAAAGCGAGCGCCTTATCCGCTGCGCCACCCCAGTCAACAACAATTGGAAGTTTAGTAAAGTCGCTAAGCAGCGATTAGTTGAAGCTTAGAAGTAGCAACAGAACTTACTTATTAATTTTTATAAGAATTTTTAAATCTAATCTGTTTGACTTCAATTTGGCCTGACCAGAGCACTCAGTGCAGATGCAGTGTACTGTAGATGCAGTGCAGTGTACGTGCAGTGCAGTGTACTGCATCTGCAGTGTACATTTATTATTTTTCTTTGTTTCAATTGTGTTCGTTAAGCGTGCTGCATCATTTAATGCTTTTGCTGTTATAATATTGCACAACAAAATAAACCAATCAATCAATCAGTCTGTTCTAGGAAGAAATTAGCGGTAAAGTATTATTGAGCCTATAAGCATGATTATATGAAATTCTGAAGCCAAGAATTAGGCTAAGTATGACTTATTTTTACTTTCTATGCTGGCGCTGCCTAGCACTTATAAGTCTGAAGTTTTGAGGTTCATTCACAACTTCACAAGCTGTGCTTTATGAATATACGCCGGTACCGTACTTTTACCTAAATTCCTTTCAATGGAATAGTGTCTTTCGAGCGCCAGTTACTATCGTAAGCAACAAATAACTTTAATGTAACATACCTTCCAAACTAAATGTGTTTCATTTACAAAGAAATTGCAGTTTTAATATGTTGTATTGTATATAATTTTTGTAAGATTGTCAATTTGGTTTGCCAATACTACCGTATGATAATGTGCCTATTTGAAGATGCTATGGTCCATATGAATATTTCATACAATGATTTTATTAGCTGGGAAGTTTTGCTTATTTTGTTGTTTAAGCGGAATAGCCTACATTTTATTGCGGCCACGGTCAATCGAGGGTTAAACCACAATAGGCTTCTTACCTTCGTTTGGGGACAAGTAGATTGACGCGCTTTAGTTAGTTTGTAGCGGTAGGGCCTAATCTGTATTTAAAAGAAGACCAGTATGACGCACTAGCAAACAATTGACATTAACGATACATACGACAAACCAACGATAATAGCAAACAGGGGTAACTCGAAGGTCATAACAAACTTATGTCCAATAATTCACTTGGTAGTAGGCTACACTACAGTATAAACAGCGTCAGATGAAAAAAAAGGGGAAGCTGCGTTAGCTAGTTTTTGTGTGGGAAATAATTTGGAAAGAAGGCTCAAAGCGCACCATTCTATCAAACTGATTGGCTCCGCAGAGGGAACAAAACTTGCACGACGAAACAATTTCACGTGACTGCCTTTGAACATTATAAAACGGCAATAATACATTTATTTTCTTTGTGATTTGTTCATAAAAGATAAAGCTTTGGTAGAGAGTTTGCTTTGTTGAACCATAGAGAAATAAAACAAAGTAACTTCATCGGGTTTAACATGCTGTATTACATACACAAATATAACATAATTAAAACAAACTCTAACGTTTACGACACGTGGCCTACGTGTGTCCTCATCAATTTTCATTTTATATATATTGCAGATATGTATTTCCTGATGAGGACACACGTACGTGTCGAAAACGTTTGAGTTTATTTTTTAATTATGTTATATTTGTGTGTGTAAAACATCATGTTAAACCTGCTGAAGTTACTTTGTTTTATTTCTCTATGGTTCATAAAAGACTTGCATTTAATATTTAACTTAAATTGTTAAAAAACCCAAACGTAACAACCAAAAGTGCAATTAAAGAGCACATCGCCTCTTGTGAAACTTGCACTGACAATGCCTCGATCGACCAATTTAAAGTCATTTCTCGAGGCAGATCTGATTTTCAGACTAAGATCATGGAAGCCTTCAGAATCAAACGTAACAATCCAACCGGCAGTTATTCGCCTGTGGCTCATCATCGATCCTTTTGTGTGTGTTCTGATTGTTTGTCCAATGCCTGTAGTTTACACCTCATGTGATCTGTTGACTGTTTCCCACCGTATAATTTATTCGTTTTCAGTCGAAAGTGTCGTTACAGTCATAGTGCAAAGTCAAATTTATCTTACAATTTTTTATTTTATGTATAGGCCTATTGCAGATTTAATTCCTGATGAGGACACACATAGGCTACGTGTAGAAAACGTTAGAATCATTATGTTATATATTTTGTTTTGTGTGTAATACATTATGTTAAACCCGCTATTTGTTTTGCTTGTCAATTGTTAAAAAGGGCGCAAATTTAAACTTTGCCATGGGCGCCACTTTGCATAGGTACGCCACTGCCGGCCTGCGAATACAGCATCGTAAAATTTCCTTTTTTCCGTTTAGACTTTAAAGCTTGTGAGGAGCGACTATATCATCGCTTGGCAATGCATTATTACATGACATAAAACATCTTTTGAGACCGGAAGTTGGTCTCTGTCACATTATTATGAATAAGTCCAAACTGGATCGAGCCAAAGCAAAAATTAAAGTTATCGGCGAAAAATTACAGACAGCAGCAAAATCTTAACCTTTTTTCTTTTAGCGTCGATTGTAAAAATTTTAGCATTCGCTAACTTATTTTTGTAACTTATTTTTTTAGCGAGCACAGGGCTGCAAAAAAGATTCCATTAGTCAACTGGAATGCAAACGAGTGGCAAGATTTAGTGGATATCAGCGATCTTGAAAGCTCAAACCCACCACTGACACAGGAAGTTGACAACGATCGGAAACTGAACATTTCTGATGTACCTTCACATTCGCAAACTGTGGAGAGATGCGTAAAACTGGTTTCGGAAGCTTCGCAAGTTTCCTACGGTTTCGAAAATCGTCACAAAGCAATTGTTTCCAAAGCTCTCAGTAGAAATATGCGCCGGCCGTTTCCGTCTTAAGGTCATTATCGTCACTCATACGACGAATTGCAGTCCGAGCTGTAGCTCAGCTAATTAACCAACTTTCACTTACTGTAGTTCGCGTATACTGAATATTTGTTTCATTTTTATTAATTTTTTACTTCGAAGAGTTCGCCTGAACATAAAAGTTTTCATTTTGAGTTCCCGAAGGATTGAGTCAAAGCAGTTTAAACGAAAAATCAGCAGCCATTTTCGAAGTTGGTTTTGCGCCATCTAGCGGTAATGTAATTTTCTTTCAAACATCGAAAAAAATTCAAATCAATTTCCGCAAGCCGTTTCTCATCCGGTATGGCTGATATTTCACAGAAGTGAGTTTTTCAGCTAAATCTAACTACCGGTACATTATTCACTTTAATATTCCAAAAAAGTATAAAATCGACCTGCCCTAGTGTCGAGCCTACGATCTTTCAAAGGTCGCCAAGACATTCTCACCACTCGGCCGACAACAGCGGCAGTTATCATGCCAGCCGATGACGATATCCACCTGCAGCACAATGCTTCCCGAGCCTCATCGGCGATGAGCGAAATTTTCTTTAATTACGTCACAGTCAGTCATTCACCGTCACAGTCAATATGTGTAAGATTGGTCGAAAGGACGTTGAAGTCAAAAGGTTTAAGATCACTGACGTAGGGCACTCGTGAGGCTGAATTGGGCAATCTTCGAGTTTGTTTTATTTGAGGAAGCAAACACATGGAAGGACTCACCACTTCAAACGACCGGTTCTTGTTTCTAAAAATTCTCATTCAATCAAAATTCCCTTCAATTAATTAATAATTTCCGTGATGTTGAATTGGTTCGTCTGGCACGAATTGTGACGTCACAACACATTTCACGAAGCAGCTGAAACCGAAATCACCTTCAAGGAACTCAGTGCTTAATGACGTATGCCCACATGTTCTTCCTGTATCCAAGCGGTTTGTAGTATTTTAAAATATTTACAAAAGTTCATTTTCTCTTGTCGGGTTTATCTCAATTGAGAAGGCTTTTTGTTTTAATTGGAAATTTCATGTTGAGGTAAATACAGCATTGGCCAATATCGGCACATGCCATGATTTCATCTTGCGTCACTTCAATATTAAAAAGAAATTGTTAAAAAAATAAACCGCTTCCGCTGAAATGTTTACTCTCTCGAGAGGTTTCACTGGTTGCTAAGCGACATAATTCCCGACGAAATACTGTTGTAAGCGACAATGTAGTTTGTCTTCAAGCAAGCATCATAAACAAACCAACCAGAATATAATTCTCTATGATTATACTGGTTGAGGGGAACACATTACAGTAGTTGCAAATATAACTGTTCATGTCTTCTATAATATCTAGTCACTTTGTGTCAATGATGATGTAATAATTGTCTTTTGCAATACGTTGTTCGTCTCTGGTCGTCATCATACTCCTTCATTCTTCGCCATTGCAAGACAAGACCAAACTGAAACACAAAAACTGAATGTTTAAATTCATTCAAAAACGTTGCTTTAGATTGAATATAAGTAAGATATACTGCATTTAATTTTTCTTGGGTAAAAATCAAATTTTTCATTTAAACTAGTTTAGATTATCGCACACTATGACATCACAATCGTCACCTTTATTCGTTGGCTGTCATGATGGCGAGAGCCCCACCAGCAATTCCGAAGAATGCAGACACCCAGGCAAACCCAAAACTGAAGCTGTAAGGCTCACGAGGTAAGACCCCAGCAAAAACAGCTACTCCAATAAGAACTGCAATTCCTGAGAAAAGAGATAAATAGACAAAGAAAGCAAACAACGAATACTAATTTCTAGGAATAAGAATTTTCCATAAATTACGTAAGCCAATAAGTTGATAATATAAGTAATTTTAAAGAATTACCGAGGGCCACTCAAAACCCTTCCGTGGGCCACATGTGGCCTGCGGGCCACGGGTTGGACACCCTGCACTAATTCCTTGAACAATTATCTGTTGCAAATACCAAGGTTACTTGGTTGGTTGGTTTTGAATCTTTATCCTCGGACTGACAAAGCCTTAATAGGTTATTCCTGGTAGTTTTGTCATACTTGTAGAAGCTCTTGACGCAGGGCCGGTTACCGAGATTAGCAGAGTGAAGTTTTCCGATTGTTGAAGTCTTGTTGCCGGGGAATTATTCTATTCATTCGGTGTCGCTGAATGAAGACCAGTCCTGAAATGCGCTGGCCAAACGCACACCCCGAGAGTCGAACTAGCGCCGCTTGATTTTGAGCCGGACGCGTAACCTCTGAGCTAACGCGGCGTGGTTACTATTATGATGAACGCGCAAGAAGTGAATAGGCGATGTGATTGAGAGGCAAAAATATGAGTTTATTCCACGTAATACAATGGCTGTGAAGTTAAATGGACATTTTTCAGCTTTTTAGAGTGAATTTACCTTTTTACAAAACACATTGAAATAATATGTAGCACTTGAACTGTTATTGCTAATTATTATAATTTGAAAGTTCGAAAGTACGTCGCAGACCGCACCTAAAACATTTTCGCGGGCCAAACCTTCAACCACCGAGCATTCGCCAGGGTACCCACTCGTCGAAAAGGTACGCAATCATGCGTGACATGTTCATTTGCGATTCAGCTGATTTCAGTCATGTGACTCGACACGTGATATTCTGATCGAAAAATTTTGATACAAAGAAATTTAACTGAATGCTTCACCACAACCAGCGTTGCCTAATGGTTAGGGCAGAGGAGTACGGTAGTAATTTCGATTTCGTGGGTTCGATTCCCACCCTCTGCTAATACTATTTTTTCTTCTGCAACTGAACTGAGTGCAAGAAGGATCTTAATGGTAGCCACTTTAACAAGTCGAAATTGTGACTAAAACACAAAGCAATTTCACATTGAAAAGCAGGCACTCTTCGACGAGTGGGTGATGTAAAAGTGCTTTCCGACAAAAAAGGTGAATTCTTTGTATACAAAATCAGATTGCAGTTGATGCGTGACGCCATTTTGTTTAACAATTAAAGAAAATTTTAAAGCTGTTCCTACAACAAGAATTGGACAAATCGTGATGGTGTTGGAGACAAATGAATTTAAATCAATACAGTACCTCCAATCATGGTGACTATTCCTCCACTTTTAAGCTTGGAGGAATCTGAGTTCTTTGCTCCCAACAAGACGAGGATGAATCCAGCAAGAAGAACAAAAGTCCCGATGATCATAAAAGCGGCGCTGGCTTCCGTTCCACTGGAGAAAGTCAAAAGACGAGTTGCTGGAAAGAAAACATAGAGATTTGAATAGGAAGAAATTTTACAAACCATGATGCGTTCTTGTCATGTGGACCATGCAGCTCAACAGGATGAAAGTAAAAGTTGGTATCTACTTCGTTAACCATACAAGAGTTGATCCCAATGCAGACTTAACTTATCCGCGGGGGGGGGATAATTTTTTGTTATCACCATGGTTGAAATTATCCATCGATCAGACTCCGTTATTTTCTTTCATACAAAGTCAAATACATTTTAATAGCAACATTTGTTGGAGCTGACTCAGCTAAAACCAACGCTGAACCAAATGACGTCAGTTGAAACAATCTGAAACCTTGAATGGCTGTTTTATAGATTTTAGTCTTCATTATAATAATTTCAATCAATAGCCGTATAGCCTATGCCTGCAAACATACAAATATCCAATTGGTCATGAACACTGCATACAGGGTTTTAAACCAGATTTCAAGTTTACTTTGCATGCTTAGCAAACTTTATTCAAGAAAATTTTATTTTTTTAAACATTTAAAATTGATAAAAATGGATGTTATAATGTCTATTTTATAGCATATCGTATATGTCGTAGTATCATTGTTCATATCTGGTTTTATTTTTTTCTTTCTTTTGAATTGATTTTCAAATTTTCTGCCCCCCTCCCCCCGAAAAAAATCCTAGATCCGCGCCTGGTTTGAGTAGTGGTTTAATAGATATAGTCTTCGTGTATATTTTGAGCTATTTTGTGCTATTTTACCATTCCAATAATAGACTAGATTTTGGCACTTGTGCTGGAAATCCCAAAAAGGTCTGGCAACACTGGCGGGCAAGCCAAGAGGAAGGCAGGGAGGTAGTTGTCCTTCCTGTTGTCAAAAAAGTTGCAAATTTGGGCAAGAATTCACAATTATTTGGGCAAAGTTTGATAAACAATAGACATAAAATTATATCAGTTAAAAAATTACAAGTTGCACGAAACATGTACCGTGGAATTTTCATTTGTCACTCTCATGTTCATGTTATTTGTTTTGCACAGTGACAAAAATAACTAAATCTTGTCGATTTAGGTTAGGGAATTAAAAGTTGCCCAAATCAACATGATAGAGTTGCCCCAAAATTAATAAAACCATTATTTTCGTTAATTTACACGAATGTAGCCTACCATGTCTATTTGGACACACAACAAGGCATCAAACCAGTTTGCACGTTTGGTCAATCATTTCATGTAACTGCGCAAAGTAATATGTGGTTGCCCATTTTATTGAACATGTTTTATAAAGTGGAAATGTTTGTTTATTTTAGCTGAGAAATATTGAAAGAACTTTTTTGAACGAAATTGATATCAGCTCTGCTATTAACATTTTTAAAAGTAACAGAAAAATGCTTCTTAAAAAATACTTTTGTATATTGAGTGAAATTTTATTTTTTTGCGTTTAAAATGAGGTTTTTCACAAAGGTCTCAGTAACCTACTGCGTGAAAAACAAAGTCAACGCGAAGTGCAGAGCTTCTGTTGGCCAGGGCACAATAGCCTGTTTCACAGTGGTCTTAGTTGCACTTGTAATATATAAACTCAATCGATAAATTTCTTTTGATATATGCAGTATAGTAGTTGGGCAATTCTAATGATTAAACGATTCCAACCCAAGCAAAAGAGCTGCATTAAACTACGACTCATTGATTTCAACGCCATTCGTTACAGCATATGACTAGGGAACTGTGTTCCGAAAGCTAGTGCAATTCGCTGTTGCCACAGCGGACTCGCAGCATCAGGCTAAAACAGGTCGTTAATATCTACATTGTAAAGTAAGCAACGATCATGCGCTGCTAGCGAAACTCAATCTATTGCAATTCCAACAATCTTGCGCACACTTAGTCTATATTTTTGTTTTGCACCTTAACATTTTGGTTCCGTACTGCTATGTCTGGCAACACTGGAAACAGAGAGAGATTTGTTATTGTTAAAGTAAAATTAGGAGGTTTGCAGTGATTTTCAATCATCAATCAATCATTTAATTTTCGTCACGCGTCCGGGACGAAAAAGATACTAACTACAAAAATCGATATAGACCTACCAGCACGTTAACGAACGGGAAAATGTGGCAAAACCTTGAAAGGTTTAAAACGTGCCTGAATGAAAAATTATGTAGTAGGCTATATATCAGTAGTTAGCACGGCCACAAAACCCAAAAAACAAATAGCAAAAAATAAAACAAAAACAGAGAGAAGCACACATGTAGTAATGAATGACAGCCTAATGAAAATTGTGAACTTGTGGATTGAATTTGCCAGTTCCAATATTGATGTGGATGAGCAGTCATAATAGTAATAGGATGGAGAAAGAAATAGGAGAATGGAGAAAGAATAGATTCAGTGATCACACTTTGCCAATTTGGATTCAAGGTTGAATAGTAAATTAGGTTGGGGTTCAAAATCGAAACTAGATTTGCCTTCAGTCAGGCCTCCAGCTGCACGTTGTCGAATATTTTGTATATAGATAACTATGGTTCCATTCAGGATTGTGGCCAGCACAAAATTTTGTGGGGAGAGGGAAGCAAACAAGTATTTTTGCACATAGGAGTAACGCATTCTGCGAGGGATGCAGCGCTATATAAAAACAAGTAGGCTATTACTTTTATTATTATTATTGTATGAGCAAGGTCGGCAACGAGTCATTGAAGACGGAGCACCCACAGAGGGGTCTGGGGGGGCATCCTCGAGAAATTTTTGAAAAAAATACCTTGAAATTGCGCACTCTGAGAGTAATTTCAGCATAAACCAATCGTAAAACTTTGTCAAAAGATGCTGTAAAAGAGTGTAACATTTTTTCTTAAAACATTTCGAAGGGGGCAATTGCCTTCTTGACTAGGCCCCTGGTTCCATTCTACTACCTTGAAAACCAGTGACTGTAAAAGTGACAAAACCATTTTCACTTGAAAGTTTGAAATTTGAATTTAGTTTGTAATTTTCTTTTTCCCAAGCATATGCCATTGGCGCAGACCAAAAGAAAACAATGGCAACACTTTTCTTGGAAACCGTTGCGATCGCGTGTCACTTCAAAAAATTACCCCCAACTATTCTGCGGATAGTGTAGCGTTGTGGCAATTAGTTTTTCTTTGATGTCTTACTTGATAAACATGTGCCTCTGAAGCATCCTCCAAAAAATCCTGTGAATGCACCGCCAGACGAAAGCCATCCAGGAGCGAAGGTACCGATCAGCGCAAGCAGGAATGCCACGAAGGAAAGAACAACGGCAGCAGTCTTCTTGGAATCCATCGCGTTTCACTTGTTGTTCACTAGAATATTGCTAAGACCTGAAAACCAAATTGATGCAAATGACGTGAATTTTCCACGTGACCTTCTACTCAGTTTAAACACATGGAAATACTACAATGACATGCCCCTTTAGCTCAGTGGTTACGCGCCCGGCCCAAGATCACGCGGCGCTGGTTCGACTCTCGGGGTGTGCGCTTGAGCAACGCATTTCAGGACTGCTCTCCATTCAGCGGCACCTAGTGAATGGAATAATTTCCCAGCAGCAATATTTCAACAATCGGAAACTTCACTCTGTCAATCTCGGTGACCGGCCCTGCGTCAAGAGCCTCTACAAGTATGCGAAACTACCAGGAATAACCAATCAAGGCTTTGCCAGTCCGAGGATAAAGATTCAAAACCACCAAACCATGCACTGGGTTGTTGTTATCAAAACTAAAAGTTTGGTGAACTCGAATAATGGTCTGCCTTTGGGCTTTGTACATGACAACAACTTCTCATTCTCAGTTGTAATCATCGGATCAGATGCTTTCTGCTTCTCGATTGTATTGATGGCCTAACAAGGCTTGTTTGTTTTACTTGTGCTAACCGGAAGTGATTGGTATTCACTGAAAATGCCCCCCCCCCCTCAATCAACTTCAAACTTTTATCGCCAGAACGTTAAGAAATGAACTTGACAAATTAAACTGTCTAGTCTAAACTGGAGTACAGCATGTTCAGAATAATAATAATATTATGGCTTTATTTACTGTCGTGCTAAAACAACTGGGGTTTGTTCGCGACATGGTCCATTTTCAGTTTTACACCAGGTGTACGATGTCATCACATGATTACCCGACCCATTCTCACTGAGTTATGCAAGAAAGAACTCAATCGGTGCAGTTTTAAACTTTTTGATATATGACCCGAACGGGAATCAATCTCAGATCTACCAGCACAAGATCCGAAGGTGAAACACTTCGGTTACTGAGCTGGTAGGAATGTTCAAACTGTTACTAGCAGTCAAGATTTGTACAAAAAAAGCTTTCAAAGTTGAAATATGAGGTAACAAGCTGGCAGCAAGACTTTCAACACATTATGGGGTTTTTAGATCAGAGTTCTAGGGGCGAATGGGCTACGTCGAAAGGGCAATGCTGGCGCTGGAAGAAGCAGCGATAAGGATGCAACCAATTTGTTCGTTATAGAGGCGACAAATAATTGACTTGTCCCAACACTGGTACTGTTATTTTGCATTCATCAAATGCTGTCATTTGCATAACAACCTAACTTCTTAGTGTAACACTAACAACTAACACTAACAACCTAACTTCTTAGTGTAATTTATCAAGAATCGACTTCGCTATAGAAAGAAGCATCTTCAACTAGCACATGTAAAGAAGAAAATTTCAAAAATGCGACTGTCTCAGGACTATATCATTATGACAGGATGGCGACTATTTAGATAATTTCAGTACGCAAGGCTGCGCATCTCGCTGTGTTGGGTGGGAGTTGTAACTTGCAAGTTTCACTGAAGTAACATCCTGGAATATCTTGTAAGCTGTGATAACAACTCTGAATGGAAGCTGCACTCATTGAGACAAAGAAGGTTCAAGATCAAGCGGCGCTGGCTCCATTCTCGGGGTGTGCGCTTGAGCAACGCATTTTAAGAACTGCTTTTCATTTAGCAGCACCTAGTAGATAGAAACATTTACAGACAACAAGTCTCAACTATCAGAAACTTCACTTTATGCTCGGTAACCGGCCCTGCGTCAGTGGTTCAAAGCCTTTACAATTACTATTACAAGTATGAAAAACTGCCAAAATTAAGCGCTCAAACAAGATTGCTTAGTCCCAGGATCAAGATTCAATCATTCTGCAAGATGATTTTGCACTGGAGCAGTTGAGCGCGGTTGTTCAGACAATCATCGTGCGACCCTGCATCAAAAACCTCTACAACAGGGTTTTTCAAACTTTTGGACTGCACCCCCCTTGGCGTCACTAGTAAAACTTTGCTCCTCTTTTCTCGTTTAAGTTATGAATCAAAGTCAAATTGCATAAATTTTACATGTTTTGGATTTTAAAACAAAGTTTATTTTATACTTTCCATCAAACATAAATTAAAAGATTAAGTGAAGCACAATCTACTTTTCCTCGCATTAATAGCTGCAATTCTAATTATAATCTAATTTTAAATAGTTAAAAAAATTCTAATTGTCCAAGTCTGGTTAGAACTAATGGGGTAGCTTCGTTTGCCGAAGTCAAATGCTCAATTATTTTGACATTTTCAATTTAAATTGAGCTTATTCTCTGGAGAATAAAGTCACTGCATAGATGTCTCATGGCACCACGCCTATATGGCGATGGCACCAACCCAACACTGAGCCCTCGTATCAGTGAGCGATCATTTTAACACCGACTCGTGACTTCCTCATTTCATTCGCTTCTCAGATTTTTTTCAGAATTTCACAACTTGCCAAGTCACGTGACGATCAATAACTTCAATCGTTCATGTCATTTGTTGAATAATTCTACCAAACAATGCGGGACGGCCACAGCAATGGTTTCATCAATCTGAGATCAACAATAAGGGCAAGTCTGTGTTCTAAATGAAAGCCTTTGCTCGTCTTGTCTGCTCTGCATGCGCTAACAAATTATTTTGTCATGTTTTTTTTGTGATTCGGCATGTGGTCGGTTCCTTCTCTATTTATTGATTCTTATGTTTTGTTGGTTTGTTTTTGGGATTGTTGTTTGTGTTTTGCGCTAAGGTGCGCTGTTCAGAGGTGTCCCTTGCAATGCCGGTAGGTTAAAGCAAAATTCAATAACTGTGATATTTTTGTTCTTCAAATGGTGAACGCTTTTGTTCTACATGACGAGGTCACAATGTGGCATCGAAAACGTTCGATCTTTTTCTTTGTTTATTTTTTGTTGCTTAGAAAAAACTATCTCCCTATCCGATAACTTTGTTGGTTCCGTGTACGAAGTCAGGCGGCTCTGGTTCGTCTCTCGAGGTGTGCGCATGAGCAACGCTTTCAGGATTGTTGTGCATTCTGCGACACTTAGTGAATGAAATAATTCACAGACAACAAGATTTCATAAATTGGAAACTCCACTCTGTCAATCTCAATGACCAGCCTTGCGTCAGTGGTTCAAAGTTTCTACAAGGAGGCGAACGAAACTACAAGGAAAGCACAACTTTGTCCAACAGAGCTTTATTATTCTATGTATTTTAACAAAAATAATTTCAAAGTAAAATGTTGTATTCATTGAACGCTGAGTGGTTGCCTGGCATTGTTGTTACGAAACCAACTTTGTTTCTCAGCATCAGGTCTTCGTCTATCACTCTATTGTCTTCCAGTGCTCCCGTTATGTTCGCACGTCATAAAGTATCTTACCGAGGCACAGTCGCGTGTTCTGGAGCGGTGACGAACCTACGATCTTTCAATGGTCGCCAGCAAGACATTCTCACCACTCAGCCGACAACAGCGGCAGTTGTCATGCCAACCGATGACGATATCCACCTGCAGCACAATGCTTCCCGAGCCTCATCGGCGATGAGCGAAATTTTCTTTAATTACGTCACAGTCAGTCATTCACCGTCACAGTCAATATGTGTAAGATTGGTCGAAAGGACGTTGAAGTCAAAAGGTTGAAGGTCACTGACGTAGGGCACTCGTGAGGCTGAATTGGGCAATCTTCGAGTTTGTTTTGTTTGAGGAAGCAAACACATGGAAGGACTCACCACTTCAAACGACCGGTTCTTGTTTCTAAAAATTCTCATTCAATCAAAATTCCCTTCAATTAATTAATAATTTCCCTGATGTGGAGTCGGTTTGTCTGGCACGAATTGTGACGTCACAACACATTTCACGAAGCAACTGAAACCGAAAGAATCTTCAAGGAACTCAGTGCTTAATGACGTATGCCCACATGTTCCTCTTGTATCCAAGCGGTTTGTAGTATTTTAAAATATTTACAAAAGTTCATTTTGTCTTGTCGGGTTTAGCTCAATTGAGAAGGCTTTTTGTTTTAATTAGAAATTTCATGTTGAAATAAATACAGCATTGGCCAATATCGGCACATGCCATGATTTCATCTTGCGTCACTTCAATATTAAAAAGAAATTGTTAAAAAAATAAACCGCTTCCGCTGAAATGTTTACTCTCTCGAGAGGTTTCACTGGTTGCTAAGCGACATAATTCCCGACGAAATACTGTTGTAAGCGACAATGTAGTTTGTCTTCAAGCAAGCATCATAAACAAACCAACCAGAATATAATTCTCTATGATTATACTGGTTGAGGGGAACACATTACAGTAGTTGCAAATATAACTGTTCATGTCTTCTATAATATCTAGTCACTTTGTGTCAATGATGATGTAATAATTGTCTTTTGCAATACGTTGTTCGTCTCTGGTCGTCATCATACTCCTTCATTCTTCGCCATTGCAAGACAAGACCAAACTGAAACACAAAAACTGAATGTTTAAATTCATTCAAAAACGTTGCTTTAGATTGAATATAAGTAAGATATACTGCATTTAATTTTTCTTGGGTAAAAATCAAATTTTTCATTCAAAATAGTTTGGATTATCGCACACTATGACATCACAATCGTCACCTTTATTCGTTGGCTGTCCTGATAGCGAGAGCCCCACCAGCAATTCCGAAGAATGCGGACATCCAGGCAAACCCAAAACTGAAGCTGAAAGAAGACCTAGGTAAGATCCCAGCAAAGACAGCTACTCCAATAAGAACTGCAACTCCTGAGAAAAGAGATTAATAGACAAAGAAAGCAAACCATAAATTCTAATTTCTAGGAATAAAGTTTTCCATAAATTACGTAAGCCAATAAGTTGATAATATGAGTCATTTTGAAGATACCGAGGGCCACTCAAAACCCTTCCGTGGGCCACATATGGCCTGTGGGCCACGGGCTGTACACCCCTGCACTAAATCCTTGAAGAATTATTTGTTGCAAATACCAAGGTTACTTGATTGGTTGGTTTTGAATCTTTATCCTTGGACTGACAAAGCCTTGATTGGTTATTCCTGGTAGTTTGTCATACTTGTAGAGGCTCTTGACGCAGGGCCGGTTACCGAGATTGGCAGAGTGAAGTGTTCCGATTGTTGAAGTCTTGTTGCCGGGGAATTATTCTATTCACTAGGTGCCGCCAAATGGAGAGCAGTCCTGAAATGCGCTGTTCAAGCGCACACCCCGAGAGTCGAACTAGCGTCGCTTGATTTTGAGCCGAGCGCGTAACCTCTGAGCTAACGGGGCGGAGTTACTATTATGATGAACGCGCAAGAAGTGAATAGGCGATGTGATTGAGAGGCAAAAATATGAGTTTATTCCACGTAATAAAATGGCTGTGAAGTTAAATTGGCATTTTTCAGCTTTTTACAGACATTTTAGAGTGAGTTTTACCTTTTTACTAAACACATTGAAATAATATGTAGCACTTGGACTGTTATTGCTAATTATTACAATTTGAAAGTTCGAAAATACGACGCAGACCGCACCTAAAACATTTTCGCGGGCCAAACCTTCAACCACTGGGCATTCGCCTGAATAAGACAAAAATGTGAATTCTTTGTACAAAAAATCAGATTGCAATTAATGCGTGACGTCATTTTGTTTAACCATTAAAGAAAATTTTAAGGCTGTTCCCACAACAAGAATTAGACAAAATAATCATGAAGTACATTGTTGTTGAAGACAAATGCCATAAATTTCAATCAACACAGTACCTCCAATCATGGTGACTATTCCTCCACTTTTAAGCTTGGAGGAATCTGAGTTCTTTCCTCCCAACAAGACGAGGATGAATCCAGCAAGAAGAACAAACGTCCCGATGATCATGAAAGCGGCGCTGGCTTCCGTTCCACTGGACAAAGTCAAAAGACGAGTTGTTGGAAAGAAAACATAGAGATTTGAATAGGAAGAAATTTTACTAACATGATGCGTTCTTGTCATGTGGACCATGCAGCTCAACAGGATGAAAGTAAAAGTTGGTATCTACTTTGTTAACCATACAAGAGTTGATTTCCTCAAAGTATTACATCAAGTCATGATCACGTGTTTAACATGAGAGCAGTTGAGCAAAGATTAGCAGACGAGTCAAGAAACTTTGAGATTGTTAGAACCAATTCTTGTGCCTACTCATACTGATACAGCAAAAATGACAAGATTTCCTGTCTGGATTGTTCTTTCAGAGCGCTGCGCAACACTTCCGTTCATTGGCTTGCTGATGTCCTTACACAGCGGAATATGGTCCATTGAGTTATTAGGCTACTCTACAGTCCTACAAAGATTCACATAAAAGTTCCACAAGATCTTTATACTATTGCTACCTGAGGTTTTGTTTTTCACGACACCGCATTTATATGAAAAAGGAACTTTGTGTGAAAGTTTAAGTTGGAAATATTCCATCCATAGCGACAGTACACACATGGTAGCCATGACAACGTCCAGCTTCAAATGTACTGAACGCCGATTTTGTTTGTCGCTAAAATTGCAAGTGTAAGTTGATAGTTTGAGTCAGGCGCGGATTTATTTGGGAGGCCCAGGAGGCCCTCTGTGAGGAAATTTTGTAAGAAAGTGTTGAAATTGTATGTTTCCCTATCAAATGGTTTAATATTCTTCTAAACAGCTGATATTAGTCCCACGGCGGACTTAACTTATCCCGGGGGGGATAATTTTTTGTTATTATTTTGGTTGAAATTATCCATCGAGCAAACTCCGTTATTTTCTTTCGTACAACTTCAAATACATTTTAATAGCTACATTTGTTGGAGCTGACTCAGCTGAAACCAACGTTGAACCAAATGACGTCAGTTGAAACAATCTGAAACCTTGAATGGCTGTTTTATAGTTTTTAGTCTTCATTATAATTTCAATCAATTACCATATAAGCCTGCAAACATACACATATCCAATTGGTCATGGACACTGCATACAGGGTTTTAAACCAGATTTCAAGTTTACTTTGCATGCTTAGCTATTTTATTCAAGCAAATTTTATTTTTTAAACATTCACAATTGATGAAAATGGCTGTTTTAATGTCTATTTTATAGCATATCGTGTATGTCGTAGTATCATTGTTGAATTGTTCATTATTGTTTTTATCCCTTTCTTTCTTTTTAATTGATTTTCAACACGAAAAAAATCCTAGATTCGCGCCTGGTTTGAGTAGTGGTTTAATAGATATAGTCTTTGTGTTTATTTTGAGATATTTTGTGCTATTTTACCATTCTAATAATGGACTACATTTTGGCACTTGTGCTGGAAATCCTAAAAGGGTCTGGCAACACTGACATACAAGTCAGGAGTAGGGCAGGGAGGTAGTTGTCCTTCCTGTTGTCAAAAAAGTTACAAATTTGGGCATGAATTTACAAATTTGGGCAAGAATTTACAATTATTTGAGCAAAGTTTGATAAACAATAGACATAAAATTACAACAGTTAAAAAATTACAAGTTGCACGAAATATGCATCGTGGAATTTTCATTTGGCGCACTCATGTTCATGCTATTTGTTTTGCACAGTGACAACGATAACTAAATCTTGTCGATTTAGGAAATTAAAAGTTGCCCAAATCAACAGGGTAGAGTTGCCCCAAAATTAATAAAACCATTATTTTCGTTAATTTACACGAATGTATCATGTCTGTTTGAGCACACAACAAGGTATCAAACCAGTTTGCACGTTTAGTCAATCATTTCATGTAACTGCGCAAAGCAATATGTGGTTGCCCACTTTATTGAACATATTTTATAAAGCAGAAATATTTGTTTATTTTAGCTGAGAAATATTGAAAGAACTTTTTTGAACGAAATTGATATCAGCTCTGCTATTAACATTTTTAAAAGTAACAGAAAAATGCTTCTTTAAAAATACTTTTGTATATTAAGTGAAATTTTATTTTTTTGTGTCTAAAATGAGGTTTTCTACAAAGGTCTCAGTAACCAACTGCATGAAAAACAAAGTCAACGCAAAGTGCAGAGCTTTTGTTTGCCAGGGCACAATAGCCAGTTTTACAGTGGTGTTAGTTGCACTTGTAATATAAACTCAGTCGATAAAGCTCTTTTGATATACGCTGTATAGTAAAGTAGTTTTAGTGATGAAAGAAGCTGGAAATGGCGTACTTTATCGAAAGCTTTCTGATAATCTATAAAACACAGAAATACATCTTGTTGGTGTTGTATTGAGCGTTCACACAGCATGCGAACTGAAAAATTGCATTTCTCGTTCCTCTGTCAGGCATGAATCCGTATTGGCAAGCAAATATTTCCGGTAAAATCTTTCTTCGTATTCTTTGGAGGACAATTTTCAAGAGCAGTTTTAATGTATGTGACATTAGACTTATCGTTCTGTGATTTCCACATTCAAGTGTGTTTGGTTTTTTCGGAAGGGCAATAAAAAGAGATTTTAGCATATCCTTAGGTAATTCACCACTTTCATAAATGGTATTAATGAGATTCCACAACAAGCTTATTCCATCTTCTTTCAAGGCAATTAGCATTTCCACCACAATTTCATCTGGGCCTGCTGCCTTGCCGGTTTTTGAATTATCTAAAGCCCACTGTACTTCTTCCTTTAATATTGGTGGTCCAGTTTCACAATTAATCATATTATTATCAATATCTTCTCTGTCATCTTGAAAAAGGTTAGTAATGTACTTTTCCCAACGTTTCTTCACATCTTTTGGTTCATAGAGAATTTTGCTATCAGAAGATCGAATGCACTTCGAGGTTAATACAGGACTGGTTTTGGATATTAAGCTCTTTGAGTTCGTTGTCGGAATGTTTTTGCATTAATTACAGCTGTTGAATGACGATCGAAGGAGCCCTGCAATTGGTGACTCCGACTACCGGGCGAGGGGCTCTGGTTTCTGGAACTTGGAGACCCATTTACGCCGTTTCTCTCGTTTCATCACTAAAACGAATTAAAGATTTCCGTATGATACACAATCTATACTGTTGTGTTCTTAGCTCATTCAATCAGAGTCATACTGGAATTCTGTTTTATTATAAAATTGCACAACCAAGATATAGTGTGACACCTGCAAGGTAAGCCCAAAACGAGAAGTGCCAATTAACAAAAGCAGGCGGATGAATATTAAGCAAAAGAGAAGACCTGAGAGAAACGAAAACAAAGTACATCGTTTCAATGCAAATAAACTAAAATACATAACACCTCCCCAATAAAATTTATGACCACCCATAACGAAGGGGTGGTTGGCGTCTTCTCTTTGATCGCCTTAATGTTTGTTCTTGATGCGATGACGAGGATGGATCGTCGGTCGCTATCGGTGTCGATGAGTCCTCGGTCGCTATCGGCGTCGATGAATCCTCGGTCGCAATCGGCGTCGATGAATCCTCGGTCGCTGTCGGCGTCGATGAATCCTCGGTCGCAATCGGCGTCGATGGAACCGGAAACTCGTCAGCTGTCGATGACGACGTGAAAGTAGTCTCCCCTGGGTCCCCGTCTTCCGGCGAGATGTAACGCGGACGTAGCTGGTTGATATGGCGTCTCCATATTGGACCTCGAGGGTCCACTCGAACCTGCAAACTACGACTCCCGTGTCGCTTCACCACGACGGCAGGAACCCACCGAGGGCTTCGGCTTTGCCTGGAACCAAAGTATAAAGCATAACAAGGATCACCAACATCGAAGTTAATTGTTTTCCGGTTTTGTTTCCGAGGCGAAGGACTCGTCGATGGTTTCGTGATCTGAGCTGAGGAAGGAAGTAAAATATCTAATTTAGTACGTAGTTGTCGGTGGTTTAATAACTCACGGGGAGAGTAACCACTGGCATTAGGCGTACGGCGAAACTGTATCAAGAATTGAGTGGTCGCACTTTTAGGCGGTAATGACGATTTTCTCAACGCCTGTTTGAAAGTGCGCACCAAACGCTCTGCAGCACCATTCGTAACTGGATGGTATGGTGCTCCAGTGATGTGGACTATACCCCTAGCTTTACAATAATTCTTGAAGTCTTCTGAAGAAAACGTAGTCGCATTGTCTGAGACAATGGAGTGGGGGTATCCAAAATGGGCAAAATCCTGCTCTAAAAGATCAATAGTAGCAGACGTCGATACGGAAGAAGTTGGGTGAATAGAAGGATACTTACTATAAGCATCGGTAACAATAAGCCAATTGGAACCTAAAAAATTAATAGCGTGATCGACATGAATTCGACTCCAAGGCTTCTCTGGAGCTATCCATGGGTGGATAGGAGCCTTGCTTGGTGCAGCTTGATGCTCACCACATGTAGTACATGTTCGGCAGAGGTCGACAATGTCTGCATCGATATTGGGCCAGTAGACTGCTGTCCTGGCCAGCTGTTTCATTCGCTGCATGCCGAAATGACCTTCGTGTAAAAGAGAAAGAATATCATTGCGGAGTTTAAAAGGAATAACTACTCTAGAACCATATAATAAACAACCATAACATGTTGTTAGAGAATCAGCAACTCTTCTAAACTGTTCGATTGGACCGTTAGCATTTGATTTCGCAGGCCATCCTTCTTGTGTAAAGCGAATGATTTTAGACAAGACTGGATCCTTGGAAGTTTCCTTGCGCAAAGTAGAAGAATCGGAATGACTAACCTGCGAATCCAACGTATCAATTGCGCAGACAATATCAACATCATCTGCACTTTCCTCCCCATCAAAAATTGTGTCATCGTTGGACGGAAGACGGCTCAAGGCGTCAGCATTTTGGTGATGCGTTGTTTTGCGATACTCTATAGTATAACTAAATTGACTCAAAAACAACGCCCAGCGTGCTAACCGGTTAGCCTCTAGCGAAGGGGTAGGTTTATCTGGACCAAAAAGTGAAAGTAAAGGCTTATGATCTGTTACCAAAATAAAATTCCTACCGTAGAGGTATTGGTAAAATTTCTTCAAAGCGAAGATGATGGATAAAGCCTCCTTTTGGATTTGGCTGTAGTTTCTTTGAGACTTTGTCAAGATTTTCGACACATTGGCTATTGGCCTCTCGCTTCCGTCCGGGGAACGGTGAAACAGTGTGGCGCCAATGCCCACGCTTGAAGCGTCGCATGCAATTCCTAAAGGAAGCAACGGGTTAAAGTGTACGAGAACATCGTCTGCGGAAAGAAACGTTTTTAATTTTGCAAAAGCGCATTTTTCTTTGTGTTCCCATCTCCAAGGAACACCACTCTTGGTTAAATGATATAACGGTTGCGCTACCGTAGAAAATTCTGGGGGCATAAACTTAGAATAAAATTGAACCGATCCCAGAAAAGAACGTAAGGTACCAACATTGGAAGGAGCAGGCATGTTCAGTACTGCATCGACTTTAGGACCCTTTGAAATCCCCTGTTTAGAAAGAACATGACCTAAGTACTCGACATTTGCCTGGGCAAATTTACATTTTTTCTTCCTACATCTAAGACCTTTCGAAGATAAACGATCGAGTAGTCGTTTAAGGTTCTGGAAATGCTCTTCCGCTGTAGCTCCACTTATCAAAATGTCATCCAGGTAGACTGCTACACCTGGAAGGTCACTAGTTAAATCATCCATTATCTTTTGGAAATGGCCTGGGGCAGAAGAGATGCCAAATGGCATAACATTTTGCAGTAAAACCTCTCTATGGGTACTTAATGCCAATATTTTTCGACTCTTTGGACCTAACCTAATCTGGTTATAAGCATCTGCCAGGTCAATCTTAGTGAATCCGTGGCCACCCCCTAGTTTACGCATTAAATCCTCTGGAAGAGGCAAAGGGTGCCTGTGAGTTTTAAGTTGTGGATTAACCGTCGAAGAATAGTCACCACAAACCCTTAATTTGGATTTCTTACCTTCGGTAGAAGCCTTGCGAACTGGTACTACAGGAGTTCCCCAGTCGCAAAATTGTACAGGTGTCCAGATACCTTTTTCTATGCCGGCGTCATAGGCAAGAGCTAAGTCTTCTTGAATGGCGAAAGGCACTGGTCTGGGCTTTGAAAACACTGGTTTACAATTAGAGTTAAACTCAATCTCTAATTCGTAATCCTGAAGACAACCTAACTCAGGTTTAAATAAGTCTTCGTATTGATCACATAACTCGGAACATGATTTTTGTAAGTTAAAATCTATGTCGTTGTGACGATGAATAGCATGTAAAGATGAAGAAAAGAACTTATCTACCGAAATATCTAGTGCTTGAATAGCATCACGCCCTAATAAGTTAAGGTTAGAGATTTCACATACCATAAATTGAACTGTGGTCGTCTTTCCCGATTTGTTGCAGCTCGCTTCGGCAGTGAAAGATCCAATAATAGGCATCGAGTGCTTACTTGCCGACTGAAAACGTAGCTGCGGAGTCTGCAAGACAGGGTTGCCTAGCTGCGACCAAACTTCAGAAGAGATGAAATTTCCCCTTGTAGCTGTATCAAGTTCCATTAAGACGGGAAAAGACTTAATAAAAATTCGAACCTCGAGTTTAGGAACTTTATTCGACGAATTATGAACAGTATTTACCTCCTGTATGCAGTTGACCTTAGAAGAATGAACTTGTGCGGCTTTTTTACGACATGCGGATTGTACATGCCCTGTAAGTTTACAGAAATGACAGACCGCATTTTTAAATCTGCAGTTGTTAGCAAGGTGATTAGAATTACCACATCGATAACACTTACTTTGCTTGTTCGCATTAGCACTGGCCACTGTAGCTTTCTTGAAAGAATATCGTCTATCGGTGCCTTCAACTTTATGTACTACCGACGGTTCAGTGCCAAACACCGTCTCCTTAGCCACTTTTGCAGCGTCTTCAGTTTCTATGGCTATTTCAAGAGCACGTGAAAAAGTAAGATCGTCAGGTTTAATTTTAAAGAGAGCTTTAAGAACTGCTTCGTTTCCTACCGAGCACAAAAAACAAGTACGCAAAGCTTCATCTAAAGGATTAGTAATAGAAGAAAAGTCGCACGTGGCAGCGGCTTGCCTTATTCGTGCACCCAATTCTGGAACAGTCTCACCTGGTTTCCGCTTCAAGTTGCTCCAGAAGCGAAATCGTTCACGAATAACGAAGCGCTTAGGGTCGAACTGTGCCTTCATGTAATTCGAAATTTCCTCCATTGTAAGTTCATTGATTGGCTTTGCTGTAGACTCCTGTGCGGCCAGATTGAGGATCATCTTGTAGATGCTGGCTGACTGGTTAGTGAAGAAAACCTGAGCCTTCTTATCATCAGGAACGGACTGTGCTTTTACAAATGTGCAAAAACGTGACCAATAATCAGTCCAAAGTTCTAAAGTTGAATCAAACTCACAAAATTTAGGAATGGCTTGAGATAATCGATTTTGGTTTTCTGATTCGCATGGAATTTTGAGGGCTGAAATCAACTCCTTCAGTTGTTCTTCATGATGACGTTCTTGCTGTTGCATTTGTTGTCGTGCCTGTTCTTCTTGCTGATGCCTTTGTTGTCGCGCCTGTTCTTCTTGCTGTTGCATTTGTTGTCGCGCCTGTTCTTCTTGCTGTTGCATTTGTTGTCGCGCCTGTTCTTCTTGCTGTTGCATCTGTTGTCGCATATGTTCCAGCTGCGACTGCATTAATTCCACGACTTTTTCCATATTGTAAATAATTTAAAAAAAACTAAAAGTTGTAGAAAGTAAAACTCGTAGGGACTAAGACTGAACACTTCTGCGTACCACTGTAAGTTTCTCGTTCAGACGTTCAGCATCCCATCCTCGTCGCCAAATAACTCTGTTGTGTTCTTAGCTCATTCAATCAGAGTCATACTGGAATTCTGTTTTATTATAAAATTGCACAACCAAGATATAGTGTGAAACCTGCAAGGTAAGCCCAAAACGAAAAGTGCCAATTAACAAAAGCAGGCGGATAAATATTAAGCAAAAGAGAAGACCTGAGAGAAACGAAAACAAAGTACATCGTTTCAATGCAAATAAACTAAAATACATAACATATACGACAAGCAGCAAGTCGCTGTCATGGTTCCCGATGGAATCACTGAATGGATGGAAATATCAAGAGGTGTTCGACAGGGCTGTGTCATGAGCCCAGATCTCTTCAATTTGTATAGTGAACTCATCCTTAGAGAACTGGAAGATATTAATGAAGGAATTAATATTAACGGAAAACTTATAAATAACATTTGATATGCAGATGACACAGTCTTGCTTGCAACGTCACAATGTGGTTTGCAAATTTTACTAGATGCAGTTCAAACATCTAGTGAAAAATATGGACTAAAAATAAATATTAATAAAACTAAAACTCTGGCAGTCTCGAAACGTCTTCCTGAACCAACAATTTGCGTGTACTGCAATGATAACAAAACTGAACAGGTTCAAAAATTTAATTATTTGGGCTCAATACTGAATCCAAGCACCCGATGTGAAGAAGAAATTAGACGACGCATTGCATTATCAAAGTCAAGTTTCAACACCATGGCAAAAATCTTTAAAGATAGAAAGCTCTCCAAAACCTTAAAGATTCGTTTGTTAAAATGCTTTGTTTGGTCAATTTTGATGTACGGATGTGTGTGGTACTCGATTTCGGACGTTTCTGTCCTGAAGCGCTTTGCGCTGACACTAATTACTTTGTACGCCTACTTTGTTTGCCACAGTTGAGTTCTGTCTTGCATACTGAGCTGCAGTTGCTTTGTTTAGTTTAACCTTTAGTAGAAGTGTTGTTTGCTGAGTTTTGTGAGTTAACCTTATTGTGTTTTAGGTTATGCAACTTCTTAGTTAATTAAAACCAACTTTGTTTGTGTGACTAAATGTATGGTATTACAATGTAATTAACTAAGATTAGCGGCAAAGCTGGCCATGGATAAAGTGCTGAAACCTGCAAGGTTTGATGTCAGCCCGAATACTCAAGATGCAGCAAAACTGTGGCGACACTGGCTTGTCACGTTTGATT
Source organism: Aplidium turbinatum (assembly GCF_918807975.1). Lineage (NCBI taxonomy): Eukaryota > Metazoa > Chordata > Ascidiacea > Aplousobranchia > Polyclinidae > Aplidium > Aplidium turbinatum. The sequence continues at coordinate 27,107,916 of NC_137480.1, forward strand.
GTTATGGTTTGTTTTATGTCGCTTTACAACATCTAAGGTCTTTTAGCGACATTCATTATTATAATAGCTATTTAGCACAGTTAGAGCACAACAGGGCATAGTGAAGGGTGCAATACGACACAACACAACATAATACGATACAGTAGTTTAAATACATCATTAGTGGAAAAGAAATTCTTGTAGGAGGTTAGGCCCACGAAAGGCAGGTACTTCTTTGGAATTGCACGCTTGGTGTTACAAACTGAAACAAAATAAGGAAAGCCCAGCCAGCAAATCAATCGCCTTCCACACCGATTCAATGTCCAAAGACGCTGAATCAATGTAAAAAACGATCGATCTCTGGCTGGGAGCAGACACGACACGGGTGCACTACAGTATAACATGGACGATTACAGTGATTAAAATAATAATTTAAATAAGCTTATTGCAGGAGTTTATAAAAGCCAGCAGATGTGTAGTAGTTGGACGATTTTCAGCAAAATTTTTCACCGATATGTTTATTCCATACGTGCTCAGATTTTGTTCAAGACACTTCCTTTGAGTTGCATATTTACTGCAATGAAATAGAAAATGATTCACAGTCTCAGGGCTCACACATGTGTCGCATAGTCCAGAAGTGTGGCATCCGATCTTGAAGAGGTGTTGGTTTAAACGGCAGTGACCGGTGATGAGTCTAAAGACGGTTGGATGGTCAGGTACTTTGTTTGTTCCTGCACTTTTGGTGTCAGGATATATAGATTTGTAGAGTTGGCCTGTGGTACTGTTTATATAGTGATTATTCCATTTTTGCAGAGCTAGATCTTTGGTGAGGTTTTTGACTTCACTTAGGCTGAGTTTTGTGTTTGCGGAGATGGGGGTAATGGCTGATGTTGGTATTGCTGGTATGGCTCCTGAAGCAAGTTTTGCTAAGAAATCAGCAGTTTCGTTTCCAGGAATGCCTACATGACTAGGAACCCATAAAAACTTTACTTTTGTTGTATTTGATATAATACTGGAATGAAGCAGAAGTATGTCATTGATTAAGCTGTGTTTTGTCCAGGTTGGATTTGAAATCGTCCGTAGTGCACTTAAGCAGTCGCTAATGATGACCGACTTACTTTGTTTGGTCTCTTTTATCCATATAAGTGCAGCCTTTATTGCAAAAAGTTCGGCACTGAACACAGATGCGGATCTATTAATTGTGAAACATCGTTTTATTCCATAGCGGTTTACAAAAAAGGAAGATCCGGTTTTCGTGTTGGTCTTGGATCCGTCTGTATATATGTTGAGAAATTCTGAGTAGTTTTTTGTGAGGTGCTCAGCGACTATTCCAGAGATGGCATTTGGATGGTCAAGCTGGGAGGTTTCAGTCACAAGGGTGTAGTCAGTTGTGGGTATATAGACTTCCCAGGGTGGGATAGATGGTTCTTGGATGAGGTTTACGGTAATATTCGTGTCTATTGTCTCGGTGAGGGAATGGAATGGTTGGTAGTTACTTGTGCTGATCAAATTTCTTGGCAAACTTTCCTCGAGGATGTCATGTGCTGGGTGGCGTAAAAATGTCAGAATGTGGGCTTTGTAGTTTAGACAAAGTTGCTCGTATCTAAGTGACAAGGGTAATTCATTGCAGTAGTGTTGTAGGTTTGAAATTGGGGTACTTTTCATTGCTCTGGAGCATATTCTTAGAGCTTCATTTTGTAATGTCAGAATTGGTTGGAGTGTGGTTTTGTTTGTGGCAAAATATGCTTCCATACCATATTCAATAACCGATCGTATTATGGTTCTGTAGATGCAAAGCAGTGCTGATTTTCCTGCTCCCCAGTTTGTGCCCTTCAGTACACGAAGGACATTTAGTCTTGATTTGGATTTTTCTGCAACATGTTTAGCATGGATGCTATACTTTCCATTTGACTGAAATGTGATTCCAAGGTATTTGTAGTCTTTTTTGATGGGGATTAACGAATTTTTTATTTCGAGTGTACACGGATCATATTTACGTTTGTTTGTAAAGAGCACAACCGCTGATTTGTTTGCGGAGATCTTGAAGCCCCATTTATCACACCAGTCTTTGGTTTTTGAAAAGTCAGATTTGATTATATTAGACAGAGTTGAGATGTCTTCTCCTGTTTTCCAAAAACAGAAGTCATCTGCAAAAAGTGCTGTAGAAGAGGTAATTAAGTTTGGTAAATCGTTGATCGCTACGTTGAATAGTAATGGACTAATAACGCTGCCTTGAGGAATTCCGTTTTCTAGTTTTCTTGTGGTAGATAAAGCTTTGACAACCTTGACTTGAAAAGTACGATTTGACAGGAAAGATTTGATCCAAGATAGCATGGTTCCTTTGATTCCTAGGTCATATAGTTTTAGGAGGACTGCGTCGTGATAGACCATATCATAAGCTTTCTCAAGGTCAAGAAATACAGTTTGTACTGATTCACCGTAAGATAAGGATTTTTGGATGGTGTCGTGGAGTCTGATAATATGATCTGTCGTTCGACGTCTTTTTCTGAATCCAGACTGTTGAAGATGAAGTAGATTGTTTTGTTCTAGATACCATCTGAGGCGATTAGTTACTATTTTCTCCATAGTTTTGCAAAGGGTGCTGGTTAAAGAAATTGGTCTGTAGGAGGAGGGTATACCCGTTGGTTTGTTTGGCTTATGAATTGGAATGATGATTGAATGTTTCCATTTGAGTGGCAGTGTACCTGTCGACCAGACGTAATTAAACAAGTCGAGGAGGATATTCAAACTGCAAGGGGGTAGATGACATAACATTTGATAATAAATGCCGTCCGCACCTGCAGCAGTGTTTTTATTACCTTTAAGGACTGTCTTCAACTCGTTCATTTGCAGGGGTGAATTGTAAGATTTATTGTAGAAATGGGTTGCCAGTTTTGATTGTAGATTGTTCGAAATTGAAAGACTGGAATTTTCACGGAATTTTTTTGAATAGTTGGTTGAGCTGCTAACTGAGAGAAATTGATCTGCAAGGATGTTGGCTTTGTTGGTATCACTTTCTGCTTTAGTGGCAAGAGTGGGAATTCTTTTGGTTTCCTTTATGCCTGAAAATTTTTTAATAATTTTCCACACTTTGTCAAGCTTTGTTTTACTATCGAGGGAACAGCAGAAATTGTTCCAGCTTTCTTTTTTTGCTTGGATGATGGTTTTTCTGGCAATTGCCCGGAGGCGCTTAAAGGCTTGGATGTCTGTTGGGTGTCTGGTACGATGAAGACGTTGTAGTGCTATTTTTTTGTTCCTTACTGCTCGTTTACAATTGTCATTCCACCATGGAACGCCACTTGATTTGAATGGTTTGGTTTTAGGAATTGCTATAGACGCGCAGAGTTGGATAGTTTCGGAGAGGTTTTGGTTAAATGTATTTATATCATTTGAGACAACAGAAGAATTTAGCTTTTCTTGGCATAATTTGGAATACTTTGCCCAATCAGCTCTTTGGAATGCCCATGATGGTACAAACTCTGCATTATTTAGGGAAGAAACATTGACTGTAGTAGCGACTATGCAGTGGTCACTACCCAAAAATTCATTGGTGACATCGGTGATGCATTTGTGACCAAGGGAAGTAGAAGCAATAGTGAGGTCTAGAGTGTTCCATCGGATTTCCGGCTTATTTAAAGACATGTGGGTGGGAACAGTGGTGTTGAGGATTACTGCGTCATGATTTTCAACTACTTCAAGTAGAGCATACCCTCTATTATTATTGTTGTTGCACCCCCACATGACATGGTGGGCATTGAAATCACCGCAAATTAATAATTTATTATGGTTAGTGAAAATACAGTTTATTTGGTCACCTGCAAATGAGTTTGTGGGTGGGTTATATATACTGCATACAGTTAGGTGTTCGATTTTAATTGCAATAATTTCCAGCCGTGGGTCTGCATCCGGGATGGGTAGCTCTGTAAAGGAGATATTTCTTTTAATGCAGATTCCGACACCACCTCCTTTTCCCAAGTGAGCAGGTCTGTCTTTTCTGTAGAGATGATATCCATTAATATTAGGGGAGTATTTAGGAGTTAGGTGTGTTTCTTGTAAGCAAATGATATCCGGTGGGGTTTGTGAGCTTGCTATTAGTTGATTCAATTCCGGGATTTTCCTATAAATTGACCGACAGTTCCACTGCCACACTGTGAAGAACATTAAATTATTAGTGATTTTAACATGTCCGAGTTTGTTAGAAATCCCATTCTAGAACCTGCTGCATCGGCGATAATTTGAAAAATGTCAATTTCTTTATTTTGGCTTTGAGCGAACGTTGTCTTTGTAATCACTTCTGCTAAAAATGCAAGAAATAGGATTGGGTTATTTATAAAGTGGCCGCTCTCGTCTCCTACGTTGGTTGGTTTCGAGGGTCCGGTTTTTTCCATTGTGACTGGAGTTATATTTATACTGTCATTAGTTTGGTTAGAGGATAGATTTTTATTCAATTGGTTTGTTTGAGTTGTGCTTGCTACAAGAGGAGGGAAGTCCAGATCATAACTTGGCATTTCTGTATTTACAGCTCTTTGCTGCTTGCAGGCTTCAGCGTATGTTAGGTTCTTAGTGGTTTTCATTTTCTGAATGGCTTTTTCTTTCAAGTACTTGGGGCAGTTTTTAGAAATAGCGACGTGATTTCCACCACAGTTTGAGCATTTTACTGCTATACTTGGGCATTCGTCATGCTTGTGTTGATCACCGCATCGGAGACATTTGGTTTTAGATCTGCAGAATTTTGCTATGTGTCCAAATCGATTGCAGTTGTAACATCTTAAGGGTTTTGGAATGTATTGCGAGACTCTAAATCGTTGATAACCTATTTTTATTGAGTCTGGTAGTGATTTGCTATTGAAGATTAATAATACAGTAGTAGATGCAATTAGTTCAGACGATTCAGAATTTCTTTTATTAAACCTTTTAACCGACCTTATGTTCGCATCCTTCAGCGCCGCAAGAATATCTCCATCCTCCATGCCGAGAGGGACATTGTATATTACTCCACTTGCTCCAGGTGGTCTTTTGGCGTAGGCGGTGATCGGAATGTTGATGGTGTTTCCATCCGTCAGTGTCTTTGTTTTGAGGATAACCTCTATCTGGCTTGGGTTTGCATTTATCTGAAGTCCTCCATCTTGTCTTGCTGAGCAGGATTTGTATTTGCCTATTAGATATTGCAGACATCGGTCGATCAGTATCGGCGAATACATTTTTAATGTTTTTTTTTGCTCTCCCGGCTGGTTCAATTTCAATATGACTGTAGTAGTATTGTTGCCATTTTCGTCTAGGTTGTTTTCCGTTTGGTACTCCTCTTCGGAATGCATTCGTTTTCTTTTTAGAGACGGCGTCTCCTTCTTGTTTTCTGGGTCGTCTGTCTCCAGTTTGGTTGAGTTGTTTAAAATTGAGAGCTCAAATTTGTATTTCAAACTGCACCTTCCTTCTTGTTCTGCACCGCGCAAAACACTTGCTTCTCTGGCCAATTCGCAAGCAAAAAATCGGCTATGCTTACTAGAAGAAATCTCACAACCTTCCTCTAGCTTGAAAACTCTAGGGCTCCTAGTCTCGAATGACTTGGTAAGAATGCCGCTTGTCACGTTTGAAAACTTCGTTGCTACTTTGCCGTCAGAGAACCTGAACAAATTGAATGTACTCATCAATTACGTAGCAGCCGATATTTACGACTTGTTCAGCGAAGCTACTACCTATGAAGACGCCTTAAGAGTTCTTAAGGCAGCTTTCGTTAAAACACCTAATGAAATTTTTGCGAGACATGCCTTATCCACTCGTAAACAGCTTCCAGAAGAGTCCTTGGATGAATTTTTTCAAATTCTGAAGAATATGAGTAAAGATTGCAATTTTCAACAAGTAACTGCCACTGTTCACAGAGATGAGGCCATTAGAGATGCTTTCATAAGCGGTATTTTAAATAGTAGTATTCGACAACGTCTCCTTGAAAATCAAACGCTAACACTTGCAAACGCATTTGATCAAGCGAGGGTTTTAGATGTAGCACGAAAAAGCTCGGAATGCTACAGAAGTCAGGATGTCGGTTTGTCGATCAATACATCATGTGTTGAAAAAGAAGAGTTTGCGTCTAAAAGTGTCGAGGAATCAACTCTTTCTTTTACAAAAAGGACTTGCTTCTTCTGTGGTTCAGACTATCATCCCCGTTCGTCGTGTCCTGCTCGCGAGGCTACTTGCCACAAATGCAAGAAAAAGGGGCACTACCAGCGTGTATGTCGAGCAAAACCGACCAAGTCTTTAAACGCAACAGTTCGAAATCTTACACTTGCTACTACAAGGCCTGTTGGTGTACCTGATAGTTTAAGAAAGTCCTCCATCCACGTCGTTGTTAACGATCAACATGCGACTGCCCTCGTTGACTCGGGAAGTACGGACAATTTCATTCACTCAAGAGTGGCAAAGCGTTGCTCCTTGGAAATAACTCCGAGTCGGGAAAGCGTTTCAATGGCCACTCAGAACTTGTGTGCTGAAGTTGAAGGACATTGCATTGCCAGTATTCGTGTTGGCGATAGGCATTATCGTCTTAAACTGTTTGTGTTTCCAAACCTGTGTGCAGATATTATACTGGGACAGGATTGGCAAGCCAAACACGAAAGTGTAACGATCAAGTACGGCGGAGAAGAACCACCTGTAAAAATCCGTAACTTGACCACCTTGGATGCTCCACCACCGCCGTTGTTTCTGCATTTGTCCCCGGAATGTAAGCCTACTGCCACCAAGTCGCGTAGGTACAGTCGTGAAGATCACGATTTCATCAAGAATGAAACTGAAAGATTACTTTCAGAAGGGATTATAGAGCCAAGCAACTCACCCTGGAAAGCACAAGTGGTTGTCACGAGAAATGAACGTCAGAAAAAAAGGTTAGTCGTTGACTATTCACAAACGATAAACAAGTACACTAACCTAGATGCATATCCATTACCAAGGATAGATGATACTGTGAACATAATTGCGCAGTATCGTGTGTTCAGTACCGTGGACTTGAAAAGCGCGTATCATCAAGTCGCTATTCGAGACCAAGATAAAAAATACACTGCTTTTGAAGCCAATGGTCGGCTTTACCAATTCCGTAGAATACCCTTCGGTGTTACGAATGGCGTAGCTGCGTTCCAAAGAATTATGGACAATTTTATTACTGGCGAACATTTATGTGATACTTTTGCGTATTTAGATAACGTAACCATTTGTGGTAAAGATCAAGCACATCACGATCAAAACCTTCATCGCTTTCTGGAAGCAGCTAAAAGTAAAAATCTGGTTTACAACGAAAACAAGTGCATATTTTCCACGACAACTTTAAGCATTCTCGGAAATGTAGTTTGTAAGGGTCAAATAAAGCCAGATCCCGATAGACTTAAACCTTTACAAGATCTTCCCCCTCCCTCCAACATGAAAAGTCAAAAGCGTGTTATGGGATTATTTGCTTATTATTCACTGTGGATACGCAATTTTTCTGACAAAATCAGACCTCTTAATCAAAACAAATCGTTTCCTCTTAATTCAGAAGCATTATCAGCTTTCCAGCAGCTCAAGCGTGAAATCGAAAATTCAATAGTTGCTTCTATTGACGAAGCACTACCCTTACAAATTGAAACCGATGCTTCAGAGTTTGCTTTAGCCGCAACGCTTAATCAAAATGGCCGCCCAGTGGCATTTTTTTCCAGAACTTTGCAAGGATCCGAACTGAAACATTCAGCAGTTGAAAAAGAGGCAGCCGCCATTATTGAATCCGTTCGGAAGTGGAAACACTCTCACAGGCAAACGATTTACTTTAATTACTGACCAGAAGTCAGTTGCCTACATGTTTGACACAAAGCACAAAGGTAAAATTAAGAACGATAAAATCATGAGATGGCGCATTGAACTTTGTATTTATGATTTCGATATCATCTATAGATGTGGGAAAGAAAACGTTCCAGCTGACACACTTTCTCGTATTAAATGCATGACACTGAGTAAAAATACCTTGAAAAGTTTACATGATTCTCTTTGCCATCCAGGTGAGACGCGCATGGCCCACTTTGTGAAAATTAGAAATTTACCTTTCTCACTCGATCAAATTCGCGATGTTATCCGATCCTGTAAAACTTGTTGCGAGTGTCAGCCCCATTTTTATCGACCCAACGCAATGCATTTGATAAAGGCTACTCAACCTTTTGAAAGACTGAGTATGGATTTCAAGGGACCCTTACCGTCTACTAATAAAAATCGATTTATACTAGTAATATGTGATGAGTACTCCAGATTTCCATTTGCTTTCCCTTGCAAAGACACAAGCACTAAAAGCATCATTATTCATCTTCAAAAACTTTTTTCCGTGTTTGGAATGCCAGCTTATGTGCATTCGGACCGAGGATCAGCGTTTATGAGCGAAGAACTGAAACGTTTCTTTCATGAAAAAGGTATCGCTACAAGCCGAACCACAAGTTATAACCCCACTGGAAACGGTCAAGTTGAACGTATGAATGGGACCATATGGAGAGCGATCACTTTAGCCCTTAAAACGCATGGACTGCCGAATAATTGTTGGCAAGACGTGTTAGATGATGTACTTCATTCTATCCGCACGCTGTTATGCACAGCAACAAATCAAACGCCACATGAACGTATTTTTGCATATCAACGCAGGTCAACAACTGGAACTTCCATACCTTTATGGTTGACGACGCCAGGCCCCGTTCTACTGAAACGTCACGTTCGAGCATCAAACTATGATCCACTGGCAGAGGAAGTCGAACTCATTGAAGCAAACCCCCAGTACGCTCATATCCGATTCCAGAACGGCAGAGAGGACACAGTTTCTCTTAAAAACCTGGCCCCGACTTATGGCGAAGAAGCAGAGATAGCAGAACCAGAGTCACAAGAGAATACGAATGCTGATGTTTCCAACTGCTTTAATGATCACTCAAGTAATGACGAAATTCACCAAGAAGTTTCTGAGAACAAGGAAAATGCATCAAGCGGGCCTACTGTTTCAAGTCCCTCAGATACCGCTACACAAGTTGAAAACGACTCACAAGGAAAGACGGAGCTTCGGCGCTCGCAAAGAACAAAAAGACCTCCTGACCGATTCAACCCATCTAATTACCTGTAATTTCAGACTATCGTGATAATTTGGCAAAACATTTTAAGGAGGGAAGAATGTGGTACTCGATTTCGGACGTTTCTCTCCTGAAGCGCTTTGCGCTGACGCTAATTACTTTGTACGCCTACTTTGTTTGCCACAGTTGAGTTCTGTCTTGCATACTGAGCTGCAGTTGCTTTGTTTAGTTTAACCTTTAGTAGAAGTGTTGTTTGCTGAGTTTTGTGAGTTAACCTTATTGTGTTTTAGGTTATGCAACTTCTTAGTTAATTAAAACCAACTTTGTTTGTGTGACTAAATGTATGGTATTACAATATGAAACCTGGACGCTAACGGCAAAAACCCGAAAAAAGCTTGAAGCTGCAAAAATGTGGTTTTACCGAAGAATTCTTAAAATTCCCTGGACAGCTTTTCGAACCAACAGAGCAGTTCTCCAACAGATGGGCCAGGAGCAGCAGATAATGAGATCTATAGAAATGCGTCAACTGAAGTTCTTGGGTCACAGCATAAGGAAAGGCGAACTTGAAGATTTATCTTTAAGTGGAAAAATAATAGGAAAACGGTCAAGAGGAGCTCAAAGATTCACATGTTTGCACAATTTTCAACCACAGATCAAAAACCCTACTAAAATTTGGCAAGACGCACGAGATCGATCAAACTGGAACATCATTGTACAATGTACATCGAGGGCTGTATCAGCCATGATACCTACAGAGAGAGAGAGAGAGAGTAAAGTAGTTGGGCAATTCTAATGAACTTCAAGTCAAGCAAAAGAGCTGCATTAAACAACGACTCATTGATTTCAACATCATTTGTCACAGCACATGACTAGGAAACTGTGTTTCGAAAGCTAGTGCAATTCGCTATTACCACAGCGGACTCGCAGCATCAGGCTAAAACAGGTAGTTAAAATCTACATTTATGAAGTAGGCAACGATCATGCTGCTACAAGCGAAACTCAATCGATTGCAATTCCCACAATCTTGCGCACACTTCGTCTATTTTTTGTTTTGCATCTTAAAATTTTGGTTCCGTACTGCTATGTCTGGCAACACTGGTAGCAGAGAAAGATTTGTTATTGTTAAAGTGAAATTAGGAGATTTGCAGTGATTTTATATTCAGTGATCAGTGATCACACTTTGCCAATTTGGATTCGAGGTTGAATAGTAAATTAGGTTGGAGTTCAAAATCGAAACTCAGTCAGGCCTCCAGTTAACACGTTGTCGAATATTTTGTATATAGATTGCTATGGTTCCATTCAGGATTGTGGCCAGCACAAAATTTTGTGGGGAGAGGGGGGCAAACAAGCATTTTTGCACATAGGAGTAACGCATCCTGCGAGAGATGCAGCGCTATATAAAAACAAGTATAGGCCATTATTTGCTATTATTATTATTGTATGAGCAAGGTCGGCAACGAGTTATTAAAGACGGAGCACCCACAGAAGGGTCTAGAGGGCATCCTCTAGAAATTTAAAAAAAAAAATACCTTAAAATTGCGCATTGTGAGAGTAATTTCAGCATAAATCAATCGTAAAACTTTGTCAAACGAAGCTGTAAAAGAGTGTGACATTTTTTCTTAAAACATTTCGAAGGGACAATTGCCCTCTTGACTACGCCCCTGGTTCCATTCCACCACTTTGAAAAGCAGTGAGAGTAAAAGTGACAAAACCATTTTCACTTGAAAGTTTGAAATTTGAATTATGTTTTTTCGGTTTGTAATTTTCTCTTTCCCAAGCATATGCCATTGGCGCAGACCAAAAGAAAACAATGGCAACACTTTTCTTGGAATCCATTGCGATCGAGTGTCACTTCAAAAAATTGCCTCCAACTATTCTGCGGATAGTGAAGCTTTGTGGCAATTAGTTTTTATTTGATTACGCCTTACATGATGCACATGAGCCACTGAAGCAGCCTCCGAAAAATCCTGTGAATCCACCGCCACCACCAATCCATCCAGGAACGAAAGTACCGATCAGCGCAAGCAGGAATGCCAGGAAGGAAAGAACAATGGCAGCAGTCTTTTTGAAATCCATCGCGTTTCACTTGTTGTTCACTAGAATATTGCTATGACCTGAAAACCAAATTGATGCAAATGACGTGAATTTGCCACGTGACCTTCTACTCAGTTTAAACAAATGGAAATACTCTAATGGCATGCACTGGGTTGTTGTTATCAAAACTAAAATTTTGATCAACTCGACTAATGATCTGCCACAGGGCTTGACAACAACTTCTCATCCTCTGTTGTTAATCATCGGATCAGACGCTTTCTGCTTCTCGATTGCATTGATGGCCTAACAAGGCTTGTTTGTTTTACTTGTGCTAACCGGAAGTGATTGGTATCCACTGAAAATGGCCCCCCTCAATTAACTTCAATCTTTTATCCCCAGAACGTTTAAGAAATGAACTTGGCAAATTAAACTCTCTACACTGGAGTACAGCATGTTCAAGCTAATAATAATATTATGGTTTTATTTATTGTCGCACTACAACAACTGAGGTCTTTTAGCGACATGGTCCATTTTCAAAATCAGGTTTATGACGTCATCACAATATTACCCGACTTATTCTCACTGCGTTATGCAAGAAAGAACACAATCGATACAGTTTTTAAACTTTTCGGTATGACCCGACCTGGAATCGATCTACCAGCACAAGATTCGAAGCCGAAACGCCTCGGTCACTGATTTGGTAGGAATGTTTAAACTGTGACTATAGCAGTCAAGATTTGTACAAACAAAGCATTTAAAGTTGCAATATGAGGTAACAAGCTGGCAGCCTGGCACTAAGACTTGCTACACAGGATGAGGTTTCTAGACCAGAGTTCTAGGGCCGAATGGGCTACGTCGAAAGGACAATGCTGGCGCTGGAAGAAGCAGCGAGAAGGATGCAACCAATTTGTTCGTTACAGAGGCGACAAATAATTGACTTGTCTCAAGACTGGCACTGTTATTTTGCTTTCATCAAATGCTGGCATTTGCACAACAACCTAACTTTTTAGTGTACAGTAATTTATCAAGAATCGACTTCGCTATACAGTAGTAAGAAGCATCTTCAGCTAGCACATGTAATAAAGAAAATATCAAAAATGCGATTGTCTCAGGACTATATCATTATGACAGGATGGCGACTATTTAGATAATTTCAGTACGCAAGGCTGCGCATCTCGCTGTGTTGGGTGGGAGTTGTAGCTTGTACGTTTCACTGAAGTAACATCCTGGAATATCTTGTAAGCTGTGATAACAACTCTGAATGGAAGCTGCACTCATTGAGACAAAGAAGGTTCAAGATCAAGCGGCGCTGGCTCCATTCTCGGGGTGTGCGCTTGAGCAACGCATTTTAAGAACTGCTTTTCATTCAGCAGCACCTAGTAGACAGAAAAATTTACAGACAACAAGTCTCAACTATCAGAAACTTTACTTTATGCTCGGTAACCGGCCCTGCGTCAGTGGTTCAAAGCCTTTACAATTACTATTACAAGTATGAAAAACTGCCAAAATTAAGCGCTCAAACAAGATTGCTTAGTCCGAGGATCAAGATTCAATCATTCTGCAAGATGATCTTGCGCTGGAGCAGTTGATCGCGGTTGTTCAGACAATCATCGTGCGATCCTGCATCAAAAACCTCTACAACAGGGTTTTTCAAACTTTTGGACTGCACCCCCCTTGGCGTCACTAGTAAAACTTTGCGCTCCTTTTCTCGTTTAAGTTATAAATCAAACTCAAATTGCATCAATTTTACATGTTTTGGATTTTAAAACAAATTTTATTTTATATTTTCCATCAAACATAAATTAGAAGAATGATAGAGCTTCGATAGAGAGTTTGTCTTGTTGAACCATAGGCATATTGTTCCACAATGAAACTAACAAGTTGAAAAAAATGCTACATTTAAATGGATACCCGTCATATTTTTTTGATAAAATATTAAAAGCTTTTTTGGATACGAAACCGAAAGATAAACCCGAAGAAGACGATTTTAGCAACTTTTTGATCTACCATTCTTGGGAAAAGATTCGGTAAGATTTTCAAAAAATCTAGCTAAAATTGTCAAAAAGAAATTTGATTGTGACATTTACCCTGTGTATAGAACGTTCAAAGTAGGCAGATATTTCCAGCTGAAGTCGCCTACGCCCTTTGCTCTATGTTCTAATGTCATTTACAAATTCAGTTGTTTGCGTGATGCAAGCCTGACATACATCGGTATGTCAACAAGACATTTATCGACTAGAGCTGGGGAACACCTCAATTTGAATTCTATACAGAAAAGCGCAATTAAAGATCACATTTTCTCATGTACAGAATGCCAAAATAACGTTTCTATCAAGCAGTTTGAGATCATGTCCAGAGGCAGGTCTGAGTTTCATTCTAAGATCTTGGAAGCCTTGTACATAAAACGTCACAATCCACTTTTGAACAGACAATGCTTGCGGCTCGTCTTTTTTGCTCTATGATTTTAAAATTAGTTTTTTTGCACCTTACTTTTCTACCATATCATGTGACCTGTTTAACACCTTTTGATGCAGTTACCTTTGATTCTCGTGGAGCCTATATCGATAGATAGATAGATGTTTATTAGCTGCTGCGAAAAAGATGCACAACAAGTCAAAACACATTGTACGGTACATAGCAAAACTGTTGAAATGATAACAATTAAAGATAAGAAAATGATGAAAGCATCACAACAGCGGGAGGCTGCGAAGTGACCATTCAAGGTCTTCAAGTCAAGCAGCCACCCCTTAACTCATTAATGGTAACTTAATTATAATCGGTTAATTGAGAAAAAGACATAATAATAAATAAATAACAGTGAAGCTGTCCAAGATGATAAGAAATTAAAAAAAAATTCAGGTAGGCCAACGTAGCCTGTGTTACAATTCCAAGTCTGATTAGTAATTTAGCTTTTGCCTAATATGAGTCCAAACTTTTCTTTTTGTACATTCTTTTAAAGGTTGTGAAGGAGGATTTGCGAATTTCATCTGGTATGTTATTCCAAATTTTAGCGCCAGAGTATTTTATTGAGCGTTGTAGTTTTGTGGTGGTGTATCGATAATAATAGTAATCTAGGTTGGTCGAGTTTCGAGTAGTAAAGTGGTGAATTTCGTTGCATTTTTTAAAGTAGTCTTGAAAAGTGTCGGGTAATGAATTAAAATTAAACTGGTACATGAATTTAGCAATATCAAAGTTGTACAAATCTTTTAACTTTAGGATATTGAGTTGTTTATAAAAGGGTGTGACATGGTCAGCCCATTTGCCTTTTACAACAGCTTTGACTGCCTTATTTTGTAAAACACCAAGCTTTCCAATATGTGTTTTGTATGACGACCCCCAAATTGTCAGTCCGTATATTAGGTAAGGATGCACGAGAGAATAGTAAAGCTGAAGCATAGCTGTGGTTGATAAACAATGTTTTAATTTAGAGAGTATGCCAACAGATTTGGAGAGTTTGGAAGATAGAGCATCAATATGAGGAAGAAAAGATAGATTCTTGTCAATTAAGATACCAAGGTATTTAGCAGTGTGAACATTTTTTAGTTGGGTATTGCCGTAAAATACTTCAACATTAGTTGATGTTTGGGTGGTCTTGGGTGCAATTATTAAAAAATTAGACTTAGAGGCATTTATCGTGAGTGAGTTGGCTGTGATCCAACGTTTGATTCCTTTCAGTTCCAGATTAATTAAATTTTGAAGACTTAATACATTATCGGCTTTAATAACAAGACAAGTGTCATCAGCAAATAATCTAGGAACAGAAGAAACACAGTTAGATATATCATTTATATAAAGTAAAAAGAGAAGTGGTCCTAATATGGACCCTTGAGGGACGCCAAATTTTATTTCTTTTAATGTAGAATTTTCTTGTCCTATAGACACAAATTGTTTACGATTTTTCAAGTAGGAAGTAAGTAAAGCATTGGCAACTCCTCGAATTCCATAATGATCAAGTTTATGCAAAAGTTTTTCATGATGAACTGTGTCAAAGGCTTGTTTAAGATCTAGTAAAACAAGTCCAGTTAATTCATTGTTCTGCATTTGCTCATATGAGGAGGTAATAATGTCTAAAGCAGCATGACTTGTTGAATGGTTGGCACGAAAGCCATACTGAGTAGGCGTTAAGATCGAATGCTTATTTATAAACGACGTCAAACGTTTGAACATTAACTTTTCTAGAATCTTTGAAAAGCATGAGAGTAGAGAAATTGGTCTATAATTATTTGTTTCGAGTTCGTTGAGTTTGAGCTAGTCAGAAGTACTGTGCAGTTTTTGTCTTTTCCTGTTTATATAGATTTAGTTAACCATTGTATTTTATTCAGATGTAGTTAAGTTGTATGTATATTATTCCTGAAGAGGACATCTTGTGATGTCGAAAACGTTCGATACTTAATTTGTTGCGTATTTTTGTGTTTCTATGTGTAATAAACTTGAAGATGTTAAACTTGATCACGTTACTCGGCTTCGTATGCCTATGGTTCAATAAATTAAAAGATTAAGTGAAGCACAATCTACTTTTCCTCGCATTAATAGCTGCAATTCTAATTCTAATATAATTTTAAAAAGTTAAAAAAATTCTAGTTGTCCAAGTCTGGTTAGAACTAATGGAGTAGCTTCGTTTGTCGAAGTCAAATACTCAATTACTTTGACATTTTCAATTTAAGTCGAGCTTATTCTCAGGAGAATAAAGTCACTGCATAGATCTCTCATGGCACCACGCCTATATGGCGATGCCACCAACCCAACACTGAGCCCTCGTATCAGTGAGCGATCATTTTAACACCGACTCGTGACTTCCTCATTTCATTCGCTTCTCAGAATTTTTTCAGAATTTCACGCCATGCCAAGTCATGTGACGATCAATAACCAATCGTTTATGTCATTTGTTGAATAATTCTACCAAACAATGCGGGACGGCCACAGCAATTGTTTCATCAATCTGAGATCAACAATAAGGGCAGGTCTGTGTTCTAAATGAAAGCCTTTGCTCGTCTTGTCTGCTCTGCATGCGCTAACAAATTATTTTGTCGTTTTTTTTGTGATTCGGCATGTGGTCGGTTCCTTCTCTATTTATTGATTCTTATGTTTTGTTGGTTTGTTTTTGGGATTGTTGTTTGTATTTTGCGCTAAGGTGCGCTGTTCAGAGGTGTCCCTTGCAATGCCGGTAGGTTAAAGCAAAATTCAATAACTGTGATATTTTTGTTCTTCAAATGGTGAACGCTTTTGTTCCACATGACGAGGTCACAATGTGGCATCGAAAACGTTCGATCTTTTTCTTTGTTTGTTTTTTGTTGCTTAGAAAGAAGTATTCCTCCCTCTATAACTTAATTGGTTCTGCGTAGGCTACGACTTTGTAAACAAAGAAACTTCAGTCAGGCGGCTCTGGTTCGTCTCTCGAGGTGTACGCTTGAACAACGCTTTCAGGATTGTTCTCCATTCAGCGGCACCTAGTGAACGAAACAATTTACAGACATCAACATTCAACAATCGGGAAACTCTGTCAATCTCGGTCAACCAGCCATGCGTCAGTGGTTCAAAGTTTCTACAAGGAGGCGAACGAAACTACAAGGAAAGCACAACTTTGACCAACAGAGCTTTATTATTCTATGTATTTTAACAAAAATAATTTCAAAATATAATGTAGTAGGCTATTGATTTAACGCTGAGTGGTTGCCTGGCTTTATTGTTACAAAACCAACTTTGTCGCTCAGCATCAGGCCTTCGTCTATTGTCTTCCAGTGCTCTCCTTATGTTCGCACGTCATAAAGTGTCTTACCGAGACACAGTTGCATGCTCTGGAGCGGTATCGAACCTACGCTCTTCGAACGCCGCCAAGACGTTCTCACCACTCAGCCGACAACAGCGGCAGTTGTTGTCGGCCGATTAGGAGATCCACCTGCAGGGAAATTTCCTTTAATTACGTCACAGTCAGTCATATCCCGTCACAGTCAATATGCATGAGATTTTCCATGTATTTTGTAATAAAGAATGATTAATTGATACTTGATGGAGAATCGCTGGCCCGCTGCTTCTTAGTCAGGAGATCCCTTAGCATATCCTTAATGGAAATCAATATATGTATTGCATGAGATTGGTTAAAAGCAAGGGTCACAAAACTACGGCCCACGGGCCGAAACTGGCCTGCGAACTGATTTCATCCGGCCCACTGCGGAAATAACAGCTGCACTACAACTGTTAAGGAACAAAGTTGGCTTTGCCTTTTTGTGTAACAGAGACTTCTTTGTTAAAATTGCGTTCTTATAGTTCGTTGTTGTATGTTGAATTTGTAGCCTACATTTTTCCACCAGGCAGCCTACATGTTGGTGTTCTGTTTTTATCATTAGGCCACCAAAAATGGGGACAGCCTAGGCCAAATTTGGAAAGATGTAAAGTTTTTTCAAAAGCACGATGCCCTGTAGATCCTGTAGTGTATCACAGTAGTGGATAACTTTTCCAGCAACCTTTCGATTTTCATCACAACTTTGCTATTCCACCACTGACTTTGTTATTTATTGTGCTCAATTCAAGTCAAAGGAGATTATAAATAGTTGTATATCTTTTTGCAATTTGCATCCGGCCCGCAGCTGTTAATTTCGCAGCAATTCGGCCCTTAGAGAAAAAAATGGTGACCCCTGGTCAAAAGGTTGAAGATCACTGACGTAGGGCACTCGTGAGGCTGAATTGGTCAATCTTCGAGTTTGTTTTATTTGAGGAAGCAAACACATGGAAGGACTCACCACTTCAAACGACCGGTTCTTGTTTCTAAAAATTCTCATTCAATCAAAATTCCCTTCAATTAATTAATAATTTCCGTGATGTTGAGTCGGTTTGTCTGGCACGAATTGTGACGTAATGACCATTTCACGAAGCAACTGAAACCGAAAGAATCTTCAATGAACTTTTTGATAAGGTTGATGACGTATGCGCACATGTTTTACATCCAAGCGGTTGGTCATGTAGCCTACTTCTATACTACCTGTACTGGACACAGGTGACGTATTCATCACGTGACCATACCACAGTGGACCCAAAGGAATTGCGCTTTTTCAAATCAGTTTTTCAAAAACCAGACAGAACGAAGACAGAGAATTCAGTTCAGTAGCGCACCCAGAAAAAAATTTAGGGGGGGGGCTAATTCAGAAATGTCGGCCGAGTGATTTGTGACAATAGTGACAGTGACAATAGGCCAATACCCATCCATTTGATTAATATTTAAAGGCACAAGATTTGTTCTCTCAATCAGATTACAAGTTGGCCTAGTGAACCCCATGCTACTAGCACCATCAGCATCCTCATTTCTACATCTACTCTCGCAATCTTCTATAGATCTCGATTTTTTCCTCATGTATGACAAAATAGAATTCGCTTAATTCTGTTTGCCAACACAAATAAGTGCGAAAACAACAACTAGCACGAATACTAATTTTGTAAACAATAACAAAACATTCAAAATTAGTTCATATTTTCAACTAAAGTCCCAGACGCCTTTGTCTCGCTGCTCAAATTTAGTATAGGCCTATAGTTTTACATGTCCGTGTGATTCGGCATTGATGTACGATACATCGGTATGTCCACCAGACATTTGACCACGAGATCATCTGAACTAAATGTCATCAAAGACCATATCATATACACACATTTGACAAAATTCAGGAAGCGCTGTTAATCAAACTCTACAACCCAAATTTAAACAAACAATTAGCTTATTTGCTGGAGGCGCGTCTATTCTCCTCAACATTTACTTGATGTAGGTATCACGTTCTCTGGGGTGCAAAATTTTTTGTAGTTAGTCATGTAGTTGCCTTTTCCGAATGTAGTTTTACCTTCAAGAAGTTGAAATTTATTGCATTTTTATAAATATTTTCAGGTTCCTGATGAGGGCTTAACCCTATGTGTAGCGACACGGGGTTTTAAGAGGACGGCCCACTCTAGTAGTGAAATATTTCTCAGAAAGAAATCTGCTGGAAATGTGAAATTTCTTGACATTTAGTTTTTGTTCTTGGCGAATTTTTTAAACCTACGCTGGCAATTTTTCTACTTTCCTACCCTTCACAAAAAGCATTTCGTCTCAGGTGCCTAGACATTTTCGTGCAATGCTAGATATATATAATTTAATTTAAGTGCAATATAAATGCTAGTGCAATTACTTTGAAATGTAAAAACGCCCAAAATTGCCTTATATTAATGAGCAAAAGTAAATTTTTGTTTAGTTTAGCATTACTTTATGCACGGCCACCTGGAGATGCGGCCTGATTTGTCACATTTTACAGATTTTGATTACAGCTACTGCTGGTGTTTGACTGACATTTTCTGAGATTTTTTTACTTTTTACTGTCTCCTAAGGATATAAAAGCTTTTTGTTGACTTGGGGAAGCAATAGCAAAGAGAAAAAGTAAGTTGAAAAACGCTGAATCAGACTAAAATCTTCGAAATCAAATTTTCTTTGTTTTTCAACATGTGAGTAAAGAAAGCGTAAAAATATATTTTTTAGAAATATTTATTTAAACATTCGCCCAAAGTTAGCAAAATCTGAAAATTTCTGCAAAATGTGACAAATCAGGCTGTATCTTTAGGTAGCCATGCTTTATGTTATAATTCGAAAATTTCAATTTTGAAGCTATTTTTGGGAAAGTAGAATAAAAGCCGACTTTCTGACGTTTTTTCATCTCAAACACTTTATTTCAATGAATTTGCTGGGTAAAAATTTAATTTCTATGCGCACAATACACATGGCTATTATTTATCTTGTAAAATATTTTGGCTCTGTGATTTTCATAGCTCCGTTATTAGCGATTAATTAGCACGGGGCTAAGATAGCCCGTGACGTGCTTTCCGCGTACGAAAACAGCTCGTATTAAGATAGGGTTAAGTCACGGCCTACTAGATCATGGTTAAGTTAAGCCGAAAACGTTCGACTGTTAAAACTATTTGTGAATATGTAAAATATAATGTCATAATGCTCAGCCCTGTTGTATTGTTGTGTCTTAGGCTATTCATATGTAACCTGTATGCAAAAAGGATAAATGGGGAACATACAAAAACTTCATTTTTGGTGGCAGGTTTGGGGGGGGCTTGAGCCCCCTTAGCCCCATGCTGGGTGCGCTACAGATTCAGTTCGTTTAAGATTTCTTATGAAAAAAATATATAGTTCAGTTTTAAACTTTGAAGGAAAATGTGTGCTTTGCAGAAAGGTAGGCTACCTTTTTTTAATGTTTGGTGTGCCTGAATGTGATGTTAGCACAGCAGTAGATATGGGAAAGCTTACAGTGAGAATGGAACCTATGGTTGGCTACTGCTCAGTACAAAAGTAGCCTAAGTACAACTTTACAAAGCATAAAACATTATCAAGAAATACCACGTTTTTGATTGTTGACAGTGAATACAAGAAGGCTTGCATTGAGTAACATTGATAGCCTAACAGCACAGCACTAAGGTATGCAAGAAGTCAAGTTTTGGAAATAGCCTAGGCTACATAATAGTAGTAGGCTACTGTAAGTAGTTAGCTATGGTATTTTGTAACTTCCGTAAAACTAAAGCATACAGAGTTGAAATCAGTTAGAAAGTGATGTTTCCAATTCATCTCTCTTATCACAGCAGTTACATGTTAGACTAATTTAGTCATTCAATTTACAAATGAAGACACCTGATGAATTGTTGCAGGTTGTGTAGCTTTGTAAAAATTTCGAATTATGGGACGTTGCTCTGCTTATGGCTGTAAAAGTGGCTATGATAGCCAGGCATAAAACACCAAAAGGTGTGTCAATGCACAGTTTTCCTTTTCAAAATGATGAACTGTTAGAAAAATGGATCTGCAAACTTTCTCGAAAAGATTTTGTTTCAAGCAAAAGTTCTAAGGTGTGTTCTTTGCATTTTACTGATGATTGCTTTGTGAGTTTATCGGAAGATTCTAATGCAAGTCGAATTAAGAAGAAAGGAACTTCGGATCTCAAAAGAAAGTGAGCCTCAGATTGTATGTATACAGAAAAAAGCTAATGGTCTTTTTGTACTTTGAGATGTTCGTATTGATCATGGACGGCTTAAAGTACACAAGACCCAAAGCTTAGTTCAGTTCTGTTTATTGGTTTTGTTGATGAGAGAGAGGAAAAAAAACAAAACGTAATTATTCAAAACACAAATAAATTCGAACAAATAAATAAATTCTAGTTAATTGTCTTTTAAGATTTATGTTGCTGTGCTACCTCATATCTTATTATCTCCATATAGGCCTAGTAGGCTGTTAAAAGTAATGTTAATCATGTTGGGCCTACCAATTATATGCAGCCCTAGGCTTATTGATTATAAAATTGAGTCCTTCCATTGAATGTTTTGACTCATAGAGTACCGGTATGTGTTGTTTATCGTGAAACTCTAATCTTAAAAGAGATGCATAGCTTTTGTATTGTCACTTTTACAGAAAACTAAGGAATGATGCATTGCCAACACTATTTCCCAACTGCCCAACTTACATGTCCAGTGAGCCACCACCCAAACGATCCAAAACTACTTTTGCCAGTGCCAGACACAAACAAGATACTGAAAATGTAGAGAAAATGAGCAAATTATTTTTAGAAAAAGACCAGGTGAGATCAATTGAAGACATATATGAGCGAATACAGACAGAACAAGCCATGCCATCTGAAATTACTGCGTTGTTGAAAGATGACATTTTATTTCTTTGTATTGTTGACATGACTGCTGAAATTCCATCTTTAAGCATGGGGTTGCGGATTTTGTTGATTTGTCATACGAGTCCTTTTTGAGTAGTAAAAAAAGAAAGAACAATGTTAATAGTGCAAATGGCACAATAAGTCGTTTCAGTGAAGTTACAAACCTGCTTGCTGACCTAAAATGTCAATTACCGTCTTGTCACACAACTAGCTTTGATGATGTTCTTGATGATACGAATGAAATTAATCGAGGTGGATTTATTCCACCTAATGATATATCGTTTTCTTTGTGTCAACATTGCTACTGTATCTTCAATTCAATTCGCTCTGAACCTTTCCTGGAGCAAAAATTCTTAGCAATTGAAGAAAAAAAACATTTTTTTGTGAGACTTGTCACAGTTTCATTGACTGATCTTTGGCAAAATTATAAAGATATTTCAAAGTGCACCATGGGCCATGATATCATCAACAATATGATCTGCAAGTTTTTTAATTGTTTTATGTCCAATTATGTTCGTGATCTATCACAAAGCGGTAGATCAACGTCGTGCCGTAAAATTACGAAGTTGCGTGGTGGATACTAACAACCGGAGAATGCGGAGATGTGACTTTATATTTTCGTTTAACTGCTTACAAATGTGCTATTGAATTGGTTCAATATTGGTAGTCTATGTCTATTATCTTTCACGTGCTCCTCTGCTATATCTAGGTAAATCTGAAATTGTGTTCACAGACTCTGTAAAATATCTGGGTGTATTTATTGAGAGTTCTCTCTCAGATGAAAATGATATTTCAAGGCAAGTACGCTCTCAGGACTGTGCTGCAAACAATGCAAAATTTTATTTTGCTAAATGCTCACCCACCTAAAAAACAATTTATTTCGCTCTTACTGTATGTCGTTTTACGCATCCCAGTTGTGGAACAAGTTTAGATCTTCTAGAATAAAACGATTACGTGTTGCTTACAATGATTCTTTCAGAATATTGCACAATTTGCCTCGTTATGTCAGTGTCCGTGAATATCAAGTAATGAATAATATAACAACGTTTGATGCTTTATTGAGGAAAAACATGTTTTCGTTTATCAACCGTTGCATACACTCCTCAAATCGCTTTATATCAGACCTGATGTCATCTGATTGTTTTTATCGTTCTGAATACTTTCAACTCTTCCAACGCTCATTGTAGCCTATGTAAATTTGTAATAGTAGATATTTAGTGAACTCTTAAACTGACGACATCCAAAGTGGCTCTCTGTGACCTTTGCAGTGTGTGTATTATCTCGTTATTTTGGATATGGACAGCTTTGTCTGACGCAAATAAATAATAATAATTAATGGACAACCGATATTTTGGCGTCGTCGTCAGTGGAATCGTACTTCAAACATTGAGAAATTAATTAAAGCTATACCAGCACAAAGTTTCAGCCAAGAATGCGATGAAAATAATTCAGTGATAACTTTCTTGGACATTGTTCCGCGTAGCCTACCTTGTTGTTTGTGTTGCATCAATGTCACACCTCTCCTTAAATTCACGTTGCATTACAACTTTCTGTGCTGCTTAATGTACTAGAATTAATAAACAAACATTTGCAGCTAACTCTTTGCTAAATTCCACATTACTCGCACCTAAAACAGTACTGCGGTGTTGTTTGTTCGGTAATTACGGTTTTCGTCGCATGGGGCCACTAGCGTATTCAATAAAAACCTGTGTCCAGTACAGGTAGTCTAGAAGTACATGGGTTGGTACTGTAGTATTTTAAAATATTTACAAAAGTTGATCTCTTGTTGGACTTATCTCACTTGAGAAGGCTCTTTTGTTTGAATTGGAGATTTCATGTTGAGGTAGATACTGGCTTCTGCGAATTTATATTTTTGTTTTTGACTAAAAAAACAATAAAAATAATCAATGCAAAGAAATTTATTCTCACACAAGTCAGTTCAATCATTACATAGGTAAATATCGATTTCGATCAGCTAGAACAGCGGTTCTTAAACTGGGGGGCGCGAAAGGTTCACAAGGGGGGCGCGAGCTTTGTCAAACTATGTGACTAAACATCGCGTAATGAAATTTTGGGGTCGTAATGAAATAGTTTAATTTAGTCTAGTGCCGGTAGGTTGTAGTCTTGCCATGATGTCAATTGACCGCAACCGTCGGTATGAAATGTCGAACGATAAAATATAACCAATCGTAACAATTGATGCATTGTTACGCTATCATTGCTGTAACGTGCTGACCAAAAGTAACCTTACCGCTCGCAGCAGTATAGCGTAGCCAGGAATTTTGAAAGGGGGGGTTTTCGCCTAAGACGACACCCAGCGGCGGGGGGTCTGGAGGGCCTCCCCCAGAAAATTTTGAAAAATTACTTTGAATTTGGTGCATTCTGAGAGAATCAAACCAGTGAGTCAGTAAGTTGATCATTAAAATAAACAAACACAAACAGGCTCATCTAGTCAGTAAAAAAGCAAACAGGCTTGGTAACTAAAAATATTTTATTAGTAGAGCTTTCGCCGCCATAAAGGCGGCTTCATCAGTACTCTAGAAAAGCACAAATAAAAAGCATTAAAAAAAGAATTGTAAAAAATTATTATTAAAGTACAGAGTAGCACTTCAAAAAGGCAACGTTTGAACCATTAATAAATGATCATCATCAGTCGTCATCTCCGCCTGCAGCAGATTGCGCATCAACATGGGTTATTTGCTTCCAGGAGTGGCGATTTTGAGCCAACTCGCCCAGTGTCGTCAAGTGGAGTCCGGTCCATGATGGAATGTTGTCTTGCCATCGTTTTGGTTGTCTGCCACGTTTTCTTTTTCCTTCTACTTTGCCTTCTGTGCAAACTTTGCTGATTCCGAATTGTGATCTTTTAGTGTGGCCGAACAGTTTTAAAACTTTTGATTTTATTATTGCTGCGATTGGTTGTAGTCAGTGGCGCCGCCAGACTTTCAACAATGGGGGAGCAAAATATTGGCAGTGCAAAACAGTAGCATAGTGAGGAATTTTGAAAGAGGGGTGTTGACGGCCGGCGGCCGAAGCCCGATGGCGTGTTTTCCGAAGGCGACACATAGCGGCGGGGGGTCTCCCCCAGAAAATTTTGAAAAATTACTTTCAGTTTGGTGCATTCTGAGAGCATTTTCAACAAAATTGTGGGTATGAATATTCCTGTAAAATGGTGCTGTCCGGTGGCATAGTAAAAGGATAAGATCATGTTTTCTTCGGCGTTTTTCGGAAATAAAGCTAAGTCTCTATGTTTTCTTGTTGCTAATTCCTGGCTGAGATGTTTGAATGTTTGGTATTGGCAAAACTTGCTCTTTTAATGCAGTTTCGTTTCAAATTAGGCAAACTGTTTTAGAGACATAGGTTGATTGCTTTTTTTTCGAGATTATTACAGTTTTATTATTTATCAATTTTCTCCTTGGTTGATCCAAAAAGCGATGTTATTCCGGTAAGCCACTACCTTTTATGCTTTAAAAGTCAAACCAAAGTTTAGAAAATGTAACGTCATAGACGTCATACATCTTGATGAGTGTCAAACAAAATGCTTTGAGACAATGAAGTTAGCCTACTTTATTTCTGATATATTCAAGTTTTGTATAACGAATAGCTGTTTAGACGTTAATCTAGATCGAACAAACGATCTCAGCAGTTACAGATGGCTTGCATCCTCACACAGTTTGACGTGAAATTACATCATAGGCTAAAGCTTTTCTTGCAAACAATGTATTAACATCCGTAAACTTAATTTGAAAGGTTGAAACCCCCCAAACCCCCTCCCTTGGCTATACGCCACTGGTGCAAGACATGCAACACAGTGATATATTATTTAATTTCTCTTGTTTTCTACTGCTATTGTCTACTGCAATACTGCCTACCAAAAGTCATACATTTTTGACATGTCTGATCTGATGAAAAAAATGAAATTCAAAATAAATCACAGTTTGATTCCGTATGGGACTTGCAACTGCCATGGCTAGCGAAATTCTGCGTAGCTTTTTTCCAGATTGAAAAACCATTTTTTACAAATGCACTTTCTGATTATCCAACAGTCTGTTAGTTAAATATGCCTCATGATTTTGACTAGTCTGTTAGTTGACAGAGAAATTATCAAATACTGTACTGAAACGCTGTGAAAACGTTTTTCCATGCTTGGAAAATACAGATGTCAAAACATAGTAGATATATCAAACGCAGAGGCGGTCACATGCGTATTGCGTAGCCTATGACATTGTGAGAATTGAGGCTAATAAAAGTTAATGGAATAAATATACTGTGACGACCACCAGGCGTAGTTCAACTGCAATAAATACTCAGCAGGTGTTAAATAATTTTTTATTCTTAATATTTCTTCTTCCTATCCACGAAGATTTCATCAGGAAAATGCACGATATCAAACGATAAGTTTAAAACACAACATTAGAGAACAAGTTTTATATTTCTTATTAACACTAGAACTGCCAAGGTGTTGAAATCGACACTTTTAGAAATTTAGTTCATTATTTTGGGCCTTAATTGTTATCGCAACGCTTTCAACCTTTCAGTAGCTTCCCAATTATGCTTACACTTTATTGTCCAGTCTTATTTTTCTAAAAAAAAATTTTATGTTATCTACAATGTGCGGATATACCAGCAACGGCCGAGGTATCGAAATCGACACCTCATGCAAATTTAAGAAGATTTGAAAAGTATGAAAGATTTTCTGTGTGAAAAATACTAATTCAATAGTTTCCCTAATTACTTATAGCGTTTCTCATGGTAATTATCCAACGCTCGGCTTGACGATTTTTGGCTCTCAAGTAGACTACATGTAGCTCCACACTAAGTGAAAATTACATCACTTTTGATTCTTTTTTATTTCTTTAAAGAATAAAAAGAATGTCCAAAAAAACGTTATTGAAAGTAAGTAAAAGTAATTATAAAGTTACTTTTAATATGTCTTTTTAGACATTATTTTTAAACAAATAAAAAAAGAGTCAAAAGTCGTAGAAATTTCACTTTGTGTGGAGCCACATGTACTTGAGAGGTTACAGTTATTTTTTTATTCACTTGTTGATTCATTCATATCAGTTTGTATCCTCTGTGGATCCTTCTCTAGTATCATGGGCCAATCCTATAGATGTTTGCTGGTACATCCAGTGGTGAATTTCAAAAAACATTAGCTTCCGGAACGTTAGTTTTTTTACTTTCCAAATGCGCTAGGTGCCGTAGAAGAGATTCAGAAATATGCCTTAATAAAACTTTCAAACAACACAATTGATGCACGTGTTTAAAACGTTGCTGAAGTAAGCATCATGGTCTATAGATGATATAACGTCGTTCAATGCAAATATTCGTATTTTAGTGAAACATTAACACTAAAAATTACAAGTTCCACAATTTTTCAAGACATTCATCATATTCAAAAACATACTTCGCTAGTGAAAACTTTCTCACTGGAGGACCGACCATTCGTATAAAGAGTAAACTTGGAACAGTTACAATGTGTAGAGAAGCACGGTCAGATGTCAGTATGAGGTTCATTTGTGAAAATCCGCGTTCACACTCGCTCGATGAAATTGAAATGGATTTTAGTGACATTATTAAATTTTGAAGACTTTGGGATCTTTTTTTCGTAGTTAGGCTAGATATTCACGAAGTCCCCTCACAGCTTCGCGTTCATCTAAGTGCAATATTTTTGCCACTACAATGATCTCGTTTTCTCCGTGTGTCATTACTGTGTCCTCTGGCCAAGTAGTTGCCAACTTGTCCGCCTAAATTGCCAACTTGTTCACATATTACACAACCAAGTTTTCCGCCTTTGGTTTTGAGCCATAGGCCTATTGGTTTTGATAATTTGTTTTCTGAGATGTAATCCAACAATCAGGCCATTCATTAGTTGAGGACAGAGCCGGTAGATCAGGAGAAATTGAAGCATCTACAGATGTAGACATTTGTGCAACAGAAGCTGAGGACGAGGATGAGAAGTCAAAAGAGATCGAATCGGCAGGAGTAGAAATGACTTGTTGGCTGTCTTCCACAAGTTTTCGCTTCCCGGCGAGCTAAAGAAACTTGTAATTTTGTTCATTTCTAACCTAAACTCACTACTTCTACCGGGAAAGTAGTTTATTAAGTAAAATATTTGATGTGTCAAAGAAATTTTGTAATACGCTACGAAATTATAAACAAAAATAAATAAATTTGGATCAATTATGTAACGTTGATACTTTAGGGCACAAGACACGCGGTCAATACTGCAAGGATGTTAGTCGACGTACTAGTAAAACTCGTCGACTAACAACACTTAGTCATCCAGCACTGAAAGTTTTATAAGAAGCCGAAGCCAAGTCGTAAAACTTTCGACACTGTACAATAGTGGACATATGGCTGAAAGACTTTGTTCTGAGGTTCAAGACTTTGATGGCAACTTCCACGGTGCAGGCCACTTCTGTGAGGATCTTGACCATGACCAATAGGTCGCGGAATAGGACTGTTTTTATTGCTACTCTTTCGCAGTTGGTACCACGACTGCTCAGACATACAAGGCTACTCTGAATAGGGCAAGGCATACTAAGTCTAAGAGTGGTGCTAAGCAGAGGGAAACAGTCAGTAATAAAAATGGAAAAATTAATTGTGACGTAATAAGGTGGCTCAATAAAATATCGGAGTGTAAACGTCAGGGTGTGACGCTAGGACAGTCAAGCTGCCCCAAGGTTGCACAATAACAGATCAAATGATTGATACAAATTACAAATACCATCTTAACTCTACTCTGAACAGGGCAAAGCATAATAATTGCATAAAGTATTTGAGCTTCCGGAGCACCGTTCGGCTAAGTCAACTTTTTGATCGAGCTTTCAGAGCGGCGCTCCCGACCGTTCCGGTTGAAATCCAGCCCTGGGTACACCTCTTCATTTTCTTTGACCTGGGATTAACCTCAACATTTTCACATTAAGATTGACGTGTTAATAAAATAAAAGTAAAACGGAGAATTGCTTCTCATTCTGTTAACGAAAAGTTTTTAGCTTTATGAAATTTTTATTCATTTTTTTCTGAAGAAATAAATTGTCATTGGGATTTTCCTGCACAAAGAGTGTTTGTGCGAGCAATTAAACTCGGTGAACTTTGCAGCAATAGCCACCATGTCAACTGTCTTGTGATTGATTACGTATATTGTTCCCGCTTCGAGCTCCACACGTTTGCACTTTTAATCATGACGTGACTCACATTGTCGTGACATCATCTCAGGCAAAGTTGGTTTCAAATATTTCTAAGCAAACATGAGGAATCTCCCTCGTGAAATATTTCTCGCAAGTTCCGCTTTTTACCTTCGAGGTTTCTCTCTGCGCTCGGCACGCCCTAAATGACGTCTCGCTTCCACAATGATGAAACAAAACTGTCAGTGATTCATCATTGCAGCATCCCGATATTGCTTTTTGTGAGCGAATAATGTTTCTTTTATATTCTGCCCAAACACATGTGAAGAAGCAATAAAGCAACGCAAAATCTTCTTCACTTGTTCATCGCTTCCAACTTTTTGTTTCCTGATGGGTTCTCGCGGGAAATATTCCATGCAAAAGGTCACGTAATTGTTAACAGGCGCGAATTTGTTTTATGACGTCACCATTTTTGCTCAACTCTCATTTTGGCGGCACCTTGTGGGCGACACCTTGTGGCCGTTACCATCTTGCGAAGCCACAACTTAATCTGAAACGATTGGATCTTGGAATTTAATTCCAGAACATCTCAATACTTTGAGTGGCTGGGGTGATCAACAAGGACAGATCCAGCAGATAGTCAAAGAGAGGATTTAGGGCAGATCGAGGCGGACTTTTGTAATGCTATATGACCTTATAAAGTAGTAGAGGCTTAAATAATAAACCGCGTTTTTTTGAAACTAAGTTCATTTCTTTTCATGTTGAGTTGGAAATCTGAGGAAATATTGACACAAACGCTTGATCAGGTACATGTGGTAGCTTGCGCCAACTGGCGGTCGAATGATATTTGGGCTTGACGAACTAAAAAGTCACCGAGATTGGCAGAGTGAAGTTTTCCGATTGTTGCCGGGGAATTATTCCATTCACTAGGTGCCGATGAATGGAGAGCAGTCCTGAATGTCCTGAATGCGCTGCTCAAGCGCACACCCCGAGAGTCGAACCAGCGCCGCGTGAGTAGCCAGCGGCTTGAGGAGGCCCACGTCTTAAGCAACTTCATTTCTTAAGCTTCTTCATTTTTTTGCTTCATTTCAAAATAAATTAGCGAAAACAACAATCACAGACAACAAATCCCGTCTGCAGACGTTGAATCAATGTAAAATGACGGATATTGCTGTTTGGTATGGTACGCGTAAAACTTTGCATTGTAATTGTTCTTTTTCTAGTGCACTGACCCAGCGCATACAAATTAATGGAAGAAATGTATTTTCCTTTACTTCTCAACAAATAAATTCCATCAAGTTTGCTTGCAGAGATCTTCGTCAATTTCTTCAGTTTATGTCAGGCGCAGTTCATAGGTGTCTGGTTGGTAGATCCAAACACCGAACAAGTAGAAAACGAGAGTCAGCTCTTGGGTGTCAGCACCAAAGTGTAGTAGCAGCCATAGGCGTAGCCAGGGGGGGCGAACGGGGCCATGGCCCCCCCCCCAAATTTTCAAAGTTTGGATTCCGAAGTTGAACCCTTTGTTGAAAATATAATATAATTTGTATAAATTTATATTGTTTTCCAAGACATCTGGCTATTAACACCCCCCCAGGACTTGTTTTAGACACACAGAAAGACACCAACAAATTTTGCAAATCGTAAATCGTGCAAAGTTTACGCGATTTACGCTTATTTTAACTAATCTGTGGAAGCAATTTCAGAATCGCTTACTCTGTAGGGTTTTTGTGTAGCTGAGTTTTTTGTGTTCTCTAATTTTAGCCGGTTTTTGCCCGTTTGTGTGTAGATAAGAGCTACCTTTAATAAGTTAATAGCTGTTTATCTGCTAATAAGTTTCATACAAATATTACCCTGAAAGTGTTTCCAGAAAGCGTTATAATCCATTATTTAAGTGTAATTTTGCAAAAATTTTCCGGGGGAGCATGCCCCCGGACCCCCCTAGAATACGCGTGCCTTCGGCACGCTCTAACCCCCACCAGCTTTATTGCTTCTCTTGCTTAACCCACCAGGATGCGCCACTGCACATCAGGTGAGGATGTCTTAAATCAAACATTTTGTCGCTCTCTTCAATTCATCAAATATTTGGCCCCCCCCAAAAATTTTTTCTGGCTACGCCACTGGTAGCAGCGAGCATTGTGTTGTCATATTCTGTATCGCCAGGTTAGCCATGAGACGTCCAATCACCAATGTGGCCATCGAGCGCTAGCATAAGTGGCGGACGAGGTGGTCTCTGACCTCGGCAATGCTACCGAGGCCAGACCAATGGCTGAAACACATAATGTCTATCGCTATTCTTTGCGCACTCGCTGATTTGCACAATACAAACATATGTTTGGAGCTAACACAACAGTTTACCAAACTCTTAAAATCTAGAATATTTTTAATTGTTTCAATCTACTTCAGATGCTTCGACGTAAAATATGAAATAATTTGAAACAACTTTATAAGTCCAAATATATTGCCCAGATAACAAATAAACATTTTTTACATTGATTCTACGTCTGCAGACGTTGAGTCAATGTAAAAAACGACTGATTTGCTGTCTGGTTAGGGATTAAATATAATATAGTTTAGATCAGCTACCTTAAATTTATCTTTCTTATGACACACTATGACATCACAATCGTCACTTTTATTCCTTGGCTGTCATGATGGCGAGAGCCCCACCAGCAATCCCGAAGAATGCAGACACCCAGGCAAACCCAAAACTGAAGCTGAAAGAAGCCCTAGGAAAGATCCCAGCAAAGACAGCTACTCCAATAAGGACTGCAAATCCTTAAACATAACATTGATTGATTGAGAAAATCTTTATCCTTAGACTGAAAAAGCTTTTGATGGATTATTCCTGGTAAGTTTAGCATAGGCTACTTGTAGAGGCTTCGAACCATTGACCGAGGCTCTATCACCACGTTTGACAGAGTGAAGTTTCCAATTGTGGTTGAAGTGTAGTTGTCAGTGAATTATTCCATCTAAATGCCGTTGAATGGAAAGCAGTCTTTGTTGCTCAAGCACTCACCCCGAGAATCGAACCAGCGTTACTTGATGTGAGCTACCAGGGCGGAATGTAAATATTTATTTCGAGTTCAAAAAATTCTTCTACACAACTTTATGTTTGGAAAAAATACAGTCACAAAATTTAACAACATTCCTTTTTTGATAATTAGAATTGAAGCTTGATCGTTTTAAACTATTTCTTTATGACGTCGCTTTTATTTTTGTGGTTAATCGCTCAAGGGGGGGGGCATCAAGTTTAGAAAGATGTTCACAAACAGAAACATTGCACACAATTCCAAAAAACGGAAGGAAGTGAGCTTTTTCATTTTTTGGCTACCTCCAATCACCGTGACTATTCCTCCATTTTTAAGCTTGGAGAAATCTGAATTCTTTGCTCCCAACAAGATGAGGATGAATCCAGCAAGAAGAACAAAAGTCCCAATGATCATGAAAGCGGCGCTGGCTTTTGTTCCACTTGTTGCGTTTAAAAAATCACTTGCTGGAAAGAAAACATACAGATTTGAATAGGAATAAATTTTAAAACCATGAAAAAAATTTAAAATTATGATACGTTCTTCTTATGTTAATAAGCAAATGCGTCACAAGATGTTGCAAATGACAGTTAGTATTTACTGCGCCAATCAAACATCTATTGACTTCTTCAAAGACAAATTACTTGTCTAACATAATGTGGAGTGATAATGTAACAATTAACAATTCATAGACCATGATATGAAAACAATGCACTAGAAGCAGCTCTTGAGAAATGTTGATCTATTGTTGGTATATTGTTGATGTTGATCTATGCTAATTTATTGATCCATTTTTTTTTTTCTTTTTGTAAACATTAGGCAAAAAACGAGCATCGACAAATTGGAATGATTACATCGTGCCATCTCCGGCTCAAAGACTCAAAAGAAAAAAAAATTTGCTTCTAACCAAGCACAATTTCTCATTAGCAATAAGTTAGTGGCAGTCTCTTTTGGCGTTTTTACACTTGAAGCTCGTTGTCTTTTAGTCAATTTTTAAACATGATCCCGCCTTGATGAACTGTGTTGAAACCACCGGGCAGTGCAGTCCATGAACAGTCTAAAATAAAATGATCAAGAGTTTGTCTGCTTTTTTTGCGACTTGGATAGATTGGTGTGCTTTGGTTGCGAAGAAGCTTTGGTAGAGATTTCGTTTTGTTGAACGATAGACATACTGTAGACCGAAAAAAAAGCACAAGCATGGAACAACAATTAGAACACACACAGAAGAAAAGTAAGAAAAAGTAAAAGTAAAATATTTAAAGTTTATCATGATTTTTCTCCCAAACTGTATTTACGTTATGTCGACGATATTTTTGCCATTTTTGATGATGATGAGTCGTGTCCAAAAATTTTAAACCTGTTAAACTCGCAACATAAAAATGTCAAGTTTACCATTGAAAAATCCAATGATACCATCGCTTTTCTAGATGTTGAAATAGAAACTAAACACAATTCTTTTGATACGTGGATTTAGCGAAACCTATTGACACTGGCTTGCTTTTAAATTATAACGCTCTGTGCCCTGACAAGGAGAAATCTGGTTTAATCTTGTGTCTGTTATCTCGTGCTCGTTTAGTGTGTTCTGACGATTAGTTGTTTCAGAACGAAATCAAGTAATTGAAAAACATGTTTTATTTAAATGGATATCCTTCTCATTTTTTCAATAAAGTTTTAAACACTTCCATGACGGATGAACCTAAAGACACGTCTGAAGAAGTGGATTTTAGTTATGTTATTAGTATACCCTTTTAGGAAAAAATTCAACAAGGTTTTCAAAAAAATCTAACTGAACTTGTAAAAAAAAATTCGTGTGACATTTATCCTGTATATAAAACGTTTAAATCGCATTTTCAATTGAAGTCGCCTACTAACTCTCTTTGCTCTTTCTTCGAATGTTGTCTATGAATTTAGTTGTTTGCATGCAAACATGGCAAACAATGTATGTCTGGATATTGATATTTTGTTGATATTGATATTTCATATTGATATTTCACTTGATATTTCAAGTCAAACATACAATTTTTTTTATATCAACCTATTCTTTAACACTGCAAACTCATACTAAAGATACAAGTGATAATATTTAAGCATTATCTGACAAAGTAAAAATTCAACTGTTTAGGTCAAACCGCCATTGAAGGCATCAAATCAAAGACATTTAGTTCGCTTTCATTTCATATCGTCTTACTTGATTCACATTTGCCACTTAAGCAGACTCCAAAGAATCCTCGGAAATCACCGCTTCCTCTAAACCATCCAGGAGCGAAGGTACCGATCAGCGCAAGTAGGAATGCCAGAAAGGAAAGAACAATGGCAGCAGTCTGTTTGGAATCCATCACGATTCACTTTAACACAATTGTCACAAACTGTTCTGTGAAGAGTCTAATTAACGTTGTGGCAGTTAGTTACAAAAGTCTCTAAGAAATTTAATTTTCGACCTAAGTCGATACTTTTAGTGATAAGCTGCTTGACCGAGTGCTGAGAGCACTGGTATGGCGTTAGAAAGGGTCCCGGTTCGATATCACTCAAGACCCTGTAGCTGTGCCTTTGGCAGGACACTTAATTGTATGCCTGAACGTGGACACGATTGGCTTCCTTGCCTTCCCATCTACTTCATTTAAGGGGTTACTCCTGATAGAAATAATTTTTCATCAAAACAAATTTTTGTACCTAAAAAGCAGTAAATTTCATCAGGGTTCTGAATATTGTAAAATTTGACTCTAATTAATGCCTTTGTGTGTCAACTTACAGTGATAAATGTGAGTAATGTAGCTTGTGTTTTAATGGGTGTTTTTCAAATGCTGTTTTCTTCGAAAGTCATTTTTTGATGTTTTCAACAACTCATTTATTTCTTGCCAGAATGGCGTGAAATTTTGCAGGCATAATCAATATATTATACTGGAGAAGTCATCTCTGAGAGGATTTTTGCTATTTCTGTGTAGTTGCACGCAAAACTAAAAACAATTTGTAAAGGCTTCAGATAGTAATAACTATATTTGATTTAAAACTAAAAAATATATATAAATATATCAAATCAAATATAGTCATTACTATCTGAATCCTTAACAGCAGCCTGTTTCATCTAACGGATCATCAGAAGGTCTTATTCAAATAGAATAGTGGGAGGAAAGGTCTTATTCAAATAGAATTCTATTTGAATAAGACCTTCTGATGATCCGTTAGGTGAAACAGGCTGTTAAGGATTCAGATAGTAATAACTATATTTGATTTAATTCGCTCTGCTTTGCCTTTTTGCTTAGCATCAAGCACTTTTTGTAGTACTGTATTAATAGTTTTTATTGTTTTAAATATATCAAATATAGTTATTCCTATCTAAACCCTTGATAGCCGGTTTCACCTAAATGGATCATCAGAAGGTACTGAAAAACATGCAAAAGCAATAAATTGGTAATTCCTGAAAAGATATTAAATATTATAACCATAATCCAATCTGCAAAAGAACATCAGAATTACAAAGGGCTACCTCCATCCGTTACCACAAAGCCTCAATTAGAATGCTCAGATTGAAACCAAGCAAATTGATGCCAACACCTGTGACATCACAAAGAAGCAAAATGCAATAACGATGAAGTAACCTGTAGTAACCTGAACAAATAAAATAAAATTTATTTTTAAAAACCTCTGAAAATCAAATGAAATCTATTTTTAAATTTATGACCTGTAAAAATCAAAAGGAATTTATTTTACTTTAAGTACTTGAGTTTAAATTTGTTTCTATGACGACATTTATACTAGTTGTGTGAGATCTACAATGCTGTACGGAAGTGAGACATGGTGCTGACGAGAAAACGAATTGGCGATTTTAAGAAGAACTGAGAGAGCGATGGTGAGAGCAATGTGTGGTGTGAAGCTGATGGACAAAAGGAATACTGAAGAACTTATGAACTTGCTTAGGTTGAATGAGAATGTTGATAAGTTGGCGAAAGAGAATGGAGTGAGGTGGTATGGGCATGTTTTGAGGAGGGATGAAGATAATGTTTTGAGAAGAGCGCTGGAGTTGCGAGTGGAGGGTCGTAGAAAACAAGGAAGACCCAAGAAAACGTGGAAAAGGCAAGTTGAGGAAGAAAGCAGCAAAGTGGGCTTAACAAGAGAGGATGCATTAGACAGATCGATGTGGAGGCAGGGTGTGAAGGCGATTGCGGCATTTGGAGGTGAATCCGGCCACCCTCGGTAACGGGGACATCACCGGATTAAAACTGGACTACTACTACTGCTACTACTACACATTTAGCCTA
This sequence comes from Aplidium turbinatum, assembly GCF_918807975.1. Taxonomy (NCBI): domain Eukaryota; kingdom Metazoa; phylum Chordata; class Ascidiacea; order Aplousobranchia; family Polyclinidae; genus Aplidium; species Aplidium turbinatum. Next base: position 27,144,061 of record NC_137480.1, read on the forward strand.
CCCACCAGTTCCAAACGCTTGTTCAGAAGGTGGCCACAATCGGCCTTTAGAATCGCCAGCTTTTCAGCCAAACAGAGGCCACAATTATTACATCAAGTTTTTTCAGTACATAAATTCAAAATTCATTTATTGTCTAAATATAGACCTGTGGAAAAAAATCTCTCATCATTACAGTCATGATGAGGGATGGCGACCATGCCAGCAAAAAGTTAGGAGTAATATTAAGTTCTCCTTTGAGACTTATTTAAATTGTTTACTGGTGGTAAAACTTAAAGTGCTTCTGACAGGTAAATAAATTCGCTAAATTTACCTCAGATACTAAAAAGATGACTCTAACAAACTTCCTTGACCAGCAAATCGTAAAAAATATCAACAGGCTACTAAGTTACACGCTTGTAAACTTTCGTTCACTTTCGACAGCAATTCCGGCACTCATTCAATTGCGAAAATAAAAACGGCAACACCGCTGTGACGTCACCGTAAGCGGGAAGGATAGATTCTCTCGGAAGGCACTTTAACATGCAGATATCCAATCCATGGACTTCTGTCCAATCCAACCACGATCCAATGAGATGCTACGTTATCTGTCCAATTGTGACCATTCCAGCATTCAGGCAAAGAATTACATGTAATTATTACTTTGAACTTTGTTAATTCATTAGTAATTACAGAAGAAAAAAGAGCTATAGGAGAGGTGGGAATCAAACCCACGTCAATGTAATGACTACTACCGCCCTAACCCAATGCGCCAAGTCAACCGATGGCAAAGCATTGATTTAATTTAGCTAGAATTTCCCTTTTTCCTTTACTCTTTCTAGACGTAACCTTGATGACGTCATGAACAGCGTAGCTTCTGATTGGTTCGTGGTTTATTAGAAATCTGCTTGTAAAAATGCCAACCCATTCTCTTTCTGTTGTGACTTGGTAAGGTATAGTACGGCTAATGCAAAACGTGAATGTGTAGAGCTCTGTTGGTCTAAAGCATGTGCAGATTAGGAATTACCGAAATGAGAAAGTGAACTTATTATTACTATCAGGTTTCGATCAAACAGGTTAAGTTTATTTTTATCAAACAGCATCTCAATTCAATTGAAATTGCAGTTTCATAGGGCTACAATTTTCATACTTTTTTATTTGTCCTAATCTGGCTATAGCCATTTGCAGTGTAACAACAGTATCTCACAAACAGTATCTTTAATTTATGGTTGAGGCAATGCCTACAAATTGCTGTTTATGTGACAGTGTCAGTGACAAAGACCGTGTGCTTTCTTTTCACGCTTTCCCACTAAACAAGGTGCTGAGAAAAAAATGGTCAAAGTTTTCTTCAAGTTCCAAAACAAAATTCTTAAACTTTTCATCAAATTTTCCAATAATTCAACTGATGATCCACTGGGATGCGCGGTGTGACTAAACATTTTAAATAAAGTAAACAATATCACGCCAAATCAGAAGAATCGGTTTATTTAAATACAGAGCTTTCGCCACACAAATGTGGCTTCATCAGTGTAATCTGCAACAATAATAAAGAATGATATACTATTAAGATGATTATAAAATTTAATGAAAGTGTTAAAAAAGTAGGTAATATAGTAAAAGAATACAAAAGATCAAATATTATACATAACTGTAAGACTTTAGGTCAATACATCAGAAAATAAGATGATAATCAACATGTAAATATTCAAATCTATTAAAATTGTAATTAAAGAGAACTTTTAACTATACAACTAGTTTCTACGTATTGTAGCTCCTATCATTTGTCTGATTTGTCTGACTTCTAACGATGACATAGCCTACACTATTTATTATCGTGATAGCAAGGAATGAAAACAAACTGAACTGCTAATTCAAAGAATGTTGAGATGCAAACAAACTGAACCGCTAATTTAAACAGAACTAAATTCTAAGAATGTTGAGATGCAATCACATTGGCATAGCAACGATGGGTTAAAAGTAAAAATACATTTCAATAATGATGTCATAATGAAAATTTTATATTAGAAATGAATTAAAAATGAACAAGGGAGTAGTAAAGAAAAAAAGTTATTGAAATGTTTGTCTAAAAAGTAGTTAGTAAATAGATCGTCAGTAAAAGAGTGATAAGATTGTTCATTCTCTAATGTTTATTCCAGTAGGTTCTTGTGTGTGAAGTAACCTACTGAAGTGTGAAGTTGTTCTATGACGACCCTGCCACCTTGTTAATGTTTAGTGGTACAAAACTTGACAATTGCAGAGAGCATATTGACTGCAGTGCAGCAGTCACTTCTTTTACTCTAGGAGGTGCATTTGCCACAAGTGCCAGTCTATGCCCCTCCAGCCCAATGAATGTGCATGTTGCAATGAAGTGCCACAGACGAAAGAACTTTTAAAGAAGGACGCCTCTAATTGTGTTACAAATTTGACCGATTTTGAGGCACACTTACATCCTGCAGTTCTGAGGACTTTTTTATGAGGAGCAGGAAGAACTGGAGAAAAACCAATAAACCGAAAGGAGAAAACGGAGACCTAGCAAAACAGTAAGGATGTTACATTAGGCTAAAAATACCCTAAACGCTAAAGAATGCACACTAAAAGAAATAATTTTATTTCCGTGTAGACAGTATCGGTTAGTTGCCTACTGGCATGTGTTGGAGTGGATACCGTACTACAGGGTGATGTTCTCGAAAGCAGCAATCGGATTGTGCTGCCTTCATGCATTGTTTGGCCAATCCGAAACAATTTTCCAGATCCAGATCGCCGTTACACCGGATTTCAATGGCCAACTGAAGGCACTTTATGAGAGAGAACTTTATGAGAACTTTTATTTATTTATGAATAGTGATGAATGATGATGAATTAAATATGAATGATGATTCGTACGATTTCTTCATTTTTCACTTAAAGTATATTTTAGGTTTTGTAGGAACGTATCCAGTACAGTTTTATTAAACTGCAAAAAAACAATAAATCTTTGAAATAAGCAACCGCTTGTACCAACTCCGACCAAACTGTGATCCACTAATTACATCTAGGAAACGTTTGTTTCATCCGTTGCTAACGACGCCCACTTAGGATGACGTAATACCACCAAAGTCGTCCCAGAGCAGTGAAATATAGAGTTTCGCCTGTGGTGGCGCTGCGGATCAGTCGTTTGATTAAATTACGCCCTAACCAGTCGAGCTACGAGGTTAAGATTAAAAAGTTCGCTAAGTGTAATTCTGCGCTAGGAAATGCTTTAAAAAGTTACTATACTTGGATCCAACCTGTCAGGGGCACTTTAAAAAAAAATGTAAAAAACGTTTGAATTTCTTTGGCATTTTTTTTTACAGAAACCTTTTTCATCTATTTAAGTGCCATATTATTGTTGCAATTTTGATACTCTTTCCAGATATATATAATATTGTAGAATTTTCAACAGAAAAACATACCGAACAAAACGACCTCTTCGTGGAAAGAAGCCTTTAGCTATGATAGATGTTACATTGTAAGAATACATGCTGAATAATGCAAAAACAGTAGGCTAAACAAAGCATGCGCAGCAATAATTGATTGTGAAACTCTAAAGCATTTGTAAAGTTAACCAATCATTGGTCCAACAATCAATGTTTACTTGGTAAGCCATACCAGAGACTAATGTTACATCGTATACATAGTGATGTCGTATATATGCCGTCAGGTGTTACATGCGGCCAGACCTTCTCAAATATGGCTTTAGTTTATTGGTTCTGTGTTTAATCAATGCTGATCATCAATCCAAAGTATGAAAAAAGTTATCAACGTTTACCCCACCCACTGGGACAGTTTGCGACCCTTTTTGATAGAATGATTCTATTTGAATAACTATATTTGATGTATTTTGCTCTGCTTGGCTTTTTTGATTGGCATTGAGCACTTTTTGTAGTATTAATAGTATTATTGTTTGAACTTCAATTTTTATACATCTAGGTGACATAGTCAGTTCACTAGACAGCTCCTAGCACAGTACGTGCTTCCCTACCGGTGGGTCGCGACCCATTGGTGGGTCGCGAAGCATTTCTTAATGTTACTGAATGTTAAAATTTTTTAAAAAATACTGACATTACTATGGATCTCACAAGCCGCAGTTTGGTCTTGAACAGTACTGCGCCTTCGCCAACGCTAGTACGCTACTTTTATCTTCACTTCATTTGTTGACTTTCTATTTTCATAAATTGTGCACCCTGTTTTCTATTAGATCGGGAAATTATTGCATTATCATTACGTTACGTCGGCTGCATAGCCGAGTGGTGAGAACCCTGGAACGGCAATCGAAAGGGCACTGGTTTGACACCGCTCAAGAGCATGCGGCTGTGTCTTTGGCAGGACACTTAAAGGCATGCCTGAAGGTGGACACGAAGATTGGCTTCCTTGCCTTCCCGTCCACTTAATCTAAATCTTCAACCACCGGGTGTAAGCCTGGATACGACAAACAAAAACAAACATCATTACGTAACAATTATGCAACAATGTAAGAAATATGTAACAATTAGATGTGTTGTGTCGCATTAATTATTTCAGTACGTACGCCAGTAGTAAAGATGCCATAATGAAGATGTCATAACTCATTGTGGGTCGCGCAATAAAACTTGCATTAAAAGTGGGTCACAAACTGAAAAAGGTTGGGAAGCACTGTGACCGAGCATAAACAAGTTTAGTGTTGCATTGAAACGTTTTTAAACCAAAGTTTGGTTCAACAAAAAAATCTTTTGTCTTCTTTCATTTCAAGATCATAGTAATTTGTTTTTCGTTGTGTGCTTGAAAGGAGCCTGAAGCGCTGATGGATCTTACAATGCAGAGAGCGTCAAGAAAAATATGTTCGGACTTACGTCAAAAATCACTCAATTTGTTTGTTTTTTTTACGTGAAAAATTGGACATAAAAGAAATAATGTAACAAATAACTATCGCATATGTTGAATGCGAAGCTTGCAATCTGCAATTGCTGTAGAGCTTTGGCAGTTTTAAAGACTGACTTCTGACTTAAACCAACCTAGCTATTGATGGCTGGTTTCAGTTGTGAAACTTTATTTCCAACTTTATCGTTCTTATCTGAGCGATAAAATAGAAGCTTGTGTCTACCTTTGTTCTGGTTTCTTAATATTATTGAGAATGAAAAGTTATACAAGATTCATTCATTTAGATTTTAGAATACAACAACCGAACAATTAGACATAATAAACAGATCTAAATAAAATCAATCAAATTTGTAAACGGTTAAAACCCTCCTTGAGCTTGATATTTGAAATTGTTGAATTGTTTTATAGATTATTCTATTTTTCTTATATATTTTTTTTGTAAATTCAGTTTAGTAGAAACGTATTTGTGTTATGATAAAGCAATTATAGGCAAGAAATCAACTGCAACGAAACAAAAAATTGAAAAATTGTGTGCCTGGCATCGAAATTTCAAATTTTTTTGCTTGTGTTTGTTCTTGATAAGTTTAGTACAACAGCTGCTAACTGTAGACTATTGTAGACCCAGGCTCACCACCAGCTTGAATAACCGGTCTACTTTTTGGTGGTGGCTAGCTTGTTGTTTAGTCGGCAACAGTTTCCACCGTTCGATTGGACATCTCCTAGGTCCTAGCATGAGCAACTTTAATGTAACGTTAAAACGTTTTTAAAACAATGTTTTGTTTCATTTTGACGTAAAATTCCTTTATCTTCTTTGATTTCGAGATCTCAGCAACTTGGTTTCCTAATGCGCTGAAAAGAAATATGAAATGCCAATGCATAAGAATCGTAGGCTGCAAGGTAGAAAGCGACAAGACGAAAATGCGTGAGATTGCGTAAACAGTGTTCAAGATAAACTGACTACTTTCACTCAGGGGGTTTTCAAACAAGACACAACCCATTTCAAAATTTTGTTTTGTTTGATAAATGAATGATAATTAATCCCAGGTTTGTAGAGATTTTTATCATCTTTAACCAACATTTTTCTGTCCCAAAGTAAAAGCAAAGCACTGCAACGAGTATTTTGTAATTCCTTTTTGCTACAAAATGCGATCATAACGTAACTCAAATGAAAAGCGTCTCAGGAAAGATTGGCCAAGGCAAATTATGAATCGACAGTGGATTGCATTTACGATTTACATCGCATATTTGCATTAACCAACAAATTTTTAACAAAAAAGTTCTTCAAGCTTTCTCGACCATCTCGTAGCCCTGTAGCCCTAATCATCAGTAAATGACAAGTGCACGTTTAGTGACCTGTTTATAACCCACTTTCGTTTCTGCCGTGATCTAAATGTTGGTTAAGGTTAAAATGGTCAACAATTTTTCTAAACCCCTATGAAAAATTTCTGGATACGCCACTGTCGTCACGTCATTACGTGGGTTTACGTCACTTGAAAACGCGAGTGAGGTTTAGCGGAAATGCCGAACTACGGACAATTTCCTTAAACGACCACAAACGATTAAACATTAAAGTTCTGATTCTGAAATGCAACTTCACATCACACGCAATAAACCGATCACTTTGTGAACCAAATAAAAACAGGATCTTCACAAAGCTACATGTGCTGCACGAAAAACATCACGATCACCAAACCTGATATTCCGTCGCAAATTAGAACAACCAGAAATTGAAGAAAACATTTAGCTGCTAACTTGTTGGAATTTCATTCTTTTCAACCAACACTTGTTTGCCTTGATTTCGTTTCGGATTATCATTGCCATGAACGAAAATAAAAAATTAAAAAATTGCGAAATAAATTTGATTGATTGATTGGTTGAACCCACCAATTTGCTTCTGCTTTTGATGTCTTCAGGAAGTTGCCAGCAAACTTACTTTTGTGAGTGAATAATCCACTTTATGTATACAACAAAGGTATCATTTACTAAACAATGTGTGGCAGAGAAAATAATGCACCGCGGATAATAATCAGTTAAAATTTATCGTCGCGTGACTCCTAGGCAGTTACCTCCTGAGGCGCCAGGCGAGGTCTCGCGTATTTGCGCTGTCGGCTCGTTAGGCTGTGAAAGAAATTGAATCACGTGATCTACAAATCTTTTATTTGACTCGTATTGGACAGTTTTTGGACAGTTTTTAATTGACTGGTAAGATATCTTTTCATATCATGAGGACAGTGACGTGTTGCTATTTAGAGACGTGTTGCTATGGAAGTAGTGACGTGTTGCCTGTTATGACGTAAGCTGTTTATCAGTAAAAATACAAAGTCAACCGAGTACCTGTTGACCATGAACCTGCTGACCATGAACGTGCTTGTCAATTGGTGTTTGCGCCCATTGCGACACCGCGATTACAGATGCAACACAACAAACATTTAGTCATCGATCCATCTGCTCCTATAGACCGTGCTCGTGTTGCTTGTGTGTTCTGCAGAAAAATCGAATCGCGTCTTTTCGAACATCCCGCCAATCACTCCGCCACTCATAGCGGCCTTTATATGCAAGCTTAACCCGGTAGATGAGTATTTAGATTAAGTGGACGGAAGGCAAGGAAGCCAGTTTTCGTGTCCACCTTTAGGTATGCCTTTAAGTGTCCTGCCAGAGACACTTCTGCATGCTCTTGAGCGGTGTCGAACCGGCGCCTTTCGAGTACTATATCAATGCTCTCGCCACTCGATTAAGCAGCCGGTGTGTCCTCGTCAAACCAAACTTGACGGTTGACACAAAGATTAGTTCGCTCTTCAAGTGCACGCGACCGTGTGTTTGACCAGGCACTCACATGATGTGCCTGAAGGTAGATACGAAGATTGGCTTTCTTGCCGTTCCGATTTAACATAAACCTCGACAGACCTAACGTGAACTAAAATTAATAAAAAGCAAAGAACTGGTATTAACCTCGACATTTTCACAATAAGATTTATAGTGCACGAGCCACCATGTCTTGTGATTGACCACGATTATTGTTCCCGCTTCGAGTTCCACTCGTTTGCACTTCTAATTATGACGTGCCTCACATTGTCGTGACGTCATCTCCGCAAAGTTGGTTTCAAATATTTCTAAGGAAACATGAGGAACCTCCCTCGTGAAATATTTTTCGCAAGTTCCGCTTTTTACCTTAGAGGTTTCTCTCTGCGCTCGGCACGCCCTAAATGACGTCTCGCTTCCACAATGATGAAACAAAACTGTCAGTGATTCATCATTGCAGCAACGCGCCATTGCTCTTTGTGAGCGAATAATGTTTCTTTTATATTCTGCCCAAACACATGTGAAGAAGTGATAAAGCAACGCAAAATCTTCTTCACTTGTTCATCGCTTCCAACTTCTTGTTCTCTGATGGGTTCTCGCGGGAAATATTCCATGCAAAAGGTCACGTAATTGTTAACAGCGCGAATTTGTTTTATGACGTCACCATTTTCGCTCGACCCTTCTTCTTCGAGGGCATTTTGTGGGCGACACCTTGTGGCCGGTACTTCCTTGCGAAGCCACAACTTAATCTGAAACGATTGAATCTTGGAATTTAATTCCAGAATATCTCAATACGTTGAGTGGCTGGTTAAGGTGAACAACAAGGACAGATCTAGCAGATAGCCTAGTCAGAGGGAGGATTTAGGGCAGATCGAGGCGAACTTTTGTAATGCTGTATGACCTCATAAAGTAGTAGAAGCTTAAATAATAAACCGCGTTTTTTGAAACTAAGTTCATTTCTTTTCATGTTGAGTTGGAAATCTGAAGAAATATTGACACAAACGCTTGATCAGGTACATGTGGTAGCTTGCGCCAACTGGTGGTCAAATAATATTTGAGCTTCACAAACTAAAAAGATACAGCCCACCCAGTGGAAGACTAAGAGGTGTATCAAGCACTCCATGAGTGGCTGGTTGGTAGAGAACTTGGGTAGATTCATATAAAAGGAATGCAAAGTAAGAAAAGTACCAAATTACTGAGCTGAGCAAACAAGTTGGTTGTTCATTATATATAGAATTATAAAGCTTTGCTAGAAAGTTTGCTTTGTTGCACCATAGACAAACAAAGGGAAGTAACTTTAGTGGGTTTAACGTGTTTTATTACAAAGAAATATAACATAATTAAAAATTCAAACGTTTTCGACAGGTACGTGTGTCCTCATCAGGAATTACTTAAATCTGTAATTTTAATTATGTAATATTTCTTTGTAATAAAACGTTAAACCCACCAAAGTTACTTTGTTCTATTTGTCTGTACTTTAAATTACTTACTTTAAGGTTAGCCTATATGTAAACTGCAACTTATTTATTTCAAAATCATTCACGAATTTTTGTGGCGACAAATATCAACATCAAGGTACGGAAATTAGTTTAAACATTTATTTCAAAATTGTTTTGACAATAAACTTCAGTCAGTTTTAGTTTTACAAACGTTCAAATATTCGATTATTTTGCAGCGTTTTTAGTCCTTGCCGAAAACTTCGATGGTCAAATCCCACCTGATAAGAAAGTAACCGCCCGATTGTAAACGAATGAGAGAAGATCGTGTGTTAGTTTGAACAAATACTTGTTTGTTAGTGCGAGGCTTCAATGTTAGGCCTACTTGGCATTTCAAAGGCATGGACTTAAAAGTATGGAAGTTTATTCGAAGAGATTATGCATTTGGAAGATATTTGAGTTATTTGTTTATTCTTCCTTGAAAATTCGTATCCATCAGTGATGCTCTGTGACGTGATAATAATTAATCAGTCAAGCATAATATTTTCCCTTTCATCGGAAGACGAACTGCACCTGAAAAAGATCATGATCAACTATCGGAAAAATATTTCTTTTTTAATTTTGACTTTTTATTTTGAAGCGGTACTTCTAATTGTTATTGGAAAAATTTATTAAATCCTCCTGCACGAAATTGAAATAAAATATTGCACAAATTGCTCCTGAACTTGGAATGCTTTGATTGTGATTGTTGCATCACTGAAGCCAAGAAGCAATCACATTATCGGCTACTTCCAAATCCTTTTATCCATGATGAATTTCTTTTGAAAGCTTTGCTGAAAGGGCTGGGTCAGGGGTCGGAAATTAATGTAACTCAGGGGTGATTGTGAGTACCCAGTGGCTTGATGAGGCCCACGTCTTAAGGAACTTCATTTAAAAATAAATTAGAAAAAACAACAATGGCAGACAACAAAGTCCGTCTGCAGACGTTGAATCAATGTAAAATGACAGATATTGCTATCTGGTATGGTACGGATAAAACTGTGCATTATAATTGTTCTTTTTCAAGTGCACTGACCCAGCGCATGCAAATCATGGAAGAAATGTATTTTTCTTCACTTCCCAACAAATAAATTTCACTAAGTTTGCTTGCAGAGATCTTCGTCAATTTCTTCAGCTTATGTCAGGCGCAGTTCATAGGTGCAGTTCATAGGTGCAATTAACAATGTGGCCATCGAGCGCTGGCATTAGTGGAGGACGAGGTGGTCTATGGCCTTGGTGATGCTACCGAGGCCAGACCAAAGGCTGAAAGACATAATGTCTATCGCTATTCTTTGCGTACTCGCTGATTTGCACAACACAAAGATATGTTTTGAGCCAACGTAATGGTTTACTAAACTCTTAAAATCTAGAATATTTTTAATTGTTTCAATGTACTGTACTTCAGATGCTTCGACATAAAATATGAAACAAGTTGAAATAACTTTATAAAGCTTTCAATGCAGACTCCCTAACCCAAACAACAAATAAACCTTTTTTCCATTGATTCTACGTCTACAGAAATTGAGGGCGAAATTCAGATTTGCGCCTCAAAATAAGTCAGGCTTATGCTTAAGTCAGACTTATATAGGCCAGGCTTATACGAGAAGCTTATTTGCGATGCAGAAACTCGACTTACGCATGACTTATTTAAGACCATATTAAGCCTCTGTATTTTCGCGAGAAAAGAAACTGCTATAGCAACTCTTTGGTTGAGGTAATGAAGCGCGAAACTGAAGGCTGTAAAGCTGAGCTACATTCCTGTTGAAGCACCAAATAAGGCAATGTTGTGCTTTAAACTCACAACTAGAAAAAAGTACTTTTTTATGATGTTGAATTACGTTATAGTTGCATCAGTAAGTCGTTCGTTAACTAACGTAAATGCCAAGTAATCCATGACGCAACAGATCTAACACATGAAGTACATTCACAAGCAAGGAATACTCATGTAATATTGAAACAACGTAAAACAACGTTATGCCAATATGCACATGGCTTTCGTTTACAATAATTCATAAATTTGAAAGAATCAGGTAACTCAAGTTATTTTTGATGCCTAAATAGGAAAGTTTTGACTTTGCTTGCACAATTTTATATTTACAAAAGTGATGTTACAAGCAATATTAACCTGAAACTTCCTGAAGTCCAAACAATATCATGTTGAGGCAAAAATGAAAGATTATAATTAGGCTAAAAGCGAATAGCAGAAATTGTTATATTGCAAAATGTACAGTATAGCTTACATGACCTTAAAAAGGCACCATTACCCCCTGCCTCCCCCCCTATCCACACAAAAATTGAAGGCAGGGGGCATCCATCCCATAGGCGCCGACTTTTTAAAAAAATTTAAGGGCGAGAAAGGTGATGACGTCATAACCATAACCCTATTTTACTCAATTAAAATAGTCTTTGATTAAGCTTACTGTCTTGTTTATATTGACACCTGGCCTAGGTCGCAAACCGGATTTTATTAGAACCGCTGCTCGATTGGGTTTAGGTATGCAGTACGTTTAGTCGTAAAAATTTTGATATTGTTAGCTCATAATTGGAACAGTTGGAAAACAAGCCGATTCATTTCCTTTTCGTGCGAGTGAATAACAACGATCAAGACAGTAAAGTCATCCAAATAAAGCGCAAAAATCATGATCTCAAGCAGATTGGAAACTCGCTATCAGTTTTATTAACCTCGTTTCGCTCGTTTTGCTAATTACTTACCTTCAAAGCGTTAACAACGGCGAAGTGCTTTCTCTTCTGTTTTTTATCGAAAGTCTTTAAGTCTTTTAATCGAATACCGTATACCCGAGTATAGGTCGAGATGTTCGCTAGTGATTTTCACCTCAACACAGCTTCAACTTATACACGGGACAAGCTGTTGTCTCCAGCTCGCAGTTTTCTAAATGAACGCATTGCATTTTTGGTGTGGCTAAACCATTGCCGTCTGCCGACGTAGATTACGGAGTGTGAAATGGCGTCGGCCGAAATAAAAGTTTTGAATACGTTTATTTAATAATTTTTTGTCACTTCTAAACTTTATGCACTTGTTGAGCAATATACAAAGCTCACGAGACAAAACAGCAGAAAGAGCTGTTTTAAGAGATCAATTTTTTTATTTTTGCGTGTAGGATATAATTTGTTCTTGTTACGTAACATGCGATGATCGTTGAAGTCGATGTCAAACCTTAGCGGCCGCATGAAACAATGATGTCAGGTTGGCTGGGTGATAATAGTGGTAAGAGACGTCGTTAATGCAAGCAATATCTGCCACCTTTTCTTTTATGGGTTTTCGATTTAATCCTCACACATTGCAAACAAAACAATGCGTTCTGTTGTTAATCTCACAGAGGGAAGACCTCGTTGAAAATAACGCGTCTAATTTAGCTGGTTTACTTATTATTGCCGTGAATAGTTATTACGTAACTATTCCAGCAGCGTAAGTTAGAGAGATTTTTGTTTATTTGCCTTTCTAATACGAGTCGAGAAAAAGAAACACAATTACATACAAATCAAAATATAGCAATAGAAAGGTCTGGCAGCACCGAACAACCTTGCGGTTAACCAGTCAAGGTGCTGCCTGACTTCAGTCATCATACATTGCAGCGTCAGACATTACAACTGAATCAATAAACAGTTACGTTTCTACGATCTACTTACGTCTCTACGATCTACTTTGCAATTTCCAAACCGTATGTCAATGCCAATACTTAGATGAACTATCGAATGGTAGTGTTGGGAGTAAGCTATTCGATTTATACACCGGAGAAGGAAATATCGCTGATTTATGGTAGAGAATGGAAGGGATGGTATGGAAGTATCACTGATTCAGTATATGGTAGCGCAGGAGCGTATATAGATAAGTGTATATTGATGAGTGTATACATCAATACAGTAAAAACAATCAAAAACGTCTCCAACTTCTGCACCAGATGGTCTATTTAGAAAAAAAACATGTAACAAAACTCCTACTTTTAATACCTCCTGAATTAGCCAGACACTTTTTCCTTCAGCAGAGGCTTAAACCACCTCCGCAGGTGGCTTATATCTTTCGGCTTTTAAGCCGAGTATAAGCCTTGCTAAAGTGTAAGTCTGCTTTCTGAATCGCAAAATCGACGCTTGAGACAGACTTTCGTTCAGACAGACTTAAGCCGCTTAAGTCTGGTTTCTAAATTCCGCCCTGAGTCAATGTAAAAAAGGACTGATTTGCTGTCTGGGTAGAGATCAAATAAAATATAGTTTAGATAGGCTACCTTAAGTTTATCTTTCTTATCACACACTATGACATCACAGTCGTCACCTTTATTCGTTGGCTGCACTGAAAGCGATAGCCCCACCAGCCATCCCGTGGAATGCAGACACCCAGGCAAACCAAAAACTGAAGCTGAAAGGCGCACGAGTAAAAATCCCAGCAAAGACAGCTACTCCAATAAGAACTGCAACTCCTTAAACACAACATTGATTGATTGAGAAAATCTTAATCCTTGGACTAAAAAAGATTTTGATGGATTATTCCAGGTAAGTTTAGCATTGGCAACTAGTAGAGGCTTTAAACCATTGACCGAGGCTCTATCACCACGTTTGACAGAGTGAAGTTTCCTTTTGTTGTTCAAGTGCAGTCGTCAGTGAATTATTCCATCTAAATGCCGTTGAATGGAAATCAGTCTTTGTTGCTCAAGCGCACACCCCGAGAATCGAACCAGCGTTACTTGATGTGAGCTACCAGGGCAAAGCGTCCGAGTTTTCAAATATTTATTTTGAGTTCAAAAGATTTTTATACACACTTTTATGTTCGGAAAAATACAGTCACAAAATTTAACAACATTTTTTTTTTTTTATAATTATAATTGAAGTTTGATTGTTTAACTATTTTTGCTTTATGACGTCGCCTTTCTTTTTGTTGTTAATCGCTCAAGGGAGCATCTGAAGGTAGTGAGCTTTCTCATTTTGTGGCTACCTCCAATCACGGTGACTATTCCTCCATTTTTAAGCTTGGAGGAATCTGAGTCCTTTGCTCCCAACAAGATGAGGATGAATCCAGCGAGAAGAACAAAAGTTCCGATGATCATGAAAGCGCCACTGGCTTTTGTTCCACTAGACAAAGTCGAAAAATCATTTGCTGGAAAGAAACATTCCGATTTGAATAGGAAGAAATTTTAAAACCATGATACGTTCTTCCTATGTTAATAAGCAAATGCATCACAAGATGTTGCAAATAGACCATGATATGAAGACAGTGCACTGGAAGTAGCTGGTTGTTGATTTATTGTTGATTGATGGTGATCTGTGGTTATTTATTGATCCATTTTTTTCTTTTTATAAACAATTTTGTGTCTGTTATCTCGTGCTCGTTTGGTGCGTTCTGATGATCAGTTGTTTCAGAAAGAAATCAAGGAATTGAAAAACATGTTTTATTTAAATGGATATCCTTCCCACTTTTTCAATAAAGTCTTAAACACCTTCATGGCTGATGAACCAAAAGACACGCCTGAAGAAGTAGATTTTAGTTATATTATTAGTATACCTTTTCTAGGAAAAGATTCAACAAGTTTTGCGAAAAACCTAGCTAAACTTATAAAAAAGAAATTTTCATGTGACATTCATCCTGTGTATAAAACATTTAAAGTGCACCAATATTTTCAACTGAAGTCGCCTACCCCCTTCGCTCTTTTTTTGAATGTTGTGTATAAATTTAGTTGTTTGCCTGACGCAAACTAGACATACATTGGTATGTCAACCAGACCTTTGTTGACAAGGGCCGGGAGCATTTAAACCCAAACCTATAACAATTAAAAGTGCAATTAAAAAGCACATCGCCTCTTGTGAAACGTGCACTGACAATGTCTCGATCGACCAATTTAAAATCATCTCTCGAGGCAGATCTGAATTTCAGACTAAGATCATGGAAGCCTTAAGAATCAAACGTAACAATCCATCTCTCAACCGGCAGTTATTCGCCTGTGGCTCATCGTTGCTTTTGTGTGTGTTCTAATTGTTTGACACATGCCTGTACTTTACACCTCATGTGATGTTTCCGCCGTATAATTTACTTGTAATCATTCTTGTATCACTTGGTCAGTTTATGCTTTTCAGTCCGGAGTGTCGTTAGTATACAGTTACAATAGTGCAAAGTCAAATTTATCTTAAAATTTTCATTTTATGTACAGTATATTACATATATGTAATTCCTGATGAGGACACACGTACGTGTCGAAAATGTTAGAGTTTATTTTTAATTGTGTTATATTTTTGTATGTAATACATCATGTTAAACCAGGGGTCACCAACCTTTTTTGCATGCGGGCCACTTTGGCACTAAGGAGAGCTGTGGCGGGCCGCACTAATAAAATGTTAGGTAGGTTGACTCTTATGCTAGAAAAGAACGCATTTCGTACCCAGTATCCAGCGTTACATGTTGTTCATATTTATGTTAGAATACCACAGCAACAAAATTAATCGAACAATTAACGCTACTGCCAGGCCAAGCTCCTTTAACAACACTTTTGACTTCTTTAACAATGCCTAATAAACGAGGCCACTTGTTTTACGCACTTATAGCGAGGCGAGCGGTTTCATCAGAATATTCATCGCCAAGCAAGAGTGGTGTTGTTACTTCGCTTCGTAAAAGATATATTGCAATTAACAGTTTCAGTAAACAAGGAAATGTTTGACGCAACAATAGTGACCTGCAAACATATCAGCGAAAAATAGGCTCTAATAACAGGGAAAAAGAAACCAGGTACCATGAAACAAACGCTTGTGGAAATCACCGAAAAATCCTAATTCTAACGGAACTTATGAACAGTCTTCCCTCTAAAGAAGCAATGAGTTGGTGTTTCATCCTTTTTGTGAGAGTCTATAAAACCGTCTTTCTTTTATTATAGACAACTGTCACTTGCGATGCTCTTCAACGTGGCAAGAATTTGTTGATTAACTACGTTTTGCAGTACATGCTTCGGCAGTACATATGAAGAGCTTGTTTCCAAAACCGCTTACATCCACTTTCGGTGATTTCGAGAAAACCACGAAAAACGTTTATGACAGTTTCGCTTGGTAAATGTAATGCGTTTTTGATTTCTAACGATGTATAACTACCTACTGAATTGAGCCATGACGTTTGTCCAGATCTAAGGAATATTAGAGGGCTTAGAATCGCCTTTTTATAAAATTAAAAATGTGGATATAAGCGGTTTTGGAAATAAACTGGAGAATAAAAATTGCCAGAATGAAAGAAACCAATTTTTGAAACCATTTTTCCAAGCTGACCACCACTAATTCATCACCACAATCCAAATCCACTTTAAACAAAGCAAAAAAACACAGTTATAAAGCTCAAATAGGCTACTAAGCACCGTTGGTAACTGCAACAATAGGCTACAAGCCTACAACAGTGCTTATCAGTGTTGCCAGATAGTAGATGCTTCAAACTACCAAACACATTTCAAATTTTGCCAAACTGACCAGAGACTGACTGTCAACTCACCAAAAATGTTGGCCAAAATTCTGCCAACTCAAAATTTTACTGCTAAACAACGTAAAATTCTGCCAAATCTCGAATTTGGTAGTGAAATTTGCCAAATGGTAACACTGCTGCTTATCACGAAACGATGACGAAAACGGTTTAACAATCAGCGATATGTCACGTGATACAATGGCTTAATATGATTGGTTAATTGTGGATACAAGTGGTTTTGGAAACAAAGTGTGATGGCGCGTAAGCGGTTTTGGAAGAAAACGCAATTTTTAGTGTCGAATTTGAAGCAGAAAAAGAAGGTTTTGGAAAAAAAGGAATGGATAGTAGGTACCTATGGTAATACTCTACCTAATGACACTCTAAACTCAATTTTGGTAAAAGTGGCGCCTAAGCGGTTTTGGAACTGGGCTCTTCATATACTATAATTGGAACGATACAGAGAGTATTAGCATGGCCCTGCGCAAAGATGACACGCAAAATCGTGAAGCGTTTCATATTTTTTAAAAAATACGTTTTGCAGTACTAAGCTAAATATTTTCATAATACAATCAGAAAAAGTCTCTAAATTTATATGTAATATTTTGCCAATTTATTATAAATTGAGTTGACACGCCGACCCATTTTGCCAACAATAACTTGCATAAAGGGAACACTGCTCGTGAAACACAATAACGGTGAAAGTCGCACTAGTGTTTACATGACATTTGCAAACTTAAAATCAGCAACCCTGTGCTCACAGACAATTTCGAAATTCGAAAACAAACGTTTTAATCAACCACTGGGACAGTGTGGCTGGACATCGCATTGGAATAACTTTAAGCAACCCCCACCTAGAACTATAATCTGATTGGTCGGAATCGTATGCAATGCGAAAATATGCTTCCCGGAAAGTATTTTTTGCTTTCGTGCTCTTTCATTTCTCAAGAAAAGTATTTTTGGTTGTACTTGTACGCTGATACCTTCCGCGGGCCGCAGCGATACAGCGTGGCGGGCCGCATGCGGCCCGCGGGCCGCCATTTGGTGACCCCTGTGTTAAACCATAGAGAAATAAAACATAGTAACTTTAGTAGGTTTAGCATACTTCATGACACACAAAAATAACATAATTAAAATAAAATAAACTCAAACGTTTTCGACACGTACGTGTGTCCTCATCAGGAATTAAATTTGTAATACATAAAATGAAAAATCGTAAGATGAATTTGACTTTGCACTGTAACTGTAACGACATTCTGGACTGAAAAGCACAAACTTAACAAATGACACAAGAATCATTGCGAGTAAATTATGCGGTAGGAAACAGATCACGTGAGGCATTGGACAAACAATTAGATCACACACAAAAGAAACGATGAGCCATAGGCGAATAACTGTCAGTTGAGAGATGGATTGTTACGTTTGATTCTTAAAGGGATACTAAAGGAAAAACTTGACTTGGCGATTTTCCACGTTCTTTGTGTTTAACATGCTACCATAAAACGATTTTCAATAAAATTTTGCCCCATTGCGGTCTGACCACCATAGCGCGCGTGGTTTTGTCAGAGCTTTCAAAGCCAGAATCGGCCTGAGCAGCGAAGCGTGCGTCTATACAGTCTACGTAACAAAAAACGAGCAATCAACCGATCACGCAATAATTGTTACTGCGGGCGATTTGACTATAGGCTATGTATGTATGTACATCAAAAAATCAGATTTCAACATCAAAACAGCAGAAAGTTTGCTCAAAACATCAGATGTGGTAACGTGGTTTTTGTTATTGCTGGCTTTTATTACGTATTCTCGAGCAGTGTTTGCAAGTTTTGGTCATTTTGAAAAAAATGAAAATAAATGAAACATTAGACTTTGGGCCTTGCCAGCGCCATTGAAAACAATTTTTTTTTCGGTAATTGTTTTTGAAATGTATTCTTGAATGTTCAGTTTACTCATTTTAATGCTTAATTTCGATTTGAAATTTTTATTTAGTATGCTTTTAAGGCTTCCATGATCTTAGTCTGAAAATCAGATCTGCCTCGAGAGATGATTTTAAATTGGTCGATGAGACATTGTCAGTGCGCGTTTCACAAGAGGCGATGTGCTCTTTAATGCACTTTTAATTGTTTATAGGTTTGGGTTTAAATGCTCCCGGCCCTTGTCAACAAACGTCTGGTTGACATACCAATGTATGTGTTGTTTGCGTCAGGCAAACAACTAAATTTATACACATCATTCGAAGAAAGAGCGAAGGGGGTAGGCGACTTCAGTTGAAAATATTGGTGCACTTTAAATGTTTTATACACAGGATTTCTTGGACTGAAAAGAAGAGTAATGACGAAGTTATGAAATTGGCAAATGCAGAAAGGAGAATAATAACAACAGTTAGAAGGCGTCAGATGCCATTTGTAGGTCATATTCACAGACATAGAGATTTGGAAAAATTAGCACTATTGGGGATGATACAGGGAAAAAGAAGCAGAGGTCGACAAAGATTAACTTATTTAAACAGCTTGAATCAATGGGCCACAAACACAACAGTCAAAACGAATGATTTTATACGAATGGCAAATGACAGAGAAGTTTGGAAGACCATGATCGCCAACGTCTGTATCAGATCAGGCACATAATCATCATCATACACAGGATGAATGTCGCATGAAAATTTCTTTTTTATAAGTTTAGCTAGGTTTTTCGCAAAACTTGTTGAATCTTTTCCTAGAAAAGGTATACTAACAATATAAATAAAATCTACTTCTTCAGGCGTGTCTTTTGGTTCATCAGCCATGAAGGTGTTTAAGACTTTATTGAAAAAGTGAAAAGGATATCCATTTAAATAAAACATGTTTTTCAATTCCTTGATTTCTTTCTGAAACAACTGATTGTCAGAACGCACCAAACGAGCACGAGATAACAGACACAAAATTAAACCAGATTTCCATTTGCTAGGGCATAAAATGTTATAATTTAAATTTTTAAAGCAAGCCTGTGTTGATAGGTTTTCGCCAAATCTATGCATTGTTCAACCCGTTGAAGTTACTTTGTTTTATTTCTGTATGGTTCAACAAAGCAAACTCTCTACCAAAGCTTTATCATTTTTTATTAACATTAGGCAAAAAACGAGCATCGACAAATTGGAATGGTGTGCGACTGTACATCGTGCAGTCTCCGGCTTAAAAACCCTAGAGTCTAGAGCAGTGGTTCTTAACCGGTGTTGGGGGGGGGGGGGCGTGAAGCATCTCTCAGGGGGGCGCGAGCTCTACAACAATTTCAACCTTTTTTAATTACTTTTAACGATAGACAAACAAAACAAAGCAACTTTAACGCTTTTAACATAATATATTACCCGAAAAAGTATAACATATTAAAGTAAAATAAGCTCAAACGTTTTCGACACGTACGTGTGTCCTCATCAGGAATTACAAATTTGCAGTAGACATAAAATGAAAATTATAAGATAAATCTGACTATCCACTATAACTGTAACGACACTTCGGACTGAAAAGCACAAACTCAACAAGTGATACAAGAATGATTACAAGTAAATAACATGGCGGGTAACAGATTACGTTAGGTGTAGACTACACGCATGGGACAACAACACAGAAGTACACAGAAGTTAGAACACACACAGAAGGAAAGAAAGAAAAAATAAAAGAAAAATATTTGAAGTTTATCGTGATATTTATCCCAAACTATATTTTCACCATTTTTGTTGATGATGAGTCTTGTTCAACATTTTATAACTTCCTAAACTCGCAGCATGAAAATATCAAGTTTACCATTGAAACATCCAGTGATACCATCGCTTTTTTAGATGTTGAAATGGAAATTAAACACAATTCTTTTGACACCTGGATTTGGCGATAACTTATACCAGCACTGGCTTGCTTTTAAATTATAATGCTCTGTGCCCTAGCAAATGAAAATCTGGTTTAGTCTTGTGTCTGTTATCTCGTGCTCGTTTAGTGTGTTCTGATGATCAGTTGTTTCAGAAAGAAATCCAGTAGGCTAATTGAAAAACATGTTTTATTTAAATGGATATCTTTCTAATTTTTTAACACCTTTATGGCGGATAAATCAAAGGACACGCCTGAAGAAGTAGATTTCAGTTATTTTATTAGTATATCCATTTTAGGAAAAGATTCAACAAGTTTTGCGAAAAATCTAGCTGAACTTGTAAAACAAAATTCGTGTGACATTCATCCTGTATATAAAACATTTAAATTGCACCAATGTTTTCAACTGAAGTCGCCTACTCCCTTTGCTCTTTCTTCGAATGTTGTTTATAAATTTAGTTGTTTGCCAGACGCCGCAAACCAGACATTCATTGGTGTCTTCACAATGTAGATATTATCGACCTGTTATAGCCTGATGCTTCGAGTTCGCTATGATAGTAGCGGTTTGCACTAGCTTTCGAAACACAGTTGCCTGGTCATGTGCTATGACGAATGGTATTGAAATCAGTGATTCGTTGTTTGATGTTTAATTTGGCTGGAGGCTGCTGTCTGTTGAGTATGACCCAGCGCATCAAAATGTAACTGAAGATGTTGAAATTTAGTATTTTGGCCTCTCTATGTGCATTTGTGTAACATGTGGGATCTGTAGCGATGACAGATGGGTTGGTCTATCATACAATCTGGCTTGGCAACATCTGGACTCCAGGTCGCACAGATGTGATGCTTTCACTTGTGATTTAAGATGAGATATCCTTTGATGTGATCTTGTGATCATTAATGAAAGGGCAGCTATTGAAGGATAGTGGGAGGAAAGAGGTGCAAGGTAAAAAGGAGACGAACTTGGAGAGATGATAAAAAACAGAAGGCTGACTTGCAATGCATCGGAGAAGCAAAAAGCGTAGCGGAAGAACGTGACGCGTGGAAGCAAATGACAACCATCCTTCGGCTCGGAGACGGCACATGATGGTGATGATGATGATGATAATGAAGATGATGATGATGATGATGATGATGATGATGATGATGATGATGATGATGATGATGATGATGACGATGACGTCGACGACGACGACGACGATGACGACGGCGACGATGAACTGTTATCTTAATTATCATGATATTTTTAGGGTATGTTTGACTTGAAATTATTATTATATCAACCTAGTCTTTAACACCAGTTAAGGTCACACCGCCATGCAAGGGATCAAATCAAAGACGTTTAGTTTGTTTTTCTTTGACATCGTCTTACTTGATACGCATGAGCCGTTAAAGCATCCTCCAAAGAATCCTTGGAATGCACCGCCACCTCCAATCCATCCAGGAGCGAAGGTACCCACCAGCGCAAGTAGGAATGCCAGGAAGGAAAGAACAATGGCAGCTTTCTTCTTGAAATCCATCGCGTTTCACTTCAACACAATTGTCACAAACTATTCTGTGAAGATTAACGTTGTGGCAGTTAGTTACAAAAGTCTCTAAGAAACAATCAGTTCGAGAACTCAATTCAATTTTTGACAGTCGACACGACAGGACCACGACAATACCACGCGGTTGTGTCTTTGGCAAGACACTTAAAGGCATCCCTGAATGTGGACACGATTGGCTTCCTTGCCTTCCCATCTACTTCATTTAAGGGAACACTCCTGATAGAAATACTTTTTCATCAAAACAATAAATTTTTTGTATCTAAAAAGCAGTAGGCTTAATTTCATCAGGGTTCTGAATACGGTAAAATTTTGACTTCATTCTATGTCTTTGTGTGTCAATACTTGCAGTGATAATTGTGAGTAATAGCTTGTGTTTAATGGGTGTTTTTCAAATGCTGTTTTCTTTGAAAGTCACTTTTTGATGTTTTCAACTAATTTACTCATTTATTTCTTCTCAGAATGGTATGAAATTTTGCAGCCATAATCAATATTTACTTGAGAAGTCATCTATGAAAGGATTTTGCTATTTCCGTGTAGTTGCACGCAAAATTGAAATTATCAAAGTTAAAAGTTAAGTTAAAAATTACAAGTATATCAAGTTTTTCCAGTACCTTAATTCAAAATTCATTCATTGTTTAACCCTATCTTAATACGAGCTGTTTTCGTACGCGGAAAGTCCGACACGGGCTATTTTAGCCCCGTGCTAATTAATCGCTAATAACGGGAGCTATGAAAATCACAGAGCCACAATATTTTGCAAGATAATAGCCATGTGTATTGTGCGTACAGAAATTAAAATTTTACCCCACAAAATTATTGAAATAAAGTGTTTGAGATGAAAAAACGATAGAAAGTCGGTTTTTATTCTAATTTCCCGAAAATAGCTTCAAAATTGACCGTTCGAACGCATATTTTTGAATTGCAACATGGAGTAATGCTAAAATAAACAAAAATTTACTTTTCCTCATAAATATACAGCATTTTTGGGCGTTTTTACATTACAAAGCAATTGCACTAATATTTATAATCTACCATATAATTTGTTTGCTCAAATATCAAGCTGCGAAAGGTCAACTCTGGTTTACCGCTCTTGTCCTGACCCAATTCTCATCGTAGAGAAATAAGCACAGCTTGATATGTCCTATCGTGTGATTGTGAGTGCTAACAGCTTACAGATACTTTGCTTATGTCGATACAACGTTCAGCGGTGTTGCGATACAACCTAAGAAAGTCATGCGTTTGTTTCAAATTGCATTCCTCTTGAATGAATGCTTTTTTGTTACGCAAAACTTTCGCAGGAAATATGGGCCGCTTTACAGCGATTCACCGTCGTTAGACGTTGAAACAGTACAAACATTTGATCTGTGAAAGTAATGCCTATCAGCGAAAATGGAAACACATAATGTCATCCAGGCACTGTTTATTGAAAATGAAGACATGCAGCTCGTCATTGCATTGAGAAAAACTGACTTATCAAAATTCTTCGAAGACAAGAAATTTCAGTCACAAAAAAAAATATGACTTGTGCGAAATGCTGTACAAAACAGACCGTATTGCAAGTGTAGTAAATTAGCATCGTCAAGTATAATGGTAATGAAATTGAACCGCACAGCTTTATAAGTAATATTTCGATCAATTTATAGATAGAAAAATACCCTGCTTTTGAATACAACGGTGATGACCAAATACTGTGATTAAAATATCTAATCCCATAATCAACGATAACATGATAAGAACAAATCTTATGATAGCCCGCTATTTCATTATGAAAACCACTGGTAATAGCAAATTTGAGTTTGCTGTTAATCTATGGTTTCGTCCCAAAAATATCGACATTGTATGGCGGAGTGACCCACTTAGAATAGGTACATCATCCAATCGTCTAGACATGTGTGGTTTGACTAATGACATGGCTGGCTGCCACTCCTCCACAAAACTTTCGTCTCTACTGGCTTGTGAAAAGGACAACTCGCGGTTCAAGTAACTAATGGTCATCGCATTGACCCGCGTAACGTCTAAAATGTAAGAAAATGCAGACACAGTCCATTTTGCTGACTTCGGCTTGGCGCTATAATATGGCATCTTCTGGTCGACGACATCAGTCCCACCCTTGGTAAAATCGTAGAGCTTGATTATTGCAGGTTTTTTCTTTCCGTCATCTTTGGTTACTCCAAGGATTGGCTGCATAGTTGATAAGACCAGAACATTGCGTTTACCGGTAGATTTTGGTTTGACTGCGTACGACGTAACGGTAATGTGGTTTCTCGACTCCTCCCAGTAAATTTTGGTACTGAAGGCTTCCCAATCAGTGAGAGATTTTAACTCGCTAACCCCTTTTCTCTTGCTTTGCCATTTTCCAACTAAAGTTATGTTTTTGTTCCAAAGCCATTCTGCCTAATCAAGTGAAGTGTAAAATCGATCAAGGGATATGTTTCGTCCTTGAAGCGAAGAAACTCTGTTCAAATTGTGTACCAACGTTTCCACATATTCCATAGTGGAAGTCAGATAGTGTGGTCCTGGTACACCTACTGGCTTACCCGCATAAGCTATGGCGGTATAGGTGAATGACATACGCGCACTATTTATGCTTCTTAGTAACAAATCATATTTAGCAGGCTTATTTTTTGCCTGAAGCTTATTGCCTGAAGGACACACCAACGCGAGATGGAAACAGTCTCATCCAGTGAAAGGAAGTCTTCTGGTACTATTAAAATCTTTTCACAATTTCCAGTAAATTATTGGAAAAGTTCTCTGATTGCTGTAGATCGGTCACTTTGCCAGCGATTGGCCCTTGTGCTTTTATCATCAAAACGAATATTTGCAGACAGAAATTTGAATCGGTTCAATGACATTGTCGCACTAAAGGATGTCCATATAAATGTGAAAAGCAATGTTAATTCTGTGAAATGTTCGCTTGAGTAGTCCACTAATACACCACAATCCAATGAATGCTTCTAGTTCCGTGGCATCAGTTTGCTGAAAATGTGAAGCATGCCAAGAAGTTCGTTGAGCCTCCGATATTCGCGATAGCCTCTCTCGTATACATGTGCTGGTGCTTGAAACAATGATGTAGATCATCTCTGCTGTAAATAAGAAATGCCATGCATCATACGACGTCGTTGCATATTGATAATCGCGCTTTACTCCTGGTAAACTGTGCACCACATTAGCAGAGTTTTGTCTTCCTCTTATTGATGGTTGCTTGGTACTCCAAACAACTTTCTCTCTACTTCTTTGGTCAACAACCACCGAGATTCCCTCCTCTTCCCGGTCAGGCAATGTATGGTAATTTTCCTCATCCAAGGCGCTATCTAATGATTTGACGGCATGGCTCCTACGACGTTGGGACTGCCTATGTCTGACGGTTACGACCTCATCTTCGTTACTCTTGTCAGATGTTAGCGGACTACCTTTACCATCAGATAAAGGCAAATCAACATCACTTTGCATCTCTTTCATCTTCGGTTGCTAATAAATCTGCCGTTTGCCTTGTATCATGATACACATTCGAAACCATAATTTTGATCTGTGGTATAAGGTACACACGGGCCACTTGCTGAAACAAAATGACTTCATTTTGCAAGAAAAATAAATCCAACATAGGGTGTGAGAAGATTGTTTTCTTCAACTGTTCGTGTTTTGAGCAATTAAGAAGTTAAATTTAATAATACAATAATTGGAGGAAAGAGCACACATTCGTTACAATTATTATTCAGACGCTATACTATCCCTTGCTGGCAGAGCCAGCCATTTGCATTGATTCAACGTTGGCAGATGTTGAATCGTTGTTGAGTGACTGATTTTGATAGCCGAGGTGACTCAACTACTATATCGCATTTTTCGCTCGATTTTGCCATTGTAAAAACATAGCTTCATTCTTACTTTTGACTGACGATGAAAACAGCAGTTTTCGAAACGTTTGAATAAAATGTTCGCTAATGTGTTAGCTTTGATATTTATAGTCCGAATTTCCTCTAAATCCTACGGTTATGCTCCGAAGTTTATTACTTTACTTCTGGCCTTTTCAATATCAAATTAATTGGGCCATAAAACATATTTTTTTCATGTAGCCTAATGACTACCTGACTTGTAATATCGCCATGGTATTATGTGCATTTCTACATTACTTATGTACGCAACGTTGGTCTTTAGCATACTAACATATCGTAGATGTCGTTTTATTTGGACAGTTGCTCATAGTACTCTCAGAGCTAAATATACTGTCGGATAATCTATATCGCACCTTTAGAGGAATTCATCAGTACGATTTTACATAATTCAAGAGTTTGCCGCAATAATCAGGAATGCTTTGTGTCTTATTCAAAGTATTCTTCATCTCATAAATAACAAAGTGCCATGAGACATCAAAATGACGTAGAATAGCTGTAAAGTTTATAAGTTTTGCGCAAAGAAATTAAAATTAGCCAGGATACTTTGTTTTTTGTCCGATATAAACTCATCTATATTTGTCTAAATAGGTTGAATGACAGTAAATTGGCATAATTTGACGGTTACAACCGATTACACAAATATGTGAAACGTATAATGATTTTTAGCATTGATGGGACCGCTTGAAGTACCTCTCATTCTTCATTGTAGGGACGCTATGAACTCATAACATAAATCAATGACCTAGAATTCATTACACCGTGGTGCTGACAAAACACGTTATGCATGTAGCATGACAGGTGTTATATTATATTGTATCGACGCTCTACGAGATAAATATAAGTGAATATACTTACAAGAATCTAAAGTACGATAAGGCGTTGTGAAATCAATAATCGGGTAATTTTGTTATGATTATGGGAATACAACATGCATCAAAAAGAATCAAATCAAAAATAATTAAATTTGGGCTTCAGCATCTTCTAAGAAACAAGCGTATTTATGACTTCGGCAATGTCGTCGAACAAGGGTAGAGCACATAAAAAGAAAAATCGTAATGTTTGATTTGTAGTTTGTGCGATAGGCTACAACCAAAGTAAGCAACATATTGTTACAATAATGATCAAGCATTTTACGTTGATTCAACGTAGAAATGTGTTGACGAAATATCAGGGACAGACTTTCTGTAACGGAATAGAACTTGTTTATTCTATCTGGAAAGCAGCGAAATGTGGAAAGCAGTCGCAATTCTAAGGGCATTGTTCGAACACACACAAGATTGTAATTAAAACCCCACAATCCTATTTTACGCTTTTGCGGCAAAGCAATGCCTCGGGGTAGGATTAGAACGAATGTCCTGAAACGATATATTGGATAATTGGATCACACAGCGGGAGAAAAACTTCCCACGACAATTAACTGCTGTAATGTAGGCAGTTGCATGAAAATGTCTAGCCACCTGGGACAAAATGCTTATTGTGAAGGGCAGGAAGGTAGAAAAACGACCAGTGTAGGTTTAAAAAATTCGCAAAGAATAAAAACTAAAAGTCAAGAAATTTCACATTTCTAGCACATTTCCTTCTGTGAAATATTTCACTACTAGAGAGGGGCGTCCTCATTTGACCCCGTGTCGTATTAAGATAGGGTTAAATATACACATGTTGCAGAAAATAGCGACAATGCCAGCAAAAGTTAGGAATAATATAAGTTCTCCCTTGAGACTTATTAAATTGTTTACTGGTGGTAAAACTTAAAAAAAAAATGGAAAAAAACATTTGCATTTGTTTGTCAAGAAATGAGATATCTTCTGGCAGGTGTCAAACCCACAACAACAATGCTTGATATGAACGACTCGGTTACATGTATTGTAATGTAAACAAGTTTATTTTCACACGAGTCAGTTCAATCATAAACAGCTAAAAATCGATTTCGATCAGCTAGGGGCTAAATCATCTTCAGTTAACTTGATTACAAATAGATATTTATTTGTAATCAAGCTTAACTGAAGATGATCTAGCTTCTAACTGATCGAAATCGATTTTAGCTATGTATGATTGAACTGACCCTTTTGAAAATAAATTTCTTTGCATGTTATTGGCATTTTTTAACAGAAACCTTTTTCATCTATTTAAGTGCCATCTTTTAATTGCGATTTTCCCTTTATATTTTCAACCACAGGGTATGAGCGTGGTCACAGGAAAAACATAAATTGTATCGCACCATTCTCACAACAGACCGTATAAAAGTTTTATCTCTCTTATCTATCTTCTCTTATCTCTCAAAAGCTTTTCAAACAAGACTTCTCTTTGTGTACTGTGCTGTATTGCCTCATTCTAGCAACAGCCAGTTTATTGTTGTGTATACGACATAACATATATGCGACATAGCTTTGTATACGACATAATTGGTCTATGATTGCTTAGTTTAATATCTTTATGACATCATATAAGCTCTCGAACAACCTCTGTTTAACCTTGAACCAGGAAATGCTGCTGAGCTTTAATTAGTTTCTTATGTGAAAACATCGACAAATTCAATCATCCACGTGGCCACCTTCGCAAGTACCAACTTGCTACGACTGCCGCAATAAAATTATAAGCAATTGAAAACATAATCAAACAACAATTCAACTTCATCAAAACCTATCTTCATCAGTTGATGGAAGACCTACAATGCTTGTAAGCTAAACGACAGATCTTTGCGCATTCTCTTCAACGCAACAACGTCTTCTTGCTTTGGCTCATTGGGGCGTGGGGCGGCTCTGGAGATGATATGCGCTGTTTGTGTTACGTCATAAACATTCCTTGAATGTCAGTAACTCAATCAAGAGTGAAGAAAAACTCCATCAACTTCTTCCACCAGTTTATACTATAGGCCTAACCTTCAAACAGTTTCTCTTGCATTCTTTGAAATTGAGTTGTTCTATTGAGCAGTCATGCCTAACAAAGGATGTTGTTGCTTCTTTACAACGATGGAGTTGCACACTGACAGGTCATAATGATCCTCGATTTAACTCGAATTTTACACTCCACTGCCTTTGTTCAGATTCATCCTGTCCCCTCATACGCAGCCAACAAAATCTATTGGAGATTTGTATCGGGCTATGAGCGAAAGGCGGCGATATTAATTCATTCTTTTGTGCTTAATCCCTTTCCATTCGTTTGTTTACAATTGACTAGATATGAATGTGGATGCTGTCGAATAAAACTTTATTACTTGGTTTTGATATAATCGATTTTTCTCGAATGAAGATTTTCCATTTTACAACATAACCTCATTATTATTCGTCGCTCACTTAGCAAAAGGGCCCACTCAGCATTGGGGCTTGCCTCTTTCAAGAAAGGGCGCTGAACGCTTTTCACATTGACTTTTTTTACAAAGATCATTCAGATCATTGACTTTTTTCACAGAACTTGTTTTTAAAGACTTCATGGCGAGCAACTGAACTTCATTACGTCATCTTTCCTTGTCTGTTTAATGCTTTTAAACCTATGCGAGCTCCCGATGTTGGGTTAAGTCATCCTTGCTATTCGTGCTGCCACCTAGCGGTTTTTCATGTCAGAAACTTAAACCATATTTCCATCATTGTACGTAAAAGTCTTGTGACTTCTTGCGAAAGTACAGTCTTTATTTCTTTGACATACCTGTCGTGTTTCCACAATGCCCAACGCTTCAACAAGGCCAAAAGAATCTCTTGCTTTTATGAAGCTGAACATGACTCTCCCGTATAGACAACGTCCACTCTTTCTCACCAACCGCTCTCTTCGTGGCTGCGTTTGCTATGCTGGCCTTGCTCAGGTAACATACTGGAATTAGCGTAGATTGTGATGACCTAGGTGTAACGAATAGAATTAAGTAACAAAAGTAGATGACACCATTTAATGGCTTTAATAAACTAAATAGGCACTGCGTCTGTAAAACATAGCAGAACATAAATATACCTTCACGTAACAGCAACAGAAAACTATACTAGCACCACCCTACTTCAACCCAAGCAGCGTGTTAATGGTAACTCAACAAAGGTGTAAAGGAAGACGCGACCTTACACGTCAGCGGCGCCGCTGCAATCAACACAAAGCTTTAAGCAACAGAACAGAACTTCACGACATTCACCCCCGGTTAAATGGAAAACTCGACACTACATAAATTACATCACGGCATTATAACAAGTACAAGGATTCAAGCCAAACCCAGTAAATAAATACATAAATTGCAAAAACTAAGTCACGTATCAAAGCCATAGCGCACAACAGGACGGCGTGTTCGTGTGGAGCGACGTAACGATGAGTTTTGTTCAGGATTGGTAGGACCAGCTTCTGAAGATTCGACATTTTGTAAAATTGGAGCAGGATCCAAGCGAGGTTGAGCTGATTCCAACATTCCAAAATCAATTTCTAATGGCTCCGTTAGCGTTTCGTCGTCATGAGTGGTGGTAATCTGTTTAGGATTAGGTGCTAAGTCACGCAATGATACAGTAGTTTCACGTCCATCATTGAGGCGTACGTGAGCGTATTGGGGGTTAGCTTCAATAAGCTCGGCATCTTCAACAAATAAGTCGCTCTTGTTTCGTACATGACGTTTTACATACACCGGTCCTGGTTTTAGCCAGGCAGGCATCGATACCCCACTTGAAGACTTACGAGAATGATAAAACATACGCTCGTGGGGAGTGCAGTTTGTAGCAGTACATAAAAGTGAACGTAACGAATGTAATACATCGGGTAACACGTTTTCCCACAAAGTCTCGGGTAGTTTTTTGACTCGCAGTCCCAAAAGAATAGCTTTCCACACTATGCCGTTGTATCGTTCCACTTGGCTATTGCCTCGAGGGTTGTATCTAGTAGACCGACTGGTCGGAATACCCTTTCCATGCAGCCACTCTTTCAGTTCGCTCGACATAAAATTTGCACCCTGGTCGGTGTGGACATACGACGGAAATCCAAACACGGAAAATAAATCACATAATTTTTCGATAACAGTAGATGCCTTCATGTCGGCACACGGATATACAAAGGGAAATCTAGAAAATTCGTCCACGATCACCAACAAGTATCTGTTCTTAGTGGCAGATGCTACAGGACCTTTAAAATCCATACTGATTCTTTCGAAAGGTTGGGTTGCTTTGATGAGGTGTTGTTGCTCTTTGGGCTTATAAAAAGCTGCTTTAATTTCGGCGCAGTCTTTGCATTGCATTGCGACGGCTTTCACGGCTTCCAAGGAATAAGGAAGGTTTTTCGTTTTTATATAATGCCACAATCGTGTAATACCAGGATGGCAAAGTGATTCATGTAGCAATTTTAAAGCGGCTTCTGATGTTGTTGTCACAGATGCCGATGTTGCTCTAGAGAAGGTGTCAGGTGCAGTGTTTTTATTTCCTGGTCTGTAAACGGTCGAGAAGTTATAAGGGGAAAGTTCCAAACGCCAACGTTGTATTTTATCATTTTTTACCTTGGAAGGATGTTTTAAATCGAACATAAAGGAAACGCTTCTTTGGTCCGTAATTAAGTTAAAGTGTCTTCCCAGCAGTAAATGCTTCCACTTTCTTAATGCTTCTACAATTGCGTAGGCTTCCTTTTCAATTGCTGAATGCATTTGCTCCGAAGTTGATAAGGTTCGCGCGTGAAATGCTACAGGACGGCCGTTTTGATTTAATGTTGCGGCAATGGCAAAGTCTGAAGCATCTGTTTCTACAGTAAAAGGAATAGATTCGTCGATTGGTTGTAAAGAAGCATGGGTTAACTTCGTTTTCAGTTTGTTCAAGGCAGCCAAAGCCTCACAGCTTAAAGGCAATTTTTCTGTTTGTACGAGTGGCCTAACTGTTGCAGAGAAGTTAGAGATCCATTTGGCGTAGTAGGCGAACAATCCCATGATTCGCTGCAATTCTTTCTTTGTTGTTGGTACCGGCAAATCTTGCAATGCTTTGATACGTTGGGGATCTGGTTTTATAATTCCAGCTCCAACTTGGTAACCCAACAAACAAACTTCAGTGCGGTTGTACAAACTTTTTGCTTCATTAAATGTAAAGTGATCTTCTTTAGCAGCTTTGAGTAGTGCTGCGAGATTGTTATCATGCTCTTGTTGTGTCATTCCTCCCACGGTGATATTATCCAAGTAGGCATTCACGCATTTTAATTTGTGTTTTGCGATAAAGTTGTTAATTACTCGTTGAAACGCGGGTACCGCGTTTGTCAATCCAAATGGTAAGTATTTCCATTGGTACAGCTCGTGTGACGACTGAAATGCGGTATAACGGCGATCTTTGGGGCAAATTGGTATTTGATGGTACGCAGATTTTAAGTCTAATGTGGATATATACTTCCACTTGGCAACTTCATTTACTATGGATTCAATGGATGGCAAAGGGTAAGCGTCCAGCAAGGTATACAAGTTGATTGTCTGGCTGTAATCAATGCACATCCTCTTCTTTCCATTACCATTGTCGACGATCAAGGGCTGGGCCCTCCATGGGGAATTGCTTTTCTCTATGCGGCCTTCGCGTAATAATCGTTCCGTTTCGATTCGAATTAGTTCTTGGTCAGCCGCTGAGAATTTACGAGTTTTAACAGCCATTGATTTGCATGTAGGTAGCAAGTGTGAAAACAACTCAGGATGTTCGACTTGTGCGCAGGCATAACAGATGACACAAAAAGTTCAGGCAAATTACCATTAAATTGAAAAGTTACACTTTTATGGCGTTCGAGTAAATCATCGCCTATGATTGCGTCAGAAACCAATTCCGGCATAATAAGAAATTCTGCCTGTTCATAAAAGTGATTGGCAAATTTCAGTTTAACATTACAAATACCATAAATGTCGGTTTTTAACGAAGTGTTAGCCATGTTTGCAACGAAACGAAGAGACGTATATTTAATGTGGTTTTTGTCCACAAAGGTCTTGCTTAAATAACTGTTTGTACTTCCAGTATCGATTAAAGCGTTAGCGAAGGCATCGTTAATTTTCACTTCACTTACAACATGTTTAGAAAATGTAGAATGCAGTGTAGACATTGAAGCTAGACGAGGTGAGTTTATGCAATTGCTTGTAACAACACCCTTGAGTTACCATTAACACGCTGCTTGGGTTGAAGTAGGGTGGTGCTAGTATAGTTTTCTGTTGCTGTTACGTGAAGGTATATTTATGTTCTGCTATGTTTTACAGACGCAGTGCCTATTTAGTTTATTAAAGCCATTAAATGGTGTCATCTACTTTTGTTACTTAATTCTATTCGTTACAATTTAATAAACTACATAGAAATCGAAGCTAGAAGAGTTGATAGAAAGTGCAAGTCCTGAAAGCAATCGGAGATGGCCAATAATAACTGGAAATGTCTTCAACCAGAAAAGCTATCCGTAGATCCAAATTCACCAACAGCAGAAGACGATTGGAAGTTTTGGTTCAAGACTTTTACAAACTTTGTGGAAGCCATGCCTCGTGCTGAAGGAGAGGAACCAGTCAACAAGCTCAACATATTGACAGCTTTCCTTACTGCAAACACTTACAAAACTGTGTCTGAAGCCGACAATTTTGACGATGCAATTACAGCTCTCAAAAACTTGTACGTCAAGCCAAGGAACGAGATCTATTTGCGACATCTGCTTGCTACTGCACAACAAAAAGACGGTGAGTCAATTGACGAATTTGTTTCACGTCTAAATAATCTGAGCCGAAATTGCAACTTTGTCCCCGTCAATGCAGTAGCTTATAGAGACGACATGAAGAGAGACTCCTTAATCAGTGGGATTTCGTCCACACTCATAAGACAGCGTCTTCTCGAAAATCAGACTTTAACTTTTGATCAAGCTTACGCCAAGGCTCGAGCTCTAGAATTGGCAAAAAGCACGTCCGAAACGTATTCTCACCACAACATGTGTGCTGTGCAAAGTTGTTCAACTGAGCTGCCGACAGTTCGACATGAGTACACTCAAAGTAAACGCGAAGATTCGTCCAGCCAGGATCGCACAACCGCAGCAATAAGACAAACTAAATAGGCACTGCGTCTGTAAAACATAGCAGAACATAAATATACCTTCACGTAACAGCAACAGAAAACTATACTAGCACCACCCTACTTCAACCCAAGCAGCGTGTTAATGGTAACTCAACAAAGGTGTAAAGGAAGACGCGACCTTACACGTCAGCGGCGCCGCTGCAATCAACACAAAGCTTTAAGCAACAGAACAGAACTTCACGACACTAGGTATTTTGTTTGTTGTATCCAGGCCTACCTTAGCAGTTCAAGATTTAGATTATGTGGACGGGAAGGCAAGGAAGCCAATCTTCGTGTTTGTTTGTTTGTTTGTTTATTGGCCGCTGCGAAAAAATATGAACAATAAATCAAAACACAATGTACAGTAAAACTGTTGAAAAGTTTACAATAAAAAAAAAACGAGTAAAAAAAATGATGGTAGCATCACAGCAGCGGGAGGCTGCAAAGTGACCGTTCAAGGTCTTCAAGTCAAGCAGCCACCCTTAACTCATCAATGATAATTATAATTGAATAATTGAGACAAAGACATAATAGTACATAAATAACGGTGAAGATGTCCAAGATGATAAGAAATCAAAAAACTGATTAGTAGGTTAATTTAGCATTTGTTTAATATGAGTCAATAATTTTCTTTTTGTACATTCTTTTAAAAGTTGAGAATGAGGATTTGCGAATTTCATCTGATATATTGTTCCAAATTTTTGCGCCAGAGTATTTTATTGAGCGTTGTAGTTTTGTGGTTGTGTATCGATAATAATAGTAATCTAGGTTGGTCGAGTTTCGAGTAGAAAAGTTGTGAATTTGGTTACATTTTTTAAAGTAGTTTTGAAAAGTGTCGGGTAATAAATTAAAACTAAACTGATACATAAACTTAGCAATTTCAAAGTTGTACAGATCTTTTAACTTTAGGATATTTAGTTGTTTATAAAAGGGTGTGACATGGTCAGCCCATTTGCCTTTCACAACAGCTTTGACTGCCTTATTTTGCAAAACACCAAGCTTTCCAATATGTGTTTTGTATGACGACCCCCAAATTGTCAGTCCGTATATGAGGTAAGGCTGCACAAGAGAATAGTAAAGCTGAAGCATAGCTTTGGTAGATAAACAATGTTTTAATTTAGAGAGTATGCCAATAGATTTGGAGAGTTTGGAAGATATAGCATCAATATGAGGAAGAAAAGATAGATTTTTGTCAATTAAGATACCAAGGTATTTAGCAGTTTGAACATCTTTTAGTTGGGTATTGCCGTAAAATACTTCAACATTAGTTGATTTTTGGTTGGTCTTGGGTGCAATTATTAAAAAGTTAGACTTAGAAGCATTTATCGTAAGTGAATTGGCTGTGATCCAACGTTTGATTCCTTTCAGTTCAAGATTAATTAAACTTTGAAGACTTAATAAATTATCGTCTTTAATAACAAGACAAGTGTCATCAGCAAATAATCTAGGAACAGAAGAAACACAGTTAGATATATCATTTATATAAAGTAAAAAGAGAAGCGGTCCTAATATGGACCCTTGAGGGACACCAAATTTTATTTCTTTTAATGAAGAATTTTCTTGACCAATAGACACAAATTGTTTACGATTTTTCAAGTAGGAAGTAAGTAAGACATTGGCAACTCCTCGAATTCCATAATGATCAAGTTTATGCAAAAGTTTTTCATGATGAACTGTGTCAAAGGCTTTTTTAAGATCTAGTAAAACAAGTCCAGTCAGTTCATTGTTCTGCATTTGCTCGTATAAGGAGGTAATAATGTCTAAAGCAGCATGACTTGTTGAATGGTTGGCACGAAAGCCATACTGAGTAGGCGAGATCGAATGCTTATTTATAAACGACGTCAAACGTTTGAACATTAACTTTTCTAGAATCTTTGAAAAGCATGAGAGTAGAGAAATTGGTCTATAATTATTTGTTTCGAGTTTGCTTCCAGATTTATAAATTGGAATGACTTTAGTAATTTTGAGAACATCTGGAAATATGCCATTCGAAAATGCGTGGTCGAAAAGGATGGATAGAGGCAAGGCTATAATAGTCGAAGAGATTCGAAGGAAATAAGGCGAGATACCATCACTCCCTGCTGATTTATTTAACTTTAGCTGATGTATTTCTTCTATTATTTCGTACACGTCTGGTGGTTCAAGGAAAATAGAAGAGGAAACACGGTTGCTTAAAAAGTCTTTAAAATTATTTGTTTTATCAGTTTCGACTTGTTCTGCGAGGTGGCTTCCGATATTGGCAAAAAAGGAATTAAAACTCTCAGCTATTATTTTTGGATCGCTTTCCAGTTTATCATCAACGCGAACACAATCAACATTTTGGGTTGTTTTCTTTTTATTGGGCAAAAGAGAATTTATAATACTCCAGATTTTTTTTGGTTCATTACTATTAATGTTCAGTTGGTTTTGAAAGTACTGCTTTTTTGCTATACTTTTAATCTTTGTTAATTTATTTGAGTATTTTTTGTAAATGTATTTTCCTGTTTCGCCTCCTGTTAGAAAGTGAGTTTTGTACATTTTTTGTTTGTTTCGTATGGAAACATGCAATCCTCGAGTCAGCCAGGGTTTACTTTTTAATTTAGTTTGTCTACGAGAGAGTTGTTTAAGTGGAGCATGTTTATCAATTACGCTAGTGATTATTTTCACAAAGCGAGCAAACTTCAAGTTTAAATTATCAGATGTCAATTCAGACAATACTGGTAGTAATTCAGACATATGATTACTAAGGTGTCCACCTTCAGGCGTGTCTTTAAGTGTCCTGCCAAAGACGCAGCCGCATGCTCTTGAGCGGTGTCCAACTGGCGCCCTTTCGAGTGCTGTACCAGTGCTCTCACCACTCGGTTACGAAATTTGTCATGATGCGAGTTGTCACGATCGACATTTTCGCTTTCGTGACTTTTTCAGGGGCGACCCAAACCTGAACTATGTTCTCATGCCGCTCAAAATATTTCTTTAATTTATTTTGTCGAGATTTCAAACAAAGAAACTAAAGTGTGACGTGGCTTGTTTGGAAAAGAACCCACGCGAGGGGCAACATTGCCTATTTGTATATTTGTGAAATCCCAAGGACCGTTTCCTGGAACCCAGGTTAAGTGATATCCGAAAACAAAAACAAAAACAAAAATTGTACAAACACAAATAGTTTGTACAAGGATGGAAGACTAAAATGTCACCAAAGCCAGGTGCCATCTAACGGAAGCGGTTTATTGTTTTTAGCTAGCCTAATACAAACAGGCTATAAGCTTACACTGTATATATACTATACAGTATAAGCGGGTAGGCTATTGTCGGCGGTATGTTGCATCGCTGTGGTTTAGAAATTTAGATTGAGATAGTCAAACTTTTGAAGCCATCTTTGCTTAGGAGGTTTGTGTGGTGTTCACTTGAACCTGGGTTGGTTTCGAATCTTTATGCTCGGACTGACAAACGCTTGATAGGTTATTCCTGGTAATTTCGCATACTTGTTGAGGCTCTTGACGCAGAGCCGGTTAACGAGATTGTAAGAGTGAAGTTTTCCGATTGTTAAAGTGTTGTTGCCGGGGAATTATTCCATTTACTAACTGCCGCACAATGGAGAGCAGTCCTTAGAATGCGTTGCTTAAGCGCACACCCCAGGAATCGAACTTGCGCCGGGTAATCTTGAGCCGGGTAATCTTGAGCCGGGCGCGTAACCACTTTGCTAATGGGACGGACTGGGAATTCCAACATCAAACTATCCACGGTTAGGCTCGGGGCTTTTCAAACAGTTAGTCTGAGTTGCCATCCAGTGAGTAAATGTTGGATTTCTATCTAGATTCAAACTCGTACTTAGAAATTCCTTTCTGACCTTGCAAGTCTTGTGAAGCCTTTTTATGCGATTTCACTAAAAACTTGTCAACTCAAACTTGGCCAAACATTAATATGATCAAATCAAAAATTGTTTATTGTACAATAAAACCATAAAAACAATAAAACCAAACAACAAAATAATATGAAAAAATACTTAGAGGAAGTTTTTAACTACAAACTCGTGAAACAGTCTTTGTCTTTCATGTGGTTTCCATATGAATTGCGATGACTCATCAAGAAAGTGTAATAAAACAGCAATGACAAACAGGCAAGCAAATTACTTATTGCAAAGCAAACAACTTTGAGGATTCGAATTGTGGTACAAAACGTCACAAACAATTTGTTTTGTTACAACAGTTTTCAATAATTGTGAGTCATAATCCTCATGTGATTCGAGTTTGCAAAGCCGCGGGATGCTTTTCCCACCGATGGGAGGAATGATCTGCATCGCGTGACATCATGATGATCCATGTATCGTTTTACCTCCTCCGATCTAGGTCAATATCCAAGCGACCCACGCCAGGTAGAATTTTTTCAATTTATTTGCAGTAACCACTTTCCCCAATAAACGCCCGGAGATTGGCTTCCTTGCCTTCCCGGTTTAATATAAACCTCTACAGACCTGACGTGAACTTGGATGACGTATGTTTGGATAACGTGAACTTGGGCACGATAAAATAAAATTATTCACATCGAACTAAATTAATAAAAAGTAAAGAACTGGGATTGACCTCGACATTTTCACAATAAGATTTATAGTACACGAGCCACAATGTCAACTGTCTTGTGATTGATTACGTTTATTGTTCCCTCTGCGAGCTCCACACTTTTGCACTTCTAATTATGACGTGACTCACATTGTCATGACATCATCTCACGCAAAGTTGGCTTTAAATATTTGTAAGCAAACACAAGGAATCTCTCTCGTGAAATATTTCTCGCAAGTTCCGCTTTTTACCTTCGAGGTTTCTCTCTGCGCTCGGCACGCCCTAAATGACGTCTCGCTTCCACAATGATGAAACAAAACTGTCAGTGACTCATCATTGCAGCAACGCGCCATTGCTCTTTGTGAGCGAATAATGTTTGAGCTTCATAAACTAAAAGATACAACCCATCCAGTGGAAGACTATGAGAGGTACCAAGCACTTCATGGGTGGCTGGTTGGTAGAGAATTTGAGTAATTTGATATAAAAGGAATGCAAAGTAAGTAAAGTACCAAGTTACTGAGCTGGAGAAACAAGTTGGTTGTTCATTATATATAGAATTATAAAGCTTTGGTGGAGAGTTTGCTTTGTTGCACCATAGACAAACAAAACAAAGTAACTTTAGTGGGTTTAACATGTTTTATTACAAAGAGATATAACATAATTAAAAAATCAACTCGAATGTTTTCGACAGGTACATGTGTCCTCATCAGGAATTACTTAAATCTGTAATTTTAATTATGTTATATTTCTTAACATAATCCATTAAAATTGAACATAAACTATAAGCTACAAACGTTTTCGGCTATACTCACGTTAGCCCTTATCAAGTAACAAAAAAATAACTGCTTATCATATCTACACTGAAAATGAATAACTGATCCAAACACTGAATTTAAAAACGATATGCAAAATGAAACGGCAGAGCATAGGAGAAAGGCACATCACATGGCGTTTCAATTACACGAGGCAAAGACGCATCATATGACGCATCAAGAAAAGACGTTGAATAAATAAGAAGCGCCTGAGGCAAACAACTGTGTATTGAGGCAAGGATTGTATAATTTTATTAGCAAAGCCTCGTGGATTTTAGTGTCGAATTCGGTGAAATATTTACGCATAATTATAAACCACTCCAAGGATGGTTTGTTATTTGAACAGGTTTGGCAATCGAATATGTGATCTTTAATGGCACTTTGCTTGTTTAAATTAGTTAAATCTAAGTGCTCCCTCACTCTCGTGGCCAAATGCCGCGTAGATATACCGATGTATGTACGATTCGCGTCATGCGAACAAGTGAACTTGTACACGACATTTCAACACAAGTAGGAGGGAGTCCTAGATTCAAGCTGAAAATAATAGCCAACTTTGAACGTTTTATACACAGGAACAATATCCACGTTGAACTTCATTTTGATAAAACTTGACATATTACTGACAAAGCGTCTCGATGCTTTACCCACAAAGGGAACTGTAAGAAAGTTTTTCCATTCACATTCGTCCGCTTGAGAGTGCGTAGAACGTGAATCCAAAAACCCCCTCAGCACCTTATTGAAAAACCATGTGGGGTAGTTGCTCGCAATAAAATAAGACCGTAAACGATTGACTTCAATATTAAAATTATCAAAATTAGAGCAAACATCTTGTGCTCGCTTGAGCAGGCATTTAATTAATCCAGATTTGTAGGTAGAAGGACATACAGCATTAAAATTGAGAAGGAAGTTGGTATTGGTTGGTTTTCGCTTATAGTTTATGTTCAATTTTAATGGATTATGTTAAATGCCGTGTGGTTGCTTGGTTGTATATGTCTGTGGTTGAAGAAAGTGACCTCTTTACCAAAATTGTTATATTTCTTTGTAATAAAAATGTTAAACTCGCTAAAGTTACTTTGTTTTGTTTGTCTATACTTTAAATTACTTACTTTAAGGTTAGCCTATATGTAAACTACAACTTATTTATTTCAAAATCATTCACGAATTTTCGTGACGACAAATATCAACATCAAGGTACGGAAATTAGTTTAAACATTTATTTCAAAATTGTTTTGACAATAAACTTCAATCAGTTTTAGTTTTACAAACATTCAAATATTCGATTATTTTGCAGCGTTTTTAGTCCTTGCCGAAAACTTCGATGGTCAAATCCCACCTGATAAGAAAGTAACCGCCCGATTGTAAACGAATGAGAGAAGATCGTGTGTTAGTTTGAACAAATACTTGTTTGTTAGTGCGAGGCTTCAATGTTAGGCCTACTTGGCATTTCAAAGGCATGGTCTTTAAAGTATGGAAGTTTATTCGAAGAGATCATGCGTTTGGAAGATGTTCGAGTTATTTGTTAATTTTTCTTCCTTGAAAGGTCTTATCATCAGTGATGCTCT
Organism: Aplidium turbinatum; assembly: GCF_918807975.1. NCBI lineage: Eukaryota > Metazoa > Chordata > Ascidiacea > Aplousobranchia > Polyclinidae > Aplidium > Aplidium turbinatum. The sequence continues at coordinate 27,184,785 of NC_137480.1, forward strand.
GTGACGTCATAATAGTCAGTCATGCATAATCTTTTCTCTTTCATCGGAGGACGAACTACACCTGAAAAAGATCATGATGAACTATCGGAAAAGTAGTTTTTTTTTAATTTTTGACATTTTATTTAGAAGCAGTACTTCTAATTGTTTTTGGTAAAATTGTATAAAATTATCCTGCACGAAATTGAAATAAAATATCACACAATTTGCCTCTGAGCTTGGAATGTTTGTGATTGTGATTGTTGCATCACTGCAGCCAATAACCAATCACATTATCGGCTACTTCCAAATCCTTCTGTCCATGATGAATTTCTTTTGAAAGCTTTGCTGAAAGGGCTGGGTCAGGGGTGGGCGATTAATGTAGCCAATGGGTGATTGTGAGTAGTCTACCCAGCGGCTAGGGGAGGCCCACGTCTTAAGGAACTTCATTTCAAAATAAATTAGCAAAACCAACAATCACAGACAAAAAAATCCGTCTGCAGACGTTGAATCAATGTAAAATGACGGATATTGCTGTTTGGTATGGTACGGGTAAAACTGTGCATTGTAATTTGTTCTTTTCCAAGTGCACTGACCCAGCGCATACAAATCAATGGAAGAAATGTATTTTCCTTCACTTCCCAACAAGTAAATCCCACTAAGTTTGCTTGCAGAGATCTTCGTCAATTTCTTCAGTTTATGTCAGGCACAGTTCATAGGTGTCTGGGTAGATCCAAACACAGAACAAGTAGAAAACGAGAGTCAGCTCTTGGGTGTGAGCACCAAGCTGTACTAGCAGCGAGCAATTTGTTGTCATATTCTGTATCGCCAGGTGAATCATGAGACGTTCAATCACCAATGTGGCCATCGAGCGCTGGCATTAGTGGCGGACGACGTGGTCTGTGGCCTCGGCGATGCTACCGAGGCCAGCCCAATGGCTGAAAGACATAATTATGTCTATCGCTACACTTGGTTGATTTGCACAATACAAAGATATGTTTTGAGCTAAACCAACAGTTTACCAAACTCTTAAAATCTAGAGTATTTTTAATTGTTTCAACCCACTTCAGATTCTTCGACGTAGAATATGAAACAATTTGAAACAACTTCATAAAGCTTTTTATGCAGATGACTCTCTGCCCAGACAACAAATAAACCTTTATTACATTGATTCTACGTCTGCATACGTTGAGTCAATGTTAAAACGACTGATTTGCAGTCTGGGTAAGGATTAAAGATAATATAGTTTAGGTAAGCTACCTTAAATTTATCTTTCTTATGACACACTATGACATCACAATCGTCACCTTTATTCGTTGGCTGTCCTGATGGCGAGAGCGCCACCAGCAATCCCGAAGAATGCAGACATCCAGGCAAACCCAAAACTGAAGCTGAAAGAAGCCCTAGGAAAGATCCCAGCAAAGACAGCTACTCCAATAAGAACTGCAACTCCTTAACCATAACATTGATTGATTGAGAAAATCTTTATCCTTAGACTGAAAAAGCTTTTGGTGGATTATTCCCGGTAACCATAGACAGATAAAACCAACCAAACGCACAGCATTTCACATCAAACATTAGAGTGAACATAAAACTATAAACTACGAACTACGAACGTTTTCGTCCATACTCAAGTTAGCTCTTCTCAAGTAACGAAAATAACTGATTTTGCAATAACATCTACATTGAAAATAACTGATCTACACAATGAATCGAAAAACGTATTCCTGGTAAGTTCAGCATAGGCTACTTGTAGAGGCTTCGAACCATTGACTCAGGCTCTATCACCACGTTTGACAGAGTGAAGTTTCCGTTTGTTGTTCAAGTGTAGTTGTCAGTGAATTATTCCATCTAAGTGCCGTTGAATAGGAAACAGTCTTTGTTGCTCAAGCGCACACCCCGAGAATCGAACCAACGCTACTTGATGTGAGCTACTTCTTCTACACAACTTTAGTTCGGAAAAAATACAGTCACAAAATTTAACAACAATTTTGTTTATTTCGATAATTAGAATTAAAGGTTGATACTGTAGTTTTAAGACGCTCTTTCTTTAAGACGTCGCTTTTATTTTTGTTGTTAATCGCTCAAGGGGGCATCAGGTTTAGAAAGATGTTTACAAACAGAAAGATTGCACACAATTCCAAGAAACTGAAGGAAGTGAGCTTTCTCATTTTGTGGCTACCTCCAATCACCGTGACTATTCCTCCATTTTTAAGCTTGAAGGAATCTGAGTTCTTTCCTCCCAACAAGACGAGAATGAATCCAGCAAGAAGAACAAACGTCCCGATGATCATGAAAGCGCCGCTGGCTTCCGTTCCACTGGACAAAGTCAAAAAAGCAGTTGCTGAAAAGAAAACATACAGATTTGAATAGGAAGAAATTTTACAAACCATGATATGTTCTTCTTATGTTAATAAGCAAATGCATCACAAGATGTTGCAAATGACAGTTAGTATTTACTGCGCCAATCAAACATCTATTTGATTTCTTCAAAGACAAATATTACGTCTAACATAATGTGGAGTGATAATGTAACACAGGGGTTACCAACCTTTTTTAAACCGTGGCCCCCTTTCAATGGCGTAGCTAGAGAATGTACCGGAATGTGCCACCCGGGGCGGATTCAGATTTTTCCGCCTCTTCAAGAAAAAAGCATGTGAAAATGAAATGCGCTTTTTATCAGATTATAATCAAAAATCGTAGTCTGAAATTTCTGCCCCCGGACTTGCCGCCAGGGGGGGTCCGCCCCCCCCCCTAGCTACGCCACTGCCCCTTTTAAAAGTTTTGAAAAATCAATGGCCCCCCCTATTTTTTCACCTTTTGAAAAAATTAAGAAACGTCATTTTAATTAAAAAAAACTTGTTTATTTCATGAAGATTTGGGCAAAATGTAGCCTACTAGTGTTTTTATTAAATTTTAATTTATTTTTTTTGTTATATAGTGTTGGAGTGGACTTAAGAGATGATAAATTAAAAAAATTATTATTTTTCAAATATTTTCATGTTTCCTTGAAAAAGGTTCATGGCCCACTAGGGAGCCATGGCCTCCAGGTTGGGAACCCCTGATGTAACAATTAGCAAGTCATGACCGTAATATGAAGACAGTGCACTGGAAGCAGCTGATTGTTGATGTTGATCTATGCTAATTTCTTGATCTATTTTTTCTTTTTTGTAAACATTAGGCAAAAAACGAGCATCGACAAATTGGAATGTTTACATCGTGCAATCTCCGGTTCAAAGACTCAAAAGAAAAAGAAAATTTTGCTTATAGCCAAGTACAATTTCTCATTAGCAATAAGTTAGTAGTAGAATTTCGTTTGGCGTTTTCACACTTGAAGCTCGTTGTCTTTTATCCAGTTTTTAAAAATATCTTAGCATTGGTAAACTGTGTTGAAACCACCGGTAGTGGAGTTCATCGACAATCTAACATCAAATGATCAACAGTTTGTCTGCTTTTTTCGCGACTTGGACAGAAAGCCGTGTTTTGGTTGCGAAGAAGCTTTGGTAGAGATTTCGTTTTGTTGAACGATAGACAGACAAAACAAATCAACATAATGTATTACACAAAAAGCATAACATACAGTAATTAAAATAAAATAAACTTAAACGTTTTTGACACGTACTTGTGACCTCATCAGGAATTACAAATTTGCAATATACATAAAATGAAAATTATAAGATAAATCTGATTTTGCACTACAACTGTAACGACACTCCGGACTGAAAAGCACAAACTGAACAAATGATACAGGAATGATTACAAGTAAATTATACGGTGGGAAACAGATCACATGAGGTGTAAACTACAAGCATGCGACAACAATTAGAACACACACAAGAGGAAACAAAGAGAAAAAAATATTTGAATGTTATCGTGATTTTATCTCAAACTGAAATTTTACGTTATGTCGATAATATTTTTGAATGGAAATTAAACACAATTCGTTTGACACCTGGATTTGGCGAAAACCTACCAACACTGGCTTGCTTTTAAATTATAACGATCTATGACAAGGAGAAATCTGGTTTAACTCGACCTGTTATCAGACGTGGTCAAATGGCCATGCCCTTCACTAGTTTTGAAATTTTACATAGAAGGAATTTTTTTAAAACGCTGATATTTCTTGACTTTTAGTTTTTATCATTTGAGCATCGTTTAAACCTAATTTGATTATTTTTGGAACACTAAGTGGTTCACAATAACCATTTTGTCACAGGTTGTTCAGAAATTTTGTTTAAATTCCTAGATTTTGGCAATCGGCATCGAAATGACTCATCGCTTTTACTATTGTATACACAGTGGCCGCAGTCAACCGCGAATCAAGTCATCAATCACACATTAAAACTAAGAACGAAACGCAATGGGACTCATAGTACAATTTATCGTTTTAGCTCAATTCAGGCAGTTTTTGTTGCGTCATTGGAAGGCAAGTAAAGTTGACCAGTTTTTACAAAGATAAGACGTGTTCATAACATGAAAAGCAAACTTTGACAACTAGGAATGATCCGTTACTTTAGTTTAGTATTTACAATTTGCTACTTCTGAAAAGAAAAATTGAGCTAATCACAACCAAATCATCAACCACAGCCATCCACAAAGCGTTTTGTACCATATGTGTAGACGACATCAGAGGAACAGATTATTCAAAAAAAAGAAATAATCTCGGCAAAATTCCTCATCGTAGCTTCAAATGCAACATGCCTTTTTGCACAAAGCACATGTTGAAATTATGTATGTTATTGCCATTCATGACATGATGTACAGTTGAGAAGGAGCGATCTTCCTGGCGTCAGCACTGCCTGACTGCTCACGACAGAACAGCGAGCATTGTGTTTCGCTAAACTGATTTTTCATAACCCACTAATCATTCGACGTGTGTTGATCCAGAATTGTGGTACATTTCATTTTGAATCTTGAAAAGTAAAATTAACTTTTCTTACATTGTCTCGACATTGCTAGACTCAAGTTAAACAACCCAGACAGACAAACCCGTCATTTTTACATTGATTCAACGTCTGAAAAATGACGGGTTTTGCTGTCTGGGAAATTTAGCAAAAAGCAGGCAGAAAAGGCAGAAAAGTTGACTTTTATATCGTTTCAACGTTTAGCTACATTGAAAATTATCAAAAAGAAGTTTTTTTTTCTTTTGATTCTAAAACATTTTGGCAGGTTAAAATGAAAGCTACACTCTATCAAAAGAAACGCCTGACAAAACAGCTGACTGGAAATCGTGTTAGCCTACCTATACTTCTAACCCAGCCAGTAAATCAACCACTTTCAACAAAGATTCGACCTCTGAAGACGTTAAATAAATGGAAAAAGGACCAATTTTGCTGGCTGGGAAAGAATGTGATAAACCAGAGTTATTTCAACCAGAAAATCAATCTGCCAACGTTGAATCAATGTAAAAAAAATGATTTGCTGGCTGGGATCGCTACAACTATTTTATGCTTTCATTCATCTTGATTTGTCATGAGAGATACTACGATGCTAAGCAGCCATGACCACATGTGGAGAAGCAATTCATCACAATAACCTCAAAACCGCTTGATGTAGTATGAATATGAAAAATACTGCATTTATTATAGGAAAAAATAATTTGTTTCAAAGTATTTTTTGAATGCTCACAAATCATCAAAATTAAAATTCGAACGAAGAAAATCGGACATAAAATGACTAAATGCCAGCAAAATTCGCGTTTTTAGAGCTTGTTTGCAACATATGTTTTCAGAATACACAAACTAAGCATTTATTTCGAAAACAAATAATTACAATATAAAATAAAAGCATTTGACTATGTGCATGCCAATTTTCTCAAATGTGCGATATTTAGCGGCTGAGTTATAAGCCATTAATCAGGGCGTGGCCAAACGGCCACGTCTCGTGCTTTTCGCGTGTCTTTGATACGAATACCAGATAGGGTTAATCTTGTGTCTTTTATCTCGTGCTCGTTTGATGTGTTCTGATAATCAGTTGTTTCAGAAAGAAATCAAGAAATTAAAAATCATGTTTTGTTTATATGGATATCCTTCTCCTTTTTTCAATAAAGTCTGAAACACTTCATGGCTGATGAACCAAAAGACACGGCTGAAGAAGTAGATTCTATAGTTATTTTATTAGTATATCCTTTTTAGGAAAAAATTCAGCAAGGTTTGCGAAAAATCTAGCTGAACTTGTAAAAAAGAATTTTTCACGTGACATTTATCCTGTGTATAAAATGTTTAAATTTCACCAATAATTTCAACTGAATTTGCCTACCCCCTTTGCTCTTTCTTCCAATGTTGTCTATGAATTTAGTTGTTTGCGTGACGCCGAAAACCAGACATACATTGCTTACTTCACAATGTAGATATTAACGACCTGTTTTAGCCTGATGCTGCGAGTTCGCTGTGGTAATAGCGAATTACGCTAGCTTTGGGAACACAGTTCCCTAGTCATGTGCTATGACGAATAGTGTTGTCAGTGTGTCGTTGTTTAATGTTTAATTTGGTTTGACGCTGCTGTCTGTTGAGTATGATCCAGCGCATCAAAATGTAATTGAAGATGTTGAAATTTAGTATTTGGACCTCTCTGTGTGCATTTGTGTAACATGTAGCATTGGTAGCGATGACGGAGGGGTTGGTCTATCATACAATCTGTCTTGGCAACATCCGGACTCCAGGTCGCACTGATGTGATGATTTCACTTGTGGTTTAAGATGAGATATCCTTTGATATGATTTGTGATCATTAGTTGGCTATTGAAGGATAGTGGGAAGAAAGAGACACAGGGTAAGAAGGAGACGAACTTGGAGAGATGATAAAAAACAGAAGGTTGACTTGTCAAGCATCGAAGAAACAAAAAGAGTAGCGCAAGAACGTGACGTGTGGAAGCAAATGGCAGCCAACCTTCGGCTCGGAGCAGGCACATGATGATGATGATGATGATGATCTTAACTATCATGATCTTTTTAGGGTAGCCTATGTTAATTGACTTGAAATTTTTTTATATCAACTTATTCTGTAACACTGCAAACTCGTAGGCTACTAAAAATACAAGTGATAATTTTAAGGAAGTGGCTACATTTGCGGCGCCGTAAATACAGCCGTTTTATGCCTTTTTTTAATCTTTACGTCGCTTTTACTGCGCATGCGCGCTGGTGCGTATTTTTCTTCTTTCTCGAAAGAACAAATGAAAAAAAGTGCATAGCTTATATAACTTCTAAATTCAACCGCTTTTGTCAAGTGAATCTGTGGCGCGTGCGATTTTTGTCTGGCGCGTGCGATCTTTGTCTGGCTCTTATTCTCAAGGATATGAGTTCGATACCACCAAGAAGTGTTTCTTTTTTTAAGCTAAATTCTAACCCGAAGTGACTCAATCGTTAGGCTACGCATTTTTGTGGCCGTTCAGTTTAGTTTGTTTTTAGTTCTGACCATCACAACGAAAAAACAGTATATGACAAACATAGCAGAGGTTTAGAAAAAGGTAGAAGCGACAAAACGCGGACGTTATAGCGTGCATGATACCAAAGCTGGACAATCAGTTTAAAATATGGCACGGTCGTAAATTTTGTTGCAAATTTTGTTGACAAATTCTGTTGCAAGGTTTTTCTTCTTCAGTATTTTCTGGACAAAGTGATCCGTCACATTTGGGGGACACAGCAATGGAGCGCGATCGTGTCTCGATGCCGTTTGGTCCACAACTAGATGAACAATTAGACCATTCCGTCCATTGAGTCATTTCGCAATCAACTAAATAAGAAATTTTGTGCTTTAATAATTCCCTCAACAACAAACAGTTTTTGTCAATTTATACAAATCTTTGCAAAGGTGCCTAGTAGAAAATTTTACTGGAAGAACTGTTGGTCGTTTGACGTAAATTATAAGAAGACTTGAGTTGAAGAACTATTGTCCAAAAACGACTTTTGAGATAAAACAAGTTAAAGTTCTTTAAACGTTTTTTAATCTCTTCTTTCTATGCAAAACCCATATCGTGTAATAGCGAAATTAAGCCGTTTTATAAATGAAATTTTGCGCGGGACATATATTAACCATCTTGCAACATATTTTTGGTAATAATTAAATTTTAGCAAAATGTGACTTGAAGTAGTTTTACAACTCAGGTCTTCAAATGTGAAAATTGGAACAAATAAAGAACAACTATCGCTGAAATGGCCAAACCTGGACAGCATCTTAGGTTGCAATCTTGAGCTTCCACCGTTTCTCCTCTGCAAATATTTCCGCCACATGAAGCGTCTGTTGTAATTCGACGTTGTCTGGATTGACTTCCATCACCACACGATTTGCTACAACTACAACATAATAAAAGTAAAGTAGCTTGTTTGTAATGTTGTTGCATTTTATACAAAACATCTGAAACCAGTTTAATTTAAAGTCAAAACAATATTGATTTCTTTTATTGTAAAGCCGTGGTGTTTTCCCGGTGACCTGGCAAACGAAAAAGAGACATTTTTCTTTCTAAAACTTGAAAAAATCTTAAGGTTATATTAGTTTTATGTCTAAACACTAATATTATTTTTCCCCGGTGGCGCTAATTTAGCACCAGGCCCTTTAATTTTGCTAATGTGGCTTAAGACCTCTCATGTAAAACAAACGGAATGCATAATGCCTTCTTCAGACATTGACTAAACACATTTTTAATTTACCTTTCCCATTTCGACCACTGAGAAAATTCGCAATCCACAGGACAACAAACATCGCTACATGTTCTGTAAACAAAAGTTGCTGTTAGTTAATAATTTTCACTCTTACAGTTCTACACAAAAAATATTCAATTTTTTAAGTCAACAAAACACGATCGAAGTTCAGTGATAAGAAACACAACACCTCTAATGACCACTATGACCTTTCCTGATAGTTTCAAAAAAAAGAAATCAACAAACCTACTGTATCAAAAAAACATTTTACAATGAAATCAAACATTTGCAAATATTCACCTGATTTCCGTATTACTTCCAAAACACGTTTTTCCTCCATATTGTTCTCGAACGTCAATCGTTCTTCCTCGTGATTGTGACCCCCCTCCACAAGTCACAGAACATTCTTCCCATGCAGTCCATTCAGACCAAGAACAATCAATAGGACATTTTTGGTCATTGCAAGTTTCTGTTTCTGCATCTTCACCTACACAATTCTCTCCACCGCACGTGGCAGCAGTTTGTATGGTTCTTGATCTTTCCATTTCTCCACCTCCACATGTTGCTGAACAGGAAGTAAAAGCACTCCATGATCCCCATCGACAATCCACAGGACAACATCTTGTATTGCAATTTCTTGACTCTTGAGCTTGTCTTGTACACTTAGAACCACCACAACTATCTTTTAAAGCAACACTCCTCGATCTTGTTTGAGTTCCACCTCCACATGTAGCTGAACATGTACCGTAGTTACTCCAAGATTCCCATTTGCAATTCACTGGACAGCATTGTGAGTTGCAAGATCGACGTGAAATAGAAGAACCACTGCACGAACCTCCACATCTTGCACTTGTTACTACAGATCGTGACCTGCTTTGAGTTCCTCCTCCACATGTGGCAGAACACGTACCATAACTGCCCCAAGCTGCCCATCTGCAATTCACTGGACAGCATTGTGTACTACAAGATCGAGATATAGTAGAAGAACCACTGCACGAACCTCTACATCTTGCACTTCTTACTACAAATCGTGACTTCCTTTCAGTTCCGCCTCCACATGACGCTGAACATGAACCATAACTGCTCCAAGAACTCCATAGACAATTTACAAGACAGCATTGTGTGTTACAAGATCGAGACGAACTAGAAGAGCCTGAACATCCAGAACCTCCACAACTTGCTGCTCTGGCTACTGATCGTGATCTTGATTGGCTGCCTCCTCCACATATAGCTGAACAAGATCCATAGCTTCTCCAACTTCTCCACTGACAATCAACTCGACTGCAGCGCCTCCGCCTGTTTAAATCAAAATATAATATCGCAAAGTCTGAAAAGCTGAGAGTTGAAAGAACAATTTGGGCCCGGTACTAATTACATTCTCAGACCCAAACTTAAGACACTTAAGAAAATCTCACGATATCCGAAGAATGCACGGTGCTTTTTCAAGCTTTGCGACCCCTTGGATAGATTGTAGGCTCTTGTCCTAAAATACTTAGTAGACCCCTTGTCATCGCTGCTAGTTGAGAGGGTCTCTGTGCAACGCTCGAGACGATGTTGGCTTGACATCGCTTTAAAACACGCGGTTCTGCATTGGCAAGACACTTATTGACACACCAAATTAATGAGATGAGCTTACGCGATACTTTAATGTCGGTTTGCTCCTTCTAACTATCTTCTGCATAATTAGCAATGGACAGTGCTATCACAATAGCAGCAAAACCAGTGCTGTGGTGTTTGAGTTGTAGAGATTGTGGCGTATTTGGTGTCAGAGTCGTTCAGGGATACCTAAACATTCAGGGATGCGAAACTACAAATACGAGGCGCCAACTGAAGGTACGACGTTGTCGCAATAAAAGCCATTGCTTTTCTAAGCTATTTGCAAAGCCTGCAGTTACCATATAAGCACAATGATGATTAACGTTTTGCAATATACAAGTGACTGACATCTTCTCTGTTTTATTTCCAACGTTTCGCATGTGTAAACGACTTGCATCTTCAGTTACGTTGTTAAAAAACAATTGTAAAATCAAGAAATATGTAAAGTTCTATGATAAAATAACGCCAGCACATTAAATACAACGCATATCGACCAAATAAATTAGTTATTTCTAACGTTATGCAAATTCAAACGATTTCTATCTTTTCAAGTACTTTGTCAAAATTAATTGCAAACAACAAGGAATAAGTAGGAGCTTGCTAGTGTAATGTTACACAGACTTCGACAACTACAACATGACTCCGACACTAAGTCGATTGAACTTATAATTATAATAACGTAATAAATGTCAGAATGTAAAAAGAATGGTGCAACACTGTCAAGGAAGCCTAAAGGCGACCAATTATGACGTCATGAAAAGCGCGCAAAGTAAAATGCGAGACACTGGTAAGGGCGAATTCCCACACACAATTATGAGTGCAACGGTGCGGTTCCAATACATTACATTCCCCTTTGTCTGAAGAAAGAAAGGAACTATCTATCGATACACAAACAGATTAAAATTATGGAGTGGAGTACACTATTAACTGCAGATGCAATAACGATGTCACGTTTACTACACAATTTTCCAGTGACTCAAAGTGAACAGCAAGCATTAAACTTATAGTTCGTATACTCTCGTTGTGCAAACTCCGATAACAGCACAAGTCTACATTGTATGCATGATGCACAACACGAAATCTCCACGTATCACTATACATACAAAACGATTCAAGTTACACAAACACCATATCTATCAGGCGGCTTCACTATCCGGCCAGAACGGGTAGTACACGGTGCTGGCATATTATTTTTACATGGCACATTGGGCTCGTCGTTAAAATCATCTACAGCAACGTTTTCATCAGCATTCAGCAATAACGTTTTCATCAGCAGCAACGCTTTTATCAGCAATAACATTTTTATCAGCAGCAACGCTTTCATCAGCAATAGCGTTTTCATCAGCAGCAACAAGTAGCTGCATTCTTCTAGATTTGACTGCGGGTATAATGGCCTAGACGTTCGGTGATTAGTTTTCCTACTATCACAAAAATTCGCAAATTTGAACGTTAACTCGACCATCTGCCTCCACTTTTTAAAATTATCTGCAACATTTCCTTGTTGGAAATTCATCTCTGACTTTGTTGCTTGCATCGAATCCATCTCTGACACCATGTAATGTTGCACAGACTTCGACAACTACAACATGACTCCGACACTAAGTCGATTGAACTTATAATTGTAATAATGTAATAAATGTCAGAATGTAAGAAGAAATAGCACAACACTGTCAAGAAAGCCTAAAGGCGACCAATTATGACGTCATGAAAAGGGGTCCACGTCTTTTAGGCGCAGACAGTTAGGCGTCTGGATATTTAGGTGCGGAGCACTGTGGCGCCCGTTCATTTAGGTGCTATTCCTAGTAAAGTTTGCAGATTGTATCAGCTTGGCATGTAGGGCAATGCTTTTCACATATAATGTTACATTGGTTAGAAACATATGTTGTTTTGTTAATGCGCGTGTGGAGATGAGGTGCCAGACAACGCTCTACTACTCTTGGTGTTAGCACATCTCCACAGGACATTTGCAATGCATCCTGAACACAGGTTGCAGCCAGATGGAACTTTACTTAATCTGTTATCTTTCGCAATTACTTTTACTCGGGATGGATTGGTCGACTGGTCGTATTGCGAGTAGGCTACGTATGAGACAACGCTTTACAACATGAATAATAATACATTTCCATAGAGCATTATGAACCCTGCCTACAAGTTGCAAGCATAATGGTGCGACTTTGCTCGTTATTAAACCTAGTCGGGGTTTTGATGGAAAACTAAGTTAGGCTACTCTTCACTCAAGCCTACCACCCGCTTGAATATAGACTACGGTATATTTTTTACTGATGTTTAGTGTACCGGTAGTTATTATTTGACTCACTAAAAGTGAACTCAGTTATGTTCGCAAACTTGAATAATTTATTGATAAAGCTTTCGCCGCCGCAAACCTGGACTAACAACAAATAAGTGCCGAACACGCGCATTAAAAAACATTATGTTTTTCTGTTCAATACAACATTTTGTGTGAAAAGCATTGCCCTACATGCCAAGCTGATACAATCTGCAGACTTTACTAGGAATAGCACCTAAATGAACGGGCGCCACAGTGCTCCGCACCTAAATATCCAGACGCCACAGACCACAGTGTGCGCGCCTATTTGACTGGCGCCTAACTGTCTGCGCCTAAAAGACTTGCTCTCATGAAAAGCGCGTAAAGCAAAACGCGGGACACTGGCAAGGGCGAATTCCCACACAAAATTAAGAGTGCAACGGTGCGGTTCCAATACATTACAACTAGTACCGGTAAAATAACCATAGACGTAGCAGGGGGGCTAAAGGGTCCGTGGCTTTCCTAAATTTCTAATTAATGTAAGTCATGATGCAGTTTTTGTACCACTGCCACTGGTAAGTTTTCGTACTTTCCGGGCCGTTTTCTCTGGTTCCTCACGTCCAGGTGCATTAAAACGTTTCAACTCATTTTTAGCAAAACAATTAAATGCTGTTTGAAGAATAAGTTCGAAATTTGAGTGGCCTGCAGAACACATCTGTTTGAATGCACCTCTGTAAACGTTCGACGCCTCCACTATCTTTTTCAGGGCTCGTATAAACACGGAGCGCTGGTTTGGTGCAGTCCACAACTTCTCTTTTGCATTATAATCAGATATCACTGCACTGTAATAGTGAACAGCCAATGTTGTTGCAGAAAAACAAAATTCTGTTGGGACAGACAGACCACCTCGATTGGCAATTTCAAACAATTTCACATGCTCTTCAGATTCACATGTTGGGGCTGGGCAGTCATCACTTTTTACCAACAGAACTTTACAGGGCGAACACCGTCGTCTTCGGGATATACTTCTTGCAATGTAGCCACTCACAAAATATGCCACATTTGCATCTGTCTCCGACAAATCATCAAGTGTTACCTCTGAGAAAAACCTTTCGAGCCAAGAAACAATGGAGCTGTCTGCATTAATAAGCTTTCCGCTTCCCAGAGAAATAGAGTCAAGCGAACATAATTTGGATGCAGCCAGTATGCCATGTTGTTGAAGCAAACTCAACTTGCGTATTTTCTTTTCTGCCTCAAGCAGTTGCTTTATGGACATAAAAAAGTTTCCTCCACTAACCTGGCGGTACCACCCGAAACGGCCTTCGATTGGATCAGAGGTAAATTTTCCCGGTAACACATACTTCAATCCAATCTTGTCGTGCAAGTATTGAGCAAGTTCAGGCATTGCAGACATGGTTTGAATGCATGCTAGGAATGTTTGGTCTGTAAGCCCAGAAGTGCCGGATTGCTGCCATTTCACTAAAATATCCTTTGCTGACTTAAGAAAGCGTAAATTTGCAGGTTTTTCTTCTTCCGTTGAAGTGAACTTCATTGGCATGCACATCTCATCATTTTTTGCCATGCCTGAAATATATATATAAAAGTTGTTAAAAATAGTGAAGGCTGGTTAGAGTTTTAAAGTAAAGGTTCCCTGTATACCAAGTGCAAGGCCGTGTGCATTTTTGCATCTTTTAGTCTCAAAATTCAAAACATAATCAGATTGATTTTTCAATGAGCTTCTAAACTTACTCTGTAAGTAACAACTAGGTCATTTGTACAAAAAAGTAATAAAATTCTAGGAAAAAATCCAAATGTTTTACTTCAATTGCAAAAAATCTTTGTGCAGCTTTCTAAAAAGTTGTGCATAAACTGTACAGAAAATATGCCCAGAGAAAACTAGTAACCTGTGCCGACGTGCCGTAACGACTGGCTATATTTAAAAATATTAATCACACTTGGAAAATATACCTTTGAATGGTGTTTTGACAGACATCACCTTCCAAACATTGCAGATGAATTGGAGAAATTTGGCAGTTTCCTTAAAGCCCGGATTGGTGTCAGCATACATAAGAAGTCCATTTACGGTGGATTCACTAAACACACCTGCAAGTGAAAAACCAAAATTATATATATATATGAATTGCAACTGCTGCAATCAATTTCTGGATTATATATATATGATACAATAAATCAAATATAGTTATTATTATTTGAAGCCTTTACAAATTGTTTCACCTATCGGATCATCAGAAGGTCTTATTCAAATAGAATCTATTCGAATAAGACCTTCTGATGATCCGATAGGTGAAACAATTTGTAAAGGCTTCAAATAATAATAACTATATTTGATTTAATTCGCTCTGCTTTGCCTTTTTGCTTGGCATTGAGCACTTTTTGTAGTATTAATAGTTTTCATTGTTTTATGATACAATAAATATATAATGTAATTTTCTTATACAAACTAAAACAAGTTAGATGACTAAATAATGTGAAAATGTAGCCTGCATAGGGTTGAAGGATCAACTGAAGATCCCGTGACCATTTTCTGGGGGAGAGGGAAGTTAAGTTTGAGTCAACCTTTGTAGGGGCGATCATCATCACTCCAAAAGACCGGGGAGGATCTTCATTTGAGCCCTGCTTACAAAAGCTACTGTACTTACTTAAAGCGTGTAGAGGTGAGGTGCGGGCAATATTGCTTGGGTTAAGTGATGCCTTCTTCAGTGCAAATGCTACTTTCAGAGGTTTATGCTCTTCAAGAGTGTACAAGCGCTTTATATGTGCAAATTCAGCTGTGCATTGCTCTCCCAAAATATGTTCAGCACCAGAAATATGAGGAATGTGGAATCGCTTCTTATTCACAAAATTGTTAAAAATGTTTTTAAAGTTGTGGGTGAAGTCAAACAAGAGAAATAAACGCTCTCCATTCCTTGAAGGGTGTGCAATGCTGTTTGAGAGCTTATTGCTTCCACATAAATCCATAAACAACTTCCTGAAAATGCATAACCCATTATAAATCACACATAAATTTTAGCATGTAATATTAAACCAGTTTCATTCAATAGACAAGATGTTTCAAAAAACGTGACACCACTTCTTTCAATCGAGGTTGTTTCAGTTTTGTCAGCCAAAAAAAAAAACTGGCGAAAAACAGTTTGCAATAAACTTGTAACTTTTCTCCATATTGGGACTTTAGTGCAGAAATTGTTTGTATAAAAACTATTACATTTTAACCATTTGCAGTCCAATTTTTTTGCAAAAAATTTTCAGATATCATAAAACCGGTTGGACTTTGATTGAATGTGAAAACAATAGCCTAATGCTTTAGCATGTTATTATAAAGTGATAATCAAGGTTTAACAACAATTCTGAACAGCATTTCTTCTATTTTCACATTTTTAAAAATTCTGTTTTATGGACGGGTTGTGAAAAACAATATTGAAATAGGATTAAAATATAATACGTGACAGGGTGTTTAAAAAAATCTGACACCATTTACCTTTGAAATGTATTGAAATCATTGTTGTAAAAAAACCCATAAACATAGGATTTTTCACAACCTTGATTTTAATACATATTAAAGGTTAATGGTGTTAAATTTTTGAAACACCCTGTAATCCTATTAAATTTGCTATAGATAGTTGTCATCAAGCATATTATAAGCTTACCTATTGCACACATGATTGTCAACAGATATAGCAACAACAAAGAAAATTTCATCTAGAGATTGCATCACTTTGTTAAAGAAGGTTCGAAGCAGCTGTGTACTTATCTTTTCAATTGGCACCAGGCACACAACATCTTTATATTTTTTACATACTGATTGCACCATAAATGTCAACACGGTTTTCGCTCGTTGGCCTTCCTCTGTTAATCCAATGAAAGCGCCATTGCAATATTCAACCCTTTGTGCAGTGTATACCTCATCAATAAGCAAGGTTACCATTTTTTCTCCTTCAGATAAGTCGACAGTTCGTTGCTTCAGGTATTGCAAATCTATAGATTTAGTCTCTACATTACAATCACTCGAAACTTGCTGAAGTCTTCTGACTGATGGCAGTATAAAAAACTCACTAAGCTTTTTGTATAGTGAGTTGCTAGTGAGCTGCCACAGAAACAACATGGTTAGTAACCTGGGTGAATACCGTCGGCCATTTTTATCTATGTACAACAACTGAAGTTGCTCGGACACAAATTGAATTAGGGGTAAACCTTCATCTTGGCTTTCGTTTTCTTCCAGGTTTGCTTTGCATTGCTCAAGGGCTGCAACAGCCGACTTGGCAAAAGTCTTACTATTGTTACCACTTGGTGATTCTATAAGGTTTTTGCAGAATGCCAGAATATTGCAAAGCTCTGATACTTTGCTTAATGAATCGGAGCTCATCAGATGCTGAAATGTTTCTTGTGGCACAGAAATAGAACATACAAATGCATGCACATCTAAAGTTTCCCCTACCACCAAAGATGCCATTAACTGAGGAGAAATGTGGCTGCCATTGTTATATGTTATAAAGTGGAATTCCAAAGAAGATTCTTTTAACAATTTGATATATCCAGAAGGAATAACCACTTCATTGAGTTTATCTTTTAAAGAACCCAAATCACAACAAGAGTCTTGCAACAGAAATTCTTCATTTTGATCTTGAAGTTTAGCTTTGTCTTTTTTCAGTCTTTCTGTGGCAGTTGCAGCAGAAGTTGAGCGCTTTACTGGAGCCGGTTTTGTCAGATAGTGAGGCAGGCCAGCAAAAATGCGAGGCACAGCTGATGGCTTCAACCGTGGCTGATTAAGTTTCGCAGACTCTCTGCGTTGTTGGCGATCTAAGTGGCTATCGATTGATGTTGTTTCAAAATCATCTCCGTAGAAATGCTTACCACAAATTCTTGTGTGTGGTGTCACAGTTAAAATTTCCCTGGATATAGCTCTAATCCAAGCCTTACGCAATTCAGGATCTGCTGGAAATCGAAACATTGAAACTTTTTCCCCAGTTCTTTTAAACGCACGATTACCAACTTTGCACCCTGGAGCACAACAATAGTATCCCATATTGCATAAAAAATCTTATAATACTGGAGCAGAATTTCACCTTGAACTGTAATATTGTACAAGTAGAAAAGCTATAAATAAACAGAATTACTGTTTTAGGGAGTTACCGTACCGTACAATAGGGTAAGCAAAATTGTAATGTTGCAAAATTGTATGTTTTGGTTAATAAATAGCATTAATAATTTCTATTCTACAGCACATAACATAAATGTGTTTTGCAAAGAATGCAACCTATTTCGTCCCTGAACAATTCGTACTCTGATTTCGTCCTCTGAAATCGGGGTACGAAGTGTTCAAGGGACGAAATAGGTTGCACCCTTTTGCAAAGCTCTATATTTGGTTAGTTAGGCTATAGTATATAGGCCTACAGTATTACATAATGATTAAAATACAGTAGGCAATCATTTTTTAATACCAGATTAACCTCAATGTCTCTTTGCAAAATTGGACAGTTAGGCCTGACACCACTACACATCTGTTTTCATGTGCCACTTATCAGTAACTTTTAGAAAGGGTTAGGCTTCATGCATAAAATAGTCAGTTAGAGTCAGGTAATCTACTCCTTCTTGAATAATACTGATTTTAACACTAACCACACAGTGAACACCCTTAGTTATAAACCAATTGTAACATTAAAATATATTTCTACTCACGGGCTGCAATGTCTCTGTAAATTGGCCTTACAATTTAACTAAAATATACAGTAGCCCACAGATCAGGTTAATCACCGATAACCGTAGACTATTGATTTCCTGTGGTCACTGACTGCTAGTGCTGAGTAGGCTACTGTGCAAATGTGCCATCACTGATCACTCATCACTGCCATGTGTGAGTGTACCGTCAGTTGGCGTCAAAAATGATCACTAGGGGCGTAGTTGCGCATCCCGTACTGTTTTGGTATCCCTGGAGTCGTTAAAAAAAGTCGATTCCTACTCCGGCATGAAACAAAACGATGAACAATAAAACTTTGTTTAGCCTACAATTTTTTTCAAACTATTGTTTTTTGTTGTCCGCATTGTGCTCAAAAACTTCATCAGAAAATAGAAGTGTTTGTTCTTGTTAGTCTTGGAAAAAGTAGCTGTTTCAATTTTGATCACACCTTCAATAATTTAAAAAAATTAAATAAGACAAAAATTTAGAATAATCTGGCAACCCTCAAAATTTCATCAAAGCCGCAGCCGGAGCTGGAGTCGGAGTCGGACAGCCAATTATGAATCAAGAATTCGAAGTCGTATATTTTTCACCCGGCTCCACAGCCTTGCTCAAAACGAAATGACTATTAATTTTTATCTTTACTAGAACCATAGGTAATCAAATAATTTAAGTGCCTTAACTCTCTAACTTTTTGTAGTATAGGATACAAAAGTATATTATATACCTTAGAAATTATACAAAATGCATCGTAGTTTTAGAATTTATTGTTAATGCGTTTGACTGTTTGTCAGTCATCATCTTATGTCCTTTGCGTAAGACAATAAGTGCCCATGGAAGTATAATAAACTAAAGCTATTTTCCACACAAAGCATGAGCATTTGTAATTCAGAGCGATTTGTGGCGACTTCGGTTATTTCTTAATTTTTTAGCAGAAAAGCGTTGTTGGCTTGCTCAAAAGTAGACTGACGCTAAACCGTTAAATCTAGAATTTGCAAAACCATGCAAACTCATAGGAATTTTTGTTACCTCGTCTAAGAATAACATGGTCTACTGTGCTGTAGTGTATTTATAAATTAAGATAAAAAGATCTTATTGTGCAGTGACGATCGGTGAGGGAAAGCAAGGAAAGCAGTGCTTAGCCTACCTTAGCAAAAACTATGCAAAATATAATGACTGAATTCTAGGTTTCACTTATTATTTTCATCACGTCTATTTTAACTTGAAAATTACTGTGAAAATACTGTTGAAAATAACTTGAAAATTACTGTCGTAACACCTAAAACTTTTATGAATTTAGAATCTTTTTTTTACTCATATTAATTGTCAAAGAAAAAAACTCATTAGCCTTTTTTTTCTCTTTGTTCTCAATTTATAAAAATTTTATTAAAGGTGTTACGACCGTGCCATATTTTGAACTGATTGTCCTGCTTTGGTATCATGCACGCTAGCCTATAACGTCCGCGTTTTGTCGCTTCTACCTTACTCTGCTATGTTTGTCATATACTGTTTTTTCATTGTGATGGTCAGAACTAAAAACAAACTAAACTGAACGGCCACAAAAATGCGTAGCCTAACGATTGAGTCACTTCGGGTTAGAATTTAGCTTAAAAAAAAAACACTTCTTGGTGGCATGGAACTCATATCCTTTGGGAGTAGGCTACGAGCCAGACAAAGATCTCACGCCACAGATTCACTTGGCAAAAGTGGTTGAATTTAGAAGTTATATATGCACTTTTTTTCATTTGTTATTTCGAGAAAGAAGAAAAATACGCACCAGCGCGCATGCGCAGTAAAAGCGACGAAACGATTAAAAAAAAGGCATGGAACGGCTGTATTTACGGCGCAGTAACTGTAGCCACTTCCTAATTTTAAACATTATCTGACAAAGTAAAAATTCCAACTGTAAAGGCCACACCGCCTTTGAAGGCATCAAATCAATGATATTTAGTTTGTTTTCATTTCATATCGCCTCACTTGATACACATGTGCCACTGAAGCAACCTTCAAAGAATCCTGTAAATTCATCGCCAGATGAAATCCATCCAGGAGCGAAGGTGCCGACCAGCGCAAGTAGGAATGCTAGGAAGGAAAGAACAATGGCAGCAGTCTTCTTGGAATCCATCGCGATTCACTTTAACACAATTGTCACAAACTATTCTGTGAAGAGTCTAATTTTGTTGTGGCAGTTAGTTACAAAAGTCTCTCAGAAAGAATCAGTTTGAACACTCAATTCAATTTTTGACCTTAGTCGATGCTTTTAGTCTGCTGATAAGCTGCTTGGCCGAGTGGTGAGAGCAATGGTAGAAAAGTTCGAAAGGTCCCGGTTCGATATCATTCAAGACCACGTGGCTATGCCTTTGGCAGGACACTTAATTGTATGCCTGAATGTGGACACGATTGGCTTCCTTGCCTTCCCATCTACTTCATTTAAGAGAACACTCCTAATAGAAATAATTTTTTTTCAAAACAATAAATTTTTTGTACGTAAAAAGCAGTAAATTTCATCAGGATTCTGAATATAGTTAAATTTTGACTCCATTCAATGTCTTTGTGTGTCAAGAGTTACAGTGATATTTGTGAGTAATGTAGCTTGTGTTTTAAAGGGTGTTTTTCAAATGTTGTTTTGTTTAAAAGTCATTTTTTGATGTTTTCAACTGGTATTCATTTATTTCTTGTCAGCATAACATGAAATGTTGCAGGCATAATCAATATATACTGGAGAATCAATCATCAATCAATCAATGATTTTATTTTTTGTCATTAACGCGTCCGGGACGAAAAATATACTAACTACAAAAATCGATATAAACCTACCAGCACGTTAACAAACGGGAAAAGGTGGCAAAACCTTGAAAGGTTTAAAACGTGCCTGAATGAAAAATTATGTAGTAGGCTATATATCAGTAGTTAGCACGGCCACAAAACCCAAAAAACAAATAGCAAAAAATAAAACAAAAACAGAGAGAAGCACACATGTAGTAATGAATGACAGCCTAATGAAAAGTGTTGTGGATTGAATTTGCCAGTTCCAATATTGATGTGGATGAGCAGTCATAATAATAATAATAATAGGATGGAGAAAGAAAACCGGACATAAAAGAAACCCATCCTCAGGCAAAAGCCCGTTTCAATGTGGCCCAGGAGAGCAGGTGTTGAGCTCTTTCTATGGTTAGACTGCACATCACACTGCAGCCTAAGACGATTGAGGTTTGATATCCAGAGAAGTGATCTATGAGAGGATTTTTACTATTTCCGTGTAGTTGCACGTAAAACTAAAAAACAATTAGCCTACAAATACAGTATATCAAGTTTTTCCAGTACCTAAATTCAAAATTCATTTATTGTTTAAATATACACCTGTTGAAGAAAATCTCTCATCATTACATGATGAGGGATGACGACCATGCCGGAAAAAAGTTAGGAATGATATAAATTCTCCCTTGAGACTTATTAAATTGTTTAGGCTACTGGTGGTAAAAGTTAAAAAATTAAACAAAATGGAAAAAACATTTGCATTTCTTTGTCAAGAAATGAAGTATCTTCTGACAGGTGTCAAACCCACAACAATGCTTGATGTGAACGACTCGGTTACATGTCTTGCAATGCAAAGAAATTTATTTTCACACCAGTCAGTTCAATCATAAATAGCTAAAAATCGATTTCCATCAGCTAGAAGCTAGATCATCTTCAGTTAAGCTTGATTACAAATAGATATTTATTTGTAATATTTGCTTAGTTTAATATCAAACAGAGATTTATTTGTAATCAAGCTTAACTGAAGATGATCTAGCTTCTAGCTGATCGAAATCGATTTTTAGGTATATATGATTGCACTGACTCGTGTGAAAATAAATTTCTTTGCATGTCTTTAGCATTTTTTTCAGAAACTTTTTTCATCTATTTAAGTGCAATCTTTTGATTGCAATTTTCATACTCTTTCCAAAGATATATAATATGTAAGGTTTTCTACAAGTTAAGCACATTTTTTGACCAGTTTATTAAGGGCGGTTTGGAAATTGATATTCCATCAGGAACATTTCCTTTATATCTTCAACCACAGGGCATAAGCGTGGTCACGAGAAAAGCAGAAATTGTATCGTACCATTCTCACAACAGACCGTATAAAAGTTTTATCTCTCCTGCTACAAAAGCTTTTCAAACAAGACTTCTCTTTGTGAACTGTGCTGTATAGCCTCATTCTAGCAACAGTCAGTTTATTGTTGTGTGTGTATACGACGTATCATATATGCGACATAGCTTGTATACGACATAATTGGTCTATGGTTGCTTAGTTTAATATCTTTATGACATCATATAAGCTCTCGAACAACCTCTGTTTAACCTTGAACCAGGAAAAGCTGCTGAGCTTTAATTAGCTTATGTGAAAACATCGACAAATCCAATAAAACCTCCACGTGATGGCCCTCATAAGTACCAACTTGCTACGGCTGTCCCATCATAAGCAATTGAAAACATAATCAATCAACAATTCAACCTCATCAAAACCTATCTCCATCAATTTATTGAAAACCTACATCTTAGAATACTTGCAAGCTAAACCACGGATCTTTTGCGCATTCTCTTCAACGCAACAACGTCTTCTGCTTCGGCTCATTGGAGCGTTGGGCGGCTCTGGAGATGATATGCGCTGTTTGTGTTACGTCATAAACATTCCTTGAAGGTCGGTAACTCAATCAAGAGTGAAGCAAACTTCATTAACTTCTTCCACAACTAGTACAACCTTTAAACAGTTTCTCTTGCATTCTTTGAAATTGAGTTGTTCTGTTGAGCAGTCATGCCTAACAAAAGATGTTGTTACTTCTTTACAACGATGGAGTTGCACACTCACAGGTTATAGTGATCCTCGGTTTAATCCAAATTTTACACTCCACTGCGCTTGTTCACATTCATCAGGTTCCCTCATACGCAGCCAACAAAATCTATTGGAGATTTGTACCTGGCCATGAGCGAAAGGCGGCGATATTAATTCATTCTTTTGTGCTTAAAGGTGCACTGCAACGAAAATACATAGCTTTTGTATTTGTAGATCTTTCTGAAATAAAACGTTTTTCAACAATTTTTTTATTTTTTGTGTTACCATTAATTGAAAAACCTAAAAAAACCTTTTTTGAATTGAATGATTCTGATTGGTCAAAATTTTTGATGACGTCATTGGCTGGCAAAGCGGCATCCAAGGTCTATTCTATTGTTTTGCGTACAAACACAAGGAACAAATCGCGTAGGCTACCGAAACAGCGAACAATTATGTGCTAAGGGAGTTTTTACACCCTTAAAATGGTGGCTACTTGTATGGCTCCCGGTTGTACTAACCGGGAAATCGTCAAATCTTTCATCGTTTACCTCTGAATAATGACGACAAGCTGAAGAAATGGATCTCAGCGATGAAACTCAAAAACCCACCTGTAAACAAGTACTGCCGTGTGTGCACCAATCATTTTCTGGCCAGCGATTACCAACGCGATCTACAGGCAGAGCTACAAGGCACCAAGTCCAAACACCTGCTCATCCCTGAAGCTGTTTCTTCTGTCTTTGATTTTTCAAGATATGTGAAAGCCACTGTCAATACAGTACAGTAGGCTACCCACAAAACTCGATCGACCTAGGTACAGGTCTGTGAGTACGATCGGGCGTTTGGATCGAATAGCAAAGCGAGAAAACAACAAGACTTTGAAACAGGTCAGTAGGACAGTAAAACAGTGGCAGGGTAGGCAAAGGCATATTAGGCAACTCTGAATACATAGGCTACTTTAAGTTGATATAAACCACTTGGTTCAAGCAAATTATTTTCCTGCATTTTTTTCAATGCAAATTTTCCATCCGACTGCTGTCTGAACTGGTGTTGTCAGAGCACGAATCAGAATGATGTTCTTTGCTGTCAAGTCGCCATCTTTTTGGTTCAAAGAGAAATCCTTGTCTTGTTTCAGACATCTTGTTTATGCTCAATATACAATGACCTATGCGACGTTTCTAAGGCAAATGCATGAAGCTGTTTACTTGGTTGCCAGCCGATGACGTCACAAGACACATAGCGCCATCAGGTGGCCGATTTTCATTTGGTTATATCTCCCAAACAAAAAGGCATATCAAAAAAATTTTTTAAAAAATTTAATACTTAAACACTAAAAAATCACCAAAAAAATTTTAATTTTTCATTTCAGGTCCCCTTTAATCTCTTTCCATTCGTTTGTTTACAATTTACTGTGAATGTGTATGCTGTCGTTTAAAACTTTATAACTTGGTTTTTGATGTGCCGTATTTTAAATAGATATGATGTAATCGATTTTTCTCGAATGATGATTTTCCATTTTAAAACACATCCTCATTATTATTCGTCGCCCACTCAGCATTGGGACTTGCCTCTTTCAGTGCCGGTCTTTGGGGTGTGCAAACCGTGCGATCGCACAGGGCCCGCAAATTAGGGGGCCCGCAATTTACTCAGAAAATGCAGTAATTTTGTCATTTCCAATGGAAAAATTCAACAAAAGAATTAGCAACAATAAAACAGAGACTCAACGGGTGCAACCTATTTCATCCCCTGAACATTTCGTACCCTGAAAAGATGGAGAAAAAAAATCAACAGAGCCGAAGTCGCTGATCGGAGTTGCCGCAAACATTTCAAAATTTCTCTCGATTTTTTCAGGGGACGAAATAGGCCGAAATTTGGTTTTGTTACTCCGATTTCACGGGAACGAAATAGGTTGCATTTAGACTCAACATAGAGACATAGCTTTATTTCCAAAAAATGCCAAAGAAAGCATGTTATCCTTTTGCTATGCTACCGGACAGCACCATTTTACAGTAATATTTATACCCAAATTTTTGTTAAACATGCTCTCAGAATGCCTCAAATTCAAAGCAATTTTTCAAAATTTGCTGAGGGGGCCCCCAAACCCCCGGCCGCTGGGTGTCCGTCATGCTTCGCTCGCCGACCGTCAAACCAGCCCCTACCTCTTTCAAAATACCTAGCTACGCTACTGAATTGGATCATTGTCATTGCCTCATTGGGGCCCGCAAAGCACATTCCGCACAGGGCCTGAAATACCCTAAGACCGGCACTGCCTCTTTCAAGAAAGGGCGCTTCACTTTTTGCTCCTCAATTTTCACATTGACTTTTTTCACAGAACTTGTTTTTTAAAGATATCATGGTGAGCAACTTAACTTCATTACGTCACCTTTCCTTGTTTGTTTATTGCTTTTAAACCCATGCGAGCTCCCGATGTTGGGTTACGTCATCCTTGCTACTCGTGCTGCCACCTAGCGGTTTTTAATGTCAGAAATTTAAACCGTATTTTTCATCACTGTACATAAAAGTCTTAGTGACTGCTTGCGAATGCAGTCTTTGTTTCTTTGAGATACCTACCGCGTTTTCACAATTTCCCGCGCTTCAACAGGCCATACGAATCTCTTGCTTTTATGAAGTGGAACGTAATCCACCATACAGACAACGTCCCCTCTTTCTCACCAACCGTTGCCCAGGCAACATACCAGGATTAGTGTAGATTGTGATGACGTAGGCTGTTTGTTTGTCGTATCCAGGCTTACGCCCGGTGGTTGAAGATTTAGATTAAGTGGACGGGAAGGCAGGGAAGCCAATCTTCGTGACCACCTTTAGGCATGCCTTTAAGTGTCTTGCCAAAGACACAGTTGCATGCTCTTTAGCGGCGTCGAACCGGCGCCTTTCGAGTGCTGTACCAGTGATCTCACCACTCGGTTGTGCTAGTTGTGATGATACAAGTTGTCAAGATCGACATTTTCGCTTTCGTGACGCTTTCAGGGGCGACCCAAACCTGAACTATGTTCTCACGCCGATCAAAATATTTCTTTAATTTATTTTGTCGAGATTTCAAACAAAGAAACTAAAGTGTGACGTGGCTTGTTTGGAAAACAACCCCGTGAGAGATAACATAGCTTATTTGTGTATTTGTGAAGGCCCAAGGACCGTTTCCTGGAACCCAGGTTAAGTGATACCCGGTAGTTGAAGGTTAAGTCAGGGGCGTGCAAGTTTTTTCAGTAGAAGGCCTAGTATGCATATTTATTTTAGATCACGGATCACGGTGCATGCGCTTATTTGACATATAATAAGCCCTCTATCTGTTCAAAGGCATTCTATCTGTGGCTGTTGTGTCTTTAGTTGGATGTTACTTCATAATATTAAATGTCAGGCATTTTAATCAGTTACAAAAATATCTTTTATGAATAAATCTCACATTAAGATTCACAATTAATTAACTTACAAAGATTGTTGACCAGTTCTGACGAAGCCGCATATTCTGGGTTGTCATAACAACCTCGACCAGTCTGAAATGAGCAAGACCAACAATAAACGTCATAATACCAATAAGGGGGGTACGTTGATACAACGTTCGTGTGAGCTAACCAACAAGGAACTGTTGATTGTTTGTGTTGGTGAGAAAACAAAAATTATACAAACACAAATAGTTTGTGCAAGGATGGAAGACCAAAATGTCACCATAGCCAGGTGCCATCTAACGGAAGCAGTCTATTGTTTTTTAACTAGCCTAATGCAAAACAAGGCTATGCACAGTATAAGCGGATATCGTCGGCGGTGTGTTGCATCGCTGTGGTTTAGTAATTTAGATTGTGGACGAAAAGGCAAAAAGTCAATCATCATAATCAACTTGAGATAGTCACACTTTTGAAGCCACCTTTGCTAGAAGGTTCGTGTGATATTCACTTGAACCTGGATTACTGGGAATTCCAACATCAAACTATCCACGGTTTGGCTCGGGGCTTTTCAAACAGTTAGTCTGAGTTGCCATCCAGTGAGTAAATGTTGGATTTCCTTCTAGATTCAAACTCGTCCTTAGGAATTCCTTCTGTCCTTGCAAGTCTTGTGAAGCCTAAATCCTTTTACTAAAAACTTGTCAACTAAAAACTTGTTAAGGTGCTTTTACTAAAAACTTGTCAACCCAAACTTGGTCAAACATTAATATGATCAAATCAAAAATTGTTTATTGCACAAGGAAAACAATAAAATCAAACAACAAATATGGAAAACTATGTAGAAGAAGTTTTTAACTATAAAGTCGTGAAATGGCCTTTCACGTGGTTTCCGCAAGAATTGCGATGACACATCAAGAAAGCGTAATCAAACAGCAATGACAAACAGGCAAGCAAATTACTTATTGCAAAACAAACGACTTTGTGGTTTTGAATTGTGATACAAAACGCCATAAACAATTTGTTTGTTGCAACACTTTTCAATAATTATGAGTCATAATCCTCATGTGACTCTAGTTTGCAAAGCAGCGGGATGCTCCTCCCACCGATGAGAGGAATGATCTACATCGCGAGACATCATGATGATCCATGTATCGTTTTGCCTCCTCCGATGACGGCCAATATCCAGGCGATCCACGCCAGGTAGAAGGACACACTGAGATGTATTGACCCAGAGCGCGAGACAGGTGGATCGATGAATATCCCGGTAAAGATCGACACTCCAATGAGAACTGCTGTGCCTGGGTAATGTTGTTTCAATATTATTTGACGCTTTTTGCTGCTGTATGGACTTTGCCATTTTAAGTGTAAAACTGTTTTTTCACTGGAGACCGGAAATGGCGACTTGGCTAAACACCGAACAGACTTCGAGCAGTCATTGTTTTTGTGCATCACTGTAGTGATGACAGCATAAACATTAAACAGGATAGTGACATCATAGTGTGGCATCGGCAGATGTAAGAATTCGAAGCATGATTCGTTTTTTAGAGGATGCAATGTCGCAAGCTTTGACATCTTTAAAAAAAAAACTAAAATTTTTCAATGATTTTAATGAAGCCTCAGACTTCGATTAAAACTGTTGTTTAGCTTCACGCATGAGTGAGCAAACATCGTCTCAGTTCAGTTGGTTGGTTGGTTTGAATCTTTATTTCTGACCATCACAACAACGACAAAAAACACATGCCAAACATATCAGAGGTCTAGAAAAAAGGTAGAAGCGACAAAACGCGGACGTTATAACGTGCTTAATACAAAATAAAACTATAAGTTTGAAACTCGGTACATTTGCAGCACCTTCTTTCCTCCTAACAACCCGCCAACTTACCACCAGCCATGAGAATGTATCCACTGGGTCTGAGTTGTTTGTTGTCAGATTTTTTGACCGCGCGGCAAGCGGCAACAAATCCAGCCACAATGACGCAGGTACCGATTATCATGAACGCTGCTGAAGAGTTTATCGCGTCAGAGGTCCCGAGTAGGGATGGTGCTGTTGAGAAATAAATGAAGAGTTGTGGCATAATGCGGTAATCAAGCCTCACTGATCTACAATTGTTAGATCACAACTGACAACTCATAGCGCGGTAAACAAGTGTTAGGCCTACAAGCCTCTACCTTTTTCTCGACCTTTGCTAAGTTGACGTGTATTGTTTTTGCTGTGATGGTCAGAAATAAAAACAACTGAACTGAACTGAACAATATAGGCAGTTCACGCAAATTTTTCAACAACTAACAGAATGGAGATGGCGCTATAGAGCAACACTTACAAGACGTGCAGTATCCTGGAAAGCAGGTTCCAAAGAACCCGACAAATGTCAGTCTGGAATGATTTCCTTCTGATGGATCGTAGTGGAGCCAGGCCGGAGCGAACGTGGAAACGATTGAACAAATTGAAGACAACATGGAAGTTGTCAAAGCAAAAGTCTTTGTACAATCCATTGTTTCTTTGGCTTTCTTCAATTCAAAATTTCTATCTCTTTGCAACTTTAGAAAGTATTTCTGCAAAAAGACGTTTCAGTTATGTATTGAAACGAAAGTAAGAGGAAATGTTTATTTCGAGCTGGGATGTCTCTTATTTGAGCCAACACAACACGACGAACTGTTTTTCTATAGGTTTAAAATCTTTGAACATCGTTGATAACAAAAACATGGGAAGATCCGCTGAAAAATCTCTCTGACGTCATCACACAAATTTCTTGAGCTGCAAACTTTTGAGTGAAAGATATTTGTTGATCGTGACCAAAGATCGCCATGTTTCATTGGTGGCTTGCCACAGTGACGTTTAAATGGATCAACCTGAAGTCTTATGCCAGAGGGAGGGATCGCGTTCAGACATGAAGCTCTAGATATCTAAGGCAAATAGTTCTAGATATGCAAATACTGTACGGGCCTACCTTGCTGTATAAACTAAAATACGCTAAAATACGCAAGACTGGTTTGTCTGATTTTGCTGCGTGTTTTCTAGTTAACTTTGTTTTCTCAAAATTAACACTACAACTTCTTCTTCTATAATTGTTTTGGGCTCTTCACTTTTGTCACCCGTTACCGAATTGCGTCATTCTGTTTCAAAAGCGTTTTTTCAAATTTTAATGCTGCAAAATTGTTTCCGATTGTACGTTTTATTATAAATCCAACAGTCCCGGTGAGAGTTTCATGAAAGCTGAACGTTTGATTTTAGTTTTGCATTAAATATGATAATGTTTGTGACGTCACTTGGTCGTGTTTGTTGCACAACAAAGAAGTCGCTCTACCACTCCACAACACGCAAGAAGACAAACACTCCGAGGACAACATGTGGAAATCTATGTGAAATTATTTGGTACTGTAATACAATCTATAAAACTTTGATCTCTCTGTGACCTATAGAGATTCGCCCCAGCACCGGATTCAAATGAAGCCAAGTTATCGCGGCATCGCTTTTTATTTGCGACCAAACAATTATTTCGAAATTTTTAAGCTAATTTTAATTTAAGTTTTGCAAAATAATTTTCCAGTCATCAATGTTAGTTCCACTGCTTCGATGAAATGACAAATATAACAGATTGTCTCAAGGAACGAACGCTTCATTCATAGGATCAGAAATCGTGCGTGATTCATTATGACTCATATTGTGTAAGAAGCAGAACCAAAACTTCAAAAGTGCTTTCAGTTCTGCAACGTGCAATAACAAAATGAAGCCACAAAAAGGCTTTTACTTTAATGTTTAAGTTAAGAAGATTAATTGATGTCGTCATCAGATCGTCAACAGACTTGGAATCAACGTAAACAACTAATTTGCTAACTGGGAGAAGTTCTTAACCCAGTATTGCCCAGGTGTCGCTAGTTAAGCGCCTATGCACTTTACTTGACATCGCTGCTTATTCACTGGCTCTATACATCCAGAATGTTTTAACGTTTTTTAAATATTGTCGATTGAACATACACATTTTGAAATGCACTTGCTAAAATTCGTTTAATTGCTATTTTTGAAGAAGATTTATTGCTGAAATGGAGCGCAACACTTGCCGAGAACTAGCCTACATAAAAATGAAGCCACAAAATGTGCAGCTCATTGCCTCATTCTCTTGTTAGCAGTTTTCTTCTTGAAGTTTTATAGCTCCGACAAGCAGACATTTGTCAGGGACAATTTCACATTTAATATACCGCTTAAGACTCAGTGATTCCCAAACTCTTTCTATTCGCGTACCACTCAGCAGTTTCATACAGTGTTCGCGCACCACCTACATCCAGAAAATCTCCAAAATATACAATAAAAGGCAAGAAATTTTAACAAATTTTAGCACAACGTTTCAAGACTAAAAGATTTCAATATTAGACTAAATATAATTACTGTAAGCTGTAGTATTAGTAGAAGACCAATAAATAGGGTGCACTACTACTGCTACCATCAGTAGCAACATTGAAAACTGAAAAGTTTTGGCTTTGCTGTTGAACAACCTAGGTCAGAGGAATATTTTCGCTTTGACAGATCCCTTAACAATGATGGTGGAAACGTCATCAATCATCGCTTGTATGGCGGTTGGGGGCGTGTTTTCTTTCATCGGGCTGATTCTAACGGTGTCTAGCATCAGCAGTAAAGTGGATCACCTGACCACTGGAGGCGTGTGTACGTTTATTGGAGGTATAATTTCCTGCTTGGTTAAGTTTGATTTTGTAGAGGCTTCGAACATCTGACTCAGAACAGGTCACCGAGGTTGGCAAAGTGAAGTTATCGCCAGAAATGTACGGAGTCAGATTTGTGGACTCTAATTAAGACCTCAACCATATTTCCATACCTCATACCTTCCTTGTCCCTGTCATGAATAGATAAAATGGAACGAAAATGAATACTGCTTCAAAACACGTGAAAGTAGACAAAAACAACATCTGGGCCATACGCTGTTACTTTTACGTTTTGCCAGTAGTCTAACTGAGAGCAGTACCATACTTTTCGGCTGCATACACCATCTACGCATACACAATGAATACAACGTCATGTCCATCTTTGTGACGTGTACTTTGGAGTATGAAGAAACTTGCCCAAATATAATATTTTTTGCCGAAAAAAAAAACAATTTTGTATGTTTCTTCTTCTGCCAGTGGACTATAACCTAAGACTATTGTATATAAATGCAATTTGTCACATTTTTACAACAATGCACTATTTCCATTGTTATTTTATAATTTTAATAATTTTAATGTAGAATTTCCAAGCATTGTATCGTATGGATTCGTAATTAGGCTTCTATCTAGCACTAGTTTGATTGGGCGTGCAGTTGTTCTCAAATACGTTAAATTGACTAAAGCACATTTTTAGGTGAATGCACTAACTTTACAATGTACAGTATTTAAATAAATTGTTGGTAAATCACAACCAGGCGCGGATTACAACCCCCCCTTTGGCACGCGTGTGACGTCACGATATTGAGAATGATGCTTTCAGTCTCTATGTCTTTAAAACAAAGTTTGTCTAATTTTAAGCGAAACTGCATTAAAAGAGCGAGTTTTGCCAATACCAAACATTCAAACATCTCAGCCAGGAATTAGCAACAAGAAAACATAGAGAATTAACTTTATTACAGAAAAAATGCCGAAGAAAACATGATCTTATCCTTTTGCTATGCCACCGGACAGCACCATTTTACAGTAATATTTATACCCATATTTTTGTTGAAAATGCTCTCAGAATGCACCAAATTCAAAGTAATTTTTCAAAATTTTCTGGGGGAGGCCCCCCAGACCCCCCGACGCTGGGTGTCGCCTTTGGCGAACACGCCGTCAAAACCCCCCAAATTCCTGGCTACGCCACTGATTGTTCATATCTGTTTCATCTTTTTCTTACTTTTTAATTCATTTTCAAATTTTCTACCCCTCCCCAAAAAAACTCCTAGATTCACGCTTGATCACAACCTTGATTATGCAAACATACTGAAATTTCTTGCCCAAATTTGCATCATACTTGCGCGAAGCCTCAATAAATTGACAAGTTAAGAATTGGGATTGCACCTCTTTCACTTCCAACTCATACATTTAGGTTTCTGACAAATTCAACGTAAATATCGCTGCACTAAAAGTATCAACTTGAGTCAGACTTAAATTCCAACTCCGGTCTGAAACACGAAACTCCTGCTCCAATAGCCACAACTCTTGTCTTCATTTGTTATTGAAGTGTTTCATTTTTGAACCTTTTCATGGGCTAAGTGCCGCAGTATGGATAACTTTTGTTCAGACTTTTGTTGACCTTTCAATGTTCATGTAATTCGCTGTTTAAGTGACTGCTACACCGATATTCAAACCTTTGCTGATTTATTTTACCTTTTTTGTTCAATGAAAAATGTGTCATTTATTTAACGACGGCTGCAAAAGTTGGTTGGTTCTGTTTTGAGTGTTTGCCCACCTCCGTTTCATTTCATGTTGCATCTGTCTTCTACTGACATATTTAAAGGATGACTTTAAAAAACCATTAATAACGCAAGTTGGATTTGAACCGGTGAGTTTTCCGTCATTCAACAACTTAAAACAGAGGCTTGAAGATGAATGTTTTTTGTTTAGGATTAGGGTCGATGGCGGGTGTTTCAGTGTATATCTATTACACTCGGTTACCACTCACGATTTCATCGAAACCGGGTCGGCCAAGCCTTTACAGTAACTATGGCTACAGCTTTGCGTTCGCTTGGTTGGCTGCTGGATGTGGAGTACTTGGAGGCATTGTGACGTGCCACCAGTGCCGGTCTTAGAGTATTTCGGGCCCTGTGCGAAATATGCTTTGCGGGCCCCAATGACAATGATCCAATTCAGTAGCGTAGCTAGGTACTTTGAAAGGGGAGGGGCGGTGGTGGCAGCGTGATCGCTGAAGGCGACAACCAGCGGCGGGGGTCTGGGGGGCGTCCCCCAGAAAATTTTGAAAAATTACTTTGAATTTGAGGCATTCTGAGAACATGTTTAACAAAAATTTAGGTATGAATATTACTGTAAAATGGTGCTGTCCGGTGGCATAGCAAAAGAATAAGATCATGCTTTCTTTATTGGCATTTTTCGGAAACAAAGCTGTGTCTCTATGCTGTTGAGTCTGGATGCAACCTATTTCGTCCCCTGAAAAATTCGTACCCCAATTTCGTACCGTGAAATCGTATAACAAAATCAAATTTCGACCTATTTCGTCCCCTGAAAAGATCGAGAAATTTTGAAATGTTTGCGGCAACTCCGATCAGCGACTTCGGCTATGTCGTTTTTTTTTCTCGATCTTTTCAGGGTACGAAATGTTCAGGGGACAAAATAGGTTGAATTCGTTGAGTCTCTATGTTTTCTTGTTGCTAATTCCTTTGTTGAATTTTTCCATTGAAAATGACAAAATTACTGCATTTTTTGAGTAAATTGCGGGCCCCCTAATTTGCGGGCCCTGTGCGATCGCACGGTTTGCACACCCCAAAGACCGGCACTGCGTGCCACCACCTCAAACGAGGTCTGCGCAACCGCGCGGCTTAGGCTAGTCACTGATTGAAGTCGAACACTTTCCATAAACTGATGACGTCACAATAAATTGCTGGAATGCAGAATAGTGTGATTTTAGAACAGTGGTTCCTAACCTTTGTTTCATCACAGACTCCTTTTTACAAACTTTACAGATTGCGGTCCCTTATTTAAAATTAAAAAAAAATGATCAGAAAGCGTTCAATGCATAACCTACTACTGTATGCTACTGAGACATATTTATTATAATATTGTACGGGTTGTGCATAAACGCCTAAGTCTGAAACAGGCATGGTACACTAAGAAAGTGCACATGCATAGTACACTAAGAAGGTGCACAGGCATAGTACACTAAGACGGTGCACAGGCATAGTACACTAAGAAAGTGCACAGGCATAGTACACTAAGAAGGTGCACAGGCATAGTACACTAAGAAAGTGCGGACAGTAGCAGATCTAAAAAGTTTTTGAGGAGAACCAGATTTTCAACGACGTAAAAATTCCTATATATTTATATAAAGATTACAGCTGAAAACAAGCGATTCCTGTGCCGCTAGTGATAGGCCAATGAAATGTAACCGAGTGAGCAAACATTTTTTTTGCAAAAACAAGAAAGAAATCCTTACTTTTTCTCTGTTTTGGAGGGAGGTAAGTGCCCTTGCTACTGTATACACACGATTGCTGCTGGAAATTTAAATAAAATAAAGTGTCTTAAATAAAACATGGGACACGTGAACGTCCAAGAAAAACGTCTGTAGCATTAAGAAAACGAACAAAATACCACAAACAATATCGTAAACGATGAGCAATACCTACTGCAGGACTCGTCAACATTTGATGCTGTGAAAGAGATTCATCATAAATACTCACGTAAAGTACAAACTTCTTTGTACCGGTTTCTATATCACAAATCCAAAAGATAAATAACAAAAGGTATGTGCCAATACACGGCACAACAAAAGGTATGTGCCAGTACACGGCACAACAAAAGGTTTGGATTACTTTCTAGTAATGAAGACATTCATGATTTCATTCCAAAATAAAGTATGATAAAATTTGCAGCAATTTACTCCCGCCATAGTACAGAAGTGATTGTTCTGACAATAGATTTTGGTTGTTGCTCTTCTAAACACAAACAGTTCTGTTCTTGCCGATGACTCACCACGACATGCCTCAGCACTGGCGTTGCGTGAGGTTAAACAATGATGCAAAGAGCGAACGATCTTTACTGAATTGTGTAATAAACACAAGCAAGAAAATGGTGCAGAAAATTTTCACACGTAATTTTCACGCTTTTGACAATTGTCACGTCATTGTGGCGGTTTGCCGATTGGTAAGTGACCAAATTTCCAAAACAAAAACAAACAATCGAATGCGCCACCGTACGGGAATTTTATGCACAAATATTTTCCACGTGGTTTCTCATTGCTAGTAACAAAATATCTTCACCATTCCCAACATTTTCCCGAGATGGTTCTCTCTGTACATTTTGATTGTTTTGTTGTGAAACAGCGAGCAAACATGAACAAACAATTCTGATCAAACGGATCGGACCAAAACCCGGGCCAGACAATAACCGCGCGTGGTTGTGGTCAGGTGGACCATGTGTCTCGTCCTTGCATTGTTCATTGTGTCCAACAATGGAAAAACATCAAGAAGGTCTGTCCGTGTCTTTCTGTGTTAATGACTGCATAACTATGACATCATCGGGTGGCAGATGTTTTTTTGAAAACTCTGACATCACTGAAGCATTGTCGTCGTAGCAATTCCTCTCTGCAACAACCATGGAAGGAAAACATTAAATTCTTAACATTCAAGACTTGATAACTTCACGAATAACCAACTTGAATAACTTTTATCACTAAATGCGGCGTCGCGTTAGTAACAATGTGACGTCATAGAAACGATAAAACGTCACAACAGAGAGCACAATGAGTCAATGACGCTTCGTCTCACCTTCATTCTGCATTCTCCGGACAGCTCGACACAGCAGGTAACCCCCTGACACTCCAAGCACTCCAATAAACCAACACAGCACAAAACTGTTTCCATATCTCCCCCAATCACCCCACAGGGGGAAAGATGTTGGGTCCACCTGGATCATAAAGATGAAGCTAATGGCTCCGAAGAGAGAAGCTGATCCTGAAATTGTATCTTGTCATTATTATGCGAACACAATATGGTTACAAGAACAGTGAGGCCTCAATAGTCGAAGTTTCATGAACGCGGGAACTGTCGCTCCCCTCAGAGTCACATGATGATAAAGTAACAAAATAACATTTTCAAAGATAAATTTATTAACAGGGATAAGAAAAAAGTTATCTTCTGTTTCTCATCTGTAATCATTAGGTTTGTTCAACAATGTTGCGAATGACAAACTTGTATGCTAGACAAGTGCAGCTAGACCATTAACCAAGTTTTGAATGCAACTGATGTGGTTGTACTCAAAGCAGGGATTCCCTGACTCAAAGTTGCCTTTAGCTGTCCGGGAGGTTCAATCTGGCACTTTGAAGATTTAAGTTGCTATATTGGTGCACAGACTTGTGGGTACAGCTTCGAGTCATATTCAGGAGCCAAACACAAACTAAGCTGCCACAGAAGCGTAATTCATGATATCACAATTAACCCACCTGACCCTATCATAAAGATCCCACCCAGTTTGACCTGACTCAGGTTCTTTACCAAAAGACCCCACACGATGACTATGGACCCTAGGATCGACAGGTAAACCCCCATCGAGAGAGAAAGTAGGGTGACGACGCTATATCCGCTCCAAGTCGACAAAGTTGTGTCTGGAAATAAATGAAAATCTCTGACACAACAAAATACATTTGATACGAAAGGAGACTGGACAAGAAGAGCCTCTTGAGGCGACTGTTATTGTTCATTTTGTTGAAAACTTTTTTTGTGTAAACCCTAACTCGATAACAGCAACAACAATTTGAAAATTTTGCCGACTAAGAAATTTTTTGACAAACTAAAACAAAACCAGTCGTAGTCCCTTGGGGGATTACCCTAATCGGTTTTACGCGCTTACTTTAAAGATCTAAAGTTACTCTACTTAACAAACTAATAGCGTCATTCATTAAAAAGAGCACGTTTTATGCGTGTAAGCTAACTAAGGGGGTTCCCAAAGAGTGGGGCTCTACGCGACTACCTCGTTTGCTCATATAGTAGGAGAAGGCGGCCCAAAACGGACATTTTCTTTTTTGAACAAACTATAAATAAAAATAAAAAAAATTTTCTCTATCTTCTAAAACTGCTTGAATGAATATTCCACACAAAAAATTTGATACTTTCGTGCCACACTCAGTGGCAAAGAGGTGGAAATAGCTTTCTCAGTACTTTGTTATAAAAACTTGTCCGCCCCGTTAGCAAACAAGAATGAAATTTTTTTTAAAAAACTGCTAAAACTGCACTTTTTAAAAAACAGCAAACAAGAATAAAATTTTTTTTCTCTATCTTCTAAAACTGCTTGAATGAATATTCCTCACAATAAAATATGAAACTTTTGTGCCACAATTGGTGGCAAAGAGGTGGAAATAGCTTTCTCCATGGGCTCTATCCAAGGGGGAGTGAGGGGGGTGATCACCCCCCCACTAATTGGAGTGGAGGGGTGATCAATGCAAAATCACCCCCCCCACTCATTTGGCTTTGAAAAGGTTTTGTGATATTCTATTGATCAAATTTAGAAAAATATATTTTTGCTGTTAGCACATTTTGAATTTTTTATCAATATGAATATATATTTCATTTCAATATGATTTTTTGAACTGAACTACGAGCCAGGCGTTTACACTGTGTTTTAACTTAGTTTGCTTGGTAGCCACTTTAACAAGAAACAATTCTGCCACTGCAAATGACTAGAATGACACTGCCAGCCAATCAGAACATGTTATAAGAGGCTACCATCCAATTGTGACCTTTCTCGCACTGAGCCAGAGAGTTAATCTTTGTTTTGAACTTTATTTGGGAATTATAATACAGAAGATAGCAGTTGTGAGAATCGAACCCACGTCAATGAAATGACTACTTTCTAACCCTAACCCCTAAAAAGCCAACCAGCTGCCAACTTAGTCGGCAGCAGTAACCGAGTGGTTAGCGCGTTGGGCTCGCAGTCGAGAGCCTGCATGTTCGACTCCACCCCCCCGCACTTGCTGTTGTTTCTCTGGGGAAGAAACTTCACTATAAGTATAATTTCCTCTACCCAGTGATCGATATCGAGTAATGGGTAGTACCAAAAGTCATAAGTAGAGTAGACAACCGGAAACAGACATTGCCGTCGGCTGCAGCGTGGGTCAGGTGTACGTCAGAAGGCGTACACCGATGCATAGCGCTCAAGTCCGCTTTCTCGCAATGCAAGGTAAAAATATGAAAAACAAATAAACAAACAAACCAACAGCTGATAGAAAATCCAGCACTTGATTTGCTTTGTATCATTTTCTTTTCGCCCTTTTTCACGTCACGGAAAAGGTAGTTTATGATTGGTTCGAGTTTTCATTTGCAGTGCCAGAATTATTTCTTGTTAAGTGACTACCAGTTTGCTTACTCAAAAATGCCCTTTCCGGAACATACTTTGTGAAACGACTTGGAAACCCTATGCTTCGATCAGAATAAAGCTGATGCTGCAATGGGGGGTCTGGGGGGCTGCGCCCCCCAGAAGTTGAAATGACTATGACGATTTTAGCACACTGTCCAAAAATCACCCCCCCGAATTCTAAAAGTGGATAGAGCCCCTGGCTTTCTCAGTACTTTGTTATAAAAACTTGTCTTCTAAAATATTTAGGTGTTTTTGAAAATTTCTGCTTCTCATTTAGTTTTGAACATTGGTGAACAATGGACCATTGGTGAACAATGGGCCACTATCCTCCAAAAAATGAGCTTTCCACATATTTTAGTTTTATTAATAAATATAGGCTTTGGTGGAAACTGGTAGCGTGTTTGGGGAAAAAACGGACATATCGATATCATTTGTAACACGTAGCCTAAAAAAAAACAATGTTTGTTTGGCGTGGAAATTGTTTTCAAACATAGCTAGCTTGTTTTGAAGAACTGAAGCAGCAAAGATGCATTTGTTAAACACTGTTTGACAACCAGCTAGCTTGATTCTATTTGAATAAGACTACCGAAGAAGCACTGGCTTTATGGCGGCGAAAGCTTTCTTTAAAATAATTTTACTGATCTACTAATTTTACTGATCACCAAGCCTGACTATTTTTGTTTATGAATATATATTCGAACAAGTTCATCAAAATTTGCTTGACCTTGACAATTAATTAACAAAATGAAATAGCCTAAGAGACAGGGGGTCATACTGCTGTAGCCTATGTCCGTTTTGCTCCAGGCATGGGACAAAACGGACACCGACAGTAAAAATCATTTTGGGTAACTAAACAAAAAAAGAAAAACACACTAAGTTTCATTCTCTGGGCAGTTGATAATAAGTGACATGTCAATTCAAAAAGCGCAGTAGGTCCGTGATATCTAATTTGTTTGCATAGAGCACTTTGAAGTTAGCATGTCCGTTTCGCCCACCTTCCCCTTATCCACCGCTAGACTCACTTACTGAAAACACAGGATTCCAATGAGCAGGAATGGAAGAATCCTATGGAAGTTGGGATTGTTTTGTTGGAGACAATCCACCATGGCGTTGCCATGGCGACCACGGTGCCGATCGACAGCACAATAGAAACGGCAACAAATGGAACAGAGTTTTCCATGTTTTTCTCTACAGAATTTTTAACCAATCACAAAATTGTTCACTAAACTGATGAAACTTTCGAAACACTTTTGATCTCCAGCCCTTTCAATCTTCCGAGATCTGATCTGTCGCTTCTACCTTTCTTTCGACCGTTGTTGGGTTTGTCTGATTGTAAAT
Organism: Aplidium turbinatum; assembly: GCF_918807975.1. Lineage (NCBI taxonomy): Eukaryota > Metazoa > Chordata > Ascidiacea > Aplousobranchia > Polyclinidae > Aplidium > Aplidium turbinatum. The sequence continues at coordinate 27,224,538 of NC_137480.1, forward strand.
ATTCTACTGATAACTTCTACAATAACCCTTTTCAAGACCTACAATTAATGTTGTTACTTTGAGAAGACGAACCTTTTTATTGGCGTGGTGTAAAGAGAGATTGTACATTCTGTCCCAGAGAGAATTTCCCTCAGGTTTTAAACCGAGGTAAAATTGTTGGGACAGTCCCAGTGGGGGGCTCAAAAAGTATAATGACAGACTGCGTCAAAGACTCTAACGATATTTTGGGCTGAAGTCGATTTGCTTGTCTCGTTCACAAAATGTTGCAACAAAACAAAACTTAAAATGAACTTAACCAACTCATGTTGACGCAGCAAAACACATTGATGCTTTGTCTCAAACACCGCGCGATTGATCAGCTATGTTCTATTGCTTGAGATGTTCATCTGTTATCAAACAATTTGTGGGTTGTGGTCTTCCCACGTTGCATAATGAAGCATGTCACGTTTTGGCTGAGTCGGTCACAACGCTACGTAGACTATTGCTGCAACTGCACTTGCTACTCTGGATGGTTGTAAATATTGAAACAAGTTTCAAAAAAAGCTCAAAACACAAATGGTACAACACTTGATTGCTTCACAGCTTCTGACGTCATAAAAGTTCAAAACATGACAGGTACCAGAGTATCAGGGAGCCTATCAAGTACCAAAACTGAGAATTCTTCGTGGAAGTAAAAGTAAATGAGCAGTTGTAACAGTGGCGTAGCCAGAAAAAATTTTTGAGGGAGGCCAAATATTTGATGAATTGAAGAGAACGACAAAGTGTTTGATTCAAGACATCGCCACCTGATGTTTAGTGGCGTATCCTGGTGGGTTGAGCAAGGGAAGCAATAAAACTGGTGGGGGTTAGAGCGTGCCGGAGGCACGCGTATTCTAGGGGGTCCGGAAGCATGCTCCCCCAGAAAATTTTTGCAAAATTACACTTAAATAATGGATTATAGCGCTTTCTGGAAACACTTTTAGGGTAATATTTGTATGAAATTTATTAGCAGATAAACCGCTATTAACTTATTAAAGGTAGCTTTTACACACGAACGTGCAAAATTTGCGGCTAAAATTAGAGAACACCAAAAACTCAGCTACACAAAAACCCAACAGAGTAAGCGATTCTGAATTTCTTCCACAAATTAGTTAAAGGAAACGTAAATCGCGTAAATTTTGCGCAATTTACGATTTGCAAAATTCATTGGTGTCTTTCTGTGTGTCTAAAACAAGTCCTTGTGGGTGTTAATAACCAGATGTCTTGGAAAACGTTATAAATTTATACAAATTTTATTATATTTTCAATAAAGGGCTCAACTTCGGAACCCAAACTTTGAAAATTTGGGGGGGCCATGGCCCCTTTCGCCCCCCCCCCCCTGGCTACGCCTATGAGTTGTAACACTTTCTATGTCGGCTCTAAGGTGGACAAATTGCAGACAAAGATCGCTCGACTCATGCACGACAATGCGCGGTCAAACAGTCAAACTACTGATTCTATTTGTAGAAATGTTGCAGAATCACATTCTATTTCTTTATATGCAAATTTTATTATTCAATTATTCTTGAAAATTACTTTTAGGGGAAATACATTTGAGGGAAAGTTTTATAATTCTACAAACACTTTGTCAAGACGCAAATGTCAATTTACAAGGAGCAAGATTTTTATTAATTTTTTTGGGGGATTCTGAGACAGCAGCTCTTATCTAATAATATATAGATGACGTCACACCAGCAGAATTAAATCTAAAGTCGCCATAAAGTATCTTGGAATCCTGTCGATGGTGAGCAGAGTCTTCATTGTTCTTCCGATGAAGCATTGTCTCAGTAGGCGACCTCTTCCAATATCAAGCGTTGGTCTGAAATCGCAGGTTAAAAAATATTGAGCAATGACGTCTTTTGCGTGATGACGTCACTAGATGATATGACGTGATCACCAATCAAGCTTCAACTCAAACGATAAAAACTATTGAACCTTTGTTTGAATTATAATGGACAATTTTTGAAATGCGAAGTAAAATTTCCTGTTTTCATCTCCACAAACTTCCAAGGTCAATTGTGAAGACGTCACATTTTGTTGAGCATGAACAAAAACTAGAAACTAAATTAATTCCGTCTGCAGCTCTGATCATTGCTCTTGTGAGTTGAAAGATTTTTACATTTCTACCGCTCTTCTGCAAAACTGACACTAAATCTTTAATGCAATTTGGGTAGAGAGGTAACTCTTTTAAACCATAAGCAGACATATCTAAGCAACAACACTACATTTAACATTATAAAAGCAAAAAACAACAAGCGAACGTTTTCGGCTAGTCATATAGCCCTTTTCAAGCCTATAAGAAAAATACATTATTGAAAGAAATGCTAAAGAATCATATAGTATCACAGCAAAAATATGGTCAAATCTAAACATTTGAGAAACTGCCTCGCTCACACAAAATGATAACTGAAAATTACACAGCGCAACGGGTCAAGTATTTCAGAGGTAAAAAGAATTGATTGTTCAGACAAGGACTCAGGCAGATTACGCAAGAAAGACAATTATAATGTTAAATGTAGTGTTGTTGCTTAGTTATGTCTGTTTATAAATCTTTAATGGGTGAATGAAAATATTGATTTTTATTTTGGAAAATGTTGCTGGAAATATTTGATTTACAGGCGACTGATTTTAACCCTTTCGCTGCTATAGGTCTGTCTAGTTCCTGTGCTAAGCCCTTTTTTAGGAAAAAATATGCATTTTCAAATGAATGTGCAAAAAGTACTACAAGAGCTTTTTTGAAAATTTCTTTTGTGTATTCGTTTTTAAAAAAGGTTGGACTAATAAAAACAGGCAAAATTTTAGAGTTTTGCGCAGTTAGATTGTCACGTGACGTCATGGCAGCCATTTTGGATTTTTTCATTTTTGTGAAATTGTGAAGAAAGCGTTTTTTTTTGTAATGAAATGTAGTTAGAAAGTCTTTTTTCTTACTAAATATGGATAAAGATACACAAAACGAAAAAAATCAATTACTGAATAACATTTAAAAAATGAAACTGGTAAAAAAAGTAATAAATTAGAAAAAAAAAATTTAGAAAAAAATATGCATTTCATAATGAATGTGAAAAAAATAAGCTCTTATTAGAGCTTTTTGAAAATTTTTTTTGTGTTTTAGATTTTAAAAAAGGTTGAACTAATAAAAAAAAGGAAAATTTTAAAATTTTACACAGATAGATTGTCACGTGACTTCGTGGCAGCCATTTTAGGTGCTTCAATTTTTAGAAAAACTGTAAAAAAAAGTTTTTTTCTAGTAAAATGTTGTTGGAATGTCTTGTTGTTTACTGAAAATGGATAAAAATAAACAAAACGGACAAAAAGAACCATAGAATACCATGTAAAAAATGAAAGATAGCCTACATTGAAAAATAGTTATAGTTTGTAGGCTACATAGTGATTGTAGTCTTCTATCACATAGGCTAATGCTTTTCAATAAATGTTTTTGCTTTCTTTCACAGTACAAACTTCAGGCTGTTGAGTTTGGTGAAAGCAAAATTTAGACATTTACTCGTAGGCTATACGTCTAATGAATCTCTGTTTTTTTCATCAGGTGCAGCCAGGCCCGGATTTAGGGAGGGGGCAGAGTGTGTAGGTGCCCCGGGCCCCCCTTTTGAAGGGACCCCCGACGTAGAAAAAAATGTAATTTTGTGTTATTATTTTTTTTTCGGCCTTTGAAGTTTCTGCAAAATGCTGTGCAGTGCTGGATTACTGCTACTGTACACGTAGAGGTGGTTTTTCGCGCCGACGGAGCTAAAAAAATTTTTGCACGGGGCCCCCCCGATCTAAAAGTGCCTCCGGCTCCCCATCAGCTAAAGCCGGCCCTGGGTGCAGCTACAGAATAATCCAATTTTATGTGGTAAACCCTAAAACAATTTTTATCTGCATGCAGGCCTGGCTGGCTTGGACAGTCAGGGCAAACTTGGGCGGACCATAAATGCGGCTACTTGGGCGGACCATAAATGGAGTTCTGAATGGAAGTCAAGCGCCACCAGACTCTATTCGTTCAGCCCCGACGCCGACACACGCCCCATCGGCCTAAGGCTACCAAGACAGGCATGGGTGCGCCTCAACCGTCTTCGAACTGGCGTCGGGCTTTTCCGCTCAACCATGCACCAACGGGGAATGGCCTCTTCCTCCTCCTGTGACTGTGGTGCTGAGGAACAAACCGCAGACCACATCATCAATGACTGTTCCATCTTCAAGCCATCTAATGGAGTGGAAGGTCTGCGTGTCATGGATGATGAAACCAAAGACTGGCTGCTCTCTAGTAGCCTTCCAGTGTAGTCCGGGAACATCGTAAATTTGGGGTGGTAAAAGAATAGACCCTCGGCCCCAGAGGCTCACACGACGACCACCCTCTTCATCATAATCAGGAGACACATCTATGGATCTATCGTCAAGATGTAAATCATAAAAATCATTCAAATCACATTCCCAATCACTCCCCGGGCTGTCATTGTCAACATGCGGAAACGAAACTTCTCTATCAGCAATATCAAAATTGTCCCCGCTGTCTGTGCCAGCAAAAATCTGACCTACCACTTCCTCCGTATTGAATCGACTACCTCGCACATTGCTCCCCGACATTTTAAAGTTTGACGTTTTTAAACAGCTACAAATAACTTCTAGTGCATAGAAACAAGCCAAGCTGGCGCGTGCAAGTCAATAACTAGCTTTAACAAGGTTTTAACTGACTACCCAGTATTACCGGGTACACGCATTTCACCGACATGTTGCTATACCCGGTAACACCGGGTACACGCACTGAAAGGGTTAAGAAAGATGAAGTTTCAATCAATACTAGAATAAGCATTTTTACATTAAAAATTAAAATTTTGTAATCTTTAAGCAACGCGTGCAGGGAATCAAAGGAAAGGTATTGGTTAGGTGCTCAGCCAAAATCTAAAAACAAACAACATGCAAATTTTCCACGTTTTTGCAAAAATTTTGATATTTTATGAACCTATCTGGTGCCATTGGTAACGTAGAGTTTCAGTGGCGGGAGAACTTCAACAAATAGATTTTTGAAATCTTTCTGTGGTGAAAAAGAAAATACTCAATACATAGCGTAATTTTAAACGGAAAAATTTCACTGAAACCTCTAAAGAAATCCTGTTTTAATTTGTCAAATACAAGGTATGCATATTGATAACAAAGAACACATCACTATTAGGGTTGAAAATGCACAAAAGTAATCAAAACAAGACATTTATCAATTTTTTCTGGAGACAAGCTCTCACACTCCTCCATGGTGAGTTATTTCTTTTTTTTGACCTCCCAAACAATTTTTCCTAGATCCTCTATTCTATTGACCTTGCTGAACAATGATTTTGAAACTAAGGAAATAGCTTCATTGCAACTGCGCCGTAAAACAGCTTCACGAACTCCAAATCCATCCTATGAGACTTTGAAAGTTCCCTAACAAGGAACTGAACCCAAGCCCACTGGATCAATGGGGCAGCTACAAGATGATATACCAAGTACAAAACATTGCTATCAGCATTCGTACCTTGATCATGCCGCCTTAACGAACACAAACCGATCGAACCCCCAGTGATGCCCAGGACCCCAGCTACCCAGGCCAAGATGAAGCAGTATCCATAGGAAGCCAAACCCATAGTAACTCCAGCAATGATCGCCCCACCTAACATGGAGTGGACACCTGAAATTAAATCATGAAATATCACAAGGCACATTCACACTGATTTGTGAAAATAAAAAATACAAATGTGACTTCAAAAACAAAAGGTGTAGAAAAAAAATCAGTAGAACAATTTAAAAAAAAATATCAGCAGAGTGGTAAGTTTAATAAGCAACATTTTTTAAAAGCTGGTGATTGATGAGGAGAGAAATTGCCAGGTTTTAATCTTGTGGCCTAAGTTACTTTCTTTTGGCAGGCACTTGTGGCAATAACCTCCATTTACACTTGATTCACTGCAACGAGCCTCCGTACTTGCTACGATGGCGAAGATGCTTCCTGCTCTCATGGAAGAAGCTTCCGTCTTCCTCATTCCAACCACAAGGAAGATGGCTCCAATGAAGAAGAGGACTACGCTGATGAGCATGGACACTATAGCAATGATGATGATAACCGAACGGGCGGGAAAGGCTGAAGAGAAAATAATTGCGTTAATTGCATTGTCGGTGACGTTAACAATTCCGCTGCTAGCTGCAATAACTAAGGAAACATTGATCAATCTTAGTAAACAGTTACGAGATGTATAGCTCAGATGTGTCGGGAACGGACAAAGTATTGAACCAAAACGCAGGGACGTCACAGTTTGGTAGTTTTTCTATTTAATGCTTGTTGACTTTCAATTTTGTAAATGCAAAAGTTCTCTATTCAGTTTGATTAGAGATATTCTTTCAGCAGGGAACGGAACATTTGTGTTTCTAAACTGAAGTTTCCACACAGGCGCATGTACGTACCTACGTAATACTGGCCTGCCAACACACCCCCGAAGAAACCGACAGATTGGGGGACATTATGGAATGAGCTGTAGAACCACCCCGGAGCAAAAGTTGAGATCAGGGCGCTAAAGAAGGCGAGCCATGATATGACTGTTGCTGCCATCTGGAGGCTGCTGCTGTGATTCATCTTATTCTTTGATATAAGTTTGAAAAAGATTAAAAACTGTTTTCTATATTTCCTGGAAACGAAAACATTTTGGAATTCAACGTCTGTTGATACGTAAGTTAAAGTGTCCCCTTTATATTATTATAAAAACGTCATCGTTTCTGTTAGTCAACACTTCCACTGGCAGCATGACTTGTCTTTGCTGCTTTCTGTCCCCTCTTGAAATTGCCGTTAGCATTCGGTAAATTGTTACGGTACTGTACAATTTTGGTAAAGAGGTAATTTTGTTGAACAGGATTTTATGAACAAAGCCTTGTGGATTTTAATTTCAAATTCGGTGAAGCATTTACGCACAATTCTAAAAGACTCCAGGGATGGTTTTCTTGAACAAGTTTGGCAGTGGAATATATCGTCTTTAATAGCACTTTTTCTGTTAAGCAGTTAAATCCAAATGCTCCCTCACTGTCGTGGCCATAACGTTTGGTTTATTTTCATGTTATTATGTTAAATGGCGTGTGGTTGTTAGGATTTATTTGTTTAAGATTATTATTGATCTCACGTTTTGACGTTCGATATGCAATGTGAGGAAAAACAAATTTTTAAATTGTAATTAAGAAAATATTTGCTTGATCATTTGTGAGACCGGGGTCTAGACCTAAAGTTGCAATGTGGTGCTAAGATCGACAATTTGTGGTTGCATCAGAAGTTGGTCCTTCTTCCCAACTCCACGGTTAGGACAAACACAACAAAAGCGATTTTCTTTCATTACTGTTGCTTTCAATCCAGTGTAGTAAATACATTAATATTATCTAAAACAATGAAAACTATTAATACTACAAAAAGTGCTCAATGCCAAGCAAAAAGGCAAAGCAGAGTGAATTAAATCAAATGTAGTTATTACTATCTATCACCATATAACTATAACTACATAGATTCTATTTGAATAAGACCTTCTGATGATCCGTTAGGTGAAACAATTTGTAAAGGCTTCAGATAGTAATAACTACATTTGATTTAATATTATCTAGATTTTTTTTCTCAAAATCTCTTTGGAGAAATGTCGGGTAACAGAAAACCAGCTATAAACACCTGCCAGGATATATTTGCAACCCCTTTCATTGCACTGCGCACTGCCATTTCTAAACTATTGTTCTCTTACACAAAACGCAATAATGTAACATTGTTCTATCACAAACACTCATGACAAAACAAATCAACTTCCAGTTGTCTTATTGGTTGCATAGATTTGATGTAAGTAAACAACATATCAATATAAACAACGTATCGATTTAATACGTAACTTTGCTACTGGTAGCCCTGTCTTCAATGCTTCTGAAAGAACAATTTTATAATTTCCTTCTAGCCAATCAATTGACCATCCGGATACAAAGAATATGGCCACAAATACCAGAGTTATAGTTAGCTCTTCGTGTGGTGGAGTGGTCACGACCGATTGATTAATCATCGCTGCTGGAAGAACCCGTCGCGTTATGACGTCACACTATCCGGCTTATTGCAGCATTGTGATGAAACTAGACATAGCTTTTGCATACTCTGACATTTCAATCCAAGTTTCATACACGAAACTACAGAATATTCTCATTTACATGTAGACACAACCTGCCAACTTTAAAAGCACAAGAACGTTGCAAGATGTCATTCTTCAGAATTCTCGTATCAGGGCACCATTCAGTTGGGCATGTTTGGTATCTCGATGAATGGAGATCTGGTTCGTATTAAGAAGTGGCTTGTACGAGAGCAGGCTATGATGTGACTTGTAGTCTACACCTCCCATAGTTACAGAATCCCAAGCACCACCAATAACCCACATAATTGCTGTGATGTCTAAAAATAATAAGAAACTAATCATCAAGAAAATGAAATATCCAATGAAAATCGTTTGGCAACTAATCCTTTTTCTCATAAAAAAATCTATGAAACAGTGTTGCCACGCGAAACATCGCTAATCCCTACAAACGCCTATCGAAAATTTCTACATGTCCCTACGCAAACTCTGGCACTGATTAGCCAATGATGTCCCTATAAAATAGAGATTTTTCTGCTGCAAAAGTGTTTTATTTTTGTTTAATGAACTTCGAAACATACAAAAAGGCGTTGCTTCAGCCAGGGAATGGGATGGAAGATTTGGGATAATCTTCCAATCTTGTAATCAGAAACTTTGGGCAACTTACTGCGTGCAAACAATTTTCGAAAACTTATCCTTATCAAATGCAATACTATTGGCTTCGATAAAAGCAAATAACAAAAATCATTGTTGAACATACATATTGAAACAGTTGATGTTACTGATTGAAACGTGATTACATTTGAAAGTAGTTGTTACTTGAAAAATTCAGAACAATGTGATTGTAATGCAACTAAAATGTTTGGTTATGTAACTGTAATGCAATTAAACTGAAAATATATGTAATTGATCCAACTCTGCTTTAGACCAAGTTTTGTGGTTGCACCAAAAGAACGGATGTAGGCATTCCACAGCCTAACTACATGTCCCTTAAAAATACTGCTGTTAAAATTTTAGCATCAACTTAGCCACAAAATTTTCAGATGGAAGAAATTTTTGTAATAAAAATGAAGATAGAGCTTCGGTAAAAATGAAGATGGAATGGAAGATTTCTTTGATGGAATGGAAAAAAATGTCAGGATGGAAGATGGAAAAACGTCTTCCATTTTATCCGATACCCAGTGCGTGGGAACGTTTGCCAAACCTCGTAGGTTCCGGCCGTGCCGCTGGACATTGCAACAACGACAGAGATGGCTGGTTACGAAAAAAACAGCACAAAATACCAATGTACAAAATGCACATAAAAACATTGAAGAACGCAACACACCATTGGTTCTCAAACCGTGCGTCGTTTGTAATTTCAAGAGGTGTCACACAAAAAGTCAGGTTCTTAACTAAAAAAATGTATGTGAAAGAATTAATTGTTATAATTCTTTTTATTATATATATTAAACAAAAAGTGCTCAGTGCCAAGCAAAAAAGCCAAGCAAAGAAAATTACATCAAATATAGTTAGGCTACTACTGGCATTAAAACGTTTTGAAATGTGGAGTCATAGGAGACAATTACGCATCAGCTGGATGGAAAGAAAAACAAATGAATTTGTCACTCAACAAACTGGAGTCTGATTAACAATATCAACGTCAGTAAAATTATGGCATTTCTGGCATATAGCAAGAAGCAACTCGTAGGAAAATAATATGTTGACTGGAATGGTGCAAGAAAATTAAACAAAAGGAAGACAAAAATGAAATATTTCACAATATTAACAAATTACAGGACTGGAAAGCATTCCGAAATTATAAACAAAACAATCATAGAGAGAACAAAATAGAGAGTTTGTGTAAGAGCTCAAACATGATCACTTTGTTGAAGCAAACATTCAAATTTTTATCTTTAGCAGATTTTTAATCAATGCATTGGAAATGCAAACGTTAGTCGGCGGCCTGTGGGAACTCACACAGTTTTACCCTGACTGTGATTGCAGCGAGATATTAATTTCAAATGAAAAGTAGAGAGCTTTTTTGTAAAGGTCCCAAGCATCCTATTAATTTTGATAGAATTCACAGAAAAACATTAAATTAGCACACAAGACATTGATGCTTGATCCTGTGTGTCCACACATAGCATAACTTCGTCAATGTACATCAATAGTCATAAGTGCGTCACGAGTTCAGTAAATTCTCTCAAGTGCGTCGCAACGACAGACAGTTCGCGAATCATCAAATGCTTGATGAGATTAAGAACAAGCAACAGATTTTAAAAACGATTAAAAATATAAATCAGAATAAACGAGTGTCAGGTCGATGAAAGATCGTGATGTCACACAGCTCACAACGCCAGATAGCGTGTCCAATAAGAAGATCGGTACCATTGTCGGAGGGCGCCTTTTCAAACAGATCAGTGTTTGTGTTCAGGCGGCTCAAAACCTTGAACAGCGTCGTGCCGAGCTCACAACGAACGCCATTGTTCATTTTTAAACCTCGTCATCTTCAGTTTGTTTTGTTTGCTCGGATCCATTGTCGTCTGGGATCGTCTCCAGGAACGTCTCCTCCACTCCGTCCACCTTTGCGAAGGAGACAACGCGCTCATCGCGCGACGAGGACAATACCTGGGAGGTTCAAAATATTTTAATCAGACACCGCCTGAATAGCAGTTTACGCAAGGGGCAGTTAACGCTAAAGGCAGTTTAAGTAAGAAACAGGGAAAAACGTCAGGTTGCGTCCGGGGAAGTTTAAGTAAAAGACAGTTTACGTCAGGGGTGGATACGTGTGAGGCACTCTGTGTGGTATTTCCTCAGGGGCGCCGGAAGCGGGAAGACAGATGCCTCCCTGCCCTCAATTTGTCCGTGGATGGGGGGCAAGGGTGCCCTTTTAAGGTCATGTAAGCTACTGCACATTTTGCAATATAACAATTTCTGCCATTCGCTTTTAGCCTAATTATAATCTTTCATTTCTGCCTCAAAGTAATATTCACGACACAAAATTCTGTATCACAGTAGGTGATTAGCCCACATCATCATAACATAGCATGATGCCCTTCTGCGCCATTGTTCTTTGTAGCCTATACCGGACACTTGTATCATTACTCATTAATGAGCTGATACAGATGAGCATTATCGCTATATCTTATGCTAAAACTTTGAAAAAATGGGCTTTTTAGCAATAAAAGTGCCCTTTTTCCATAATCTTGCTCCCCAGTCAAAAATCATTCCGGTGCCCCTGTATTTCCCATTGGTTTCGGCAAAACCCCAAGAATCCAAACCCCTCCACTTTAAACCTGCGACCGAATCGATCCTAACAAACAGTTGACCAATAGATTCTTACATGCGCACCACTCACCATGCCTGCCAATATTCCGGCCGTTATACCCAGGAATGCGGCCACCCAAGCCAAGACGTAGCTGTAGCCGAACTGGGAGTTTGTGGGGGGAATAACCGATTGGATGTAAGCTCCAGTGAAGAGGGAAACGCCTATCACAGAGAATCCACCTAAACAGTACAAACATGGATCGGATACGGGGAATCTCCTCTTGTTTACAACAATTAGCTTACCTTTGAATTGGTGTATTTGGTTTCAGTTCAATTTTTAATGATTTCTTTCAATTTCCTGAATACAAACGTAGGATAGGCTGCAACTTCCGTGGTCGCAAAGCCGCCAATGTGAATACGAACATCAACAAACAATTCGAACCTCCAAGAATGGAAAGTTTCGAGCCGATGGCCAGAAACCACTTCTTCCCTCCAGACAGAAGCAACAAGAGAGCGCCCAGTAGCATCAGAACCACTGAGAGAATCATGAAGGCGAACGAGGTTCCGGTCATCCACGTGTGATCGTCTGTGATGTCATAAGTTAATAGCAGTATTGATATAGATTCATCAAGCTTGATCCATTGTTGAACATGTGATTTTATCTGCTAGATTGCAAAGAATATTGAACTTTGCAGGTTAATCTAAAGGGAGATTCCCTATACAAGGACAATGCGTCATACTTCTTTGTTAGTTGCAAGTTCATGTAAAAGAATCATCTAGCCTACATCGCAATATGAGACTCACTGAAGCCATAAGAGCAGGAGACCCCCTGACAGCGCTGGATGTGACCGATGGTAAGCTTCCTTTGTCCAATCGTCTGAAACCACGCGGGGGTGAATGTTGACGTCATAGCCGTCACAAACGCAAGGGCTGAGGTCACCTTACAGGCAACATGCAAGGGAAACATGTTTTAGTTGCAAATTGTATTTGGATTAAACTTTAACCTCAGTGTTGCCCTATGCATAGAAGACACTGCGTTAATCAACGTAGCTTAGACTCATTTGTTTACCTCATAGTATGACCTCTAACATTCTACACTGGAAAACGTTGTGATATTGTGCACAACATTAAGACTATTCTATATTATAAACTGCGTCATAATGCTTTCGCTGCTACTTCATGTCTTGCTCTGTTTGCAGAAGGACAACAGAAGTTAATCCCTATCTGAAGATTCAGCCAAGTATCTCAGTCTTGTGTAACTTAAACTATCGGTAATAAAAGATTGAATAAAAAACTGAAAGTACGCCAACTCTTTCTTCAAATTAGAATCAATGAAATGACTAAAATTCAAAGCAAAAAATGGTTGCATTTCTATTTCCTTGATTTTCTTTCTCGCTGAAGCAACTTGGCTTAACCCTTTGATCCCACTGGCTCAGACAGCTAATGGCTTTCCTTGTTGTCGAATCATTTACGAGTCAAATGTCTATCAGAGAATTGATTCAAAAACTTGAAACAGGAATCGTTGAATTCCACTGCGGTCTTCTCTACCCTGTCCTGTTGGAAGTATTATCCGGCATACGCTTTGTCGCCACAGCAGCGATTCTCATGACTTGTTTACATTTAAATCTTTGCCCGACCCAGCTCTCTGCTTGAGGTTAACTTTAATCATTCCCCTGCTTTGCTTCTTGGCATGATTGACAGAGAAACCAGTCATGCGTGATCTCCATGTCCACGATACGTCATGCAAGGCTGAAGTCACGATAAGATAATCAGGAAACAATAAATTAACATCGTTTAGACGCAAAATCACCGTCAACCCACGGTGGTACCTGCATGTTGCCACCTGGCGTTGCTAATCCAAGCTAAACTGTTTGTTTCTTTAGTTATGCCTCTAATCCCATAAACGACTTCGCGGCGCACACGATTATAGCGTGACCGTCTTGTGGCTTCAAGTTGGTAATTATCTTTTCGTTGTTTCAACGATACCAGACGTCAAATTAATTGAAAAAAAAACTTTTTTTTCCAACATTTAAATCCGAAAACAATGTGAGATACGATCATCATCGATTCATCCATGACGCGACGAACGCGTTTGAAGATGACAAAATGTTTCTCGCTGTGTGTTTCGTCAGAAACCAAACAGAGATGGCAGCCTGTTTAATTGACTACCGTCCAATTGTGACTCTTCTAGCATTCGCAAGAGTGTTGATCCTACTTTGAACTTTGGTAATTACCGTACGGAAAAAAAAGAATAATGACAGGGTTTAGTTTGGGTGGGAATCGAATCCATGTTATCGACTATCACTGCCCTCACCCTCTACGCCAAGCTGCGGATGACGAAGCGTCGACTTAATTTACTTTATGTCAGAAATGTTTTCCTTGCAATTTCTGATTGGTTGAAACGCTGTTCCTGTAACTTCTGATTGGTCCACTGATTTATTGTTTTACATATTTTTTGTGCCCACCAACAGATGTTTGATCCAAAGATGCTACGGCGCAGGTTCCTCCACAGCGTTGCCGACGTGTGGGGGGATTGAGGGGCCGATGTAAGACGCGGCCACCGCAGGGAAAGGTGCCAGAATGAAACTGTGATTTGAAGTCGGAACTTTGACCAAATTTCTCAACTTTGGTGAGATCTCAATCATCTGCATGAGCAGAGCAGGAAGAAATAGGATGTGGTTTTTCAAAAATCAGCAAAAGCCATTCTGTGCTTTTGGACGTTGTTGCTAGGTGGTTGATAAAGCTCTGAAAGTTAATGTTAAAAAAAAAACAAACACTAAAATATATCAGCTTCAAAAAGGTGAAATACTTAAAGGAAACTTGCGAGATGCCATTGAGAGAAGTGGGGATCCTGCTGTTTAAGTTGAGGCAATTTGTTGACAAAGAAATTACGACGAGCTTGAAAAGTGAACACCTGCGCCACGAAGCGGTTCGAACATACCAGAATATCAATTAAAATTCTGCCGCCAGAGTGTGCCAATGCACATGAACTAAAGATCATGCGGGACTGTCATTGTTCCGTGAATGCTTCTATCCAGACCACACGATCAGTTATTATTTGATTCAACGTCTGCAGACGTTGAATTGAATCAATATAAAATGACGGATTTTGCTATATGGGTATGTGAACGATATGTTGTTTATAGTTGCAAATATGCCGAATCCAACAATTTTTCAGTTGATCTAAAAACGAACAAAAAACTCATAACCAAATCGGTGATTGCCGTGAAGTGTAGAGACTCATAAAAGCAGAAACTGAGATGGAAGTACATGAACAGTAAACTCGACATATTGATGATATACTGATGAGTGGATTGCACAAGTTGTTGTGGCTTCAGTTGAAGTCTGTGAGTTTTGATTGATGGCAGTCACGCATCATTGAGTTGGTTTCAGCAATATCGAACATCCGGTCGCTCACAGACATGGCGTGGTCTACTATAGGCAGGCGCGGATTTATGGGGGGGCAGGGGGCCGCCCCCTCCCCCGAAATTTTGTGAGGAATTGTATGTTTCCGCATCAAATGGTTTGATATGCTTCTAAACAGCTGATATTAGTCCCACGGTGGACTTAACTTATCCGCGGGGGGGTAATAATTTTTCTTATTATTAGGGTTGAAATTATCGATCGATCAGACTCCGTTATTTTCTTTCATACAACTTCAAATACATTTATTAGCAACATTTGTTGGAGCTGACTCAGCTGAAACCAACGCTGAATCAAATGACTTCAGTTGAAACAATCTGGAACCTTGAATGGCGGTTTTATAATTTTTAGTCTTCACATACAAATATCCGATTGGACATGGACACTGCATACAGGGTTTTAAACCAGATTTCAAGTTTACTTTGCATGCTTAACAATTTATATTCATGATGTAGGTTACTGATGATGTACCGATGTACTGATGATGTACTATGTACTGATGATGTACCATGTACTGATGATGTACTATGTACTGATGGGGTACCATGTACTGATGATGTACCATGTACTGATGATGTACTATGTACTGATGATGTACCATGTACTGATGATGCACCATGTACTGATGATGTACCATGTACTGATGATGTACCATGTACTGATGATCAAAGTACTATGTACTGATGATGCACCATGCACTGATGTCTGATGATGTACCATGTACTGATGATGTACCATGTACTCATGATGTCCAATGCATTGATGATGTTAATAAGTACAATGAAATGAATACCTGACATCAACTGCACCTGACTAGCATGCGGCAGGGAATGCATAAGGGGGATATTATCATCCACTAAATGGCGCTTTAACTAGCAATAATCGCCACCTCAGTGCCGCATCCCGCATCATTCCACACAGGCGTCATCGAGTTGATGACGTTTTCATCACGTGAGCGAGATCAACTGCGTCATTGTCTGCCTTGCTCAGCAACCGCCGAAATGGCATCGACAGCGCCCAAACCACGATCGGGAGGGAAGGAGAGTTTAATAAAATTTATACGCTTCATGACGTCACAAAGAACCATACTAATAAGAGCAGACATCATCCAGAGCGCTAACAGTTGAAAAAATAAATTGTAAATGATTAACACAATCAACAAAGATAAATTTTATGAAGTATTTCTTGAAAAGAATTAATTTTATCGTCGCACGTGGGCGCCTCAAACAACAACAGCTAATATTTTCAAATATAAAAAGTTAGTAAGAACAAGAAGCGACTGGCGCGAGCAGTGATGGCGCGATAAAAGACACAGTGGGAACGAACATACAAACAACTACGTAACAATAGGATGATTATTTTTGTCCTTAACAACTTTAAAAGGCGTCGCACAGTCAGAAAAATCGACGGTGGTTGAATGAAGCTTCTTCCACATCTCAATCATTTCTTCACTGTTCAGTTTATGCAAAGTCATTATTTCTTGGTAGATACAAAGATCTTTGGGACGATTAACCCCCCAGCTTTTAAAGCCCTTATGATTTTGGGGTTCTATACCCAGTTTTTTTAGGCAAACCCCTAAAAATGCGTCATCGATGGGAATAATTGGGGTCACTTTGGTCATTTCGAATATCTTCTTCGATACCAGTGACGACATCACAAAGCCCCCGCCAGACACGTAGGGGGGATAGTACTTCTCGTTCCAAAGGTTGGTGGAGACATAATACTTGCTCTTGGGGTCCGTGATGCGGGGGGAGGGGTAGAGGACACTCCCCGAGAACAAGTTTTTCGCTTTCTTGGGAGAGAGAGAGACGAGGAAGTCAACGATGTTGTGGATGTTGACAAACACGTCATCATCTCCCTGCGGAAGAACAAGATCATGTTAAAATAGGACACAACTTATTGGAGGAAGAGACTTAGAGAAGTGAAGGATACAACTCATTCGAGGAGGAGACTTAGAGAACTGAAGGAGACAACTTACTGGAAGAGGAGGAAATTTAGAAGATGAGACGACTCAGCAGAGGAGGAAACAACAGACGAGGAAACGGTTCATCAAAGGAGATAACTCCGCAGAAATTCAGTAGAAGAGAAAAGCAAAAAAACAGCAGAGGCGGCTGATACAATCCAGTAGAGCTTCTCAAACTTTTTTTATTGTGCCACCCCTATTTCAGAAAATATACCAAACTTATCACTGTAGGCCAATTTTTTAATTTGAATGACGACCCTAAATTTACGACTTGCTGCCCCGTTTGAGGTCACGACCTACACTTTGAGAAGCCATCCTTTCAAATGTTAATGCGCTTGATGTGAATGAAAGTCCGGTGTTATTTCATTAGTTAACTGATGGCGATCCCACCCTCCAAGGTGAGCAAGGAACGGTCCACGACTTTATGCTGCGGTCCGAATGATGCGAACAACGAAACTACTAGCGCATAAAAAAAAACAAAAAAAAACAATTGGTTTTTAGTGGGAAATAACCAAGTCTCATTATTAAATGCCAAAAACAATTTTTATATTTTTGTTAGTATAAAAAATGAAAATTGAAAGTGTTACCGTGACAAATAAAGTTACTACCGTATTCAAAAGAACAATCACTACGAAATAATCAAACCTCGCGTCATTCGGGCTTTGCGATATTCATGCATTGCGGCATTCGTGGCTTACGGCTAGGGGTCTGCTACTATTCGGTGAGTCCGATTCGGTGAGAGCCTTTTTCGGTGGGAGCCTTTTTCGGTGAGAGCCCTATTCGGTGATTTTTTTGAATTTTTTTTTGAAAATTATTGGGTACCGTAGCTTAATTAAAACCCCTAACCCCGAAACCCCAAACCCAAAAACCCAAACCCCAAAAACCCAAACCCCCAAAAAACCCCAAAACTCCCAAAAAACCCCAACCCCCAAAAACCCCCAAAACCCAAAAACCCCCCAAACCTCCAAAACCCCCAAACCCTAAAACCGCGAACCCCAACCCCCAAAAACCTCAAAACCCCCAAACCCCAAAAACCCCCAAACCCCAAAAACCCCTAACCCCAAAAACCCCTAACCCCAAAAACCCCTAACCCCAAAAACCCCTAACCCAAAAAAACCCTAACCCCAAAAACCCTAACCCCAAAAACCCCTATCCCCTAACCCTATAACGGCAATGATAATAATTAGGCTACGGCGCGCAATAATTTAAAAAAAAAACTCACCGAATAGGGCTGTCACCGAAAAAGGCTCTCACCGAATAGGGAACTCACCGAATCGGACTCACAGACCAACGAAACTTCTCACTTAGCGGAATGCTTTCAAGTCAGCTGCCACTGACATTTCTGTGTCAGTCGTACTTTGTAAATAACAATTATGTCAATCCACTGCACGATGATGACCACTCGCCGACGCAACACCGATGAGCGCATTGGATGCTTGTGCAGTGAGCTTACCAGCCATGGTTAGAATTAACACAACATGGCCACCTAGGTCATGACACAAACAACAACAAATCGAGTGAAGGAAACAATATTGTCGGATTGTACGTCATAATCCTTCGTGGTGTGACGTTGCGTGGGTAGCCGAGCTTGATGGTTTGAATAGGGATGTAAGTAAATCTTTTTCGGAAAAAAATGAATAAAAAAATAGTTTTTTGTACAATCAATCGGTCCAAAATTTGAGTGTGGGAACAAAATTTGCACTTATGCTTAGAACTCTGAAATGATCAAGAAACGTTGTCACTAAACTTTTCATTATGTTTTCACTTCACCAATGATCCAAAAGGATGTGTAGTGTGATGAAATAATCAAAGTAGAGAGTATTACACTAAATTGATAAGCCAAAGCGTATTAAGTTAAAGCGTCCGTTGCACAAATGTCGCTTCGTTAGTAACAAATAGTATTGAAACAGCTAAATTTTTGTTTTGGATTATTATTAAATTTGATTGGTAGGAATTTCTTAACCACAAGACTCCACCGCACTTCGCCACTTCACCACAAGCAACTTCATCCTTCCCAATGGATACTACGCGTACAAATCAATCAAAAACTTTCAAGTTGTCTTCAAACAAAATTATCTCGAAAGGAAGTTTCGCTTCGATCAGGTGAGATTCCTCATCAGTGGAAATTTCGTTTCGTTTTCGAATCAAGTTGAAGTAAAATTTACCTTCCGCTAATCGGATACCCGGTTATTCGAAAGTTGTTTGTTTACATGAATAAGTTGGCGCAGATAGCACGCTACCCAGTCGCGCCCTCAGGAGAGCATTCTACGTCACAGCATGTAGCAGGTGAAATGAAAAGTAATTTGCTGCAAATGTTCAATCGCACCGGAAGTAGCGCGGCACACACGCAACGCAACGTGACGTCATAATACACCAATTGTAGACAGCGAGAAGCCAGAAACGTCATTGTCACGTGACCAAGATGAAGTGCTGATGACGCGTGTTGGCCACCTGCTGGGAGCCACAGAGCGGCCGCACGACAACTTGACAAACCGAAAGTTTCAATTTCGGCGATGAACCATTGAACCTTTACAATTTACATCTTCTTTTAACGCGAGATCGCCATAAGTCAATTCCCACGCATCGGATGCCGATCACAAGCGCTGAAAGGCATCACCACGTGGAGATGCACCAGTGATGTCATAAACCGCTAAGATTGGCGCCATTATGCAAACAAACCAATGAGACCTTATTTTAAAGCGTGGAACAATTGTAAGTGTGAAATCAAAGTAATTGTTTTCCAGTTAGATACTGACGGTTCCCACCTTGAATATAAACTTGACTTGCGGACAATACGTTGTCATCCACCTCATGAACATGATGTCCTTGATGGTGAGGTTGCGAAAGGAGTCGTGGAAGTCTCCTTGGATGATGTCATGGAACTCCTCCGACTCTCTCTGGAGCAGTGCCTGCTTCCTCTCATCATCTGCTTTCGCTACCAGGAAGATTCTGTAACAGGAAGAAATATGATGAAGAAGGTCCGATGAAAAAAGGTGATGTAAATCTTGGGAATCCCTCGCTCGGGATTGAACCATAAACCACAAAAGTAAAATATTACAAATGACAAACAAAATAGAAACTCACGCTGTTCACAACCAGAGCCTACATGACGTAAGTTTGCAAAGTAGTACAGAAAGCGTAAACGCTCGACTCGCAATAACAGAGTTGTAAGTCTATAGACAATTTTGTTACATTCTTGTCATCTTCAAAATATTCCACTTGGATGCCCACCACTTGAAGGAGCTAGCAACCGAGCAAGTTCACACTGATGTGATGACCCGGTCTCACCTTAATGTCAAGTTTTCAGCTGCGTTCGTTAGAGATAAACTATTTGAAAGCTGCATCAGACAATTCGTTCATCGGGCCCGCGCACTATGAATAATTCATTCTCCCGGCAGTGTTCACGCGCAATAATATCAACGCCAGCTCAAAGCAACAATGGAATAGTTTCATATCTCTTTCAAACGCAGCATAGGTTTTAAACAAGCCTTTAAGCGTACAACACTTTGTTTGGTTAAATTACGATAAAACATCTCATATGCAAGTTATAACAATCAATCCTGAACTGAATCTCGTAGTCAATTCAACAATATACCAACGTTTCATCTGGTCGCCTGCATCTTCACAACAATCTTAGCGATGACAAACAAATAATTTTATGTGCTAATTCAATCAATTGCATAATAATTTTAACCGTAACTAGCCCGAAAGGCCTCGTCTATAATGACCTCTAGGAGCCGATACTATGACATGACCAAGTGCAAGATTGAGATGCAACGCCATGCGCCTTTCACAATTCCAATCTTGGTTTCTGTCCTCTAGGAAAGAGTCTTCGTATCACGAAAAGTCCATTTCCAAGAGAGTGGATCATCATAGATTACCCTGAAGCAAACTAGATGAGGATGATCAGACAACCTTCCAAGTTTAACATTTCGGGAATGTCACTGTATGACGGAATAATTGCTGCCATCTCCAAAGTCAAGTTCCTGGATTGTTGGAACCACCGGCATGACGCGCTTGACGTCTTCATCGGCTCGCAACTAGAACCGATGCAGCTTCCAACTTTGAAAAAATCAACGGTTGACATGCCGTGTCTGCATGGAAACAAAGTTTTGCTTGTGCGAATAACCCAGCAGACCCTTCAAACCTTTCCACACCTAGTCACAACAAACTGAGGTGGGAATTGAACAGGTGATGTTAGGATCCACCATGACACTTCGAGTTCGATTGACTGGCATGTTGAAAGTGAGGTTTAACTTTACCAGCAATCCTGTGCAGTTCCGATGTGAGATCATAAAACTACAGGCTTCGATATTGCGGCTGCAAATTATACACCTTCCTGCACTCTAGGCTTTTTGACGTTGAGTTGTCTTTTGGTGTAGGCATTAGCTTATAAAGAGACCGAGTCTCTTTAGGGTTTCTGTTTGAGGATATGATTGCCAACAAAATAATACAAGTTGACTGCAATGTTATAAGCTCTTATTCGCAAAATTGAGAAATACTTATTCTGTCTAACTCTAACCAATTTAGTTCATTGAAACGGGTGTCAGAAAAGCGACATTCTCCCGCGGTGATTTTTATTTTCTTGTTCGGGACTCGGAAGTCGTTCGGTATGTTCTGGTTTAAAGGCTGCTGCGTCTCTTCCGTCTCTGTTTTAAATGGAAATCATTTTGGTTTATAAATGTTACGAGTATTTTTCAATTTCAGGCTTATTTCATAATGTAGTGTCTTTTTCTCAGTAATATGGTGAGAGTTATGAAAGCGGAACGGTTACACAGTTATGTCGCTTCAGAAATACGGATGTGATAAGCTAAATTCCGTGAGAGTAGCATTTGTTAACAGGAAGCGTGACCTAATTTTCGTGAGACTACAATTTAGGTTTTGAATTTGTACAGTTGAAATGCATTTGCAAATTGCAATCCTCATAGGTTTCGGCCAAATGTTCTCAAAGTTTGAACTTGTTAGTAAGAAATCTGGGGTGGTAACAGGATAGACCCTCGGCCCCAGACGCTCACACGACGACGACGAGTAAGAAACATGAATGATACATGTTGATTGTTGCATCACCATACAAAAAAATGTCGACATCTTCTCCCATATCCAACTTATGCAGTCAATGTTGGTGTTACTTGCAGTGCAAGCTCGTACAAGACTGATACGAAATGTCTGGCAACATAACGCACTGGCATGATGTGTTTCTGGGCTTCCAGCTGGTTAGCAGCCACGTTGCGTACCGGAAGAAATATGCGCCTGTTGTTCGGTGAGCGCGACTTCTATATCTCACTCAAGCCGCGATCGGCGGCAGCGAAACCTGCTTGCTGAGGAAACATCGGATGCAGTGGAGGGAAGTCAAATGTTTTGTGGCAGGATGCATTATTGGCATCATTGGTACGTGATAACAGCTTACGGGCAATATTGTATTGCATTGAAATAACTAGTTTTAGTATAAATTCTTTAAAATAGGCGAAAACAGTTACCATAGTACTTTGTGAAATAGAAGCAATAAATTGTAGGATACAATAGAAATGGCACTTGTGCAAATAAGTCATAAAAAAGCATTCAAAACTTTACAAGTAAACGAACATTTTTTTCAGCATACATACCTTCTCATATGAATGCCTTGTATGGTAGATTCGTTTCCCCAAGTCAATCTAATCGATCTCCGCCGATCAAACTGGGCTGTAGTTGACTTGATAGCGATCAGCAGAAAGATTGGAAGAGGTTGCAGCTTGTCGTCCTTGCACTTATCAGGCTCGTTGAAGATGTACGGGTAATATTTTTTCTGAAAATAAAAATTGTTTGAATTTGAAAGAACTTATCTCAACCCACTGTTTGTGCATTTCGGACAACACACAAACACTTCCATTGCTATTCAGGTGACGTGGATGACGAGCAAATGGAGATTATCTCCATAGCAACCAGCCTAGCTAACAACAGTTGTCACATTTGCATTGTTCAAGGTCTGGCGATGTGTTACAAACATGCGGCTTGTGCTGGCATGCTAAGTTGTTTGCAATACTGTTTTGTGTTCAATTCAATAATCAAAGTTTAACAGTTTCAAATTGTAGTTAAAAAAACATAATTTCTCAGCATTCATGCCAAGAAGATATCTTTTGTCATCGTAAATCAGTCCAACATGACAGGAGTTTCAGCTGGGATTCGCACAAAGACCGGTGTCATCGCCACTAGCCCGATAAACAGTTCTAAGCACAACCAGGCAGCACCAATTAAATAGGCAGTTAGAATGTGCGCGAACGGGCAGAGCGCCCTTCCACATGCACAAAACGGGTCTGCTACTATTCGGCGAGTCCAATTCGGCTAGTCCGATTCGGCGAGCGCCCTATTCGGCGAGAACCCTTTTCGGCGAGTTCCCTATTTGGCAATTTTTTTAATTTTTTTTTTTAATTATTGGGTATCGTAGCCTAATTATCATTGCCGCTTTTACATTGTTTTAACGACGCTAAACGTTAAAATAAAACCCTAACCCCAACCTCTAACACTAAAACGGCAATGATAATTAGGCTACGGTACCCAATAATTTTAAAAAAAATTTCAAAAAATCGCCGAATAGGGAACTCACCGAAAAGGGCTCTCACCGAATAGGGCACTTGCCGAATCGGACTCACCGAAACGGGCCAATCCGGCACAAAACAAGACATTCAAAAGCATTTCCATGAGCTGCATGCAATTGCAAAAATGGATTGTGTGCAGCCGCTTGCACTCGCACGTAATTAAAATGGGAGAGTTTAAATGCGCGTTTGAGCAACTAGTGTTTCTTTTAAAGGCATGTTTGACTGGGTTTGAGTGTGCTTTTGCTGGCCGATGTTTATCGGCGAAAAATAGCCGATACAATATATCAGCTACTCGTGATATCGGCCGATAAATATCGGCCAACCAAATATTGGTTAAGCTCAAACTACAATACATATTTTCGACAGTTAATCCACGATCATTCTATTGCGAAATTAAATAATTGGCTAGAAGAGACCGGCGGCCAAACTTGGCCGATTGAGGAGGTAGCATTGGCGGTCATTCAAGCACTACTTAGCGGCCATGCCGCGATGGCTGCTTTGAGGCATGTACTCGAGTTTGTGACAAAGGCTTAGTATAATGAGAACTTTATCTTCTCATCCCCCGATGCTTGGATCAAGTATGGGACTGACCTTCACCTTAACATCATTTAATCAATAATCATTTGTAAAATGAGCAAGTTTTGTGACTCAGCATTTTGTTCTGTAATTTCAAACATGGTACAAGTTTTAAAAATCCTTTTCAATCTCATGAAATGATGGTACTGCAATTTTGTAATCACCAAATGCGTGTGCAATGAAAATGAAGATTGATTTGTCAATGTGATGTCCAGCTGTGCTAAACAGTTTCAGAGTTTGCAGATCTCGTACCATCTACTACTTCTTTGATTTTTAGCGTGTGGATTACAGTTACCACGTATGTGCAGCAAAGAGTCACTCACTAGTTAGCATAGGCGCCTAACTATTTTTTTGGCCGTGGGGGCGAAAGCGTGTTTCATCAGCAGCAACATAAATTCAGCGAAAAGTCACGCAGATGGATGACGTAATTATGTCGTCACACTAGGATTGCTTTTATTGCCACACTCGGAGTTATCGCTACGTTCGACCTACCGTTAATTATTGTAAACAAAAACTCGACCAAAACACATGCTATGCGTCTGCGTTGGCTAGCGGTTGATGGACTGCGTCTCTTTAAGCTAAGCACAACATAAAGTTTAGCAACGAACTAGATTTATTAGCATGAAACAAGAGACGAAAAGGTTTACTAAAAGGTATTATACTGTAAATGGAATGAAAATACTAACTTGATCATACGCTTGAAAATATACCTGTTGAAAGCAAAATCATTTATGTTTACATCAATTCAACAGCACATCACCTTGAATAAATTTAAAAGTTGCTGACATCCGTAAACAGCCCTTGAAAAATAGTTACGGAGAGACGTTTGATTATGTTTTCGATTTGACATTGCTCCCTTTTCACTATAATATCGCAACTTATCGCTGACCAGCTTTCAATTCGCTGTAATACGCCCGTCTTCGTGTTGCAGATGAAACAAAAGATGCGCATATTCCCCGCCTTTGATCGGGTTTCTATGGCAACGGTCGTGTGTGCGCCATGCAGTTTGCGCGAGTCCGTTGTTGTGTTGATTATGCCGCGTGTGCGCAATGCAGTTTGTACCAGCCCTTGTTGCGTTGGTTAGTGTTAGTGGTTACCTCGGGCCCCGAGACTTCAAGTTAATTTTCACAGCGAGCGATTCACCGCCGCAACAATTCACTGCAGAGGTTTCGACTTTCGAAAGCGACATTGAGTCTGTTTGCAAGCGCATTAAGCTAAGCGCACGCTCCGTCTACGTAGCAAATTATGTTGTTTTTGGGTGCATTCAACATTCTGATGACATTAAATCGACGCAAAATGGTAGATTTTTGCTATGTCTGAGGCAGCAAAATCTGTCATTTTTACATTGATTCAACATCTGCAGACGTTAAATCAATGTAAAAATGACAGATTTTTTTTGTCTGGGGTGGGATTGTAGTAGCATCGCTACTCGTTCTAGTGATTATACATTGCGAAGCTGTTGCGGTTTGGATTTAAAAATGTTTTCCTGCTGCCGATCGCTAGTTTATCTATTGTTTTATGTATCAATGCAGCATAAGAAATTGCTCCCATGCAGAAATATGCGTGGGGGCCTGGCCCCCACGGCTTAGGCGCCTATGCTAGTTAGTATATATGTAGGCCTACTAATTACTACATGTTTATGACGAAACAAAGTAGGCTAACCACTCAAAACCTTAAAATGGTTGAAATTTAACATTTTGGCTACTTGACTTAATTGATGAAATCTTTTAAAGGAGTAAAAATGTATGAAACGATTGAATGGAAATAGTACAAAAGCACAAAAAATTTTTTTACCCACCCCTAGACAATAGACATGCATGCACCATGTTGGGTAGTGACACGACATGGCAAACTGACCTGTGAATATTCAAGCTGTGGAGCTTCTGCTGCTTTGTCAGCTTTTTTCACTTCACTTTCTCGAGTTTTGTCAACTGTATTTTCACAACGAACTTTATCGGCTTCTAACCTCCGGACTGTGTTTGTCAGCTCAACATAACGTACGGAGAAGTACAACATGTTAGAAACAAAAAGAAAAAGAAAGCAGCTTTTCACAATATTCACACGATGTCGCCATATTAATCCAGAAATTGTTCCATTTGCACCATTGCCTACAAAAGTCCAGTTTGGTGTAGATCCATTTGCAGCAACCATAATACGAATCAAAAGTTAAACAAAAATTAAAAACCAACTTTAAATTAAATCAAAACAATTAAATTTTTAGCTTTTTCTAGTATTGGGTTGAATCTGGAAATAGAAGTTAAATTGTTGAACTAAATTACATTCTATCTGTTATGAGATTTGGCAAAGCCAAAAATGCTTTGGTTCTTGTTCTCTGGTGTGTATATACGTCGACTAGCTTCATTGCATGACTTGAGTTTTTCAATTGTGAGATGTTTTTGGCACAAAAATCGAAGCAAATGTTGAAAGTCAAAGTGGCAATATTTATGTTTGTGACTAAGATCATAAAATGTCTTCTCTTTTATCTTTTTTCAACTTCATTGTCACACATTACAAGTAACGAGTATCTTTGCTTTAAGAACGCCATACGTAGCTCTAATCGCACATTTTGCTGACCTAGTTTTGATTATCGCACATTTTGCTGACCTTGGGCATGACGCGGAAAGGAGTACAAGAACTTCGAACTGCAACAAATTGGCTGTCTGCCTGCCATTAGGCTACTTACCAGACTGTTGGAATCATTGGAAAACAGATTTGGTCATGTTTTTGATGATTGTGACTGCCAGCTAGCTGCTGCATTTCACCCACAATTCTTGGCTTTAAAAGGGTGAAGAAATTAAGACGGCTCTACATGTCAAAATGGTTAACCTATTATATATGATATATACAGAGCCACAGCAATTTCAACATCGACGATGCAGCAAGCAGCAGCACCACTGATGTTGACAAGCATGAAACAAATGACTTTATGCTCCGTTACTTGAAAACACAAAAGAAAGAAAGCGAGTGCTGCAAAATTTTTAAATAAATCTCTTGAACGTAGACGGTTACGACTGATGCATTCCCCAATAACGTGATGAGGCGTTTGTTCTTGCAATATAATACGGCCCTATCTCCTCCAGTGCTTCTGTTGAAAGACTGTTCTCTCTTGAAAAGGACAATTTGAAGCCAAAGCGAGCTGGACTTGGCAATTAACATTTTGAAATTCTGATATTTCTGAAATGAAATTGATGTTGAGTCTCTTCGCTCATTTTAGATACCCGTATAAAAATATTGACACGCCCTACTGCTTATACAGTTGTCCTGTGCAGTGTGCATGTCGTTTTTTATATTTTTTATATTCGGTAGGCGAACGTTTTGGGCTTAGATTATATGGATTTTTAGAAGAATTATAGTAGCCTATGTAGACAACTAGCAGAATGGTCGCTGTTTTGTAGTTAGGCAACAGCTAAGAACAAAGTATAATCTTGCCCTTTACCATGCAGTGGATAAAATCTTTTCTCACATCAAGAAAGCAAAGAGTTGTTGTGAATGGACAGTTGGACACTACTCAGATTGGGGAAGTGTTAAAAGTGGTGTGCCGCAGGGAAGTGTATTGGGACCAACATTATTTGCATGTTATATTAATGACATGACCGAAAGTGTAAAATGTAATATTAAGTTATTTGCAGACGACACAAAAATATATCAAAAAATAGCAGACAGAAGTAACTGTTTAAAACTGCAGAATGATCTTGATGCACTGAATGAGTGGTCCAGAAAATGGAAACTGAAATTCCACCCAGAAAAGTCCTGTATTTTAAGAATGGGAAAAAACCCACCGACATTCAAGTATACCATGATTCAAGACTATATATACTGACAACTCAAGAAAGGAATTGACATTTGTGAGTGACTACAAGGACCTTGGTGTAGTTATTGATCAGGACTTATCATTCAGAAAACACATAGAAAAAATGGTTTCTAGAGCTAACAGTATTGTAGGACTGATTCGACGTTCTATATCTAATTTTGATACCACAGTATTTGTCACTCTTTTTAATGCATTAATTCGTCCAATTTTGGAACACAATAATTTGATCTGGTTCCCAACATATAAGTACTCTGTAGCTGTAGTAGAAAATGTTCAAAGGCGTGCAACCAAATTGGTTCCTGGATTAAGGCATTTGTCATATTCTGAAAGATTAGAAAAATTAAACTTGCCTACTCTAGCATTCCGACGTCTTCGCCATGATATTATTCAAGTGTATAAATATTTAAATGGTTTTTATGATGTAAATTATACTGTATTACAGTATTTCAAATGAATCCAAATACCTATTACCTATGATACAAGAGGCCATAACTTAAAATTGCATAAGCCACAAACTATGTCAAGGCTGAGAAGCAACTTTTTCACAGTGCGTGTAGTAAATGCCTGGAATAATTTACCACCAACAGTCATAAGTGCACTTAGCTTGAATGCATTCAAGGCAAGGCTTGACAAGCACTGGAGCAGCGATCCATTGAAATTTACCTTGAAATCATCTTATGATGTTATGTATTAAGTGACAGTACTATTGTGTATGTATTTTTCATGTATATATCACCGTATTATTTTCTGGTCCCACTAATATGTCTTCTAAAAGTTTATATATGTTATCAGATGTTATTGACGGTTAGAGTTATTAGTTACTAAACTAGCTGTTAACCTAATTAACAGAAAATGCGTTATGTATATCAGAATGATGAAAAAGCACCTCGGTGCTTACAACATCAAATATTTATTATTAGGAAGTGGCTACATTTACGGCGCCGTAAATACAGCCGTTCCATGCCTTTTTTCTAATCTTTACGTCGCTTTTAGTGCGCATGCGCACTGTTGCTGAAAAAAGCTGGATATATAACTAAATTCAACTGTTTTAGCCAAGTGATTCAGTGGCGCATGCGGTCTGCGCAGGGGCGCCGGAACGATTTTTGACTGGGAGGGCAAGATTACGAAAAAAGGGCACTTTTGTTTACTAAAAGGCCAATTTTTTTTTCAATTTTTAGGTTAAGATATAGCGACAATGCTAATATATCAGCTCACTATGTGCTGAGTAGTCTAATGATAGCCTACAAGTGTCCGGTATACAAAGAAGGGCATCATGCTATGTTATAATGATGTAACCTACTGTCAAGCCTTAAAGCAGCCTGCGGCCATGGCCGCTAAGTAGTGCTTGAATGACCGCCGGTGCTACCTCCTCAATGGGCCAAGTTTGGCCGCCGGTCTCTTCTAGCCAATTATTTAATTTCGCAATAGAATGATCGTGGATTAACTGTCGAAAATATGTAGTATCAAAGAGTGACGCAAAATTAGGTCAGCGCGTCATAATCGCCACTGTTGCATTGTGCGGGAGTATTTGTTATTGATAGAGGATATCCAACCCATCTGCGATCACCAGCGCTGTAAGTCTTGATTGTAATTCCCAACGTTTATTTTAACAAAGTCTTAATCCGAAGTGCTAATTTACATCGGCTGGCAATATTGTCGTTTTTATGTCGATTTGATGTTGTCGGACATTAAAAAGGAGAACTAGGTTAGTTGACATCCGAGGCGAAAACATTTTTTGATCACATTTTGCAAAAATTATGCTTCTTTTAGTAATGTCCTTCACATCATTGAAATACTTATTTTATTACCTTGCCGTCATCGTCAACACATGTCGAACGTTATTTTTCGTTGCTAAACAGAATTCTAGGGGAGTGGCAAACTTCTTTAAAATCAGCCACATTGGGGACACTCGTGCGAGTGTCGTTAGATAGTCCCGCAGTACTGGATTACAATCCCGATAAAGCAGTTATTACGTGGTGCAACGATTCTATTGTAATACGTCACCAAGGCCCAGACTTCAACAACGCTAAGTGATCATTTTTGCATTGTTTCAAGTTTAATTCGATTTACTTGTGCTATCGTTATTTTTATTTTGTATTTTGGCCTATAAGCACGCAGATTTGGCCGCCGAAAAGGAGTTCCCGGTAGGCCACGATGGCTTCCGAAAGTAAAACGACTTTTAAGGCCTGTTAATTGTGTTGCAAAATGTTGTGCCGTATATATTATTTTGAGGCAAAAATGAAAGATTATAATTAGGCTAAAAGCGAATAGCAGAAATTGTTATATTGCAAAATGTGCAGTAGCTTACATGAATTTAAAAGGGCACCATTGCCCCCCCTGCCCCTCCATCTGCCGAAAAATTGAGGGCAGGGGGGGCGACCGCCCCCCTGCCCCCTGCTTCCGGCGCCCCTGGGTCTGCGTCTGATTCGTACTCCCAAGGATATGAGTTCGATACTTCCAAGAGGAAGGTTTTTTTAAAAACTAAATTCTCACCTGAAGTGACTCAATCGTTAGGCTGCGCATTTTTGTGGCCGTTTAGTTTGTTTTTAATTCTAAGCTAAATTTTCATCTGAAGTGACTCAATCGTTAAGCTGCGCATTTTTGTGGCCGTTTAGTTTGTTTTTAATTCTGAACATCACAACGAAAAAACAGTATATGACAAACATAGCAGAGATCTAGAAAAAGGTAGAAGTGACAAAACGCGGACGTTATGCCGTGCATGATACCAGATAGCCGAGTGGTGAGAACGTGGCGTTCGAAAGGACGCGGCTGTGTCTCAGTAAAGACACTTAATGGCAAGCCAAAATAAGGGGAACAGCTGACTCGAAGAGTAAATGTCACTTCGCTGCTTCCTGTTGTCTGTTGTATCGCATCTGTGATCGCAGTGTAGGCTACTGTATGTTATCGCAATGGGCGCAAATAAAAACACGATTATTATTATAAAGCAGGACAATCAGTTTAAAATATGGCGTCGTCGTCGTGTGAGCCTCTGGGGCCGAGGGTCTATCCTTTTACCACCCCAGATTCACGATGTTGCCGGACTACACTGGAAGGCTATTAGAGAGCAGCCAGTCTTTGGTTTCGTCATCCATGACATGCAGACCTTCCACTCCGTTAGGTGGCTTGAAGATGGAACAGTCATTGATGATGTGGTCTGCAGTCTGTTCCTCGGCACCACATTCACAGAAAGAAGAAGAGGCCATTCCCCATTGGTGCGTGGTTAAGCTGAAAATCCCGACGTCCTGTCTTGGTAGTGTTAGGCCGATTGGGCGTGTGTCGGCGTCGGGGATGAACGAATAGAGTTTGGTGGTGCTTGACTTCCATTCAGAACTCCATTTATGGTCCGCCCAAGCAGCCGCTGAGACGTCTTGTTCTCAAACCTTTAGTTAGGCTACGTTACGATTCAATCGTTAGGCCTCGCATTTTTGTGGCCGTTCAGTTTAGTTTGTTTTTAGTTCTGACCATCACAACGAAAAATTAGTTTAAATTATGGCACGGTCGTAACACCTTAATAATTTTTTTATAAATTTAGAAGAGAAAAAAAAGGCTAGTGAGTTTTTTTTCTTTAAAATTCTATAACTTATTCATAAAATTATCTCGGTGCACAACAAGTGAGTTTTCTTAAGAAACGCAACTATTTATTCTCACTGTTGGGTTCAGTGAGTTTTTAAGAAACGTAAATGTTATGTGAGAATTACATTTTGTAGAGAGCTAAAAACAATGGAAATTCATTCGGGTCCCTACAAGGTGTTTACGACCGTGCCATATTTTAAACTGATTTTTCGTTGTGATGGTCAGAACTAAAAACAAACTAAACTGAACGACCACAAAAATGCGAGACCTAACGATTGAATCGTAACGTAGCCTAACTAAAGGTTTGAGAACAAGACGTCTCTGCAGCTGCTTGGGCGGACCATAAATTAGGGCTACCATACGTCTTATTTTTTCAAGAAAAATAAATTGTCCTCCGAGGACATAAAAAATGCTCAAATGTCCTCTTTTTTGACAGTTTGGGTTTTCATGCTTATATTTTCAACGGGATTATATTGCTTGATGACGTTTCAGCGACGGCTTGTAGGCTACCGGTAGCCTATTTGTTTTCTAAACATTTCATATACCAATGTAACATAGGCTATAGGCCTACTGATACAAGAAATTGGCGCATTTTATGGAACTGTTTTTGAACGTTCATTGCCTGATTCACTGTAATATATTAAACGACATTTTAAAGGCCATGCTCACACTTTCTGGGACTTTCACAAAAATTATTCTTTTACCTTCATCTGTTTTATATTGATACAACGCTTGTAGACGTTGTTGATTACCAACTGAGTTTAGCTCGTTTGTTACTTGTAACAATCGAAACGAATGTCTAAAAGTGCAATGTGTATAAAACACCTAACCTACAGCAAAAGAAATCGTGGCATGGATAGGCCTACACAGTAGCGCACCCAGAAAAAAATTTAGGGGGGGGCTAATTCAGAAATGTCGGCCGAGTGATTTGCGACAATAGTGACAGTGACAATAGGCCAACACCCATCCTTGTGATTATTTAAAGACACTCACGGCCCACAACCCACCGGTTGCCGATGCATCAGGATTTGTTTTCTCAGATTACAAGTTGGCCTAGTGAACCCCATGCTACTAGCACCTTCAGCATCCTCATTCCTACGTCTACTCTCGCAATCGTCTATAGATTTCGACTTTTTCCTCATGTATGACAAAATAGAATTAGCTTTTCATTTGCCAGCACAAACAAGTGCGAAAAAAATTAGCACGAAATCAGTTTGAAGCAAAACAATAATTTTGTAAAAAGTAAATTTGATGTGGGCGTGTTTCCTACTTAAAAGTGCCATCAAAGACCATATCACGGAGTGTTCTTTTTGTACAGATCGAAAATTCTCTGCTGACTCATTTAAAATTATTTTAGGCAAAGGCAAGTCCCAATTTGACACTAAAATTCAGGAAGCAGCGTTAATCAAACGCTACAACCCAAATTTAAACAAACAATTAACTTATTTGCTGGAGACGCGTCTATTTTTCTCAACATTTACTTGATGTAGGTAGGCTATCACGTTCCCTGCTGTGGTGCAAATTTGTTTGTAGTTATTCATGTAGTTGCCTTTTCCTAATGTAATTTTACCTTCAAGAAGTTGAAATTTACTGCATTTTTATAAATATTTTCAGGTTCCTGATGAGGGCTTAAGTTATTGTTGTATTGTAATATATTGTTGTAAAGCTCAGCCCTGTTGTATTGTTGTAGCCTATCTTATTCATACCTAACCTGTAAGAAAAAGGTATAAATGGGGAACCATGGCCAACTGGAGATGTGGCCTGATTTGTCACATTTTGCAGATTTAGATTTCAGCTACTGCTAGTGTTTGACCTGGTTTGACTGACATTTTTTGAACTGTTTTTACTTTTTGTTGTCTCCTAATGATATAAAAGCTTTTTGTTGCCTTGGGGAAGCAATAGCAAATGAGAAAAAGCAAGTTGAAAAACGCTTAATCAGACTGTTATTGAAAAATTAACAGTCTGACTAAAATCTTCGAAATTTAATTGTCTTTGTTTTTCAACATCTGATGATGTTAAAACCTATTGTGTCATCTGGGGAAAACAGTGGTTTCTAGTTTATCTGCTACTACAGTAATTTTTCATTAATCAAATTATGCAAACAAACCGGTCATTATGCTCTGACAGTGCTAAATTATTATCTGTCATATTTGATCGTAAAATGGCATTTTCAAAAAATTATTTCAAATAAGTTGTTAGCGTTTATTTAGGCTTAAAAGTAAATAAAAAATTTGGCCTTTTTTTGGCCTTATTTTATAATGGATTTAGCCTTACTATAGCTTGAGTATCTGGCAACCCTGTCAAGAGTGACAGTTTGATGTGTAGCTAAGTAAGGTAGGCTAGGTGTAATAATCAGTGGTGGGCACTAGTTACTTTCAAAGTAACTGAGTAACAGTTACTTTGCTCAAGAAGTAACTAGTTTCAGTTGCAGTTACAGTGTTTTAAAAAGTAACTAGTTACAGTTACTTTTCAAAAAAAAGGCTGTGTACCGTACTGACCTACAACTACTCTTCTTTGCATGAAATACATAATAATAATAATAATCAACCAGCATCTCTTGGACCCCTTGATAGAAAGAGGTTGAAATGCTTCAAGAATTATGCATTGAAGAATCGAATAAAGGTAATAAAGTGTGATGTATGTTTGTTCCCAGTATGCTTAACAGCCCAATGATTTTTAAAGTAACATACCTATTAATTTTTGATACGGATGCATAAACAAGACGTTTTTTACAGATAAATGCAGATTCTCAGCCATCTACCTCAGGACTTAATTTACTCTCCTCGTCATCTTCCTAATAAATTAAGTCGAATCTGCACTGAGGAACAAACATACATCATAATTTATTACCTTTATTCGATTCTTCAATGCATAATTCTTGAAGCATTTCAACCTCTTTCTATCAAGGGGTCCAAGAGATGCTGGTTGATTTGTTTCAAGTAATTTAAGAAACTGTATATCTTCTGCCTTATCTTTTGGTAGCAACATTTTGTTTTTGTTAATAAGATTTTCGGCATTCTTAGCAGATTTCATAAATAGTGTTGTCAGTGTTTCTCGAAATTTAATTAAGGCAGCAGATTCCTTTTTGGCATGTTTGTATTTCTTGTATTCATCAACCAAACGAATAATTTTGTTTTGAATATTTTGTTTTGTCATCAGTGGAATGCAAGCAGGCTGCCATACTTTTGCTAGACATACTGCTGTATCCCAAGCTGCGAGCTTCCCACTCTGGTGGTTACGAGGATTTAATTGAAGATGATATATGTATTTCTGAAGAACATCTGCAGTAGGTGGTCTAAATTGTCCTTCCTTAAAATGTTTTAAAGGCTGCAAATTACCAAGCAAACCACCATTGTTCATTTTACTCTTCCTCAGCTCCATGATGGATACATGAATACGCATTGAATATTAGACAGTAGAACTGTATACAATACGTTATTATTATAATCATACAAGATACAAGTAGTAAATGCTAACTGATCA
This sequence comes from Aplidium turbinatum, assembly GCF_918807975.1. Classification (NCBI taxonomy): domain Eukaryota; kingdom Metazoa; phylum Chordata; class Ascidiacea; order Aplousobranchia; family Polyclinidae; genus Aplidium; species Aplidium turbinatum. Next base: position 27,259,302 of record NC_137480.1, read on the forward strand.
ATAGTGAAACCTAAAATACATTACAGAAGGTTATCGTTAAGTTCAGCTGACTTAATCTATTTTTTTACCACATGATTTAGATACATAGACTACATTATGCTGGGTGAGAGATGCTATTGAAATTGTGGCGGACTGTGGCCATCTTGCACTTGATCAGAGCTCTTACCGAGCAATGAAGCGTGTATTCTAACATCAAGTGCAATGGGTACCCAGATGTTAGCTACATTGAGATGATCGGTTCCACGTTATACTGTTTATGACTCAAGGCATTTAACGTTTGTGGTGCCTAAGGAATACATCTCGTTGTAGGAATGAAGCGACTGCGACAAAATCATTCATGCGTGACTGTTCGTATCAATTTATTAATAACTTTTTTTCTGTTGCTCTGAGACACTTTTTAATAAACTTTTTGAACTCCTTACCCCCAAAAACCCCTTGACAGCAACTTTCACTATTTTTCTAGTATCATTTGGCAATAAATTAACAAAAATCAGTCATGCGTGACTGCGTAATCTGGGTACTTAAACGATCATAACTCTGGTACCAATTGTTCAATTTTAATAATTTTTTTTTTTAATTCTTCAGTAGAAGAAATGCTTTCAGATAATCTAGATATCAGTATACTAGGTTAAAAGTAAAGGGGTTTTAAAGGGGATTTTTGTACTTTTTATGAAAAGTTGTTGCCAAGAAACAGCGAATAACTTCCCAGACGTTGATCGAAAAAAAATTTTTTTCATATTTTTGAAATCAGCATTGAAAACCCATGCAGAAAAGTCACAATATAGATGAAAACAAAAGAAAGTCCGGGGATTGGGGAGGTCTATTGTGCAGCCTACTGTTTAAATCATATTTCGTGCAAATAATTTAACAATTTCGTTAAGGCTGACCATTCCTTGTTGAAAAAAGTTATGGCTTGGATACCTGGAGGTCGTGCCTGATTTGTCACATTTTGCAGATTTTTGCGATCATTGCTGTCTGACTGAAACTGTTTAAAAATTAGGTATTTTTTTCACTTTTGCTGACTTTTAAAAATATAAAATCATTTGTTGTCTCAAGGAAGCACTAGAAATGAGAAAAAATAAGTTAAACGTTCAGTCAATCTGTTTTCTTGCTTTTTTTTGGTAACTTTTGCTTCGTAGGCCTATACTGTAATGATCTAAAACGTGTAAAAAAGTCTTCCAGCGTAAAATTCTACTTGCTGGCGAAACGTGTCCTCTTTTTAGGCGATGAAAATATGATAGGCCTACCATAGATGGAGTTCTGAATGGAAGTCAAGCGCCACCAAACTCTATTCGTTCATCCCCGACGCCGACACACGCCCAATGGGGAATGGCCTCTTCCTCCTTCTGTGAATGTGGTGCCGAGGAACAGACCGCAGACCACATCATCAATGAATGTTCCATCTTCAAGCCACCTAACGGAGTGGAAGGTCTGCATGTCATGGATGACGAAACCAAAGACTGGCTGCTCTCTAATAGCCTTCCAGTGTAGTCCGGCAACATCGTGAATCTGGGGTGGTAAAAAGATAGACCCTCGGCCCCAGAGGCTCACACGACGACGACGCCATATTTTAAACTGATTGTCCTGCTTTATAATAATAATCGTGTTTTTATTTGCGCCCATTGCGATAACATACAGTAGCCTACACTGCGATCACAGATGCAATACAACAGACAACAGGAAGCAGCGAAGTGACATTTACTCTTCGAGTCAGCTGTTCCCCTTATTTTGGCTTGCCATTAAGTGTCTTTACCGAGACACAGCCGCGTCCTTTCGAACGCCACGTTCTCACCACTCGGCTATCTGGTATCATGCACGGCATAACGTCCGCGTTTTGTCACTTCTACCTTTTTCTAGATCTCTGCTATGTTTGTCATATACTGTTTTTTCGTTGTGATGTTCAGAATTAAAAATAAACTAAACGGCCACAAAAATGCGCAGCCTAACGATTGAGTCACTTCAGGTGAGAATTTAGCTTAAAAAAAAAACCTTCCTCTTGGAAGTATCGAACTCATATCCTTGGGAGTACGAATCAGACGCAGACCGCATGCGCCACTGAACCACTTGGTAAAAACAGTTGAATTTAGTTATATATCCAGCTTTTTTCAGCAACAGCGCGCATGCGCACTAAAAGCGACGTAAAGATTAGAAAAAACGAAGTGGCTATTCTTACAACATATTGTAAAACTAGCCTCTGAAGCTATTCTTACAAGCACCACTCAAGCAAGACGTTGTTTACTCGAGCAAGACCTTAATGCGCTCAGGCGTTTCATCCGACGACGCTCATACGTAATTTCGCGCGCATGCGTATTGGCTTGTGCTGCACACTTGATCGTAGAGTGAACCGCGGTAGTTGCTGATTTTGCTGATCGAAACTACACGTCAATGAATCCATCGTCATCATGATTACGAAGGGAGCATTATATTACAGTTTTGAGACACTTTCTTCGGCTATTAAGCAATGGGAAAAAGAAAACTTTGTCAATGTTTATGTGAGAAATTCCATAACAATTGAACGCGCAAAACGACGTCTAGCACTTACATCCACAAAAACCTGGAATGAACAGTTGAAGTATCGTACAATACAGTATGCTTGTGTGCATGGAGGAAGAACACCCAAATCATGTAGTCAAGGAAAATAACCAAATCAAAGGTAAGTAATGATGGTTTTGTCCTTGGTGCCCATAGGTTGAGCTACTCATGTAGCCTATATGCATAAGTTTTGCTAATAGATTGAGTTTTGCATAAGTGCAAATTGCCTACATTCCTTATGAATGCTAAGAACTTAGCAAAATGCATATATTCTGCTGAACCATTCCCGCATGCTGTCTATTGTAATAAGTTTTGCTAATAGATTGAGTTTTGCATAAGTGCAAATTGCCTACATTCCTTATGAATGCTTAGAACTTAGCAAAATGCATATATTCTGCTGAACCATTCCCGCATGCTGTCTATTGTAATTTCCATTGAATTGTCATGCCCAGAATTATTCCTAAGTTGCATTGAATTACCCATTAGTTTTGTCAATTTACCCATATGTTACGTCGAATTGCTCATCAGCACAATTCGTCGAATTACCCGTAAGTCTCATGAAATTATCCATAAAGACATGCCTTATGGGTACTTCAACGCAGCTTTTTGGCAATTTGACGTCACTTATGGGTAAATCGACTAGATTTATGAGAATGCTCGGCTGAACTTGTGGTAATTCAACGTGACTTTATGGGTAATTCAGGTGGGCTTATAGGTAATTGGATGCAACTTATGGGCAATTTGACATGACTTGCAGGTAGGCTACTTTAACGTGAGTTATGGCTAATTTAGGTGTACTTATGGGTGATTCAACACGGCCTATGTCACCTCATCTTTGTTGTTTTTCAGTACTTTTATCAAAGGTTGTCCATTTGGAATCAAAGTAAATGCAACGTCAGATGGAAAAGCGCTATGCATCACTGAGATTAGTAATGTCAATGATCATAATCATGATTTCAATGAAGTAAGTGGAAATAACCCTTTGTAGTAGTCATAGCCTTTGAGCTATGGTCACACTAGCCCTGTATATGATAAGGAGGCTTTCATCAGAAATTATGTGAAGGATAAAAAAGAGCAATAACATTAGGGGGGGGGGTTAATCGGCTTTTTTTTCAAATTCAATTTTAACCCAGGTTTTAGGATACAACAGTACATTCTAAGACCACTAGTAAAAAAAATTGAAATTTCCGTCCAAAACCCCCTTTATCCAAAAAATTACTTTTCGTGTATAATTGCATTTTGATTATGACACTTGAAGTTCAAATATTGTTTGCTACTGTACTAAAACACGTTAAGAATGTTGCAAGACAGTTTTTCTGATCTTGACTTCATCGTAAGACACGGTAAAGTGGTCATTTCACTTTGCGCGCATGACTACGCACATGCTGAATATGACCAGTTTGTGCGAAACTGGTCATATTCAAGCCGCCGATTCACCAAACCTGGTGATCTTGCCCATCTCTGTGGGTTGGACACCTGTCAAAAGATATGTCATTTTCTTGACTATGTGCATATAAATTATTTTTCAGAATGCATTTAATTTGATGCCTAAACAACGAAGATTAAATGAAACAGAAAGCAGTGTGATCGGAGAAATGCTTGCCACCAAAGCAAATAAAAAGTTGGTACAAAAGCACATTGCAGCTTCTACAGGAAAAACAGTTATTCTTAAAGATCTGCATAATATTGCCGCAAAACAGAGACCTTTGTATGAAAACACCTATGATGAACTTATTAATGAAATGAACAAAGAAAAAGGTTAGTCGACAGACAAAACTTTTTTGTCTGTTATACAGTACAAGATATGTTCATGCTAAATAGTAGAGATGACTTTCTAATTTCTATGTGCAGTATGATAAGTAGAGATAGAATGAGCTCCGGTTCCGGTCAAATTCTGGCTCCGTACTGGAGGTGATGTGACTCCGGCCTAGAGCCGGATGTGTGTGTGCAAGCTGTGGTCAGGGTCATGACCTTGGAAAAATCTAATTTTTTGCATCATTGTAGTACTGCAGCAATGCAAGAATAGGCTACCAGGTTGCCTGTAACATTGGTCAACACCGTAGGCGTATTTGCAATCTACAGGTCGCTGCTGCAGATTGAGTGTCACATGATATTGTGAGCATTCTTCTTGAACCATTTCAGATATAATGTCAATTAAGCAATTCGCGATTGACCTCTTACCGTAATGGTTTAGACTGCAGATGAATTATTTCGATGACGTGGGTTCAATCTCACCATTGCCAGTTCAATTTAAAGTGTTGACCGCCTGGTTTACCGGTCAATAGACTCTGTCTACTGCAGCAAACTGCGGATTACCAGTACGCACATCATAGTAGGCTACACAAGAAAAATATCTAATTTTCAGACGTTTTTCTATTCAGAAAACGTTTGTCTAGTATAACCAACACAGAATATTAGCAGTACCCTACAACGTGTGGAAAATTTGCAACATTGAGCTATAAAGGGTCAATTGAGAGTATTTTTTGCTTCATTTTCTTCATAAGAATTCATTCTACTTTCCCAAACTCATGCTCCAAAGATTTTTGTTGCAACATAAGGCGCTATGGGGATTGTAAGATTGAAAGCGGGATCAAGGAATTCAATCAAAGGTCTTCAATATCTTGAAACAATTCTACTTTGAGTGGATAGAAATAGAAAACATTGCTAAATTTGAAATCTACGTAAAAGTTTACTCCTAATGGATCCTTTTAACGGACCCTAAGCATTGCAATGTGGCATCTTTTAGAGAATGGGGTGAGAGTGGTATACAACCGCTCAGTTGGAACATTGATTATATGATGTAAATATTACCAAAGGCCTAAACATCCTTCCTCTGGCCAATAATTAAAATAACATAGAATAGAAAACAAATTTCACTAAAAGTTGATGTTTTTGCTTTTAAATCTGATGGAGTGCCTAATAGGCCTAATTGTTTTGCGCTATTTTAGTCTGGCCCAGGATTGTCAAGATTCTTGCTTTGTAGGGTATACTAATCCTCAGTTTATTTTCATTTTAGGTGCTGCAGTAGATGTGTTTGCAGATGATGACAAACAATTGCAGGCGATATACTTTCAAACGAAAGACATGCGGGAAACCTTTGCGGCATATCCCGAAATGCTGCTGATTGATGCAACCTACAAACTTAATGACTTGAGAATGCCATTATATGTGATGCTGAATGTTGATGGCTTAGGTCAGAGTGAAATTGTGTGTCTGTGGCTTGTAGCCACTGAAGACAAACTGACCATCAGCAAGCTGTTAACTCAGTTTAAACTCCACAATCCAGCTTGGGATAAAGTGGAGGTTGTAATGGCTGACAAAGACATGACAGAGCGGGATGCCATGATGAAAATGCTGCCTACTGCAGAAATTTTAATTTGCTATTTTCATACCCTTCGCACTTTTCGTAGAGAAGTTTCCATGGAAAAATTAGGCATTTCTTCAGCCCAAAGGCAGGTATCACTGGAAATTTTAGGAAAACTGGCAAATGCCAAAAATGAGTCAGCTTATAATTTACTGTATAACCAATTCGTTGACACAGTCCCAATTGCTGTCACAACATATTATAACGATAACTGGCATGCTATTCGACATCAATGGGTGGATGGACTGAGCAACTTGAAAGCTAATTTTTTGAACAGAACTAATAATCGACTGGAATCCATCAATGGAAAGTTGAAAAGTGTCATAACAAGATACTCAGGAATGACCATGTTTTTTAAAGATCTGATGGCATGTATCCAATCTCTTTCCACCGAACGTGACCACAAAGCGTCAAATGCTTTCCTTAAGGTTCCAATTGATGCGATTTCAAGTGTGGCGGAGAGACAATACCAACAGCTACTGACACCATTTGCATATATTCATGTGCAACAACAATTCAAGTTAGCGGAAAAGGTTGTCATGTCAGAGATTTTGAATGATTCTGCCATAGTAAAATCTCGTGTCCATGGGGAATTGGCAGTCACAACAACAGCATGTCCTTGTGGATTCACATCATCAATGCTGCTACCTTGTAGGCATGTCTTAGCAGTTAGAAGGCAGCTCCATATGTCAGAGTACAATCCCAATCTTTGTTCAGAACGGTGGACAATGCAATATTTTCTTAAATCCCATCGCCTGACAAGAAACTCACTGGACAACGGTCCTGCATCCACATTACCAGCTGTTGAGATTCTTAACAAGCCTCAAAGAAGATGTGTTTTATCAGAACAGCAAAAGTATCGCCGTGTTCAAGATATTTCCCAGAAGATTGCGTTAATGATATCTGAACAAGGAATGGATGAATTCCAATACAACCTGGATAATTTACGACAAATTGCAGAGTTCTTGCAGGAAGGAAAGAAATTCCAAGTTGTGAACTTTTTGGGTCAAACTCAGAAAGGTAGGCCTATATGCTAGCACTATTTACTAAATCAGAAAAACTAGCCTACTTTTTCAAATATCTGAAGAGATATGGGTTAGTTACTGCAACTTGCGTCGTGATTTTGCAGTCAATTTTTTTTTGAGCAATGATTTTTATGGCGTTGAGCTATCCAATATGTGGGCTAATATGTACTGCATGCGCAGTTGCGCACTAATTTACGATTATACAAGGTTGCAGATGCTCAGTAATTCTGCTTTTGTGAACAACTGCATGATCCTTTTCAGGCACTAATACTGGAAGTGCTGCTGCAACATCTTCCAGCAATGATCCTGGAATTGTATTTCCTACGGTCTCAAACAGTACTTTACAGCACACACCCTGTGACGTCTTGTCGACCGTTGATACCAGTGCGATTATGATGCAGACTCCGTCCAGTTCTGTTCAGTCTTTTAGAAGTATGCTGTTTCTGAAAGCTTCATTTCTGATTAGTTGTTTTTTTTTTCTTGCATTGCATGCTGCGCTTACACTACGTTTCATGTTTCTTAAGATTATAGCACGGTCTGCATTATTTGATAAGTAATGAGTTTATTGGCAGGTGATGCAGCATTGTGCAAATAATCATCGAGAAACACCTAGCAGATTTTGATAGATACTGGATTGGTTGGCATTCGGTAACCACGCCAGAAGCATGTTTTGGCTGCAACAAAATCTTGTTTTCAAAAGGTTAATGTAGATTTGTTGACACCTCAAGTGCTCGCTTCCAACTCAAAATACGGTATATCACAATATCTACTGCCAGTGCACGTATTTACGATTATACGACATTATGTTCCGCCCAGGACCGTAACCTCGTCAGTTTGGCCCCCATTGCAACAGTGCAACACATCCAATAATTGTCCAGTAAAGACTCGTGCGACGCTTCTATTGTTTCTTCATTGCTCAGAGGTGATCCTTTTCAGGCACTGATACTGGAAGTGCTGCTGCAACATCTTCCAGCAATGATCCTGGAATTGCACTTCCTACAGTCTCAAGTAGTAGTTCACAGCACACACCCGGTGACGTCTTGTCGACCGTTGATACCAGTGCGATTATGATGCAGACACCGTCCAGTTCTATTCAGTCTTTTACAAGTATGTGCTGTTTCTGAAACATTCATTTCTGATTAGTTGTTTTTTCTTGCATTGCATAATGCATTATGTTTATTAATTTTTTAATAAAAACGTTGAAATAGTGATGTTTTCTACGTTGTAGCCTATATTCGATTCTCGTTGTGTTTATTAACAGATGATGCAGGATCAATTAAATTTCCACCGAAGATGATGAAACGTGGCAGGCCAAAAGGAGCTGGATTGACAGTCATTGGGTTACCACGCAAGAGACAAAAAAAGAGCGGACCAATTCCATTCAGACTGAAGTCGTCTTTTCAGAAAGAAGCAGGTTTGTTGCATTTATGTTTGTGTGACTTCATTTTTGTTATAGCCTACGTTAGTTTAAAAAACTACACTTTGACTTCTGTGGGTCTGCCTAGCCGATAGGCTACGTCAAAGCGTACGTAGGCTACATCAAACAAAGTCACCCATGGTCATATTTTTCAGCAATACTCAGTTGGTTTGTCGATTCTGAGGTAGTAGAAGAGGTCTTGCGTCCATTCAGCGATCGACTGATCGAAGAAAATGAAATTGAAACGTTGCCCGAAAGAATTCCAATGAAGTGTTTAGATGAAAACATTGCCATTGCTTCTGTGCGAAGACATTTTTCTTTTGACGGTTGGACGTTGATGGAGAACCTACTGACCACTTTGCGAAATAAAGGCCGCTGGTTGTGCATCTCCTGTTATTTAGATCTTGATGCAGGCGACAGCATCATGTGCGACTCGTGTCTGGATTGGCACCATCTGAGATGTCTTGGTAGAACAATGCCGCCAAAAACGAAGTCTTGGTTCTGCAGGAAATGCAACCTTATGGAGAAGTGACATTGAATGTTCAGGTGATACTGCAATCTCGCTTTGTCAATTAAACCAAGGTTATGTAAACCGTGAACTACGAAAAGACTTATTGGCCTTGACGCGTTATGCTTGAAACTTGTAACATTTGATAAAAATCGTTTCTTCAATGGTCCTCACATAAAACGCTAACGATGTGTTCTTGAATGACTAATGAGTCCAATCCTGGCATTAAAAGTTCTGATGCATTTAGGACATTTAACATTCTTTGGGAGAGCTGGCTGAAAGTCATGGACTAGTACAGGTTTGTAATGTAGTTGCTGCAATATACTACGGTCCAACAAGACCTTCAACAGTTCATTAATATTCAACTATTTTACTGTTTCCAACTTAACACAATTAGTATACGTATGTTGAACTCTTTCATAGCAAATGGTGGTACAGAACTTGAAAGTAGCAAGTAAAAGGTAGCTCGAAGCTGCAGTTTTTTTTTTGACTGACTCATCAGGAGCTGTCATCAGAATAAAACAAACCTAAATGTGGTGAAGTACTTATAGTAGAAGGAAAGAAGAAAAACTGGAGCTTCAAACTATCAGCTACCTTATACTCGCTAAATCCAGATTTGTTGCATGTGTGTAGTATTTACATTTCTTCACTGTAATCTTAGGCTATGGCATAAATGCTTTGATTTCTTATGGCAAAAAATGGGTGATGAAGATCCATAAGTTTATAACAGTAAAAAATCAATTGTTTATTGTTGAAAGTGGTTGGCTTCAGTTGAAGATGCCATGAGATCCATTGAAGAGTACGAAGCAAAAGCAGGAACGAAGCTTGTTGTTGTTCAGAAACGAGCATACGGTGCCATGTTAATGTTGATTTTTAACATCCTGTCATTGTAATTCACTAGTGTACTAAGTGTTGATATTCATACTACAATAATAAGCCTTTTCTTTGTTGACAAAGATTCTGAAAAGGTTTCTGCAAAGCACAGTGTTTTCACCAAAGTGGAGGTTAGGCATCATAAAAGAGGAAACGGTTTACTAACTGCAAAAAATGCTATAAACATATGTAAATGTGTTCTGTTTCATCAACTTTTCATCTCGTTTCTTAAAGACACTCAGTTTTCAGGTGTAAAAGCTTTGTTGATTCAAAGTAGCCTAGCCTACTTCACTGACCTCTTTTGTATTTTTTCCATCTAGTGTGCCAAATCCATACGCCTATGTGGTGTTATTGATTGGACCAAGTGACATGTCCAGCGGTAACTAAAGGCAGGGTTTGGGTCACAACCAATCTTTTTGAGACAATTTATTTTTTACCATATTCACGTAGTAGGCTTGGTGGTTTTCAATGTTACGTACAGTACCGTATATTATTTCTGTAGGCTACTATCATAAGATGAAAATTTAGTTGATTGTAACTCATCGTAGATGAAGATAATACGATTGTTGCATCGTTGCGGCCAAGGCATTTGCCTCTTGGATGCAACTTACAAGACGTCCAAGTATTCCCTTCCTCTATTTTTTCTTTGCGTCAGAACGAATGTTGGTTACCAGGTTGTTGCTACGTTTATTATCCAAAATGAACAAGCTTCGGACATAGCAGAAGCACTTTCTGTTGTAAAAGGGTGGTCAGAAAACTGGAACCCTTCGTTTTTCATGACCGATAAATGTGAGGCGGAAATCAAGGCCATCGAAAGCGTTTTTTCAAGTTAGTGAATTGCATTAACATTTTCGTTGCTTGTGTGCTGTCTCCATTGCTCATGCATTTGTGTCGTCACTGTTAAGTTGCTACTGTACTTTACCACTCAGTGCCCACGACTTCTTGTTCCGCAGATTGCTACGTGTTACTCTGTGCCTTTCATCGCGAACAAGCCTGGGAAAGGTGGATGAGGAAAAGTGACAATGGCGTTCGCGATGATAAAGCAATTGTGCTGACATACTAGACGCAATGAGGAAAGCAACTACATAGAACAGACTTGTTTGCAATCAAACCAGGCGACAATGAGCGAATGGCAAACGCGATACCCCCCTATTCAGGGATAATATGCGTGTCTGTGACCGCAGGGGACCTGGAGCCGAGTTGTTTTGCACGTTGATAGCACCATGCAGTTGCAAGCACAGTAATAGGCTACTGAGCTCACATTTTGAACAATTCAGTGATCTTCACACCAAGGCTTTTTTTCAGTTGCTAACACGGCCACAAATCGCAGCGCATATGCGTGCTTAGTGTTAAGTAACAGCCTAGTGGAAAGTGTTGTGGATTGAATTTGCTAGTTCAAATAAGTATATTAATTCCGGTACCCAAAGCCTCAAATGAATTCACGAATATCGCAATTGTTAACAATGGCATATAAATTAGGATGTTAGTGCACACAAAGTAGGGAAAGTATTGCTTGAAGAGTTGATTCCTGGGACAAAAATTGAACACTGTAGGCTATGTCGAGCAGAAACTGGTTTAGTGTTTTAAGGTGGTCAAAAATGTAAGCATGCGTCTATTTGCATCCAACAAATAACGAAACTCTAAACTTCTCAGTTTGGTCGGGAAACAAAAAGGGTTGCGAGGACAAATGGCAGGTCTCATCTAGGCAAGGAGAGGAGGGACACATGGGTGATGATCTGGCCTAACAGTTACTGTGCTGTGCTCAAAATATGTACAGTTTTTGTTTAACATGTGCGGTATTCACTTTTTGTAAATAGCCTAGCTTTTCGGAAATGCAACGAGTCATCTGGCGCTATTTGCTTGTGTTTGAAGCCCGGTTGCTCGCTTTGTGAAAAAGCTATCAACCTCAACTTTTGCTTGTCAATAGACAGAGATATGTTGTTTAGATTAGCGTTTATTAAATGCTGTTATCTTTAAAAATATTTGTGGGATAAATGGTTAAAGTCGGTCAAGTTCAACTCTTTACCTAAGAAATATTTTTAACTTTTAGAGTCTGGCTGACCTTAATTTGGATAGACGATAGCTTGTGCTTTCCAGCAATGGTTCAATTGTTAAAATCGAAGCAGAAACAAGCAACTTACAACTAATTTAATAAAGACATATAATGATCGCAGACCGGGGAGACTTGTATACTTGCTTCGATTCGGAAATGCAACGAGTCATCGGGCGCTATTTGCTTGTGTTTGAAGCCCGGTTGCTCGCTTTGTGAAAAAGCTATCAACCTCAACTTTTGCTTGTCAATAGACAGAGATATGTTCTTTAGATTAGCGTTTATTAAATGCTGGTATCTTTACAAGTATTTTTGGGATAAATGGTTAAAGTCGGTCAAGTTCAACTCTTTACCTAAGAAATATTTTTAACTTTTAGAGTCTGGCTGACCTTCATTTGGATAAACGATAGCTTGCGCTTTCCAGCAATGGTTCAATTGTAAAAATCGAAGCAGAAACGACAAAGATATATTATTGATTAAATGCTGGTATCTTTAGAAGTAGGCTATTCTTCGGATAAATAGTTAAACTTGGTCAAGTTTAATTCTTTTCTAAGGAGATATGTGGTGTTTTTCGGGCTTGTGTTACATAGCTATTAGGTAAAAGCGGACACTTGCACGCTTTTTTTTGTCATGGTTGACTAATTTCACCCCACTTTTCCACCATTTTATGGTGGATTCCTCCTGTGTGACGTCATCTCCTTTTTAACCAGGGTCGCTACTTGTATACCAGTTCCAGATCACGCATGAGCGCATATTGATGTCAAACGTAATGCTTGAGTGGTGCTTGTAAGAATAGCCTCTGAGGCTATTTTTACAATATGTTGTAAGAATAGCCACAGCCTAGAAAAAAGGCATGGAACGGCTGTATTTACGGCGTCGTAAATGCAGCCACTTCCTTATTATTATTATTATGTATTTCATGCAAAGAAGAGTAGTTGTAGGTCAGTACGGTACACAGCCTTTTTTTTGAAAAGTAACTGTAACTAGTTACTTTTTAAAACACTGTAACTGCAACTGAAACTAGTTACTTCTTGAGCAAAGTAACTGTTACTCAGTTACTTTGAAAGTAACTAGTGCCCACCACTGATTATTACACCTAGCCTACCGGTACCTTACTTAGCTACACATCAAACTGTCACTCTTGACAGGGTTGCCAGATACTCAAGCTATAGTAAGGCTAAATCCATTATAAAATAAGGCCAAAAAAAGGCCAAATTTTTTATTTACTTTTAAGCCTAAATAAACGCTAACAACTTATTTGAAATAATTTTTTGAAAATGCCATTTTACGATCAAATATGACAGATAATAATTTAGCACTGTCAGAGCATAATGACCGGTTTGTTTGCATAATTTGATTAATGAAAAATTACTGTAGTAGCAGATAAACTAGAAACCACTATTACTTCAATTCATGAACAGTGCTATTCGGAACATCTAGCTAAGCAATAAGCATGAATTTGTCTTATTGAGTATATGTACCAGCGATGTCTTCAACTACAGGATTGGAAACTATTTTCAGGGCTATACATGACTACAGAAGAATTATTAAAATAAAACACTGTTTGTATCAACTAAAGAATGTATAAAATTCAATTTCGCAATAACAATATAAAATATTGCCTTCACTCACATCAAAACTTATTTCGTTATTTGATGTATAGAAGTTTAAAACCACGAATCTAAAAAATCAAAAATAAACGAATGCAAAGATTTCCTGTCGTTCTGTAGCATTTTGCGTATTGCAAACCGGATCAGAAGTAAACGTGGAGTGTTCAAAAATCAGTGAAATGTGTTGTCGTAGGCTTTTATAATAAACTTATTCACAGACCAACCCAGTACGAAATCAATATAAAAATTTCCTTCATATCAATCAATCAATGTTTTATTTGTCAGTAACAGGGACACAGGTAGACTACATGTTTGAAATATGCAAATAATATACACAATGTAAAAGTTACACAAGTTCCCATACCGACAGGGAGACAACGAGACGACCATACGGTCTACTAGTCAATTGCCACCCTACGGAAATGACGATTTTGCCATAATAAGCTTACAAGAGAAAAATAAAAATAAAACGTTAAAACATTCCCGCACTTCAACATACGCACCAAAAAAAAGAAGAAAAAAAAACGTATTTAAGATAACGTAGACCTAAACACAAATGACAAATTGGTTTCCATAACATATCACTTACGATGCACTGTAGCTTTGTAAAATTAACGTTTTGATCTCTTTTTTGAAACAATGAAATGATAAGTTTTTTAGCCTACTCGGAACCTCTGACCAGACCATTGGTCCCAATACCTGCTTGGACTTTTTGCCAAGTTCTGTGTTTGATCTATTTATAAAATAATTTTTGCTTGTTTGATATCTTGTGTTATGCTGATGAATGGATGAAGCATTTGTAAATAAATCACAATACGTAGACGAATACTGATTCATATGAACTTTGTAGGCTACATATGTTTTTTTATTTCAATGTTATGTAGGCTATGTATTTTAGTTTCAAGGTGTTCATTTTGAAAAATAAAAATTAGTGTGAGCATAGTAACTTTGTTTCGTAATTATTTTATAACCTTTTTTTTTATTTCATTAATGGATCCAGTACACTGTCACAGGCCTTTTCCCAACTTGACATGCAATATTGCAAATGACAGTAAATCAAAGCGTGATACACATCTTTTAAAGTGTCTGTGTTGACATAATTTCTGAGTTTTAGCAACGCCCATGAACCTTTTGCTACTTTTCCGCAAATTTTATCTATGTGATATTTCCATGTTAATTTGTTATCTATGTAAACGCCAAGGTATTTTATTTGATCTTTTTGTTGAATGGTTGTGTTACCAATGTTAATGTTAAAATTTTTTATGTGTTTTTTATTTGTTATTAGCATGTATTCAGTTTTTGAGAAATTTAACGATAATCTATTAAGCTTCAATCAGATGTAAACTTTTTGCATTTCGGCATTCACATTGTTCTGCAAATTTATTTCACATTTGTCACCCATCGTAAGATTTGTGTCGTCTGCAAATAGTTTAACCTTCATGCTTGTTGAATTTGGTAAGTCATTTACATAAAGTAAGAAAAAAAGGGGTCCCAATGTCGGTCCTTGGGGCACACCGCAAGTAACCTGTCTTGAGTTTGAAGAGATTCCATTGACGGCCGTGTGCTGTAGACGATTGCTGATAGGCCTATAGCTTTTTAACAATTGTAATGGAAGGCCCAGAAAACCATATGTTTGCAGTTTCTGTATGAGAATAGTGTGATCAACTGTGTGAAAGTCTTTAGCTAAATCAAGAAATACAGAGCAAGTTGTATTTTTATTATCTAGGTTAGTTGAAATGTTATCACAATCGTTTGACACAGCTAACGAAGTAGAATATTGTGGTCTAAAGCCATACTGATGTGGTTTGATCAGGTCTTTTCTTGTTAGATAAGTTAATTGTAGCCTACATTTGTTCATAAGGGCATTTCTCGAATATTTTGGTGAATGGGGACAATAGTGATATGGGCCTGTAGTTGGAACAATTTTTCCTGGAGCCACTTTTGAAGATTCGTGTAACTTGAGAGACTTTTAGTACATCAGAATATACACCTTTATCGATACACTCATTGAATAAGTTGGTGTTATTTTTGACGTTATTTAAGTCAAAAGAGGTACCAACACAACTTTAAAGTTATCTTAATCTCACCTAAATTACGTTTTAACCTGAAAGAACAGAAAATCAGTGAATTGATGAAGTGGTATGGTATTTAAATCGCTACAAAAAACACTTTGCAGGCAGTGGCATCGCTGATGTAGTTGACAAAGAAACTCCGATCAGCGAATTCGTCTTTGTGCTATGAAACTGCGATCAGCGACTTTAGCTTTTTCTTTAATTGTTTCTCTCGATCTTTTCAGGGTACGAACTGAGGGTACGAACTGTTCAGGGTACGAATTAAGTTGTACCCTGAACATTTTTAAATGCGTAAGAGATTTACCGGATTTTTAAATCATTCTGCTTGTGTTTTGTGTTTTTCTGCTTTTCTTCGTCTGCCGCACCACGAAATTGACACCCCTGGAAAAGACATTTAATTCTGAACACGATTCAAAAAGAAATATTCGAAAAATATTTTTATAGACACTTAATTCAAGGCGTGTCAAAATGTCAAAATCTCTATTTATTTTTAAATACGTAAGATATTTATCTGATTTTTAAATCATTCTGCTCGTGTTTCCTTCGTCTGCCGCACTACGAAATTGACACCCCTGGAAAGGAAATTTAATTCTGAACACGATTCAAAATGAAAATTTCGAAAAATATTTCGGAAAAATATTTTTATAGACGCTTAATTGAAGGCGTCTATAAACGTTAAAATCTCTATTTATTTTTAAATACGTAAGACATTTATCTGATTTTTAAATCATTCTGCTTGCGTTTTTTTCGTCTGCCGCACCACGAAACTGACACCCCTGGAAAGGAAATTTAATTCTGAACACGATTCAAAAAGAAAATTCCGAAAAATATTTCGGGATAATATTTTATAGATGCTTAATTGAAGGCGTCTATAAACGTCAAAAATTTATCTGATTTTTAAATCATTCTGCTCGTGTTTCCTTCGTCTGCCGCACCACAAAAATTAACACCCCTGGAAAGGAAATTTAATTTTGAACAAGATACAAAATGAAAAGTCCGAAAAATATTTCGGGAAAATATTTTTATAGACGCTTAATTGATGGCGTGTCAAAACGTCAAAATCTCTATTTATTTTTAAATACCTAAGATATTTATCCGATTTTTAAATCATTCTGCTCGCGTTTCCTTCGTCTGCCGCACCACGAAATTGACACCCCTGGAAAGGAAATTTAATTCTGAACACGATTCAAAAAAAAAAATTCGAAAAATATTTCGGGAAAGTATTTTTATAGACGATTTTGTGATGGTTACTTTTCTTGCCACATCACGTACAGCAGTTTTAATATACGATTTTATGTCTTACTTTTCGCAATTGCACTTGCTTTATTATTGACAAGTCGAGTTTTTTATTTAAATTTCTGTGTTCACTGTTCATTTTTCTATGGAAACAATATAACATTAATTGCTTTGATTTGGTAACGAGAAGTGATTTTATCAGCGTCTGAGCACAGTCTCTATAATACTTAATATAGTAATAATAATAATAATAATATTGTAATATAGAGACTGTGGTCTGAGTGTTGCTGCTTTCATCGCATTGTTAACCGCGCAATTTTTTACGGACCATTTTTTAAGGCGGATCGCGCAAAATTATTCCGCCAGAATGACGGTGGTCTTCCAAATGCCATCCTATTGGTGCACATCCGTGGAAAGGTAATTTAATACTGAATCTGATGCATGTAAAATTTAAGTGGCACGTATTGCGGATTATTGTTTTATTCGAAGATGTTTGAAGAGGTGTCAATTCTGCAAAAATCTTAATATTTTAATGTTTATCGTAAATATATCCTCCAGCATCTTTGAAGCGTTCTGCTGGGTGTTCCTTCCAAATGCCATCCTATTGGTGCACATCCGTGGAAAGGTAATTTAAGACTGAATCCGATGCATGTAAAATTTAAGTGGCACGTGTTGCGGATTATAGTTTCATTCGAAGATGTTTGAAGAGGTGTCAATTATGCAAAAATCTTATTATTTTAATGTTTATCGTAAATATATTCTTCATCTTTGAAGCGTTCTGCTGGGAGTTCCTTCTACATGCCATCCTATTGGTGCACATCCCTGGAAAGTTAATTTAATACTGAATCCGATGCATGTAAAATTTAAGCGGCATGTGTTGCGGATTATAGTTTTATTTAAGATTTTTCGAACGTATGTCATGTCGCATGTTTTGCTTCGCACTTATTCACGGATAATTTTTTTAGGCGGAAAGCGGAAAAATTATTCTGCCTAAATGATGGTGGTGATAATATGCACTACGGACTATAAAATTGGTACATACTCTCTGCGAGTCTGCGACCCCTGAAGTTCGTTACGCAACCCCCAGTTTGGGAAGCCCTGGCTTAGTCTACACAAAATAACAGCTGCGCCAAGTAGAACAGGCTTAACAGCGTAAATATTTGCATATTAAAAGTATCAGCAACTGACTAACAAAAAATCAGACTCCGGCTCCTGTTACTGCCAAGAATTTCATACTGTTTCAGGAAAACTTTCGCAAGTGCTATAGCACACAATCACTTATTGGTCGTTGGTTAATTCTTGGTAGCTGGTTTGAATCTTCATCCTCGGCTTACTCAGTCTGAGAATGGAGATTCAAACCAACAGCAGTTGTTTCTCAATCTCAGTGAGAGGAGAAGAAGAGAGAAAAACCTTTTATTTTGTCTGTTGCGACAATAGTACGGTACAATTATACACAATACGAATAAAATAGTACCATAGCTATCTAAATACCACAACAGACAGGAAGCAGCGAAAGACTATATCAGTCATCGAGTCAGCTGCTTCCCAGTTCTTAATGTGACAAATGTCAAGCATCGTCAAATTACGTTGAAACAAGATAGGCTGATGTTCAGTAATATTAATGAAAGAAAAGAAATCATGTGCTGCTGCGATCCTCAAGTGAAGTCCTGTGGTTTTATTCAAATATAAACTTTATTTCGGGTGACTAAAATAGGAAAAATTTTTGAAATCAATAAACTCTTGTAGCAAGGGCATTTAAACTTCATTGCAACCAAGAAAAGTTCAAGCCAATAAAATAAATAGTACAAGGCTACGATTAAAAACATTTTCAGTAACAGTATTACAAAAACAAAAATAATCACAATTTAAAAAAAGGTATAGACCTATTGTTTTGTCATAAAAGAAATGGCTGAGTGACTCTCAGTGTGACCTGTTAGGCTGCATGAAACTAGCGCAATGTGACTGTATAATTTGACAAACAAATTGAATAGAATGTAAATGAGAAATAATTGAGTGTAACCGAATAACACAATAGGTCAATAATGTTTTCTTCAGACGAAATTTAACAAATCAAATCCAGGCAACGTATCATTACAAAGTTTGAGCCCAAATGTGTCACCGACATAAAGCAACAAAATTTAAATTCAATTAAGAAAAATCAAACACTTCGCATTGAAATAAAAGCAAGAAAAAAAAGCATTTTTGTCGATTTAAGTGCGATTGATCCAAACTTGTCTGGCAGCCCTGCTTAAAAACTGACTAGGCTTGATTGCTGGCCAACGTTCGATTTTTATGTCAAAAACTAAGTAATTTATCATTAAAACTCTTGCGCTGGTTTAATTAAATTGATTTATACAGATACAACACACACTAATCCAGAAAAGTTTAAAAAACAGCTGAATTTAAAATAAAAAATTTTAGGACAAACTTTGAACCGATTTGATAATGGGCAGCAAACAAGATGTTACACAATAGAATGTAAAACAATTAATCCACATGGCTTACTAATCGTTGTTTGATAAAATTTCTACCGTACTGTACTTCATTTGCTTCACTGGATAATAATTTACTTTCCTCATCCCTATTCTTTCAAAGCTGAGGCTGGCGAGTCAATTGCTTGTTTGCTACATGCGGCAACCGCAAACTTGGATTCTTGATATGGGTTTCTTTGAATTGTTCTGTCTTTGCGAATTCTTTATCCATTTCGAAAATTTTTGGACTGAAATGAGCACAATTAAATTCCATTCCTAATTTGTCTAAAATTAGCTATTCTCCAGGCCTAAGTTTTTCTTTAATCTAATTTACATATTTAGACCTGGAGAGGAAAATCTTTGCTGCTTGCTTTGTAAAAGCGCGGGAAAAAAAAAAAAACAGTGACAAACCAAACAGTGACAGTGCAAATCCTTTTTATTCAATGAAGTAGTGTGCCTGCCTCTGCACACTAGTGTGTATAAATGTGTAGTTAGATTTACTGTGATAGGGTGGTTGCTGACGAGATGACTACTTACCGTATGGTCTTTCGCTACCATCCTGATTGCGTCATTCGCCATAATCTACCGTAACCAACAGTTGTACAATGCATTGTTTTGACAATTACATTTTACTCTGATTGTTTGATAATATATGGCGCTGTTAAAACAAAATAAATTGACTTAACTACCGGTATTTATCAAACATCAAGTTTGAAATGGAAATCGTATCTTCCCTGATCCCATTACTTTGCTGCTTGCCAAACTGATTTTTTTGTATTCCCATGTTGGCTGTTAAGGCATGAAGCAGGATGATTGACTGTAACTGATAACAGCAAAGGTACCGTACATTCCAATTTTATTGTGACAGATAATATGTTGCAAAATTTTAACTCTGACCTTGTGCAATGTGCATCCACTGTGAAATTAATGGCTCAAGTGAAATGTTGATGCAGCTTTTGTTACGTTGTTTTAAGCTACCAAGCATGCAGTATGGCTACATTTTTAAGTGTCGGCTGATTGGCCAAGTGGGAAGAATGTCTTGAGACGCTTGAAAAGACATTGCTTTGACATTGCTTCAGTTCAGAGCAAGCTGCTGTGTAAGTTACTGAGAAGATACTGTACTGAATGGTATAGCCTATTAAGATAATAGGAACACCTTTGAAGTTGATGACTAGAGCTCTGTTGCATGAATTTGTTGTGCAATACTGGTAAGCGGAGCGTCATTGACATAACATGAGAGTCATTTGCACTCCATTTTTGCTACACTTGATTGCTGAGAAACATTTGTTGGTTAGATAAGTCTCCATGGCTATTGTGGAGTCAACACTGGTGTGGTTACCAATTGCTCACTGTTCACTAGGAAAATTTATGTTTAAAATCCACCATAATATGTTACCAAATCATTTTGAAAACATGTTTACAAAATCTAAAGACATTCACAAGTATTCAACCAGAAGTGCTAAGAAAGAGTCTATATATATTCAGCAAATAAAATTCCAATTCTGAGAAAAAATGCATTAAATATGCTGGAGCAACCTTGTTGAATAATATCCCAAAGCAAATCACAATGTTGTCGTTTTCTTCTTTCAAAAAGGAATATAAAAAACAACTCATTTCAAATTACTAAAGCTGATTTCAAATTTCAAAGCTTTCAAATTACTAAAAAATAGAAGATCTTCTAACTATGACAAAACTACATCCAATTGCAGCAATAATAAAATCAAAAGTTTTAAAACTGTTCGGCCACACTAAAAGATCACAATTCGGAATCAGCAAAGTTTGCACAGAAGGCAAAGTAGAAGGAAAAAGAAAACATGGCAGACAACCAAAACGATGGCAAGACAACATTCAATCATGGACCGGACTCCACTTGACGACACTGGGCGAGTTAGCTCAAAATCGCCACTCTTGGAAACAAATAAGCCATGTTGATGCGCAATCTGCCGCAGGCGGAGATAACGACTGATGAATGAAAAGCTGATTTTTGGCATTATTTACATTGTTGGCATTGATAACTGTCCTAGGCTACTAGTTACTGACCCATTTAAGTGTCATGCTGTGATTATATTGTTGCTTTAGGCTACTGTTGTTGATAACTATTTTTTTTCCTTGTTTGTTGTTGTTTTTCTTTGTGTTCGTTTTTTCTGTACTATTAATCCAATTATATATTGTATCCAGTAAAACATCTCATGTGGGGACACCTTGACTTAGATAACCTCATGTTTTTTCGGTGCCTCCATCGTGTAGTTTCCATATAAAAAAAGCTATTTGTCATATCTCCTGATGTGTACATTGAAAATGAATGTGGAGCTATGCCGAAATAAACTTGATTGATTGATTGATTTTGAAGTGAGTGTGACTGCACAATACTCAGTCTTCTATATTATGTCAAGTACGGTGCTTATGGTAGATTGCTCCCACATGTTATTTTTGCATCGAAAAAAAAAGCATCCAACACTATTATCTGACAATGACACTTTTTTTATTGATTGACTGGCTTAAAATAACATTTGGTATTTTTTTCCTGATTTAGTATTTTTGAGGGGCATTTGGCGTTTTTTGAATTTCTGGTCTTTCAACCCTGGACTCCAAAATTACAATGGTTTGTTTGTCAGAAGCAGGAGCATACCATAGCACATGTTTGAAATATGCAAATAATAATCACAATGAAAAAGTTGTGCAAATTTCCATACTTCCAGGACGACCATACGGTCTGCAGGTCAATTGCTATCCTGTGGGAATGACCATTTTTCAAATACAAAAAGATAGGTACACGTTCTTGAGCTTCAAAATACACCCACAAAAAATTTAAGATAAGAAATCGCAGATGGACACTATGATCAGATAATCAATGGACATCGTTGAATATCAGGTCCAACAATAAGTCAAACTACCATGATGACTAATACTTGTTAGTTTAAAGTACATTTTCTAGATGTTTTATTTCCGACCATTAAAGAAATATTACTTGCCATAATACAAAAGATGACAAACTAAAAATCTAATGACTTGCATAATTATGAGTTTCTTATCACTGTATTTAAGAACCTCAATGTTTTGTAAACTATTTTTTTATTTGTTTGTTGAGCCTGGGGTTGTGCTGCTTTATTTGGAGTGCCTCATGAATTTTAGTTTCAAACTCTGATTGACAGTTGCGAATTATCTTGAATGAATCTAATGTAAATTTGATGTTGGAACAAATACTGCAGTCATAAATGTGGTCTTTGATTGCACTGTGTTTATTGATGTCTGTTAAATTTAGGTGTTCCATTGCTCTTGTTACCAAGTGTCTTGTGGACATACCTATGTATGTCATGTTCGTGTTGCACGAACAAGTGAATTTGTAGACAATTGTTGGAACAAAGAGACTGCGGAACGGGAGATTTCAGCGAAAAATATCTACTGATTTTAAAGGTTTTGTACAGAGGAACAATTTTTTTAAATCAACATACAGAGCTTATGTTGGCCTGGGTGCAGTCCTTTAAGTATGTGATTGCAACTCTTAAAAGTATGTTGATTAATGAATGAACACAATTCAATTTCCAGCAGCTGAGTCGATGACAGCTTTTCTCTGTCTGTTGTGGAGTGTAGTTTGTTGTTACAAGTGCTATTTTTTTCATATTATACTATTCTCGCAACAGACAAAATAAAAGTTTTTTTTTTCTCTTTCTCTTGTCTCAATGGTTTTATTTATATGACAGTTTGACTTTAAATAAACAAACATAGTTTCTAGTGACTTTTTATTGATGTACCGGTACCCGGCATTAGCAATGCATCTTGATTTAATGATTTATATATATATGTCAGTCTTCAAAATTAGCATATTTTTACTTCGGCAAAAACATTGCCGAGGCCAAACGGCAGAAGTTGAAATTGCCTCGGCAATTGCTGTGAACGTTTATTACGAAAAAACTGTAGGCTACCACAACATGTAAAACGAGAAGCGAAAAATTTAATAGAGTAGTCTATCAAGAGTAAGACCGCATTGTTTGATTTGTTGTGATGTAATAATACCAAAAGTAGCGATAAAGCGAGCAACGCAGTACGCACGCTGTTACGTTAATTCATGTTAAATAACTCACGGGGAGGGAGGGAAGTATGTTAATTTTGGGTTGATTCAACGTTCGAATCAGCACAAATCGATTTAATTTTCCCGACCGGTTGTATTGCCTAACAATGCCCCTTAAGAAATGACGACGACGACGTCATTTCTTAAGACGCTTGAAGCTTAAGCTTGAAGACGCAAAACTGCCCGTTCATGAATGCGCGATGTGATATGAATATGATCGGAAGCATTACTTTTCTTTACTGCCGAAGTTCCATTTATCCAATTTTGTATCATACTACTTTTTTAACTGGGCCCCGTAGCTTTTCTAATTCCGATTTGTTTTCGTCATAAAATTTTCTACAAATTTTGCACTAACTTTTCCTTCTGTTCACTGTGTTTCATAACCTACAGCAGGTAAATTCCACTTTTTAACTGCCTCTTCCTTTACCATGATTTATATTGGCAATGACACTGGTAAAGAACAAGCATTCAATGAAATTGTTGTTGTTGATGAAATTGAAATTGTTGTTGTTACGCAACCAGACATCTATCACAAACCGCAATTAACAAAGCTCACTCTAAAGGTTAACGCGTTAACCTATTACTTACATGTATTCGACGTCTGTTGATGTTGTGTGGTTCGTTGTGAAAGCGGCGCGATCGTTTCTGATACAGCTGGACGAGATAACGGAAGGCGAAGCGCAATAAGGAGTGAATGCTTACAATAATTTGACGTCTACTGGCGTTGAATCAATGCAAATAGGGTGATATTTCTATAAAAGATTCAATTCTCCCGGCTGGGCACGTGTCTTAGCGCCGGCGAAGTAGAAAGTAACCCAAATAAAAACATCAAGCAACAGTAAGATTGAATCAACCTCCTAGTCTGGTGTGGTCTAAGAAAATTAAGGTTATTTTTGTAATCTTGTGGTCCTTACAAGCGCTCGTGTGGCCTCGGCATTTTTATTGCCGAGGCTAATGTGCCATTTATGCATCTGCCTCGGCAATCACCTCGGCAATTGCCGAGGCTAATTTCGAAGACTGTATGTATACTGACTAATCGCTGATGATCAATTTGATTATTTTCAGACATAATGTTTATTTAATTGAGAAGTATATTTTTGAAAACAGTTTATCAAACGTATTGTGATTACTTAAAGATTCTTTGGAGTGTGTTGCAATGAACAGCAGCGACTCTGATGACTTTTATGATGCACAGCAGGACCTTGAACCCGACAAGTATGTTGAACTATATGTTGAACGTTATATGTTATGACTGGGCTTCATTATACTGTATTATGATTCTTATTCAATAATATCTCATAATTCACTGAAAGATTCTCATCTGAAATGTTTGCGATGTGACTTTTATAAAAAGTACTGGTGTGTTTCTAGTATGACCTCAACATTTTCTTTGTTATTGTTTCTTCCAGGGATTCACTGTCGCCTTTGCTAATAACTGACGAAAGTGAGGATCCTGGTATTGGAGGGGTTAGTAGTTTTATTTTTTGTTTGTGTGATCTTGTCTGAAAAGTTTTTTGACACCACATCCCAGCGGCGCAACTAGAAAAAAATCAAAGGGGGTCGGCAACGAGAGAGAAAACTAACAATTATTTGAGGAAGCGGATATATCGCAGTTACTGTAGATTGTTAGAATATTAGCCTAGTGTAAATTGACAGCGCAATGATCCAATTCTGTGACGTGCGAAGCGACCTTTTTCGCTCTGTCTGCACTTGCTACTCACTCTCAAAAAAAGTTTCCCGCGCTTTCGAAAGTAGGCAGCAAATTGTTTGCTCTCCAGGCCCACATTTTAAAAAGTAGTCCACAGAAACTAAGGGCCTGGATACACGTCAAGTTTGAGAAGATTGTAAAGAAAATTTAAATGCCGTCTTTTTGATACCAATATTATTGGTTTAAGAATGTGTGAAGTTGCGACCATACGAAGATTACAAATCAGACTAGCCTAAAGCCAGCTGCAGTTTCGTTTTGAGGGTTAATAAGGTTGCATCCTAAGTTAGCCAGTTTACCAAATTTTAGAAACCAAATTCAAAGAAAGGAAAATAAATCCTTTTAGTTTCTCCACCCTCATTCTCATAATCCCAATCAAGACAAAGGATTAGCTATTCTAGCCTAGCTTTGATTGCATTTATTTTAAAGCGATCGATACTAATTCAAGAAGAAAATTCTAATATTTACAATCTCTAATATTATTTCTAATGTTTACTGTATGTTTCGTCTATTTGTTATATATAATCTTTTAATGTTTGTTTTGTGTAATTTATAGGCCTAACTAAATTGTTTTTTTTCAAAGCTGAGCCGGTTTCCTGCACTTCAAGTTTTACTACCCTGGAAAGTCAGCCATTTTGTTTTTATGACATCATAATTAATTTTCTTCCTTGCTTTGGACTGTAATTCAGTTTTTAATTTTTATATTGCCTTCATCTCCAAGTTCAAAGTGCGTTAATATATTAAGTGCGTTAATATATTAAGTGCGTATTTAATCAACTACTTGAAAGGAAATATTTTCATCAGTTAAATTGGCCGAATTTTTCCCAGTCATTTCGGACAAATGACCGAAAAGTCTCAGCGAAAAAAAAACCCAGGGTTTGAATTGTTTTTCTATTGGTAACTCACTCTGTGCTTCAATCGAAGGTGGTTTATTGAACCGTCGCACGAGTGCTATCAGGTACATCACAAAACGGTATTTTATCTTTTTCACCCTTTCATGTTGCAGAGAAAAAATTTTTTTTAGTCATAATGCCTCCTCCGCTCGAAAAAATAAGAAAAATAACATCATATTTTTGAAAGTCCAACTTAGCTGGTGATTCAACAGAAGAAAACCTGCCTGAAACCGTTCCTGCGGATAGTTCTCCAAACACGTCTCGGTTACAAGCTTCAGATATTTCTCCCGCTGTAGCAAATCAGCTGCTGGCAGCATATGACAGACTCGACATTGGTAATTATATTGCAACAAGGTTTACCATATCACATTGTTTGAAAGCAGAACTGCTTCAGAAGCCGTGGGTACCACCGTTTCAGTATGATTTCCCTAGGTATTCAAGAAAAGTTAACGAAAAAGATAAATTTTCATCGTTCCAACGTGATTGGTTGAGAGAATTTAATTGGTTGGTATACAGTGCCGTGAAGCAGGGGAGTTTTTGTAAGTTCTGTGTGCTATTTGCACCAAGATCTGTTGGAGGGTCAGATCTCCGTCTACACGTAGAAGTAGCACTTTCTGGAGCACAACACTGTGCAGTTGGGAGGAGACTTCTACGTGAGCACGCAAGCAAATGTTATCACTTAACGGCTGCAATTAAATCAGAAAGTTTTCTTGTAACTCTAAGTACTGGTACAGTGGTCAATAACTTGAGTACTGCCAGTCAGCGACTTCTAAAGTCAAAAAAAGATTATTTGGAAGGATTTGCCACTGTCATACACCTGTTGGGCAGGCAAAATATTGCCTTTCGCGATCACCGTGATAGTGGACCGCTTTCACTGGATTCGCAAGCAAAAGAAAATGAGGGCAATTTTAAAGCCATTCTCAATCTATTGGTAGCAAGAGGAGATTCCAAGATTATCACATACATACAACAGGCTCCCAGAAATGCGATTTATCTCAGCTGGAAAATACAAAACGAATTTATTGACATAATTTCAAATCAAATTCGAGAACAAGTTGTAGAGGACATCAAGAAAGCCGGGATTTTCTCAATATTAGTAGATGAAACGAGCGACGTCACTAATTCCGAACCGTTGTTCCTGGTAGTGCGATACGTCC
Organism: Aplidium turbinatum; assembly: GCF_918807975.1. NCBI lineage: Eukaryota > Metazoa > Chordata > Ascidiacea > Aplousobranchia > Polyclinidae > Aplidium > Aplidium turbinatum. The sequence continues at coordinate 27,286,284 of NC_137480.1, forward strand.
AAGATCTTCCAGATAATATGTCAGTGTTGAAAGAAAGTTTTTTAGGATTCAGTCAAGCTGAAGATTTAACGGGGAAAGGTTTGAGTGAACAGATAATCCAACTTCTTACACAATGGGGATTGGAACTGGATAAACTTAGAGGACAAGGCTACGACGGTGCAGCATCAATGGCCGGAAAAATGAATGGGGTGCAAGCTGTGATATCTAGGCATTACCCGTTAGCTGTCTATGTGCACTGTGCCTGCCACTGCTTAAACCTGACTTTGTCGTCTTCCAGTAGCATTTCAACTATAAGGTGTCCAATGAAAACAATTCAAGATTGCATAACGTTCTTATGTTCCAGTCCTAAACGTACAACAGCACTACGCAGGACCATTGAAGTAATTTTTCTGAATTACAACAAGACCACTCTGGTTGCCCTTTGCACAGTGAGATGGGTTGAAAGACATGATGCTGTGGTGCGCTTTATAGAACTGATTCCCGCAATTGTACAATGTTTGCATTCATTAGAAGATGACCATGACACCAACACTTCTGACAAAGCGGAACTGCTAAGCTGTAGGGTGAAATCTTTTGACTTTATTGTATCTGCTGTGATTATAAAATTTGTGTCTGGAGCTCTGATAACGCTTTCAGAAACACTACAGAAGATAACCAATGACCTTCCCTCGGTCTGTGAGTTGATACAAGACATCAAGCGCATGTTTGAGTGCGTACTTGCAGACAACGAAAAGAAAACATTTAGAGACGTTTACCGACAAGCTTGTAAAATCGCAGATGAAAACTTTATTGTGCGATCTAGTACAAACTTCCGTTCAAATCCTAGGGACGGAGATGTTGAAAGACATTTTTATGACAATGTATTCCGGCCTTTTCTGGAATCTGTAATCTCTCAACTTTCCGACCGTTTTAATTCACATTTCCGGAAAGTAGCTAAAATGTCCAATCTTATTCCCGTAAATATCGCGAACTGTAATATTACTTGTCCTAGTGACGCGAAGAGTCACTTTGATGATATCATTGACATGTACAACATCGATTTGTCGCATTCAGTAGACGTTGTGTCTCAAGAGATATTCATGTGGGCTGCCAAGTGGAAAGATACCAACTTCCTTGATTCACCACCATCAATTGACGAAGCCCTCCCTCATGCGAAGCAAGAATCCTACCCAAACGTTCGTGCATTTTTGAAGATTTTTCTCACAATACCTTGCACCACTGCTTCAGTGGAGAGAAGCTTTTCTGATTTAAAAAGAGTAAAGACGTATCTTCGAAACAGTTGTGGTGCTGAGAGGTTGACTGGAATTGCAATGATGGCTTTGCACAGAGAAGTGACCGTTGATTACAAACAATTGGTTGATAAATTTCTTGCAGATGCTCCACGTCGATAAGCACAAATGTAACCTGCGTGTTTTAAATATGAAGAGCGTTCATCTCACGTCAATTAGGCCTATGTTACATTATAGTATACATATATAACATAGGCCTAATTGACGTTAGATCAACGGTCTCTACATATTTAAAACATGATTAGATTAGCCACTGTGTGAGCTTCTTTATATTCCTGTGTTTTCGCTACATTAATCCCAACCTTACAGAGGTACAATGTATTTACATTTGTTTTTATTCGACCATTGACACAAGTTTATTATTATGACTGGTCATCCACATCAATATTGGAACTGGCAAATTCAATCCACAACACTTTTCATTAGGCTGTCATTCATTACTACATGTGTTGTGTGCTTCTCTCTGTTTTTGTTTCATTTTTTGCTATTTGTTTTTTGGGTTTTGTGGCCGTGCTAACTATTTATATAGCCTACTACATAATTTTTCATTCAGGCACGTTTTAAACCTTTCAAGGTTTTGCCACCTTTTCCCGTTCGTTAACGTGCTGGTAGGTCTATATCGATTTTTGTAGTTAGTATCTTTTTCGTCCCGGACGCGTTAATGACGAAAAATAAAATGATTGATTGAGTGATAGCTTGCGAGAATAAATGACGGTCTGTTAATATTTTGTATTGCGGTTTATGTGACTTGAGCGTGAAACAAGTTTGGTATGCATAGGACGTAGCTTGAGCTGACATACGTTAAGTAGTACATAAGTCTCAGTCTAGTTAGTCGTCCCTCTTCTTGAAGTTGCAAATCTTAAAGGGGGCTGTCATGCCGACTAGACGACCCCCCTAGTTGCGCCCCTGCCACATCCTGTATTTGATTCATAATTTATCTTATAAGACAGCATGTCTGCCAACTTTTATTAAAGTTATAAAAAGTTAGGTGCAAAGTTTCATTGTGTGGCTAATTTCATATAATTTGAATATAAATTATGTTTCATCAACTAAACTTATATTGGCCACGACAGGTAAAGAATCCTAACTCACCATGCAGATCTGGAGCTGATCTGTCTTTGGAGCATCTCATCCACTCGACTGATGAGCGACTTGTCGTGATTACTGATGACGCATCTGCTTCTCATGATCAAAACCAGGAACCAGTTGATGCATTGTCTGCCCCAGCTGAAGTGATTCTGACAGTGGAAGAGGTATCTGATCACATTTTCTGTTTTTTTTTTAAATACCAGACTGGAAAGATGCAAAAAAAGGTAAAAAGTTTGTCTCATTACGAGAACATGTCCATGGGTAGAAAATTAGAATCATTCCCTTATTTTTTTGTTGTAGAATCTTCCAGTTCTTGTGGATGACTTGGTTACTCAAGAAAGTAATGACATTTGCAAAGAACAACAAATTGTCCCTTCTGAAAAAGTCACAGAATTTTTACTGAGAGCAGCTGTCGAAGACACTACAGCTGATGCCCCTTCTCATGGTGACCCCCCAAAGTTAGAGCCCTCTGTCTTGCCTTCCCTGCCCTTGGATGAACCTTCAGCCGAAACTAAAGTCGATCCATGTAATGACATCATCGACACGTCATCAAAAGTTGATGGGAATTGGTCGGAGTCATCTTCCAAGCGATCTTCCTACCATCAGCCAGACATTGTGGCTTCCATTAAAGAGCGACCCTCCCACCTACCCGGGGTCCAGTCATTCCAGCTGACTCATGGTGAGTCGCCTGCTTGTATGCTTCAATCATAGGTTCAGGTTTATTACAAGTTTGGAGAGTTGGTTGGTATTGTCTAATGTGCCATGTCAACAGGTGTCTAAGCCTTGCAAGGCAAAGCAGTGCATGTGGCCCCACATTCACTCGAACAATGCATCAAACAACTCAGTTACTTTATCAATCAATGTTGTCAATATGTTGCCATGGTTACCTGGGAAATCAAAATTGTCCCGTTGAACTTGAAAGTAACCTCATGTACGTTGTATGACATCACAATATGTTAGCTTGCTGTCAAAGCGATATTTTGTCACGACATTCATGGTTTGTGCGACACATGAGGCGGAATACTTGCAACTTACGTCTCACCTATGTGTTGGAAAGTGCGTCATGCGTGTCGTGTTTCCATGGCAACTGCTAACAACAACTTTTTTTTCCAGAGCAAATTATTCTCTCGGAACAAAAGAAGCCTCCTCCTCATGTGCCCCACCCATCTCCAGCCCGCCCCAAAAGGCCACCCCCACCGAGACCGAAAGCCCCACCTAAACGCCCCCCATTGCCTAAAGGCGGACCACAGAAACCGTTTTTAAAGTGATTTTTTAAGGACCTCCTTGCTGCATCCCAATTATGCTTTTTGTGTCACAAATGTTTGTCTTCTATCATTCCAGTCTGCTTTATGTTACAAGCGATGACAGAATAATGAAGGTTCAGTCATCGCGGCCATCTCAACGGTCGAAGCGATGGCCCTTAGTTTCAAATCGTGAACTATTTGCTCTGAGGACATGGCTGTGGAGTCGGGCGAAAATTACGCCGCTATGACGCCTCGGTTTATAACTGGCCAACTCCGGACACCTCAAAGTCTCTTCCATGACTCCACAGTCCTGTTTGACTTCTGGGTTTTTTTTTTCGGTCATTTATCGGTCATTGACCGATTTTTTAGCAAAATGTCCGAAAAAATATAGTCAATTCGGTCAAAATGTCCGAAAAAATATATAGTCAATTCGGTCAAAATGTCCGAAAAAATATATAGTCATTAGGGTGGGTCGAAATTTGGACTTTTTATCCGATTTCATTGCTACAAACTTTTTTTCTTGCGAATAGTCATAAAACGACATTCCTGAAAGTTTGAACTTAATCGGACATCGTCTTCATTTCTAAAAATCGCGGTTTATAAAGGTACCTGAAGCGATTTTTTTGAGGCTTGAAAATGCATTGTTTGTAATAGGAGGTTATTTTCACGAGATTTGAAAACGTCATAACTTACTTAATTCTTATTGTAAAAAGATGATCTATGCGTCAACAGATTCAATATAATTAGGAGAATCCAATTCATTGTGTACTGATTCCGAAAAATGATGACGTCATCAATGACGTCATTAAACAGTAATTTGCAAATAGTGATAAAACTGATAATCCCACATGCTTCATCTCTAAGTTATTTGATAATGAATTGATGTACTTTCCAAACATAAACATCATGCTGGTACTTGATAACGTCACATACATCATTAAGATGAAACTGTTAAGATAACATCAAGAACAGGTGGCTAGATTTTTTTTCGCGTAGAACTCTACAGTGTTGTTCAGCAACCTGGAAATCAGTATTTAACTGCTGTCAGTCTAATATCAAGAACAGCTGAAGATATTACAAATACTCTAATGGACTGTATCAAAAAATATAATATGGTGCATTGTGTCAAAGTATTTGGGTGTGATTCCGTGAATGTAAACACTGTATTTAAATCAGGTGTGATAACTGGACTGAAACAACGCCTTGGTCATCGTGTGAGTTGGTTTATATGCATGTTGCAGCCAATGAGTTACCCTTTCGACACGTCTTCGCTACATTAGATGGACCTACCAGTGGTGACACACCATTTAAGGGCCAATAGAAAAGCTTCTAAGTAGAGTTGAATTTGAAGAAGTCAACCCTTTATTTGTGCCTGTGAAGATGGGGCCAGGAAATCGTTTGCTACCGGAGCACATAGTAAAAGATCTATCGACTGATCAAAGGTATCTGTACGAGATTACCAATGCCATTAGGAATGGCTATGTTTCATCTAAACTGATGTACGCAAAGATTGGTCCGTTAAATCATTCGTGGTGGCTAACTTTCGCGTCACATTGCTACAAACTGTACATCAGTGATCACAAATTGCCAAGTGACATTGCAGAAAACTTGAAAATAATTGTTGCGCGTATAGTCATTCAATATGCCCCATGTTGGTTCAATATAAAATGTGAACCACTGTACAAAGACGGACCAAAGCATATCCTTAAATCATTGCAGTGCTGTTCACTTTTGCCTGATAAAATTCGAGACATTGCGTTAAAATATGTTAAAAAGAATGCTTATTTTGCACACCCGGAAAGGCAGTGTGAAACAAATCTTTGAAGAGCAATATTGTTATTTAAAATCAAGCGAATCATAACTAATTGATAACGATCCATTATCTATCACAAACACGCAATATTTTCCAGAAGCCATCATACTGAAATGTAATTAATAATTTATATGACGTCATCAAATACCAGCATGATGTTTATGTTTTGAAAGTACATCAATTCATTATCAAATAACTTAGAAATGAAGCATGTAGGATTATCAGTTTTATCGCTATTTGCAAATTACTGTTTAATGACGTTATTGATGACGTCATCATTTTTCGGAATCAGTGGCCTACACCAGGGTTGTCCAAAGCCTGGCCCGCGGGCCGCATGCGGCCCGCGACCTCCTTCAATGCGGCCCGCCGTCTCTTCTAGAAAGCTTTTAAAAATTACCGTATATCCTCGCATATAAGCCGACCCTAGAAAAAAAACCTTAAAATGGTAAATTTATAAAAATCCGCATATAAGTTTTATGTTTAATTTGTAATGAAATGATATCTGTTATGAAAGAGTACAATGTACAACGACACTACAGCACTCTTCATGTCACTGGCTATGATAAATACACTGGTGAGGCGCGGCGAGCCCTACTCAATGATCTCAAATCAAACCTGCGTAAGCGTCAAGAAAACATGTTTCAATTAGTGAAGCCTTCGTCTTCTACAACCATTGCTTCTTATGATGTATCACTTTTGATGGCTAAATCCAAAAAACTTCAATGTATTCAGTGCTCCGCTGACTATAACTATATCAGAAGCCGATGACGATTTGCAGCTTGAATTGTGTGACTTGCAAAGTGACCAGTTTTTATTAAGCAAAGCTACACTGCCAATCACTCAATTTTGGCCTCTTCTTTCTGAAGAGCATTATCCTAATTTACGCCGTTTTGGATTGCACTTGCTGTCAATGTTTGGCAGTACCTACCTTTGTGAAGCAGCATTTTCCGCAATGAAGTCGATTAAATCCAAAGAGAGGAATCTACTTAAACAAACATCTCTCGAAGCCTGCCTTCGTTTAGCCTTAACCTCAGTTGACATTGACACAAAGGAGCTGGCTTCCAAAATGCAGGCACACCCATCTCACTGAATTTTAAGTAAACTGTACCGTTTTACGTACTTCCTTAAATATTTTTTACGAATAAATTTATGGTTTATTCTTATTCATACTTGTCAGTTATTTATAAGGTTTCCTGGTCTACTGACGTTGCTTAAAATTTCCAAAACTCTCTTATTCGTAGTATTCACATCTTAGCTTCTTTAATCTATTCCCCAATATGTTTTTATGATAAATATAAAGATTCATTTACACATGTACGTGTTTTACTTTACATCTGGTACGGTGAGACAGTGTATAAGAGGAAAAATGTCAACTGCGGCCCGCGATCTAATTTCCTTGCCGAATGCGTCCCGCGTCCCATAAAGTTTGGACAACCCTGGCCTACACAATGAATTGGGTTCTCCTAATTATATTCAATCTGTTGACGCATAAATCATCTTTTTACAATAAGAATTAAGTAAGTTATGACGTTTTCAAATCTCGTGAAAATAACCTCCTATTAAAAACAATGCATTTTCAAGCCTCGAAAAAATCGCTGCAGGTACCTTTATAAACCGCGATTTTTAGAAATGAAGACGATGTCCGATCAAGTTCAAACTTTCAGGAATGTCGTTTTATGACTATTCGCAAGAAAAAAAGTTTGTAGCAATGAAATCGGATAAAAAGTCCAAATTTCGACCCACCCTAATAGTCATTCAATTTGGTCAAAATGTTCTTTTCTCAGATAAAACACGACAGCGTTTCTCAGCGAAACTTAATGTTGTAGCCAGTCAGGAAGTGCAAATTTTGGTTTGTATCAGCTACTTGAAAGGAAATATTTTCATTAGAAAAAAATGACCGAAATAAATAAAAAATGACCGATTTTTTTCAAGTCATTTCGGACAAATGACCGAAAAGTCTCAGCGAAAAAAAAACCCAGCAGTGAGGATGCACGTTGCCATGGTGATGTGCGAAACATTTTTGCCATTTTATGTTTACTTCAGTTTCATCGAACTAACGTTGCTAGAATGTTAAAATGAGTTGGCGACCAGAGTTTTGGTCACTCCGCGTGACGTCAGCATGTCACGTGTCACCACCATTGTTGCAGCTCAAACGACGACGCGCTGCTGACACCCAACTCCACTGTGGACAACATCACTCGGGAGTTTGCCGCCGCACTTAGCGACACCAAGCGAAAGGAAGATACATGGAACCCTTTGGAATCTTCATCCGCCGAGTAAGTTCCGCAAGCATCCGATGATCCTCGACGATCTCCTGCATCCGTAGGATCCACATCTTGTTTGTGAATGTTCTAAAATCGTTACGGCTCTTCAGTATAAGTAAATGGTTTTGTGTAATTTCAAACGCGTCCATTTCATTCAAAACAAGCTGACACGTTCTTTGCCCAGTTCCCCACATACCTGGTTATGTCTTCTAACCATCCACCATCCTCAGGCCCACTCCGGTACGATCACCAGCCAAGTCTACAAAGGACCAGACACAGAAGAGAAAAGGTACAAACAACTTGAAATGTTAAGGTTGTTGGTTCAATGATAACTTGCCAGTCTCGCTTCCTGTTGTCGAATGCCAGTCGTGCACAGCTGCCACCCATCGCTGGTCGAGCTAATATTATTCCTAGAAATTTGGTATCACCTTGTTGCAAATAATTTCAAAACATCAACACAAACAAAGCATAAACATCATGAAGGCTTGTTGAAGACGGCAGAGCATCAATTGCGGTCGTTAGTTAGATGTTGTTTTATGTTTGCGTGGTCAGATTTACATCGCAAGAGGCTGGGACGTAATTTGTATAAAGCTTTGTTGCTCAGATCTTTGTCGCTTGCGCAATGAACTGCATCTGCCGTACTCGTATCTGGTGCAATCGTTCTGACAAATGTTTGGAACATCTCTTTGTTGGTGCATTGTGAGTTTCATCTACGATTCGTTGCAGATCTTCCATTGAAACGTCACTCCCTGTCGCGGAAACTGTCGAACCAAAGCGGAGGCGGTTGCTTGGACGAGGTGGGTACTGGTCTGGCGCACCCAAGTGGCCGTTTATTAGGTGTTGTCAGGTCTTGACTTCAATAATATTTGTAAACCTAGTTTGACAATCTTTGCACAGTGACCAACTCCTACTATCGCCAAGTTAAACCGAGCTTGATGGGTAGGTGGTCCGTTGCTTGCGGAAACATTTGTTGACATTTAGTTTCGAATCAAAAAGTCATCAAGCCATTTTGCTCAGATTGTAAAATATGATCGGGTATTTTCCCCAGTTTATAAAGTTGGATGTTTATATTTCAAGAACTTTATTTATTGTGTTTGCCTGATGGTGCAGAATCGAGCATGAACGTTTTGTGCATTCGAATTGTTTACCTCGTTGCTTGGCAACTAAAAGGGATGATTCTTTTCATTTTGTAATGCAACAACTACCAGTCATTTGTCTCGCACTCCCCGCCTGGTGATCTTGCTTGTTACAACTTGGAAGGATCGTTTCCGTCCAATTGTCCGCTGGCCATTGTGACGTCACACTAACATCATCTTATCGCGGTTGCCCCTTCACTACAAACACTTAGTTCGCATGCACCGATCATGGTTAAGGAATGAAACTCAGTTCTTCATCTCATTAAAACGGTGTCAGACCACAGTGACGATCGGTGAGGGAAAGCAAGGAAAGCAGTGCTTACCTGAGCGAAAACTATGCAAAATATAATGACTGAATTCTAGGTTTAACTTCTTATTGTTTTTATCACGTCTATTTTAACTTGAAAATTACTGTATTCGTGACTAGAATTACTCGTAACGCTTGTGAGTAGTCTAAGTCCTCACCAAACCGCATGTCTTGCCTATAAATGCCAATTAACGCAAACGCTTCTGTCAGAAACAATCACTGAGGCTCCAGGTAAGCAACTATCAAACTTGCTTTCCCAGATTCAAAAATGTCAAAAAACGCCTTCGTTTTATCCAATCCTCACTCGTTTTGCAAAACGTCACCAGCTGCTTAGCCAATCAGATGTGTTATAGTTATGGTATGGTTAGTTGTGCTTTCCCAGTGACGTCAATGCGAACATTCGCAAGAGCGGCTAGACTAACTCGTCAGAATGGTCTCTCGTCACGGTGCAGAGCGCAGCATCATAATGCCGAAATAATTGTTGCTGTTTTTTTTATGTCTCCTCGCCATGTACTCTAGCCTACTAGCTTTCATAGTCATGCCTTTGCCCTTTTTACAGCGTTGATATAACGTTACTTCGCCAATGAACGTTCAGGTGCGGATGCAATATTTAGTTCGTTAAGCTTCTATACGCAGGAGGCAAACTTATCCAGCTTTTTGTACAAATTGCTTGCGGTTGTAATGTTTAGGCCTAAGTGTTAGTTTTTGTAATGTAGGCCTAACTGAATATCTGAGAATGAACATTCATGACGAATTAAATATTTAGACAACTATTATTCCATGTCTAACACTGGATTTTGGTCCTGCAACGTTAAAATTAAGATAGTTCATGACTTCTAAACATTAAATGGATGTATGATCACGACATAGGCGAAGCACAATTTGACAGATTTTTATTTTTGATTTGTTTTGGAAATGCTCTCAGAGCGCACCAAATTGGAAGTGTTTTTCAAAAATTTCTGGGGGAGGCCCCCCAGACCCCCCGCTGGAAGTGTTGCCTTCGGCAACACACCTTCGGGCTTCGCCCGACGGTTACGCCCTTCGTGCCTACTACCTTGCTGCAGCATATTTCCAAGTTGCTTTCCCAACGGTTTAAGCCACCGAACGTCACTGCTTGTTGACAATTGAAATTGTAACACAAATCGCTCAATGTCGTTGTATGAGCCTCTGCACTGCGGTGGCAGGTGGGGAGCGTTGGGCAATTTAACGAAACCCCGACGAGAAGTGCTGCTTTCCCGCGTTGCTTACCAGCGGGTGAAACACCCTTCATTATGACGTCATCAATGTCATGTTTCGAACATTGTGTTTTCATCCGATTATGAGGTGGCAGGTGTGCCTCATTGCACCTGATAGTGCCGCAGTGTGGGAGGATTTTTGAAGACGGGAACATGATTTTTGTCAAAATTAACTCAGGCAGAAATATCAATCAACGCGAATTCCTTTTCTCAAGGTCGCTAATGGGGTGAAGAACAAGTTCTCTTTCCTATTTATAGCGATGTTAAAAACGTTTTTTTTACTCTTTGTTTTTGGCATTTTTTGTTTTTGTATCGTTTGCAATCACTTCATGCATTTTAGCAGCAACAGCGATTTACAATAATTATTATAAAAACTGAATTAAAAAACACAACTGCAAAGCTATGGCTGCTGACTGGTCTCTTGTTTCTTTGTTTAGTTTCAATTTACTTCTGTCAATCACGCGGGTGGATCATTGTAGTACTGGCCACAAGCGGGGGCGCAGTTGCACAAAATCACGTTTATTTAATGAATGGAGGCGGAACAAAATATGTCCCCACCATGCCATTGCCCCTGTTCGGTCATGGTTGATTGGTGGAACCCTGCCCTGGCAACATGCGCATATGGGCATTGCGCATATGCACAGGGGCAGTCATTTTTAGCAGTAAACATGACACGTCACAAATTGCACCTACAGCCCCTGTGATGTCACAGTTTTCCGCCAAATGTTGCGGCAGTTCGATACAACGTCCTTCAGTTGAGTTCTGGCTTGTTTTGTTGAATGATTCCATGTTTGTACGTGGTGGTTTCAAACATTAACAAACTGTTGGAAGTGCATGCAGGTGTGGCGCACCAACTGCCTTATGTTGTTGATATTACGTTTAATCACGTGCAGGAGAGACAATGGTCTGAAATGCGAAAGGAGACAGTGCTGACGATCGACTCCTCCCCAGGCTTAGTAGGTTTACCTTCTGGATTTGGTGCCATTCGGTGATCTAGCATGATAGTTGTTTTCAATCGGTGCCTAGCGAGCAATTTTGTAGAGCAAATTAATTTTCTTAACAACTCCGTGACATTAAATCACCAACGTCCTAACTCTCTACGTCATTTAAAAGCATTTAAAGAACTAATTCTTCCTGCTATTAAACATGATGTCATCATCATAGCATCTTCGTATGATGTCATTCATGTCATCATCTTTACAACCGCATGATGATGTCATGCACGACATCATCATCGCAAGTCGCAACTATACATGACGTCATGAATGACATCATCATTAAAGGTGTGTTCGTTATACCTTTCCTACCAGCTCAACTATTGATGCATGTTCATTGTTCAACCTTGTGTGCTTTCACTACTTGCACTTTCATCACAATGAATTGTGCCACAGCAATATGGGCTGGGCAATTGGGCATCCTTCCTCAGGTGGTTTGCTGTGGAATGGTTTGGTGTTCATCTGAGGAAGGTGATTGCCGGCAACACTTGCATGCGTAGATTGTAGCTTTGTTGCTTGCCTGCATAATGTTTGCTTCATCCACTTGCACTTTCTGTCCTTGCTTCAAACCATTGCACGCAATCTTAGACTTGTTTCTGTTGATCAGTTCAATAAATTGTTTGCTTTGCAACAATTTGAAAAAGTAACTCAACTGACACTTTGTTGCGAAGGATTTGTAATCAAGTCTTTTCTTTATTTGTTTGAGTCATAATCATCATCATCTGCGCATGTAACCGTTGTGTTGTCATCGATTCTTGATCTGTTTGTTTGTTACTTGGAGTGACTTGTTGCAAAGTCTTTGGCGAAGCTTAAACACGCGTTCCCTCCCGCAGGAGATCCTCTCTACTGTCATTGTCCGGAACCTAGATACTGGTCAAACCATGCCGCTGAGTGTCGCTGCTGAACAGGTGATTACCCTGTGTGTTGTAACTTTGGATGAAAGTCGTCTATCGTTACCAGGAAGAATTCGATTCCGCGCATCTTTTCGGTCAACTTGTATATGCCAATGCCTCCTAAATGAGTCCTAATCCTCCCTGCGGTGGTGGCTGGTGAGGATGGACTTGGTTGATGTGGTTTATTGCAAAGCACTTGTCCTTCCCATCACTGACGCAGCGACAGATGTTTTATCGAGATGTTAGGGTTGCCAGGTTGATAGTTGGAAGCAATGCAGGGGTTGGGGTTTGTGGAAGGGAGCCGGCGATATTTCTTGTGATGTTATTGGCTTTAAAATATTAACATCAAATCCGAAGTAACATTTTACCAAGTTTTATCACAAAGACCAGTTTCATTCATGTAGTAAATCTATTTCCATCTCCCTCTCTGCTACGGTCAGGGAGCCTTTGTTGCCGGATAGGTTAAGCGTGGCATGTGAGTGACTTGCGTTGTACAGGAATATGATCAAGGCGAGATAAACTTCGTTAAACTCGTTGAAAAGATAAACAAAGTTACCTGCACAAAAGCTCAACTTATTAAAAATGGCAAGGTATTTTATGGTTTACTTTTGAGATAACGCAGCTAGTGCAACTTCGTAGAGTGTCGGTGACTTCTATAAACTCTGGAATACAACCACATCTAAGTTTATGGTTGTCCTAGTCATGGTTGCTATGAGCGATAGTTGCTATGGTTTATCTCTTTGTGTGAAACATTTATGTGACGTCAGTGATGTCGTGAGGCGGTGATAAGTTTGAACAAAGTTTTCATAAGTCGTATGTCACGGTTGATTGCACCTTTTCCGGATGAAGTTTAATGGACCATCACATATGCACCAACCCTAGTGGTTGTTCTCTAAACTTTCATCTTTCCTCATCATTCAGGTATCGCAGTGCTTGAACCCCCTCGCCCTTCAGATCATGAGTCGGACCAAAGAGTTTGCATGTGCCACTGCCGGCGCTGAAGAGCAAGCTGTGACGTCACACAAGCCGCAGACGCCCGAGCAACCGCGTCCGCTTTCCCGCGTCTCTCTAGAGGAGGATTCCTTGTCGGTGGCCAGCGATGAGATCACGATAGGTATGGATGATTTAAAGATACCTTCGTGTGGCAATATTGATCCTGGTGGTGATGTAGACTTAAACGATATTGATCTTTGCAGGAGCGGATGCTGCGTCTAATCGGACGCTTAGTGATGGAGGAAGGAAACTTAGGATGAAGAGCAAAAGATTAAAGTCGTTCATTGGAAAAGGAGCCAGGAAGATGAAGAATGTTGCTGGTGGCCAGATGGAGCGAGCGGTGCACAAGGTGAAGCAATCGAAAGGTGACAACATGCCTTGCGACTCCCTCAATGTCTCCAGTGATGAAGATGTTGCTAATTCAATGACCAATTCTTTTGTGAAAACGAAGTCATCTTCCTCAAACAAAGATGCGCATCACTTCTCTCGCCCCAAGCTCGTCCAAGACATTGCTGTCCATGTGGTGAGTTGATAGTTATGGCGATGGTAGTCATTTCATTGACCTGGGTTTGATTTCCACCACTGCTATTGCTTTTTTTTCTTCTGTAATTACCAAACAAAGTTCAAAGGGATTTTTTAATGATACCTTTTGGAAAGTTGCTACCCAACAGTAGATTTGACTCCTGGCGATCTATGAAGTGAACTTGCAGCCTCGCACGTTGGTAGAGCCAGTCTACAGTACATAAGCAACGCTTAAGGCTATGATTGCGCAAATATGTTTGAAAATCTTCTACCACTAACCTAATATATACAAACAAGCAACCACACGGCATTTAACATAATCCATTAAAATTGAACATAAACTATAAGCTACAAACGTTTTCGGCCATACACACGTTAGCCCTTATCAAGTTACACAAAAAATAACTGCTTGTCATATCTACAATGAAAATGAATAACTGATCTAAACACTGAATTGAAAAACGAAATGCAAAATGAAACGGCAGAGCATAGGAGAAAGGCACATCACATGGCGTTTAAATTACGCGAGGCAAAGACGCATCATATGACGTATCAAGAAAAGACGTTGAGTAAATAAGAAGCACCTGAGGCAAACAACTGTGTATTGATGCGAGGATTGTATGATTTTATTAGCAAAGCCTCGTGGATTTTAGTGTCCAATTCGGTGGAACATTTACGCATAATTCTAAACGACTCCAATGATGGTAAATGTCTGTTGTATATGTCTGTGGTTGAAGAAAGTGACCTCTTTACCAAAATTGTACTAACCTAATAGCCTTGTAGGGCCAAATAGGATTTTTGTAATTACTGCAACGCCGAAAGATGTCCAGAAATGATGGGTTATTGTAGGAAGAAAGTATATGTCAGCTGATGAGTAAGTTAATATATCTGAAATAGCTCACTGTTGTGATATTCACTTACAATGCTCATTATCTTGTTGTCTCTAACAGTTGCTCTGCTGTTATAGAAAACTTTCACAATTGACAATGATTTTGTGACTCTGCAAAGTAGCTTCTGCTGCGGATAGTTCGTGACTTGTTTTGTTAGAAAGAAACTTCATTATTAGGTTCAGTTGTTGCAAATTCCTCACAACATTCTTGCAGAACTGTTCTTGGTGATATGACAGGGACACAAATCTACAGGCTCCCTTCAAACTAACTTGTGGTTTAATCATCTTCTTCATTGTAATGATGTCGCCACTAGGGAGCGGTGTGGAGCATGAAGTTCAGCCACTGCGGCCGACTCCTCGCCACTGCCGGCCAGAACAACGTGATCTGGGTCTGGGTCCTCAAGGATTACTTCTCCTTTTTCAACAACCTGCGGAGTAAATATGACGGCAAAGGTTGGTTGAGGTTGCGTGGTTGCTTTGTGTGTGTTGTCTGCAAGGTGATGCAGTTCAGGAACGTTAGTTTTGCGTTATGATTATTGCCTTAGTGCATTGCACCGAGTCACGTGCGCTTGATTACGTCGTGCCTCCCTGTGGGTGTGAGTAGTTTGTAATTACGGCAGCAGGACTTGGTAACCACTACACAGTGATTTGTCACTTGTACACAAAGCTCTACTCGTGTTAAGACCTCTTTTCAATTCCTTTACGTTTGTGGGTTTCTGTAGATATTCTGCAGCACCTACAAGCGTAACAGTGGTGTCAGAAGTGGGATTCGAACCCACGCCTCCATCTGGAGATCAGTGTGCTATCACAGCGCTACATGCTCTGTGACGTGTGAATAAGTGATTACAAGCGATCGATCTTTTGCAGAACGCGGAGCGGTCTTTGCAACTCCTCCTCGCAACAGCATGGATCCTCCTTGCTCTCAAGAAGAGCTCAGCCAGGAAAGGTCAGGTTCTATAGGAGGAAGAACCATCCATGAAGATGAAGCAGATGATGAAGAGGATGCTCCATTCCGCTCCCTTCCGTTCTCTTCCTATGTCGGACACACTGCTGATGTGTTGGACCTCGCCTGGTCCAAGGTCCGATATTTCTTACTTTTGTTACCAATTGATTGGCGACCGATGCTTACGACAAATCTCCAATCACTTAAACCATGGGTTCCCAACCTGGGGGCCATGGCCCCCTAGTGGGCCATGAGCCTTTTTCAAGGGGGCCATGGAAAAATTTGAAAAATAATAATTTTTTTAGTTTATCATCTCTAAGTCCACTCCAACACTATATAACTAAATAAATATAAATTAAAATTTAATAAAAATACTACAGTAGCACATTTTGCCCAAATCTTCATGAAATGTTCTTTAATTTCCAGTTGTTTCAAAAATAACAATTTTTTTGATTAAACTGACGTTTCTTAATTCTTTCAAAAGGTTGAAAAAATAAGGGGGGCCATTGATTTTTCAAAATTTTCAAAGGGGGCCACGGTGTAAAAAAGGTTGGGAACCCCTCACTTAAACCGTAGAACTGAAAACAACTAAGATCAGTTGAGACCTCTCTTTGTGCGATGACGTCACCACCCCAGCGCCACTCAATGGCGTTGTGTTCGTGATGTCATACCCTTGATATTTGTCTTCATAGCAAGTGTCGCTACCGCCTTCAGTATCACTGCTATGTTTCCAGTATCACTGCTATGTTTCCAGTATCACTGCTATGTTCTCAGTAATCTTCAGTAAATCATGGATTGATGTTTGTAGAATTACTTCACCCTCTCCTCATCCATGGACAAGACGGTCCGACTCTGGCATGTCTCGCAGAAGGAATGTCTCTGTTGCTTCCAACACATCGACTTCGTCACCGCGATATCGTTCCATCCCAAGGTAGGTCCAACGATCCCTTCATTTGGTCAGAAAACATCCTTTTGCACTTTCATTTATTATTTGTATTTTGTTGAAGTTCGGTTATTCCCCTTTCCTTACCATCTTCAGTTATCTTCACTCTCTTTCGTTCCAGGATGATCGGTACTTCCTGAGTGGATCCCTGGACAGCAAGCTCCGGTTGTGGAACATCCCGGAGAAGAAGGTGGCTCTGTGGAACGAGATCTATCCGGACTCGTCGGCCGGGGTCAGTGAAGTGACGTAGGGATATTGATTTAAAGCCTCAGTTCAACGTCGAGGTTGTTGCGCTTGCTTGTTAATTATTGAATTCACTTTGCCCGAGCGATTGATCGGCGATTTTCTCAAATATTGTTACAAGAACTCCGTGGCCACCAAGCCTCTGCTCATAGCAACGAGCATCCCTCGAGTCGAAAGGTTTTGAACCACTGGCGTTGGCCCGATGACCGATGTTGACCGTTTTTGTCCCACTGCACGTTAGGATTGAACCAATGTCCTGTGCTTGTACTCAGTCTCCGCGGTAAGTTGTCAACGTAGAATGGTTGATGAATAGAGCGAAATGCGACAGGATTCAGTTACCCATTCAGTGAATGTTGATACCAAATGATGATTAATTTGATCTTAATCTTCCAGTCTTCATCCGGAGGTGGAGGAGCTCTCATCACGACCGTCAACTTCTGTGAGAACGGAAAGTACGCGGTGTGTGGCACTTACGATGGACGATGCATGTTCTACGACACCGAGGTATTTCCCCCATTGGGATATTGATCGAATAGTGACCGTCCCAGTGCGAGCGTCGCACCTTGTGTCTGGGGCCAAGTGAAAACCTTTAATTGCAGCAAGGGCTTATCTGCTTTTGGCATCAAGTTTTGTGAGGACTTGAGTTGAGAAAAGCACCAAACTACATTTATCCAACTTTGAACATAATGTTGCGGCTTTTTCCTGTTGCTTATGTGTATGCGTTCCTGAGCGTTGTGTGAACATCCCAACCCATCCCAACCAACTATCCCATCGCGACGCTAATATGCTAGTAATATTGTAAATATTGTGTTGGATGCGGTGACTGCATAATGCATATGCGGTGGTAACTCATCCGCGGTGCCTTGCGTTGGCCGCGTCTCTTTCAATTGCCTTCTGTCACAATTGCTGTAGTTAGGTGAGTTGAAGTTCCCATCCAACCTGCATCACCTTCTTGTTGTTCCAGCATCTGAAGTACCACACGCAGATCCATGTCCGCTCCTCTCGTGGACGCAACAACAAAGGCCACAAGATCACTGGGATCGAACCTCTGCCGGGAGAGAAGAAGATACTGGTGAGATTGTGGAACTTCCTCGGACTGGGAAAGCTTCTTTGAGAGCTTCATCCTGCCAGTTTCGCATACTTGTTGAGGCTTTGTACCGCTGACGTATGCCCCGTCATCGAGATTGACAGAGTGAAGTTACCACTTGCTGAAGTTTTGTTTCCTGGAAATAATCCCATCTATCTACCTTAAAATGTGCTGCTCAAGCGCACTCCTTGAGAGTCAACCAGCATCACTTGATCTTGCCGGTTCTACAATCTGTGCGTTCATCTATAAAGCAGCTAACACTTCGCGAAGTGGCATCGCCTTCATACAGTGTCGTTTATGAACGTCTGCGTTGTAGTCACTTACGTTTTACCCAGCTCGACCGCAGCATCTTCAGGAATATTGCGTGTTAGTTCGTGCGTCAACGCTTCATGTTATTGCGCAGGTGACGTCAAACGACTCGCGTGTGCGTCTCTACGACCTGCGCGACTTGTCGCTCACCTGCAAGTTTAAAGGGCTTACCAACCTGAGCAGCCAGATCAAAGCCAGCTTCAGGTGAACAACTTATGAAATGTTTGTGTCGGATGATTTACTTGAAGCTTGTTATGCGGCTTCAACCTCTGTGTTTGCTGGCACCGAATCTTGTTCATTCATCTTCTGGTTATTGATCCGAGATCGGCAATGACTGCAACTCGCTTTCAATAGCAAAGATCTAGACTGTACTGAGTACTCGTTGTCGTTTACGTAAGAATTCTGTTTGTTCACCCGACCATGGGGCGTTAGCTGGCAACCCTGTTTGTACCAACCACTTCCAACTCGGTGGGTGAACGGAAGAGGCGGATTGTGCGGTTGCGTGACGTCATAATCAGGCCACCGACCATGACTTTTATTCTTTCCCAGTCACGACTCGAAATACATAATTTGTGGATCTGAGGACAAGTCGGTTTATATCTGGCGGACCAACCCTCCCCAGGACGTCACCAAGTTATCGTCATTCCGACGCGATCGAAACGATGCCTGGGAGAGCATCAGAGGTGAGTGGGAGGACAGTAGGTTCAGGTTTCACCGCACATTGCGTTGTTATACGTCGGACTTATGTTTCAATAACTTATTTCTTGAAGGTTTGAACAATGTTATGAAGTCTTTCAGAAAAAATTGGAAAATCTTTCTGAGGTGTCCCTACCTTTCCTTTTATAGCATACAAGGGGCACATTTTACCTCATAGTGGGCCCTCCACTAATACTGGAATAGGACAATTCAATGCTTGCCTAGTCGAGTGAGCATAATGTTTGCTTCTGAATATTTCATTATTTCTTAGTTTTTGAGGCGCACATAAAAATATTTTACTCATTATATCGACCGGTGACAGCTGCGTGTCTAGCGCCTCCCGTGAGGTTAGAAGATTTTGCAAGTTTAAAGAAAGAAAAATTACACGTTTTTTTTCGATTTTTAGGGGGGCACGTGATCAAGTTCTCCTCTAGATCCACAGTGATTGATATCTAACTAACGCTTACTAAGTATGACGTCATATTGCTTTTTCAGCTCATGACGCAGTTGTGACGTGTGCGATATTTGCTCCTTATCCCCACCTGATGGCTAGAAATAGTGAAAAAAGCGAATCCGGAAGCAAGACGTCATTACTCTCCGGGAAGAAGGGAGCGAACAGTTACATCATTTCCGCCGACTTTAACGGACTCATAAAAGTTTTTTCAAACTCCCACCGGAAGTGACGCATGAGGGATAATTATCCCGCCACAAGAGGCGCTCGTTTATGATGACCACGTGGGGACGACTATAAACCCGATGCCTCATGAGCGCCACCAGACGTCATTCTCCACCCCACATGAGGACAACCTCCCAGATGTCCCCATCACGTGATTGATGAGTAGACAGAGGACGAAGCATCGACTGTGATTTGAGATTATGTTGCTTCGTGGCAGCAACGTAGAGCTTGCGTACTTTAAGTCGATGATTATGACGTTTCTGGTCGATGACGTGAGTCCTGATCTGCAACTTGTGTTGCGTCACGGCCTGATTCTCGACGACCGAATGCGCCTCTGACGTGTTAACATCGTTTGTGACGTAAAATTACTTCTATCGCGTGTTAATGTGATGACCTCCCCTCATCATGACGCCACAATGAGGTCGTGACTGATGGGCGGTGAGGCGGCCCACAGAAGAATGCGACGGTGTAGTGCCCCCTGCAATATGTTTCTATTTGTGAAATAAATTAAGAATATATATTACTCGTGAAAGCTCTATCGCTGCTTTGTGTAAGAGGCGAACCAGCGTCGTTTGATCGAAACACCGAGATTCACAATTTCAATTTATTGAGTGAACAAGCAACACGTGACAACCATGAATCAGTGTGATTGGATGACTTGCGCTTGTACCCGGATGTTATGTTGCAACGAAGGAAATGTTGAACCCTCGAAGTTGATCCGCTCCGTTAGATTTGAAATTAAAATACAAGTCGGGGTACAAAGGAACACTAATCTCGCCCCCTCCCCTTTTGCACCCCGAGTACGACGCGAACACTCCCCCGTATGTATTCGAGTTGACTGTCAGGGTCGCGCGGTCATCCAGGCAAAAGTCGACGATGGAAAAGTTGTATCCATTGTTCCTCATCTTGTTGTTGGGGAAGTACCAGCAAATATTTGCATTCCGCGGGTAATGTTTGGGATATTGTGGGGTCACAAACGAACCGTTGGCATCGAAGAGGTAATGAACCACAGAGCAGTTGTGGTGATCCACGCAGGATGAAGTGGAATTTGCAGAACTCTTAATCATCTCATCACTTGGTGGAGCAAAGCGTTTGAAGTCAGACGAGTTCGTCGATTTCATTCCGCTAGGTGTCGGTGTTTCGAACGTGACGTTAAATCTGTCATCGTTGTTCCTGGAGCGGAAGCGGAAATAGAGGTCGGAGACTCGCGGAACCCAGAAGTAGTAGCCGGTGTTCTTGCAACCTCTGTAAGTGACATTGTAATCGAAGTAAGATGGCGAGTGCACGGTCAGAGAGGAATCACGCCCAAGGCAGAAGTGCTGAAAGTAAAAGTTGCTCTGGTAACCTATGACCCCCATGTAGGGGAAGTACCAGCACATGTCATGCTTCGGGCGCTGAGATGACGCAATAAAGCCGTTTGCGTCTAATACGTAATTGACCAGTGAGCAATGGTGACTGTCTTGACATTTCGCGGCGGTTTCTTTCGTTCCACTTGTGTTGCTAATTCCGGAATATTCGACGCGATGCGCAATTTCCTTTTTTTCCAGTCCAGGACCATTGTTGAAGAAGCGCAGTCCCGCGATGAGTGTTTGTGAGGAAACACCGGAGGCTTTGTCTTCCTGGAACGAAAACAATCGACCGGTTATTATCAGTGACGTGAAGTTAGTTTAAATATCAGACTGAAAATGAAGCCTTGTAGGCTACAGCTGCAAAGAAAACTCCAGGGGCAACTGTTGCGAGGGCATGCGTCATCAGTGACGTAGCTAGGGGAGGCGGACCGCCCCGGGCGGCACTTTTAGACAGGACGTTTTGTTTTTTTTGTTGATAATGCAAAAGTACACGGAAAATAAAAGCAAACAGAATGGCAACGTTCAAAACAGTGGCGTAGCCAAGGGGGAGGAGGGGTTTGGGGGTTACAACCCCCCCCCCCCCTTTGGCACGCATGTGACGTTACGATATTGAGAATGATGTTTTCAGTCTCTATGTCCCTAAAACAAAGTTTGGCTAATTTTAAACGAAACTCCATTAAAAGAGCGAGTTTTGCCAATACCAAACATTCAAATATCTCAGCCAGGAATTAGCAACAAGAAAACATAGAGACTTAGCTTTATTAAGTTACCGAAAAATTCCCAAGAAAACAAGATCTTGTCCTTTTGCTATGCCACCGGACAGCACCATTTTACAGGAATATTTATACTCAGGGATTTATACCCACATTTTTGTTGAAAATGCTCTCAGAATGCACCGAATCCAAAGTAATTTTTCAAAATTTTCTGGAGGAGGCCCCCCAGACCCTCCGCCGCTGGGTGTCGTCTTTGGCGAGGACGCCGTCGGGCTTCGCCCGCCGGCGGCACATTCCCTAACTACGCCACTGTGCGTCATCCAACGTGAATGGCATTGAAACGTTGTGATCGTAGACTATTAAAACCTTTTTGAAGGGCAAGATAAAATTTTAATGAGCGATTGCCTCCCAAGCCCCCGAGGCTACTTCCCTCTCCTTGTATAGCTTCATTTCCTAGATAAAGATCACGCAATTTGGAAACAAGCGTACCTCGGCGCGTGTTATATATAGGGACGGTACATTACGGGACGCGCAACTCCGTTGTTCCTTCAACATTAGAAGGGTCAATTGCCAATTTGACATTTTTTTACGCTTTACTGCAGGCTTCATTTCAACTAAAAACCTTAAATTATTTTAAAACCAACTTCACTCTTCTTATATAACCCATAAAAAGTAAAATATTTTGTAAATTACAAAAAAACGTAACCCTTCTAGTGTTGCGGATAAGCCAAAAGCGGATGAAGTTTCGCATCCCTAGTTATATAATATGACAAGAAGGATGTGGCGGAATACCTAATTCTAAGGATTTTTTTATCACTGCACATTTTCTTAAAAACCAGTTACATAATGCCATATGGCATGAAAACTATGAAATTGCAAACTTTAAGCAAAAGCGGCTTTTCCGGTTATCTCGCTCTTGGTTTTACTTGCTATGCATTGTAGTTTCATTTAAACTACTTTGCAAATATCAAATTTATTTTTTTTGTGAAATTGAGGAGAGGCGATTTAAATCAAGTTGCAATTTGATGAGTAAATTTTAAAACAGATGAAAAACATTAAAAAATGCTTAAATTTTTTTTAAGTCAGTCAAAGCGCTTGGTAGTTTGACATTGTCTGCAAGTGGTCTCACGTTCACTGCGTAAATGATCGCATGAAAGCTCAGACGGTCATTGTTACATCATAGATCAGACAACTTTAAACAAACATTATTTTACATTGGTTAGTTTGAAAAAAAGTCTGCTTTGTGTGCGTTGTTTATTATTCGGCTAAAAAACATTGATTTCATCACTGCACTATTTTGGTTATAACTGCGCCTTAGAATTAGGTATATGTGGCGGTGTTATCCGATGGGGGTGAATTCTTTTGTAGGCGAATAAGGAATTCTGTTGCTTCGAAAGGAATTCCACATTTATTTTCGTGCGACCTTAGAAGAGTTGGTTTAATTAATTTTATGCAATAAAACAGTTCCCTCATAAACAGCAACCGCTGTTGTGTCGTCTATCTCGTATTCAGGGGCTCCGAGAGGGGAAAAAGTCGGGCAGCTTTTCCCCCTAGCATAACATATTGTAAAAAAAGAACGAGCAGCTTTTCGTTTTGTCAATTTTTACTTGGGCCCATTTTTACTAACTTACTAAAATAAAAATTTATTAACTTAAAATGAACAAAATTTTGAATGAAATGTCTAGTTCCAAGTATTTTTTAATCATTGCAGATGCTACTTCAAATGTTTCTCATCGATTCAGTTGTTTTTATTTCTGACCATCCCAGCGAAAACAATACGCGTCAACATAGCAAAGGTCGAGAAAAAGGTAGAAGCGACAAAACGCGAACGTTGAAACGTGCTTGTGACTGAAGTTAGTTATTAAAGCTGGAAAGAGTAGGCTACCCGCAAGCTAAAGTTGTTGTAGGAACTAGCCTACGAATTAAAAAAATATTTTATTTTTTTGGGGACGTAACGCTCCAACAACTTCGCTTCACCAGCTCAATCATACAAACCTAATTTAATCTACCAGCATACGCTATGTTGCAAAGGATTCGCTAACTGTTAGTAGTTTATTAACAAATGTATCAACAAACTCAAACACTTTGTTTCGCTGAAAAACGTTTTTTAGCCCAATTTTCGTATTGTTTCCCGACCAGTCGTGATTTCTCACGGAGGCCCTGCTCGTACTCCACAATTTTCAAATGAACAACATCACAGTGATTGGAAAGTTGAAATAACTTATTGTTCACACTTGTACACCCTCTTTTCTATGGACGATTATGCGTGTAACAATAAATAACAGTTGGAACTGGCCAAGCGGGCACTGTTGTTGGATGGCGATGAAATTCACAACATCAAACGGGTTCAGTCATGGGTTGGAGAAGTATGGTCATTAGTCAACCATCAGTCCATGGGGGTCACTGAAATGTCAGACCACTTCTCTTGTTCCGCAACCCATCGAGGGTTGCCCCCGGAATCTTTGACTTCCAGTTGCAATATTAAGACAATGTTGGCATTGGGACAAGTAAAACACTTAATGACATGCGTGGAGGCGAAAGTTGGCTTTTTTGCCCTCCATACAGGCTCACATCTTCAACTACCTGGCATACAAAGCTTCCACTCGACAACAGTAGCCCAACCAGCTATGAGATGGTCGAGCTCATTTATAAGACCTTATAGTTACCTTTTTCTTGTGATGAATGGTTGGAATTGTAGACGCTTGTGTGATGTCACACATAATTATAACAACAATGCAAACATAAATAATGCACCCCATTGTTACGTCATCAAACAGAGATATTGTTTGGCCCGATTACCTGCAATATAAAGTAAAATCAATGTTGTGATAGCAGGCCCGTAGCCAGCCGGGGGCCAGGGGGGGGCCTCGCCCCTCCTGAAAAAAAATTTGCCCCCCTGGAAAAATCTCAACATTCTCGAGCAACAGCTACAATTATAATGATTTTGCCCATCTTTCCCGTTGCAGAGCTCCAACCTAGGCCCAATTAACTACAATTGTTTTGTTTATTTAACAGCTAAGATGATTAAACAATTTCGCTACCCTCCCCCTACCCCCTCCTTTGGCAACCTCAACATGTTCAATTCAACCAAGGCCAACACGTGTTAGGTTGGTAGAAAATTTGTCAGAAACTGTGCAAAATGAAAATGTTTTGGGAAAGAATGATAACCTAACAAAGAGGGAATGGTTTTCCAGCAGGCCTACAAACCGGTACAAATTAGGCTATTTAATATCAGCTGTCGCTATTCTCGGTACCATACCTAATTCTAAGGGTCAGTGATAACCAATTTGTGCAGTGATAAACCAAATTTGTGCAGTGATAAACCAAATTTGTGCAGTGATAAATCGCAAAATGTGCAGTGGTAAAGCAAGTGGTTTTTGAAGACAACGCATACAAAATATAAACCCGTAATTTTTTAAGCAGTGTTTAATTTTTCTCTTCAATCCAATCAGACTCAGTGTAAATAAATTTTGTTTCTAGTTTTCTGATCTGTGAAGTGTTCAACCTTGCAGCAGATATTGCTACATTTGGATCTAGCACTGCCGTTTGTGAGTGTGGATTCTCAGTTTTAACAAGGGTTGACGCTCCCACTAGACCAGGGGTTCTTAAACTTTTTTTTAACACGGACCCCTTAAAAATAATTTTGGTTTGCGTGGACCTCTTTGCGGCCTAGTCCGAGAAACTTTTTTGATCAGCATGAATTAGACATAACGCCATAAAATTTATATGAATTGGTAACAAAATTTACGTTTTATTAAATTTAAAAAATAGCGAATGCAGATTGTTTTTCAATATCTTCGATTTAATTTCATTAATGTGAAGGATGCTGCTGTTTGTTTTCAACAAGAACATGAAATTGTGACTTCGTCTTTGATAGGGCAACACGCATGTCATCCTTTGCACCCAACCGGTTTCGACTCTTTGTTTTGATAGTTACCAATGATGAATCCTGACTCACATAAATAGGCTATGTAATCGCAAAAGGGATTAAAGCAACCATGGCTCTCTTTACCAAAAGAGGATATGCTTGCGTCAACGAACTTCACAA
This sequence comes from Aplidium turbinatum, assembly GCF_918807975.1. Lineage (NCBI taxonomy): Eukaryota > Metazoa > Chordata > Ascidiacea > Aplousobranchia > Polyclinidae > Aplidium > Aplidium turbinatum. Next base: position 27,311,960 of record NC_137480.1, read on the forward strand.
ATCGCCAATACTTTTTGAATTGAAGGACACTCTTAATGATTTCATTGCCCTTAGTTCAATGAACTCATCTTCTGCAAGGTCCTCATCACTGATAGATTCCAGTTCAACGAGGAAAGGGTAACGTATCCACTATCCATGCTGCATTTTTAATATCCTCTGCGGCTAAGCAGTAACCTCTGAAAGAGTTTTGCAATGCTTCCAATTTGTCTGCACATGTCTGTGTGCAGAGAAGATGGTAGAGCATTGCAAACTGCAGTTCCATTTTGAAGCATAAATTCTTCCAACGTTGAGAAATTAGAATAGTTGTTAGTCCCCAATCTCCTTTTCCACAGAGATAACTTGTCCTGAAAAGCTAGTTGTAACGGCAGGACCTTCCTCATATGAGGTAAATCGTTCTATATTTTACCTTCATGTGAGTAAAAACATCCGCCAAGTAAGCTAACCCTTAAATAAACTCTTCACTGTTAAACTGCTTTGAGAGTTCAATATTTTTGTATCTAAGAAAAAAAGAAAAAGCGCTTCAAACTTGTCCTCTTGACAGCCAGCGAACTTCTGTATGATAGAGGAGAACTTCATTTTCCGCTCCCATTTCTTAACATAACCTCTTGAATATTCAATGGTTCAAAGCACGAGCTCTGATAAAATTAACGATTTTCACACTACCAGACAAAATTTATTTCAAATTTGTTGGGAGAGTTTTCGATGCTAATGCATGGCGATGTAAAAAGCAATCAGTAGCAATGACCGGAGGAAAATCATCAGCGTTGTTTGAACTTAATCTCTTTTCTTTTGAAAAATTTATTCCATTTTTAGAATTATACACTAAGATTTCCATTGGGCCTTCATGGACCCCCTAAAACTAGTCCGCGGAACCCTGGGAGGTCTACGGACCCCCGTTTAAGAACCCCTGCACTAGACGGAGCATGTTACAACCAAGACAGGCAAACTTGGTGCTTATGGCCTTTGAACATTCTGTATCGAAATCTATCGATTTAGACTTGTTTGTGAGACGGTTTGCATCCAAACATCCGCGACTGCAATTGCAATAGACTAGCTCACGGGTGTAGCCTATAGGCGGAATTTAATCATATATATGAAAATCCTCGGCACTAGCTTCTTCGAGCCAGTTAAACTTTTTGCTCATAACAAGTACCGCTATTTATACAACAAGTCAACAATTGCTTTGTGTTATGTTGGTCATTGCAATATGGTTGCCGTGATTTAACTTGCGGATAAAATAAGAGACCAGTGTTGGTCTTAACACTAATCTGATATATTGCAATTTTTGTGGATGCCGGTATTTAAGAGGTTAAAATGCCAAAATCATTTAAATTTTTTTGGCCCCCCCTAACAAAAAGTTGCCCCCCCCCTTGCTCTGCGGTCTGGCTACGGCCCTGTGTGACAGACGGCTATGTTTTTTGTATCAGCAATAAAACTAAGCTAAAGCTGTCACGAGACTTGTAACACTCCAACCCTTGCACTCTATTAGGCGTTTAAAGGATGATTCTGGCTCCGTACCAATTAGAGGCCAGGGTCCACTAAATACGGCTCCTCTACAAAAAAAAAAAACAGCTTTAAAGAATACACGGTGTTTTCTTTCACTTTGTGGGCTGCCTAAAAAGTGTTTGGCTACTAAAATAATCCCTGGTCCAAAAGTATTCCTTGGACCCCTGTAAACGTTGCTGCACACAGTTCAGAAATCAGCAAACCTAATAAGCATATATGGCTATTTTTAACTTGTGTCTAAGTCTCAAAATATAACTTATGTTCACATTTCCGTTGCTTGTGATCAAATAGCTGTTGCAATGTTTGTCTTTGCCATCACGAGCACTGTTTGTTTGTTTTCATTGTTAGATCAACAACGGTCATGCGCTCATCGTCTTGTGACGCGACACACGAGGTCGGTTGGCCAAGGTCGAGCTGGACACTGCTGAGTAGAGCACAGCAACTGATTGCTTTTTGAAGTGAACTCTGTCGGCTCATGGAATGGACCAAACATAATTTCTCTGCAAAATCTTCATGTGAGGGGAATTATTCCAAGGATTAAAACTCAGAACTGCACTAAACTTTTGCATAGCAGTGAAACAAAGAGAAAATCAAAATCCCGGTAATAGTTGTTTCCTTGTCAAATGAAATGGAGAGTCTACATTCTGTGGATGACGTGAAATGGAGGAGTCTACACTCTGTGGATGACGTGCTATTGCTATGGCGATTACCAGATGAATTCACTGAATACCCTTATTCATCAAAACACCGAACTACAGAGACAAGCGTAACTACAGAGACAAGCGTAACCTTGATTCGGCTTCCTTCATTGAGGACTTGAACTCCCAACAAGGCACGTTTCTGTTGGGTATTAAATCATTACAACCTCAGGAACTGGATTATAAATATAGCGAACTATTACAGATTTAAAAAAATGCAATTTCAAAAGTTATTAACCCCGATGATGACTTCATCACCACGTGTGGAGGCAATTGGCCGTCATGCAACCGTGACAGGCGAATCTAGGGCTTTTCAACCATGGCAGCGCGAAATGAATTTACTGGCTACGAATCTAAAGGATTTTGAAATTTGAAAAAAAACATTTGTTCTATTATTACATTATGTCTGCTTTGTAAAGCGCTGAGGAGCAACGTATTCTGCGATGGATACAGCGCTATATAAAAACTAACATTATTATTATTATATATTTGCATCCAGTCCATTCTCTTTTAAAGTCAACTTCTGAATTTTGGGAAAACTTTATTTTTATTAAATTTTCCGCTGATATTTCCCTGTTTTTCAGTCCCTTAGTTGTTTCCATCTTGAGAATGTCTTCTTTGAGGTTTTAGAGCAAGAGGATTTGATTGGTTGCAAGCGCAAGATCTCCTCAACGACCGCATGTGTGCGAATAAGTTGCCAACCTGTAAGCTATGAATCATTTGCAAGTAGTTCTTGTTCTTCGTTAAAATTATAATGACTTCCGTTTTGCAAAGATCAAAACTTGCTTCTGGGTTGTTTCCACGGCTGGCAATTGGCTCACAGGGCGAGATAGCTCACTGAGTCTCGTGTGATCACCCATGCCAAAATGAACTTTTGGTAGTTAATAATTGTACAGTTGTTTGCGTAAAGGGTGATCGCAATCTAAGCACCAAGTGATTTCATGCCATAAAACATCACGGGCTTATATAATCCATGCCCCGCTAATTGGTAGCGTCGTGCAGTGGTCGATCAGGAAAAAGGAGAAGGGTCAATGGTTGAGGAAATATCAAAAATGTTCATTTAAGCCGCAAGGATGCTGCATCAAAGTTCATTGTGATGTAGTTTTGGGAGAGAAGTAATTTTACAATACTATAAAGCAATCCTGTCAAGTTATTATCAGTCATCTGTTTGTGATAAATTGTAATAACTGCTTGAAATTTGTTTAAAGCTATCATCTGATTACAAATCAGTATTACAAATATTCTGTTTTCAATAACTTGAGAATCTTTTAATTAATCTTATTGATTGGGCAAACGTCAAAGAACTTTGGGTGAGTTGATAAAAACCATCTTGTTATAAGCCATTGCAACTTTTCTTCTTGCCCCACCAGTTGGCACCGATGGGTTGGTTAAAGTCAAATTAATTATTAGCCTACTCCTTATCTCGAACAAGGCGCATTTTACCTCATACACTGATATCGTACAATCTGAGTCATCTTAAAAACGAAGCTTCACTATTCCAGCCGTTCTTTATTAGAAATGAAAAGTACCAAAGTCAGTAAAGAGAGCACGCACCAAAACAGGTTTGGAACTTTGATAACCCTGCTTGCCCAATGCCACCAATGTGGTGGGCGAGCAAAAAGAGCAAGAAAAATTATGCAAAAAAAAAAAGCATTTTGCAGGCGACCACGGCGCCATCTCAAGCAGGAGACTGAACTTTATTGCTTTGGAGTTTGTGGATCATCGTTCGGTCATGACGTAATCCTTTATGATCAAGGATTGTGCAATCACAAATTGTTTCATTTATTCTGACAAGATCAATGACCTTCTAGCTAGAAGTCTCTCTCGGGGTTAGGGTTAGCTTGTGCAGCTATAGCTCTACTTAATAAACTTAAATCTGCCGATTTAGTGTGATAGTCTCTACTTTTTTTAAATTATTTATCACACAACGCCACCCTTCTAATTCAACTGCAACATCTTTCATACGAACGACGACGACGACGATCGGTGATGTCATAAGAAGATTTGACGAAAAGTTTATTGAAGAAGTTTTGTTTTGGAAGATACCTAGAAGTTTGAGAAACTTCTAATCCAAAGCAGCCGGTTTAAAATTTTTCAAAAAGAAAATAACTTTTTACAGAATTTGTTTATTAGTTGGAAAACCACCATGTTAAATTTAGCTTTAGCTTTGTGCTTGGTAAGCATTGTCGCCGGGGATATCCCCCCAACCGAAACTTACACCACCTCCGCAATATTGGATCCGAATTCCATGGTGAAGTTATACTGGAAAGCTGGAGAATCCAATATCACTTTTGAGGTAATGAGATGGTTATTGGTTCAATTCCTGGTGAGAGAGCATGAACTTATTCTTCAACATCATGCAGCTCTTGATGTATTTTAAGGTTTCTTTGAAGTTTAGCTTTAAACGATTTTGTATCAAATGAGCGCAAGCAATTCTTAAAGGATCTTTGTGAATTTGAGATCTAACATTCAGAAAGTTTAGTTTCACACAAACTTACTTTTACTAAAAATATTTTTATTTTTCAGCTTCACATTAACACAACAGGATGGGTGGGAATGGGGATCTCTCCGAACGGGGGCATGCAAGAGTCAGACATCGTGGTGGGATGGGTGAAAAATGGAAATGCGTCTATCACCGTAAGAAGACGTTAGATTTCATATTGGTCAGGTTTGGTTTGCAATAAAGGTAAACGAGTTGGAACGAGTTGGTAGCAGATTAAACCAACGAACAAAGGAGGCATCAGACATTTCTGAAGACAATTTGTTGTTGTTTTCATCTCAGGATCGATATGGGACGGATCACAATGGGTACCCCCCCAAAGATCCCCAAAAGAATGTGGAATTGCTTGCAGGAGAGGAGAGGGATGGATGGACAATGATCAAGTACAGAAGACAGCTTGCCTCTTGTGAGCCGGGATACGATCTTCCTATAACTGTGAGTGTTTTGTGATATCACTGTGAGTGCTTTGTGATATCACTGTCAGTGCTTTGTGATATCACTGTGAGTGCTTTGTGATGTTACTGTGAGTGCTTTGTGATATCACTGTCAGTGCTTTGTGATATCACTGTGAATGCTTTGTGATATTACTGTGAGTGTTTTGTGATATCACTGTGAGTGCTTTGTGATATTACTGTGAGTGTTTTGTGATGTCATTGTAAGTGTTTTGAGATATCACTGTGAGTGCTTGTTACGGACAATTTTCATATCAAACGTCACATAGAACCGTTGTCTACTAAACCTGACGTCTTACGTCATGGACTGTTGCTAGAAATAAGCAAAGATTGCATCACCCTTTGTCACACCTGCTGAAACATTACATCATCGTTAAATCTTGAATTGCACAACCGTTTGAACACCTGTTGAAACATTACATCATCGTTAAATCTTGAATTACGAGATGTAAGCCAAATCTAACAGGTGCTGGAATAGCTTCATAATGGTTATCATTAGTACGTCACAGAAACTGCTTACCTGCATTTGAAATATTGCAATCTATTCTCGTCATTTTAAAATTGTTTGTTGCTTGATTGGTCGCATATTTAACTATTTTGCTTAGTACTTGCCAGCTGTACAAAATTTCCGTGTTTATCTCAGTAATTTGCATTGTAGTGACAAGTTTTAGTGGTGTATCGCGTTGCACTCCAATTTCGACAGCCAGTGGGCTATTTTTTACAGAAGTACAATTCTCGAATAGACGTTTTCAGAAGGGTGATTGGTCGGTCATTACATACAGACGAACGGATCCGGGAACTTTATGTTACAATTTTCCCACGAAGAGATTATGGTTTACCGCTGTGACCAGTGCTTTGTGATCCATAAACTTATAAGATTGTTTGAATCTGTTTTAGTTTCAAGGCAGAAGTCTACATGATTGTGAAGATTGAAATGTCACAATTAGATTTTTAATATTTTTCTTCATTTAGAAAGACACAATGAAGATAATTTACGCTTTTGGAGACGCAGATCCAACAGGAGAAGATCTTGAAGGCTCCGATTATCACTATACTAACAGAGGTGAGACAAAATTTCAACATTTACAAATTGCATTAAAGCTCAGACTGTCTCACTAACGAATCACATTTCTATTACCAAGGAACTAAAAGTTTGATTCTCGTGGATGCACAGCCAGGAGAGGAAGTTGTATTTCCCGAAGGCGAAACCCATTTGACACTTGACCTTTTGAACTCGGATTTTGAGATTCCATCGGAGAAAACTTATTACAACTGTAGATTGTTCAAGCTCCCGACATTCACCACCAAGCAACATGTTGTCAAGGTGAGATGAGAACAATCCTCTTGTGTCGTCAGTGAACACTGCGCTGGATGTAAATATCATGTGGTGCAAGTATTTGTATGTTCGCTTCAAATTACTGACATTGAGATGAATTGTTTTCTATTTCTTTCAAGACTTGTGTAAGTTCTATTACAAGTGATAAACAAAATAATCTTCACATTTATATCCATTATGACGACACAATTGTGTGCCCTAGAACTTGGGCACTCTTCAACTGCGTAATCAACTGAAACAAAACTTCGGGATATATTTAGTTTGTTGAAAGTTGAATAGATGTTGTTTTGCAGGTCGAGCCCATCATAACACCAGGCAATGAGCGCTTCGTCCACCATATGGTCGTTTATCAGTGCACAAATACCATCATTGTGAGTCATAAACATTGTCATAAACGTTTCTAGATATAAGAATGTTCGGCTATTTTTTTGTAGTTTTAGGTTAAAAAAGCAAAACCCAACCCTTTCATATTGTGACGTCACGTTTTGAATTCCAACTTTCCAGGAAAATGAGAGCGTTGGAACAAACACACGCTGCTGGGGTAGTGACATGCCCCCTGACTTCCAGAGTTGCACTGCGGCCTTCCACGCTTGGGCCATTGGGGGAGGGGTAAGTGCTGGGTTTGTTACTTTCGTTCTTTACTTTAGTTTGCCGATTTGTGTAAAAGAAGTTGAAAGTTTACATAAATTCAAAACTCGCTTGAAAACGTTCTATTTCGGTGAACATTACCGTATTATTTATCACTATTGTCATGTACAGCGCCCAAGAGCATAGTTTGCACTGTGGATGTGGCGCTATATAGATGTTGTTATTATTATTATTTCGAAAAGATTGTTTGTAAAATAAATCGACCCTAAAAAAGGAATTTGTGATGTCATTCTTGCGCCGCGTCATGCTTTGTTGCAACATAAGGTATAAACAATTCTGTTCATGATGCTTGTGTCTTCGTAAATAACTTTTAACATGACGTTTTTCCATCAATTTTCTCGTTTTAGGCGTTTTATTACCCCACTCATACGGGGTTTCCCCTTGGTGAAGAAGACTCTCCAAACTACATCATAATTGAACTGCATTACGACAATCCTGAAGAAAAATCGGGTAAAATAATAAAAAATGTTTATAACGTTACAATTATAATACAATGCGCAATACATAAACGAAGAATTGACCAATGATCAACCTAACAGAACACAGAAAATATAACACAACAAGCCTTGTCCTGTAACTGTAATAAAAGTTACTGTAAATATACTGTAACTGTAATATCGTATTACTTTCAAAACTTTTAAAAACATTCGGTAAAAAACTGGCGTCGGTTTCAGGAACGATCGATTCTTCTGGACTTCGCTTCACTTACACCGAGCAACTTCGTCGATACGATGCGGGAGTTATCGAGGCTGGGCACAACGTCAATGCGATCCAACACATCATTCCACCGAACACGGAATCCTTTTACGACTATGGGGATTGTTCTGAAGAATGTTTGTCAGCTGTGAGAAGTTTGATAATTTTGACGGATGCACATTTGATTGCAACTTTTATTGCTGGGACGTCATAATTACTGCTGAGACGTCATAATTACTGCTAAGACGTCATAAAGCTAGTTTTCTTCTGCAGTTTAAAAAGCTCCTTTTCATGTAATGAGCGTGTTACTTCCTTCTTCAGTGCTGGATGTTTCATATTTGCAGGCCATGGGGTTTGGTAAAGTTGACCACATCAATGTATTCAGCGTCATCCTTCACAGCCACTTGCTGGCGCAGGGGATGACAGTAAGGCACATCAGGTGAGGCCGCTAGACACTGTTGCGTAATAGCTAGCATTGTTGAGGAGCAGAAGGGAGTTTGTAAGCAGAGTGGCTATCTGTTTAATTTCATTGATGGTTAATTACATTGATGATATTTATTTTTTAAATGCAATAATCCTTATAAGCCCACAACCTCTATTGGATTTCGTAATATTCCTTTTCAACAGAGCTTCCCAATAGTAAAAAAAACAGCTACAGGCAAACACAATGGAAGTGCATGACACTAAAAGATCGAAATGCTTTACAAATGTTTAGAAGTGACACTGGGAGTTTGCATAGATGCAATTTTTAATCAATATTTTACCATCAGTCAGTGGTCCTACTGAGTTATATTTAGTGGAGTTGATTTTATTATAAACTACCCAGATAAAGTGGTGTTCTGGGTAAATTGCGTTTTGCTAGATTTTCAACGTAAAGCTTGTTAGTTATACACGTAAAACTAGCAAGAGGAGTGACAGAAATGACATCATGACATTGCAGCTGCGTCATTGATGACGTCATTGCTCTTTGGATTTCAGGGATACCACCGAACTTCCATATTTGGTCAAAGATGAAGCGTATGATTTCAATTACCAAGAAGTTCGTGCATTGTCTGAGGAGCGAACCATTCTCCCGGGAGATAGCCTGCAAGCAGTCTGCAACTATAAGACAAAGGGAGTTCGAGACGAATTTACATCGGTCAGTTGCAAATAGCTTACATCGGTGTTTTGCAACCTTTTTGAGCTACGGAATACTTATACATTAACAAATGAAACTATATAGTGATGCAATAGACAACACAACAAGAATTTCTTCACTTTCAGTTTCCTCATTGCGACATCTGGCCCTGCTTGGATGAACAGCTGATATTCGAAAAAGAATTGCAGAAAGACAAACTCTAAATTTTTGTGATTTGAATTTTCGAAACTAATAAATTTCTTGCAAAACAGTTGACAGTCTTGTACGGTCGTACGGAACACCAACACTGGTTGAAAATTATGCCGACATGACCAACACAAACGAGAACAGCAAACACATGCAGTAACAACGTGAACAAGAACACGAAAAGACTGCAAACACTGAGAAAACAAATACACAAACAAAAGTGACGCTCTTCCTCCAAACTCAATGGAACTTTAGCATTGACATTAAATCGGGTTCATAATTTGTTTTTGTTGTTGTTGGTAACTTTTGTCATTGTTCTGTCATTGTTCTGCATAGGTGAATTGTTCGTAAACAGTTGTTCGTAAAATTAATTCTTCGTAAAACAATTCTTCGTAAATCATTTCTTCGTATACATCAATTGTTCGTATAGTGAATTGTTCGTAAACAGGTGATAGGTCAAATGTTTGTGAACAATTTTTCAGTTGTTACTCAGGGGCGCCGGAAGCGGGGGCAAGGGGAGCATCATGGAGGGACAAGGGGCAATGGTGCTTTTTTAAAGTCATGTAAGCTACTGCACATTTTGCAATATAACAATTTCTGCCATTCGCTTTTAGCCTAACTATAACACAGGCCAACAAAAAAATTTGGCAAAAATAAAGGTGAGAGTCATTTTAAAGTATTTCAAGGCCCCTGATTCCGAAAATGCACTTGTTTTTTTCGAATTGGCTCTAGTTTTTGAGATATTCGACAATGAAAATATTTTTGAATCGTTAATCAAAAGCTTTCAATCAAATGCTCAAAATAATATTCACAGCACAAATTCTGCAACACAGTAGGTTACATCATTATAACATAGCATGATGTCCTTCTTCGTATGCCGGACACTTGTATCATTACTCGATAGTGAGCTGATAGATGAGCATTATCGCTATGTCTTATCTTAAAAGTTTTAAAAAAATTGGCCTTTCAGCAACAAAAGTGCCCTTTTTCATAGTCCTGCCCCCCAGTCAAAAATTGTTTCGGCGCCCCTGTTGTTACTCGTGCAGGACATTTCCTTTGAAAATGCTCAAATTTCCAATAAGTAGTTTCTTGCCCTTGTGCGTTAAGTGCACTATAATCTTTGTAATAAAGCTGGACACCATACAAAAGTTTTGGCTTTCCTTTTTCGCTGCCATTCTGAATCAGGGGCTCTCCACTCTGTCTGCTCGTCTACAGCACGTCACATCTAGCATATCTCTAGTATATACGCTACCTTAATTAATTGTTCGTAAAGAATTGTAACTGTTTTACGAACAATTAGTATTACGGTCAATTGCACGCACGAAGAAATGCTTTACGAACAATTGTTTTACGAAAAAAACGTCGGAAACCCATCACTATTTATTTACAGTTACTTAACATACCCACAACAACTAAGATCAACTCTCACAATTAACTTGTTTACTTGTCGCGTTGCAATTAACATATCAACTCTCATGTTTTAAGTTGATAAGCTAGCACAGTATTTATGGCACAGAACTCAGCTTGCAGTATCCTATGGACTGTGCATGTAGTTCTGACATTCATAAACAACTATAATGTTCACAAGTTGTTTGCTTCACGTTTATAATCTTGGGCATGCCTATAACGTGGAAGCAAGAAATAAGTCATTTTAACTGCGTCAACAACAAATCATCCATGTCTACTAGCTGTAATGGTTTCAACCTGTTTACGTATTTTGTCAGTTCGCCTAATTCGTCACTTATAGTTTCTTTGAGGTGACAAATTCTACTGTACACGTATTCTTGTAAAGTATGTATTATGTGCTGTTGTCTGTTTTGTCGTCTACATTGCTACTTTTGCAAACTAAAATGCACCTTCTGCTGGTTTAACTTATATTGCTTTTTTCAGGGAGGACTTCAGACTACCAGGGAGATGTGCTTTGGCTTTGTGTTCTACTACCCCAAGATTCCATTGTCCTTTTGTCAAACAGCTCCTCTCAAAAGTTCCTTAGAAAAATACTTCGGAATCGAAGCAATGGAGTAAGTGTCTTAAGAAGGCTCAATTACTTCTAGTAGCCTAGTGTTAATTACCTGCCAAGAAGAAAGTCTATTAAATTTTAGTGTTGCCTGATGTCGTTCAAACATTTCGTGAAAAGTGTTAGTTTACATCAGTAGTTGTAGCCCAAGCCTTGCACATACCATTCCAAAGTTATTTTAAAGCAATTGTCCCATGCAACCACACTTGTCAAAGTATAATGATGTTTCAAATTCAATCTAAATACAGGACTGAAACTAGAAAGAAATTACAATATTGATATTTTGACACATACATGATACTTTATACACTTTAAGCGTAGTTCTTATTTTCTGATATTTTTAGTTTCAAAGGCTGAGACAAATAGTTTCAAGCTTGTTTCTTTTTAAAAGTAAACTCACAAATATTGGAAGATGAGTTGATTATAAATTGGTTTGAACTAATTTGTTTAACCTGAAATTTTTAACTTATTTTGAATGGAGAAGATTCGGACGGTTTTGAAATAGCATTTCTGCTTGCAATTTAAAAAACATTTGGCAACTCTTTTTCTTAAAGCACCCTCTTCTTGGCGGTAGGCACTTTAACATAGTGCACTGTCCAAATTCCACAACGCAATCATGCGTGACGTATATGACATCACTGGTATTTCAGTCACAATTTTCCTTATTAACTCCATTGATTGCAGTCATTAAGATTCTTCTTCCACTCAGTTCAGTTGCAGAAGAAAAAATAGTATTAGCAGAAGGTGGGAATCGAACCACGCAATCGAAATTACTACTCCTTTGCCCTAGCCCATTCGGCCACGCAGGTTGTGGGGATGCATTCAGTTAAATTTCTTTGTATCAAAATTTTTCGATAAAGACGACCAGATAATCACGTGTTGAGTCACATGAATGAAGTCAGCTGATTTGAGTGTAGGTTTTTCGAAGAGTGTACTACGTTAAAGTGCCTACCCTTCTTGGCAGTTAATGTAGTCTAGTTGGAAATCCCGTTCTTTTGAATTCCTGATAAGACCACTGTCAGATGACATCCTGTTTTATTTGCGAAACAATGACAACCATTTATAAGCCGAGACGACTTGCGCTGTAAGCTTCACTAACACCAAATATTGGCGGTATGTGAGCGATGTGTATGTCACAAGGTATTTTGGTAGGCCTACGGAGCAGAAGGACAGTGGTTTTCCGTTAATCAGGTCATTTAGCTCACGATCAGCTTCCCGGTTATGTAGATGGATAGGTGCTGCTGCAGTTTTGGTTTTGCTGAGTATCAGTCGCTATTTCTGGAGACAAGCTGAAAGGGTTTTATGCTCAAGGTGTCTTCTAGGTTTTCCCACGAATTTGTGGAGTGGAGAATTGCCAGATCGTCCGCATAAGCGTATTTTGCGGAGACCGTGGTTGGCAGGTCATGGGGGTAGATGTTACAAAGAAGTGGAGCCAGGACCGTTCCTTGTGGGGCGCCGTTTTCAGGCGTCCCAATCTGCTTCGCCGTGAGTTGCCGTTGGTGAGGGTGAAGCTTCGATTCCTGACAAGTTCCATGATCATATGTCGGTCAGGAAGCAGGCGAAGCAGAATGAAATAACATAATCCTCCTCCAACTAAGAATACTAGAACTGAAAAAAGCGCAATCAGCAGACAGAGTCATTACGATTACAATCAATGTTAACAATGTATGAAGTCAAATTACTATGATGACGTCCTCATAAACTCACAACAGCCATGCTGTAGGACTCAAGCAAAGGCAGTAGTTAGAATGCCACTTGTGAGGTCATACAAAGATCTTTCCCAAAATGTGTTTCCTCCACATAACACCACGTTATGATTCGCTTCTATAGGGATAATAGTATTATCGGTATTGCTAGGATTTATTTTTTTATTGTTATTGCAAATTTAAAAAACTTAACAACTTGCAAAATTTTCGGTTGTGAAACTTTTCCAAAACAAAACTTGATCACTTTTCATTATGAAATTGTTGCCAGTCTTTTTTACTTTCTTAAGTCTTTCCTGTTTGTTACTAAATTATCAAATCACTATCTCAGAGGTCTGGTCAACCCGGCATCAATATACGACGACCTCGATGATTACGTCATCACTGCTCCTGAAGACATCAGTGGTCAAACTTATGGACATTACTTGAATTCGGTGAGTGAGCAATAGGCAAAACTTAAAAGTTAAATTTTCCATTGTATGCTAAACTACAAAAAATGCCAGTTTGGTAAACTTGACAAGTTTGAAATTATGCCAAAATTTATATTCTTTTTTTCCTTTAATCCACAAATATCTCACCAAAATTTAGATTAAGGTAAGCTACTGCGGCTTCAAGTTATGAGAAAACTTCCCCTCACTGTATCCAGTTGTATAGCTTTGGTAGAAAATAATTCTTGAATACCATAGCAAGATGATTGAAAACAGCTTGATAGGATTGAATTGCATAATTGTAAAACATAAAACTAACAAAATAACAAGATATTACCTTCGAACGTTTTCGGAAAGACTTTCTGCCCTCGTCAGGAAATAGCTAAATTCTTCTCAATTAAACAATAAGAATAAATGACTTTATTGCAAAATTTATTTCAAGGATAATATGAAACCAAGGAACTTTCAGAAATAATTAATTAAACTACCATTCAACGTTTTATAGGCAGAGAAAACTTTTTCTCAAACCGTAGAAAATTTCATTATCAGATCACCGCTTCAATGCGTGATGGAAATCTACAGATAAATCTGCATCAAGCATTGCAGAGTGCAAAAAACAGTGTTGCAGAACGCGTTTTCGAATATTAAATTCTCATCAGTGAGAATTTAATATTCGAAAACGCGTTCTGCAACACTGTTTTTTGCACTCTGCAATGCTTGATGCAGATTTATCTGTAGATTTCCATCACGCATTGAAGCGGTGATCTGATAATGAAATTTTCTATGGTTTGAGAAAAAGTTTTCTCTGCCTATAAAACGTTGAATGGTAGTTTAATTAATTATTTCAAGGAACTTCCGACTTTGCAATAAATAGGTGGTTTTGCCAGCAATTTTGAGCATATTGGTTGCGCAATGCGCATTTACCGAAACATGATTAAAGTTTAAAAAAGTAAACTCTGGTCAAGTCATCTAAAGTCAAGATAGGGCAATTAAATAAAGAAAAATATCAGTTGTACTGGTTGCTTATGGCTTTCAGTACAGCCTTTTCAGAGCAGCGAAAGAAAACAATATTCAAACTAAAACCGAAAAACACAAACATGAAAAACACATCTAAAAAGAAAAACACATCTAAAAAGAAAAACACATCTAAAAAGCAAGGAAAAACCTACATGAAAGTTTACTTTGCGCATTTGTAACGCTAAGTTTAACCCCGATACTTGGCTTCTCATTTATCTACCCAGAATGTCCTTTGATCGATTATTACGTAAACAATAAATTATTGTCCAAACATTAACTTGATGAAGCATGTTGAGGACTTTGGCTGGTGCAAACATGCACTGTACAGTATTTATAAACTAAACATTTATAAAGTTTTAATCACGTATAACTTCATTATTGTTCATTTTAGTCATGACAGTTTATTATTCATTAAAACTTGAAGTTGTTTATGATGAATCATATCGGCGGGCAAGATTTAAAAGGAATTTAATACCATCCTGCGGGCCAAAAATGTTACATCGCGGGCCGGATGTGGACCGCGGGCCGAGAGTGACACATAAAGCAACATGAAGTAAGAATGAAAGATAATAATTGGAAACCACTCGCGTCAAGTTGTTATCAATCGTCTGTCTGTGGTGGTATCCAGTTGTTACTTGTTCTTATACGTTTGTGCAGCAACAGAGTGAACATTAAAGCTTCACAATCAAATAGATACTTAAAGTAACCACAGGGAAGGCTGGTAAAATACATGGACTCGTAAACTTTCATATAAGATAATTTTGAAAATACAATAAAGGAAGTGACATTCGAGAATGAAATAATCGAAACTACGTTCATTTTATTGTCATCAAATTGTTCTTCAGATGGAATGGAATGAAGAGACGGCTGATCAATTGAGCGTCGATTTACGCGATATGCCTCGAATTCAATATTGCGCCGGTCATCTGGGCTTCATACCCGGAGTAAGTGGGGATTAGATAAAATGCTTTACTGGCCATTACTTTTGAGATAATAAAACTATTTCTTCTCGCAAAATCCATACTTGTCCATTCTCTCCCGTTTTGTGCCAGACTCTGCAACTGCTGCAAGAGTCTGAAAAAAGAATAAACTAGTGATACCAATCCTGCTATGCCTTTAAGATACGAGCCTTCTTACTGCTTTATAAACAAGCCAAGGAAGTAACCAAACCACACATTGCTAATAAATGAGGTTTTTGATTATTTGAGAAACGGCTTTAAATTTATTTATTTATTTTTTTTTCCAGACAAACTATTATTTACCGGCCATAAAAGTGGATGTTCCATACGTGGAGGAACCTCTCAACTGCAGTGTGGTAGCACCGGTGACTTCAGCGCCTCATGTGATCACCTCTACCGTTTCTACACATCCTTCCAGGACGACAAATCGCGCCACGTTTCCTACAATGACGATGGATCCAGTAATAGAAGAAACTAGTCATCCAATTATTGTGACAGAACAATCAGTTATGGACACGACCAATGGTGGCGTCATACCTGAGCTTTCTCATTTTTGTGTTGTTCTAATCGGTCTGATCTCAAAATTGTGCTTCAACTGAGCACCAATCTATGAGCGAATAATTGTTACAACAATTTCATTGTTGTACAGAAACAAAGGAACAAGTTCAAACAAATATCTTCTTAATTTAAATATCTTCACGCTGGTTGCACGGTATCACGAAAATTCAAAGCCGACAATTCAAAGACGAAATTTTAAGGCAGGGATCTCTAAAGAAGAAATCTCTGCTCTTCAGAGATCCCTGGGTTAATATTAGGATTAGGGTTATTGTCTTTATCGTAAATAAATTATCGGCTTTGAACTGACCGCCTTGAATTTTCCGCTTTGAATTGACGCATAACCTGGTGGCACAATGCACACATATGAAATAAGAGGTTCTGATATCATTGCTCCATCATTATATTGTCACAATTAAAGATTATACTTCTGATAAATATCTTTGAATCATATTTCTTAATAAGTATCTTCCATTACAATTCGCTGAAGTTGTTTTGTTCTTGAGGTTTCTCAACAAATTGAAATTTTAAACGAAATCTTTCCTTCATTCTAAGCAAAGAATTGTTATGAGAGGTGTGGAAAGCCTTTTACGTTAATTTTTTTTAAGTGCAGTTAAGTTTGATGATGACGAAGTTACGAAATATCACAGTGGACTAGTCTGAAAACAACTAAATGAAACGGTTTTAATCAAATTTTAGTATTGATTTAATATTTTATGCTAGTGTACCTTTATCTTGTAATTTTAATAGTTATTAATTTTGTATTTTAATTTATTCATATCAACTTTGATTATGAGGAATGTCTTTAATTGACCTGTCAGCAATTGAGTTACTTGTGGCGTCACTGTTCCTGATCACAGTCAGGGTATTTGCAATTTGCAGGTTGCTTGTTTCAACCAGTAAACGCTACAAAGGACAATTTTCTCGATGAACCGTCTGACTGCAGTCATTATGATCTTTATAGCATTCAGCCAGAGATTTAACTCTTGCTTTGAACATTGTTAGGTAATTACAGAAGAAAAAAGAGTAATGACAGGGCTGGGAATCGAAACCGCGCCATCCAAATGACTGCTCTTTGGCCCCTCGGCCCTAAACCATCGGCCACGCTGGCGACGTCGAAAGACTCTATTAATTTACTTTCTAACGTGCATGAGTTACACTACTGCAATCAGCTGATATAGATCTTGCCTTCTGATTGGTTAATAAACCTCATCTGCTACAGCAACCTGCACATGACAAATACGCTCACCGTCATCATCATTATGTTCCCTACTCGTATTGAGGGTTGGATACAATGCGCCATTGTTCTCGATCATGAGCTGTTCGTACTGCACTGGTCGCAATGAGAAATACAATTTGTCCAACACCGGCATACCTACAGCCTCACCCTGTGTTGTCTCAAATATACAGAAGACAATGCATTTAATGATTGAATGGTTTTATATAAACAACATATTGTGACATGCAAATGATGAGGGTTTATGGTTTTGTCGAAAACGTTTGCATTGACCATGTTTGTTGTTTTTGTATTATTTGAATAATGTTATTCAATCTTACTAATTTTACCACTTTGTTGCATTGTAAAATTCCTTCAGTTTTCATCTCAGATGTCGAAGAGAAACTTTTGCATCAAACTAATTAATGAATGCACTTACATAGAAAAGTTGCGACATATGAGGCGATGTCTCCTTTAATAATGTGTTGTACAATTATTTGATCACAATCGGATGAGAACTCTTCCGCAACGCCATAAAACAACTAGCGTATAACCCGCACTGCGTCCATCACCAGCACTGTGTCTATGAGGGAAAGAATCTGGAGAGAAAAACTATTCTCATGTCATTTACACTAGCAGGAAAATGGGCACTAATTTATCAAGTTGTTTACATCGAAGATATGTAAACAACATCAGTTCTAAGACACGTTGGTCTGGCTTACAATTTGTCTTGGTGGAAAGACGGGCCTCAGACAGACCCCGTTCTCTAACCAATAATGTTCTTGCCAAGGATTTCGTGAACATTATAGTCGCATTGGTGTAGCAAGTCATATGTACGAAGTGGATGCTGTGGACAAATCCAAAGGAAGCAGTTTCGCGAAGGGGCAGTGTTGTATTTCCAGACGTTTAATATAAAATAAACAATAATAACAGTAGTAGCCAACCAAAGGAGAAAACCATTTACCTCTTGTTACTTACTAATAATAATAATAATGTTATGGTTTTATTTATTGTCGCTCTACAACAGCTAAGGTCTTTTAGCGACAGGGCTCATTTTTAATTTATATCAGGTTTACGATGTTATCACATTATTACCCGACTCATTCTCACTGCGATTTGCAGGATAGAACACAATCGGTACCGTTTTTAAAGTCTTCGGTTTGACCCGACCTGGAATCGATCTCAGATCTACCAGCGCCAGAGCCGAAGGCGAAACCACTCGGCCACTTAGCTGGTGATTGTTACTTACTAATAATAATAATGTTATGGTTTTATTTATTGTCGCTCTACAACAGCTGAGGTCTTTTAGCGACAGGGCTAATTTTAATTTATATCAGGTTTACGATGTTATCACATTATCACCCGACTCATTCTCACTGCGCTATGCAGGATAGAACACAATCGGTACCGTTTTTAAAGTCTTCGGTTTGACCCGACCTGGAATCGATCTCAGATCTACCAGCACCAGAGCCGAAGGCGAAACCACTCGGCCACTGAGCTGGTATTGTTAATGTTATGGTTTTATTTATTGTCGCTCTACAACAGCTAAGGTCTTTTAGCGACAGGGCTCATTTTTAATTTATATCAGGTTTACGATGTTATCACATTATTACCCGACTCATTCTCACTGCGATTTGCAGGATAGAACACAATCGGTACCGTTTTTAAAGTCTTCGGTTTGACCCGACCTGGAATCGATCTCAGATCTACCAGCGCCAGAGCCGAAGGCGAAACCACTCGGCCACTTAGCTGGTGAGCTGGTATTGTTAATAATAATAATGTTATGGTTTTATTTATTGTCGCTCTACAACAGCTAAGGTCTTTTAGCGACAGGGCTCATTTTTAATTTGTATCAGGTTTACGATGTTATCACATTATTACCCGACTCATTCTCACTGCGCTACGCAGGATAGAACACAATCGGTACCGTTTTTAAAGTCTTCGGTTTGACCCGACCTGGAATCGATCTCAGATCTACCAGCACCAGAGCCGAAGGCGAAACCACTCGGCCACTGAGCTGGTTGCTGGTATTGTTATTCAGTGTATAAAATCAACGCAATATATATTAAGAAAGAAACGCAAAACAATCAACTGAGGAATGTGCTACAGAATGCTTTTATTGATAACACGCGCAGTGCGGTGGTAATCAATTCCAGCGTCTGTAACATAAAACGCTGAATGCAGGGCCTGATTAAGGCTCACGGGGGCCCGAGGCACAGCTAAGTTTAGGGGCCCCTATTGGCAATTGCTTTCGATGCAATGCCATGTAGGCTACTCTGTACGAATGATGAAATATGGGTTAACAAATAGTTCAAGCAAAACTATAACTTCATAAATATTAATTTAGCCAATTCACCTACAACTTTCTAATGGTATAAACACTCTTATACTTGTTACAAAAATTATTGGATGAAAAATCTCTCTAACAGATTGGAAATTGAGCGCATTTCATACTGGAAACATTAGCACAATATACACTTGAATTTGAACTAGCAGAGTTTATTAATGGTTCCTTGAAACCTATCAAAGTATTGACTTTTTTATATATGATGGAAGGTCGGCATTTTAAAATTCTATAGCAAGTATATATATATATTAATTATGGTTGTCTGGTTTGGAACTAAACATCACTTAAATCACTAACACCAGTAGGCAGTAACACCTTGTAGTAACACGAACAAGCTAACCAATTAAAAACTAAAAGCAAGTGTAAATATAGCCTCAATAGCGTTGCCAGATATGGAATTCTGCCCTAATTTGAGGAAGAGTTTATAGCTGTTGAAAACAAAAACTTGTATTTTGGAAATTTTTCTTAGTCTTGGGCAAAGATCAAAACCCTAACCTTATTATTAACTCTAACCTTTTTACCTTAACCTTTCTTAACTTTAATCCTAACTCTGGCAACACCTGATTGTAACCATGGCAACAAGTGGATAAAATCAGCCATTTCGAAGATAAAAATTGCAATACTATCCGGCATGGCTGACATAGCATTGCATATGTGTGCATACAGCTTTACATTAACATACAATACCATTTCTGACCTTGAAATCTGCAGAGACTAGGGGAGCAAACTTAGGATGAATGTATTGCTATTATTCACGACATTAAGAAATACCAACTTCATATAAGAAATACTAACTTCAAAATATAAAAACATTTTATGCAAAATTGACCTTAACACACAAATTTAAACATTTTATCGGGCCCCCTGAACGCAAAAAATTGAAAATTTTGTTGTTCTAAACAAGAGCATACCCATGAGGGGGGCCAATCAAAATACAAAACTAATATAAAAAACAATAGTTTATGCAAAATTGACCTGAGCACGCAAATTTAAACATTTTGTCAGGCCTCCCTAAACTCAAAATATTGAAAATTCAGTAATTTAAAAAAAGGGCATAGCTTAGGCTACCCATGAAGGGGCCCATTCGACATACGGAACCAATATAAAAACAATATTTTATGCAAAATCGTTGAAATCAATCTTTTTATTGCGTGAATTTAGACATTTTGTTGGGCTCCCTTGAACTCACCGGGCCCCGGTGCAATGCACCGGTTGTCCCCCCTCTTGTGGGCCCTGCCTACGGTACTAATGTAAAAAATTTGGGGGCCCCCAAAACCAAGGGGCCTGAGGCCTGTGCCTCATGGTTAATCAGGCCCTGGCTGAATGTGATTATGTAGTGTGGCAGGTCACAAGTTACATAATATCAACGTAAATAAAATGACGACTATAACAGGCAGAAAACATATGTAGCGAATAATTTCACTAAATAAAACATTCCATATTCTATCAGTAGTTCAAAAAAAAAAACTAGCCAGGGAAACTAGATATTAAAAAGTTATGCACACCTATTAACCCTGTTTCAACTTTAACACATTTGAGAAAATTCTCCAAAGTTAATTTCTGGTCTAAGCCTCGTAATACTTAGATTAAACTATTAATGCGGGTTTTTTTCGATATTTTTTTGACGTTCTTGTTCGTTAACAGTTGCAGCTCCGCCTTTCCTGCAGGACTCTCATTGCTCAGTGAAAGATGGCCAGATGTGACTTGAATTGACAAAGCTAAAAACTATTCGGGAATAGCAGGACTTGTTTTCCCAACTGTGACGTCACAACTAAAATGAACTCAAGTGGTGTGGGCGCCTTTTTTATAGAAGTTATCATTTGTAATACCCTTACATCATTGAAAGACAATTAAAAGCTTTTTGTTGATTTGTACATAACGTTGAGTTTTGTCTACTTGTAGGATGCTGGGATCCCCATCCCTGTGCATTGAGTTTTGTTTATAATAAATACGCATACGCATACGCAAATGACCTGGCTACTCTTTATTCTCACCGCAAATGAGAAAGAGTGCAGAACACCTTGACTAAGGATATGGACATTCCAGTAGCGCACCCAGCATGGGGCTAAGGGGGCTCAAGCCCCCCCAAAACTCGCCACAAAAAATAAAGTTTTTGTATGTTGCCCATTTATACCTTTTGCTTACCGGTTAGATATGAATAAGACACAACAATACAACAGGGCCGAGCATTATAACAATATATTTTCCATATTTGCAAATAGTTTTCACAGTCGAGCGTTTTCGGCTTAATTTTAAGCCCTCATCAAGAATCAGAAAATAATTAATAAATGCAATAAATTTTAACTTCTTGAAGGTAAATTTACATTAGGAAAAGGCAACTACATAAATAACTACAAAAAAATTTGCACCACAGGGAACGTGATACATCAAGTAAATGTTGAGGAGAATGGACGCACCTCCAGCAAATAATTATTTGTTTAATTTGGGTTGTAGCGTATAGCGTATAGCGTTAACAGTGCTTCCTGAATTTTGGTGTCAAATTGGGATGGCTTTTGCGTAAAATTATAAATGAATCAGCAGAGAATTTTTGATCTGTGCAAAAAGAACGCTCCATGATATGGTCTTTGATGGCACCTTTCTTTAACTCCCTATAAAGTTCAGATGCTCCCGTACTCTCGTGGTCAAATGTCTGGTGGACAACTGGACATACCGATGTACCATACCGTCATACGTCAATGCCGAATCACCCGGACATGTAAAACTGTATAGGCCTACGACATTTGAGCATAGAAACGAAAGCATCTGGGACTTTAATTGAAAATACGAACTAATTTTGAATGTTTTGTAAACAGGAAAAACGTCCACATCAAATTTACTGTTTACAAAAGTAGTGTTTTGTTTCAAACTGTTTTCGTGCTAGTTGTTGGCTTCGCACTGATCTGTGTTGGCAAACGGAAAGCAAGTTTTATCTTGTCATAGGCCTACATGACGAAAGGTCGAGATCTATAGAAGATTGCGAGAGTGGACGTAGGGATGAGAGTGCTGATGGTTCTAATAGCTTGGGGTTCACTAGGCCAACTTCAAATCTGATTTGAGAGAACGAAAATTTTGAAAAATTGCTTTGAATTTGTGGCATTTTGAGAGCATGTTCAACAAAAATTTAGGTATGAATATTACTGTAATATGGTGCTGTCCGGTGGCATAGCAAAAGGATAAGATGATGCTTTCCTCAGCACTTTTCGGAAATATAAAGCTATGTCTCTATGTTGATTTGGATGCAACTTATTTCGTCCCCTAAAAAATTCTTACCCCGATTCCGTACCCTGAAATTGGAGTAACAAAATCAAATTTCGACCAAATTCGTCCCCTGAAAAGATCGAGAAAATTTTTGAAATGTTTGCTGCAACTCCGATCAGCGACTTCGGCTCTGTTGTTTTTTTCTCAATCTTTTCAGGGTACGAAATGTTCAGGGGACAAAATAGGTTGCACCCGTTGAGTCTCTATGTTTTCTTGTTGCTAATTCCTTTGTTGAATTCACTTTGTTGAATTTTTCCATTGGAAATAACAAAATTACTGCATTTTCTGAGTAAATTGCGGGCCCTGTGCGATCGCACGGTTTGCACACCCCAAAAACCGGCACTGATGGCCGGTGATGGGCATTGGCCTACTGTCACTATTGTCGCAAATCACTCGACCGACATTTCTGAATTCGCCCCCCCCTAAAAAATTTTCTGGGTGCGCTACTGGGACATTCTATCTTCCTATCTGCACCAATGGCGCCTCAACTTGAGTGAAGCGAAGACCGTGACTTCTGCCTTCCACCAATGTAATAAAGACTCAAACAGGGAAATTAACATCCAAAATAACGGCCGGACACTTCCTTTTGAAGCCACACCCACATACCTTGGGGTTCGACTTGATCGGTCTCTTACATACCGCAAACACCTAGAACACTTACGCGGAAAAGTGACAGCTCGCTCTGCTCTCTTGAAACGTCTTGCTGGTACAAGGTGGGGTGCTAGCCCCTCAGTGCTCAGAACAAGTGGTTTAGCCTTAGTCTACGCCCCTGCTGAATACTGTGCTGCTACTTGGTGCAGAAGCGCCCATGCTGACCTTGTCGATGTGCCAATCAACAACTGCCTGCGAACTGACACAGGTTGCCTTCGTCCAACTCCAACTGACTGTTTGCCTGTCCTTGCAAACATTGAGCCAGCTGCGCCAACGTGCTGTTCTTTCCCTGAGCCGTAAGGCCCTAAACCCCGGCCATCTGCTACACGCAACCACGCTGAGATGTCCACCAAAGCAGCGGCTAAAATCAAGAAAGCCATTGGTACGCGCTGCACAAGACCTTCTGACAGCCTCTGGTGGAAGCCCTAGCAAACAGTGGTGCCACGCGGCGTGGAGTGAACAATGGTCAAGCAGCACATCCCCACTTCGCCAAGTATTCAGATCCCCGCCCGAGAACCAGCTGGGCCATGGCCTCTCTAGACTTGCCTCATCAAGGCGTAACCGTTTGCTCACTGGTGTTGGACGCTATGGTGCAGACATGCTGCGCTGGGGTTTGGCAGAGAGTGCTGCTTGTGAGTGTGGTAAAATGCAGACGGCGGCCCAAATTATCAAGGATTGCCGGCTATACAGACCACCTCATGGTATGGAAGGCCTAGTTTCTATAGATGACGACACCAGGCAGTGGCTAACCAACGGATGCCCTGACCAGGGCCGGATTAACCATTAGGCTAATAAGGCTATAGCCTTAGACCCTGGAAAAATTCGGCTCTCAATTTTTTTAAGGTTAAAGTTTTGTAAGGCTGATAGTGATATAGATCCAGTACCGGTATAGTAAAGTTTTTGCTTAAAAACGAATGACTGAGTTGAGTCAAAACATATGAAGACTAGAGCCCATTTTCCAAACCACGTAGGCGCCACTTTTACAGAAATTGAGTTTAAAGCAGCGGTTTTCAACCTAGGGGTCGTAGCCGTTTTTCCGAGGTTTGCAAGGCGCTTGAAATTCCAGTGTATTCTTTTCAATTCTTTTTTGCGAGAAAAAATTAAAAACTGTGTTTTTTTCGCAATCGACCATTCCTCTACTTGAGGTTATTATATTGTTTAAGCTTTCAGACGTTGCAAGGCTTTAACTACAGGAAAGCATTCGATATTTTTCACCAATTTCTTGTAGCCTACGTTGCTCTGTGCAGACTAAAGTTAACCAGTAGGCTAACCACGCTATGGTAAAAAAGCAAAATTATGTAAGTTTTAGAATCCTATGCAAAATATAGATTTCTCAGTAGGCCTATCGTTTTCAACGGCATTGAAAATATTAGTGTGGGCTATTTTGTTTGAAAGTTCTTCAGCAACAGGTGCACGCATTGACAAACATAGGCTAATAGTTAAAAATATGCAGCACCAACCATCTCACTGAAACTGAAATACATGTAAATAAATTCATAAAAAAATGCAATAAATTCGACCGGTGAAAGTGCGAAAACGTAGATTATTCTCATTATTTTTTCTCCTATTATCTTGCTAAGCTTCATAGAAAATGGTCATAGCAATAGGAGCAAATGTAATAAAAGCCGTAATCACATCGCAAAAAAACGTTTTTCGTTTCGGAAGTTTACGTTAAAACAGCAAAACTAAACATAACTGGATGTCGGAATGAATCAAATTTGGTTAAATTTTGCATCAAATAACTTATGATTTTGTTGAACACTTTTATGGGGAGTCGCAAGACTACGATTGCCCTGACGAGTTTGCGGTGGGGAAAAGGTTGAAAACCCATGGTTTAGCAGTGGTTTTCAACCTTTTTGGTGGAACGGAACCCAATAAAACATTCCAAAAGCTCGAGGAACCCCTGTTCAATAATTTAATTGACTTATCCAAAAAACATGGTTTGATTAATAAAATGAAATTAAAATACTCATGTTCAGAGTTATTTATGTACAATAAAAATACAAACTGTAACAAATTACATTTATTCTATTAAAAATCCAATGAGAAACTTGAGCCTGGTGTTTCCTGCACAAGTCTTTAATATTGGGTCGTGTGTTTAACAGACACACACGAAGTTCATCTTCCACAGACAGCAATTGTGCTCCCCTCTTGTGCTTGATGGTTGTCAAAGCTGAAAATCCAAACTCACACAAGTAGGAGGTTGAAACAGCATAACAAGTCGCAGCGCTTTCTGAGCAATCGCAGGATAGGCTACTCCTTTTCAACCAACAACCAGAATGCATCCAGACTTATTTCACAATGCTTCAACTTTAATGTTCTATCACTTGAAACACTGGCAAGTTCTTCTTCTTCTGTTAATGTGAACTGTCCTTCAGATGGCTCAAATTCGACAAATGGGTTTCTCACCCAGTCATACTGGTCAACAGATATCGAGGGAAAACATTTTTCAAGATTTATTAACAAAGTGTCCAAGTGGTTCAAGATTAGTAGTGCAATTTCTGGACAATTACTTAATAGCGGCAAACCAAGGATCAAATTTGTTAATGGTAGCAAACCTAATCAATATTTGATTATATTTAAACAATATGCATAATTGCATATAATAATAAAATAGACTCTCGGATTTGAATGTAAACTTGGAGAACCCCTAGACTTACTGGTGGAACCTTAGGGTTCCGCGGAACCCTGGTTGAAAACCACTGGTTTAGAGTGTAAATAGGTAGAGTATTAGTAGATACCTACCATCCACTTCTTTCTTTCCAGAATCTTTTCCATCTGCTTCAAATTTGACACTAAAAATTGCGTGTGTTTCCAAAACCAATTAGGCCGACGCGCCATCATTAGCCATTTTTCTGTTACGTTTATGTTATTTTGCAGTAAATAATTTCAATTTTTCATGTATGTATTCTTATTAAACCATAGAGAAATAAAACATAGTAACTTTAGCGGGTTTAGCATACTTTCTTTCACACAAAATATAACATAATTAAAATAAAATAAACTCAAACGTTTTCGACACGTACATGTGTCCTCATCAGGAATTAAATCTGCAATACATTTTAAGTATTCTTCTTATTACTTTTGGTAGCTTGGTGTGCAAAATTAGGCCCTTCTCTAGTAAACAGCCTTAGGCCTACAATGCCCTTAATCCGGCCTTGGCCCTGACATATAGCGACAACACGAGAGAAGAAGAGTTTTGTTTTAGTAAAATATGAGGATTCCTAATTTGGAATGCACAATAAAGGCAGATAAAGAAAGTTACAGAAACACTTCACTAAGAAGCAGCATGAGCAGTGGGACAACATTTTCTCTGACTCTAAATATCTCTTTTACTGAAATTATTAAGTAGGCTAATATAAAAATATAGCCATCACCCAGTCTGGCATGAAAAGTGCAACACAGCAACTGGTTCATGGAATGAAGATAAAGCAATCGGTATGCTTCTCATGAAGATGAAGCAATCGGTCTGCTTCTCATGAAGATGAAGCAATCGGTCTGCTTCTCTCGTACAGAAGAGCTTTTCAATTGAACCGACGCCTGGAAAATTTTTTTTTTTTTTACTTTATCTGTTGCAGGTGCAAGAAACGCAAGAGCCATAAAAGCCCAATAACCCAAGAAACAGGAAGCAGCGAAAGTTGTTATCAGTCACATAACTACTTCCCGTTTCCTTAGAGGGATATTGCAATGTGTATAAACTGTAAGTCATATTAGGAAATTTCGCTAATATCGTGATGTACTGTCACAATTAGTGAGTTATGGTAGAGATCTAAGACTGAATTTTCCCTTCACGTTTTCTATGATCTTTGATGATGATGACCCCGATGAGAAATTGAACAGTTAGACTGATAGATCTGAGCAATAATCAGAGATTGCAAGTCGTATTTAATGCTTCCCAAACTCCTGTCTAGGGGCCAACCTTCGTCTAGAGGCCCAAGCATATTAACTTTGTGCAGCATTTTTTCGGATTGTAATTTTACGTGTAACATTTAATATGCTCAAATATAACATTTAATATGTTTTAACTTATTCAAAGGACCTTCTAATGATCTCCTTTTTAGGGTGAAACAGGCTGTAGAGTAGAGGTTTTAGAGAATATAGTCACTATATTTGATGTAATTCGCTTGACTTTTTGCTTGGCATTGAGCACTTTTTGTTAATAGCATTTATTGTTTAACATTTCCTATATATTGCCAGCTACGACAGATCAATCATGTGATTAAACAAATTTGCAACAATTATTTAACTGTGACGGAACAATAAACCATAGACCCTATATAACAAAATTTCAATATGATGAAATGATTGTGTGTGCATTAGAAAAAATATTAATGAATTGGGTTAAAGCATTCGCTTCGTACAACATCAGGCGGGCCAGATTAAATAACCCAACCTAAAAATGTTCTGTCACGATTTCTTTCTATCTCTTACCAGGAAAGAGACTTGGAAAGGATTAATGACGTAGCTTAATGGGATATCACCAAAAAGCAATCAATTAAATGTCGGATAGTTCTACTAGTGAAATGATATTGAAAATTCTTGAAGGACTTTAACGAATGGTTCAGCACTTCCAGCAAGTAATCAAAGGAATAATAACAGTGAACAGCAATAGATTCCAACGCTTACAACTATTAATCGAGTTTAACGTAATCCACTCACAGCTTCTCATACGATTCTAATTTCAATCAGAAATTATATTAGCATCAGCTTTGGTTTACTCGTATTCAATAACTTCAACTCTCGATCAACAATAATCTTTGCGTCTATGCCCAACTACCGCTACTACAATAATAATCATCTCTCATAATAATAGTTTACGCAAATTACGCTACTATTTATAGTAGGTTTGATGGTCTAATACAGAGGTGACGAACCTGCGGCCCGCAAAACAATTTGACAATCGCTCATGCATTAAAGATAAAAGACATCTCAAAGCTGTTTTATGCCTTCACTGGTACACCTTTCCTTTGTTAAGTCGTTACAGGTCGAGGCTGACAGATGAAAATCTTATTATGCAGTTGAGAGTTGCCACATCATCTGTTCGACCTAATATTGAACGCTTAGTCAAGCAAAAAACTTTCCAAAAATCCCACTAAGCAAAAAAATTCAATGCTTCAATGTTATTTTTTAATATTTTATGCTTCAATGCTGCATTAGATAGCTTTAGCTATATGATTCGCATGGGTTTTTGTTTGTTGTTTGAAAAAAGAAATTTCATTAGCTGATTTGTTTCGGAGCATAATGGTCGAAACATTTAGTCAACTTGAGCAAAAAGAATAGAGCCAAAAAAGAAGAAATCATACTCTTATGAAAGCAAACGCTTCGAAAATTAAACTGTCTTCATTATCAGTGCAAGTACTGTTGCTCTATCCTTTTTGTTCAAGTTGATTTATTTTTATTTTTTACTGTTGTATGTTTCGATTCTGCGTAAGATAATTTCAACTGTGTGGGTTTTATTACTTTCATCTGCCGTTTGTTACTTTTCATGAATAATATCTTGAGTCGCTTCTAAAAGATTTCATAGTAGGTTACGATTAAAAAGTTGTGTGGCCCGATAACTCATGTGTAATTGACAAAGTGGCCGGCGACCGCAAAAAGGTTCGCCACCCCTGGACTCTAATAACTTCGATAACTTCAATAACGTTACATCATAATAACGCATTGTTTTGTCAAATTTTACAACTGGCAAACATCTTTATGATGTCACAACACCCAACACCTGGCAAATCAAGCAAAGAACATTCCCGACTTGCACGTTCACAAACTGGAAATACGTTACATAATAAAGATTTTGCAATCAAAATTCTACTAGTAAACATCCTTATGTCGTCATGACAAACAACATTTGGCAATTGTGAAAAACAAAAGAGTATTCCAGGTTTGCATGTTACAGAATGTTCTTGAAAGCAGTTACATAATAAAGATTTCGCAATCAGAGGTTACTACAAGACAGTGACAGATAATATCTAGGCCTACCATATTTTCATCGCCTAAAAAGAGGACACGTTTCGCCAGAAAGTAGAATTTTAAGCTTGAAAAATCTTTTAGGCCCTACATCTTTTTAGATCATTACAGAATAGGCCTACGCAGCAAAAGTTACCAAAAAAAAACAAGAAAACATATTGACTGAACGTTTAACTTATTCTTTCTCATTTTTAGTGCTTCCTTAAGACAACAAATGATTTTAGCCTATACTTTTAGCCTATAACTTACTATACTATTAGTCAGCAAAAAAGTTAAAAAATACCTAATTTTCAGACAGTTTCAGTCTCAGCAATGATCGCAAAAATCTGCAACATGTGACAAATCAGGCACGATCTCCAGGTAGCCAAGGCTTCGAAATTGTTAAATTATTGGCAAGAAATATGATTAAAACAGTACAGTAGGCTGCAGTCCATAGGCGTAGCCGGGGGGGGGGGCGAAAGGGGCCTTGGCCCCTCACAAAATTTCAAAGTTTGGATTCCGAAGTTGAGCCTTTTGTTGAAAATATAATAAAATTTGTAAAAAATCATATCGTTTTTCAAGACATCTGGCAATTAACACCCGCCAGAACTTGTTTTAGACACACAGAAAGACACCCATAAATTTTGTAAAACCAAATGAACAAAGTAGGCCTATTTTTAAGTCACATTCCGGCTTTGCGTGAAAAGCCTGATTACTTCTCTACAGAGCGTTCTCAACCATGACTGAAACGACCTGAACGTTTTGCTGAAGCATATAGGCTACAGAGAGCCATGTGAAGTACTCGGAGTACAAGAGATGACGTCCCGTCAGCTTAATGGTTGCGCGCCGGGCTCAAGATCAGGCGGCGCTGGTTCGACTCTCCGGGCGTACGCTTGAAAAACGCATTTCAGAACTGCTCTCCATTCAGCGGCACCTAGTGAACGGAATAATTCCCCAGCAACAAACACTTCAACAAACGGAAAACTTCACTCACCGATGCCAATCTCGGTAGCCGGCCTTATGCCAAGAGACTCTACAAGTATGCAAAACTACCAGGAATAACCTATCGAGGCTTTGTCAGTCCGAGGATAAAGATTAAAAACCAAACCAACCAAGCTGACAATGCCCAGAATAGTGGGGGTTTACAGTGCTAATGTTTGTGCTGAATCGATTTCCCAGTATTTCCAACGTTCAGTATATGTCCCATACATGGACGGATTGAGTAACTCTCTTCTGGAACGATTCAGAGACAACCTTCATTTTTTGCGTTGCTATCCATCTTTCCACGAAACAAACCAACCAAGATAGATGAGAATGAGCATTATTTGTATTCTTTAGATAACCTTGAGAGCGAAGTAATTCTCTGGAAGTCTTCTCTGACTTCTCAAGTCAACCAAGAAAGTTTACAAGAACTTCTTTTGAGTGGTAAGTATTGTCCAAGCGTGCACAGTGCAATCCGAGTCATCCTGGCCTTGCCAGCAACAATAGTTGAGGCTGAAAGGTCTTTTTCATGCATGAAGAGGGTCAAGACCTGGCTATACGCTCAACCAGGGGTGTGCAACCTTTATTACAGGAGGGCCAGATATAAATAACTGGGTGAAACCGCGGGCCGCACGTTTATTTAACATATGTTTTCTAGTAGTTGCAGGCACAAAACAGTACTTTTTTTGTTATTCATGTTAATCTTATGGCATTATTAGAGGTTATCTCTTTGCAGAAATAATAAGTTAAGACGCATAAATTTCTGAAGAAAACTGCTATTCAAATTTATTGTCCCACCGTCCTATTAAACGAGTTCAGTGAGAAATTTGCAGTTGGCTTCTTTTTCCGACGCTTTTTCCAAATTTACCGTACTTTAATGGAAGTGTTCGCAATTCGAAATCCATTTTCCAAGTGTTCGTCTGTCAGAACTGATCGATAGGGAGATTTCATGACGCCAATTTTAGAAAAAAATTGTTCGTACAAATATGTTGAGCCAAAAAGAGCCATTTTTGAAGCAATGGATTTTTTCCAATGTGGAAAGTCATCTTGGTTGAGATGTTTTCCGTAAAAATCGCCAAGATTCATTTCTAAATACTTTGCTTTCAAATCCGTTTTTTCTTGAAAATCAATCAGTTCAAGTTGGACATCAGCTGGTGCTTTGTCAATGACTGTGTCGAATGGCGAAGAGAATATACCAAACAAATATTCATGAGATTTGAAGTCCTTGAAACGAGCCAAAAATTCATACAACAATTTTTCAAATTTAGTTTTCTTCTCAGGATGCATTCCATAGGCATAGTCTTTCAAAGTTGGAAAGTGGAAAATATTTTCTATCTCTGTATGTGAGCTTTCCAAAGTCGAAATTTTTTCATAAAGCCTTTTATGTGACCATACATTTTTACGTTCCAAATAATTAACACAATGGATTAGCGGTAGCCGGTGGGAGATTTCTAAAATGGTTAACAGAAGATGCGAAATCTATAATAATCCACTCCACAATGAATTGTTCACACGTACCAGACTAAACTAAATTATAAAGACGTTTTGCAGGCCGCACACAATTCAAAATTGGCACATCTTTGCGGGCCGCACAATTTTTCTTCGCGGGCCGCACGTTGCACACCCCTGCGCTCAACAATGACTTCCGATGGCCTCTCAGATTTGTGACAGTATACGGTACTTCATTGCCATCGCGAAAGGATCAGTGAGAAGAAGATCAATTGAGTTGTTACACATATGGCTGGCGGAGGCGACGAATAGACTTTTAATCGCGATGTTGTCATTTTCTGATTATGCAATAAATACATTTTGCTTTATGTTTGAAATTACTTTTTGAATCTCTCAAAAAGTCGATTTTATACTAACAAGGTCAAGGAATGATTTTAAATCATCTTTCGTTTGCTGTATGTTTGGATGGTTTTTATCAAAAGTGTTGATGGGTTTCACCAGTCAAGTTTTTTTTTTCTGCGCTTTCAGCGTAATATGTATTAGTGTTTGTGCTGGGCATTCCGAAATGTGGTAGCGGTACCTAATTTGGTTTGCATTTTTTCCGCAATAGAATTATTTTTATATGGACTGTGCGTCTGAATTGAACAACTAATTAATTTGCAAAAGCTTGCAGCTTACTTTGCCCACTAATCAACCCTTATCAGTTTTTGCGTCTATAGGCTTCTACATCAGGTGGTGGTGTCTTAAAAACAAACACTTTGTAACTCATCAAATATTTGGCCCCTCCATATTTTTTTTCTGGCTACGCCACTGCTGGGCTGCACATAACCGTTACGATGCTAAAAATGGCGTGAACTAAAAGCTGTTCCTTTCCTTGCTAAGCTGTACCCTATATGCAATATCCATGCCACGATTTCTTCTACTATAGGTTAAGTGTTACACACATTGCACTTTTAGACATTCGTTTCTTTTTGTTTCAAGTACCAAACTGAGTTGGTAATCAACAACGTCTACAAACGTTGTATCAATATAAAACGTATGTAGGTAAAAGAATAATTTTTGTGAAAGTGTGAGCATGGCCTTTAAAATGTCGTTTAATATCTTACAGTGAACCAGGCAATGAACGTTCCACAACAGTTCCATAAAATGCGCCAATTTCTTGTAGAATTTATAAATCAGCATGCTATTACTGGTAGGCCTATGCATTATACAAAGTGCTTAGAAAACAAATAGCCTACAAGCCGTCGCTGAAATGTCATCAAGCAATATGATCCCGTTGAAAATATAAGCATGAAAACCCAAACTGTCAAAAAAGAGGACATTTGATCATTTTTTAGTGTCCTCGGAGGACAATTCATTTTTCTTGAAAAAAGAGGACAAATCCTCTTAAAAGAGGACATATGGTAGCCCTATAATATCACATCGCTCAAGAGTTCCACAATCAAAACAGCACGTTCGGTCAAGATACAAAGCAGCCCGTCCCGAGGCCTTGCACATTGACTATGACATGTTCCAACCTAAAAAGAAATAATTAGCCTAATAAAAAAAACAATAACACTCTGTGAATTCCGCTATTCGCACTTGCATCATCTTTGAAATCTGCACATGCACATCAGAACATATACTTATTTACTAAATACACTAACAACTTTGCAAAGCTCAGAGAAGTTATGCTCCATGGCATAAATACAGTTCACACCAACCTTTCCAAACCCACCTCAAGCATATTTCCGAACTGTTTCACATATCAGCAAAAAATAAAATGTTTGTTTATGCAATGGAATGACTGAGCATAACAACAACAACAATGTGCTGATGGATTCTCATACAGCCACTGTTTGATTTACAATAATGTTGATAATGAATAGAACCCGCAATAAGTGTCGTGGGAGTGCTTTCTTGGCCTTATGTTCCAACGAGTAATCGGAAGAAATTGCAGCAATCACAGGAAGTACTCCGCTATGGAGATACGATCATTCATATTCGTTGCACAGATGTTCAGATACCACAAAATAGCAGTAATTAATTTGATCACTACACAACTTCTAGCAGTCTGGTGTGTTTCGTCCGTAACCAAATTGTATTGTGTGTTGTCACAATAACAAAAAAAAATCATAATGATGCTATCACAATATACAAGGTACAGTATAACGATGTTGTCACAATAGACAAGGTATCAGTAGCGCACCCAGAAAATTTTTTAGGGGGGGGGCTAATTCAGAAATGCAGGCCGAGTGATTTGCGACAATAGTGACAGTGACAATAGGTCAATACCCATCCCTTTGATTAATGCGGTATTTAAAAGCACTTACAATCCACCGGTTGCCGATACATCAGGATGCGTTCTCTCAATCAGAATAGAATTTGGCCTAGTGAACCCCATGCTCAGGCGCGGATCTAGGAGTTTTTTTCGGGGGGGGCGGGGGCAGAAAATTTAAAAATCAATTAAAAAGAAAGAAAAAGATAAACCAGATATGAACAATGATACTACGACACAGCTATTTTCATCAATTGTGAATGTTTAAAAAATAAATTTTGCCTGAATAAAAATTGCCAAGCATGCAAAGTAAACTTGAAATCTTGTTTAAAACCCTGTATACATTGTCCATGATCAATTGGATATTTGTATGTTTGCAGGCTTATATGGTAATTGATTGAAATTATAATGAAGACTAAAAACTATAAAACAGCCATTCAAGGTTTCAGATTGTTTCAACTGACGTCATTTGGTTCAACGTTGGTAGCTCAGTCAGCTGTGTCATCTTCAACAAATGTTGCCATTAAAGTGTATTTGAAGTTGTACGAAAGAAAATAACGGAGTTGATCGATGGATAATTTCAACCATAATAATAACAAAAAATTATCTCCCCCCCCGTGGGATAACTTAAGTCCGCCGTGGGACTAAGATCAGCTGTTTAGCAGCATATCAAATCATTTGATGCGGAAACATACAATTTCAAAAATTTCTCACAAAATTTTGGGAGGGTCTTGGGCCCTCTCCATAAATCTGCGCCTACCCATGCTACTAGCACCATCAGCATCCTCATCCATACGTCCATCCTCGCAATCTTCTATAGATCTCGACTTTTTTGTCATGTATGACAAAATAGAATTAGCTTTCCGTTTGCCAACACAAATAAGTGCGAAAAAAGCAACTAGCACAAAAACAGTTTGAAACAAAACACGAATTTTGTAAGCAGTAGGCTACATATTTTGATGTGGGCGTTTTTCCTACTTACAAAACATTCAAATTTAGTTCGTATTTTCAACTAAAGTCCCAGACGCCTTCGTCTCTCTGCTCAAATGTCGTATACAGTTTTACAGGTCCGTGTGATTCGGCATTGACGTACGGTACATCGGTATGTCCACTAGACATTTGACCACGAGAGTACGGGAGCATCTGAACTTTAGAGAGTTAAAGAAAAGTGCCATCAAAGACCATATCATGGAGAGTTCTTTTTGCACTGGTCGAAAATTCTCTGCTGACTCATTTAAAATTTTACGCAAAAACAAATCCCAATTTGACACCAAAATTCACTGTTATGATAGGAAGCACTGTTAATCAAACGCTACAACCCAAATTTAAGCAAACAATTATTTGCTGGAGGCGCGTCCATTCTCCTCAACATTTACTTGATGTATCACGTTCCCTGTGGTGCAAATTTTTTTGTAGTTATTTATGTAGTTGCCTTTTCCTAATGTAATTTTACCTTCAAGAAGTTGAAATTTATTGGATTTTTATAAATATTTTCAGATTTCTGATGAGGGCTTAAGTTAAACCGAAAACGTTCGACTGTTAAAACTATTTGTAAATATGTAAAATATATTGTTATAATGCTCAGCCCTGTTGTATTGTTGTGTCCTATTCATATCTAACCTGTAAGCAAAAGGTTTTTTTTTTGGGGGGGAGACTTGAGCCCCTTTAGCCCCATGCTGGGTGCGCTACAGCAAGGTATAACCAGATAATCCTCTGCTACTCGACAGATTTTGATTCTTCCACTTATCCCTGTTTTCTTGTTTGCTCTTCGTTTCGCCACATTTAATCCTTTTGATCTCAGAATTTAATATTCTTATTTTCGTTTCTCTTTATCTTCCATGCAACTGTGTACTTGTTGTTGATTCATCATGTTGAAGAGTGCCACTAATCAAATGGATGTTGCTTCTTATTATTTCAATCAAAAATCAAAATCTCCTCAACCACTTTCCGTTTGTGAAACCTCATTTCCAGATCACATTCTCAATTCCTTTCACAACAACCTTGTTTATGCTTTCAATCTTTCAACAGTTGTTTGTTGTATCTGAACAACTGGACATCCCAGTGGACTCTCAATCAAAGTCTTTGTCATGTTATTTCGTATTCAGCTTTTGAGCTGCAATAAAATTCTATTTTTTAAGAACTATTTTAAGAACTATTTTAAAAAGATATTTTTGTCTCAATCTTTGTTCTGATCTCTCAAGAAGGATTCGGTTTGAACAAGGTCAGATAAGGCATATTCTAGGACTTCAAGTGAGAATAGACACAGAAACTATCTGAAGATTTAAAAATTTCTAATCCAAAGCAGCCGGTTTAAAAAAATTTAAAAGAAAATAACTTTTTACAGAAT
Organism: Aplidium turbinatum; assembly: GCF_918807975.1. NCBI lineage: Eukaryota > Metazoa > Chordata > Ascidiacea > Aplousobranchia > Polyclinidae > Aplidium > Aplidium turbinatum. The sequence continues at coordinate 27,348,248 of NC_137480.1, forward strand.
TTGTTTATTATTTGGAAAACCACCATGTTAAGTTTAGCCCTAGCCTTGTGCTTGGTAAGTATTGTCGCCGGGGATATCCCCCCAACTGAAACTTACACCACCTTCGCCATATTGGATCCAAATTCCATGGTGAAGTTATATTGGAAAGTCGAAGACTACACTATCACATTTGAGGTAATGCGATGGTCCTTGGTTCAATTCCTGGTGAGAGAGCATGAACTTATTCTTCAACATTATGTTTAACTTTTGATGCTTGTTAAGGTTTTGCAACCCTAATTTTAACGTCTAAGTTTAAACGTTTTATTTCAATTTAATGCAGGAAACTTACAACATGATTTTGTGCTCTTATGTTCGGGAAGTTTAGTTTGGCATAAATTTATTTTCATTCAAGGATGCTTTGTTACATTCCAGCTCCACGTTAACACAACAGGATGGTTGGGAATGGGGATCTCGACTAACGGGGGCATGGAGGAGTCAGACATGGTGGTGGGATGGGTGAAAGATGGAAATGCTTATATCACCGTAAGATGGCAGTAGATAATTATAAATTTCACAATTCTCAGCCGCTAGGCTAGTTTTAGACAAGAACCTTTTAAAGTAACGAGTTGGAAAAGACAAGAAAAGGTGAAAATGTGACCCGCAGTTTGCAAGAAGATTGAACCCACAGACAAGGAGGCAGCTTATGATGCAGTTTTGAAAACAAATCTTTGAAAACCTTCATGGCTGGCTTCTATCATACAGACTAAACCTGTAGACTAAACCCAGAATGAAATAAACAGACGTTTACTTTAGTTCAATAATATGATACGTCGTTATAATGTAAAGTAAGCCAAACTATTACAAAATGTTTTAGGTGATAATGTGCGTATATTCCGATATTTTATACTAGTTGTGTGAGATCTGCAATGCTGTACGTAAGTGAGACGTGGTGCTTACGAGGAAACGAATTGGCGATTTTAAGAAGAACTGAGAGAGAGATGGTGAGAGCAATGTGTGGTGTGAAGCTGATGGACAAAAGGAATACCGAAGAACTTATGAACTTGCTTGGGTTGAATGAGAGTTTTGATAAGTTGGCGAAAGACAATGGAGTGAGGTGGTCTGGGCATGTTTTGAGATGGGATGAAGATGATGTTTTGAGAAGAGCGCTGGAGCTACAAGTGGAGGGTCGTAGAAAACAAAAAAGACCCAAGAAAACGTGAAAAGGGCAAGTTGAGGAGGAAAGCAGCAAAGCGGGCTTGACAAGAGAGGACGCGTTAGACAGATCGATGTGGAGGCAGGGTGTAAAGGCGATTGCTCCACTTTGAGGTGAATCCGGCCACCCTCGGCAACGGGGACATCACCGGATTAAAACTGGACTACTACTACATTCCGACGTTTTGTCAATCAGACACGACTGACATTTTCCATTGAAACACCTTGTGATAGTTTAGCTTTGAATACAATGGAAGAACGTATCATATTTTCAAACTAAACTTTTGTTATGTCTTTTTGAAATCGTTTCATGAATTTATCGCTCCGAGACTTTTTTGCTAGTTGTTACTAAGATTTGTGATCCTTGACGGAAAGCCTTCCGCTTATTATTATCATTATTATGATCAAACAACCCCTTCGCTTCCAGGATCGATATGAAACGGATTACAACGAGTACCCCTCCAAAGATCCCCAACAGAATGTGGAATTGCTTGCAGGGGAGGAGAAGGATGGATGGACAATGATCAAGTACAGAAGACAGCTTGCCTCCTGTGAGCCGGGATACGATCTTCCTATAACTGTGAGTGCTTTGTGATATCATTGTGAGTGTTTTGTGATATCACTGTGAGTGCTTTGTGATTCATAAACTTATAAAGTTGTTTGAATCTGTTTCAGTTTCAAAGCAGAAGTTTACATGTTTATGAGGATTGAAATATTACAATTGACTGAAGCTAACAGACTGTGTCAACTTTCATCCAACAAATGTTCGAACCCGGTTCAAACGATATGATCAACGACTGGCTGCTGTCAAGTAGTCTACGAATCTATGCTGGCCCCCACTGAAACAAATCGCTTAAATTCTGCTGCAGAACGTAACAAGCCATCGGTTCTTGGTCCTTGTGAAACATTATATTTATTCAATTATGCAGAAAGACACAATGAAGATAATTTACGCCTTTGGAGACGAAGATCCAGAAGGTGACGACCTTGATGAGTTCGATTATTATCAAAGTAACAGAGGTAGGAAAAAATGAAAGGAACGGAAGAACGGTTGGTTTGGTTTTTGAATCTTTATCCTCGGACTGACAAAGCCTTTGATAGGTTATTCCTGATAGTTTCGCATACTTGTAGAGGCTTTTGACGCAGGGCCGGTTACAGAGATTGACAGAATGAAGTTTCCGATTGTTGAAGTGTTGTTACCGGGGAATTATTCCATCCGTTAGGTGCCGTTGAATGGAAAGCAGTTCTTATAATGCGTTGCTCAATCGCACACCCCGAGAGTCGAACCAGCGCCGCTTGATAATCTTTTGTTTGTTGGATTTGTTGGTAGTTCGATTGGAAAATGCGAGGAAACTCTGTTGAAGACGCACGATCAACAACGAAATGAAGCGATGTATTGTCGCTCATCTCGGTACTTGACAGGAAGTTTCACAATTGAAGATTGTCCGGTGCACTTTGCCAGGCGCAGTGCATAAGGTGGCTCGAGAGATTTTTGATCGTAGTTTTTTAGAAGGTTTTTTGATACTTTCAAACCAAAGTGATGCACAAACTGGAGCAGAGTAATTCTGTTTCATAAAATTGATTCAAATTCATGTCGGGATTACATAAACTTTATGTTTATTTTGAAATGTTTTTTATTACTTGGAAATTTTCCGCGCAGGTTTGCCCCTAACAAAACATTTCCAATAAACTTCACCATCTTGTTTCTTGTTTTTTTTTCCTGTAAAAACTACGTTTCGTCCAGATAGTGTTAAATATTTAATGTGTCTTCCCCTGTGTCGCTACTTAGTCATATTTTCGTGTTCTAGGGACTAAAAGTTTGATTCTTTTGGATGCGGAACCTTCGGGGGGCCCGGAGTTACCCGAAGGAGAAATTTATTCGAGCTTTGATCTTTTGAACTCGGATTTTGAGATTCCATCGGAGAAAACTTATTACAACTGTAGATTGTTCAAGCTCCCGACATTCACCACCAAGCAACATGTCGTCAAGGTGATATGGGAAAAATCCTCTTGTGTCGTTAGTGAACATAGCTAGATGTGAATATCGCGTGGTGCAAGTATCTGTATGTTCGCTTCAAATTACTAACCTTGAGATGAATTGTTTCTTTTGTAACATTTCGGGACATTTGTGCCGATAAAAGTTGTTGCTTTACAAAATTTGGGCTAATTCTACAATAACAATCTAATATTTATATTCAAACAATAAATACTAAACTTATTAAAGCTAGGCTACAAAAAGTGCTCAATGCCAAGCAAAAAGCGAATTAATTATTTACATTCCTGTTCATTATGACGGCACATCAAATTATGACGTTCATTATGACGGCACATCAACCTTGAAACTTGCACCCCCCTCAAGTAAAACTAAACTTTGGGATATTTTTAGTTTGTTGAAAGTTGAATTAATGTTGCTTTGCAGATCGAGCCCATCATCACACCAGGCAATGAGCGCTTTGTCCACCATATGGTGCTCTACCAATGCACCAACGCTAAAATGGTGAGACATTGTTGGAAGCAGTGTGGGCAATTTAATGTGGAAAGTAACCACCCACACATCATTGGCCAATCTTTAAAATGTTGTGTGTATTTTATATTTTTGTTTCTTGCCTTCAATCGCACTGCAGTATATAACATTGTGAAATTTTATTTTGTATGATATTCGCTCTGAGGATGCGCATTGTCATGGTGCGCGAAACGTCAGTGAAGCAATAAACCATCTTGTTTATTGTTGCTTTTACTTTCAATTTCATCAGATGAACGTTGCAACTACTGTTAGAAACGAAAATTAATCATCTTGATGAACACCCAAACTTTTCAGTATTCTTCATCTGTGGCAATGTGGGATCTATTGTAAACTTTTGGTTTTTGATTTTTTTCAGTTTTAAGTTAACTAAGTGAAAAAGATAATCAGAAAAACATTAAAAAGTCTCACTAGTCTTGTTTTGTCGAGTGCTTCATTCAAAATTTTGTAGTTTACATGAAGTTTGATTTTCCAGCACAGCGAAAGCATTGGAATAAACGTCCGTTGCTACAATGGCCACATGCCAGCAGACTTCGAGAATTGCCACGTGGGCTTCTACGGTTGGGCTACTGGTGGAGGGGTAAGTCGGTTCAATAAAGGTTGTATGTTAAAAGGTGTCATAACTACATAACTACCGATGCAATTTGTGATGTCATTCATGCATCATGGCGATGTTTGGCAACATCGGCTGAAGCTTAACAATATCATCCCGGTCACTTGCAATCCTCTTGAACAATTTGCATCAGTCACCTCCAATCTTCTCGAACAATTCAACTCAGCCACGTGCGATCCTCAGGAATCAAATCTCTGGTAGAAACTCAAGATGTTGGCCGATCTAATGCTGACACGCCCCGATGAGGTTATGGACCTCACCCAACAGTCTTGTGGTGCTGAGCAGACCTTATTGTTATTTTCAAGGGTGAAGCTTTTTTGTCTTAAAGTCGCATGGGCCATTTAGAATTTCCAAACATCGCAGAGACTAATCTTTTGCACGCAAGCAGAACGTTGTTGTTTGTGTTGTCTTCTAGCTAGACGGTCTGTTTTCTTATTCAGATTTCTTGTTTAGGCATTTTACTATCCTGTGAAAGCGGGGTTTCCCCTTGGTGAGGAAGACTCGCCAAAACACATCAGGATTGAAACCCATTATAACAACCCCGAAGAAATATCAGGTAAATTTTTTAATGGAATCTTGATCAATAACAAAACAAAGCGATGCGTCATTTGACAAAAATTGTGATAGAAGAAAGATTTGAAGAATACGATTGCGGCATCTTAGTTATACATCAAACATATTCATGAAGAAATTTGAGTAGAAAAGTAACTTTTTAAACCATAAACAGACGTAACTCAGCAACAACACTAAATTTAACATTATAAAAACAAAAAACAATAAGCAAACGTTTTCGGCTAGTTATACAGCCCTTTTCAACTCCATAAGAAAAATATTTTTTAAAAGAAATACTAAAGAATCATAAACTATTACAGCAAAGATATGGTCAAATCTAAACATTAGATTTGACCGAAATGTTACCGACTCACTTTCAGTGCTTCACACAAAATAGTAGTGCCATGTTCACGCGTCAATAAATCAAATTCTGCACTATTGGCACGGCACATGTTGGTCTTCACTATGACTGTACTTCAAGTTGAACTTAGATGTACATTGTACAAGCACAAAACCTAACGCATTTGACTATTGAAATGATGCATCACATGTTATAGGAGTTATTGCATTGCTAAATGGTGTCTGAATATGGTAGGCACTTTAACGTATTGCAATTTCCCAAAGTAGTAACGCAATCATGCGTGGCTTATGACATCAGTGATGTTTGGAACCACTTGCAGCCAAAGATTCTTTTTGCGCTTAGTTCAGTTAGCCTACAGAAGAGAAAAGAATAAAGACAGGAGGTGAGAATCGAACCCAAGCAGTCGAAATGACTATATCTCTTTCCCAAACTTTAATCCCTTATGCTACGCTGGTGACGGCGATTCGTTCACTTAGTTTAGTTGGTATCAAAAAAAAATTCGAGAAGAGCGCTCACAATATCACGTGCTGAGTCACATGACTGTAATCAGCTGATTCGCAAGGAATTGTAAACTATGTCACGCATGATTGCGTTATTATTTTAGGAAAGTTTATTACGTTAAAGTGCCTACTTCTGAATCTATAGGATAAAGGAAAATACTGATAAAATAAAAAGAGGAAAAGACGGTAATGCGTTGAAATAAGGTAATATGCCACTGATACACATAAATCACAATAACACACATGTGCTAAAAATTGTATGAAGTTCAGTCAGCATCTAGCCCCCTGAAGAAGTCAGTTGTGTCTGCTTGACAAACCGTCGGAATAAAAGCAGATTATCACCTTATACATCTTGTGATAGTTTAGCTTAGTTTGCACCAGAACAGTGTAACATCATACATGTTATTGAAAAACACATAAAGTCAATAGAACTTCGAATGAACGACTAGAATTAGTCCCGCCACTGCCTTTGCCAAGCAAAAGGATTGTTACAATCTTTGTTGAAGATTTGCTTTTTTAGACAAACTTGGGCCATATATCAGCGTCATGTGTGATAGCCAAGATACTGACCGGGGCTTCCCTGGTTTTATCAGGGATATCTAGAACAAGTTCTAGATATCCCTTGTTCTAGATATCCCTGGGTTTTACCCACAGAAAATTTGTGTTAAGTTTACTCGCCGATTTTCCATTGCACAAAACGTTACCCATATTGTGACGTCATTCCGTTGAGACTGTTTTCATTCTCGAAGTGATCTCGCGCATCACTTGCTGAGTCCAGGTTTAAAATTAATCTATGAGTCTTTTTATCTTGTAAATTTTGAAAGTTTTAAACTGTGCTGTTTATTCCAGGAGCGACCGATTCTTCGGGGTTTCGGTTCACATACACCGAGCAACTGCGCGAGTATGACGCGGGAGCCACTGTTGTCGGACACACTGTCACTATTGTAGAACACCTCATCCCACCGAACGCGGAATCCTTTTATGATTACGGGGATTGTTCTGATCAATGCTTGTCAGCTGTGAGAAGTTTGAAAGAATTTGTTAGTTACTGCTGGGTTTGGCATTGTTACGACTAAAATGTCATAAAGATCATTATGTTGTTATGGCTCCCCTAATATTTGTTTAAACCATGAAGTTTCCCCCCCAGCGCTGTATTTGTTACAAAGTCTCAAAGTTCCATCTATGCAGGCGATGGATGTCGGAGGGGTGGACCACATCAACGTCTTTGCCGTGGTTCTTCACAGTCACTTGCTGGCGCAAGGCATGGCAATGAGACACATCAGGTGAGGCCACTAAGAATTATTGGGATTGGTTACCGTTTAGAACGTGTAACTGGTGGAATATCTGGTGGCAGTAGTGGTGGGACATGTAGATATTGATGATGGCGTTGTCTAAAGCCATTTTGATTGTGGTCCGATTAACCGAAGTAAACTACAATCTCAGTTGCACTTTTCCCCTTTTTTTTGGAAAATCACACCAGAAGTGTCATGTCATTGTGAAGTTATAATTGCTTCATTGATGACGTTATTATTGTTTGTATCTCAGGGGAACCACCGAACTTCCATATTTGGTCAAAGATGAAGGTTATGATTTTAATTACCAAGAATTACGAGCATTGTCTGAAGAACGAACCATTCTTCCAGGTGATAGCCTGCAAACAGTCTGCAATTTCAAGACAAAGGGAGTTCGAGACAAATTTACATCGGTCAGTTGATGAGATACAACAAACACATGCAAGCACATTGTAAACATGAACAAGATGGACACTTCAAGCATGCAGCGAATACATGGTAAACACATTCAAGCACATTGCAAACATGAGCAAGATGTAAACTTCAAGCATGCGGCGAATACATGGTGAACACATGAAGCACATTGCAAACATGAACAAGATGTACACTTCAAGCATGCAGCGAATACATGGTGAACACATGAAGCACATTGCAAACATGAACAAGATGTACACTTCAAGCATGTGGCGAATACATGGTGAACACATGCAAGCAAATTGCAAACATGAACAAGATGTACACTTCAAGCATGTGGCGAACATATGGTAAACACATTCAATCACATTGCAAACATGAACAAGATGCACACTTCAAGCATGCAGCGAATAGATGGTGAACACATGAAGCACATTGCAAACATGAAAAAGATGTACACTTCAAGCATGCAGCGAATACATGGTGAACACATGAAGCACATTGCAAACATGAACAAGATGTACACTTCAAGCATGCAGCGAATACATGGTGAACACATGAAGCACATTGCAAACATGAACAAGATGTACACTTCAAGCATGCAGCGAATACATGGTGAACACATGAAGCACATTGCAAACATGAACAAGATGTACACTTCAAGCATGTGGCGAATCCATGGTGAACACATGCAAGCAAATTGCAAACATGAACAAGATGTACACTTCAAGCATGTGGCGAACATATGGTAAACACATTCAATCACATTGCAAACATGAACAAGATGCACACTTCAAGCATGCGGCGAATACATGGTGAAAACATGAAACACATTGCAAACATGAACAAGATGTACACTTCAAGCATGTGGCGAATCCATGGTGAACACATTCAAGCACATTGCAAACATGAACAAGATGTACACTTCAAGCATGCGGCGAATACATGGTAAACACATTCAAGCACATTGCAAACATGAACAAGATGCACACTTCAAGCATGCGGCGAATACATATAGTGAACACATGAAGCAAATTGCAAACATGAACAAGATGTACACTTCAAGCATGTGGCGAATACATGGTGAACACAGTGGCGTAGCCAAGGGGGAGAGGGTTTCACTCCCCCACCCCTTTTGGCACGCGTGTGACGTCACGATATTGAGAATGATGCTTTCAGTCTCTTTATGTCTTTAAAACAAATTTTGCCTAATTTTAAGCGAAACTGCATTAAAAGAGCGAGTTTTACCAATACCAAACATTCAAATATCTCAGCCAGGAATTAGCAACAAGAAAACATAGAGACTTAGCTTTATCACCGAAAAATACCCAAGAAAACATGATCTTATGCTTTTGCTATGCCACCGGACAGCACCATTTTACCGGAATAATTATACCCACATTTTTGTTGAAAATGCTCTCAGAATGCATCAAATTCAAAGTAATTTTTCAAAATTTTCTAGATGTGGCCCCCAGACCCCTGATCGGCCGTCAAACCCACCCTCCCTTTCAAAATTCCTGGCTAAGCCACTGGGCGAACAAATGCAAGCACATTGCAAACATGAACAATATGTAAACTTCAAACATGTGGCGAATACATATAGTGAACACATGCAAGCACATTGCAAACATGAACTTCATACGAACGACGACGACGACGCAAACATGAACAAGATGCACACTTCAAGCATGCGGCGAATACATATAGTGAACACATGCAAGCAAATTGAAAGCATGAACAAGATGTACACTTCAAGCATGTGGAGAATAGATGGAGAACACATGCAAGCACACAAAAATACATGCAAGCACATTGTAAACTCTTGCAAGCATTACAGTGGCCTAGCCAGAAAAACAAATATTTTAAGAAGTCCAAATATTTGATTTCAAGGAACTACAAAGTGTTTGTTTTCTTTCGCCTCCCTGGCTACGGTTATTGAGGACATACCGTTAATATATGCAAGCATTGAGGTTCATACATTAATTTTACGAATCTTATTAGCTTGAATTCCAAACTTGAAATGGGTTCCCGATTCAGTCATAAATTTATTTGCTTATCGAAACCTCTCGATACGCGGCTGTGTTCACCACTCTTTGTTTATCTCTTTGCACGACCAACACATGCAAGCAATGAACACGTACAAGTAGTCTGCGCCAAACACTTATAGAACACATACAAATACAATGCTTGAAGCCACATTTTCACTAACCATGTTTGAACCACAACATTGAGATTAAAATGGTTTCATTTTAACCTCCTAGTTTTTTTTTCAACGTTTTATCGTCATTCGTTAATTGTTGCTACTTATCTGGTCATAGCAATAAAAATCAACTCTAGTTCTTTTTGTTCTTGCAACAGTTTGCAAACTAGTTTCCACGTTTCAAGTATGAAATCTGTTACGATGTCGAATTGTTACGATGTTTGGATATTCCTGTGATGTGAATCAGGAAAAAACCATTATTTTGTGTTGATTTATCTAGGGAGGACTTCAGACTACTGAAGAGATGTGCTTCGGTGTTGTTTTCTATTATCCTAAAATCCCATTGGCTTTTTGTCAAGCAGCTCCTCGAACGGCAAACTTAGCAAAATACTTTGGAATCGACGAATTAAAGTTAGTTATTGTTTTTATTTGCAACAGAACGACAAATAAACCAAAAATAGTTTGCCCTGCAGTCTTCTCATGAATTAAACTTTTCGTTTTTCTGAAGTTTTTTTAAAGCATAGTTTCCCTGCACATTAAACGTAACGATCTCTAACTAAGCAACCGCATGCTTGTAGCTCATTCCCTTCTGTTGTGCGCTTTAAACGGCGTGTTATTGTTGAACGAACTGCGCAACAACGTTATTTGTTGACTGTGGAACTGCTGCTATCTGAAATGAAGGAATCTGAACGTTGTGAGCCGAGGTTCGTTGCAGTTCTTCCTTTCGTGCGTTCGTTCTACTCATAGGGGTGGTCACGACAAGATGACCCTCTCCCTAAAGAAATCGTTTTCGTTTTGGGCTTCATGATAACCAACGGTCATACATCATGTGACTTCTTTGTTGGCAATTTGTGCAGCTCCAACTTCTTCAATTTGTTTTTATAATAATGATAATAATAACGATAATGATAATAAAGCCGTTTGCGTTCCATATTATCATATGTTTGTTGTAAACTTTTAAGACTTTAAAAAACTCGGAAAAAGACGATCAACTTATTTGCTGTAACATAGGCTACACTCCCAATTTCATAACAAATAAACCGTTCAGTGATTGAACCCGATTGTTCCAGGTCTTTGTATCATCCAATGACAATAAACGAGGAACTGGATGACTTTATAATTACAGGTCCTGAAAATATTACCGGCCAAACTTTCGGCCAGTACCTAAATTCGGTGAGAAGCCTATTTCGTAACTTTGAAACTGTTGCTTTTTCTAAATTTGTTTGGTTACTCATCCGAGAATGTTTTCTTTTAAATGAATTACACGCACAGGAAGAAAACCTCACTGTCCCGTTGGAAAATTTATTGTTCTGTAAGTTTTGTAATTTCTAGGAGGCGTTAAATGCTTTAGATGCGCTGTGTACCAACAAACCATATCTGCCTTTTACCACATTGACGTTGCTTCTCGTAGGTGGCTCAATAAAAAGGGAAACCAAATTGCGATTGAACTGGTAGGCCTGGAGAGAAAGCAAAATACGAAAGCGTTTGGAACTTAGTTATTAACAAAATATTATTTCAGATGGAATGGAATCAAGTGACAGCTGATCAGTTGAGTGTAGACTTGCGCGATATGCCTCGAGAGCAATTCTGTGTCAGTCAATTGAACCATATACCTGGGGTGAGTTGAATAAGGGGGAAATGTAGCTAAAAAGAAGACGAGATTGTCCCTCATAAAAAATACATGCTATCTCGTTTGGATCTCTAGAAGACTACAATCGTTTTTATTTTTTCCAATAAGAACTATGTGTTCCCCAACTATCACATTTCTCCTTTTAAAATTGTTAGTTCGGTTATGTTTCTACGTTAAAAGTCTCAGTAGTCATCGCAGTCGTTCAGTTTTGACCCTTAGATGCAGGAACGGGCTATATTGTTTTGGTCAGGTGAGATTTTACTTTTGATACAACTCTAAAGCCGTTTTGTATTCAAAAATAATGTTTTAAAGTGCCCCTGACAGGTTGGATCCAAGTATAGTAACTTTTTAAAGCATTTCCTTGCGCAGAATCATACTTAGCAAACTTTTTAACCTTAACCTCGTAGCTCGACTGGTTAGGGCGTAATTTACATCAAACGACGGCTCCGCAGCGCCACCACAGGCGAAACTCCATATTTCACTGCTCTGGGACGACTTTGGTGGTATTACGTCATTGTAAGTCGGCGTTCTTAGCGACAGATGAAACATACGTTTCCTAGATGTGATTGCTGGATCACAGTTTAGTCGGAGTTGGTACAAGCGGTTGCTTTTTTCAAAGATCTGTTGTTTTTTACAGTTTAATAAAACTGTACTGGATACGTTCCTACAAAACCTAAAATATACTTGAAGTGAAAAATGAAGAAATTGTACGAATCATCATTCATATTTAATTCATCATCACTATTCATAATAAATAAAAGTTCTCTCTCTCTCCCTCATAATGTGCCCTCAGTACGTACATAGCAGAGTCTATACATGTAAAAGCCTAGTTTACCTGTACAAGGGTACGTTTTTGTAAACGTTGTTGTTTAGAAGTGCTGAAATCATCATCAGCAACTGGTTGCATTTTTGCTGTTATAGATGGTAGCCTATGGCAGATTCCTTCAAAATGTAAAGTTTGCTCAAGCCCATTTTTACTTGAGTGGTATTAACAAAATCATCTTCAATGAAGTGAAGAGAACATATATGACTAGTTTTGTATGGCCCATCCTACTTTCGAACACTTGAAGAAAACTTCTACCATTTTCTTCTCAGCACCTTGTTTTGTGGGAAAGCGTAAAAAGAAACCACACGGTCTTTGTCACTGACACTGTCACATATTTATTTATTATTTATTTGCGTCAGACAAAGCTGTCCACATCGAAAACAAAACAACGAAATACTGTAATACACAAACTGAAAATGCACAAAGATCACAGAGAGCCACCTTGGATGCCGTCGGTTTAAAAGCTCACTAAATAGGCTATCTACTGTCACAAATTTACATATAATGAGCGTTGAAAGAATTGAAAGCATTCAGAACGATAAAAATAATCAGATGACATCATGTCTGATATAAAGCGATTTGAGGAGTGTATGCAATCGGTTAATAAACGAAAACATGTTTTTTCCTCAATAAAGCATCAAACGTAGTTACATTATTCATTACTTGATATTCACGGGCACTGACCTAACGAGGCAAATTGTGCAATATTCTGAAAGAGTCATTGTAAGCAACACGTAATCGTTTTATACTAGAAGATCTAAACTTGTTCCACAACTGGGATAAGTAAAACGACATACAATAAGAACGAAATAAACTGTTTTTTACAGCGGGTGAGCATTTAGAAAAATTGAGATTTTGCATTATTTGCAGCACAGTACTGAGAGCGTACTTGCCTTGAAATATAATTTTCATCTGAGAACTATCAATAAATACACCCAGATATTTTACAGAGTCTGTGAACACAATTTCAGATTTACCTAGATGTAGCAGAGGAGCACGTAAAAGATAAAAGTTTTTTTGGGGAGAATAACATACCAAATGACTTTTTAGAATTGAAAGTAATTTCATGTTCAACAGCATACTTGTGGCAAACATCTAACAAATTTTGTAAGCCACACAAACTAGGCGAGATGCAGCAAATGTCATCAGGAAACATAACATGATTTAGACAAGAGTTGCCAACATAGCAACCAACTTTTGTTTTATTGAGATAAGAAAGCTGATCAATATATATATACGGCAAAAAGATACGGGCTTAACACCCCACCATGTCAGACTCCGCTGGACACAGTAAATGATTGGCACAGGTGACCTTCCCACCTCACTTGCATGGTTTTTTTACTATAAAGGCACAAAGGTCACCAGTATTCCAATAAGCGAATAAAATAGATAGGCAGTAGGCACGTTACGTGTGATAAGCGTTTTAAACAATAAATGATGATTGACTTTGTCGAAGGCTTTTGAAGCATCCAAAAAGACAGAATATACAGGAGTGTCATGACTGATATAAGAGGACACTGGTTGTTTTATTAAAAAACACTCATTTCAGTACTATGACCAGACTTAAACCCAAATTGATTGTCACTGGTATTCCAGAAAGGCAATAGATGATTCACATAAAACGTTCAAACAGTTTTGAGATTACTGTGGCTAGAGCAATAAGTCTATAGTTACCTGAATCTTGAATGTCGCCATTCAAATTCTTTACAATCGGGACTAAGACAGTGTTCAAGCAAGAATTTGGTACAGTGCCATGACTAAGACACATATATATTAAAAAGTACACTAATATAAAAACAAATAATCAGCATAAACAATATGTTCAGCTGAAATTTTGTCAGCACCAGCAGCGCGGTTTATGGCAGTTTGACAAGCAAGGAACCAATTGTGTCCATGTTGCAACAAAAGTTGTAATATTTATCCCTAGAAGAAATACATGAGTTAACAAATTCTTTTTCAGTGTTGGTTTTGCTAGAATTTAGCAAGGAACTGTAATGATGTTTTCACATCTCAGCAATTGCTTCAGGACCTTGTGCTCCACCAACATTTACAGGAAGAGAACTCTTTTTGCAAGTAGACTTTTTTACTTTCTGCCAAAATGACCTATGTGAGCTGTCCAAGTTGAGTGCTGAGGCAAGCACATTTGCTCTATGTTGTTCAGAGGCATGATTACAACGGTGAAAGGCTTTTTTAAACTCTTTTCGTTTGCTCTGCATCAACTCATATAGTTAACCATTTCACTGTTTCCCATTTTTCACCTACATGATGTAACTTTCTCTGGCAGTAGCATGAGCTTGCTTAACATGATTATTCCAACCAGGAACAGAAAATATGTTACATTTCTTCTTTACACCAACAGAGATTTTATCAGAAGCTGCTTTGAGAGCATCAGTTATAATATTATAGAAAGAGTCTATTGAGGCAACATGAGAAGCATCTGAACAATGAGAATTATTGCATTTAATACTTTCAGTTGGCAAGGAAATTTGGGATAGATACTTTTAAATACAACAATACACATGAACAGCAATTTTTAAGCATTGCCTCAACCATAAATTAAAGGTAGCCCACTGTTTGTGAGATACTGTTGTTACACTGCAAATGGCTATAGCCAGATTAGGACAAATAAAAAAGTATCAAAATTGTAGCCCTATGAAACTGCAATTTCAATTGAATTGAGATGCTGTTTGATAAAAATAAACTCAACCTATTTGATCAAAACCTGGTAGTAATAGTAAGTTCACTTTTCTATTTCGGTAATTCTTAATTTGCACATGCTTTAGACCAACAGAGCCCCACACATTCACGTTTTGCAGTAGCCGTACTATACCTAACCAAGTCACCAGTCACCACAGATTGTATCCTTCCAGCTTACTGTGACGTCACAGCGATGTTGCCGTTTTTATTTTCGCAATAGAATGAGTGTCAGATTCGCCGATGTCAACGAAAGTTTGCAAGCGTGTAACTTAGTAGCCTGTTGATATTTTTTACGATTTTCTGGTCAGGGAAGTTTGTTAGTGTCACCTTTTTGGTATCTTAGGTAAATTTCGCAAATTTATTTTTCTGTCAGAGGCACTTTAAGTATTTTCTAAAGTTTTATTGAGCATACTTTTGTACAGTAGGCTACTTTGGTTTTGCATGGGATTAAGTTAGCCATAATTTTTTCAACCCTTTACCAATGTCTTCAGGCACCGATTCCCATCGGACCGTATCGCTTCTCTTGTTAAACTTGGTAGCCCAACCATTGTTTTTGTAATAAATTGACAAAAAAGAACTATTAATATCATTAGCATCGCAATCTTTGACAGCCTGTGTTGCAAGGGTGACGAACCTTTTTGCGGTCGCGAGCCACTTTGTCAATTACACATGAGTTATCGGGCCACACAACTTTTTAATCGTAACCTACTGTGAAATCTTTTAGAAGCGACTCAAGATGTTATTCAACAAACGGCAGATGAAAGTAATAAAACCCACACAGTTGAAATTATCTTAGGGGAAGACGGGGCAAAGTGGGACGCGGGGCAAAGCGGGACATTGCGATTTCTCACGTTTTGTATTCTTTGGCTCCCTCTAACTGGAAGCACTAGTTAGGCAACTATAAACTGTATTTGCTGCGAAAAAATGACGACTGGCAGAGCACAACGCGTGTCGTGAGGAAGTAAAATGTGTTTTGGCATGGTTTGTTATAAGAAAGAGATGGAAAAATAGCTACCACATTCGTTAGCATATGCGAATTTGTTGGTGGCTTTGTTTTTATCTCAGACATTGAGACAGTATTTGTTGGTAACAAAAGCAACTTTTACCTAAAACTTTACAGGTTTCAGCAGAGATGTTATTTTCTAAAGGCTATACTTTGGGGCAAAGTGGGACAGAGGGCAAAGTGAGACAGTGAATTAGGGCTACATGAGACTTTAGAAGTCCAAATTATCTGTGGTTCTTCTGTTCATTGAATTTTTGTTTATAACTCTTTTAGCCTTCATGATTCTGAAATATTTATCAGCATTCATTTATATTGTTCCGGTAGGCCTACACAATTTAATTCTGACAATGGTTCGTCGCTATAAGAGAAATACTGAAATAGGTAAATGGACGGATAGGCTATCAATAACCTTATTATAGCTTTCCTATTTTCTAACTTTAAACCCTGAATGTTAGTGTTTAGGGCAAGAAAATAGCAAAGGAAAGGTATAACTTACCAGTGAAACATAAAACAGCTTTGAGATGTTTTGTCTTTAATGCATGAGCGATTGTCAAACTGTTTTGGGGGCCCCACAAAATTCTTTGACGGGCCGCATGCGGCCCGCAGGCCGCAGGTTCGTCACCTCTTGTTTAAAGCATAATCTATTATATCCAGCATAGCGTCGTCTTTGTGACGTCATAATGCGACTGGGTAAGCAGGGCAAGATGTCTTTCATGTAGATGTTCAACTCATGCTTTGCTTCCCTGTTGTTGAGATGGAAAGCAGTCGACACCGTTTTAGTTTTGCTGAGCTTGAGTCTCCACTTGTGGAGGTAGTCTGTCATCTTAGCCATGTCCTGTGGGTTACATTCCTTTTCAGTGGAGGCCATTCCGAAGCGTTATGCACCATAGCCAGGTCGTCGCCGTAGGCATAGCCTACAGCTTAAATGTTGTTCGTGGAAGGTCATGGATGTAAACATTAAAAAGGAGTTAAGCCAGGACGGATGCCTGGGCGACGCCATTCTTGGCATCTTGGCCTGCTTGTTTGTCCGCGACCGGTAGTGAAGGTGAAGCTACGGTTGTAGACAAGCTCCATAATCATTCTAACCCATGCCTCCAGGAAAGGAGTTCAGCCGACCTGCCTGCTGGGTAGGGCTGAACTGCCTCCGCACGGGTGCTGGGTGCTTTGCATCCTTGGTGCACAAATGAGGCCTATCAACATCTGCGACATGCAACTATGGCACAAAGGAACATACAGCAGACCATATACTGTCCTTTACCAGTGCCCGATTTTTACTCCACCAAGGTCAGTTGGTCTGTCAACCCTGGAGGACTGGATGTTAGTGGATGTCTGTCAGGTTGCGATTCGGGTTAAAGACAATCGACAGTAAGGAGAATCTAATAGGATTGAACACTGTTGTGTTTTTAAATCATTCAACAAAGGCCATACAAAAGTTTTCTACTTGTATTCAAAATCGCAAGAATGCTTTCAAAAGGCGTGCACCCAAAATATACTGTGAAACAAAAAGAGAAGCGCTGATTAACAAACATGCAAAAGAGAAGACCTAGGGGGAACGAAAGCAAGGTAGCCTACATTGCTTCAACGAAAACAACCCAAAATACACAAGAAATACAATGGAAACTACTTAAAATAAAATCTTCCTCTAATGCTAAGACAAAATATTTTGTCAAAACCAAACGAATTTTAAAATATGTTTGTAATAATTTGCAGGTACAACGTTACATACCTGCCATCAACATAACTGAGCCTTATGTGGAGGAACCACTCGAGTGCAAGCCAGCTCCAGCAAATCCCACACTTCAGGTGGCATCAAGCGCTTCTGCAGATTATTCTCTGCAAACCAATTCCCACATTTTGAAGAACTAGGACGAATCCACTAACACAAGAAGTTAGTTAACCTATCATTGTGACAGAACCATCAGTTGCTGACACGATCAATAGGACGTCAAACCTGAGCTTCCTCGTCTTTGCATTGTTTTGATTGTTTATTTAAATATTATTATTTATCAGGATTGTATTTCAACCAGCACTAATTCATGCTTCAATAACCTTGTTGTTATCGCTACTGTTGTAGCCTACGTGTTTAAGATTTTATAAGCTTGTTCAAAGTAGCCTATATTCAGTACATACATAAAACTGACTGATTATTCCAACTCCATTTTATTGCATTTTCAAAACTGGCCTCAAGAAGAATCCATTTCCATTGAATCGTACTTTAGGCGATGCAACCGATTGGTGATTGATCAATTTCTCATTATTCATCTCTCTTGTATGCCTCATCAAATGCTGAACTTCTTTTGGCATCAATAAATTATACTTGACTGTGACAGGAGTGTTCTTTATGCTCTATGACAGCGTTTCTTAACCTTTTCTGACTCTAGCACCCCTGTAAACAGGCCTGACCAGTCTAGCACCCCCTAACTATCTTTGACATACGACTGCTACTGTGCGACCAAAAGTTTAGTAGAGGCCGAAATTTTGACATGCCTTCAGATCGCTGGTGATATATTTCGTAATGAAGTCTCTTGTTGTTTAACAAACTGTGCAGGACTTGGTATTTGACTTCCATTCACCAACAGAAATTCAATTATAATCATATGTAAGTGAATCAACTCTCTTAAAACAACAGCACAGTTTGTTAGGCGACAAAAAAATACAAAATATACCGCCAGCGATCAAAAAGCATGTCAAAATTTCGGCACCGCCATTAAACTTTGGCCTGCACTATTGAAAGGAAAGCGATGTACAAATTGATCATTTTGTTTATTCTTCAAAACTACTGTCGTCATTGGTGATAAAAGAAATAAGAAAACCCGAGAATAGTGAAAAAACATGGACAAACTTAAGCATACAACTAGTTACCCAGCTGGGTAACTAGTTACACATGTATCAATGGGATTTCTGTTGTTGCTTATGACTGTGTGACCAATTTCTCTATTCGAGGCTTCGTGTTGGTCAAAGCCACTCTCATATCGTGGAGCAACCCATGTTGAAGGCGATTCCTTTGTTTTTATTTGGAGCATGGTGGAAAACGCGTTTTCACACAGGTAGGTGGTCGGAAATGGAATGATCAATTCCAGTGTTGCACGTGCCAATGCAGGATATGCTGTCAACTGATCACACCATAAATCAGCAAGCGGAAGGACGAAATTTTGTCCAACAACTCCGATTCACCTGCACGTCAATCAGGCTAATCAGCTCCTCCTTTAGTCTATTATCAATTATCATGACTCATGTCTGCCAAGAAGGGCTGCTGTATCCACTCTGGATGCGAGTGATTTGTGGGAATGCATTTGGCCATGGTGGTTTCTAGAAGCGAGAGATGAGCAACAATATTACAAAAAAGCACCCACCAGGTAAGTTCGCACAATCTACTCAGGATCAATTTGGGTACTTGACTGGGAGATTACTACAATAACAGCAAATCAAGTTGGCTACTTCGAAACAGCAATCATTGATATGACAACTGCTGATACTGGCAGAAAGATGAAAAAATGCAGAAAGGTAAAATGGAATTTTTTGGTATTACTGTATATTGCATGCATTTAGCACCCCCTACAGTCTATTCCAGCACCCCCAAGGGGTGCTAGCACCCCCGGTTAAAAAACGCTGCTCTATGACAATCCCAGCAACATACAGCCTTGGAGATCAAAGCTCGCACACAAAACAAAACCAACCAACACACGAGTGGCACTGTGAAAGTAGAGTTCGACGAATTGAAATTAAAAGCCTGATGACTTGAAGAACTATACGTTTAAAATATCAATTTTAAGCAAGTTGAAGTTCTTTCAACGTCGTATAGTCTTTTACTTCTAAGCAAACACCAGCGTGTGTTGTAGCGAAATTAAGCCATTTTTTAAATCAATTTTGCTCGAAGACTTTAACCATCATGGTTGGTTGGTTTTGAATCTTTACCCTCTAACTGACAAAGCCTTGATAGCAGAATTGATTCCCAGCTTATTCCTGGTAATTTCACATACTTGTAGAGGCTCTTGACGCAGGGCTGGTTACCGAGATTGGCAGAGTGAAATTTTCCGATTCTTGAAATGTTGTTGTCGAGGAATTATTCCATCCATTAGGTGTCGCTGAATGGACAGCACTCCTTGGAATGCGTTGCTCAAGCGCACACCCCGAGAGTCGAACCAGCGCCGCGTGATCTTGAGCCGGCGCTTAACCACTGAGCTATCGGGGCGGACTACAACATGTTTGTGGTCTACTGCAGCATGTTCATGGGCTACAGCATGTTTTTGGTGATAACTCAAATTCCACACAATATGATATCAACAGTTCTACAACTCAGGTCCATCACTGTAAATTCATTGAGATTCCATAGGTTGCGAGTCAATCTTTAGGCTACGTGCTCGAAAATTGAACGCGGTCTAATGAGTACGAAACAATCCAAAATAGGCTACCCCATTGTAAGACGAAGCACACATTGCACTGTGCTGCATTTGAAATTTTTTTTGATAAGCATAAAGATGTTTTAATTGATTCTTAAATTGAATCATTTTTTTCCGCTGAATTCAATAATGCAAACATTTGTTTTTAATCAGGTAAAAAAAATTTTTCAATCGCATTTTACTGTAAATATGCTGCCCATGTTGATGGTTATTATGCAAAAAGTAGCAAATTTCTATGGTAGCCCACTTCAGTTCAGTTGTTTTTTTATTTCTGACCATCATATCAAAACAATACACGTCAACATAGCAAAGGTCGAGAAAAGGGTAGAAGCGACAAAACGCGAACGTTAAAACGTGCTTGAGACCGAAGTAAGTTATTGAGTTGAAAGAAATTTGGCACGGTCGCAACACCTTCAGAAAAATTTAAGATATAAAGGGAAAATAAAAAAAGAAAAAGTTACAAAAAAAAACAACAAATAAACAACATATATTTAAGCTATAGCTTTATTAGCCCACATAGCTTTAGCTGATATATTGAAGATTTGTATGGACAGTTGCTATGAAGATCGGCCATGGTGCGTTATCAAGAGTGCTGATGGTCGTAAGGGGAACACATCTGACCAAATGCTCACAAGGCCTAGAGTCCTAGACCTTGTGAGCATCTGGTCAGATCCCGACCTGGTCTGTGGCTGTCTTATCCCAAATGCTTGGATGGAGAATTGAGAAGAAAATAGAAATATCTAAAGTACTTGCTACATTTTTGAACTAGTTAAGTTTGAAATGTAGCCTATCCGAAAAAATTACTTTTACGCTGTCAAAACAAATTTTCTGCCGTGACACTTTAAGCACTCCTGGTAAGTAGGCACTTTAACATAGGACAGGTTTCCGTGCGAACCAGCTACCACCATTGCGCCGCGACGCATTGGTTAAGAAAGGTAGGAAAATTTTCCTTATAAACTCAATTGATTACGGTCAAGATTACAACTAAGATCCTTCTTGCACTCAGTTCAGTTGCAGAAGAAAAAAGAACATTAGCAGAGGGTGGGAATCGAACCCACGCAATCGAAATGACTATTCCCTTGCCCTAAACTTAACCCATTAGGCTACGCTGCTTGTGGCGACACATTCACTTAATTTTCTTTGTATCAAAAATCTTTCGAGTAGATCGGTCAGAATATCACGTGCTGAGTCGCATGACTGAAATCAACTCATTCGCAAGGAAAACTGTCCTATGTCAAAGTTCCTATCCTCCTGGTAGGGTAGGCACTTTAACAAGCAGATTTCTAATAAACCACGAACCAACAGAAACTACGCTGTTCATGACGTCATCAATGTTGCGTCTAGAAAGAATAAAAGAAAAACGCAAATTCTAGCTAAATTAAATCAATGCTTTGCCATCGGTTGACTTGGCGCATTGGGTTAGGGCGGTGGTAGTCATTACATTGACGTGGGTTTGATTCCCACCTCTGCTATAGCTCTTTTTTCTTCTGTAATTACCAAACAAAGTTCAAAGTAATAATTAATTCTCTGGCTGAATGCTGGAATGGTCACAATAACAGATAACGTAGATCATCATCATCATCATCGGCCATACCTGAATAAGGCATCGGCTACCGTGAGTCTCCACAACGATCGATTGTCCATACTTCTAATTAGGGATGGACGACAAGTGGCTCCTCGTGCCCCATCCTGTGAGTAACATCTGCATCCAAGCAGAGATGCCAAACGAAACTTGTTAACAAAGAGCCTCCACCCGGACGGCACAGCTGCAAGGGGCAATGGACAAGTTCAGACGCCCCACCATTCTGCAGCTCAACATAGTAGGCTACACAACAAGCAAGATCAAAGTTGTGGAGCAGATTGTCCATACCAACCGGGCACTCGTCATCCTCCTCCAAGAGACCCACTGCACCTCTGCAGATAGGCTAGCTATTCCCAACTACACGCTAGCCGGGTCTACCGCAGGAAGCACGGCATTGCCACGTTTGTGCATGAGAGCCTGAAGTGGACCTTTGTCGACCAATCTCCAACTGATGCTAAGATTGAGTGGGTGTGCATTTGTATATCAGACTACAACATCGTCAACATCTACAAGCCCCCACCCTCGCGAATGTTGCCACCATCCCTTCCAACGTTCCCCTCCCCCAGTCTCTACGCTGGCGATTTCAACTGCCAGCACATCGACTGCGGCTACAGCAACACAAGCAGCGACGGAGAATCGCTGGCTGACTGGGCCTCTACAAACCATCTTGCCCTCCTATTCAATCCAAAGAAACCAGCCAGTTTCCACTCCGGCCGCTGGGGAACAGGGACAAACCCTGACTTGGCCTTCGCGAGTGTTGACAGCTCTCTTCCAGACAGACGTGCGCTTGAGAAGTTCCCGCGGTCCCAACACCGGTTGTCCCTCATCATCGCCCCAAAACTTGTGGCTGCTGTCCCGAGTTCTCCGGTAAAGCGATGGAACTTCAAAAAAGCCGATTGGAATCAATACAGCCTCCTGACCAATGAGTCTGCTGCAAAGTTACCATCGACTGAAACATGCAACGCAGACGAGGCATACCAGGACTTCTGCAATGCCATAATAACGGCGGCAAAGGCCACAATCCCACCTGGCCGTCGGGCCGGCTGCACACTGTGCTGGGGCTCTGGGTGTGGGGCTCTCTGTCGCTCCTGCCTGGCCGCCGCGGGTGGTGCTGCTTCTGGCGCCGCCGCCGCCGCCGGACTGCTTGGGCGGCTGGATGCGGGGGGCATGGGCGGTGGGGCGGGGCGTGGGGCCTCGTCGGCGGCCTCGCTGGGCGCTCGGCGGGCTCCCCTCGTCGGTTCCCCGTTTCTGCTGGTGCCATATCGCTTCCCAGCTTGTGCGGGGCGGGGTGTGCGGGACGGGGGACCGCGGGGCATCCCGCCTTGTTTCCGGGGGGTGTCTGCCCTGTGGTGTGTAGAGGCATCACGGGAGGACACGGTCTCTGGGGGATTCGCTCCGGGGGGTTCCCCGCCGCCCTCCGCCTGGTGAGGCCGCGCAGGTCTCCGGGGCCGGATGGGGTCTGCCCTGGGCTTGTGCTCCATGCTGGCCATGCCTTGAAGTCCTGATTACGTAGATTCCTCTCTTCCTGCTTGCACCACCTTACAATCCCAAAAATCTGGAGAAGAGCTTTAGTAGTTGCAATCCCTAAGCCTCACAAGCCACCAGAGGACCCAAGGAGTTATCGTCCGATATCCATCCTCTGTGTTCCTTTCAAGATCCTCGAAAGACTGATCTATGCCCGCGTCAACCCAATCATCGACCCGCTCCTTCCAAAAGAGCAAGCTGGGTTTCGGCGCGGAAAATCCACCGTAGATCAGGTCACACTCTTAACCCAAGACACCGAGGATTGCTTTGAGGCAAAAAAGAAGGCCGGTGCTGTATTTCTAGATCTCACAGCTGTCTATGACACCGTATGGCATCGCGGCCTTACTTGCAAGCTGCTTCGCCTGCTTCCTGACCGACATATGGTACATATGATTATGGAACTCGTCAGGAATCGAAGCTTCACCCTCACCACCGGTATCCCACGGCGAAGCAGACTGAGACGCCTGAAAAACGGCGTCCCACAGGGATCGGTCCTGGCTCCACTTCTTTTCAACATCTACACCCACGACCTGCCAACTACGGTCTCCGCAAAATACGCTTATGCGGACGACCTGCCAATTCTCCACTCCACAAAGTCGTGGGAAAATCTAGAAGACACTTTGAGCCAGGACATGAAAACTCTCTCAGCCCATCTCCAGAACTGGCGAATGAAACTCAGCGAAACCAAAACTGTGGCAGCAGCTTTCCACCTCCACAATCGGGAAGCTGATCGTGAGCTACACGTCCAGAACAACGGAAAATCTCTGTCCTTCTGCCCCGAACCAAGATATCTTGAGGTGACACTGGACAGATCGCTCACATACCGCCACCATTTGGTGTCACTGCGCAAGAAACTCACATCCCGCGCTGCGCTACTCAAGCGCCTGGCAGGCTCTAGCTGAGGGGAGAGGGCTGATACTTTGCGTATAGCAGCGTTAGCCCTTGTCTACTCTTCAGCAGAGTACTGTGCACCTGTCTGGTGCCGCAGTGCTCACTGCCATAACATCGACACTGCCATAAACAGCGCCCTGCGCACAGTGACCGGATGCCTGCGTCCCACACCATTGGACAATCTTCCCATTCTCGCTGGTATCCAACCTGCTGAGCTTCGTCGCGAAGAAGCCACTCTGTCCCTCGGTCGACGGGCACTGGAGCCTAACCACCTTCTCCACAACAAGATCTCTGCTCTCCCAAGCGAGCACTAGGGTGGATCAAAAATGGCAAAAAAAATTTTTTTCTCAATTTTAATTAGCTAGATATGGCAAAAGTTGCCAATATATCACCATAACACAATGTAAAAAATTGAAGAGGTTTGAACAAGTTTTTGATCTCCTCCCGCGACATACAAATTTAGGCACTTATACATACAAGAACTGCATGGCAAATTTTTTTTCGATTTTAACTCGCTTTGCAGACATGGCAAAAGGTTCTAATGTAACACCAAATACAATGAAAATGTGTGTACTTAAGAGTTTTGACTTCACCCTCTTTCAGCATATTAATTTTAAAGTGACTTGGCTGATGGACCACCCGCGGTTCCAACAGGTAAACGCCTATTAACCATCACCATCAGATGGCCGAGTATAGATTTGACAGGTGGCCCATTGGCAAAGTCACTTCCTATTAATTTATGCGCTCATGCATACAAAGACTGCAAGCAATATTACAAACATTTACAAATTGAAGTGAGCATGATGAATTGCAGGAGCTCAGCATCCGTCATTGTTTTAATTACAGGAGGCTCCGTGATAGGAAGATCTGTCCAGTTAATCAATTCGAAGTAGGCTATTTCACTGCATCAAAGTTAAGCTTTGAGGGAACTTTAAATTTTTTTATTTTTCCCCTGGGTTTTGCAGCTCTAGCTTTCATCACTCCACGCAGGCCTAGTACTCGAATATGTGGTCGATGGTAAGTTATCATAGCCAAAATTATATTTTCCGGATGAGCAAAGTATGAGTTGCGGTGCATAACTGGGTCGATAATTTTATTGTGTTTCTGACAAAGATATCGTGATTTGGTTATCATTTGGTGAATGTGTCTAGCTCCATCTTTGCAAGATGAATGTGATTTTATTGTGAACCACATTGGAGCATAAACACGGATAATGAACATAACCAATGCTTGCCGTCTCCCATACGGATTGTTATCACTGACATATAATCTAAGGTTTCTATTAATTAGCTGTAGTCAGCCATCGTGAGTGTCTGAGGGATTCAAGCATCCTGGGTTTCGCATCGCCAGATCAATGCTACATTCACCAGTGCAGTCAAACTGAATGGTGAAGATTGATGAAGGGAGTACCAAGTAATAATAAAACTAGGCCATCGCCCAGAAGAGTTACCCATACTAGTCTAAGTAAACTGCCTTTTAATCTGTAAGAAGCGCATATAACTTTTATTAAACTTTGTGGAACCTGCAGTGCAAGCAAATTCCAATAATTGTACTATAAAGCTTCTTTTATATCTAGAATTCTTTTGAAGAATCAAATACTACATCAGCTAATTGTTGAGATACCCAACCAAGTATTTTAGCAATGGTGATAAAACGGTCAATTGTAGCCTATCTGTTTGAACACAAGTCGCTTATTATGACATCATAAAGCGCATAAGTGAGTCACACAGTATTTATGCTTTTGACCAATTTTGCGGGAGACTTTCTCCAACCCGATATTAGGGAAATTAAAACCTTACGGGGGGCGATCAAAAAATTGTCAAAACCAAAAAAAAATTTGCATGTATGTTATTATGGGTATTTCGCACCTTTTTCACATACTAGCTTAGAAAAATAAAAATTTTGGATTTTTCGATCCACCCTAGCGAGCACCCCGTCGAAATCAAGACACCCATTCGTGCCAGCCGCTCAACTTCTCATCAACGAAGCTGATGTACAAGACATCTCTGCAGCTACTTGGGCGGACCATAAATGGAGTTCTGAATGGAAGTCAAGCGCCACCAGACTCTATTCATTCATCCCCAACGCCGACACGCGCCCCATCGACCTGACACTACCAAGACAGGCATGGGTGCGCCTCAACCGTCTCCGTACGGGCGTCGGGCTTTTCCACTCACCCATGCACCAATGGGGAATGGCCTCTTCCTCCTCTTGTGAATGTGGTGCCGAGGAACAGACCGCAGACCACATCATTAATGACTGTTCCATCTTCGAGCCACCTAACGGAGTGGAAGGTCTGCGTGTCATGGATGATGAAACCAAAGACTGGCTGCTCTCTAGTAGTCTTGCAGTGTAGTCCGGGAACATCGTGAATCTGGGGTGGTAAAAGGATAGACCCTCGGCCCCAGAGGCTCACACGACGACGACGACGACGATTAGGGTTTCAAAATTTCGGTTTGTCCATGTTGAAAGATTTTTGAAGATTTCCAAGCGTGCACGCCCCTAGTGTTTCTGACCAGAAAATCGCAAATCATTGCCGAGTGTTCAATTCCGCGTTTGCGGTAGACATGCCCGATAAATTTCATTTGTATTTTTTGATAGTTGTGATGAGGACGCCAAGGGTGCATCCAGAGCGTCTCCACACTTCTTCGTTAGTGATTTGTGATTTAAAGATAACGTACAGATAATAACGTACCATATGATTGGTTCGTGGCTGGATTGGATATCTGCATGTTAAAGTGCCTTCCTCCTGGTACTGGTAGGTAGGCACTTTAACAAGCAGATTTCTAATAAACCACGAACCAATCAGAAGCTACGCTGTTCATGACGTCATCAATGTTGCGTCTAGAAAGAATAAAAGAAAAACGCAAATTCTAGCTAAATTAAATCAATGCTTTGCCATCGGTTGACTTGGCGCATTGGGTTAGGGCGGTGGTAGTCATTACATTGACGTGGGTTTGATTCCCACCTCTGCTATAGCTCTTTTTTCTTCTGTAATTACCAAACAAAGTTCAAAGTAATAATTAATTCTCTGGCTGAATGCTGGAATGGTCACAATAACAGATAACCTAGATAACGTACAGATAATAACGTAGCATTTCATTGGTTCGTGGTTGGATTGGATATCTGCATGTTAAAGTTCCTTCCCTCCTGGTAAACCTGACCTGGAAGAGTACAGGGTTTCCGATCTTAAAGATAAATTTTAATTTTCAGTTCCTTTTGGTTTTCGAGAAAAGTGTCATGGTCTAAAAGTCCCATATGTCCTCAATGCGCTGCTGCGCTGGTTGGACTCTCGGGGTGTGCGCTTGAGCAACGCATTTCAGGACTGCTCTCCATTCAGCGACACTTAGTGAATGGAATAATTCCTCCGCAACAGCACTTCAACAATCGGAAAACTTCACTCTGCCAATTTCGGTAACCAGCCATGCATCAAAGAGCCTCTACAAGTATGCGAAACTACCAGGAATAACCTATCAAGGCTTTGTCGGTCCGAGTATAGCACCGTGTGAATGCAAACCTCTTTCGTTGGCGTGTTTGGTTCAGTGGTTTCATCTTTTGGTTTATGTTCGTGAGGATAACGGTTCGACGCCCATCGAAGTCAATTTTTTTTCTTTAAATTAACTTTTGCGGTGCACAAAAGCTTTTCAAAACAAGTAGGGTTAGGGTTAATTCTTAGGGTTAGGGTTAATTCCTAATCAATTAGGAAAATCTTACTTTTAGAGTGACCAGAATCAATTTCTTTTCTCAACTTTTCTAAACTTGTCTAGACTAGGTGTGTCTCCAACAGGCTACATTATTTTTCAAGTTCAAATTTAGCTGCTGACTTAGAAAACCGAGAGACAAAAATGAATCGGTAAAAACAGTCACGCGCGCTTCGCGGTAACCAGTAGTGGCTACACTCACAGAAATATGCAAATGAGACAAAAGTTGGTGGGAAGAAAAATTCGTGGACCGGTCACCGAGATTGACAGAGAGAAATTTCCGATTGTTGAAGTCTTGTTGCCGGGGAATTACTTCTTCGTTCCAGAAATCAAGCGCTAACCAACTGCTGAGCTATCTTTTAGGATGCGGCGAAAGCTTTGACAAATTACTACGCCACACAAATACTGTATATAGGCCTAGGTACAGGGTTGGAAGTCGTTAGTGAAAAAGCAATGACTATTTCGCTATTCGATAGTGCCCAAAAAAGCAATGACTTTCCGCTATCGATACTTAAAAAAAGCAATGAATAGCAATTACTAAAAATTGACTGGCCAAAAAAGAAGCCCAAAAACAAGCAATCTGCAAACTAAAAAACATACGAAAAATCGAGAAAAAAGTTGCCGCAAAATTCTCCTTAATCCTTTAAAGTTCGAATAGTAATCCAAAAACTAAATCTCGTAAATTTGTTTTGACGACGAGGTAAGTGAACAACAAAAAATGATTCAGCAGCTCTCCTAAATATCGATTAGTGAAAAACGAATAATGATTTCGTTGCTTGCATAAAAAGCAGTGAATAACGCGCATTCGATATTTATTTTTAAAAGGAAAGGGTATAAGCATTCGATATTGTGAAAGCAACGAATAACGCTATCGAATAGTGACAATAACTAGTCGTTACTTCCAACCCTGCCTAGGTACAATGCCAGACAGGCGAATGCTATTTAAATGCATTCTACCGAGCGGACGTGTTTCTAGAGCGCATGCAGTAATACGCTTTGGTGAGCAGTGAGAAGGGTAAACGATTATAAGAATCAGTTAGCAAGTAAATCATAGTATGTCACCTTCAAAAAAGCAAACGTCAACGTCTAATAATCAGGTTACTCTGGAAAGTATACTTAAAGCAATAAAAGATATTGAAGATCGACTCTCCAACAAGTTCGAACAGTTAGAAACCAAATTAAACGGTTTGGAAGAAAGATTGAATTCTACGATTGAACTACTTGAGAAGAAAGTTGAGAGACAAGAAAATACTGTCAAAAATCTTGAACAAAAGTATGATGACGTTCGTGAGGAGTTAAAGAACTTCAAACAAAAAATCGAAAAGGAGAATCTAGAAAAAGATCAATACAGCAAAAGAATGAATATTCTCATTCATGGAATCAAAGAAGAAGCATGGGAAACGAAAGCAAAAACAGTGGAAAAAGTTAAGAATCTACTGAATAATACACTAAAATGTGACGACATAGACATTGTCGATTGTCATCGTCTGGGATCAACAACGAAAGGACGTACAACTGGTGTAAGTACAACACGCCCGATTATATTTAAAGTTGGAACCATGCTGCAGAAGGAAATGATATTTAAATCGTTAAAATCTTTGAAAAATTTTAATATTTCTAATAACAGCCGAGTGTTTTTCTCGGAGCATTTGCCAAAATTGTTATATAACAAAAAAAAAACAATTGTTACCATTTGTAAAAACAGCCAAACAAAGCGGGCAAACTTTTAAGTGGGTTAATTCGCATGGTGACATAAATCTAATTGTGGATGGCAAACGAATTGATTTGCAAGACAACATTCAATCATGGACCGGACTCCACTTGACGACACTGGGCGAGTTGGCTCAAAATCGCCACTCTTGGAAACAAATAAGCCATGTTGATGCGCAATCTGCCGCAGGCGGAGATAACGGCTGATGATGATGACTTTTCTATTTTACTTGTCTGAGCTTGGTTGAAATGTTTGTCTTTTGTCTATGCCTAATCTTAAGAAGTCTATATCTACTTAAAACCCGGTTGGCGGGGTTGGTTTCTAAGTGCATGGATCCAACACCTCCTGAAGATGGATTGGTGTGAGGTAGCCAATTGTTGCTAACTGGGCCAGTCAACGTTGAACGAGGTCAACCTAATCGAGGTCACACTGTGAATAATCGAGCATCCCAGACGTCTGGTAGATTTTCGCTTCCTCAATAAACTGACGCTTATTGAATTATTGACCTTAATCAAGCTGTGATTAAAATCTGTGTCAGACCCTTATTATCTCACTCTTCTTACCAATTGTTACTGCGATACCTCTTGTCTGTTTTATGGCGCAAATTCACAAGCGGCCTATATTGTCTCATTGTAATAATAATTGCGTTCTACATTCTGAGCGAACGAGTCAAGCTGTCACCCTCAATCCTGAAAATGAATTCGATTTGAATGAATCGCTTGCATCCTGTTTATCTTCAAATATAAGATTGTGTGATTATTACGAACCTAATTCGTCTGTGTTTAGAGATAATCAAAATAACCTGCTATTCGCACTGCATATAAATATTAGGTCCATTCAAAAAAATATTGATACTCTGCATGAATTCCTTGAAACTTTTGAAAATGCTCCTGATATTATTTGTGTTACCGAAACGCGCATTAAGGAAAAACCTCTTGTTAATATATCGCTACAGGGCTACGATTATGTCTATGAAAATTCTGGTATTTCTGCAGGCGGTGTTCTAATATATATTTCAAAGGACTACAAATTTAAAGTCATAAACAATTTTCAAATCGATAGCGACGACTGTGAAAACTTATGGATATCCATTGATCTTAACAATTCTAAATATAAACTTATAATAGGTGCAGTTTATCGGCATCCCCGATCAAATCAATCTGGTTTTGTTGAAGCTCTTGACACTACTCTGACTAAACTCAACAATGAAAAGAAAACATATTTCATCCTAGGTGATCTTAATATCAATGTTTCTGACCCTTCTACCCTCTCTAAAAGTTATCTCACCATGCTTGAAAGTAATGGTGTTCACTCACTAATAACCAAACCCACAAGAATTACGGAAAACTCTTCAACCACGATTGATCACATCCTTACTAACAATATTACCCACCGCGTAACCCCAGGTGTTCTTAATTATGACATCACAGACCACTTGCCGGTATTCTGCCTTGTTTCAGACTTTAGGGTGCCAACAAAGTATTCAACATGCTACTACCGTGATAAACGGAATCTCGACTTAGCTGCTTATTGTGAGGAATTAACTGGAAGCATGCACAAATTCATGTATTCTCTTTCGAATGTGTCCCCCGAAGGTTTAAATGACAAATTTTTGTAACTGATTGATGCAATAAAAAACGTAATTGATAACCACGCTCCACTAAAAAAACTTTCTCGTAAAAATAATAAATTACAAAGAAAACCTTGGATAACTAGAGGACTTTACGTGTCCATAAAAAATAAACAAAAATGTATAAAACCCACTTCTTAATAGGCAACGAAGCAAATAAGCTTCTATATAAGAAATATGCTAACAAAATAACCAAACTGAAATTTTTAGCTAAAAAACAGTATTATGAACGCGAACTTAGCACAAACAAAAGCGATGCCAGACAAACTTGGAAAATCATAAATTCACTGTTACCCAACAAAAACAAGTCAACACAAGTTATCGATAGTGTTAATGTTGACGGAGTGCAAATATCCCAGCCAAAGCTTGTTGCCAATAATTTTAACAACTTTTTTTGTAATATTGGTAAAAAGTTAGCTGAAAGTGTTGAACCTGGGGACGAGAACGGTTATCTCAGTTACTTAAGGAACCATGTCCCTACCTCGATCTACCTGGAACCAGCCCATATTAACGAAGTTATCAATGAGCTTCATGCTTTAAATATAAATAAAGCTTTTGGCTGTGATAACATTTCCCCGTATTTTCTTCGACCTGTTTCTAATATTGTTGCCCCTCCGCTTGCAGCATTGATTAATTATTCATTTCTATATGGAATATTTCCGGAAAAACTAAAGATTTCCAAGGTGATACCTGTCTATAAGTCTGGCAGTAAACAAGAAATTACTAACTACCGACCTATTTCGCTTTTATCGTGTTTTTCAAAAATAATAGAAAAACTAATCTACAAAAGGATTTCCAGCTTTCTTAATAAAAATTCTTCACTCTTACCCACACAATATGGATTTCGTTCCAATCACTCAACTGCACATGCTGCCCTTGACATAATAAGCACTACCTACGAACAAATAAAGAACAATGATTTCACAGGACTTGCCTTCCTCGACTTAAAAAAAGCATTTGATACTGTATGCCATAAACGGCTCTTGCGGAAGCTTGACCACTATGGTGTCCGTGGAGTTGCAAACGATCTTCTCTCGTCTTACTTGAATGGCCGTAAACAATATGTTGCGATTGACCAAGATACTTCCACACAGCAATCTATCCAGTATGGTGTTCCTCAAGGTTCAACTCTAGGTCCACTCTTGTTTTTAATTTACATAAATGCCTACCAAACAGCATGTCGACAATGCCAAGGTTGTTTGCGGACGATACATGTCTCATAGTTAAAGCTGATAACTTAAATTTATTGCAAACCAAACTTAATGCTGAATTAGCTGCTGTAGAAGGTTAGATTAATGCCAACAAATTGACCATTAATGCCTCTAAATCCAATCTATTAGTAATTCCTCCTAAAAAAGACTACAACAAATTCGATGAATTCCATGTTCTCTATAGGGCTGTTGAGCTAGAAACCGTTGACCACGCTAAGTATCTTGGAATAATAATTGATAAACAGATCTCATTCGAACCTCACATTGATGCTCTTAGATCTAAACTTGCTAGATCTGTTGGTATTTTGTCGAAACTTAAACACTTTCTTCCTTTCAATGCTAGACTGCAGTTGTATTATTCGCTCATACACCCACATATTATGAATGGAATAGCCATTTGGGGCTCTACACACAAAGCATATATCGAGAAACTACAAAAGTTGCAAAACAAAGCAATAAAAATAGTTGCTGGAGGGTTGTGGTCAGAACACGTTACGCCTTACTTCAAGCAGGTAAAAGTTCTAAAAATAAAAGACATTTACAAACTAGAGATTGCTAAATTAATGTTTAAATATAACCATAATGCTTGTTATGACTATCAATCCCCGTGTACTTTTTCGAATTACTTCAAAAAAACATCAAACGTTCATAATCGCTCAACTAGATGTTCAATCAAAAATGATAATTACTTCGTACCTCTGTATGCTACTTCAAAACTTCAACGAAGCATCAAGTATAGTGGAGTAAAAATATGGAACTCAATCCCACTAGATATAAAAAAAATCTTTTGACTTATTTAAAAAACTTTACAAAAACTATCTAATTGCAGAATATTAACCCTATTCGGACTAAGCTATTTTTGTGAGGTAATGGCCTGACGTGTGGACTTATTCCATCCACACTTTCATTTGCTAATAACTTTTGATATAAAAACGGTACGAGGTTGCTTTTTTCGCAAAGTTAAAGCAAAATTATTGACAAACTGGTTAAAATTTTAAGTGGACACACATACTCTACCAGTTATTTGCTATTGCTTTTTTGCTAAAAGTAGTCATTTTTTTTAAAAATTTTCTGATGTCTCCGTCATAATCTCCTTGAAATCGTTAATATCTTCGTTAAAGGCACACGGTCCAGTCATGCATGTAATCCGAAATGGTCAGTAGTCATGTAGGTCACGCAGTAAATCTTGGAAGGCACAAAACAATACAAATGTTTGCTAACTTGCTTGTACAAGATGATAAAGTTTTTCAGATGACCTGGCAATTTTAGGAGTAGGGTGTCAAAAACTGCTGATAACTAAAAACTATACCACATAAAAATGTCATTTTATTACTAAAACAAAGATGAATAATTTTTAGGAAAAGTCATAAAACTTCAGCTAATTTGAGCCGGTAACTTTTATGTAATCGATGAAAGTTTTAGGTATGGACAGAACCCGTCCACCCGTTAGTCCGAATAGGGTTAAAGTTGAATGCAGTGTAATTTACTAATGTGGATCGATACTCGTTAAGTTTTTAATTGTTATGACTATCAACACCTAATATTGGAACTTGACATTTTGACATATCATGGATGCAAGTTTGTTTCTGTCTTGACTCTTTGTTGCTAGTGTAGATAATTTAGTGTAATGTTTATTAGATGTTTATCATCGACTTGGCTGAGGGTGGCTGCTTGACTCGAAGACCGTCATGGTCACTTCGCAGCTTCCCGTTGTGATTTACTTCAAAGATGCAGACTATGCAGTGTACATTTGTATTTTTCTTTGTTTCAATTGTGTTCGTTAAGCGTGCTGCATCATTTAATGATTTTGCTGTTATAATATTGCAGAACAAAATAAACCAATCAACCAAATAAACCAATCAATCAAACATTAAATCAACGTTTACCATGCTATGTCGTTGATAGCGTCGATCAATTCTCAACCAATTCTCAACCTGCATGATAAGGTAAATTGTTTTTTTGCAGAAGCTGGGTCTAAATAGCCTATAGCCTACTGCAGTGGTTCTTAACCTTTACTAACCTGCCGAACCCTTACGCTAATCTACAAGCTTTCGTTGAACCCCAAATTTTCGCTGAATCACAAAAACAAAAATTTACCACATTTAGGCTAATAGTAGCCTAAAACATTATTGTGTCAATGAGACTTCAGTTGTTGTTTTTTCTGTGACCAACAGTGAGATTCGAGCCTTACCTCAGAAACAGTAATTCTCGTGTCATTTTCGCATGCAAGCCGCGCGGTTTCGTTTTTTTTGCTTTAACATCTACCAGAATAGAAAACGCATGCTTGCATAAATAAGTAGTTACGAATGGCATGAGAACTTCAAGGGCAACTTTTGTAATAAGAGGATAACTTTCCATTTGTTGGCACCAAAATGTTTGAAGATTTGTTGTGTTGAAGTTTCTTTTTGCATCTCGCTTTCTTAAAGCTCGATACAACGCCATCCAAGTAGGGGAGACCGGGGCAAGTTGTGCAACGGGGCAAGTTGTGCAAGTCCCCGTTTGTAAGGAAATAAATAGCGTAATGAATCTTTAACGCCATTATTATATTTTAACTATAATGCCTTTGAAGCACGTGAATTGCAGTTATCAGTTTTTTGGTCAGGTTAGGCTTGATCAACGATATAAGGTGTTTAGGTCTTGGGATTTGAATTCGGATGCAAACGAAATTTTGATTTTTTGGATGCACAATAGTAGGGGTCAGTAGACATGTGATGTAGTTGTATTTTTGCAGGTAAAAACTTTTTGTACATTTGTTAGTTTTCTTGAAATTTTCTGTTCTTTAAAAAAAAGTGTGAATGAGGCAAGTTATGCAATTGATGACGGGGCAAGTTGTGCAACTGTAATATGGTGGTAATATGTTGCTCAACTTGCCCCTGGCACTGGTGTTGCTCAACTTACCCCATGGTGCTACACAGCTTGCCCAACATGGTGTTGCACAACTTGCCCCGAAAAAATAATCCGGGGCAAGTTGCGCAATCGTTACTTAAACTTGTATACAGTGCAAAATAACAAATAAAACCAACCAGTTTTTGTCTTGAAACTTGGCTTATTAGCATGTTTTTGAAATGCAATACTTGAGTCTTCGAAAAAGTTAATAAAAAAAAAAAAATTAGATTTAAAAAAAAAACCTGCTCAACTTGCCCCGGTCTCCCCTATGGATTATGTTCATATCTGCTTGTCGTAAAATTGTGACTTATTTAACTCGTGCTATAGAGCACTGCGCTGCTTGTAGGTTTACGCCCAATCATTGCACCGCGTTTGTGCTTTCAGCGCTTTGCCTTCCTTTCTAAAGCCTGGTCTGCACTACAAAATATTTTGAGCTGAGCGTGGCTCATTCTTTGTTTATTTAACACAAAGCTTCTGTCGGCAACAGCGCCGCCGTCAGCCTGAAAATGTCTGGTCATCGCGAGCTTTTTTTACGCTCTGGAGAGATTCGCTTGACCAAGGTTCTGGCTCAAAATTTAGTTTGAGCTCAGGTCTTGGCATTTTGTGGAAAGGCAGTTTTAGTTTTTTGAAAGCATGGTAGGCTACTCTGTTTCACTTAATAGGTTAGTTGGTGTGTGTAGATAAAAATTAAAAGGTTAGATTTAAAAAAAAGTCTTGCATAGTCTTAATTTGTTACCTTTTCTTTTGTTGAGGGTGGCTGCTCGACTAGAAGACCTTCCAGGTCACTTCGCAGCCACCCGTTGCAGTATCCATACATTCTACATTATCGTTTGTCTTATCCGACTTTACTGAATATGTGTATTTATACTCGCAACAAAAAATAAATGTCAATCAATAGGCCTACTTAGCTGTTGGTTTGGTTAAGGTGGCACTTCACTAGGCTTTTGGTATGATTAAAGTTGGCCTTCCAGCTAGTATGGTAGTCCTACCTCTTAGACTGATTCAAACTATCTTTAGCTGTTGGTCAGGTTCAGGTAGCACTTCACCAGGCTTTTGGTCAAACTTGGGTTGGCCTACCTGCTAGCCTTGCATTGATTGCAGGGTTCAACTCAACAAGTTATAGGATAGCTCTAGGTCTACAATACTATTCTGGATTATTTTCAGTTGACCTATTACACTGTGTCAGCACAATGATGGATAACCAAGCAAAAAGTGACGTTGTTAGCGCTTGAATGCACACGGTCACAAGATCAAATTTGCCAGTGTAGACAGTTTTTAGTCAGTCGAGGCTGGACAACGCAGGCGTTTGAGCTTTTCGGGCTTGTAGTGTAGACCAGGCTTTAGTTCTACAACGCTAGCGTTCTATTGTGTATTTGTCAGTCCTAGTAACTGCTAGTTTTAGCTTAACTTAATTCTTGAGCGTCTGCCAGATTAGTTTGTAAGTTATTTAGTTTTGTATTAATATCTATATCTTTCTTATTTTCAGAACTGCTGTGTTATGGATGTGTCAATTCTAAGTTTAATAAAGCCTAATTAATGCATGTTATTCTTGAGCTTGTTATGGTCAGTTCAATTTATTAAACTTAAGAATCAAGAATGGATAGGCACATCCCTCGACCAAAAGATCTCAACGTCGACCCGAATTCTATTGAGGCATCTAGAGCATTCAAGTAAGTAGATTATATCGCTACGTTAGACGAGCTTCGAACTGAACATTCACCTGCACTTAAAAAAGCCAGGATTATTCGAAGTTTTCTATCACCAGAAGTATATCCTCATGTGGAAGAAGCTGTAGAATATGATACTATCGTTACTACACTTGAAGAGTTATATATCAAAAAGAAGAACAATGTGTACGCGCTAGGCATCTTTTAGTCAGCCGTCATCAAGCTTCTTCTGAGAATGTACTGGACTCATTACAGAGCTCTAACCTTGCTGGCAAAGGGATGTTCATTTCAAAACGTTTCTGCTGCAACGTACCGAGATGAGCTAACCCGAGATGTTTTCATCAATGGTCTCACTTCTCCTTCTATCAGACAACGTCTTCTAAAATACGACGCTATTAATCTTCGACGTGCTGTAGAACTGGCCGACAGTTTAGAGAAGGCACAAATTCAGTCTAACTTGATGGGCAAGAACATCTCTATTCCTTTGATTGCTGCTACTCAACCCACAACGTCGTCACTGAATGTTGATGCACAATGCTTTCCAAACCATGAAGAAACAAGTTCTTTGGCAACATCCACCAGGTTTGAAGTTGAGAGATCTCATTTTGGCGCTAAACCGTGCTATTTTTGTGATAAATC
The DNA here is from genome assembly GCF_918807975.1 of Aplidium turbinatum. Lineage (NCBI taxonomy): Eukaryota > Metazoa > Chordata > Ascidiacea > Aplousobranchia > Polyclinidae > Aplidium > Aplidium turbinatum. The sequence goes on from NC_137480.1 coordinate 27,385,890, forward strand.
TTTTCACAGAAGAGACTTATGCCCAGCTCGAACTAAGACGTGCTTGAACTATGGAAAACGGGGCCATTTTGCGAAAGTCTGTCGTCAAATGCACATTGCAAAAACAGCTTCCACGAATAGCTCGGATGATTTGGATAAACGATTTCCAAGGACTACGCTTTCACTTTCTAGTAACAAAACTAAAGTCGCAGCTGGAGCTCCGACCTGTCTTCATCGCACGGTTGTCGACGGTACTCTCGAAGGATATCCAGTAAAAGTTTTACCGGACTCAGGGGCATCTGAAAACTTCATTGACAAAAAGGTTGTTGACCTTCTAAACCTTAACCTTGAAGGAGAAATCTCTGATGTGACAATGGCCTCCACTCGATTAAAGTTGAAGACGTATGGTTGTGTAAGCGCAGCTCTTAGTCTCCTGAAAAGAGACTATCCCAATGTTTCCTTGGATGTGATGCAAGATTCTTGTGCTGATGTCATTTTGGGACAAAAATTCTTGAAAAAGTACGAAGCTGTTACTTTCGAATTTGGAGGCTCCGAAGAATGTCTGGTAGTTCCCTCTGTCTATAAAACAATCTCTGCTTCAGCTGCAGCCAAGGTAAAACCCCCTCGCCTATTCGAGTTCATGCAGCCCTATCACAAGCTGATTGCAACTCACACGCGCCGGTACAGCCAAGAAGACTTATCTTTCATCAGAAAACAAATCCAAAGACTTTTGGCCGCTGATATCATTGAGTCATCCAGATCACCTTGGAGAGCACAAACATTTGTAGTTAAAGGTAATAAATCACGATTAGTAATAATTGATTATTCGCAAACTGTAAACCGATTTACTTTACTGGATGCTTATCCCTTGCCTCGAATTGAAGAGATCGTAAATCTTGTGGGCCAGGATTCTGTTTATAGTTCTTTGGATCTCCGGTCTGCTTATCATAAAGTTCCCATTCTTGAAGAAGAACGTCCTTTTACGGCTTTCGAGGCTCTTGGAAGCTTGTACCAATACAAAAGACTGCCTTTTGGCGTCACAAATGGAGTTTCAGCGTTCCAAAGAGTGATTGATAACTTCATAAAGCGTAACAATTTACAGAAAGTATACGCCTACCTGGACGACTTAACGGTAACTGGAGAAAATGAAGAAGAGCACGATCGAAATTTGGAAGCTCTGTTAAAAGCTGCTCGTTGCGAAGGGCTCATCTTCAATGAAGAAAAATCAAAAATACGCCAACGTAACATTCACGTACTTGGCTATGAAATTTCACAAGGTGAAGTAAAACCAGATTCTTCGAGACTGCAACCACCTTTAAACATGCCTCTTCCCAAGACTGCAAAAGAATTGAAAAGAATTGTTGGCATGTTTGCTTATTACTCTAAGTGGATCGAGAACTTTTCTGCTAAAGCTGGCCCACTTATAAAAGCCACCAATTTTCCTTTGGAAAAAGCTGCCTGCGACGCATTTGCAAATTTAAAGATGGATCTGGCAAAGGCGAGCTTAAAGTGCATTGATGAACACATACCGTTCGAAGTGGAATGTGATGCATCTGACTATGCGATTGCGGCCATTCTGTCACAAGGAGGAAGACCTGTGGCCTTTATGTCTCGTACTCTCAACCAATGTGAGCAAAAGTATCCTTCTATCGAAAAAGAGGCGACTGCCATCATCGAGACAGTCCGAAAATGGGCCCATTTTTTAAAAGGTCGGACCTTCACGTTTGTGACTGAACAGCGATCGATTTCCTTCATGTTTGACAAAACCAAACGAGGAAAAATAAAAAACAATAAAATACAGCTTTGGCGACTCGAACTCTGTCAATATCATTACGAAATCCGACACAAGCCAGGAGTCGACAACGTAGCTGCTGATGCTTTTTCGCGAGTTTGCGCAAGCACAGGCTCTCGCGAGGATCTTCGATCTCTTCGTGAGTCACTAGGGCACCCGGGTTATTGCAGACTGTTCCACTTTATAAGAACAAGAAACCTTCCATACACGAGTGAAGAAATCAAGCTTATCTGTCGTCAATGTCAAGTATGCGCTGAACTGAAGCCTCGGTTTCATCGTCCAGATCCTGGTACTCTCATCAAAGCCACACAGGCATGGGAACGTCTTGCTATGGACTTTAAAGGCCCAGTGAACGGTCCACGACCATATCTGCTTGTGATTGTTGATGAATTTAGCCGATACCCATTTGTATTTCCCTGCAAATCAATGACGTCCGAAACAGTGATCAACCACTTGGCATCTCTATTTTGCTTGTTCGGTTTCCCCTCGTACATTCACAGTGATCGAGGGACATCCTTTACCAGCCGAGAGGTTAAGCAGTACTTGACCACACGCGGCATAGCCACTAGCTACTCGTCGCCTTATCACTCACAAGGAAATGGACAGGTAGAGAGAACTAATCAAACGATATGGAAGACTATTACTTCTTCGCTGTGATGACATTCCAGAAGAACAATGGGAACAAGTTCTACCTCTCGCTCTACATTCCGTAAGATCATTACTATGCACTGCCACTAATCAAACTCCGCACGAAAGGTTCTTCTTGTGTTTTGAAAAAATTATTATTTGTTTTAATTTTTAATCGCTTATTAAGAACGCGGAAAAGTTGTGCACTGACATTGTAAGCACAACACAAAAATAAATTTCCAAAAAAATCAATATCTTGGGTTGCCCCAACAAAGTTTAAAATTCAAAAAGAAATTGCAAATTTTTAAAAATTTCATTTTTACACATTTGCAACTGCACTACCTCCCGCGAATCATTGTATTTACGCAGAAAATGAATATTTACAAGTAGAATTACAAGTAGGCTACATGTAGGATACGCAAACCTTTTAAGAACATAATCTAAAATCTTGTTTTGTATTAAGACGCGGCATGTCTTTCCTGGACTGTAGCCGACTTCTGATGAATCCATTGTGCTGGTTAGCGGCACCACATACTGCAACAGAGGCCTCCGTGACAACCTTGATACCTCGCTCGACTGCTTGCGTGTAGCTGGGAAAATTAAGAAAATGTTGTCTTGTGTTGATGTTTTTGACCGACCAAAGTTCTCTGTTGTCATTTGTGGTCGTTATCGGTTTGCCAGCATATTATCATTATCAACATAACTGACAGTAGTAAAATTGAATTTTGGCAGTTTGAAGCGCCGGATTTCAGCGTAAACGGGAGTTTCTCGTGCAAACAGTATACGGCGTATTCCCAGCTCACACCCCTGTGATTCTTTGTCAAACAGCATTGATAAAAGTATGTTTCCGCTGTGGCCAAAAAACCCATTTCTTTGAATGACAGGATCGACAATGGCCTTTAGTTTATCTTACAGGTAGCGAGATTTGCTGATGGTTTGCCATAGATGAACAGCACTGCTGCTACAGAGTGAATTGCACTTTGTTTCGAACCACACAGGAGCATATACCTTTATGACAAAGGTAGGCAACGTTTTTCAATTATCAGAGGGTTCTGTGGTCCCTATATACAGTACAACCGTAGAATGCGATTCCCCGCAGTTAGCCAGCGTGAGGGATTAAACTTACCTGGACTTCTTGTGGCGAGTGAACTGGACATTTCTCTTGTAGGCCTACAAACGCAATGACAAATGTCCCAGAGGTATCTTAGGTCCGTGCTTAAATCAGTCACCCCCATATGAGGAAAACTACTTGGTATTGACTCAAATTGTCGGATAGGCATTTAATCACATGTAAGTAAAGCCTTTCCAATCTGTCCGGAATAACCACAAGACCAGTTGTACAGCCATCCCAAAACTCAAAAAGATGCCGCAGGGATAATTCGTTTGCGTGGAGTTGATATACCAACCATTGCAGCGGTTTTTGAAACTCTAATTCCAACAGTCGGATAACACCGCCTGCATGACCCGTATTTACCACAGTACCATCACACCCCACGGCTGTTATTAAGCTGGTGTCTGTTCCTCTATCATGAACTACTGATATTATGGATTCGGCAATGCTTCTGGCTGTTCCTGCGGCTGGACTTAAATACTGAGATCAAGGTTCGGTGATAATACACAAATTCTCTTCAACAACAGATCTTCTGTGAGACAGCCCATGATCGTCTACTTCAATCTTTAGTGTCTTGTCTTTTCTGCCATCAAAATACAAATCAAGTAAAACGTCCGACCTGGACTCTTGCAATTCTTCTCGATTTCTACTTTTTGATCTCCGAACTTTGTTTCTATCAATAATACCAGTTTTATCAGCACTAACCATTACGATACCTACGTCCCAGTCAGCAAAGGTTCGTGGGGTCCACTTGGGCTGCATATGGGTTACCCACATTGTATTGCGTGGGCCCCAGTACCTATGTGTCCACGGTTTGCAGAAATGTCCCAGGAGGGCAGCCCACCTACGTCTAATGGGTGGGCAGCCCACCATGAAACCATTATTCAAATGTAAACCGCCGTCGCATTGTATCGTTGTATATATTCAATTTTTATGATTATTGCACTTTAATATAGCATAATGGACCGGTGCGAACGTATATTTTATAATTTTTCATCATGGTGGGTAGCCCACTTCATGCCCACAGAAAGCCCAGAAAGTTTATTGAAATGAAAATAAATTCCCAGATACATTTTCATGATATGATAATATTATTAAGATAAATTCAATAAAAGATGTCGGGAATCGGTTGTAAAGAAAAAACTATGAAGTAGGCCGCGCACTTGGGGCCTAATCGGAAACATCAGATAAACTCACCTTAAGCCCACAAGCCCACGAATGCCCATGGAAATCCCATGTGGGCCCTAAGAACCCTTACTGACTGGGGTCGTGCAATGCAGCAGACGCTACAGGTCTGGTGGTCTAGTATGGTGGGACGAAATTAGAGTTATGGTCGTCGTCATGAGATCGATTTGCGATCCGTGTAGCTGCGTGAGAGAGATACAGCTTGAAACCTGCAGTAAGTCAAGTGTGTACTGTGTTACCTACACATAACACACAAAAGGCCCGCACTAAGGGGAAGGCAGCAAACGTTGGTGAATATTCATGTTATTAAATAGGATACAGACAACAATGAGATCAGCAATGCGAAGGAAATGTTGATTTTCGGAAATTTTCTGAAGCGATTAAAAATTAAAACAAAAAATAAAATTTTTGGAAATTTTCCACTTTTTCTAATATTTCAACTTCTTTGGGGCAACCCAAGATATTAAAATCTTTGAATTTTTTTTTTGTGTTGTGTTTACAATGTCAGTGCACAGCTTTTCCGCGCTCTTAACAAGCGATTAAAAACTAAAACAAAAAATAAAATTTTTGGAAATTTTCCACTTTTTCTAATATTTCAACTTCTTTGGGGCAACCCGAGATATTAAAATTTTTGAAAATTTTTTTTGTGTTGTGTTTACAATGTCAGTGCACAGCTTTTCCGCGCTATTAATAAGCGATTAGGAAAAAAAGTTGAAAAACGACCCACCCTATAGCCTACATGGCTTCTAGATAAGGGTACGGTTTTCCACGCGCTTGTATTTTTGGCCACGTTCCTGCAATGGCGAATTGCATTGCGCAACACGCGGATTATGACGTCAGTTGGAGTCAGACCGAAGCGACAATCACTTTTGCAAGTCCTTTAGTTGTGTTTGTTCTAGAGCAGTGGTCGGCAACCTTTTTTAACAAAAGAGCGATTCTGTTACATATTTTGGCAGAAATGACCAGCTGAGAGCCACAAAACGTAATATATGTGTTTCAAGCAGATCAGACCACAGTTTCTTTGCTACCGAACAATTCTTTTTTATGCCGTCATCTCTATCTGTGTACGGCTTTCCTCGCTTACAATCTATTGAGCTGCCTCAAAACTAGCAGCATTGGTGTGGGGCATGGGGCTGTTTTCCATTTATTGAAAGCTTCCTTACTCTGCTCCGATCTTTGCATAAGTTCCAATACTACTGTCACGATTTCTTTCTATCTCTTACCAGGAAAAAGACTTGGAAAGGTTCAATGACGTAGTTTAATGGGTTAAACCGAAAAGCAGTCAATTAAATGTCGAATAATTCTACTAGCGAAATGATAATCTGACTTCTTGAAGAACTTTAACGAACGGCTTCTCAAATAACTATAATTTCTGCATCAACTACCAATCCACAACTCATAGCACAACTCTCATAACCAACTCAATAATAATCATCATAATACTCAGAATAATAATAATCTCAGAATAATCAGAAATACAAACTACACCACTATGTATAGTTGGCTGTTCAGTCCAGTAACTTCGAGAAGGTTACATCATAAAGAACCATCGTTCGGTCACGTAGCATTTAAAAGGTAAACAACAGAAGTCTCTAGAAGGTCACGTTCGCAAGAAGATTCTTACATAATAACGATTTCGCAATCGGACATTTACTGATAAACAACCTTATGACGTCATGACAAACGACGCTCAGAAATCATGAAAAACAACAGAACCTTCTAGATTTGCATGCTTACAGATGATTCTAGAAATACGTTACATAATACAAATTTCTCAATCAGAGGTTACTTCAGGTCATAACCGATAATAACACAACGCACCAGAATTCCATAATGAAAATAGCACATTCGTTGAAGATACAAAGCAAGCCATCGCGAGGCATTTGCACCTTGATTGTGACAACTACCTACTTTAACTAATCTCCAAAATGGGATAATGTGCAGCAAAATTGATGCTCTATGGCTGTTCTGACAGTGCCTTTTGAAGTCACTTATTTTGGGATTTTTCCCCACATAGGCTATTAAGCATGCAGATATGCCAACATCATTTGCATTGAATGCAAAGTTCATGTTTATGTCCAATTGTCTATGTTGAGTAACATCTCTGTTTTCACCTAAACTTTTCTCTTTTTTCTTTGCGCATGGCTACTGATAAAAAAAGGTATGCTGTTCAGTGTTCACGCCAAAAGCTGTAAAGTTTACAGGCCTTTAGCATTTAGTATAGCATTCAGACAGTGTAAACTGACCAGATAAAGTCAAAACTTGAATAACAAATTTGTAAAAAAAAGTATATTATTTTCTGATAGAGTATCACTCGATCAGAGTTGGCTCATTGCTGCATCATCTTGCACAACTAGTAAACGCTTTGATGACGTTTTTTTTCTATTTTCATTATCACAGTCGAACGTCAGTCAGTCAGTCAGTCAGTTCATTTATTTGTCACAAACACAAACATGAAAAGAATACAAAGTATACAATAATCGGTTGTGTGTCATATGACGAGGAGACTGCGAAAAGACCAAACGGTCATCTAGTCAGCAGCCACCTCAAGCTAGGTGATGTAGGCCTAAATAACATATACGTATACAGTAAATACACAAACACATAAACAAAAAAATCAAGCATTTGGTGATAAAGATAGGCTACACATGTTTTCATTATGCAAAAAAGGAAAAAAGGAAATAAAAAAAAAAGCAAACAAACTAAGCAGGTTTACCATGCTACTGAATGAATTAATTGTGAGTGGAGTTTAAGAGATATTAATCGACAATTTTAATCAGTAAAAAAGATAAACAGCAACATATATATATATATACCAAAGAATTCTATTTGAATAAGAACGCATAGGCTATACAAAATCATATCAAATCTGGAAGGAGCCGCTTCAGAGGAGCTAAAGAGCCGCATGCGGCTCCGGAGTCGCAGGTTGCTGACCACTGTCTAGAGGAAGGAGGTTTTTTTTGCAGCTTCGATCTTGCTGCACGTGCTTTTTATGTGAAGTCAGGTAGTATAGGCTCTTTGCAATCTCGAGTTTGAAACAAATAACCCATGTCTGTTGACTTATCCATTGAAATTGTTGGTTAAGGGACAGACCAAAGCTGTCATAGGCCCAGGCGAGGTAAGGTACGGTACGTCTTATCTAATGTTATGTGAGATTCAAACCACGAAATCGAGCAGTGTGTAAGGGTACTTAACGGCATGGCGGAGAGCACTTCTTGCATTACTGTGTTGGACGACTTCCATGCAATGTCAATCCAGCAGTCCTACAAACCTTCTTCAGAGTTGATAGGAAGAACTGGGAAAAAGATGGCAAGCCCAGAGGACGCGATGAAATACTTCTACCATCCCTAGTCGTAATGCGATTTGTCATCAGTATTGTATGTTGGTTTATCCTTTTAGTTTATTTCTACTTCAATTTGGCTTATTCTGGTCTTTTTTGTTTAGCTTCGTTGGTCGTAATGCGATTTTTCATCAGTATTGTATGTTGGTTTATTTTTTAGTTTATTTCTGCTTCAATTTGGTTTATTCTGGTCTTTTTTTTAGCTTCATCTAGATTATTTTTAAAAAAACCTAGATGTCAACACTGCCGAAGACAGTCGCAGTGAATGCTAAAGCGGTATCGCATGATAGTCGACTGTAGGCTACTATGTCCTATAATACAATACAAAATGTTTTCGATATAAGTTAAGCAAATTGGACTGTTGTAATCTACGAAACTAGCCTTCGGCGATGGGCTTCGCAAACCCCTCCTGGCATACAGGCATAAACAACTAAATTTGTATAATGCTGGCTGAAAGATGCGTCTTCATTATGGATCCCTTATAAATTTGCGCATTCACTAGCAACCAAGCCTATCTCGGCTAGTTTGGTTTCCACTAAGCTCGACTCCGACTGACGTCATATCACTAGGTGGCGTTGACGAGTTTGCCACTTCCAGGTAGCGTGAGAGAGAAGCGCTAGAGAGCGTAGGAAAAGGGTCGGTTTCTCGGCTTTGGGCCTCAATTGTAAGGAAGTGAGTTTTTCAACAGGTACCGGATGTATTGGCAATGGATTCTAGCCAATGTTAATTCGATCGTGCAGTTGCACTTTAAACAAAGGACAATTTTCTCTATGAACCGCCTGACTGCAGTCATTATGACCTTTATAGCATTCAGACAGAGATTTAACTCTTGCTTTGAACATTGTTAGATATTTACAGAAGAAAAAAGAGTAATGGCAGGGCTGGGAATCGAAACCGCGCCATACAAATGACTGTTCTCTAGCCCCTCAGCCCTAACCCCTCGGCCACGCTGGTGACGTCGAGAGGCTCAATTAATTTACTTTCTAGCGTGCATGAGTCACATGATTGCAATCAGCTGATTTTAAATGTTGCCTTCTGATTGGTTAATAAACCTCACCTGCTGCACCGACCTGCAGGTCACAAACACGCTCACCGTCATCATCACTATGTTCCTTCCTCGTATTGAGGGTTGGATACAATGCGCTATTGTTCTCGATCATGAGCTTTTCTTGCTGCACTGACCTCAATGAGAAGTACAATTTGTCCAACACCGGCATACAACCTCACCCTGTGTTGTCTCAAATATACAAAAGACAATGCATTTAATGATTGAATGGTTTTATACAAACAACATATTGTGACATGCAAACGATGAGGGTTTATGGTTTTGTCGAAAACGTTTACATTGACCATGTTTGTTGTTTTTGTATTATTTTAATGATGTTACTCAATCCTACTAATTTTATCACTTTGTTGCATTAAAAAAAATCCTTCAGTTTTCATCTCAGATGTCGAAGAGAAACGTTTGCATCAAGCTAATTGATGAAATGCACTTGCATAGAAAAGTTGCGACATATTAGGCGATGTCTCCTACAATAATGTGTTGTACCATTATTTGATCACAATCGGATGAGCACTCTTCCTCAACGCCATAAAACAACTATGACCCGCACTGCATTCATCACCACCACTGCGTCTATGAGGGAAAGAATCGAGAGAGAAAAACTATTCTCATGTCATTTAAACTAGCAGGAAAAGGGGCAGTAATTAATCAAGTTGTTTACACCGAAGATATGTAAATAACATCAGTTCTAAGACACGTTGGTCAGGCTTACAATTTGTCTTGGTGGAAAGACGGGTCTCAGACAGTCCCCGTACATAACCAATAATATTCTTGCCAAGCGAACATTTCGTGAACATTATAGTCGCATTGTTGTAGCATGCCATATGTACCTAGTGGATGCTGTGGACAAATCCGAAGGAAGCAGTTTCGCAAAGGGGCAGAAAACATATGTAACGAATAATTTCACTAAAGAAAACATTCCATATGTTATCAGTAGCTCAAGAAAATAAACTAGCCTGGGAAACTGCCCACAACACTGCTAACATATAGATATCTGTGAAGAAAGGAGCGTTCTTCCGTAATAAAAAAAAAATCTCCACAATGTGTTTTAGTCTATCGTTCACAACCTTAGTTCTTTCGGCAATTTGTCCATTCGGCAAAATATCTTTCGGCAAAATGTGAAAAATGCAGTGAAAAGTGTTACAAGGTTATGCAAACCTATTAACGCTGTTGTTGAAGATCTTGGAATAAGTGCGGCACACTGGACGAACTACACATGTAACATGGAGTGGCAAAACAACACCTCCCGACTCCGTAATTTCCTACCCGACATTGATCCCCACCCTCCGGGAATGTCCCTCGCAAGACTTGCGTGGGTTCGGCTTAACCGCCTACAAACCAGCGTCAGTCGCTTTCCTTCAGACATGTGCAGATGGGGCCTGCCTCCCTCACCGGGATGCGAGTGTGGCGCCACAGACCAGACAGTAGATCATGTCGTCCTCGTCCATGACTGCCCAATCCATCAACCACCACATGGAACGCTTGGACTGAAGGCCTTGGATGACGAGACTGTTGAGTGGCTGATGACTTCATGCCCAAACATAGTCCGGAAGAACAGCTCATACGACGAAGAAGAACTTTAACACATTTGAGAAAATTATCCAAAGTCAATATCTGGTCTAAGCCTCGTAATGCTTACATTAAACTATCAATGCGTTTTTTTTCGATATTTTTTTGACGTTCTTGTTCGTTAACAGTTGCAGCTCCTCCTTTCCTCCAGGACTCTCATTGCTCAGTGAAAGATGGCCCGATATGACTTGAATTGACAAAGCTAAAAACTATTCGGGAATAGCAGGACTTGTTTTTCCACTGTGACGTCACAACCAAAATGAACTCAAGTGGTGTGGGCGTCTTTTCTATAGAAGTTACTATTTGTAATACCCTTACATCATTAGAAGACAATTCAAAGCTTTTTGTTGATTTTTACTTAGCGTTTTGTTTTGTCTACTTGTAGGATGCTGGGATCCCCATCCATGGGCATTGAGTTTTGTTTTAGTAGAATATGAAGATTCCTAATTGGGAATGCACAATAAAGGCAGACAAAGAAAGTTACAGAAACACTTCACTATAAGAAAAAAAAAGCAGTAGGACAACAATTTCTCTGATTTTAAATATATCTTTTTACTTAGGTTATTAAGTAATATAAAAATATAGCCACTGCCCAGTCTGGCATGAAGAGTGCAACACAGCAACTTATTCATGGAATGAAGATGAAGCAATCGGTCTGCTTCTCTCGTATAGAAAAGCTTTTCAAGTGAACCGGCCCCTGTAAAAAAGATAATTTTTTTACTTTATCTGTTGCAGGCGCAGTCATATGAAACGCAAGAACCATAAAGCCCAATCACCCAACAAACAGGAAGCAGCGAAAGTTGTTATCAGTCACATAACTACTTCCCGTTTCCTTAGAGGGATATTCCAATGTGTATAAACTGTAAGTCATGTTAGGAAATTTCGCTAATATCGTGATGTAGAATGCGCATGTGAAGAAAAGGCGGCAACAACAGCTCGATAATTTTTGCTGTCACACTTAGTGAATTATGGTAGAGATCTAAGACTGAATTTTCCCTTGACGTTTTCTATGATCTTTGAAGATGATGACCTCGATGAGAAATTGAGCAGCTAGAGTCCAGGGATGTCCAACCTGCGGCCCGCCTGAGATTTTTATGCGGCCCGCTAGATTATTTTCACTCCAAGAAGTATTTTGAACTTTGAATCTTAGCCTAATTAAAATGTAGGCTACCAGTCAGTTTTTAGGGGCGTGGTAGTAGGCTAGTATAATATGGGAACAAAAGGATTATACATAAGTCCGATTGTATTTAAAGTCCGATGACTCAGTAGAGCAACCACCTTAAAAAGATTTCAATTATTGTTAGGCTTTCCGAAATAAAACAGTTCATGGAGAAAAAGAAACAAAGTGTGAACTTTATAGAAAATGAACAATATTTGAATGATTTGTCTTTCTTAGTTGACATTAAAGAAATGCTAGCTGAGCTCAATTTGCATTTACAAGGGAAAGGTCAGTTGTGTAGTTCAATGTTCGAGCGAATAAGTAGCTTTACCAGGAAATTAAAACTTTTCATAGCACAACTGAAAGCTGGCGCAATTGTATATTTTCGTAGCTTATCTGAAAGAGCTCAAAGACTGTTCTGTAAACTATGAAAAGTATGCTAAGTTATGTGAATTACTGGTTTGCTTGTAGAATTGTAGAGTTGGTTGAAGAATTTGCAGTCAGATTTTCTCACTTCAAAAAGATTGAAATTAAATAAAAATTATTCAGTGACCCAGTTTCATTTCAGTGTGATAAAGCGTTGCTCGAATTCCATCTTGAACTGATTAACCTGCAAAGTCGAGAAAGTTTGAAAACTGTCCACAGTGAACACACTCTTCTTTTATTTTATAAAGAATTTACATTCATGCAATGATCTGAATTTATTAAATTAGTTAGTTTGTCCAATTAGTTAGTTTGTTAGTTGTTCTTATTTTTAAAGATAAAATTAACGGTTTTCAATTGTTACTTTAGGTACCCATTTTTCTTGAAATTTAATAGGTTCTGCGGCCCATTGAATTATTTCAAGTGACAATGCGGCCCACTGCAGTATAAAAGGTTGGACATCCCTAAGCTAGACTGATAGATCTGAGCAATAATCAAAGATTGCAAGTCGGATTTAGCCTACTGTTTTCCAAACTCCTGTTTAGGGGCCAACCTTCGTCTAGACTCTAGAGGCCCAAGCATATTTACTTCGTGCAGCATTTTTTCGGATTGTAATTTTACGTGTAGCCTAACATTTAATATGCTCAAATATAACATTTAATATGTTTTAACTTATTCAAAGGACCTTCTGATGATCTCCCTTTTAGGGTGAAACAGGCTGTAGAGTAGAGGTCTTAGATCAGGGGTTCTTAACCTGTGGGTAATCACCCACTAGTGGGGAATTTGAGGATTTCAAGTGGGTAATTTGAAGTTGGGTTTGTTGTTCTATCTGTACTCCAGTGGTTCTTAAACGGTGGGAAATTTCCCACCAGTGGGAAATTACTGAATATCCATGCAGTGGGAAATTCTTTCTCGTCTGGAAGTGGGAAATTGTTTTAAGTTTTACTCGAATATCCAAGGAAGTAAATCTGATTAGTTGGTCACAAAAGTAATATTTTTTAACAAACACCGAGTCCTAGTGCATTGTTTTACAATTCATCTGGAATCAGATTTGCGTTGTGCAATCTCAAAAATAGAGCCTGACATTGACTCGATCGTCGTTGAAAAGCAAGAACAAAAATCGCATTGACATTAATGGACAATCTTTAATGTTATTCTTCTCATTGAAATTGTTCTTTTTGTTAAATACCATTGTGCTTTGGGATATGTCACACAGGTTACTAGGATTCATTTTGATTTTTCAGTCTGTTTTAAAAGTATGTGGGGAATAGAGGTTTATTAAGTAGCGGAAGTGGGTAATGAAAGAAAAAAGGTTAAGAACCCCTGTCTTAGAGAATAGTCATTGTATTTGATGTAATTCGCTCTGCTTGACTTTTTGCTTGGCATTGAGCATTTTTTGTTTAACATTTCATATATTTTTTTTCCAATTTTGAAAAAAATTTTCACTCGCTTTGCTAATTCGACCACATTTTTTTTAACCTAACTACCGACCTCGGGAATGCACAGTTTCAGAAGCGGATTAAGGAAATGAAAGTAAACATTGCTCACTTGAATAGCCTAGTTAATTAACAATTAACTTGTTAAATTTGAGTGTTATTGGTGCTATAAAGTAAAATGTGCCGTGAAAATACTAGAGCAGGGGTGGGCAAGCTTTTTGGACCACAGGTCCGTTAACTTTTTGTGAGATTAACAGATTTTCTAGGCTAGCCCTGTTGCCAGCTACGACAGATCAATCATGTGATTAAACAAATTTGCAACAATTGTTTAACTGTGACGGAACAATAAACCGTAGATAGACCCTATACAACAAAATTTTAATAAGATGAAATGATTGTGTGTGCATTAGAAAAAACATAATAATGAATTGGGTTAAAGCACTCGCTTCGTACAACATCAGGCGGGCCAGATTAAATAAACCAACCTAAAAATGTTCCAACCTAAAAAGAAATAATTAGCCTAATAAAAAAAACAATAACACTTTGTGAATTCCGCTATTCGCACTTGCATCATCTTTGAAATCTGCACATGCACACCAGAACATATACTTAGTTACTAAAAACATTAACAACTTTGCAAAGCTCAGAGAAGATATGCTCCATGGCATAAGTACAGTTCACACCAACCTTTCCAAACCCACCTCAAGCATATTTCCGAACTGTTTCACATATCAGCGAAAAATAAAATGTTTGTTTATGCAATGGGATGACCGAGCATAACAAGACAACAACAATGTGTCGATTGATGCTCATACAGCCACTGTTTGATTTACAATAATGTTGATGATGAATAGAACCCGCAATAAGTGTCGTCGGAGTGCTTTCCTGGCAGGGGTGCGGGAAGTAGGGGTGCTCAAGGGGATGCAGCCCCCCTATAGCAAATTCACCCCCCCCCCTTGGAGTTTTCAACAATTACTTCAGCCCCCCTACAAAATTCTTACAATTTAAGGTAGGCTACATTACATATTTTCAGAAAAATTTTGAACAATAATTGCTACGATGAATCGAGTTCCTGTTACGTGTGGTCGCGCTCATCATTCGCAATAAAGAGTCGTCAATCACAAGGAGCTATATCTCGCAGTAGCAGTAGACCAGTCTACCACCCTCCCTACTAACACGGCTGTCCATCGTTTATTGGACATCGTTCTGCAATATCTACATTTCATGCTGTACTTCTGAACATTACAATAATACATGATATTGCTTTGTGATATCTGACCGACATGACAGAAGATAATGCAATGAGAGCAGACGCACGTGTAAACATATTCGGCTTGGTATATCAAGCACGCACGATGCGGCTTTATTTTGTGATTACCTGCAGCGGCGAAGTTTTTCAGCCTGCAGAAACCGTCGCAAGACAGCTCCAAAACAAGATATCTGCTTCTTCAGCTTTGGAATCAATCACCATTCTCCGCGAACGAATAAAAAATCTCAGAAAAAATGAATCCGTTTCTAAGCTTATGGAAGTAGCGAACGTCTTTGCGTCTGCCAATAACCTAACGACGCTAAAGGATCCCCGAGTGAACAAAACTCGATTTCGAAACACAGAGGAATCGGATATTTTGTCATCTGCGGGAGAAGGAGCTTGGAAACGGCAATACATCGAAGGCCTTGATTTGGTTCAAATTGAGCTTGATCGAAGATTCGACCAGGCGGATCTGCTTACGGCAGCCAACAGAGAGAAGGCCCTTTTGAGCTGTGGAAACGGTGAAGAAAGATCTGATACTGAGATCAGCTTACCCGATGCCATCAGAAAAGATCGCCTACAAACGGAACTTACTTTGCTCAGCGATGTTATGTGGAAAAACCGCGAACTCCGTTCAAAAGGTTGCTGAGATACTATCGCAACTACACCCTCAAACACGAGACCTTTTCAAAGAAACGCGAAAATTCGTGGAGCTCTGCCTTTGCCTCTCGGTTTGAGCTGCATCACCAGAACGTTCTTTTTCTGCTGTAGACGCCTGAAAACATGCTTGAGAAGCTCAATGACACAAAAAAGACTTACTCATCTTGCGTTGATGCATGTCCACCAAAACACTGTCGATGTCAAAGAACTCATGACACAGTTGGTCACAGCGGTAAACCATAATCTCTTCTTGGGAAAATTTTAACATAAAGTTCCCGAATCCGTTCGTCTGTATATAATGACCGAAGAAACACACACTTGAACTTCTTTTCAAACAGTGTATTCCTGTAAAATTAGCCCGCGGCTACCGAAAACGAGGGGGTGCAACACCTACACCACTTAAACTGTCACTACACAACAGATTACTTGGATAAAAGACGGAACTTTTGTCCAGCTAGCAAGCACTAAGCAAACAGTTAAATGTGCGGCCAACTTTCAAACAATCATTTTACAAATGAACAGAATAGATAGCAATATCTCAAATTCACGTATGCAGTACTGTGACGCAATAATGAAAGACAATTATGAAGTCATTCAACAGGTGTTTAAAGCTGATGTAATCCAATGTATTCATGTTTAAACAGGTTTCAAACCGAAACAGGCCCAAACAGGTCCAAACAGGTTTAAACAGGTTTGACACAAGTCTTATTAACGATGGTGGAATTTTGGCACATTTTCTAGCAACTTCCATGACGTAATATTCAGTAGACTTGAACTGTTTTTATATGACGTTTGAATAGGTGAAAATTGTCGGGAACAACAGTTCATTGAGAGAACACCTGAATCAATCTTCGGAAGCGTGTGAAAGCTCATTTCCACAAACCGTCCTTTCCATATCACTTCCGAATTTGATCGTTTTCATTTTAATTTCCTGAACAGCAGCTGCTTCGTTGTTGGTGCTTTTCAGTTGTTGACTCTCCCACATAAGGGGGTCTGGGGGGCGAAGCCCCCCAGAAGCTAACAACACTATGGCAGCTTCAGCACCCCCTAGAGAAAAATAGTTCCCGCGCCACTGTTTCCTGGCCTTATGTTCCAACGAGTTATCGGAGGAAATTGCAGCAATCACAGGAAGCACTTCGTCATGGAGAAACGATCATTCATGTTCGTTGCACACTGCACAGATGTTCAGATACCAGAAAATAGAAGCATTTAATTTGATTACTACTCAACTTCTAGCAATCTGGTGTGTTTTATCTGTAACCAAATTGTATTGTATGCTGTCACAATAACAAAAATATCATGATAATGCTATCACAATATGCAAGGTACAGTATAATGATGCTGTCACAATAGACAAGGTATAACCAGATAATCCTCGGCTACTCGACAGATTTTGATTCTTCCACTCATCCCTGTCTTCTTGTTTGCGCTTCGTTTCGCCATATTTAATCCATTTTATCTCAAGATTTCATGTTCTTATTTTGTTTCTCTTTATCTTCCATGCAACTGTGTTACTTGTTGATCCATCATGTTGAAGAGTGCCACTAATCAAATGGATGTTGCTTCTTATTATTTCAATCAAAAATCAACTTTATTGGACATCCCAGTGGACTCCCAATCAAAGTCTTCATCATGTTATATCGCATTCGGCTTTTGAGCTGCACTAAAATTCTATTTTTTAAGAACTTCTGATATTTTCTTGTCTCAATCTTTGATCTGATTTTGTTTTCATCCTCCGTGAACCTTCTTCCAAGATGCTTAACGTAACAAACGTTCAATGATTCTGCCATCTCTTCCTGCCTCGTTCTATTCTTGGGAGTGTGGTGCTAAGAGACAGACCTCAAACCATGTCGACGACTGTACCATCCATGAGACGGAGCATAATGCGTGTCATGGATGCTGAAATCAAAGACTGGTTTCTCTCAAGAATAATTCGATTTGCACAAGGTCAGATAGCCTAACCCTAAGGCATATTCTAAGACTCCAAGTGAGAATGGACACAGAAACTATCTAAAGATTGAAGAATTTCTAATCCAAAGCAACCGGTTTCAAATTTTTTAAAAGAAAAAAACTTTTTACAGAATTTATTCATTGCTTGGAAAACCACCATGTTAAGTTTAGTCTTAGCTTTGTGCTTGGTAAGCATTGTCGCCGGGGATATCCCCCCAACCGAAAATTACACCACCTTTGCCATATTGGATCCGAATTCCATGGTGAAGTTATATTGGAAAGTCGAAGACTTCACTATCACATTTGAGGTAATGAGACAATGTGATGGTCCGTGGTACAATTCCTGGTGAGAGAGCATGAACTTATGCTTCAACATTATGCTTAACTTTTGATGCTTGTTAAGGTTTTGTAACCTTAATTTTAAGGTTTAAGTTTAAACGTTTTATGTCAACTTAATGCAGGAAACTTGCAACATGATTTTGTGACTTTGAGCTCTTATGTTCCGGAAGTTTAGTTTGACAAAAATTTATTTTCATTCAAGGAGCTTTTTTTACGTTTCAGCTCCACGTTAACACAACAGGATGGGTGGGAATGGGGGTCTCCCCGAACGGGGGCAAGGAGGAGTCAGACATGGTGGTGGGATGGGTGAAAGATGGAAATGTGTATATCACTGTAAGATGGCAGTAGATAATTATAAATTTCATAATTCTCAGCCGCTAGGCTAGTTTTAGACAAGGACCTTTTAAATTAACGGGTTGGAAAGGACAAGAAAAGGTGAAAATTTGACCCGCAGTTTGCAATCAGATTGAACCCACAGACAAGGAGGCAGCTTATGATGCAGTTTTGAAAACAAACCTTTGAAAACCTTCATGGCTGGCTTCCATCATAGACTAAACTCAAAATGAAATAAGCAGACGTTTACTGTAGTTCAATAATATGATACGTTGTTGTAATGTAAACTACGCCAAATTTTACGAAATGTTTTAGGTGTTAATTCGCATTTATTCCGACATTTTGTCAATCAGACACGACTGACATTTTCACCTGAATCACCTTGTGATAGTTCAGCTTTGTTTATAATGGAAGAACGTATCATATTTTCAAACTAAACTTTTGTTATGTCTTTTTGAAATCGTTTCATGAATTTATTGCTCCGAGACTTTCTTGTTAGTTGTTAGTGAGATTTGTGATCATTGACGGAAAGCCTTCCGTTTATTATTGTAATTATGATCAAACAAGCCCTTCGCTCCCAGGATCGACATGAAACGGATTACAACGAGTACCCTCCCAAAGATCCCCAACAGAATGTGGAATTGCTTGCAGGGGAGGAGAAGGATGGATGGACAATGATCAAGTACAGAAGACAGCTTGCCTCCTGTGAGCCGGGATACGATCTTCCTATAACTGTGAGTGCTTTGTGATATCACTGTGAGTGCTTTGTGATATCACTGTGAGTGCTTTGTGATTCATAAACTTATAAAGTCGTTTGAATCTGTTTCAGTTTCAAAGCAGAAGTTTACATGTTTGTGAGGATTGAAATATTACAATTGACTGAAGCTAACAGACTGTGTCAACTTTCATCCAACAAATGTTCGAACCCGTTTCGAACGATATGATCAACGACTGGCTGCTGTCAAGTAGTCTACGAATCTATGCTGGCCCCCACTGAAACAAATCGATTAAATTCTGCTGCAGAACGTAACAAGCCATCGGTTCTTGGTCCTTGTGAAACATTGTATTTATTCAATTATGCAGAAAGACACAATGAAGATAGTTTACGCCTTTGGAGACAAAGATCCAGAAGGTGACAATCTTGATGAATTCGATTATTATCAAAGTAACAGAGGTAGGAAAAAATGAAAGGAATGGAAAGAACGGTTGGTTTGGTTTTTGAATCTTTATCCTCGGACTGACAAAGCCTCGATAGGGGATTCCTGGTAATTTCGCATACTTGTAGAGGCTCTTGAAGCAGGGCCGGTTACCGAGATTGGCAGAATGAAGTTTTCGATTGTTGAAGTGTTGTTACCGGGGAATTATTCCATCCATTAGGTGCCGTTAAATGGAAAGCAGTTCTTATAATGCGTTGCTCAATCGCACACCCCGAGAGTCGAACCTGCGCCGCTTGATAATCTTTTGTTTGTTGGATTTGTTGGTAGTTCGATTGGAGAATGCGAGGAAACTCTGTTGAAGACGCACGATCAACAACGAAATGAAGCGATGTATTGTCGCTCGTCTCGGTATTTGACAGGAAGTTTCACAATTGAAGATTGTCCGGTGCACTTTGCCATGCGCAGTGCATACGTTGGCACGAGAGATTTTTGATCGTAGTTTTTTAGAAGGCTTTTCGATACTTTCAAACCAAAGTGATGCACAAACTGCAGCAGAGTAATTCTGTTTCATAAAATTGATTCAAATTCATGTCGGGATTACATAAACTTTATGTTTATTTTGAAAAGTTTTTTATTACTTGGAAAGTTTCCCCGCCCAGGGTTGTCCTTAAAAAAACATTTCCAATAAACTTTACCATATTTTTCCTTGGTTGCTTTTTTTCCTGTAAAACTACGTTCCGTCCAGGTAGTATTAAATATTTAGTGTGTCTCCCCCTGTGTCGCTACTTAGTCATATTTTCTTGTTCAAGGAACTAAAAGTTTGATTCTTTTGGATGCGGAACCTTCGGGGTGTCCGGAGTTACCCGAAGGAGAAATCCATTCAAGCTTTGACCTTTTGAACTCAGATTTTGAAATTCCATCAGAGAAAACTTATTACAACTGTAGATTGTTCAAGCTCCCGACATTCACCACCAAGCAACATGTTGTCAAGGTGAGATGAGAACAATCCTCTTGTGTCGTCAATGAACACAGCTCTCGATGTGAATATCACGTGGTGCAAGTATCTGTATGTTCGCTTCAAATCACTGACATTGAGATGAATTATTTCTTTTGTAATATTTCGGGACATTTGTGCCGATAAAAGTTGTTCTTTTACAAAATTTGCGTTAATTTTACAACAAAAAATAAATATTTATTTTCCTATTCATTATGACAACACATCCAGGTAACTTGAAACTTGCACCCCCTCAAGTAAAACTAAACTTTGGGATATTTACAGATTGATAAAAGTTGAATTAATTTTGCTTTGCAGATCGAACCCATCATCACACCAGGCAATGAGCGCTTTGTCCACCATATGGTGCTATACCAATGCACCAACGCTGAAATGGTGAGACATTGTTGGAAGCAGTGTGGGCAATTTAATGTGGAAAGTAACCACCCACACATCATTGGCCAATCTTTAAAATACTATGTGTTTTTTTATTTTTATTTTTTCTTGCCTTCAATCGCACTGCAGTATATAACCTGGTGAAATTTTATTTTGTATGTTATTCGCTCTGAGGGTGCGCATTGTCATGGTGTGCGAAACGTCAGTGAAGCAATAAATCAACCTGTTTTGTTGCTTTTACTTTCACTTTCATCAGATGAACGTTGCAACTAGTGCAAGAAACGATAATTATCCTGATGAACACCCAAACTTTTCAGTATTCTTCATCTGTGGCAATGTGGGATCTATTGTAAACTTTTGGTTTTTGATTTTTTTTCAGTTTTAAGTTCATCATCATCATCATTTTCAGCCTGTGAGAGCCCACTGCAGAGCGTAAGCCTTCCCCTTTTCATGCCAATTTACATCTAGTTGGTACCAATTGGTTTTATTGCATTGTTTGTCAATGTCGTCCCTCCATCTCACTTTTGGTTTTCCTTTCTTTCTTTTGGCTTCTCGTGGTGTCCATGTTGTTAATTTTTTAGTCCATCTACTATCCTGATATCTTACTATATGACCTGCCCACACTGTTAATCAAAAGGGTGGAAACCTTGGGGTGGAAATTTCCATGGGTGGAAATCTCTCGAGGCAAAGGTGGAAAGCGAAAAGAATGGTGGATATTTCCACCGTTTAGTATTCAATCCACCCTAAACTGTGGAAATACACACATTTTTAACAACGAGGGTGGAAAGGCTGAGTTGGAAATTATTGAGGATGGTTATTTCTCGCAGCAAAGGTGGAATGAAGGAAAGGGTAGATTGTTCCACCATCTAAAATTTGTTCACATCACAAAATAGAGATACTTAATGTATAGCATCAGTAGCTTTGCGGTAATCATTCTTTTTTTTAATTTAAAGTAAATTTTAATGCAACGTTATATGATTTCTTGCGAATATGAAAAATTTGGAATATTTTTTTTGCAAATTAAACTTGATAGAGTTCCTATTTCTATTAGCGTTCAGCGTTCCTAGCAATTGAATTTGAACCACGAATCTATTGGAAAATATTTTAACTTATTTTTCATGTGTAGGGTACGATCATATTTTGTCAGTGGTTCAGGTTTTTGACAATGCTGATTGCGCGTTTGGCTCACCATCGGAAACAACAAATACAGTGATGCAAAGCAATAGACTTTGACAAACTACTTGAATTAAGACAGTCAAAAATAGTTTTGCGGCATTATAAGGATTGTGAATTTATGTAAATATCGAATGACTAACTTTGAACTTACAGAATCGACCAAAACAAATATGAATTGCCAAAGCCTAATGTTCACCATCCCTATGGAAAACCATGTTCTGCTGAAAAACATCAGCTCAAATCTCACAAATGTTGTCAGTAATCTGCTTTGGCCCAAACAGAGCCCGTGATTTTTATGACAGAACCACATAATAGCTGTTCGACACTTAGTCTACTTTGACATTCAATCCAAGCCACAAAGATGAAAAGAATCAGACCCCCGACCCTTAGGCTAGGGAAGAAAGTTTTTACAAAGAAAATAATATACATTTATTATAACGATTTCCTCATGGGACATGCACGACTTGAAGAATGATGTTGCAAACAATTTTTCATTTGTAAAATGACGATCAGCGATCACAAACTCCGAAACACAAGCGAGATTCACAACTACTTTCAACGATCCGGCAAATCGTTTTTTTCGCCTCCCGCAGATGAATTGATATTAGAAAAACTAGACCATAGATGCACAGAGCAACACTGCAGGCACAATTGTTGTTGTGAAAACTCGATTATGACGTCACTAATTAAACTTTGATGGGACAATATGACGCGTTGAAGTGAAGTACAAAGCTTTAGAATGCGGCGATGCGGTATGTCAACACGAGGAGATGCAAGTTAGCAGAAGAACTTGGCTTGTTTTGATAAAGGAAGACAAAGGCCATGAGTTAATCCTTTGCCAAAGGGATTATGACGTCACTCGATTCAGTTGGACTGTCAAGCACAGCGGTTGTCCGAAATACACAATTACGTGGAGAGGCGGAGAGCACATAATGCTTATGTGAACAGCATGAAGAGAGTATTCGCTTCTTGCATCGAAAATATAAAAAATCGAATTCAATTGAGACATTACGGCGAAACAAGTTATAGAAATGATCAAAATGGAACTATAGGAATGGCTTACAACAACTTTTATGAAAACCTGGTAAGTGAATGTCTTTTATTCATTGAATCTGAAATAATTGTATAAAGTCGTTTTTGTCACTACGTTTACACAATTGTTGATCAAATAGAAAGTTATAAAATTCAATGACAAATGGAAAACTTTCATACGAAATATTCTCGTGACAAACTTAGTGCCAGTGCTCCTAGATGAGTGCTAAGAAGATATCAGCAAAGCAGTAGAGCTTGTGATGTCCCTCAACATGTGTAGGGTTTTGCTAAACCTTTGATTTAGCTGCTCCGGAGTGTTTGCCTGACTGCTTGAATGTGTTTGTATTTTTATGTCGTGTGGATAGGTCTGTGATGGTTGTAGTAGAGTATTTGCAAATATAGATTTCGTTGCCGTCAGCTGAATCCCAAAATAAAGTTAAACGTCGGTTGTCATTTGTAACAGTCGAGAATTTATGTAAGCTTTATTTAAGCTTTTTAATATGATGGTTGAAACCCCCGTCATTACATTCGATGTATATTTTGCAGGCGGCAAACTTTAGTCAAGTTGGTGGCAAAAATGCAAGCGATTGTATCAGTCGACTTATGTCAAGTATTATTATTGTCACAACACAGTTCAAAACATGTCGAGAACAAAGAAAGGAAAAAGATCGTCCGACAATATCCGCAAGTCCAAGCATTCGTTTGATTCTATCTGAAAAGGTCGTAGTTGGTGAGTAGCCTACTGATAAATGTTTCTACTACGACTAAATGATTATGTCATAACTATGCCATTTTGCTCTTTTGAGTAATGGATGATGTAACTGTGATGAGTAATGTATAAAAATATCTTAATGGCGTATTTTTTTTTTTTTTTACTATTGAACTCGCATTGCTGTGAACAATGAACATAGCTGTTAGTATGTAGGCAGTTATATAGACATCATTTGGTTTATAAGAAAGTTGTGATAGAAAACATTTCGTTCAGTTAAAATACCAGGTCAAGAAATCAGTCCTTTCTACGTTAATTCAACATTCACAAACGTTGATTTAATGTAGAAACGTCTGACTTTTTAATTGAGTCTTTTTTGATATCTCTTCTTTGCTACGCATAATTGTCTGCAATGTTCAAAAGGCGAAATGAAACAAAGGTGAGAGACAGACGCATGCAATCAAAACAAAGACAAGTGCCTGTAACCCCAGGCCATAATCTTATGTGCTAGACATCGCACTCCAAACAACCAAATTTTGCACAGCTGGGCTTCGTTAAAACAGAAGAGCAGACAAAACGAATAATCACACTTCCCAATAAAGTGTGAAACAAACATTGAGGCAACAATATTTTCGATAGGAAAAACGCAGTTAGTATTGTAATGATAAATCTAAACAACTTTTGAAATATCGTTTGGTCATCCGTCGGCGACTGGCCTTTCCAAGGAATGGACGCTGACAAATTATTTTGGCTTGAGAACAAAACTAAGCAACGACACAACATTTAACATTGTGAAAGCAAAAACGACATAACAATCGTTCTCGGCTATGCATCTAGTAGGCCTAGTCCTTATCAAGCCTTTAAAAGACCTTACACATTGAATAAGAAATACTGAAGATTAGACAAAAATATACAACAGGATAACACCGAAACTATATGACCTAATCTGAACAATTGAGAAACTGCTTTATCTTGCACACATATGAAATGAGTATTAAAGTTACAGCTTTAAAAAAAACGTTTTGTTTTGCCTGATTGAAGATGAAATTAAAAATGAAATGAAATGCAGATGAGATGATGAAAATTGAATTTTGAATTATTGAATTCTATTGAATAAATATTTTATTAATCAGATCATAAATAGTCTGTTATTTTTCGTAGGTCGCATTTCGCTGCTGAATGCTTCATTGGCCTGCCACTTTTATACTGGCACGAAGTTGTTACATTGCCATTAATTCTACTATAGCTTATTTGTTCGTGTGCCATAGAGATGGTAGTGTGCCACAACTACACAATTCGTTGGCATCATATAACTCAGACAGCAAAATTTGTCATTTTTAGAATGATTGAACGTTTGCAGACGTTGAATCAATGTAAAAATGACGGGTTTTGCTGTCTGGGAAGTCTATACCTTTTCAAGCATAATCAGTTTTACCATAGGCCTATCAGTCTTATAAGGTGGATCAATGCTAATGTTACATCTTGTTTTACAGGATGACAATTTCAGCTTGAAAAAAGTCACAACTCCTTATCCCATTCTCCAGTCAAGCACATACACGGGATTTTCTCTATACGTGCACAATCAACTGCTATGCCATATCGAGGAGCCTGAAACTGCAGTGCTTCTGCTTTTGCACACATATTGGATATTTGATATTAACTTTCCCAAAGAAGTCGCCAAAACGTTACAACTTTTAAGTTACTTGTGTGACATTTCCGTTGCAATTAGCACACTTGTGCAAGCTTTAAAGGGGTACTAAAGGAAAAACCTGACTTGGCGATTTTCCGCGTTCTTTGTATTTAACATGCTACCATAAAACGATTTTCAATAAAATTTTGCCCCATTGCGGTCTGACCACCATTGTGCGCGTGCTTTTGTCAGAGATTTCAAAACGAGATTGAGCCTGAGCAACGAAGCGTGCGACTGTACAGTTACGTCACTACAGACTATAGCAATCAGCTAATCGCGCAATAATTGTTACTGCGGGCGATTTGACTGTAGGCTATGTATGTATGTACATCAAAACATCAGATTTCAACGTCAAAACAGCAGACAGTTTGCTCAAAACATCAGATGTGGTTACGTGGCTTTTGTTATTGCTGTCTGTAGTGACGTATTCTCGAGCAGTGTTTGTACTTTTTGGTCATTTTGAAAAAAATGAAAATAAATGAAACACTGGACTTTGGGCCATGCCAGCGCCATTGAAAACTTTTTTTTTTCGGTAATTGTTTTTGAAATGTATTCTTGAATGTTCAGTTTACTGATTTCAATGCTTAATTCCGATTTGAAATTTTCATTTAGTAGGCCTTTAATAAATCAGTTTTGAATAACAATTTGGTAGTGCTGGTGTAAGGCAGTGATTTTCAACAGCTGTTCCGTAAGAAATTTATTAACTCAACTGGTGTTCTATGGAACACCAGTCGAAAATTAAAATCACAATAGCTTTGCGTTTGTCTTTCTGCAATTCTTGTCCGAATATCAACTTTGTGTTCATCCAAACAGGCCCAGATATCACATTGATAAAAAGTGAATAAATTAAAAGTAGGACGAAAAAATACAGGGATACGGAATTTTTGCGATAAACAAACGGTTTGAATTATAGAGTGGGTATTTTCACCTCAAGCAAAAGGAATGAGGTAAAAATAGGACCATCCTGAAGGGTGGAAATTTGGAAGGCCTGAGAGTGCATGTTGCTGAGGTGGAAATTTCCACCTTAGACGAATGGTGGAATTTTACACTTTTGTGATGGAAATATCCACCCTATAAGTGTATAGGGTGGGTGGAAGTTTCCACAGTTTAGGGTGGATTTTGCTGGGGTGGAAATCTCCACCCTTGGTCAAGGGTGGAAAAATCCACCACTTTTGGTGGAAAGATCCACCCTACAAAGGCATAGGGTGGAAAACAGAGACCACCCCTAGGGGTGGAAATTTATGCACCTTTTACGTAACAGTGCAGGACCATTTTAGTTTCTTGATTGTGCTTAATATATCTCGTAATTTCGTTTAATTTCTGATCCATTTGGCAGTCTTTTTATCTCGCCATGTTAAACCCATCATGATTCGTTCATGTGCTCTCTGCATAGTTCTTAATTTAAGTGTTAATTTATTTGTAAGGTTCCAAGCTTCTGCACCATATGTAGCGGTTGGAAGGATGCATCGATCGTAGACTTGTTTCTTGAGGGAAAGAGGCAGTTTTGATTTAAATATCGTACTTGCTCTTCCGAAGGCTTGCCATCCAAGTGATATTCTTCTTTTGATTTCATCTTCTTAGTTTTAAGTTTTAAGTTAACTAAGTGAAAAAAATAATCAGAAAAATTAAAAAATTTCAATAGTCTTGTTTTGTCGAGTGCTTCATTCAAAATTTTGTAGTTCACATCAAATTTGATTTTCCAGCACAGCGAAAACATTGGAATAAACGTCCGTTGCTACAATAGCCACATGGAAGCAGACTTTTGGAATTGTCTCGTGGGCTTCCACGGTTGGGCTACTGGTGGAGGGGTAAGTCGGTTCAATAAAGGTTGTATGTTAAAAGGTGTCATAACTACCGATGAAACTTGTGATGTCATTCATACAATACATCATGACGTTGTAGCAACATCGGCTGAAGTTTACATCTAACAATCCGCTCCAGCCACCTGCAATCCTCTTGAACAATTCACCCCAGCCCCATCAAATTCTCTTAAACAATTCACTCCAGCCACATGCAATCCTCTTAAACAATTTGCCCCAGTCACCTCCAACCTTCTCTAAAAATTCATCCCAGCCACCTGCAATTCTCTCGAACAATTCACTCAAACTACATGCAATCCTCTTAAACAATTTTCCCCAGTCACCTCCAACCTTCTCGAGCAATTCAACTAGGCCACATGCGATCCTCCTGAATCAAATCACAGGTAGAAACTCATGATAACGTTAAACCAACCTAGATAAGACGTTGGCCGATCAAATACTGACACGCCCCGATAAGGTTATGGACCTCACCCGCTGTCTTGTAGTTCTGAGCAGACCTTGTTATTTTTGTTTTATTCTTGTTTAGGCGTTTTACTTTCCTGTTAAAGCGGGGTTTCCCCTTGGTGAGGAAGACTCACCAAAACACATCAGGATTGAAATCCATTACAACAACCCAGAAGAAATATCAGGTAAAGTTTTTGATGAAATCACGATCAATAACAAAACAAAACGATGCGTCATTTGACAAAAATTGTGATAGAAGAAAGATTTGAAGAATACGATTGCGGGATCTTAGTTATACATCAAACATATTCGTGAAACAATTTGAGTAGAAAGGTAACTTTTTTTAACCATAAACAGACATAATAGCAACAACACTACATTTAACATTATAAAAACAAAAACAATAAGCTAACGTTTTCGGCTAGTCGTACAGCCCTTTTCAAGTCCATAAGAAAAATATTTTTTAAAAGATATACTAAGGAATCATAAACTATCACAGCAAAGATATGGTCAAATCTAAACATGTTTAGATTTGACCGACATGTTGCCGACTCACTTTAAATTCATCTTCACGCGTCAATAAATCAAGTTCTGCACTGTTGGCACGGCACAGGTTGGTCTTCACTATGACTGTAGGCTACTTCAAGTTGAACCTAGATGTACAAGCACAAAACCTAAACGCACTTGACTATTGAAATGATGCATCAGATGCTATAGGAGTTATTGTATTGCTAAATGGTGTCTGAATATGGTAGGCACTTTAACGTATTGCAATTTCCCAAAGCAGTAACGCAATCATGCGTGGCATATGACATCACTGATGTTTGAAACCACCTAATTGCAGCCAAACATTCTTGTTGCACTTAGTTCAGTTACAGAAGAAAAAAGAATAAAGACAAGAGGTGGGAATCGAACCCAAGCAGTCGAAATGACTATGTATCTCTTGCCCAAACTCTAATCCTCTATGCTACGCCGGTGACGGCGATTCGTTCACTTAGCTTAGTTCAGGCCTACTCAGCTGGCGGACCGCGGTCCGAATCCGGACCTTCTGGGTGTTGAAGGTGGACCTCGGGCTTCTGGAAGAAGAACTTCATTGCCATATTTTAAGGCCTCTTTAAACAGATTTCCATTAGGGAAAAGCAATTTTTTGTGTTTATCCAAGGAGCTGGGGGCTTCGTCCCCAGACCCCCCAGCGCTTTGCCGTCTTTTCTGATGTGTGATCCACACAGCTACAGTACAAAGAAACACAATACATTTTTTTTTATTTTGCTTTGTTTGTGTCAGACAAAGATCCCAGTCGTGCTACATACTAGGAAAATACTCATAAAATAGAAAGAGGAAAAGGCGGTAATGCGTTGAAACAAGGTAATATGCCACTGATACACATAAATCACAATAAAACACATGTGCTAAAAATTGAATGAAGTTTATTCAGCATCTAGCCCCCTGAAGAAGTCACTTGTGTCTGCTTGACAAACCGTCGGAATAAATGCAGATTATCACTTTATAGATCTTGTGATAATTTAACTTAGTTCGCACCAGAACAGTGTAACACGTTATTGAAAAACATACAAAATATTTTTAATTTAAGATTGATTCAGGTGTTCTCTCTATGAACTGTGTCATGAGTTCTTTGACATCGACAGTGTTTTGGTGGACATGCATCAACTCAAGATGAGTAAGTCTTTTTTGTGTCATTGAGCTTCTCAAGCATGTTTTCAGGCGTCTACAGCAGAAAAAGAACGTTCTGGTGATGCAGCTCAAACCGAGAGGCAAAGGCAGAGCTCCACGAATTTTCGCGTTTCTTTGAAAAGGTCTCGTGTTTGAGGGTGTAGTTGCGATAGTATCTCAGCAACCTTTTGAACGGAGTTCGCGGTTTTTCCACATAACATCGCTGAGCAAAGTAAGTTCCGTTTGTAGGCGATCTTTTCTGATGGCATCGGGTAAGCTGATCTCAATATCAGATCTTTCTTCACCGTTTGCACAGCTCAAAAGGGCCTTCTCTCTGTTGGCTGCTGTAAGCAGATCCACCTGGTCGAATCTTCGATCAAGCTCAATTTGAACCAAATCAAGGCCTTCGATGTATTGCCGTTTCCAAGCTCCTTCTCAGGCAGACGACAAAATATTCGATTCCTCTGTGTTTCGAAATCGAGTTTTGTTCACTCGGAGATCTTGAAATAATTCAATGGGCCGCAGAACCTATTAAATTTCAAGAAAAATGGGTACCTAAAGTAACAATTGAAAACCGTTAATTTTATCTTTGAAAATAAGAACAACTAACAAACTAACTAATTGGACAAACCAACTAATTTAATAAATTCAGATCATTACATGAATGTAATTCTTTATAAAATAAAAGAAGAGTGTGTTCACTGTGGACAGTTTTCAAACTTTCTCGACTTTGCAGGTTAATCAGTTCAAGATGGAATTCGAGCAACGCTTTATCACACTGAAATGAAGCTGGGTCACTGAATAATTTTTATTCAATTTCAATCTTTTTGAAGTGAGAAAATCTGACTGCAAATTCTTCAACCAACTCTACAATTCTACAAGCAAACCAGTAATTCACATAACTTAGCATACTTTTCATAGTTTACAGAACAGTCTTTGAGCTCTTTCAGATAAACTACGAAAATATACAATTGCGCCAGCTTTCAGTTGTGCTATGAAAAGTTTTAATTTCCTGGTAAAGCTACTTATTCGCTCAAACATTGAACTACACAACTGACCTTTCCCTTGTAAATGCAAATTGAGCTCAGCTAGCATTTCTGTGATCTCAACTAAGAAAGACAAATCATTCAACCATTTTTCATTTTCTATAAAGTTCACACTTTGTTTCTTTTTCTCCATGAACTGTTTTATTTAGGATAGCCTAACAATAATTGAAATCTTTTTAAGGTGGTTGCTCTACTGAGCCATCGGACTTTAAATACAATCGGACTTATGTATAATCCTTTTGCTCCCATATTATACTAGCCTACTACTACGCCCCTAAAAACTGACTGGTAGCCTACATTTTAATTAGTCTAAGATTCAAAGTTCAAAATACTTCTTGGAGTGAAAATAATCTAGCGGGCCGCATAAAAATCTCAGGCGGGCCGCAGGTTGGACATCCCTGGACTCTAGCTGCTCAATTTCTCATCGAGGTCATCATCTTCAAAGATAATAGAAAACGTGAGGAAAATTCAGTCTTAGATCTCTTCCATAATTCACTAAGTGTGACAGCAAAAATTATCGAGCTGCTGTTGCCGCCTTTTCTTCACATGCGCATTCTACATCACGATATTAGCGAAATTTCCTAACATGACTTACAGTTTATACACATTGGAATATCCCTCTAAGGAAACGGGAAGTAGTTATGTGACTGATAACAACCCTCGCTGCTTCCTGTTTGTTGGGTGATTGGGCTTTATGGTTCTTGCGTTTCATATGACTGCGCCTGCAACAGATAAAGTAAAAAAATTATCTTTTTTACAGGGGCCGGTTCACTTGAAAAGCTTTTCTATACGAGAGAAGCAGACCGATTGCTTCATCTTCATTCCATGAATAAGTTGCTGTGTTGCACTCTTCATGCCAGACTGGGTAGTAGGGTGGGCCGTTTTTTACTCTTTTTTGAAATTCAAAAACGGCTAGTCATTAAAAGTGGCACATGCATGACAAAATTACGTGTGCAAAATTTTTTCGGTTTGGGGGTGCATCTTCTGCCCCCGCAGGGGGGTCAAACTTTCAATTTTTTGAAAAATAAGGAGAAATTTCACTTTCCGTTTTAACATAATTTTGTGTAGGCTATAATTTTTCTACTAGCTATTTATAAATTGTAAGTGAGAGGTACCCAGAACTTTCCTATGTAAAGGCATGTTCGAAGCTTAAGGTTTACTGCCCCGCATCGACGACCAAAATGCTGAATTTTCACCAATTTGAGATGCCATTTTGTCATTGCTCAATAAACAAACTTGTCGTAAAAGGACGAGATGATGTTAACGCTGTACGCTCATTTATGTTCTGTCCATTAACTTTGCAGGATGATACGAATGAGGTACGAACAACAGTACATATTTATGATAAAGAGTTACAAAAAAAATGAATAACCTTTTGAAGTCAAATTCTAGAGGTGGGCCTAAATTTCAACAAAATTTGGACCAAATGAAAGAATCTGCAAAGTAAAAATATTTGAAATCGAGCCTAAGTGTTCCAATTTTCTACAATGTACTTGCCCGCAGGAAAATCGTCTCCCTGTTACAGAACAAAAGTTCTTTCTTGATCAAAGAACAACTCGCATAATGGTGATTGATAAACATGATAAATCGGCCACAAAATCTAATTTTAAACCTTTTCCGAGGAGAGTCGCAAGATCAGGACAATTCTGTTCTTTACGTGAAGACCCAGGAGCAGGCACAAGTAGCGCTTTGGTTAAAACACCTTTAACTTATTCAAGCTCCGAAACTTTGTCATCCAATTTAGTAGTATTTCAGTTTAGTAGTATTTGCTGAATCATGCAATCGTACTGGTATTGCAGATAGGTCTGCAGCACTTATTGTTTCATCATTTCTGCAAGATGCGGGAGTTGTAACGGATAGCGAATCTCAATCAGTCATAGATAAAAGCAAAGTGAGAAGAGCGAGAAAAAAATGAGGTTTACAACTCAAATGGAAAGTAGGCCTATCATGTGCATAAATTTGCAAAGCATATATTTTGATGGCCGAAAAGATTAAACCATCAAACAAAATGAAATTACTGGGCGACTTCGAAAACATTTCGCAGTTGAAGAACACATTACTTTACTTGATGAGCCAAGTTATCATTTCATTGGTCATTTTACTGCAGCCAACTGATCTAATGTGTCAATAGTTACCGGGATTCTTGAATATCTTGGATCCAATAAAATTAGCTACGATAATGTAATGGCAATTGAATGCGATGGAATCAACCGGACTATGTTTGGGCATGAAGTCATCAGCCACTCGACAGTCTCGTCATCCAAGGCCTTCAGTCCAAGCGTTCCATGTGGTGGTTGATGGATTATGTTTGGGCATGAAGTCATCAGCCACTCGACAGTCTCGTCATCCAAGGCCTTCAGTCCAAGCGTTCCATGTGGTGGTTGATGGATTGGGCAGTTCCATGTGGCGTTTCATGTGGTGGCTGATGGATTGATTCGTAGAATGATGGAAATTAACTAGATGGATAAAATCACTAACGAAGAAGTGTGGAGACTCTCTGGGTGCACCCCTGGCGTCCTCATCACAACTATCAAAAAAAGCAAACGACATTTATGAAGTCATGAAGTCATGAAGGCATGAAGGCATGAAGGCATGAAGGCATGAAGGCATGAAGGCATGAAGGCATGAAGGCATGAAGTCATCAGCCACTCGACAGTCTCGTCATCCAAGGCCTTCAGTCCAAGCGTTCCATGTGGTGGTTGATGGATTGGGCAGTTCCATGTGGCGTTTCATGTGGTGGCTGATGGATTGATTCGTAGAATGATGGAAATTAACTAGATGGATAAAATCACTAACGAAGAAGTGTGGAGACTCTCTGGGTGCACCCCTGGCGTCCTCATCACAACTATCAAAAAAAGCAAACGACATTTATCGGGCATGTCTACCGCAAACGCGGAATTGAACACTCGGCAATGATGGGGCGGATTTCCTGGTCATAGGCACCGGGGACATCCACGTTTGGATATCTTCAAAAATCTTTCAACATGGACAAACCAAAATTTTGAAAATCTAATTAGAAGTATGGACAATCGATCGTTATGGAGACTCACGGTAGCCGACGCCTTATTCAGGCATGACCGATGATGATGATGATGATATTACGTCATTTCACTGAGACTGTTTTCATTCTCCCAGTAATCTCATGCGTCACTTGCTGAGTCCAGGTTTAAAATTAATCTACGAGTCTATTTATCTTGTAAATTTTGAAAGTTTTAAACTGTGCTGTTGATTCCAGGAGCGATCGATTCTTCGGGATTTCGGTTCACATACACCGAGCAACTGCGCGAGTATGACGCGGGAGCCATTTTTGTCGGACACACTATCGCTATTGTACAACACCTCATCCCACCGAACGCGGAATCCTTTTACGATTACGGGGATTGTTCTGATCAATGCTTGTCAGCTGTGAGAAGTTTGAAATTTTTTTTTAATTCCTGCTGGGTTTAGTATTGTTACGACTAAAATGTCATAAAGATCATTATGTTGTTATGGCTCCCCTAATATTTGTTTAAACCATGAAGTTTCCCCCCCAGCGCTGTATTTGTGACAAAGTCTCAAAGTTCCATCTATGCAGGCGATGGATGTCGGAGGGGTGGACAACATCAACGTCTTTGCCGTGGCTCTTCACAGCCACTTGCTGGCGAAAGGCATGGCAATGAGACACATCAGGTGAGGCCACAAAGGGTTGTTGGAATTGGTTACCGCTTAGAACGTGTAACTGGTGGAATATCTGGTGGCAATAGTGGTGGAACATGTAGATATTGATGATGGCGTTGTCTAAAACCATTTTGATTGTGGTCCGATTAACCGAAGTAAACTACAATCTCAGTTGCACTTTTTCCGTTTTCGTTGGAAAATCACACCAGAAGTCTCATGTCATTGTGAAGTTATAATTGCTTCATTGATGTCGTCATTGTTGTTTGTATCTCAGGGGAACCACCGAACTTCCATATTTGGTCAAAGATGAAGGTTATGATTTTAATTACCAAGAATTACGAGCATTGTCTGAAGAGCGAACCATTCTTCCGGGTGATAGCCTGCAAACAGTTTGCAATTTCAAGACAAAGGGAGTTCGAGACAAATTTACAACGGTGAGTTGATGAGACACAACAAAACACATGCAAGCACCTTGCAAACATGAACAAGATGCACACTTCAAGCATGCGGCGAATACATGGTGAACACATGCAAGCACATTGAAAGCATGAACAAGATGCACACTTCAAGCAAGTGGCGAATCCATGGTGAACACATGAAGCAAATTGCAAACATGAACAAGATGCACACTTCAAGCATGTGGCGAGTACATAGTGAACACATGCAAGCACATTGCAAACATGAACACGATGTAGACTTCAAGCATGTGACGAATAAATGGTGACACATGCAAGCACATTGCAAACATGAACAAGGTGGACACTTCAAGCATGCAGCGAATCCATGGTGAACACATGCAAGCACATTGCAAACATGAACAAGATGCACAGTTCAAGCATGCAGCGAATACATGGTGAACACATGCAAGCACATTGCAAACATGAACAAGGTGCACACTTCAAGCATGCGGCGAATACATTGTAAACACATGCAAGTACATTGCAAACATGAACAAGATGCACACTTCAAGCATGCAGCGAATACATGGTGAACACATGAAGCACATTGAAAGCATGAACAAGATGCACAGTTCAAGCATGCGGCGAATACATATAGTGAACACATGAAGAACATTACAAACATGAACAAGATGCACACTTCAAGCATGCGGCAAGCAAAAAAAAAAAAATCACACATTAATTTTACGAATCTCATTAGCTTGAATTCCAAACTTGAAATGGGTTCCCGATTCAGTCATAAGTTTATTTGTTTATCGAAACCTCTCGACACGCGGCTGTGTTCACCTCTCTTTGTTTATCTCTTTGCACGACCAACACATGCAAGCAATGATCACGAACAAGTAGTCTGTCCAATCACTTATGAAGCACATACAAATACAATGCTTGAAGCAACATAACGTTGAGATTAAAATGGTTTCATTTTAACCTCTTAGTTTTTTTTTCAACGTTTTTATCGTCATTCGTTAATTGTTGCCACTTATCAGGTCGTAGCAATAAAAATCAACTCTAGTTCTTTTTGTTCTTGCAACAGTTTGCAAACTAGTTTCCACGTTTCAAGTATGAAATCTGTTACGATGTCGAATTGTTACGATGTTTGGATATTCCTGTGATGCGAATCAGGAAGAAACCATTATTTTGTGTTGATTCATCCAGGGAGGAATTCAGACTACTCAAGAGATGTGCTTCGGTGCTGTTTTCTATTATCCTAAAATCCCATTGGCTTTTTGTCTAGGAGCTCCTCGAACGGCAAACTTAGTACAATACTTTGGAATCGACGAATTAAAGTTAGTTATTCTTTTTATTTACAACAGAACGACAAATAAACCAAAATGGTTTGCCCTGCAGTCTTCTCATGAATTAAACTTTTCATTTTTCTGAAGTTTCTGAAGAATGGTTTCTCTCCACATTAAACGTAACGATCTCTAGCTAAACAACCGCATGTTTGTAGCTCATTCCTTTGTGTTGTGAGCTTTTTAAACGGCGTGTTATTGTTGAACGAACTGCGCAACAACGTTATTTGTTGACTGTGGAACTGCTGCTATCTGAAATGAAGGAATCTGAACGTTGTGAGCCGAGGTTCGTTGCAGTTCCTCCTTTCGCGCGTTCGTTCTACTCACAGGGCTGGTCACGACAAGATGACTCACTTCCCAAAAAAATCCTTTATGGCTTCATGATAACCAACGGACATACATCATGTGACTTCTTTGTTGGAAATTTGTGCAGCTCCACTCCACTGTGCACTTCTTCAATTTGTTTCTGATGCTGTGCTCTTTAGTTCATATGCATTGCTTGCGGTTGTAGCAAGCTACCCCTGTAGTAAAAGCTTTTAACGTGTACTTTAAAAGGTTGTCGCTAATTAATTGGATACGCTACTATACTACATTGTGTTATAATCACTGAAATCATATTGAATTGATATTAATAACAATACCGTCTATTAATTTTCATTGCTTGACTAATAAGTAGGCCTACTGTAAATTAGTAGGCCTATACTTCGGTAGATGTTCATTGTGATGGCTGTTTTGCTTTGAACATTAAGTCTGTTTTAACAAAAAACACCTTAAGCGAGTAATGTCGGTCTGGAATTACATGTGGGAAGTGATTTTCTGATGTCTCTGGATTTATTAATATTCAATTGAACACTGAGAATATGTCCTTATAATCTTTGTAATCTATTGTATTGAGTTTAAATTTAACCGTTGTTATTGCGTACATAAACGTAGTTGCACTGATGAGAATTCAATATTCGAAAACGCGTTCTGCAACACTAGTTTTGCACTCTGCAATGCCTGATGCAGATTTTCCTGTAAATTTCCATCACGCATTGCAGTGGGGATCTGATCATAAAAATTTTTTTTGAAACAATTTGAGAAAAAGTTTTCTCTACCTATAAAAACGTTGTATGGTAGTTTTATCAACTATTCTGTAAACTCCTTGGTTTCATATTATCTAATTTCTATCTGCCATGTTTTTCTTTAGATATTGTTGAATTATATTCATCTCAATGAAGGTACAACGCTGTGCCACGAACGTTTGAATTTATTTTGCATGAATTTTATTTGTTTCTATAATAATGATAATAATAATAATAAAGCCGTTTGTGTTCCATATTATCTTATGTTTGTTGAAAACTTTTAAGACTTAAAAAAACTCGGAAAAAGACGATTAACTTATTTGCTGTAAGATAGGCTACACGTCCAATTTCATAACAAATAAACCGTTCAGTGATTGAACCCGATTGCTTCAGGTCTTTGTATCCTCCAATGAAAGCAAACGAGGAACTGGACAACTTTATAATCACAGGTCCTGAAAATATTACCGGCCAAACTTTCGGCCAGTACCTGAATTCGGTAAGAAGCCCCTTATTTCATAACTTTGAAACTGTTGCTTTTTCTAAATTTGTTTGGTTTCTCATCCGAGAATGTTTTCTTTTAAATGAATTACACTCACAAGAAGAAAACCTCACTGTCCCATTGGAACATTTATTGTTCTGTAAGTTTTTTAATATCTAGGAGGCGTTAAATGCTTTAGATGCGCTGTGTACCAACAAACCATATCTGCCTTTTACCACATTGACGTTTTTGAACATTTCAATTGAAAAATGTGATTATTTTTGTGTTATCCGATATCTCTCAAAGAAGCTTTTCCTTATGTGCAAAGTGAAAGTTAGCAAACAGTTATTTGGGAAATAATGCACCCACGGCCTCCTTATGCAGCATGAAATCATGAATGACGTTGGTATGACACAGGGTATGACATCATGAATGACGTTGCTTCTCGTAGGTGACTCAATAAAAAGGGAAACCAAATTGCGATTGAACTGGTAGGCCTGGAGAGAAAGCAAAATACGAAAGCGTTTGAAACTTGGTTATTAACAAAATATTATTTTAGATGGAATGGAATCAAGTGACAGCTGAACAGTTGAGCGTAGACTTACGCGATATGCCTCGAGAGCAATTCTGTGTGAGTCAATTGAACCATATCCCTGGGGTAAGTTGAATAAGGTGGAAATGTAGCTAAAAAGAAGACGAGATTGTCCCTCATAAAAAAGACATGCTATCTCGTTTGGATCTTTAGTAGACTACAATAGTTTTTTTTTCGTTTTTTTTGCAATAAGAACTATGTATTCCCCAACTATCACTTTGCACCTTTTAAAATTGTTAGTTCGGTTATGTTTCTACGTTAAAAGTCTCAGTAGTCATCGCAGTCGTTCAGTTTTGACCCTTAGATGCAGGAACGGGCTATATTGTTTTGGTCATGTGAGATTTTATTTTTTGATACAACTTTAAAGCCGTTTTGCATCCAATAATAATTTTTCAAGTATTTTTCCAAAGTTTTGAGCATATTTTATCCAATTGGCTATTTTGTTTTTTGCGTGGGATTAAGTTAGCCATAATTTTTTCAATCCTTTTCCAATGTCTTTAGGAACCGATTCCCATCGGACCGTATCGCTTCTCTTGTTAAACTTGGTAGCCCAACCATTGGCTTTGCGATAAATTGACAAAAAATGATATCGTTAGCATCGCAATCTTTGACAGCCTGCGTTTAAAGCATAATCTATTATATGCAGCATAGCGTCGTCTTTGTGACGTCATAATGCGACTGGGTAAGCAGGGCAAGATGTCTTTGATGTTGATGTTCAACTCACGTTTTGCTTCCATGTTGTTGAGATGCAAAGCGGTCGACACCGTTTTAGTTTTGCTGAGCTTAAGTCTCCACTTGTGGAGGTAGTCTGTCATCTTAGTCATGTCCCGGGTTAGATTCATTTTCAGTGGAAGCCATTCCGAAGCATTGTGCAATAGGGTGGAGTGAAAATAACTTTTTCGCGAAATTCAAAAACATAGCCCCCTAAAAAGTTGCTTTTGTTCATGAAAAACGCATTTGTGAAAAAAAAAAAAAATAATAATGTCTTGGTGAATCTCAATCTACAAATCAAAGATGGCCGCCAACTTTGCTTGAAAATACAGTAAATTCACCATAACTTTGCCAATACTTCCCCAATTTTCATCATATTTCAACAAGGTTTCCTCGTTTATGTCATAAAACACTAGAAATACATATGATGACAGGGTGAGCAAATTATGACGTCACCAAATCCAATATGGCCGCCAAATTCAGTTTTTCACATTTCCTATTTCCACATTTCCTATTCACATTTCCAGCATTTAGGACGTCACACTTCTTTTTCGATTTGCTCCAACGTTTGATAGTTATATGGTGTTATCCTCTCTTCTGTCTTGGGTACGATTGTTCCTCTTGATAATAGTAAATACAGATGGAAGCTTTATTTAGTATAGTATTCGTCTAGAAATTAAAAATACCTTCAACAATTGCAACAGAGTAGGATAGGACGTTTAGCTGTTAAGCCCGTAGAATTAACGTTTCCAGTTCACGCCACGTGGAGGCAGTCCTACATGTGAACCTTTTAGGGGACAAACCGGGGATGGAATACGTTTGTCGCCCAAGGGCATTCTGGGAAGTCCAAGGGATATGAATTTCACCCCAGAATGACCTGTTCAATGTAACCTTCACTGAAATTCTAAACTTTGAAATCAGCCTTGCTGTCAAACTTTGGCATTTTGCGCCTGCTCTCTAATCGAGCCCTGATGAAACCATCTCTGTTATCTTTTCCACAAACGGAGCCTGAAGCCTCTGTCACAAGCTTAACATGGCGTTCCACAGCCTGGTTATGACAGGGGAAACTTTCAACTGTGAGAGGACTCATCGTGAATGGATTTGTTTTGATCATATTAATCAAATCTTCATTGCTAAAGTTCTTGGTGTCGGGAGGTTCATTGATATCTTCGGTCTGCCAGTCAATTATTTCTATATAATTCTTAGCGTGAAGGTTCAAGGTTGGCACTCTAAAAACTCGCACTGTACTGCTGCTCTTGCGTTCTCTGGACTTCAGTATTCGCCTGAGAGCCAGTTCTCTGATACTGATGTTGTCGTCTGCCAACATTGCCAGCAGAACGTTTTCAGGATGCGCAAAAAAGGCATTTCTCTGGATAGAATTCATAACAACTTCCTTAACCCTATTCGGACTAGGCGATTTTTGTGAGGTAATGGCCTGACGTGTGGACTTATTCCATCCACACTTTCATTGTCTAATAACTTTTGATATAAAAACGTTACGAGGTTGCTTTTTTCGCAAAGTTAGAGTAAAATTATTGACAAACTGGTTAAAATTTTTAGTGGACACACATACTCTACCAGTTTTTTGCTATTGCTTTTTTGCTAAAAAAAGTCATTTCTTTTTAAATTTGTCTGATGTCTCCGCCGTAATCTCCTTGAAATCGTTAATCTCTTCGTTGAAGGCACGCACGGTCCAGTCATGCATGTAATCCGAAATGGTCATTGGTCATGTAGGTCACGCAGTAAATCTTGGAACGCACAAAACAATAGAAATGTTTGCTAACTTGCTTGTACAAGAAGATAAAGTTTTCCAGATAACCAGCGCAAAACTTCTCACAAACCAATATTATGCTTCGAAAAACATTTGTCGTTTAGTATAAAACATTAATCCCTACGTTGCATTTACAAGTAATATTTCAATTTTCAGATAATGCTTAGTTATTGCGTTGGCTATTGATTTCCTTGTGACTTCAATCTGCTTGTGACTTTGTAAGGAATAAGTTACTTGAAATAAAATTGTTTTAGAATTGCGTTGCAACATGTATGAATTATGAAGAAAGTCGTCAGAAATTACAGCGCAAGCGTACCAACAAACGTCTCGATAACTATTCAACTTAATTATTATTTTGAATTTAATTGATATGGTTTCGTAGTAAATTACTGATTTTGAGGGTTTCTGTGAGTAATTATCAGTTTTTGCGTTCATACTAAAATGCTCATCATTCCATTGTTTATACGACGTTTCAATGTAGCTAATCTGCTTTGTGAATAAAACGAAATGTCTCAAGCACATGAAGACAATAAGGGTGTTTCGGTTGACTGAATACTGTGGAAGGATGCAGTCTAAAATCTCTCAAAAGACTTTTCGAGCAGTTTAGTTCAATTCATGCTTCACAATGAAACTTACTTCAAATTTGAAGTATAGATTTGTGTGGTAACAAAAGCACAAAATCAACTTAAGAAATTGGTGATGAATGAATTATGTAAACTTTCCATAGCATGAAGCAATCAGTACAACAAAAGTTTGAGACGGTCTTTCAACGTAAAACAATGTTGCTTTAGCAAAAATATTAGTCAAAAAGAACTTGGTTCCATCGATGTAAATTTGTTTAGTTTTGGATCCATATTTTTAATCTTTTCTGCATTATCGCTAAATGGCAAAAATAAAAATAAACGTATTTGTTAGAAAGTTTACTTCATGCTGATTCAGCGTTGCTAAATGTTATTCAGCAAAAAAACTTTTAAATTTATCTGAATTTGGGTTTTTATTAGTTTGAATATTGTAGAAATAACATCGAAAATGTCCTTGATATTTCAAAAACTTTGTTTTTTGCAAAAGTTCAAAACAAGTAGGCTGCTGTAGTGTATAGTGCATAGGCCTACTTCTAAACTTAGTAATGTGCTCTCTGTCCCTTTGTAGATTGTCGATCAAAACAAAGTCGAAAGCTGGCTTATCGCACTTTTTAAAAGTTGTATGTTGTTGTAGGCTACCATAAACCACTGAATATATGATTTACCAACAAATATAACAATTGAAAACACGTAGTGATGTATTCGAAACTAAAAAACGCAAATGAAGAAAAATCATCTTTTGTTCAATCCAAATTTATTTTAGAGTAATCTATGCAAGAACTCCAAATGCAAATACATTTGTGAAGAAGAAATCAACGATCATGCTGCTAAAAGCGAAACTCTATCTATTGCTATGCAAGAATGTTTGTCATTTGATAGTTTATACGACGTTGCTAAATGTAGCCAATCTGCTTTGTCAATAAAAGTATTCTCTCCTTGATGATGTTTTAGTTGACTGAGCAGTGTAAAAGTCTGCAGTCAATCATTACTCCTAAACCTTCTCCATTGGTGTGTTCCAATCGCGCTTTTCATAATTATATTTAGGCCTATATAATACAGTATAGGCCTATGTTAATGTTTGGAAATTTAAGGTGAGATTGATTTAGCAATAAAATAAATTCGGTAACAAATTTTGATGGCGAATAAACCAAAATTTTCCCAGCCAAAGCAATTGCATTGGTTTTTGAACATAAAGCTGATGTTAGTTTACAGATGATATTAGCTTAGAGAAAATATTTTCTTCTCAAAATTAATTCCATCAAAAGAAAGTTTTGGCATATAGGCTATCGTTTCTGATGTTGTCGACGGATTGAGAGAAATTCAACTAAATTTATCTATGACGCCGATCGAGATCAAACAAGTGCTTATTATTAGTTCATATTGATTCAACTTTGCTAAATGTTGCTTTATTGCAAGCAAACCTATGTTATTTGAATTTGGGCTTGACAAGAGTTTGAAA
The DNA here is from genome assembly GCF_918807975.1 of Aplidium turbinatum. Taxonomy (NCBI): domain Eukaryota; kingdom Metazoa; phylum Chordata; class Ascidiacea; order Aplousobranchia; family Polyclinidae; genus Aplidium; species Aplidium turbinatum. Next base: position 27,428,303 of record NC_137480.1, read on the forward strand.
ATAAGAGAAGTGCTATATTAAAAAAATATTATTACGTATAGAATATTAGTGCGCTACAAAAGGAAGTGAGTAGCCTACATCCATTTCAAAGATTTTTGATTATAATTGAGCAAAATCTTATGTAGTTAGAGCATTGCAAGTATTACAAGTTCATTTTGCATGTCAAGCTTTATTGCATTTGTGTGGTTTTCATATTCAAATCACTAATAGTTCATTGTGCTCCGAATTATTCTGAAAACAGTTTCTAACTTGATAGTGCTTCAAAATTTCAACTGTAGTTGTCTAGTTTGAGAACAGTGAGCTACTGCCCCGTTGGTAAAAGTTGCTTTATTGCACTTGCAGACTGCGGTAACTTCCCGGTTGAGTACGGACATGCCGACAGTAGCTAGCAAACAAAATTAAAAGGTCGATCTAAGAAAATTTCGTAATTTAGCATAGCCTATGTAGGCCTATTGATAAACTGGGCGCCACAAAAAAACAAAAACAAAAAAATTTGCATTGCTGAACTAACTCCGATAAATTATGGAAACTTTATGAGGAAAAGCTGTAGCATCTTTGATGGAAATACTAGGATTAGGAAGAACTTCGGTCATTGCATCAAACAGTTATGAAAGGATAATAAACAATTACAAAGAATAGAGTATAACTTTCTGAGTGGTAGAACCGGTGCCAAAATGTTATAATTGGCTACAAAAGCTTTTTTTCACAAATCATTCTAAATCAAAATACATTCAAAATGGAATGTGAACAACATACAATATTTTTGTTGCAAACAATTGAGCATAAATTAAAACTTTGCATCCATTACTCTTCAACATCAATGTTTATTGCACACTCTGGACAAGCCTGCGTCACATTAATAGCACAGACAGCTTTACCACACAGCTGGCACTGGTTTTTACTTTTAGACAAATTGCTTCTTTTCCTCTTTGCTGGTGAGCCAGTGATTGGAGGGCTGCAAAAATAGCAACGTCTGTCTTTGTCTGATTTTGTAGGAAATTGCTTCTTTTGAGATAAGTTGTTGGAAGATGTTGAAGCAACATCAGTTTGATCTTCGCATCCAAGAATAGTAACTATTTTGCTTAGAACGGATTTTTGAAGACCGCACCGTGACCGCATTTGTATGTGCGGTTTGATCAGCATCATTGCAAGTTCCCAACCAAAATCAAAAGAATTTTGAGTTTTGGGATCAATTCCTTTTTGCATAGCTAAAATTGTGCTTGCATTGACCCGACATGTGTCCAGAATATAACAAAATGCGGTTGCAGACCAACGTCGTGACTTTGTTTTGCAAGAATAAAAGCCAATCCTTTGATCTACGACATCTGTTCCACCTTTCGTGAAGTCGTAAAGCTTGTACATTGCTGGCTTTTTCTTTGGGTCTTCTTTTGTAGTTCCAATGAGAGGTTGCATTGTTGAAAGCAACAGAACATTGCGTTTTCCTGAACTTTTAGTCTTTACTATATAGGAATGTAGCACTAACTTCTTTTCAGAACTCTCACAATAACACTGATAAGACAATTCCTCTCGCTGACCGACATCTTTAATTTCGGCAGGGATTCCTTTTCTGTTGCTTTGCAATGTCCCGACGCAAGTTATATTTACACTCAATAGCCACTGAGCAAGTGGAATACTTGAATAGAGCCTGTCATATGATAGGTTTCGTCCTTGTAAATCATGACTGAGCTGTAGCTTATTTACAAGGTATTTTACAGTTTCTTCCGTTCCACAAACATAATACTCGGTGGGATTTTCCAGCGGCTTTCCACAATAAGGATAGGTGGTAAAAGTGTAACTGTAGTTAGTTGCGTTAATCGATTTGAAGAGCATTCCATATTTAGCTGGCTTGCTTGGGTTGTATTGCTTGAAACCAATACGATTTCTCATTGGATACAATGTTTCATCCAATGCCAGAAACTCCGCTGGAATAATATGTTTGGAACAGTTATCATTGAACATTTCAAACAGTCTGCGAATAGCAGAAAATCTGTCATGCTTCCATCTTGTCTGGCGAGTGGCTTGATCATCAAATGTCAAGGAAGCATGGAGAAACTTAAAGCGATTTGTGCTCATTGTTGCTCCAAACCCTGGCGGTCCTACTACAGGTGCGAATAATTGGTTTATTTCATGACCGTTGAGACCCAGCATACCTCGCATATAAACCAAACCAATATATGCCAATAGTTCGGTTTCATTGGTTTCTCTGAGATCATCATCGTCTCTGCCTAAATTCATGCAACGTATTCGGTTGTTTGTGCTATCAACTATCAAGTCAATCATTGGTTGAGAAAACAATAGCTTCCATGCCTTCTCACAATTGTCTGCATGCGTTGCAGTGTCTTTGAGTCCTGGCTGTCTTCCCACAATAACACATGACCTCGCTTGGCGACCAGTTTGTTGCGGTGACTTAGTTGTCCAGCCAATTTCCTTATCTTTTTTGCTTTGGTTTCCTTTTTCTAATATTCCTACGTACGATTTATGAGCTCTAAGTACATTCACGTCATCATAGTTTTCCTCATTCAAGGCCGAAGTAATACCGTGAACTCGTCGTTTAGAAACTGCTACAGTTACTCTTCTACTACCAGCATTTGATTCCACATTACTTTGCTCTAAATTAAGCACTTCTGTCGACGGCTCATAATCTATTTCTTCATCAGAATCAGACATTAGCACATCGTTAATATTTTCCTCAAAAGAATTTTCCAGTTGTTCGACAACTTCGCTTGCAAAAAATTGTTGTCGAGCCATGTTGCGCGTTTGAAGTGTGGTTGTATGTCATGCACAAATTTTTCTCACAAATGAATGTACATGTTAGGTTTTCTGAGTATTTATGTGGAAATTGGTTGCACCATACTGTTTGTAAAAACCAATTAGCCTAGAAACAACTGTAACTTTGCTGGCATTGTTATAGCACAGACAAAGGAATGAATGCAATCAATATGTTCTGAAAACAGCGATGTTTGCACAGCAGCTTGAGCGTTTCTTTTACCTAACCTAATTTTATGCTGGATGTTTGTTCTAAATCATTTCTGAGGAGACTTTGTAACAATTTTATTTTGTTCAAACTGCTGTTTTGCGTGCAGAATAATAAAGAGTGAAGTTCCAAGATAACAAAACAAAGCGATGTTGACTAATCTCGATTGGGTTATTTTGTAGGCTACAGCTTGATGTTACTATTTCATGAAACTCTATTACGTTAGGCTGCAATCCTGCTTGCATAAAAAAAAAAAAAAAAAAAAAAACAGTTCTATTCAGTGTTTGTAATTTGCAAATTTATATATTAGATAACCTATTAGCATTAGACACAATTGTAACCTCAAACTTCTATTGAAGTTTCAACCCAGGCAGCAAAACCCGTCATTTTTAAATTGATTCAACGTCAACAGACGTTGAATCAACGTAAAAATGACACATTTTGTTGTTTGGCAACCTCTGTCATTTTCGGTGAAAAAAGCTCCAACAGCTAATGAAACTAACTTTTTCTGTTTTTGTGTAAAGTAAAATGTACAGAGCATACTTGAAGACAAGTCACAAAAATGACAAGTTTGACATGACATAAAAGTCTTCTTTTTGACCTTCGTAAAGCCATAAAAATAAACTAAAAGTATGCAGTAAAATTATGGTTACATTTAATCTTTGTATTTATTTATTATACCAACGTTATATTTCTTTACATTTTTATATTATTTATCAACCATGTTGTTTATCATAAAATTTAGAGGTTTTTTTGTTCTGTAGCCTAATTTTTTACATAGAGAAATTGTTGCTAGAAACCGATTACAAAATTGTGACAAAGTTGAGTTCTAAACTTCATGCACTTTTGTTTGCGAAAACACAATTCCCACGAGACCAACTGCATTTGTTCATAAATGCAAGTCTACTTGTCATGGTTCACTGATTTTTCTGAACAATACATTGCAACACATCTGATATCAAGCAGAGCGAAGATTTGACGTCGTGACCTATTTTCTTTCGACAACTGCTGACGCAAAATCCAGCAGTGGAGTTAATCCCTCTTAATCCCTCTTCAATTTCACGCTGATTAATTTTTTACTAGTTTTGCAGATAATTTTGGGAGTAGGGTGTCAAAAACTGCTTATAACTAAAAAACTATATTACACAATAATGTCATTCTTTTACTAAATCAAAGATGAATAATTTTTAGGAAAAGTCATAAAATTTCAGTTAATTTGAGCCAGTAGCTTTTATGTAATCGATGAAAGTTATAGGTATGGATGGAACCCGTCCACCCATTAGTCCGAATAGGGTTAAGCTCATCCTTAAGATACCTGGCCTTGTCTACCATGTTGTAGACATGTTTTGCTCCATCTGTACAAAAAGATTCCTTTTTAATAGAGAATCACATCGGTGCATACGCTTTCAAAATAAAGGTGATAACAGTCTTCAATTATAAGGACGGTGCTTCTGTTGAAATATACAACCGCAATATGCGATTTGTTAAAGTCAGCCATCTTGCTTGATTAATTGTACCAGGGCATTTGAGTGAAAGGTCCAAGGAGCAATAACCTTTGCTAATAGCCAGACAGATTTCAAACAGATACTTCTGATCGGTGCTGTATGTGGTCTAAATTTTTTTAAATTTGTCAAGGTATTTTGTCAAAATTTACCAGTGGTTGACGGTCACATGTATGAACGGCTTTGCCGATTGGTCCTGCAAATCCATGGGGGCCCGTAGTTGGACTATCTATCTTCTGAAAAAGATACTTGAGAGGAATCTCATTTGCATGCAACAGGCAGATACACCATTGTAATGGTCTACTTAGTGACTCTTCAATTAATCGAATGACTCCCTTCTTTACACCAGTATTGACGACTGTTCCATCAGTACCAATTACATTGAGTTCATTTGTATCTACTCCACTTTTTTCTAAATAATCTAACAGCTTTGAAGCTATCTCAGCCCCTGTCCCGTTACTTGCACAAACATGCCCGAAGTAAGATGATCCTGGTTCTGCTATAATTGTTATGTGTTACTCTTCTTCTTCTTCGTCGTATGAGCTGTTCTTCGGGACTATATGTTTGGGCATGATGTCATCAGCCACTCGACAGTCTCGTCATCCAGGGTCTTCAGTCCAAGCGTTCCATGTGGTGGTTGATGGATTGGGCAGTCATGGACGACATGATCTACTGTCTGGTCTGTGGCACCACACTCGCATCCCAGTGAGGGAGCCAGGCCCCATCTGCACATGTCTGAACGAAAGCGACCGACGCCGGTTCGCAGGCGGTTAAGCCGGACCCACGCAAGTCTTGCGAGGGACATTCCCGGAGGGTGGGGATCGACGTCGGGTAGGAAATCATGGAGTCGGGAGGTGTTGTTTTGCCACTTCATGTTCCATGTGTAGTTCGTCCAGTGTGCCGCACTTATTCCAAGATCTTCAACGTTGTTCAGAAGCTGTTGTGCGGCGGGCACAAATGGGCGTCTTGATTTCAGTCGCTGCTGTCCTCCAGGTAGGCGCTGGAGTGTACTGTGGAGGAGGTGGTCGGGGTCCAGTGCGCGACGGGCAAGGGAAATCATGGCTCCTTTACGGCGAAGCTCAGCAGGTTGGATGCCTGCAAGGATGGGAAGGCAGTCCGTTGGAGTGGGACGCAGGCATCCAGTCACAGTGCGTAGTGCGTCATTGATGGCGGTGTCAATGTGGCGGGTGTGAGAGCTGCGGCACCACACTGGTGCGCAGTACTCAGCGGTAGAATGGACGAGGGCCAAGGTAGCTGTGCGAAGGGTTTTCGCATCAGCTCCCCAGCCGGAACCCGCCAGCCGCCTCAAAAGTGCAACGCGCGCAGATAGTTTTTTGCGCAGTGACTCCAGGTGTCGTCGGTACGTGAGTGACCTGTCCAGGGTTACGCCGAGGTAGGTGGGTTCGGCGCAGTAGGGGAGGTGTTCGTCATCGGTGGTAATGTTGATCTCACGTTTTGCTTCCTTGTTGTTTAGATGGAAGGCCGCCGACACTGTCTTTGCCTTGCTGAGCTGTAGCTTCCATTTCTGGAGATATGTTGATATAGTTGACATGTCCTGGCTTAGGTTCCTCTCCATTGACTGCCAGTCTCCGGCTGGATGCAGGAGAGCCAGATCGTCTGCGTAAGCATACTTCCTGGAGATGGTGTCAGGCAGGTCATAGATGTAAGTGTTAAAGAGGAGGGGAGCCAGGACAGAGCCCTGTGGGACGCCGTTCCTGAGTCGACGTAGTCTACTTCGTCGGCCGCTACCGGTGGAAAGGGTAAAGCTGCGGTTTTGCACAAGTTCCATAATCATATGGACCATGTGCCTGTCAGGAAGGAGACGAAGTAGTTTGCAGGTAAGGCCGCTGTGCCATACAGTGTCGTAGGCAGCCGTGAGATCGACAAACACGGCGCCAGCCTTCTTTTTTGCCGAGAAGCTGTCCTCGATGTCTTGGGTCATCAGAGTGACCTGGTCTACAGTTGATCTACCGTGGCGAAAGCCGGCTTGTTCCCGAGGGAGCTGAGGATCTATTATCGGTTCGACATGGGCGTAGATAAGTCTTTCTAGTATCTTGAAGGGGATACAGAGCAGAGAGATGGGACGGTAGCTCTTCGGGTCCCCTGGGGGCTTCTTCGGCTTTGGAACTGCAACCACTAGGGCTCTTCTCTAGATTCTTGGGATGCGCAGGTGACGCAAGCAGCAGGAAAGGAAGTCTTTTAACCAGGACCTCATAGAGTGGGCAGCTTGGAGTAATGTGTTACTCTGATATTATTTTACGGTGAAATTTGCCATCAATCTCTTTTGCATTAAACATTGTCTTATCTTTTCGGCCATCAAAATATAAACCTGTAATCTTTGTGCTGGCTTTATCTTATGATAAATGCTTTGAGACTCCATATCTGTCACAAATGGTTGCCATTGTTTGCAAAGATTTGAGGAAGACCTTTCTCTTCTTTGGACAGGAAGCATCTATATATGTACCACTATTGTTAGGACATTCTGTGTCACTGCTACTGTCACTATGATAAACCTGAGATGATGCAGACAACTGAGTTGCACAACTTCTTGGGGTCAGTTCACAATGCTTTAACATTATTGTTCTCCTTTTGTTTCTTCGTTCTAGCTTTTATGTTTCTGCTTTATCAACACTACCAATAATAATCATTTGCCTAGCATTTCGTTGATCTATCAGAAATTCCTTTTCGACATTAGGCAATTTACACTCTTTCTCACACTTGCAGTTATACAAGTTAGCACTAGGGTGGCTCATTTTCCTTGATGTTCTTTAAAATTTTTGTCAGTTTGGAATAATGTTCCATTTTGCTCACTGATATTTGTAAACCAAAAATTTTTGTTGGGTTTTGACCTTTGACCCTGGTTCACCCAAGAAGAAATTCTGAATTTTTCTGAAAAATAAGTAAATTTCGAAGTGGTTTAGCAGTATTTGAAGAGAGGATTTCTCAAAATTTGACCACGTGATTTTGACGTTACTTCCTCTGTTAACTTCCACGTGGAACATCTTCACCCTACTCCAAGTCTGAGAGTCACTAATAGTGCATGCTTTTAGTGTCATTTTAGTTGATTTTACAGCCTTTTCCCAAGTCAGTGAATCTATAACATAAACCAACAAAACAATTTTGGCTCAAAAGATGAGAGTCATTTTAGAGTATTTCAGGGCCCCTGATTCCGAAACTGCACTTAGTTTTTTCGAATTGGCTCTAGTTTTCGAGATATTCGACAATGAAAATATTTTTGAAATCGTTTCTCAAAAGCTTTCTATTAGCAAATTACTTATTTTCAGCCCTGTTTACCATATGATGTCATAATTGCACTTGTCTAGTTCAATTGGTTCATATTGCACGAAAGTTAAAAACGCAAGCAAAGGTTGAAATGAATTGTGTTTAACGCAAGAGAGTCATAAATACTCAATGAAAACAGTTGTGAATCAGTAGGCCTACATCACAAGAAAAATATCCCGAAAGTCATGTGTTTATGAATGCAGCTTTATATTGAAAAGGTAGGCCTAATGAAATGGATACTTGTACAAACGAAGTTTTATTCCAAACCTTTGCTAAGGCCAAGTCTTTGCTGCAAGAAGTTTTTTTCTGGTCTATAGGCTAAATAAATGGCATATAGGCTAATAAAATATGCCTTTGACAAGTAGGATGCTGTACAAACAACCCAGATATATTTTGCTGCATGAGGCAATGCAGAGGACCAACACATTCTGCGATAGATACAGCGCTATATGAAAACAAGCATTATTATTATTACTTTGACATGAAGCTGGGTGATCAAGATAAGTCCTGGGTTCCTCCTAAAGTATGCAAACATTGCACTCAAACCCGTTTCTGATGGGCTCAAGGCTAAGAAGTTCAGAGTGCCATGGCATAAAGAGAGCCGTGGAATCACCATGAAAATTGATACTTCTGCACGGTGAGGATGTTCGAAGGAAGTCGGAACATCATGTTTACATGGAGTGTGCAAGGCAGTCATTGCATGGATGTTGCTATTTCTGTTTGCCCTCTCTAGTTTCAAGTGGTGATTTGCTTGAAACAATAGGAAAACGGGCATGACTGAGAGTAACCTCAATACCTTCAGTAATGTTTTGGAGCAAGGTCAAGTTTTTTCCTCAAAACCATTTCTACCACCTACTGTAGTACGGTAGTTAAAGATTTAGTTATCAAAAGTGGTAGCTGCAATCTTGGCACCTCATCTCGATAAACATGACATTCTTGACTCCAAGGCCAAGATTACGTTCTTCCGCAGCAAGGATAAAATTCTAAGCAGCTACTTTACTGAAGAACATAACTTTGTATTCTGTAATTATATAAATGGCCTTCAAACCTTGATGGGTGTTGCTCAGTAGGCCAATCATAATAAAGAGTTGCGTTTGTTCATCGATAGCTTTGTTTTGTTTATTTGTCTAGTTTGTTAAGCAAAACAATGTATGCATTTTGTTTGTACTTAGTAGCTTACTTAGTAAGTCTGAGACTGTTGAAATCAACAAATATATTAATGCAAAACACAAGTTATATATTCTACATCTTGTATCCTCAGGCTTGCTTCACATCATATTTTGATTGTTACTAGGCCAGTAAACGTTAAATAGCTGTTTGTTTGGGTTGTAATCAGCGTGATTGGTTCCAAATAGCGTTTACACAACTCAGAAATGTGCCTGGGATTACTTCCAGTTTTGTGTATGTAGTAAACGACATGACGTTAAATCTATAGGGGCTCAAAATTGCGAAAGAAATATTTTTGCTGTAGCCTAACTCAAAATCTAAAGCCAATTCGAGAAAACTTAGTGCATTTTTAGAATCAGGGGCCTCGAAATACCTTAAAATGGCTCTCACATGTCTTTATATAAAAAAAAGTTTTGTTGGCCTGTGAAAATCGATAAACATCGTCAAATGATTCAAGAAACTGAAAGCAGTAGATATTTATTACGTGAAGGGTGCACAAAGAAAATCATGTCTGAAATGTGGTAGAATTCGACATTTTGAGAGTAATAGCCTACATGTGTCAGTGTTCATGGAGTTGCTAATTAAACCACTTTGCTTGCTACAAGTTTGTGTTACTGCCTCTTATTGTGTCCATTAAGATGCTAGAGTGCATTAGAAGATAGCGGGTGAGCAGTTTCAGGGATAAGCGAAAATTCGATATTTTGAAAAAATTCAAACCAGGTGAACCAGGGTCAAACGTTAATATTTTTTTGTGAAATTTGGTGTAGGAGATACATTTACCAAAAGGAACAATATTCCAAACTGACGAATGATTTAAAAGAAAAAAAAAAAATTTTCGAGATTTTGCGCTAGCCTAGTTAGCACACTTGCAAGCCGAAACGTCAAATAGATGGTCAGCTTTCTCCTTGAACTTGCAAAGTCTTTCTTTGTAACTATCTTTGTCTTTATCTCGCTTATAGTTCTTCAGAATAAGCCTGTAGTGTATTCCTTGTAGATTGAGTCCATCATTTGTTCCATCCTAAGATACGCCACAATAGGGATTGATGCCTTGTGCCACAAGTCTGCTACCTTGTTTAGTACTACTCCTGATATTTCTTTATGTGGGCGATTCGTCCTCAATTCATTCTTCATTCTCTGCTGAGTGAAACTGTAGAATTTCATTACATCTCGATACGTCGGAAGCATATTCTCTGGCACCTCAGCTGATGCACCAAGGATAACACAGAATGCATTTTTCCTTAATACTGCCATATTAACTGACTAAACCTAAACCGTAAGCAACTCAATCTTAAACAGAATAACGCGTACTTGAATTAGTAAAGCATATTCTGGAAAAAAACCTTCGTGACGTCATAATATCACATTATGTTGCAATAATAATATATTCTGGAATTGGGGCAAATCGAAAAAGAAGTGTGTAACTTCGATAGGAAATGTGAAAAACTGAATTTGGCGGCCATATTGGATTTGGTGACGCCATAATTTGCTCACCCTGTCATCATATGTATTTCTAGTGTTTTATGACATAAACGAGGAAACCTTGTTGAAATATGATGAAAATTGGGCAAGTATTGGCAAAGTTATGGTGAATTTACTGTATTTTCAAGCAAAGTTGGCGGCCATCTTTGATTTGTGGATTGAGATTCACCAAGACATTATTTTTTTTAAATTTTTTTTTCACAAATGCGTTTTTCATGAACAAAAGCAACTTTTTAGGGGGCTATGTTTTTGAATTTCGCGAAAAAGTTATTTTCACTCCACCCTATTGTGCAATATAGCCAGATCGTTGGCATAGGCATACAGTTTAGACGTTGTTGGTGGACGGTCATGGCAGTGCCGGTCTTTGGGGTGTGTAAACCGTGCGATCGCACAGGGCCCGCAAATTAGGAGGCCCGCAATTTACTCAGAAAATACAGTAATTTTGTCATTTCTAATGGAAAAATTCAAGAAAGGAATTAGCAGCAAGAAAACATATAGCGACTCAACGAGTGCAACCTATTTCGTTCCCTGAAAAGATAAAAAAAAAACAGAGCCGAAGTTGCTGATCGGAGTTGCCGCAAACATTTCAAAATTTTTCTCGATTTTTTCAGGGGACGAAATAAGTCGAAATTTGATTTTGTTATTCCCATTTCAGGGGACGAAATAGGTTGCATCCAGACTCAACATAGAGTCATAGCTTTATTTCCGAAAAATGCCAAAGAAAGCATGATCTTATCCTTTTGCAGCAAAGACAGCACCATTTTACAGTGTCATAATATTCATACCCAAATTTTTGTTGAACATGCTTTCAGAATGCCCCAAATTCAAAATATTTTTTCAAAATTTTCTGGGGAGATGCCGCTAGACCCCCCGCCACTGGGTGTCGCCTTTGACGATCACGCCTTCAGGCTTCGCCTGCTGACCGTCAAACCACCCCTCTCCTTTCAATATACCTAGCTAGGCTACTGAATTAGATTATTGTCATTGGGACCCGCAAGGCATATTCCGCACAGGGCCCGAAATACCCTAAAACCGGCACTGGTCATGGATGCAAACATTAAAAAGGAGTGGAGCCATGACGGGTCCCTGGGAGACGCCATTCTTGGCATCTTGGCCTGCTTGTTTGTCCGCGACCGGTAGTGAGGGTGAAGCTACGGTTGTAGACAAGCTCCATAATCATTCCAACCAGTGCCTCTAGGAAAGGAGCTCAGACGACCTGCCTGAGTAGGCACGGGTGTTGGGCGCTTCGCATCCTTGATGCAAAAATGGGGCCTATCAACATCTGCGGCATGCAACTGTGGCGCAGAGGAACAGACAGCAGACCACATCCTCTATCAATGCCCGACGTTTACCCCTCCAAGGGCAGTTGGTCTACCAACGCTGGAGGACTCCATCATCAAGTGGCTGCTCGGGGAGTGCCCAGACCTTTCACCCAGATGAAGTGTAGCCGAAAAATAGCAACAACATCTCATACGAAAGAAAAAGAGGGACTATTACAAAAGTCTCCCATAAAATGTTAGTGAATGTCTGCCAGGTTACTATTCGGGTTGAAGACAACCGACAGTGAGGAGAATGTATCGGGATTGGATGCTGTTGGGTTTTCAACTCATTCAACATGAGCCATACAAAAGTTTTCTACATTTATTCAAAATCGCAAGAATGCTTTAATGTGCACCCAAAGTACAATATAGTGTGAAACAAAACGAGAAGCGCTGATTAACAAAAACGCAAAAGAGAAGACCTAAGGGGAACGAAAACAAGGCACTGGCAGATTTAAGGCAAAATTTTAGGGGCCGCCAATGCCAAAGAAGTATGCAACAACCTCGCCGCGAATGGCTTGGGAAAATTTTTTGCGTTTTTATCAATAAAATTGCCTAAGTCAGGTAGGCTACCAGTCATTCCCACATCACAAATCAACACCGCAAGTGACAATCAGTTGTAAAGTTGAGGCAATGCCATAATGCCGCTCGTGGCAATTAAAAGCAATAACCCAGTCAGCAAAGGTTCGTGGGGTCCACTTGGGCTGCATATGGGTTACCCACATTGTATTGCGTGGGCCCCAGTACCTATGTGTCCACGGTTTGCAGAAATGTCCCAAGTGGGCAGCCCACCTACGTCTAATGGGTGGGCAGCCCACCATGGAACCATTATTAAAATGTAAACCGCCGTCGCATTGTATCGTTGTATATATTCAATTTTTATGATTATTGCACTTTAATATAGCATAATGGACCGGTGCGAACGTATATTTTATAATTTTTCATCATGGTGGGTAGCCCACTTCATGCCCACAGAAAGCCCAGAAAGTTTATTTCAAGAAATGAAAATAAATTCCCAGATACATTTTCATGATATGATAACATCATTAAGATAAATTCAATAAAATATGGTGTTCGGTTGTAAAGAAAAAAATATGAAGTAGGCCGCGCACTTGGGGCCTAATCGGAAACATCAGATAAATCCACCTTAAGCCCACAAGCCCACGAATGCCCATGGAAATCCCACGTGGGCCCCACGAACCCTTGCTGACTGGGAACGAACGTGAAGCGATAATTTATGTATTTTCCTCTAAAACTTTAGGCCATACAACAGTGATTGCTCCAAGTGAATGAAAAGGGGTAACTGCCAAAATCCATTTCAATAAATCACCAACCTAGAGAGCATGAAGCTCACTGGTGCATAGCCCAAAAATGCATATAAAGAACATTCAAACGGTGAGGCCTAGGTGTACTTAGTAGCCTACAAGTGAGTGGTAGCCTACTCAGTTAAGACATTGCGAATAAAAAAATAATTAAAATATGAACAAAGCGCTTGCAGCAATAAGAGTCTACTATTTCTATTTTGTAGAATAAGCGAAATCGGGCCTATGCCCTATCACCAAAACAAAATATTGTGAACTGACAATGATGCAATTGAGCAAAAGAACAATACGATTAAACTACTCATGCTGATAATGTTGCAAAAACGTCTCAATACGTAATTGTAATTTGTAACAACGTATAAAAATGACATTAGATTTCCTCAAACAAGTACTTCGATCACAAACATGTTTTGAATAAAATACGTAATAAATTTAGCAGAGATGTGTTCAAGACCAGATCCAACTTTCCTGTCCAAAAGGTTGATGTATGGCATTCCCTTCTATCTCTCTGCCTAAACTGCTCAAAGATCTGGATTGCTACCATGCATTATATTATTTAAACTTGAGTTAAAAAAGTTTCTTTTTATGTATACACAAGTTTCTCGAAAACAAAATGGGATTAGCCGATCTATCAACGTTAAATAAAACACAGTTTTGTTCATAACAACAGTTTTCTGTCACCTTTTGCGAAACGGTCTAAGATTTCTTCTGACGTAACCGATAGCCTACATCTTTGTTGCAGCATATGATCAATAAACTGGACATCCTTTCTTCACGCATGCAGCTATGTATTTTTGTTTTTAGCAATTTCAGGGTGGAAAACGATCTGTCAGCTGAGCAAGACGAAATTGGAATGGTAGAAACAATTTTCAATGATGCATGCGCTGTAGGGAAATGTAATGAGATGCACAGCGAAAGAGAGTTTAGAGCCGTTTCTGGTCGATTAGTCAATCGTGAACAAGTCGTGTTCCACGGTTCGAGCTCATCACTGAAATTTCCTCCCAAGGTCAACAAAACGCCAAAAGCTTTGGGCTATTTCTTTCATTTTGTCTATTAAACGAACAAAGTCGTCTCCATTTATATTGGGAATATTAACAGGCAATAGTTTAGAGAAGTCAAGTGCATATTTGCTGTGAGAATTAAATCGAAAGTTAAGCTCCACCAAAAGATTATCCAAAAAAGATAGAATTATTTTTTTACGATAAAAATCCCGAATTGCTTTGTTGACATCATTCTCCTCTGAAGTAAGCGAGGAAATGTTAGCTGTTCACCAGAAAAACCCTCGGCTTCATCAATCCATTTGTTTAGCGTGTCAAAATCATTCCTCCAATACGCTAGAAACTGCGTTACAGACAGCACGAGACTCTTAGAATTTTAGGGGGCGCCGCGGCGCCATAGGTAAATCCGCCCCTGAAGCAAGATATATTGTTTCAACGAAAACAAACCAAAATACACAACAAATACAATCGAAACTACTGAACATAAAATCTTCCTCTAATGCTCAGACACAATATTTTGTCAAAACCAAACGACTTTTAAAATATGTTTGTAATAATTTGCAGGTGCAGCGTTACATACCTGCCATCAACATAACTGAGCCTTATGTGGAAGAGCCAGTCGAGTGCAAGCCAGCTCCAGCTAATCCCACACTTCAGGTGGCATCGTTAAGCGCTTCTGCAGATTATTCTCTGCAAACCAATTCCCACATTTTGAAGAACAACGACGAATCCACTAACACAAAAAGTTAGTTCACCTATCATTGTGACAGAACCATCAGTTGCTGACACGATCAATAGGACGTCAAACCTGAGCTTTCTCGTCTTTGCATTGTTTTGATTGTTTATTTAAATATTATTATTTATCAGGATTGTATTTCAACCAGCACTAATTCATGCTTCAATAACCTTGTTGTTATCGCTACTTTTGTAGCCTACGTGTTTAAGATTTTATAAGCTTGTTCAAAGTAGCCTATATTCAGTACATACATAAAACTGACTGATTATTATTCCAACTCCATTTTATTGCATTTTCAAAACTGGCCTCAAGAAGAATCCATTTCCATTGAATCGTACTTTAGGCGATGCAACCGATTGGTGATTGATCAATTTCTCATTATTCATCTCTCTTGTATGCCTCATCAAATGCTGAACTTCTTTTTGCATAATTATACTTGACTGTGACAGGAGTGTTCTTTATGCTCTATGACAATCCCACCAGCATATACAGTAGGGTGTCCCACGTTTAGGCGACTTTTCAGGAAATTTAGGTTCGGGTCAAATTCTGACTGGATTTTCGTCACTGATTTCAAAAATGACGTTATTTTTTCATTATGACGTCATCTTGATGCGCCAGCTAGCGGATTTTTGCTATTTTGGCCTTATCACGAATATGGTAAGAGCTAGAGAGTTGGAACTTCCGCCAAAATGACCGGAAGTGACGATTTCCTATTTGTTGTCAATACAATATAAAACGCTAACTGCAACAGAAAAGGAGTTATTTTGAAAAACATGTTTTTGGTCATTTTTGGACAAAAAAATGAGAAACATGGCAATTTTGCTACAGTGACGCTTTTATATCGATTAAGTTGCTGTGCTGCGCCACATTGTTTAACAATTAAGTACAATGGTACTTGGTAGTAGTCTACTAGCATATTGTATTTACAATTAATCACCTCAGCATTGATTTTTGCATGCATGTTGCAATTACTAATACTAGCAAACGTTAAACCCTTGGTCATTTAGTTCAAAGATCTATAAAAAAACCACCATTCAACAACACAACACAGTTCAATGGGATTATTTATCACGCCATACTGTGCAAAGCAGCACAAATGCGCAAGTCTGTTTTGGCCAAATCATCTTGGTCATCTCGAATCAAGCCATTCACAACGCCTTTCAGTCTTCCAATGAAGCGCTCTGTTGTTGTCAATCATACGCCAAAACACTGATGGAGACGAAAAACATGCTATGCATAGAGCCATCTTACTTTCTTCGGAGTAAAAATCACGCAAGTTGCCACACTTCAAAAGCGTCTGCTCGATATCAACGTTCTTGGAAAACTTTTCTGTCTTGCCGCATCAGCAGCAAAAGGCGGAGCTTCAGCGTGGGAACTTAAAGCAACGTTTTTAGTGCTCAACCATTAGGATGCATGCTTAATTGCTTAACGATGTATCAGAACAGCGTTGAATACTGGTTCATCAACATATTTATCTGCAAGTTATAAACCTCTTGTGAACAGTACAATTGAGGGACCTTCAGCAGCGGAAGGTTTAAGATGAATGACCAAAGATGCTGGCAAATGAACACAAACAATGAAAGAAACCATGCGTTGAAGATTAGGGATATCCTGAGGTTCAACACAATACCCAAAAATCAGCATTCTTAAGTAACCACTCGCTGTTGTTATCCAACGCGCATGGGACACGCCTTCTTGACGATAAAAAAGTGAGGGTTTCAAATATCCTGGAACATCCATCAATAAATCAGCTGCCAGAGCAAGAAGACACATATGGTCACTCCGAAAAGACGAATCTTTAGCTTCTTTCTTGTGCTTAGAAAGCCATAAGATCTTGGTTTTTAAATGATTTGCGGCTATATCTGTGATAGAAACTTTACAATCTTGTTGGATTTTCAGATGTTGGGGCTTAGGTTTTGGTATTTTCTTAATTCTGTTCATCAAACCACCATCTGCCAGACAAAGTTTATGAATCTTGTTTGCAAAATATCCCAAACAAAAATGATGCAACATTGCATCATTTTTATTTTAGGATGTACTGTTTATGACATAACAATCGAAATAAAAGTGTCACTAAATTCTATTGTTAAGCTACTACCACTGTACTTAATTTTTAAACAAGGTGGTGCAGCTTAACAATCGAAATAAACGCATCACTGTAGCAAAATTCAAGCAAAATTGCCATGTTTTACTTGTTTGTCCAAAAATGACCAAAAACATGTTTTTTCAAAATAACTCCTTTTCTGTTGCAGTTAGCGTTTCATATTTTATTGACAACAAATAGGAAATAGCGCATCAAGATGACGGCATAATGAAAAAATAACGTCATTTTTGAAATCAGTGACGAAAATCCAGTCAGAATTTGACCCGAACCTAATTTTCCTGAAAAGTCGCCTAAAAGTGGGACACCCTAATATACAGCCTTGGAGATCAATGGTTCGCACACAAAACCCAACCAACCGACACAAGATTGCCAGAGTGGCACTGTAAAAGAAGAGTTCAACGAATTGAAATTAAAAATCTGATGACTTGAAGAACTATACGTTTAAAATATCACTTTGAGCAAGTTGAAGTTCTTTCAACGTCGTATAGTCTTTTACTTCCAAGCAAACACCAGCGTGTGTTGTAGCGAAATTGAGCCATTTTTAAATCAATTTTGCTCGAAGACTTTAACCATCATGGTTGGTTGGCTTTGAATCTTCATCCTCTAACTGACAAAGCCTTGATAGCAGAATTGATTCCCAGCTTATTTCTGGTAATTTCACATACTTGTAGAGGCTCTTGACGCAGGGCTGGTTACCGAGATTGGCAGAGTGAAATTTTCCGATTCTTGAAATGTTGTTGTCGAGGAATTATTCCATCCATTAGGTGCCGCTGAATGGAGAGCACTCCTTGGAATGTGTTGCTCAAGCGCACACCCCGAGAGTCGAACCAGCGCCGCGTGATCTTGAGCCGGCGCTTAACCACTGAGCTATCGGGGCGGACTACAACATGTTTGTGGTCTACTGCAGCATGTTCATGGGCTACAGCATGTTTTTGGTGATAACTCAAATTCCACACAATATGATATCAACAGTTCTACATAGAGCTCGACCTATATATCGGTCAGCCGATATGTATCGGCCGATATCAGGTGTAGCCGATATATCGTATCGGCTATTTTTTGCCGATAAACATCGGCCAGCAAAAGCACATTCAAAACCAGCCATACATGCCTTTAGAAGAAACACAAGTTGCTCAAACAATTGCTGTGAGAATATAATTTCCCGCCCATTCTAGTGCGCGCATCTAGAAAATGTTAATACTGTATCCCTTAGCTTCCATTCAAGCAGGAAAAAATTCGAGTTTTACGTTGCTTCAACGATTGATGACATTGAATCAGTGTAACAAAGGTGAATTTTTCGCTAAGAATCGATGGGAGTGCGGGTGTACTTCTACACTAACACGCACAGCTTATTTCAATTCTTACGTCATAATGCCTGGCTTTGATCTCCGAGTGATATTGATAAGGCAAGATTCGTTACAAAATTAGATCATACGAGTAGGCTATCGCAGCAAGATGCAGCAAAATTTGTCAAGTTTTGGTATTACAGTAAGAAAGAAAAGGTCCAGGGAAAATTAACTTTCGTTCACATGACATGCAAAAATAAACCCAAAGAAAATAGCCTAGTGAAACTTTGCACAGAAGAAAATAGCGTCATTGTAGAAGTTTTCCGATTCGTGCCCAGAGCATTGTGACGCAAGAAGCCACACGACCTCTTTCGGTGGAAGTTATGCGGCGTAATTAAGCAAGCAACCACCTACGCCGAGTCCCGGGCGGGTGGGCCGCGCCCGCCGGACATTTCAGGAATTACAAAAAAAATTTAATTCAATTTTAAGTCCAAAAATTTCTGTAACCATCTGCCACCTTCTAATACTAGCCTACTTACCTTATTCGCAAGGTTTTGTCGCCATATGATAGGCCCTACTAGACCTACTAATTAAGCGATTAGTTTTCGTTAATTATTGCCATGTTACATTCATGCAATGTTAAACAACGTTGATTCGCCGTTAAACGAGCAAAAGTGTCCAGCCGCGCCGTTTGTCTCCAATCTGCCACTCGTAAGCCCAGTGCTATAAATCAAGTAAATTGCGCAAACCTGTGAGGAACTTCATTCACAGCAAAAGTCTGACCGCAATTTCCACTGCTGTTACATCGTTTTAACATCGCCAGATGTTAAATCGGTTTAAAAACTGTAGCATTGTTCTTCAAAGGAGTAATTTTCTCTCAAACGACGTCATCAATTAACTCTGCTGCTAAAATGCTCTATTTTGTCGTCTCAACCATCACAGTTGCGTCTGTTACGTGACGTGACAATATGTGTTCGCCCGCCCATCTATTTTGAAAACTCGGCGCCTATGCAACCAATGCATAAACTTTCTTGGACTGGTTTGTTGCTTAATGCTTAATAACCTTGTTGGTAACAAATTTTTCGTAGTTGATATATATCGGCCGATATATATCGGTATCGGCCTAAAAATTTCATAAATATCGGTATCGGCCTGAAAAAGTGATATCGGTCGAGCTCTAGTTCTACAACTCAGGTCCATCACTGTAAATTCATTTAGATTCCATAGGTTACGAATCAATCTTTAGGCTGCATGCTCGAAAATTGAACGCGGTGTAATGAGTACGAAACAATCCAAAATAGGCTGCCCCATTGTAAGACGAAGCACACATTGCACTGTGCTGCATTTGAAAATTTTTTCGATAAGCATAAAGACGTTTTAATTGATTCTGAATCATTTTTTTCCGCTGAATTCAATAATGCAAACATTTGTTTTTAATCAGGAAAGTTTTTTTTCAATCGCATTTTACTGTAAATATGCTGCCCATGTTGATGGTTATTAAGCAAAAAGTAGCTAATTTCTATGGTAGCCCAGATAGCCACTTTATATGGCCTAGAGCCCTAGACCTTGTGAGCATCTGGTCAGATCCCTACCCGATCTGGTAAAAATCTGTGGCTGTCTTATCCCAAATGCTTGGATGGGGAATTGAGAAGAAATTAGGAATATCTTATTCTTATTATTTATTTGCAATCAGACTCAAAGTCCATAGAATTCAAATTTTTAACAGTTATCACACAAAATATCAGACTAACACAACATCAAGCAGGCTACATCAAACAACGTACAAAATACTGTTGTAGAATTAAAGTAGCAATCAGAAGACATAACATTGCGCAAAAGTGGATTAATTGATCTTTTGCAACGTTCTACAAATGCATAGCATTTTTTTCTTAATAGAGCATCAAATGTTAACACGTCGTTCTGTACCTGATACACTCTAGCACTGTCGCATCTCGACAAATTGTGGATAATTCTGTACGAGTCGTTGTAAGCAACTCGTATGCGATTTAAAGTAGAAGTTTCATAGTTACACCATAGTTGCGAACCATACATTGGCATCAGGGCCTGATTAAGGCTCACGGGGGCCCGAGGCACAGCTAAGTTTAGGGGCCCCTATTGGCAATCGCTTTCGATGCAGAGTGCTCAACTGTTACTGCAAAATCGTTCCACAGTTTGAAATTGTTACTCAAAAATAACAAGTGTGCACACACTGGCACAACAACTTTCACTACCTACGCCTACAGTAGGGGAAAGTGCTATCAAGTGGACCGCCTGATAATTTGAACCACTGCTGTTTTTTCAATGACTGAAGTAAACAATTTCATGGTTTGTGAACAGCTTGAATTAACCTTTCTTACTGACCTAGTTTTTACTATTTCAGATTCAAAGGATTCTTCTTCTCTCGCAGGGATGTCAGATTGGAATAATTGATTCCAGATCTGGAATCAAAACGAACTGTCTAGTAGGGAAAAAAAATGTCTGGAATCTGGAATAATTTTTAGAATCAAATTGGGATTGTCTAGACAAGTCTAGATTGTTTTGGTAATTGTATATTTTTCATTGCATTTAGTAGCTGTAGCGCGTGCGCTAGGGTGTTGCAGGCGCCCCATGAAATTTAAATCTTGGTTTCACCATGCTTACCTTTTTTGTGGTACTGTGTTTAGATCAGTAGACCACAAATATGAAGTTTCATAAATTTCATAAAATTTTGTTGTGCATAAACCATGAAATTGTATTCTTCAGAAGCACAGCTCAAGAAATGCAACAATATCGCCTTTTCACAGGAAAATAGTTCAAAATTAGAACTACCGCCCTCTAGTGGTAATATTTTGCAAAAATATTGCTAAAATCAAACTCCTTACCCATGAAAATGGGGGGTGCATGCAAGTTCCATAACAATATGATGAGTAGTTTTCAAGATATTTTAAAGTTTCTTATTTTACCACTAGGGGCAGTATTGTGCAAAAAATTAGTGACAAAACTTGAATATTTTAGGATATACTTATCCCATTTCTCCAATTTTTTTTTTAAACAATTCAGAACATCATAGAGCATCTTTTAAATGTACCCCCAATATTGCAAAACTTATACACTGCCCTCTAGTGGCAAAATACATAAAAAATTTCAAAAAGTGGGCCTCAAAATGGCCTCGGCGGTGGAGGTAAACGTCGATGAAAATTGATGAAACTTTATATTTGTGATCTACTGAGCTAAACACAGTACCACAAAAAAGGTAAGCAAAATCCGAGAGGGTCGGGGCGCCTGCAACACCCTAGCGTGCGCGTAACTTTCTGCCCTAGTTCCGTCTCTTTGTTTGAAACTTTGTTGCTAAATTGCCCGCTCTCTGGCGCGAAAGCCTGCCTGTCACGTAAGTTGGTTAGCTGACAGGACTTTCAGCACACTAGCACTGGGCTTCATTCCATGTACGGCATGTTAAGTTTACTTTTAGTCTGTTATGTTTTTAGGTTGTTACAGTAGCTATTGTTGAGTATAATATTTATTGATTTTCATATTTTGTTGCATTGAAGAAGTTAGATAAGAATTAGTTCAAAAATCCAAGGGTAGCCTACCGTACGTGAAGTTTATTGTAGGAAGAATATGGCTCTACGCTATTGTCCAAAGAAAGTGTACTCTCAAAAATATAGACCTGAGTGGCAGAGGGACTTGAGATTTAATGTCCATATTTATATTGTGTAGCTGTGGATGAACATACTGTGTTTTGATATCGAAGACTTTTATACGGATTATGTAATTTTAATCATATTAGTTGGTATTTCATTGCACAGCCAATGCTATTCGTTGTAGTGAACTCTAATTCGTAGTAGTAAATTCTTGAAGGCCCATTTCAACATAAAGATTCTTACCACTACTTATTGTATATTTACAACATACACTGCATATTTAATGGTATTTTGTTTTAGACTTAAAATGAAATGTCTAGAATATATTTGGAATAATTTAGAATGAAACTGGCGTGCAATCTGGAAGGGAAGGCGAAAACTAATCTGACAACCCTGTCTCTCGTGTTGTCTTTATTTTAGCGTTGGTGATGCCTTCAACATTTAGTTGCAGAATGGTCACTCCTTGACCTACAACAGCTGGTGCTGTTCGCCCTGACAAGGGCGCTGTGCTTGGTCTGGGGGTACCATTCTGATGATTGTTCTTCCGCATGTTGACTTTTATAGCGACAGTTGTAGCAAGTTTAGTTTCCCAGAGTAGGTACTTGCGGGGACGACCACGTGGAGGTACTTGCTTTCGTCCCCATTCAAAGGATTGAGCTGGTTCTTTGTTGTTACTAGAGGTTTGCAATGTTATTTTGCTGGTCTAAACTATTGAGAATTTTTCAAATATTGCTACAGTTACAAAAGATTATTATATATACAAAAGTAATCTGCAGGAGAGGAATTGCTAATGACTATCTGCCAAAATCTTGAAGAAATGTCCACTGTCTAATCTAATTCTAAATGACACCAAGCATTGAAGCAACATAAAATTATGCTAACTGTAATATGGACCACATAACTGTTTGGTAATATGGACCAGTGGTCCAGGTTATGGTCAATTGGTAAAAATTTGTTTCTCAGTAATGAAGACAGGCATAGAAATGAAGTTCCATGAGATTTATGCATTTTTTTCAAACTTTCTAGAGTGCATCATAAAATATACTTGTAACTTGCTTTCTTATAGTGATAAAAGCTACTACCAGTAATTTGCATAATCACTTTGACATTATAAACAATTTGATTAAGTTCTGACGACATGTCTAAGCATGGAAATTGGATTTAAAATGGATTTAAAAAGCAGGAATTTACCCCATTAATCCTCTTGAATTTGATGAAAGTGATTTTCACTCAGCTGAAGTTACTGACAAGCCTCATGAAGTAGACACCTCTCCAAACAATGTATCACCACTGATAATTGATGATCAAGATATGTCTACTCAAGATGTAATTTCTCGAAACATTTCACCTTTGTCACAAGATGTGGTAAACATTGAGAAAGTGGCAAAAAATTCTATCATGTCAACAGAATTAAATGCTGGAACTTTAGCTGATGCATCGTATGAAGCAATCTCACAAGCAACAGGACCATCGTCATTGAGTGTTAAGAACTTACAACCTTGTTTAGTTAGCATTTCATGCAGGGTATCTGTCGAGGACACAAGCCCACTTCCAAAACAAGTTACAAAGGAAAGAAAACGTAAAAAAAACTACAAAGGCTACTGTGCTGACAGGTACGCCACACAAACATAAAATCAAGTTCACAGAAAAAGCTAAACCAGCAAAACAAGTGAGAAAAGGCTTTAACCTTTAACTCTTCAAAAAAGAGTTATTCCAAGCAATGCTGCTTCTGCATGCACTTGTCTTGTGTATGACGAGTCCACTGATGAGGATTGGATTCAGTGTTGTCAGTGCAAGAAATTGGCCCATGAAAGTTGTGCTGATATATTAAATGCTCATTTTTACTATTGTGACAACTGTGCCAACGATCATTGATTTGAAACTTGTTTGAGATGACTATCATGAACGTTTCAGACTATTTTTATTTATTGAGTGTTTGTGTTCTATTTCATGTCTTTGAAGTTTGACTTCCTTGATATATTTACTTTCACATGACAACGGTCCATATTACAGTATGGTGGTCCATATTATGAAACAGGGTGGTCCATTTTAGAAACTGAGTTGATAATATGGACCACTATAATAAAAAAAATAATAATGTTGTTTTCTTTGTTTGTGTTATGTTTTTTTGATTGGAATTGTTTTTGCAAACCAACTAGCCTGTAACTAATCAAATAAAGTTAGTTGCACCCCAATGTTGTGGATTTTGTTAAAAATATTAAGATTTTTCATTAGGTGGTCCAAATTATAGTACTTTCCCTACTAATGTAAAAAAAAATGGGGGCCCCCAAAGCCAAGGGGCCTGAGGCCTGTGCCTCGTGTGCCTCATGGTTAATCGGGCCCTGATTGGCATACAATATGATTGGTACATTACGTTTTTAACTTCGGTAGAGCAATTTCCAAACTTGGACCTAAGCTGATTGGCAGCGACATAAAGAGATCGCACTTGCCTTTTAATATCTGCGTCATCACTGATTGTATCATCAATCAGTATACCTAAATATTTCACTTGTCCAACAAATTTAATTTGTGTATTGTACCATAGCCGTACGAGCCAGGGGGGCAGCCACCCCCCCTGTTGTTTCAAAACGTCGCGAATTCGGGCAAAATCTTGAAATTATTAGGGCAAAAATTGCTATATAACAAGCTACAAAATTGCATGAATTAAGAAAAACTATAAATTAATATCTTTTACCTATCAAACTAAGTACAGCCTCTTATTTTCACAAGAAATGTGCCGCAAAACTTTTATTTGGCACACCCGTATTGATGTATTGTATTGCATCGTGATCAAACTAGTACGAAACGCTTTTAACCAACTGCATCATGCTAATTTGGGCAGCCACCAAAATATGTCTCTAATACTTTTGTGAAACTGCCCAAATCAAAACACAAAATTTGCTATACAGTAGCCTATACCTAATTTTATTAATTTTCACAAATGCATCATGTTGATTTGGGCAACAAAAAACCTGAAATTATTTGATGAAACTGATTAGTCTGTTTATGCAACTGCCCAAATTAGCGTGAGGCAGTTTCCCCAAAATAAAAATTCATTAATTTTTCCCAATTACATAACTGTATCGTTTAGATTTGGACAACAAAAAAATATGAATTTATCTGATCATAGTCTATTTATAAAACTGCCCAAATTGGCATGATGCAGTTGCCTCGCATCAAAATTTACAAAGTCTTTAATTTTTTTCATAATATCCATAAATGCATCATCTTGATTTGGGCAACTACAAAATATGAATTTATATAAATCTGGTAAATGGCCTACTTTTACAAAACAATTCAGGTGGGGAGGTCACAATACTTTTTCAACCATAAATGGACATAGCAAAGCAACACCACAACATTTAACAAAAACATGTTATATATACCTGTTAAAAGTACTGTAATGTTCAGGTGTTGCTCAGCTTTGTTTGGTTACTTTTATAAAAGGTTCTACTACTATTCGGCGAAAGCCTTTTTCGGCGAGTTTCCTATTCGGCGATTTTTTGAAAATCCAACGACGCCTTCTGCAAATCCGATGATTGAATATTATTCAATATTCAGACATTGAATCAATGTAAATACGAACTGTTAGGCTAATTGGGTTCTTTGAATCCTACGTCACCGTCTGTATGCAAACTTAGAATATATTAAACTTAGTTATTTTTGTCATCAAATTACCTAGCCTAACTATATTTTTAGAAGTAGTGCTGCCAGACCTTTTTATTTTTGTACTAAAATTCGTATCATCAAAACTACTTTAATTGATTGAGCAAAGTTTATTTGAACTGAAGTAGTATTGCAAAGAGCGAGTTTTACCATTACCAAACATTCAAATATCTCAGCCAGGAGTTATCAACAAGAAAACATAGAAAATTGTAGCTTTATTTCCGAAAAATACCGAAGAAAACATGATCTTATCCTTTTGCTATGCCACCGGACAGCACCATTTTACAGGAATATTCATAACCACATTTTTGTTGAAAGTACTCTCAGAATGCACCAAATTCAACATAATTTTTCAAAATTTTCTGGGGGAGGCCCCCAGACCCCCCGACGGCTGGGTGTCGTCATAAGCGAAACACGCCCTCAAATCCCCTTTCAAAATTACTGGCTACGCCACTGCTGGTGAACTTGTTATGTTCCTTTTTCACTGTTATCATGCACCGCATACATTATATTTGGGCAATTTCTATAAAAGCGTGCACATTTGGGCAAATTTACTTTCTGCCCCCCCAAAATGGTTTGGTCTCGTACGGCTATGTATTGTACAGCCGCATGCATGGAGAAGTCAAAACTTTAAATTTGCGACATTGATGGACCAATCCAACTGTTTTGTTACAGTTGAAAATAATGTCATGTCTAGAAGCATAGGATTCACACACATCAATAAGTTTTTGGGTAGCCTACCTTTAGCACTTGGACTAAATACACACAAGTCATCTGCAAACATTAGGTGATTCAAGTGAGATGAACCAGTATTACATCCGACATCTAATGATCTAGGGAATTCAATTCAGTCGATAAGTCATCTATATACAAAGGTGGGCAGTAACTAGTTACAAAAGTAACTAGTTACTGTAACTAGTTACTTTTTGAGTAACTGTAACGGTAACTTCGTTACTATTTTCCAAAGGTAACGAAACGCGGTAACTACCCAGTAAACATTGATTGTTGGGGCAACATTGGCAAGAAGTTGGCCGCAACATTGGCAAGATGCAGACGCCAACGTTGGCAAGATGTTTTATGCACCATTTGGATGCATCTGGCCAGCGTTGGCGTCTGCATCTTGCCGCCGTTGGCTTCTGCATCTTGCCAACATTGGATTATGCATCTTGCCAACGCTGGCTTCTGCATCTTGCCAACGTTGGCTTCTGCATCTTGCCAACATTGGCAAAAATTTTTATGCACCATTTGGATGCATCTGGCCAGCGTTGGCGTCTGCATCTTGCCAACGCTGGCTTCTGCATCTTGCCAACGTTGGCTTCTGCATCTTGCCAACATTGGCTTCTGCATCTTGCCAACGTTGGCAAAATGTTTTATGCACCATTTGGATGCATCTGACCAGCGTTGGCGTCTGCATCTTGCCACCGTTGGCGTCTGCATTTAGCCAACGTCGACTTCTGCATCTAGCCAACGTTGGCTTCTGTATCTTGCCAACGTTGGCAAAATGTTTTATGCACCATTTTGCTTCATCTTGCCAACGTTGGCATCTGTGTCTGGCCAACGTTGGCAAGATGGCTTGTACACCAGTTTGCTTCATCTGGCGCCTAAATTCTGGTTGACTTTTATGCATCATGATGCTGCTTCTGACCTATTGACTATTGTGATGCCCGCGCTTTGACCAAGGTAGGACATGCGAAGCAAGCTGGTGCATAAAACATCTGAACAGCATTGGCATTTACATTTGCCAAACGTCTCTGTACCTAAACCTCGCTCATCACCAAAAGTTTATTGTTGAACCTAGCTAATCCTTGGACGAAAGAACAGCAGCAACACGGATTTATAAGCAACACTACTCCCTTTGTGACAAAGCAAAGTAACAGCCGAGCTTCGTATATTTTCACATTTATTAGAAACAAGCCACATCAAATCGTATTGATAGATGGAGATTCATTGCACATCAGCAGCTTTTTCTTGTGTATCTTTATCATTCTGAATTCCTGCAAATGAAACAAAAATATTTAATTCAAGAGGGCTGTTTGGCAACAGTGTAGGATTTTGATCAGTTGTCGTCCAGGATAATACGAAGTTAATTGACAATCTGCAATATCAATGTAATATCCCTCTCTCCAACGTGCGTGACAAAAAACTTATCATTCGATTCTGCGCCACGCAGAGCAATAATCAAGTTCCAATACATTCTAATTGCGTGTACAGTAGTTATTCAACAACTAAAGCAACACATTCGCTGTTGTCTTTCAAACATATAACAAGCTCACCAAAAGTTAGTTTTTGCCCTTTTCGGCCACCAATTGCCTGTCCTTCCAATTTCGAAATCACTCTGAAACTCTTCATCAATTTGCTGCACGGTAGCAGCTTTGTCGTGCGCCATCACCATGTCTAATCATGAAAGTAAAAAAAGAAGTGTTAAATCAGTATATAAATGCCGACATAGCCTACTAACCACCATGTTCGTTGTTCACATCAATGCGAGTACACCACTAAAACATTTTCATACATTACTCAATACTCTTCACAATTACATCATACATTAATCAAAAGAGCAAAATGGCATAGTTATGACATAATCATTTAGTCGTAGTAGAAACATTTATCCGTACTCACCAAGAACAACTTTTTTCAGATTCTTTTTTAAACAATCAAACGAGTGCTTAGACTTCACGATGTTTTTTTCTTTTCTTTCTTTGTTCTCGACATGACTTGAACTGTGTTGTGTTAGATAATAATAGTTGACATAAGTTCACTGATACAATCGCTTGCATTTTTGCCAACAACTTGACTTAAATTTGCCACCTGCAAAATGTAAATCGAATGTAATGACAGGGGTTTCATCCATCATATTAAAAAGCTTCAGCACTTGTTACAGACATTTTCGACTGTTACAAATGACAACCAACGTTTAAAGTTTATTTTGGGATTCCAGTCGTCTGTTGTGTTGCGTATGTAGGTCGCAGTGTAGGCTACTGTAGTCTATATGTTGTCGCAATGGGCGCAAAATAAAACATATTATTATTATTATTATTCAGCTGATTGCAATGAAAGCTACATTTGCAAATACTCTACAACCATCACAAACCTATCCACACGACATAAACATACGAACACATTCAAGCAGTCAAGCAAACACCGCCGGAGCAGCAAAATCAAAGATTGAGTAAAACCCTACACATGTTGTGGGGCATCACAAGCTCTGCTACTTTGCTGATTTGTTCTTAGCACTCATCTAAGAGCACTGGCACTAAATTTGTCACGAGAATATTTCATATGAAAGTTTTCCATTGGTCATTGAGTTTTATAACTTTCTTTAAATTGTGTAAACGTAGCCTAGTGACAAAAACGACTTTACACAATTGAATACATGAATTCAATAAGGGCCCAATTACCAGAAATGTGATTTTGAGATAAACGCGTTTTATTTTTTACTGCCATTTATCTTTGTGCTGGAACTTCAATATTGGTTATATGTTTAGATATACTGGTAAGTAGTAATAAGCATGAAAATTTCATCAGGAGGAGGTTCTGCTACGAAACTGTGGGGAAGTTAATCCACCAAAATTGGGCCCTTTTACAAATCAACAAGATTGTATGTGCTACCAACTCTTTTTTGACTATTTTATTAATAAGAAAATGGGCACAGAATATAATAAGATTGATTCAACTACACAGAGAAAGGCAAAACTATCATGCAGCAATGTTTACAACATTTCAAAGTCATGGTCACTCTTCATAATCGGACTTTTCTTCAGGTTCACCGTGAGGCATGTGCGTATTCAAGGTCTTCATGTATTCTCTTCCTTCTTCTCCCAGATATCGTGCCAGTGACTGCACATCTTTTACTTTCTTAGGATTAACTGAACATGGACCACTGTGTTGGGGTTCAGTGGGGTATTCCACCCGGGTGAATGCAGGCTTTAAAAGGCGAAACTTATGTTCGATCGTTCCATTCATATCTGTAGAGGTTACGATTTGTAGCTTGTTAGGAGCATCATAGTTAAAAACTTTGTACTGTGTTATTTTCCAGTCCTTCACGTTAGTTTTGTAGCATTAACCAAGTGCAGCTTTGAAATCTTTCATTTGATTTCCTTTCATGACTGTTAGCTGGAAACGCTCGCGTATCATTTCGTTCCATCCGAAGTACAACTTCACATGGTCTCGTCTTCTCTGCATTCTCTGCAGTATGCAGGTATTGCACCATGGTATTGTTGTGGTTTTGGCCACGACACCCATCGGTAAATACATGCAATTTGCGTGTATTTGCATCAAGGCGATTAGTGATGTAGTCGTGAAGGCAGCTCAAGACCTCATTTGCACCCCTTCTAGCCTCTGTTCCAGGTCAGGTATATATTCGACTTTTACCAGTTTTTGCCAAATGTATACCAAAAACAAATAACGACAGCTGACGGCTATAAAACACATCTCCTGTTGCAATGTGTGGATATGGCATATTTTGCTTAAAATCAAAACACAGACACTCTGTGTCCTCTTGGTCTTTCGCCAGTGCAGTTTTTCTTTCAGTGCCGTAAAGAATACTTTGGCTTTTCGCTTGTGTATATCAAGTTTGACTTTCAGTGCTCTCTTAGCGGCAGCGTTTGATTCAAGCTTTATGTTTGCTTCATGCTCAGCACACACTGTGCATACATCTGTCTTTGGTCTCCCAAAGCCATAATTGAAATTTAGTTTGTACTGTAGTACTCATAATAGTAGCCTACTGATACTTCACTTCACAGTCTAGCTTTTGTGGGTCTTTACCATCTTTGTACTCAGCATAATGTTGTGGATAATGTTTCTCGAGAAACAAAGTATACATCTTAAGGACATTGAGGTCAGACCCAAGATAGCGCCTTTTGTTCCCGTGACCACCACAGTGAGACACCCGGTAGGGGAAGCTGCAAATATGAGTATCAATTTTCAGCTTGATATCATCACTTTTAGTAATCTGTTTGCCATTCTTCCCTCTTTTGTCCTTTGGTGTGGTTCCTTGGTATCCAACATTTTGTGGCATCAGTTAGCCCAATAATGCATCTTCTTTTGCATCTAATAAAAGAATAACAAACACTTTAGCCTATCAGTGCCAACAAATAGTACTGTAGTGACAGTTAAAGATACCGGTATTTAATAGCTGCATGAAGGGCTATACCATGATACATAAGCACAACTAGAAACAAAAAATATTGTTGAAACTGATTACCAGTATTGAAAGGAAAGACCAAATTAAACACATAGGCCTACGTAAGTTACGGTAATGTTAAGTAAGCTATAGGCTAGGCCTAGCCTAAAACTAAAAACTCAACCATAAAAAATAAGTTGTTCTTTGCTACAGAAATTAAATTATTATACCTGCAGTTGTTTCCAGTTTTTCTAGCATCGATCTTCTTTCCTTTGCTATTGGTGTAACTTTTCCCTTCAGCCCTCATGTTTTTAGCAGCATTCCGACCCCATTATTTTTCATTCCTTCTTTTTCTTCCTCTTATTTCACTAGCTTCTTCACAAGTTGCATCAGTAACTGTTGGTTCAGACATCTTTATAGGAATTAACCTTTTTATTCAGAAATAAACTGAAGGCTACCGCAGGCTACTGTATAACGACAAGGCTGATGCTGTGGGCTACTCAACCAGTACCACAGACCAGTAGACTGTATCACAAACTAAACTAGTGCTGCCAATTCTAATATTACTAATCTTTATTCAAAGGAAAGAAATCTAAAAATGCAAAAATAATGTTCAATACATAAATAGTAAGCTGTTGCTATATTTAGCTACAGCTGTAAAAGTCCCACGAGCAAAGTCCCGCAGACTACACAAAGCCAACACTGTTTTCGCTTTAGCTGACTGAATGCAACAAGGGCCCAATTCCACCAGTTGGGTCCTTGTTGCATTCAGTAGAAATATTGACCGAGCATTTTTCACGTTTTGGTTATAGTAAATCGGCTGATTTTGCACGCATCATTTAGAGGACACCAAGAAGAGGAGAAAAACACAAAAAAGTGAAAATTGGAAAAATGTGGAATTGGGCCCTTTTTGAATTCACGTATTCAATTATTTCAGGTTCAATGAATAAAAGACATTCACTTACCAGGTTTTCATAAACATTGTAGTAAGTCATTCCTATAGTTTCATTTTGATTATTTCTAAAACTCCTTTCGGCCGTAATATCTCAATTGAATTCGATTTTTTTATATTTTCGATGCAAGAAGCGAAAATTCCTCTTAGCGCTGTTCACATAAACATTGTGCTTTCGGCTCTCCACGTAATTGTGTATTGCGCACAACCGCCATGCTTGAACAGTCGAAGTGAATCGAGTGACGTCATAATCCCTTTAGCAAAGGATTAAGTCATGGCCTTTGTCTTCCTTCATAAAAAAAAACAAGTTCTTCTTCTAAATTGCGTCTCCTCACGTTGATATAACACATCGCCGCATTCTAAAGCTTTGTTGCCTATTTCACTTCAACGCGTCATATTGCCCAGTCAAAGTTTAAGTAGTGACGTCATAATGGAGTTTTCACAACAATTATTGTGCCTGCAGTATTGTTCTATGCAACGCGGGAGAAGAAAAAACGATTTGCCGGATCGTTGAAAGGAAAAGTAGCGATCGTTTTGTGAAATCTCGCTTCAAGAAATTGAGGAGAGATTTCGACGCAACATGACTGCTCCTGACAAAATATTAAAACACATTATAGTATTGTTAAACGTGAAAGTTAATAAAGCTGTTGTTGACTCCAGGAAAAAAAATGAAGACCTGGCAACTTGAATTTGCAACCACGTTTTTATTTTTATTATTTGTTAGCTGTTGCTAACAATATATTGGTGGCGCCAAAGCGTAAACTTCCTGGAAGTGCCCTCTGAATCACAAGACATCTCTTGCACTAAATTATCTGAAGCAATTGAATATGAACAAACGATTTATATCATAATGTTGTTGGCGCCAGAATATGCTGGAGAAACTATGTTTTTCTACTGAACCACATGAAAGAGTCATTTAGGCTATTGGTATTTTTAAATTATAAAACAAGTGCTGAAATGAAGTGCTAACACATCAAGCATATAATAACCAACCTTACAATTGTTTATTTTGTGGAAACGTGTAGGCTAATGGAAACTTTAAACTGTTTCGGCATCAAGCACGTTATCACGCTCGCGTTTTGTTGCTCCTTCCATTTTCAAGATCTCTGCTTCGTTTGACATAAACCAACTAAAACGCTGGTCCTAAATATTCATAGTACCGGTAAGTTATATTTATACGGTATCATAAAAAGAATAACAGCATTGATAGCCTATTATTACAATCATAGCAAAATGATGGTAGGCTATACATTTGATTAATTTGAAAGAAAACACCAAAATTGTTATGAATTGGCACAACGTTGGCAATGCTTCTGACCGAGGTTGGCCAATCACACAACAGTGTTTTGCAGCAATACCACATGAAAAGAGGTTTGTGTTAGTATTTTTCAAGTTTAAAACAAATAAACCTGAAATAAAATCTTTGAGACCATTTTGAACGCTTAATAAGAAGTATTGAAATTGTTGGCATATTGTTGGCAATGTTGGACGAAATTGCCGACCTTGTGCCCTCACATCCAGCATATAGCCAACGTTGCAATTGTTTATTTTGTAGAAACGTGTAGGCTAATGGAAACTTTAAACTGTTTCGGTATCAAGCACGTTATCGCGTTCGCGTTTTGTTGCTCCTACCTTTTTCTAGACCTCTGCTCAGTTTGGCATAAACAAACTGAAATGAAACTATACTTTGTTGGCAAAGCATTGGCTACTCTTCTGACCAACGCTGGTCTTAAATATTCATAATATACTTGTACGGTATCAGAAAATAATAACAGCATTGATCGCCTATTATTAAAATTTAAAATTGTAGCAAAATGATGGCATACATTTGCATAATTTGAAAGAAAACGCCAAAATTGTTATGAATTGGCACAACGTTGGCAATGCTTCTGACCGATGTTAGCCAATCACACAACTGTGTTTTGAAGCAATACCACGTGAAAAGAGGTTTGTGTTAGTATTTTTCAAGTTTGAACAAATAAACCTGAAATAAAATCTTCGAGACCTTTTTGAACGCTTAATAAGAAGTATTGAAATTGTTGGCATATTGTTGGCAATGTTGGACAAAATTGCCGACCTTATGCCCTCACATCCAGCATATAGCCAACGTTGCAATTGTTTATTTTGTGGAAGCGTGTAGGCTAATGGAAACTTTAAACTGTTTCGGTCAAGCACGTTATCTCGTTCGCGTTTATTTGCTCCTACCTTTTTCTAGATCTCTGCTCAGTTTGGAATAAACAAACTGAAATGAAACTACTTTGTTGGCAAAGCATTGGCTACTCTTCTGACCAACGCTGGTCTTAAATATTCATAATATACTTGTACGGTATCAGAAAATAATAACAGCATTGATCGCCTATTATTAAAATTTAAAATTGTAGCAAAATGATGGCATACATTTGCATAATTTGAAAGAAAACACCAAAATTGTTATGAATTGGCACAACGTTGGCAATGCTTCTGACCGATGTTAACCAATCACACAACTGTGTTTTGAAGCAATACCACATGAAAAGAGGTTTGTGTTAGTATTTTTCAAGTTTAAAACAAATAAACCTGAAATAAAATCTTTGAGACCTTTTTGAACGCTTAATAAGAAGTATTGAAATTGTTGGCAATGTTGGACGAAATTGCCGACCTTGTGCCCTCACATCCAGCATATAGCCAACGTTGCAATTGTTTATTT
Source organism: Aplidium turbinatum (assembly GCF_918807975.1). Classification (NCBI taxonomy): domain Eukaryota; kingdom Metazoa; phylum Chordata; class Ascidiacea; order Aplousobranchia; family Polyclinidae; genus Aplidium; species Aplidium turbinatum. The sequence goes on from NC_137480.1 coordinate 27,462,518, forward strand.
TGTGGAAACGTGTAGGCTAATGGAAACTGTAAAACTGTTTCGGTCAAGCACGTTATCTCGTTCGCGTTTTGTTGCTCCTACCTTTTTCTTGACCTCTGCTCAGTTTGGCATAAACAAACTGAAATGAAACTATACTTTGTTGGCAAAGCATTGGCTACTCTTCTGACCAACGCTGGTCTTAAATATTCATAATATACTTGTACGGTATCAGAAAATAATAACAGCATTGATAGCCTATTATTAAAATTTAAAATTGTAGCAAAATGATGGCATACATTTGCATGATTTGAAAGAAAACACTGAAATTGTTATGAATTGGCACAACGTTGGCAATGCTTCTGACCGATGTTAGCCAATCACACAACTGTGTTTTGAAGCAATACCACGTGAAAAGAGGTTTGTGTTAGTATTTTTCAAGTTTGAAACAAATAAACCTGAAATAAAATCTTCGAGACCTTTTTGAACGCTTAATAAGAAGTATTGAAATTGTTGGCATATTGTTGGCAATGTTGGACAAAATTGCCGACCTTGTGCCCTCACATCCAGCATATAGCCAACGTTGCAATTGTTTATTTTGTGGAAACGTGTAGGCTAATGGAAACTTTAAACTGTTTTGGTCAAGCACGTTATCTCGTTCGCGTTTTGTTGCTCCTACCTTTTTCTAGATCTCTGCTCAGTTTGGCATAAACAAACTGAAATGAAACTACTTTGTTGGCAAAGCATTGGCTACTCTTCTGACCAACGCTGGTCTTAAATATTCATAATATACTTGTACGGTATCAGAAAATAATAACAGCATTGATCGCCTATTATTAAAATTTAAAATTGTAGCAAAATGATGGCATACATTTGCATAATTTGAAAGAAAACGCCAAAATTGTTATGAATTGGCACAACGTTGGCAATGCTTCTGACCGATGTTAACCAATCACACAACTGTGTTTTGAAGCAATACCACATGAAAAGAGGTTTGTGTTAGTATTTTTCAAGTTTAAAACAAATAAACCTGAAATAAAATCTTTGAGACCTTTTTCAACGCTCAATAAGAAGTATTGAAATTGTTGGCGTATTGTTGGCAATGTTGGCAAAATGTTGGACGAAATTGCCGACCTTGTGCCAACATACCCAGCATATAGCCAATGCTGGCCCAGCAATCAATGTTTGCTGGGTAGTTCCTATTTTAGCCCTTTTTCAACAGTTACAGTTACAAGTTACTTTTGTATTGAAATTTCAATTTCTAATTGCCGTTTATTTCTCTGTAGCCTACGTGTCTGTGTCTTGCTTTGTGCGTGTTTGCTGCGCTTTGCGCAATAATGCATTTGCAGCTGTATCAGCGCTGCGCATGCGCGGTTTCACTTTTGTTTTGTGGAGCAGGGTTGCTATATTGGCGAATTAATCGCCAAAATCCAGAAATCTAGAGAATTTTTAAAGATGTTTGGCTTCATATTTATGATTTGGCTCTTTTTTGGCGATTTTTAATAACTGATTTGGCTAAATTAATTGTTTTTGGCGTTAATTGTGGCGCCCGAGAGCTCTGACGTAACGCACGTCACGTCAGAGCTCTCGGGCGCCACATTAATCAATATGTAGGCTACCAAAGACAGGCAAGACACAACAATACAACAGGGTTGAGCATTATAACAATATATTTTACATATTTACAAATAGTTTAACAGTCAAACGCTTTCGGTTTAACTTAAGCCCTCATCAGAAGCCTGAAAATATTTATAAAAATGCAGTAAATTTCAACTTCTTGAAGGTAACTAACTAACTGACTATAAGCGTCAAGTAACACGCAGCGATTAAAAGCAATTTCTTGATGCTTATAGTCAGTTAGTTAGTTACCTTCAAGAAATTGAAATTTATTGCATTTAGTGTAACGCTTGCAATGCCTCTAAAAGATTGTCTGACATTAAAACCAGCAACAGCATTGCTGTTTGCTTGCCGTTGGTGGACGTTCTTGTGGAAGCAATGCAAACCAAATTTGGTTATTAGTTCGAGTTCGAGGACAGTGACCTTCAGCTTGCGACTGCATTCCACCCACAATTTGGACTTATCTGTGTTTAATGGCTGACAATTAAGCGACACTGCTGAATTGAAGACCAAAGTAAAACAGAACATGCTTCAAGCAATTGAAGAAGCAAACTGCTCTGCTGAAGAGGGGAGTAGCAGCGACACTGAAGTGGATGGTGGTAGAGCCACCGAAGATTTTTTCGTACCACTTTACGCAAAAACCAAGAAAAGAAAGCAATGCACGTTGAATTTGTTACAGGAGTAGGCTATTTCGAAGCGGACCCTGAGTTAAGCAGATCCAGATTCACAAGTGGACCGATGAAAAAACTGTTTTAAAAACATAACACTCCCATTCCGTCAAGTGCTGCAGTGGAAATATTGTTTTCATTGCAGCACTTGCTCATCACCAGACTTTTTTCCTTCATTCCCGACGCCTGACACTACCAAGACAGAAATGGGTGCGCCTCAACCGTCTCCGTACGGGCGTCGGGCTTTTCCGATCAACCATGCACCAATGGGAAATGCCCTCTTCTTCCTCCTGTAAATGTGGTGCCGAGGAACAGACCGCAGACCACGTCATTGATTGATTAATTGGCGGACATCATCAATGACTGTACCATCTTCAAGCCACCTAACGGAGTGGAAGGTCTGCGTATCATGGATGATGAAACCAAAGGCTGGCTGTTCTCTAGTAGGCCTAGCCTTCCAGTGTAGTTCGGGAACATCGTGAATCTGGGGCGGTAAAAGGATAGATCCTCGGCCCCAGAAGCTCACACGACGACGACGATTGGGCAAGGACATTTTAAAGCCCAAAAGGGCAGGCCTAAGTGACGAGCACTTTGAAATGTTCGTATTTCTCAAAGGAAATAAACATATAAGCCACTGAGTAATTTTTTCAAATAAAACATTGTTGGTCTTGTAGGCTACTTGTGCTGTTATGTTAGCATGGATGGCTTTAACACTATATATATCAAACAGTGCAGTTAAACTGGACTTGCATGCAGAGCTGCTGGCCAGGTGCAGAATTTTATGTTCAGATTTGTGAGTTACTGAAACTAACTAGTAACTGTAACTAGTAACGGTAACTAGTTACTTTTTAAAATCGGTAACTGTAACGGTAACTCAGTTACTATTTTGGTCAAGTAACTGTAACTGTAACTCAGTTACTTTTGAAAGTAACTTTGCCCACCTTTGTCTATATACAAAGAAAACAGGTAAGGACTTAAAACCCCTCCCTGCCTTACTCAGTTGGTGACGTGGTGACATCTAAAGTACTTGCTACATTTTTGAACTAGTTAAGTTTGAAATGTAGCCTTTCCGAAAAAATTACTTTTACGCTGTCAAAACAAATTTTATGCCGTGACACTATAAACACTCCTGGTAGGCACTTTAACATAGGACAGTTTTCCGTTTCGAACCAGCTACCGCCATTGTGCCGCGACGCATTGGTTACGAAAGGTAGGACAATTTTCCTTATAAACTCAATTGATTACAGTCAAGATTACAATTAAGATCCTTCTTGCACTCAGTTCAGTTGCAGAAGAAAAAAGAACATTAGCAGAGGGTAGGAATCGAACCCACGCAATCGAAATATCTATTCCCTTGCCCTAACCTTAACCCATTAGGCTACGCTGCTTGTGGCGACACATTCACTTAATTTTCTTTGTATCCCACATGTCCTCAATGCGCAGCTGCGCTGGTTCGACTCTCGGGGTGTGCGCTTGAACAACGCATTTCAGGACTGCTCTCCATTCAGCGACACCTAGTGAATGGAATAATTCCCCGGCAACAGCACTTCAAACTACCAGGAAAAACCTATCAAGGCTTTGTCAGTCCGAGTATGCAATGTGACTGCGTGTGTGCAATGTTACTGCAATGTGACTGAATGGTGCACCGTGTGAATGCAAACATTTTTTGTTGGCGTGTTTGGTTCAGTGATTTCATCTTTTGCTTTATGTTCGTGAGGACAACGGTTTTGCACAAATGCCTGCAGTTAGCATGCTTCCTTGATTACTTTTGCACTTCTTTTTGTCACGTGTACTCCGCGAGGCAGTAGCCTACTCTGTTTTATTCGTATCATTTCATTCTGGCAGGCTAGCGAACAACAGCTTCTTTTGTTCTAGTTCTAGTGTTGAGTTTAACAATCTTACGTTGTGTATTTAGTTGCAGAAATTGCAATTCGATCATTTTTCTTTTGTTAATACATTTAAGAAAAATAACCGTCTTTGTTCATGATCGAATCGCAATAGGATAAGGCTAATCTAAAGAAATTTGTGGAATGGTGGTGATAACATGCGCCTTTCCTAACTGTAATTTTGAAACAGCCGACGTGCCCGAAGCGGTTGCTTGTGTGGTGCTGCAAAGTCACACGTACACTCGTACAGTCATGCTGCTACGACGCGCAACGTTCCAGCACCCGTAAACCTTGGTCCGAAGCTTATTCGACCTACTGTAGACATTGGAGTTTCTCCGGAAGAATGGAACGTGTTCACCAGAAGATGGAAGGCTTTCAAAGAAGGTTGCAAAATTTCTGATGAAGCAGCTTCCGCCCAGTTATTCCAATGTACCGGCCAAGCCCTAGGGGACAGCCTTCTCCAAGCTGACGCTGAAACAGTGAGTAAACCTGTAGATGAACTTTTGCTTGCAATGCGACAACTGGCCGTTATACCTGTCGCCACAGGGGTGTTACGGACAGAGTTTATGGCTATGCACCAAATGCGCGATGAAAAATTCCGCGCTTTTGCAGCTCGTGCTCGAAGAAAAGCGGATATATGTGCATTCACTACTAAATGTTCTTGCGGCCTGAAAGTCAGTTATACAAATCACATGATCCGAGACACACTACTCAGTGGAATTTCTGACAATGAGATTCGTCGCGACATGATGGGAATGGACAAAGTATTGTCGATTCCCATTAACGATATCATCGCCCTTGTCGAGAATAAAGAAATGGCTCGCAATGCGGTACCATCTCATGACGTTTCGGCAGTATCGACTTTCAAGCGCACGAAAAGCCAAAGCCCTATTCCAAGAGACCGTGGACACATCCAGGCAGCACCCTCCTCTCCCAATCGGTCAAAACAAACTCACTGCCCTAAATGCAATAGATTATTTAATCGTTACAGAGAAGGCCCCAGAGGTTGGAACACTACGCCTTATTCCCTTTGTCTCGAATGCTTTCGGTCATCTCGACATAAAAACAAATGGGGCGCTCCTCCTAAAGATGCATCAGTCGGAGCACTCTGTGAAGCACCTACTGTACCTCAAATAGGCACATTTGCCTTAACACAAACTGACATCGTAGCCCGAGACCCAATGTGCTCAACAATTCGTGGTCCTCACCACACATTCCAAAAAGGGCATTGGACACCATCCCGCATGCGAGAACATCCCACAGTTCGGGTAGACATATCTATGGATGACTCATGTCATCATGGCAGTTACACTAGCGTGATAGCACAAGTAACAGCAATCGCAGATACTGGTGCCCAAATAAATGTATGGTCACTGAAGAACTTTGTGCAATCCGGCTTTGGACAAGAGACCCTTGTACCCGCACCAAACCTAATAGCTGCAAATCGCTCTACTATTTCCATTACAGGAGCATTTCGTGCCATCATTCGGGGTAAAGCGCACGGCTGCAATGTTGAATGTCGGAGCATGATTTACATCAGTCAAGACGTTGAAAAGTTATACTTATCTCATGACACACTATTGCATTTAGGTGCCCTATCCCCAGAGATGGGCAAGATCACCAGTATTGGTGATCTTGAAGATCAAGATCACCAAGAATAGGTGATCTGGCTCGCAGTAGCCTACTCTGTTTTATTCGTATCATTTCATTCTGGCAGGCTAGCGAACAACAGCTTCTTTTGTTCTAGTTCTAGTGTTGAGTTTAACAATCTTACGTTGTGTATTTTGTTGCAGAAATTGCCATTCGATCATTTTTCTTTTGTTAATACATTTAAGAGATCACCAAGAATAGGTGATCTTGAAGATCAAAATCACCAAACTATGTGATCTTGAAGATCAAGATCAAGATCGTGATCTTGAAGATCAAGATCACTTTCAAGATCACTTTTTGTGTACTTGAAAAAAAAATGAAGTTTTTGATCAATGATGTTGCAAAAATAATTACTATAAGCACCTTGGGTAAAGGTATATACTGTTTGGTATTGCTAACTTTTACTTTTAACTACTCGATCGCTGGCCTAAGAATTGCAATAAGTTAGTGACTGTTGCTATTGGGCCCATCAATTGTTGACGTAGTTTGCGTAAAATCGCAACGTCACACCCAAGGCGAGGTTAATTACAGCAGTACCGAAAAAGTCGCAAAATTTGCAAATAGTTTTATACGTTTATTTATAATAAATAAATAAAAAGAAATTTTGAACTGCATCATTTTTTACCAATTTTTTGTCTGGTTCATGTGGGAGTTTTTTTACGTGTCGCTAAGTAGTTTCAACTTTCACTGTATTATGTCAATGTTTATTGCACCATTTACCCATCTAGCAACCTTGATACTGTTGTCTGCTATCAAAAAAGTTCAGAGGTTTGCGGTCAGACAAACCGCTCCATACTCAGACCCTAAACAAGTCTTGGTCTGGTTGATTTGCTGCAATAAACCACTTTACATGACCAAAGTCGGCTAGAGTCCAGATTTTTTAACACTGGCATTCTAGACTTTTGAAACATCTAAAATTGGGTCAAAGAAGGCAAATGTTTCTTCAAAATTCACACATGGAAATTGTAAACAAAGTTAAATCATTTTTATTATAGGTCAACATAAAGTACATGGAAGTTAACTTCTTTATTATGACCAACACAGAAAACTTTTTTCAATTTTGAAATGGCAACACTAACCAGATTAGATGGAGACTTTAAATCGTCTTTTGTTGGACACATATCATATTAACAGTGGCTTAATGTTAGTAGTTGTCACTAACTTCTTTGTACAGTACGAGTTCTAAAAAAATGTCTCTTTCTATGAAGTAAACTTCAATTTTAAAGTGATCTTGATCTTATTGTTCTTCCAGATCAAGATCACACAAAAAAAAGTGATCTTAGATCAAGATCAAGATCACCAAAAAAAAAGTGATCTTGAAGATCAAGATCAAGATCACGCCCATCTCTGCCTATCCCCGAAGTTCCCAACTCTAGGGGAACATCAGATCAAGCAAGAAATGGTGCACAATCTTATCGAACCAGAACTGGAGTCATGCACTTGCCCCCAACGTGGTGCAGTGCCAGCTCCCCCAACCAAGCTTCCGTTCCCGTGCACACCTGAAAACAATGACAAGATGGCAAACTGGCTACTCCAGAGGTACGCCGCATCCACTTTCAACACTTGCCCGCACCGTGCGCTACATTGTATGGCTGGTCCTCCCATAGAAATACGTGTTGACCACAACGCGAAACCAGTGGCCGTTCATACACCAGCGTCTATCCCCTTGCATTGGCAAGAAAAAGTACACGCTGATCTCCTACGCGACGAGGCTCTGGGAATCCTTGAAAAAGTCCCCCACGGCGAACCCACCACATGGTGTCATCGCATGGTTATCACACGCAAAAATGATGGCTCACCACGCCGTACTGTCGACCTTTCCCCCTTAAACAAATTCTGCCAGAGAGAAACCTTCGCCTCTGAAGCTCCATTCCAGCAATCCCGTCGTGTTCCCAGAAACACTTGGAAATCGGTGACTGACGCATGGAACGGCTATCACAGTGTTCCACTGCGTCCTTCTGATCGGCACCTCACAACTTTCATCACTCCCTTTGGAAGATGGCGCTGCACTAGGGCACCGCAAGGATTCCTATTCTCTGGAGATGGCTACAATCGCCGTTTCAATACCATATTAACTGATTTTGTGCGCAAAGAACGCTGTGTCGACGACACAGTGTTCTATGATAGCGAACTGGAAGAACATTGGTGGCGAACCATAAAATTCCTCACTTTAGTGGGACGGGCGGGCATTGTCCTTAACCCTGACAAGTTTCAATTTGCCCAACGCACCGTAAATTTTGCTGGATTCCGTATCTCAGAAGCAATAGTCGAGCCCCTCCCTAAATACTTGCTCGCCATCCAAGAATTTCCAGTTCCGAATAATATCACAGACATACGCAGCTTGTTCGGATTAATCAACCAAGTAGGAAACTATGCTCAACTGCGTGACCTAATGGCACCGTTCAAGCCGTTCCTTAGCCCAAAGCATAAGTTCGAATGGTCTCAGGAGCTGGATTCCGCATTTGCCGCCTCCAAATCGGCAATTGTTGACGCTATTCGCCATGGGGTAGAAATCTTTGACCCCTGCCGTCGAACATGTTTGCGCCCTGACTGGTCTAATAAAGGCATCGGATATTTCCTTCTCCAAAAACATTGCGTATGTGCTTCCACTATACCGGACTGCTGCTCATCAGGTTGGAAAGTGACTCTTGCAGGATCCCGATTCCTCTCATCGGCCGAAAGACGTTATGCCCCCATAGAAGGCGAAGCCCTAGCAGTTTCGTGGGGCCTAGAACAGACAAAGTATTTCACGCAAGACTGTGATAATTTGGTTATTGTAACGGACCATAAGCCATTGGTAAAAATATTCGGAGACCGTACGTTGGACGAAATCACTAACACTCGCCTGTTTCGTTTAAAACAGCGTACACTAATGTGGCGCTTTGATATCGCACACTTACCCGGCACAACCAACTGCACAGCCGATGCTGCCTCACGTCATCCAGTATCATGCGATCTCATTGCTGTAGCGTCGTGTGCAGAAAATAATGTAGCAGAAATGGCGCTGGTTACTACCATACAGGCAGATGCCGCCCATACCTTTTGCTTGCAATGGTCTGAAATCGTTCGGGAAACAGCCGCCGATCCAAACCTTTGCAAGTTAATGGTAGCTATTGAAACGGGATTCACCTTTCCCAACACCGGCGACATTCGCCCGTATCTCCCCTATCGTGACGGGTTCTTTGTTGAAGACGACGTTATTCTATATCATGATCGTATTGTTGTACCACCATCGCTTAGGCCTAGAGTACTCTCAACGTTGCATGCTGGTCATCAAGGTGTGTCTGCCATGGAACGCCGGGCACGTGCTATAGTATTTTGGCCCGGTATGACTAATGATATCCATGCTATTCGTGATTCGTGTACATCATGTAATCGTAATGCTCCATCTCAAGCAGCTCCTCCTCCGACGCCATGTGATCCCCCAGCTACACCATTTGAGAAAATTTTTGCAGATTATTTTGACTATGGGGGCCGTCACTTTTTGGTCATTGGGGACAGATTCTCGGGGTGGTCGGATGTATTTGCCACGCCATCAGGATCGAGTGCCGCAGGAGCAGCTGCTTTGACACAACTCTTGCGCTCGTACTTTGCCACGTTTGGTGTCCCTGAGGAAATATCTACAGATGGGGGTCCCGAATTTACTGCTGCCGTCACTGAACTCTTTCTTAAAAATTGGGGTGTGCAGCACCGCATATCGTCATCTTACTTCCCTCAATCTAATGGTCGAGCTGAGGCGGCTGTCAAAACTGTCAAACGCTTGCTCATGACCAATGTGAGTCCAAACGGAGACCTGAACAACGATTCCTTCTTACGTGCATTGTTACAGTTGCGTAACACACCTGATCCTGACTGTGATATCTCTCCAGCAGAGATCGTGTTCGGTCACCCTCTACGCGACGCATTCGGTTTTGTAAACCGCCTAGTCAAGTTCTCCAATCGTCACATTCGTCGTACATGGCGGGATACATGGAAGGCAAAGGAAGACGCCCTTCGCCTGCGAGCTGGTCGAACCGACAAGGCGCTGTCTCAGCATACTCGTCCTTTACGTACTTTACAATGTGGAAACCGCGTATTTATCCAAAACCAAAACGGTAACTATCCTCGAAAATGGGACAAAGTGGGAATGGTTGTCGAAACGTTGCCGCATGACAAATATGTGGTGAAAGTTGACGGGTCGGGCAGAATCACAAAACGGAATCGACGTTTCTTGCGAGTAATTCCACATACTAAAGCATGTGCCGATCCTATCCCTCCTCAACCAAACATCATTGCTAACCCACAGAGCCTCCCATCATCTTCTTTTTCCCAGCCTCCTGAAATGGACTACTGCCCTCCCCTCCCCCCACATCTCGAGATAGGCTCTAGCCCAGAAATTAGAGAATCACCGATGTTGCCTTTCGATGCAGATCACAGTCCGCCTGCACTCTCCTGCCCCACACCAGCCTCAAGCCCGAAGCTTTGTGAGCCACAGCACTCATCTGAACCTCCAAAGCAGCCGTTACCTTTCGATTCAGTGGAACCAACCGAACCCACAAATGGAGTCCCTCATGTTGAAAAATCCTCTGTTTTGCGCCGTTCTACGCGGTCCCGACGGCCGGCATTGGATTTAGACGCATCCTCCGGTCAATGGGTAGCCTAATCAAGGGTTCGAGCTCGTAAGTCCACAGTTTCGCCTTACGAGCTGGGGGGGATGCACAAATGCCTGCAGTTAGAATGCTTCCTTGATTACTTTTGCACTTCTTTTTGTCACGTGTACTCCGCGAGGCAGTACTCTGTTTTATTCGTATCATTTCATTCTGGCAGGCTAGTGAACAACAGCTTCTTTTGTTCTAGTTCTAGTGTTGAGTTTAACAATCTTACGTTGTGTATTTTGTTGCAGAAATTGCGATTCGATCATTTTTCTTTTGTTAATACATTTAAGAAAAATAACCGTCTTTGTTCAGGTTCGACGCCCATCGAAGTCAATTTTTTTTTCTTTAAATTAACTTTTGCGGTGCACAAAAGCTTTTCAAAAAAAGTAGGGTTAGGGTTAATTCTTAGGGTTAGGGTTAATTCCTAATCAATTAGGAAAATCTTACTTTTAAAGTGACCAGAATCAATTTCTTTTCTCAACTTTTCTAAACTTGTCTAGACTAGGTGTGTCTCCAACAGGCTAGGCCTACATTGTTTTTCAAGTTCAAATTTAGCTGCTGACTTAGAAAACTGCAAGACAAAAATGAATCGGTAAAAACAGTCACGCGCGCCTCGCGGTAACCAGTATAGTGGCTACACTTACAGAAATATGCAAATGAGACAAAAGTTGGTGGGAAAAAAATTCGTGGACCGGTCACCGAGATTGACAGAGAGAAATCTCCGATTGTTGAAGTCTTGTTGCCGGGAAATTACTTCTTCGTTCCAGAAATCACGCGCTAACCAACTGAGCTATCTTTTAGGATGCGGCGAAAGCTTTGACAAATTACTACGCTACACAAAATATAGGCCTAGGTACAATGCCAGGCAGGCGAATGCTATTTAAACATTAAATCAACGTTTACCATGCTATGTCGTTGATAGCGTCGATCAATTCTCAACCTGCATGATGAGCTAAATTGTTTTTTGCAGAAGCTGGGTCTAAATAGCCTATAGCCTACTGCAGTGGTTCTTAACCTTTACTAACCTGCCGAACCCTTATGCTAATCTACAAGCTTTCGTTGGATGGATGGATTGGCATTTTATTTTTGTTTGGATGCGAAACGCCGAAACATACATAAAACAAAAACTGACAGTGTGCATCCAATGTTGAACCCCAAATTTTCCCTGAATCACAAAAACAAAAATTTACCACATTTATAGTAGCGTAGCCTAATACATTACTGTGTCAATGAGACTCCTGTGGTTGTTTTTTCTGTGACCAATAGTGAGATTTGAGCCTTACCTCAGAAACAGTAATTCTCGTGTCATTTTCGCATGCAAGCCGCGCGGTTTCGTTTTTTTGCTTTAACATCTACCAGAATAGAAAACGCATGCTTGCATAAATAAGTGGCTACGAATGGCATGAAAACTTCAAGAGCAACTTTTGTAAAAAGAAGATAACTTTCCATCCGGCTTTCCATTTGTTGGCACCAAAATGTTTAAAGATTTGTTGTGTTGAAGTTTCTTTTTGCATCTCGCTTTCTTGAAGCTCGATATAACGCCATCCAAGTAGGCCTATGAACTGTTTAATGTTTATATCTGCTGTTGTTGAAAAAAATTGAAAGTAGTACTAAATTGCCTTAAACTAAGGAAATTTTCTCAAAATTGAGAGCCCTGCTTCTGCCGTTCCATACAAAAATCAAACGTGGGGAAATTCATCTTTTGAGAAAATCAAGCTTTTCTTACCGATTGTTTTTATAACGTTACGAAATAGCCTAATATTTTTATATATATTTTCGCATTCTGTGTTACATACAGATGGCATCATTAGGCCTACATCACGCGTCATACGCACAAATGTTTATTTACCATCAAGTAAGCCGCAATCAAGTTTCGGCTGGACAATATTTTCCAAAACTATTCACTGATATACCATGCAGTAGGCCGTGTGTTAATGTTTCAGAGGACGTTCGCACCGAACCCCTGAAACAGCTTCGTCGAACCACAGGAGTTCTATCGAACCCTATGATATTTTTTGATGTTTGAAAAAAAATCACAGTAATTCACTTTTTTGTTTACATTTTTACGGAACTTATGCTTATCTTGTTTGCAACGTAATGCCGATGCTTTGCATTTGTCACATTAAAAACACGGGAAGCAGCTGACTCGATGACTAATATAGTCTTTCGCTGCTTCCTGTCTGTTGTTGAATATATTTGTACCGGTTTATATTTGTACCGTATACTATTTTTCGCACCAGACAAAATAAAAGGTTTCTCTCTTTCTCTCTGGCCTGGTTAAGAACCACTGGCCTATAGCATTTATGAAGCTATATCCTTAAATGCCTTAAACAAAAACTTAAAAAAATACTAAAATCACATACTTGAGCACTGTGCTTTTTGAAGTTTATTGTTGTTGCAACCCAAGGTCAAAGAGCAGCTTTGTCACTTTTAGGGATTTACAGTATTTCCAAGTTGGAACTTTTAGGACCTTTTAGGGACAATTCTTTTTTTTTTTTTTAAGATTTTAGGGAAAGAAAAACAAATCATTGTATATTTATTATGCAAGATAAACTCTGCCAAAGAGGGTATGCCATATTAGCTAGACACATTTTGACATGAACCGAAAGGAGGTGGCTGTATTTATGACATTGCCCAATAAGTCCTTTATACCGTATAGAACTTGAATGTGAATTATCTACTGTGCCGGACACATATGCATACTCTAGTCATTTCATGCAAAATATTGTGTATCTACTGTGTTAGCGCACAAATGCATTGATAACACTGGCCAACAAAAAAGAACTTTTTTCCAAGTGCCGAAGTAATTTTAACGGTTTCTGGGCAATTTTGGGTCACTGAATCCGAAAATAACATCGGTTTTTTTGAATTGGCTCTAATTTTTGAGATATTTTATGGTTTTGCTCCAAAAAGTGGGTCATACGATATCAAAACAGTCAATATGAAGATATCTTGTTGGTACCTCTCAGATTTTGTTGATAAGTTGTCGTACTATGCCTTAGGCTACCAAACGAAAGAATCCCAAGTTTTAGATCAATATCTTAAACGGTTTTTCCATGGCGGCCATTTGAATTTTGGGCGCTACCCTCATTTTTGACTTGGGGGTAGCGAATAGCAATTTCAGCCATTTTCAGAACCCCATAACTTTTATTGTAATTGTGGTAGAAGACTAAAAATTGCTGTGCTAGTTCATTATAAACTATATCATACTACACAATTCAATAGTAAATAACAACATCTCGTAATGCATAGGTATAAGTGTTAGGTGGGTTATCAAAATCCTGTTTTTTTTAGCCCTTTTAAGTGTTTTTTTTTCAATTTTCAAATGCTTTTACCACCCAAACAAATCAACATATTTCTGTAAAACCTAATTATTAGTAATATTTGGTAACTTTTCTTCTGCCAACTTGAATTTGGGAGTTGTGGTGCCATTAACAGAGATCTTATGGGGGTCTGAAAACCTTATCAGGCGGAAATGGTCCATTTTAACTCCTGTATGTACAGCCCCAGATAACCGCGTGGGCATTTTGTGGTCATGCTGAAATTTATACCAGACAAACACATACGTTTATTCTTTCATTTCATGAAACAAAATTTTTGATTATTAAACTCCTTCACTATAAGTTTTATGTCTTTGAAATGTATCATTTTGGTAATTTTTAGCAAATAATCTCAAGTCCATAATGTAGGTCAGAGAAAATTCAACAATGATTTATCATTAATACAGTGGAAATAAGTAGGTACTATGCTTAGTGATCATTAACATTGGAATGCTGACACTGTTGACCATTAATTTATGTTCAAAATGATGCTTTCATCTCTTCTCACTCATGGAAAAGTACCCATCTGCAATTATGGACTTGAGATACTTGCTAAAAATTACCAAAATGTTACATTTCAAAGACATCAAATTTATAGTGAAGGAGTTTAATAATCAAAAAATGTATTTCATGAAAGGAAAGAATAAATGTATAGTCAATTGGGTAATGCGCAGCCAATTTGAACAAACTTTGCTCTCATTTGGTCAAATTACACCTTAAACAAGCCAGTTTTAACTTTTTAAGTACGGTACCTTGCTACTTGTAGATCAATTGTACTAAGAAGTAGGTCAAGTGCGCCATTTGTTTGTTTTCGAGCGAATTTTTGGCAACGCTTGCGCAATAATCGCTTAATTACGAATGCGCAGTGCGCGTTGGGCTAAAGCGCACTGCGCAATCGAATGCGCAGTTAGCCTGCATTACAACAGCTTTGTGCCCTTGCAGTGTACCACCAGGCAAAATTAGGAAAGGGAAATTTATCAGTGTTTAGTACACTACAGTACAAGCTTTACATGACAAGCACAGACCTCATTTATAGTACGAAAAGAGAAATGATTCCTCATACACACAAAGGTACAAGCTGCTTTTGCCGGCACAAGCTTGTAACTACGTTGATTCAATGTCAAGAAACACAGAGTCGACAAAATGTAAGATTTTGCTGACGCACAAAATAAACGACTAAACGAAGCGGCGTTCAGTCAGTCAGTCAGTTCATTTATTTGTCACAAACACAAACAGTCAGTCAGTCAGTTTATTTATTTGTCACAAACACAAACATGAAAATAATACAAAGTATACAATAATCGGTTGTGTGTCATATTACGAGGAGACTGCGAAAAAACCAAACGGTCATCTAGTCAGCAGCCACCTCAAGCTAGGTGATGTAGGCCTAAATAACATATACGTATACAGTAAATACACAAACACATAAACAAAAAAATCAAGCATTTGGTGATAAAGATACACATGTTTTCATTATGCAAAAAAGGAAAAAAGGAAATAAAAAAAAAAGCAAACAAACTAAGCAGGTTTACCATGCTGCTGAATGAATTAATTGTGAGTGGAGTTTAAGAGATATTAATCGACAATTTTAATCAGTAAAAAAGATAAAAAGCAACATATATACAGTCCTCGAATTTAGCGGCGGCACACGGCAATTGCCGTGGTAAATGCCGCCGCAAACGTCATAATGGCCATTCTGCTACGGCAATAAAAATGCCGTCGCAAAATGAGCATTTAATTTGGACAAAAATTGTTCAAAAATTCTTCCTGTTTGATTTACTCGCAGCGGGAGTTTAATCAGCAGAAACATCGCACCAAGACCTCACCTCGGACCATTTTACTTGCTGTGAGCACTCACGCAGTCTTCGAAATTAGCATATTTTTACTATGCAAAAACGTTGACGAGGCCAAACGGCAAAAGTTGAAATTGCCTCGGCAATTGCTGTGAACGTTTATTACGAAAAAATTGTACCAAAACATGTAAAACAAGAGAAAAAAATAATTGAATAGTCTATCACGACCGCACGGTTTGATTTGTTGTGATGTAATAATACCAAAAGTAGTGATAAAGCGATCAACGCGATACGCACGCTGTTACGGTGATTCACGTTATAACTTATTGGGGGGGAAAGTAAGTTAATTTTGGGTTGATTCAACGTTCGAGTCAGCACAAATCGATTTAATTTTTCTGGCGAGTAGAGTTATATCGCGTAACAACAATGCCCAATAAGAAATTTACGTTTGTTTTACATTAATTCGACATCTAGCGACGTCAAATTATCATGAAATAACGTTAATTGCTCAATCAGGTACCGATAACAAATCAATAGCTCCCTGCGAGAAGATTGCCTCGATTTACATATACAGTAGGCTACACTAACATAATTTCGGCACAATTAGGATACTGCGAGCAATACAAAGTCTGTTGGATAAAGAGCTAGTCTCGTCCTGTTGCTCAACACAACAAACAGTGTACCAGCCTCATTTTTGTAATCAAATATCGATTTCACTTTTAAAGCATCTTCAGTTTGATATTGTCAAGAGCAAAAAAATAATAAAAAATTCTTCAAAGGTTAAAAGTTTAGATACTATTATTTATTATTATTTTGAATTTTTTATTATTATTTTGCTGTTGACAATATTAAACTGAAAATGTTTTAAAAGCGAAATCGATATTTGATTACAAAAATGAGGCTGGTACACTGTTTGTTGTTGTTGAGCAACAGGACGAGACTACTGATAAGAGACAGTCAACCGCTTCAAGTGGAAAGTTTGCTGGGTGGTTCACTAAAAACAGAAAAGTTTTATTAGTCAATTGGATAAAGAACTAGTCAGAATCGGAATCATCGGAGGATGAGATTGTCGCGTCGTCACTGGAATACTTGAAGACGCAAAACTGCCCGTTCATGAACGCGCGATGCCATATGATCGGAAGCATTACTTTTCTTTACTGCCGAAGAACCATTTATCCAATTTTGTACCACTTTTTATATTCGCAACGACACCGGTCAAAAATAAGCATTCGATAAAAGAATAACTTTTGCGTAACAATTAAGCCTGTATTTATAAGGTTGCAAACTTTTTACAGTTCACAAGAGCATTGTCAGCGCATAAAATAGCGTGCGTGATGCTCTGGGCTACCGCCGTGTGACACACGATGAAGAAGCGCATAAAATTTGGTTTGATTAAAGCATACGGCAATTGCCGCCGCAATCCAAGGTTTGTTGATTTGGCGACGGCAATGTTTTTGCCGTCGTAGATGGAAGCTAATTTCGAGGGCTGTATATATACCAAAGAGATGAGCAAATAGAATAGAATAATGTAATTATATAGACAAAAGAGTTATTATTCAACAGTGTCGTTTAAATCAAGAAGGTAGTGTTTAAAGTTTCTTTTAAAAGAAGTTGGAGAAAGACCTTTGAGATCACCTGGGACCTCATGCCACACTTTAGGACCCCTTATTAACATCTGCCTTTTACCTAATTCAGTACGCACCCTTGAAACAAAATAATTACTGCTGGATGATTGGCGCGTATTGTGTGAGTGGCATTCAGATAGTCTGTGGAAGATATTACATTCCGTTTCTGGTAATAAATTTAAATGGACTCTGTGCATGTATTTTGCTATCTCCAGTTTATAAATTTCTTGTATATTTAACAGCTGTAGTTTTTGGAAGAGTTGCAATGTGTGAGCTGTATAGTTGCTGAATGTCATGGTTCTAACAACTCTTTTATGCAGCTTAAATAAATGATCCAGCGCATTGTCACAAGCTCCACCCCAGCTGGATATGCAGTATTGAAGATGAGAATATATAAGACTGTAATACACAGTCTTCAGTGTGTTAGTATCCACATAATTTCTAAGTTGAAGAATGGCCCAGGAGCCTCTAGCAAGTTTTTTACAAACATTTTGAATGTGACATTTCCAGTTGAGAGAGTCATCAATTAATACACCAAGATATTTAATACACTTTTTTCTTTGCAATTTAATTCCGTTTATCGTAACGTGCATCCTTACATCGAGCTTTTGTTTAGTTAGTATCATGTACTCAGTTTTGTTGTAGTTAATGGAGAGCTTGTTCATTTTCATCCAGTTGTCAATTTTGATCAACTCTGTATTGACGTTTTGTTCTAGAGAAGAAAGATTTTTGTTGGACATAGTTAAATTGGTGTCATCCGCAAAAAGGCTCACTTGGAAAGAAGAAATGGAAGGAAGATCGTTTATGTAAATAATGAATAACAACGGTCCAAGAGTGGAACCCTGTGGAACACCACATGTTACACTGCGCAGACCTGATACCATACCATTAATTATTGTGTATTGCTTTCTGTGTGTGAGATAACTTTCTAATAGTTTCAAAGGTAGTCCACGTATTCCATATCTTTGTAATTTCTTGATTAGGATATCATGATTTACTGTATCGAATGCTTTTGCAAGGTCAAGAAATATTGAACAAGTTATGTTTTTTTTTATCTATATTTGAAATAAATTCATCGTATATGTGAGAGACAGCGAGTGAGGTAGAATGACCACTCCTGAAACCATGTTGACATGAAGTCAGAAGATCTGATTTGTCAAAATAACTGTAAATCCGTTCATAGAGGCATTTTTCAAATATTTTAGAAATTGGGGAGAGAAGTGATATAGGTCTATAATTTTTACAGGTTTCAAATGAACCAGACTTGTGAACTGGTACAATTTGAGCTACTTTAAGCTGGTCTGGATACGTGGTTTGTACAATACATTCATTAAATAAGGTAGTTATGATTGGAGAAATAATTGGAGAGGACATTTTTAAAAACTTAATTGGTATTCCATGCATCCCAGTGCTTTTATTTGCATTCAAGTTTTTTAAATGTTTTGATACTTCTTCAGTGGTAATAGGTTTAAGAAAAAATGTTTTAGGGTGGTTAGGAATAACTGAGACAGGGTCATAATAACAATCCTGAGGTGGAGCAGAAATTTTTGATGCCATTTTATTGCCTATGTTAGCAAAGTATTCATTAAACGAATTAGCAATAGCAGTAGAGTCGGAGATGATTTCATCATCTTCCTTTTTGATACTTGTAGGGGTATGTAGTTTACAACTTTTTTTAAATTTTGTTATGTCATTTATTGTTTGCCATAGCTTATAGATGTGTTATGATGAGTGCTTTGAATTAATCTGCTATAATGCATTTTTTTAGCTTGTTCTTTAATATGTGTTAGTTTGTTTCTGTACACTCTGTATTCATTTAATGTTTCGATAGTGTTTACTTTTAACCTTGACTGAAATAGTTTGTTTTTGTGCTTAATAGACACCAAGATTGCTTTAGTAATCCAAGGTTTTAGTAATCCAAACATGAAAAGAATACAAAGTATACAATAATCGGTTGTGTGTCATATGACGAGGAGACTGCGAAAAGACCAAACGGTCATCTAGTCAGCAGCCACCTCAAGCTGGGTGATGTAGGCCTAAATAACATATATATACGTATTAGGGTGGTCCTTAAAAATCATTTTTTTGAAATTTACTGCTCCTAACCCTTAAAAAGTTTCGTCCTTACAAAAAATAAGGTCTTGCAAATTTTTTTTAAATTTGAAGATAATTTAGAGGGTGCACAAGACCCCTCAAGTTCCGCATCCCCCTAAAAATGCAAAATTTGGATATCTCGAAAACCGCTTGAGCTAGAGGTGTGCTTTTGGTGTCTAAAGATGCAGAAGACAAGGTTTTCTATATGCTTTCTGAACATTGAATATGCCTATCTTGAGTAAAAAAGCAGTTATTTTGAAAAAACTACTTTTTAAGGGTTTTGCATGTAAGATTCTTAGTTAAACAATAGTGTAGACCAAAAAAACACAATTCTACAATTTACCTTTCTAACCTGTTAAATTGTGATGTTACAAGTAAAGAAATAGAACATTGCAAACATGTGTTGTAGGGTAATAGGGTGGTCCTTGCACAAATAACAGGGTCGGGTAAGGTGGTCCTTATGAGAAAATTCACTTAAATTTTGAGACTCGATAATTTGTTTTTGAAAAAAGCTACAAAATCACTTCTTGTAATCAAAAATAGGAAAAAAATGCGCAGTAAACTATATCATACAAAGCATAAGCTTAGCATTATGACAAATTATTGGGCTTTATCAGAATATCACTGACCGCAAAATTAACTAGCTTTTCGCATTGCTTTGGCATAAAAATCACATAGTTTTTCTGTCCGCACTGTTAATTGTTTGCCAACACATGCTTGTCAGCTAAAGTGGCTTTATTGCAGTTTGGAAATCGTTTCCGAAGGTCTGCAACCACCTGCATCAGATACTGAACCTGTTCTTCATTGTGAGTGAGGATGCGGTTATATCCCTCTTATGAGAGCTACACCTCACTCAGTGTGGTCATCTGTGACAGTTAGAGTGTCTACTACCTTTGATGCCTCACAGTAAGCATCACAGATTGCCCAGGTTTCTGAATCCTGTTCCATAACCTCAGTTGATATGTCCAGTTCTTTGAACAGTGACAATGACCCCTTATTAACCTGGTCAGACAACTCCAGTCGATCAGTCATTGCAGAATTGATGGTCAGTCGTTAAGGGCATCCTCAGTTTCTTCCCGCTTTTGTATTGCTTTAACCATGAGTCTTTTGGTTTGGGCCGACACAGAATGATCAAAAAAGGCAAGAGCAGCTAGTTCTTCAGACAGATGCCACAGGTGGGAGGAAAACGTGGATGATACAGCATTCGACACTGCAGTGTTAATACTGGAATATGCTTTAAAAGATCTAAATCGTTATTCGGGGCCGCAGCAGGAGATTCTATCCATGCCTTAAGGTACAATTTTGTAGCAAAAATACACATTTGCAAGAGCCCACTCCTTTCTCTTTCTGTAAGTTTAAACTGGTCATAAAACATCTAAACTTTTAATGAGTACAAAATCTTCGATATTTCTTTATGCATTGGGCCAGGAGTCATAAAATGAACACCCCTTGGAAGAATAGTAAATCGTAACTCTTTTCTTTCCTTCAAAGATTTTTCAGCCCAAGCTATTAAATCCACATCGATGACTGTAGCAGCTATTTGTTTGTTTTCAGCTATTGTGGTGAACCTTGTCATGTCTATAAACTCCCAGCGTGTTTGAAATCTTTTAAATACTAGAACATCTGGTGAAGCAATGCTTCCCATGATTGTGGTAAAAGCTGTTTGTACTAGCAGCTCATGAATATGATGGCGGCATGCTAGATACAATAGGTCTTTTTGCAGCTTTTGTTCAATGAGAACACATGAGCCAAGCTTTCGCCTTGTGTTGGAAGCAGTAGTGTCAAATGATAGCGCAATCACTTGTTCGTTTTAGGCCCCATTCATTGAGAGCTTCTACAGCAGCTTTTGCTTGTTTTGATCCCGTTCCGTTTGGCAATTTTGCTACTTGCAGCAGCTGAGAAACCCCATTACCAGTTACAATAATCTGCAAAGTGCAAGCGGTCGACATGCTGTTTGGTTGTCAAGTCTCTGAGAAGCTTTCCATCCCAGTTGACAACCACAGGAACATTAGCTCGGAACTCAGCTTTAAGTTTTACATGAATTTCATGAAGTTTTACATTAGCTCGGAACTCAGCTAGACTTAGGGACATGAAAACAGTACTTACAGGTTGTTAAAGATTATGAACATTGTGTATCTGCTGCCTAGGTCGCTGGATTTCTAGTCACTTTAAACACTGTTTTTTGTTTACTTGTAACATCAGGTTAGAAAAGTAAATTGCAGAATTGTGTTTTTTGGTCTACACTATTGTTTAACTGAGAATCTTACACGCAAAACCCTTAAAAAGTAGTTTTTTCAAAATAATTGCTTTTCTACTTTAGATAGGCATATTCAATGTTCAGAAAGCATATAGAAAACCTTATCTTCTGCATCTTTAGACACCAAAAGCACATCTCTAGCTCAAGCGGTTTTCGAGATATCCAAATTTTGCATTTTTAGGGGGATGCGGAACTTGAGGGGTCTTGTGCACCCTCTAAAATATCTTCAAATTTAAAAAAATTTTGCAAGACCTCATTTTTTGTAAGGACGAAACTTTTTAAGGGTTAGGAGCAGTAAATGTCAAAAAAATGATTTTTAAGGACCACCCTAATACGTATACAGTAAATACACAAACACATAAACAAAAAAATCAAGCATTTGGTGATAAAGATTGGCTACACATGTTTTCATTATGCAAAAAAGGAAAAAAGGAAATAAAAAAAAAAGCAAACAAACTAAGCAGGTTTACCATGCTGCTGAATGAATTAATTGTGAGTGGAGTTTAAGAGATATCAATCGACAATTTTAATCAGTAAAAAAGATAAAAAGCAACATATATATATATACCAAAGAGATGAGCAAATAGAATAGAATAATGTAATTATATAGACAAAAGAGTTATTATTCAACAGTGTCGTTTAAATCAAGAAGGTAGTGTTTAAAGTTTCTTTTAAAAGAAGTTGGAGAAAGACCTTTGAGATCACCTGGGACCTCATGCCACACTTTAGGACCCCTTATTAACATCTGCCTTTTACCTAATTCAGTACGCACCCTTGAAACAAAATAATTACTGCTGGATGATTGGCGCGTATTGTGTGAGTGGCATTCAGATAGTCTGTGGAAGATATTACATTCCGTTTCTGGTAATAAATTTAAATGGACTCTGTGCATGTATTTTGCTATCTCCAGTTTATAAATTTCTTGTATATTTAACAGCTGTAGTTTTTGGAAGAGTTGCAATGTGTGAGCTGTATAGTTGCTGAATGTCATGGTTCTAACAACTCTTTTATGCAGCTTAAATAAATGATCCAGCGCATTGTCACAAGCTCCACCCCAGCTGGATATGCAGTATTGAAGATGAGAATATATAAGACTGTAATACACAGTCTTCAGTGTGTTAGTATCCACATAATTTCTAAGTTGAAGAATGGCCCAGGAGCCTCTAGCAAGTGTTTTACAAACATTTTGAATGTGACATTTCCAGTTGAGAGAGTCATCAATTAATACACCAAGATATTTAATACACTTTTTTCTTTGCAATTTAATTCCGTTTATCGTAACGTGCATCCTTACATCGAGTTAGTATCATGTACTCAGTTTTGTTGTAGTTAATGGAGAGCTTGTTCATTTTCATCCAGTTGTCAATTTTGATCAATTCTGTATTGACGTTTTGTTCTAGAGAAGAAAGATTTTTGTTGGACATAGTTAAATTGGTGTCATCCGCAAAAAGGCTCACTTGGAAAGAAGAAATGGAAGGAAGATCGTTTATGTAAATAATGAATAACAACGGTCCAAGAGTGGAACCCTGTGGAACACCACATGTTACACTGCGCAGACCTGATACCATACCATTAATTATTGTGTATTGCTTTCTGTGTGTGAGATAACTTTCTAATAGTTTCAAAGGTAGTCCACGTATTCCATATTATATCTTTGTAATTTCTTGATTAGGATATCATGATTTACTGTATCGAATGCTTTTGCAAGGTCAAGAAATATTGTACAAGTTATGTTTTTTTTATCTATATTTGAAATAAATTCATCGTATATGTGAGAGACAGCGAGTGAGGTAGAATGACCACTCCTGAAACCATGTTGACATGAAGTCAGAAGATCTGATTTGTCAAAATAACTGTAAATCCGTTCATAGAGGCACTTTTCAAATATTTTAGAAATTGGGGAGAGAAGTGATATAGGTCTATAATTTTTACAGGTTTCAAATGAACCAGACTTGTGAACTGGTACAATTTGAGCTACTTTAAGCTGGTCTGGATACGTGGTTTGTACAATACATTCATTAAATAAGGTAGTTATGATTGGAGAAATAATTGGAGAGGACATTTTTAAAAACTTAATTGGTATTCCATGCATCCCAGTGCTTTTATTTGCATTCAAGTTTTTTAAATGTTTTGATACTTCTTCAGTGATAATAGGTTTAAGAAAAAATGTTTTAGGGTGGTTAGGAATAACTGAGACAGGGTCATAATAACAATCCTGAGGTGGAGCAGAAATTTTTGATGCCATTTTATTGCCTATGTTAGCAAAGTATTCATTAACCGAATTAGCAATAGCAGTAGAGTCGGAGATGATTTCATCATCTTCCTTTTTGATACTTGTAGGGGTATGTAGTTTACAACTTTTTTTTAAATTTTGTTATGTCATTTATTGTTTGCCATAGCTTAGATGTGTTATGTTGAGTGCTTTGAATTAATCTGCTATA
Organism: Aplidium turbinatum; assembly: GCF_918807975.1. Classification (NCBI taxonomy): domain Eukaryota; kingdom Metazoa; phylum Chordata; class Ascidiacea; order Aplousobranchia; family Polyclinidae; genus Aplidium; species Aplidium turbinatum. The sequence continues at coordinate 27,486,479 of NC_137480.1, forward strand.
GTACATTTTTTTAGCTTGTTCTTTAATATGTGTTAGTTTGTTTCTGTACACTCTGTATTCATTTAATGTTCACAAATAACAACACAACGGACATTATGTATATAGCTACTTTAGCATCAAAACAAATCAGTCAGTTGCCTAAAAAACTCTGTTTATGGCACAAATTATCAACAGGGGTTAGTGTAACGTCCGCTTTGTCTATTTTATTGCGACGTTACAGTGACGTATTTTGTTTATCGTTGTTGACCTTTGCTCTATTTGAACTGTCTGGATTGCTAACAACAACACAACACATGAGTTTTAATTGAGTTTCACGTGTTCTTATTGTGCGTTTTTAGACAATCTTTTAAACACAGGTAACTTTGAGATTTCTTAAATTTGTGACCATCAAGAGAAAAGCAATTTTGTCGAACGAAACAAAACGATTTACAGTACAATTACGAATTCCCTTTCTCAAGGATTGGCAATTATTGAAAAACCAATAGGTCATAATGGTTGTATAATTCGATGTAAACTGACGTTATATCATTGACTAATAAGTTATTGATTTAACGCAAACAAACCACAGGTGCAAACACAAATGCGACAGAGGCCAAAACGTTATAAAAGAAAAAACAAAAACAGGTGGCTTTTTTAGTACAGTAGACTTGCAAAGGAGAAAAAAGCCAAATAATTAACAAACGAGTCACAAATGAATGCAGAGGGATTAACTAAGAAATTTGGCAGTAACAGTTATCAATCAGTGGGGACATTCTCTTTAAATGCTCGAAACAGGAAATAATTTGTTTTCCTTGCTATGACTCGAACGGTGAACGTAACACAAACAATGTGATATTGTGGGAAGATTTAGATAGCCTGGAATATATGAAGTTATATGTACCTTCCGTAGTTCATCTTAATGCTGAATACCATACTAAACTGTTTTTTGTTTTCTTTAACATTTTTATCCTCTGGAGTGGGAAACCGAATTGTATCGCTATACTTCACATTAAGCTGCACCCCCGTGGAGCCGCTGGGATCACTGTTTCCGGTTGATTTACGACTAATTTTTGCTGTAGTTGTTGTTGTCTAAAACTTCAACATCTTAATAGCACCGGTAAATTTTTAATTCTGTGCTGTAACTGTCCAAGCCGAGATGCTCAGCTAAGCACGCTTTTACTGCACCGGACAGCAAATCATTCGTTTTTTATATTGATTCAACGTCAGCAAACGTTGAAGCAACGTCAAAAATGACTTATTTGCTGCCTGGAGAAACACAACAGACAGAGCCGCCATTTTGTATCACTTCTTCTTCTTTAATTGCCTTGCCTGAACCAGGCATCGACGGCCTCAGATGAATAATTAGACCAAATGTTCCTATTATATGTTGCATGGATGATTGTTTCTGTCTTGTCGTTAAATTGTTCCAGATGTGTTTGTCTTTGTCTGCCAGGTGCCCGCTTTCCAAAAATTTTACCAGTTAAAGAGAGATGCTCCAGTTTTTGCTTTCTTACTACATGGCCGAGAAATTTATATTGTCTGGTTTTCGTACTTTTTAACAGAGTTCTGGTTTGGTTCACTTGGTGTAGAATTTCTCTATTTGTTTTCTTTGCCAGCCATGAAATGCGTTGCATTCTACGGAAGCACCACATTTCAAAAGCATTAATCTTTTCTGCCATTTTTGTTGAAATATTCCAGGTTTCAGAGTTGTAATGAAAAACAGGATAAATATAGCATTTTAAAACTCTAGATCTTGTTTTGAAAGAGATATTTTTATTGCAAAGAATTGGTTTCATTTGTTGGAAGCTTGCTTTTGCTTGGGCTGTTCTTATGTTTAGCTCTGTTTCGTCTCTTGCATCCCAATTCACCATAGTACCGAGGTATTTGAATTTTTGAACCTGTTTAAGAATTGTTCCATTAACTGATAAATTACAAATAGGAGTTTCGGTTGCTTTTTTCTTTGTTATGACCATTGTTTCTGTTTTCTTTTTATTTAATTCCATGCCAAATATCTTGCTTTTCGTACACACAATATCTAATAGGTTCTGCAGTTTTACGTCCGAGTCGGCTATCAAAACGGTGTCGTCAGCATATCGTATGTGGTTAATGTTGTTTCCTCCAATACTAATACCTCTTTCATCTTCAATATGTCGTAAAATTATTTCGCTGTATAATGAGAAAAGGTCAGGTGATAGCACACAACCTTGTCTTACTCCTTTCTGAATAGGCGTGTAGTCACTGCAGTCATCATTTATCCTGATAGCAGCTGATTGTTCGTAATATAAATTTTGAATGATTCTTAGATCTTTGTCGTCTATTCCAATTCTATCGAGCATGCATAACATTTCATTGTGTTGAACTCTATCAAAAGCTTTTTTATAGTCGATGAAGCACAAGTACAGGTCTTTTTGCATTTCGATTGATCTTTGAGCGAGGTTTTTCAGAATGAAGACCGCATTCCTTGTTCCTTTATCAGGCATAAACCCATATTGGCATTCGTTTATTTCTGGGTGTAATTTGTTTCTAACTCTGTTCATGATGACTCTCAGCAGTAGCTTAATAATATGGGATATCAGACTAATTGTGCGATGTTCTTCGCATTCTCTTGTGCCTGGTTTCTTCGGGATTGTAATGAAAATAGATTTTGTCATATCAGTTGGAATTTCACCGGTGTCATATATTTTGTTGAAGAGTGCGTGGAGTACGTCAATGCCAATGTCATCTAGTGCTTTTATCATTTCGGTGCTTATTTCATCTGGGCCTAATGCTTTGTTTGTTTTTGTTTTACTTAAAGCAAATGTTATTTCACTTTTTAAGATGGTTGGTCCTGAAAGTGGCTCAGAGAATTTAAACGGTTTTGTTGTTCTTTCTGGGTCCCCATATAACTCTTCAATGTATTCTTTCCATCTGTTAAGGATCTTGTCTTCTTCCAAAAGTATTTCACCTGATTTAGACTTTAAACACCCAGATTTGTGTACTGATTGGAATTTTCTTGTTATTGCTTTAATCTTTTGGTGTGCTTCACCTGGTGTGAAATTGTAGATTTTTTCAATAGTAGCACATTCGTTATTGAGAAAGTCTTCTTTTGATTCGTTGCAAGCCTTCTTTATTTTGTTGTTTAAGCGTTTATATTCTAAGTCATTCTTGTTCTTATATTTTCTTCTCTCTTTGATCATATCTAAAATTTCGGGTTTCATCCAGTTCTTATGCTTTGAGGCTTCAACCGTGGAAAAAATTTCAGCTGCTTTGATTAGAGAATGTTTAATCACGTTGAAGTCTTCCTCTGTTGATGTTGCGTTTTTGTTGTTGATTTTTGAGCTGATCATTTCATTTTCGAATTTTTGTTGATATTCATTTCTTAGGCTAATGTCCTTGCAGAAGTTCCAATCAATTTTTTGTTTCTTTTTAAGTTTCTTAACTTTTTGTAGTCTGAGTCTAAACTTGGCAACCAATAGGTTGTGATCGCTGTCGCAGTCGGCTGTAGGAATTGTGGAAGCATCTGTGATAGTATTTCGAAATTTTTGAAATGTCAGAATATAGTCAATTTGATTTCTCGTGTGATTATCAGGACTCTTCCAAGTCCAAAGTTTTTCAGGGTTTTTCATAAACCAGGTGTTGGCAATGTACAAGTTTTGTTCGTGACACCATTCAATCACTGTCTGGTTCTTAATTTCAAAGCCTCACGTGGTTGCCACGCATTCACCGCGTGACTGTTGTTGCGGCCAAATGCGTATTTTTCCATTTTCTTAAAGAAACAAAATTACTTCTCTATCTTTTAGTTTAAATAAAGGCTTGTGTGTGCATGATCGCTACACGTTGGAGCCGTTTGGATACAAGCGCTCTTCTCTTTGCAGCAGCGAAGTTAGAAATCCGACTTTCAAAGTTAAAATGAAGAGAAAATATGTGACGTAGGAAAAGAAAGATTTTAGTCTGGATGCCGTCCAATCCTTCTTTTGACTTGGTTTCCACTGAACAGCTGGGTAGTTTAGCAGTAAATAACCAACTTTTAAATATTAAATTTCTTTGTTTGTTTCTTATAAAGCGCACCGCTGCGCATTATCGCTATTTCTCCTGCGCTGCGCATTACCCAGATTGACTATACGTGTTTGTCTGGTATAAATTTCAGCATGACCATAAAATGCCCACGCGGTCATTTGGGACTGTAAATGTAGGAGTAAGAATGGGCCATTTCTGCCTGATAAGGTCTTCAGACCCCATATGATCTTTGTTAATGGCACCACAAATCCCAAATTCAAGTTGGCAGAAGAAAAGTTACCAAATATTACTAGTAATTAGGTTTTAGAGAAATATTTTGATTGGTTTGGGTGGTAGAAGCATTTAAAAATTGAAACAAACACTTAAAAGGGCCAAAAAACAAAATTTTGATACCCCACTTAACACTTCTGCATCACGAGATGTTGTTTTTTACTATTTAATTGTGTAGTATATATAGATTATAATGAACTATCACAGCAATTTTTAGTCTTCTACCACAATTACCACAGGTGGGCACCCGCTACTTTTAAAGTAGCACGCTACCCGCTACAGCTACTTGGCCAAAGTAGCGCGCGCTACCCGCTACCAATTTACAAAAGTAGCGCGCTTACCGCTACTCAAGCCAAAGTATCGCGCGCTACCGCTACTTCTTCCGCTACTTTTATCTAAAATGACACTAGGAAACGCTAGTGACGCCAAAATCACCTTGAAAACGAATGTTATCATTCGTTTACGTTGTCGTTTTAACGTCGTTATAGAAAACACATTCTAAAGGAAATTTATTGTTACGCATCTTTAAAAACACGAGCATTTCAAAATGAGAGTCACTAAGTCTTGCCCGCTTTCGCTTAAGCACATCTTTTCCAACAGAGAAAAGTCTCTCCACCGCAACACTGGAAGGAATGGGGGTGTTGTATTTCATGAACAGATGTTTTAACTCGGTATTCGAAAAGCTCAAGGACCTGCACTTGTCCGAAAAAAAGGCGTCCACAATTGTTGCTTCCTTCTGCACCGACGTTTCACGGGATGGCGCAAACACTCCAAAAAATACATCCTCGGAGTTATGACTGGTGTTGATGTCACTCTTCTCGGTATCAACCTGGCTTGATGTCTCCCGCAACAGTCGAATTACATCTGTCTTGACTTTTTCTCGCAGTGCGTCAGCATCATCCGTGGAAACGTAGAGCAGAAATTGTAGCCAAGACGTCTTGAAGGAAGGCTGAAGATATGATGCCATAACACATTTCATGTCGTTGAAGTACTTGTTGAATCATTTCTTCACCCCTTCAAGGACTTTCACTTTCAACTCCTCACAGGTCACAAGATCACTGATTTCGGTCAACTTCTTCCCGCAAATTGTGATAGTTAGAAGCAAGACTCCGTAATATGCCTTGGACTCGCCCTGGAGAATGTCTAAAGCCTGGCAGATAGGCTTCATCACACGGAGATATTCGCCGAAGAAGTTGCCATCAGCTAGAAAAAACCGAAACTTTGCAACCAAGCCGATTATATAGCTGCTTGACCACGCCAGTATTGCAAAAAAAACAAGCATTTTTTTCAATTTAAATTAAAAAGTAGCGGGAATGCGACTGAAAAAAAGTAGCGCCTCTCCCGCTACCGCTACTTTGGAATAAAAATAGCGCCGCTACTGCAGCCGCTACTCCAACTAAAAAGTAGCGCGCTATTGCCCACCTCTGACAATTACAATAAAAGTTATGGGGTTCTGAAAATGGCTGAAATTGCTATTCGCTACCCCCCAAGTCAAAAACGAGGGTAGCGCCCAAAATTCAAATGGCCGCCATGGAAAAGCCGTTATTGATCTGAAACTTGGGGTTCTTTCGTTTGGTAGCCTAAGGCATAGTATGACAACTTTTCAGCAAAATCTGAGAGGTACCATATACAAGATATCTTCATATGGACTGTTTTGATATGGAATGACTCACTTTTTGGAGCAAAACCATGAAATATCTCACAAATTAGAGCCAATTTGTAAAAACCGATGTCATTTTCGGATTCAGCGGCATCAAAATACCCCAAAACCGTTAAAACTTTCATGGCACCAAAATGTGTGTTGACCAGTGTAATTTAAGGTGTTTACACTTTGAAGTCCAAATGCGAAAAAAGTGTGTGTGCAAGTTCCATCCAAAGCTGCGGTTCTTGGGGTGCGCTTGAGCATTTCAGGACCTCTCCATTCAGCAGCACCTAGTGAGTGGAATAGCTTAAAGGCAATACCGTAACACTTCAAACAACGATGGAAGCTTCACTTTGCCAATTTTGTTAACCAGCCTGATAAGATCAGAACTGACGATGCACTGAATAAGTGCGAAATATATTTTCTGTAACATCTACTGACAACTGATCCCTGTTACCTTAGTAATTGAGGTTTTAGCTTTTAATTGTATGTACGAGGTGTGGCTAAAAAGAAACGAGACTGACGCCACAGATTGCGTAATAGAAAAGTCTCACTCGAATCAATGCTTTCACAGAGTTTCATAACATCTGTTGAGTGTTCGACAGATGTGTTGTCACAGCGACATTGTTGCGTTTGTTTTTAGGGAGAGTTAAGCGAAGGTGGTAAAGTATCTGTTAACAATTTCTTTAAACTTTTTTATTGAATAAAGTGATTTTGTCTTCAATTTTGCAAAATGACAACTGAACAAAGAATCAACATCAAATTTTGTGTTAAACTTGGAAAAACAGCAACAGAGACTCTGAAGATGCCGCGTGAGGCTTATGGTGATTCTTGCATGTCGAGAGCAAGAGTCTTTGAATGACACAAGCGATTTGTGGAGGGCAGGGAGGATGTGGATGATGATCCTAAATCAGGAAAGCCTTAACGCTTAGTCCACTATGAGTTTGTACCACAAGGACAAACGGTTAATCAGCACTTTTATAAAGAAATTCTAACTCGCCTTATCAATAAAATTCGTCTGAAGCGAAGAGCCTTGTGGGCAAGCAAAACCTGGATTTTGCACCATGGCAATGCACCTGCTCACACATTCCTCATGGTGAAGCAATTTTTGGTCAAGCAAATCATTATTACATTGCACCATCCACCTTACTCTCCAGACCTTACTCCTTGTGATTTTTTCTGTTTTCAAAATTGAAGGGGATAATCAAGGGAACACGCTTTTGAAGGGGTTGATGATATCAAAACTAACGTGATGGCACACATCAAATCCATAGAAAAATGGGAATTTGAAGAATGCTTCAGGGTATGGTCAAGAAGAATGACAAAGTGCGTGGAAGCCGATGGCGAATATTTTGAAGGTGACCATTAGAGGTCACATTGGAGTTGTACTTCGTATTCAAAGTGAACTTCACTTGCTATGGGTTTTAATAAACTTTAAAATTCACCAGTCTCGTTTCTTTTTAGCCGGACCTCGTATATACATATTGGATTATAATTGCTCTGGTTGTCCAAGTGGCAAACAGACACACTATTTAACCCTCTAATGCTTGATTTCCCTCAAGTCTACAACATGCTCATAAAGAGAGGCATTGTGGGTAGCATTTTAAATAGATACTACCAACAATACACCTTTTAAGGGCTTGGGGAGTGTGCTAGATAATTTTTAATCATAATAATAATAATATATGAGATGTTGTAAAGCAGAGTGCTTATTCATCTTTCAATCACGTACAGTAAACAACTAATAAAGATAATAACAATATTAAGATTAACAGAGGTATCAACAGTGATACACACGCAAAAGTAAACAGCTACATAAGGTAAAAAGACACACAAAAACAATACCAAAATTTTTGTTATTGTACTAAAGCAATATTGGTATGCATCAATTAGGTAGTGACTACTGGAATGCCTAATGCTAACAGTGTAATTGAACACTAGTGTTGGTACAGTAATAACAGTAGGCTACACAATCACAACAATAAATAGTACACTACAGTATTAGATATTGGCAACAACAGTATAAATAGAAGGTAACACTAAAAATTGTGGAAACAAAACTTACTGTGGTAAGCTTACACAAGACACAACATAAAAATTAGAAACATGGTGGGGTGTACACACTATCCCGGTTTTGGAAAAATTTATCTAATGAAGCTTTAAACGAATTTACACTTGGCGAAGTAACCACATGTTCAGGGAGACTGTTCCACCCATTGATCACACGGCAAGTAAAAAAGTTACCAAATTTTCTGGTCTTGGGCCTTGGCTTTTCCAGCTTAAGGCTGTGTCCTCTTGTAGCAATGTTTTTCAGGTCCAGTGTGAATAGATTGTTGACATTGACATCATACAAGCCATGCATGTATTTAAATGTTTCGATGAGGTCACCTCGGAGTTTTCTGTGTGCTATAGTGGGCAGACCAAGTTTTTTCAGCCTTTCTGGATAGGTTAGTTCTCGAAATCCAAACACAAGTTTTGTGGCTCTTCGTTGAACTGCTTCTACTTTTACAATTTGATGTTTGAAATTTGGCCACCAGATGATGTTGTTGTATTCCAATATTGTTCTGACTAGCGTTTTGTATAGAAGGAGAAACATATTTACATCAAAAAATGTGAAGGTTCTTTTTATGACACCAACGATACGATTTGCCTTAGATACCATCTTGTCAATGTGAGATGAGAAGGATAGATTGTTATCGAATATCACTCCAAGATCCTTTTCCTCACTCCTACATTTTAAAACAACTTTTTCTCTGCTTTATGTAACCATATTATACTGTAATTTCATGTGTTGATGTTCTTTTCCAACTCTGAGGAAGCAGCACTTGTCAGGATGAAACTTTAGTTTCCATACTTTTGACCATTTTGTCAAAAGATCCAAGTCAGTTTGTAAGGCTTCCAAATCAGTATGGTCTCGAATTCTCTTATACATCTTAGTGTCATCAGCAAACAGTTTAACTGAACTCTTCAAACCAAGTGGCAAATCATTAATATAGATTATGAACAGCAATGGGCCCAAGACGCTGCCCTGAGGGACTCCACTTATCACATTAGACCAGTCAGAAAACTCATTGTGAATTGTTACTCTGTGTCTACGATTCTGTAGAAAAGAGTCGAGCCATTTCAGAACATTGTCATGGAGTTTGAAAGCTTTCAGTTTTAACATCAATCTTTTGTGGGGAACCGTATCAAAGGCCTTCATAATATCCATAAAAATCACATCAGTGCAGCCACCTTCATCCATAGCTTTCACCCAATTGGTAACAGACTCCAGGTGCTGTGTCAAGCAAGACCTCCTCCGCATGAAACCATGTTGATTCTCTGATATTAAAGAATTTTTTGCCAAGTGTTCAGTCATTCTTTCTCTCAAAATGGTTTCAAGCATCTTACAAGGAATCGATGTCAAGCTGATAGGCCTAGCCCTATAGTTAAGTGCCAAATGTCGATCACCTTTTTTGAACACTGGAGTTACATTGGCAAGTTTCCAGACTTGAGGAAGTTGTCCTGTATTAAGAGAAAGCTGAAACATTTTCTGAAGTGGGGACAGTAGTTGACTAGTGGCTTCTTTTAGGAGCCGAGGATGGATTTCATCAGGTCCACTTGACTTTGACACATCCAGATTCTTAAAGCAGTCTTCGACTTCTTTCATTGAAACTTGGGGTTGACTCATGGCATATGGGACTTTCAGTACATTGTATTCTGGCAGCGGGCCATCATCTTCGACGGTGAAAACGGATGAGAAAGCTTTGCACAATGCATTTGCTTTCCCTTGATCATGAGTTTCCAGTCCATGTTCAGTTGATATGTCTGCCACATTTTCCCGAAGTCTGGTCTTGCTTTTTACATAGTTCCAAAATTGCTTTGGTTCAGAGGGGAGTTTAGAAGCCACAGTCTGTTCATAACATTTGACTGGTAATCATGCACTGGTAGAGCTTGAAAGTAGACAACCACAACAATCTTTTGTATGATTATTATTAATAAATTAAAAATTTGGTATGTTGTGGTGAAAAATTGTTTTTTAGATATTGTCTTTTCTGTGACACTAATAACTATTCCATAAGCCTGATCTGTTGTTAATGATAAATAATTTGAAATAAAGATGGCCAAATCTGCAGCTGAAAGAAAAAGGAAACAGATTCAAAAAATGAAAGATAAGGGAACCTATGAAAATTACTTGTAGCAACAGAAAGAAAAAATGAAAAAGTTTAAGGCAAAACAACATGAAGTTATGGTTTATGCTATGGTTGTATTGTGGTTCATGCTTAGTGATCATTAGGGCAACCAATTTTTGACTTAAAAACTTGAAATTTTGACTTTATAATTTACAAATTTTGACCTAATTGTGACCAATAACTTTCTGCGTTTGCAACACAAATGCGAAATACAAAGAATATTAGAAATCAAACCATTAGGTAAGGATATGGTCTTTTTCCAATGAAATAAAAGAAAAATGTGAAAGACTCAATGACACCACAGCTAATGAACAGGTAATGAAAGCTACTCGAAAAACTGCAAAAGATAAATATGGTGTGTCTTTAAATATCCCAAAATTAGTGAGAGGGTTCTGCAGTATTATACTTCAACACCAAGCAATGTTTCACATTATCGCCTTTGAAGTTCCTGTCTGTCGCCAAATCTTTTCCTAGAATGGAGAAGCTTCTCTCTGCTGATACATAAGTTGCTTGGGAGTTCCTCAGCAGGCTATATAAATGTGGTGACATATCATCTCGTCCCATTTTCACAATGCACTTGATGTCACTCCTTGAGATTCTTGCTTGAATATATTTTCCAATTTGGCAGCCATTAACACCAAAATCAAGGGACGTCACTTTCTGGTAAGCTTCTTGAATGGTGTAACGGCTGTCTTCCATCTTTTGAATTATATCAAATGCACTGTACTGCTCCTCTATTTCTACAAGGTGAGTAGCTAAATTGGGAGCTTTTACAGTATCGTGAGCACGCCGCAGGAAGACACCACCATCATGGAAGCCTTCCACAATATTTCTTACTTCTGGTAGACTTCTTGAATAATGGAAAGCAGCTTTCAACCAAGTGCCCCATCTAGTTAGATTGGCTGAGAAGGTTGGCGAATGGAAGTAAAACTAGCTCTTTTTGACCTGTTTTTATGGTCACTGCTTTTACCCAGGGCAACCAACTCATCAACAGAAGGGTAGTTGGCTAATATTCAATGGTCAGTAGTGGGCAAAACAAGATTATTACCTCAGAAATTGCAACAAAATGGATTACTACGTCAGAATTGCAATAGAAATTGCAAAAAAATCAGTATCTGTGTAGCTTTAATAAAATATCAATAGAGAGAAGAAAAACTATGTTAAAAGAAAATTTTGACCTAACCATGAAATTTTAACTTTTTTTTGACTTGATAACTTTGAAACCTCTCTTCATGTCAGCCTGAAATTTAATTTATGGACGTTTTACAAACTTTGAACAAGGCAGAAAAATTTTGACGTTGTTGACTTTTGGTTGCCCTAATGATCATTTATATTGTACATTATTTCATTGAAGTAGCTTAGCAGTGGCGCCCCAAAGTACTGGCACCCATTGAAATGTTTCTGTGATTCACCTGGGGTGCAAGACTCATTTCAGTTTTACAAAGTTGTTACTCAGTTCACTGATTAATACAAGAAAACAACAAAAAATAATGAAAATAACATGGATGTCCCGTTAGTCACAAAGGCTATGTCCTGTTAGTCACAATGACACACTTCATTTATGATGCAACTACTAACATACACTTTGAGATATTTCCAAACTAAACCATGCTGACATTTCCTTGATATTTACCCTACACAATACTGGCATTTCAATACAATTCATGCTGTCAATTAGCAGACTTTTGAATTTGAATTCACAGCACCAATTTTTAAGATTTGTCCCTTGTCCCGTTACTCACAACAAACTTTTTGATTTTTGATAAGAGTAAAAAGTTCATGAATTTCTCAAATAGTGCAAAGTTTAGGTCCAAGTCACTGATAACTAATCTCATAGGTTTCATGTTTTTACATCATCACATATTTCTTAATTACATCCAAAAGCAGTCAAAATGTCCCGTTAGTCACATTTGGAATTGCCCTACAGTATATAAATAAATATCATAACTGATACTTCAGTTTACAGTACTATATAGCATATTATACATATCCGAGTAATGCGAGTATAGATCGTGATTTTCACAAGTAATTTTCACCTAAAAAAGCAGGGGTCGACCTATACAAGGGACAAGATTTTGTTTCTATTATGGTTTCTTTGCATTCTATTTGTAATCAAGAATTTATATACCATATTTATATTTCTATTTGAATAAGGATTTGGATATTGAATAAGTGCTTAATTGATAATTCTTAGTCTTACTTAATAAGCTTATTGAGTGCTGTGGCTGCAAATGGCAGCGAATTCCAAGATAGAAAATGAAAAGTGTCCATTGTGCTTTAAAACAGTGGAAAAAAGTGGCGTTCAATGTGATCTTTGTGATTATTGGTATCATTCCCATTGTGTAAAAATGCCAAAAGAAACTCTATCGGTTCTCTCAAAAAATGGCAATGAAGCTAAGTTTGGTGTCATCCAATGGATTTGTCCAGGATGCCAAAGAGGATCTAAAAAAATCATGTCAATTATAATGCAACTAAGAAATGTCCAAGTTGAACAGGGCCAGAAGATTGAAAAACTTGAAAGTGATTTGAAAAAGCTGAGGTCATTAACTGATGCTGCTAATAAAAGGACTGTTGACAATGTTGATATGCATGTATCGACCTTAAAAGAAGTAGTAACTAAAGTCAAATGTGATGTTTTTGAAGCTAAGGAACAGCAAAAATGTCAACGTAATGTTATTGTCTTTGGGATGGAAGAAGAAACTTTTGAAACAGAAACTCAGCGACGCAATGAAGAGGAGAAAAAGTTGTCTGAGGCAATCAGAGCAGTTTTAGGTTGTGAAATGCCAATGTCAAACAATCGAAGATTGGGAACCAAAAAGCTAGACTCCAATACTTCCATTAGACCGTTGCTGGTTTCTTTGGATTCACTTGAGGACAGACATAAGCTGCTAAGAAATTCATACTCAATCAAAATGTCAAAAAACTTTCAATTCAGAGTTCACCAAACGTTTGCAATCATTGCAATCAATCGTGATGCAATCATAAGAGTGCTGACTTACGTAAACTTTCTTGGGCCAGGTACTTAAAAGCAAGGTCTAAAAGCGACGCTTCACACAAAAAACTCCCAAGGCGCCGCCATTTTGAACACTGCGGGAGAATGCTTTAATCGAAGTTCCAACGCCTGGCATCAAACATTTCGCCACACACGTTTTGTGCTATTCGACACAACGGGTTTCTTTTATAGATAAAATAACCGAAGTAGGCTACTTTAATTGTCAACGTGTTTGCAAGTTTGGATTTATGTCTGACTTATGCACTTGTTGTTCCAAGATTGCAGAAATGTTTTGCAATGTGAATAAAGAATAGTAGACAGATAAACACGGTTGCAACTTGACTTCCATCTACTAAAAGGGTTTCTGTGATTACGTAATGGGCGATTTTGCATTTGCATTCACAAAAGCACACAACCCAGCTGGCAAAACCCGTCGTTTTTACATTGATTCAACGTCTGATTTGTAGTGATGTAATAATACCAAAAGTAGCGATACGCACGCTGTTACGTTAAATAACTCAGGGGCAAAAGTAAGTTAATTTTGGGTTGATTCAACGTTCGAGTCAGCACAAATCTATTTAAATTTCTTGGCTGGTTACATTGCGTACCCAGACAGCAAAAATCATCATTTTTACATTGATTCAACGTCTACAGACGTGAAGTCAATGCAAAAATAACAAATTTTGCTGCCTGCATAACAATGCCCAAGAAGAAATTGACGTTTGTTTTACATTAATTCGACATCTAGCGACTTTGAATTATCATAAAATAACGTTAATTGTTCAACCAGGTACCGGTAACAAATTAATATCTCACTGCGAGATGATTGCCTCGATTTACGTTTACACTAACATAATTTCGGCACATTTGAGATACTGCGAGCAAACACGAGTCTGTTTGATAAAGAACTAGCTGTCAAAATCGGAATCATAAGATGTTGTATGGGAGGATGAAGCTGTCGCATCGTCACTGGAATACTTGCAGACGCAAAACTGCCCGTTCATGAACGCGCAGTGCCATATGATCAGAAGCATTATTTTTCTTTTCTGCTGAACCGTTTATCGAATTTTGTACTACTTTTTTAACTTGAACCCGTAGCTTTTATAATTCCGATTTGTTTCTGTCACAAAATTCTTTACAAATTTTGCAAAATACCACACTAACTTTTCCTTCTGTTTGATAATCTATAGCAGGTAAATTCCACTTTTTAACTGTATCTTCTTTCAGGATAATTTATATTTGCAACGACACCGGTAAACAATAAGCATTCGATGAAAGAATAACTTTTGCGTAACAATAAGCCGGTATTTATAAGGTTGCAAACATTTTACAGTTCACAAAAGCATTGTCAGCGCATGATATAGCTTGCGTGCTGCTGTGGGCTACCGCCGTGTGACACGCAATAAGGAAGCGCATAAAATTTCGTTTGATTAAACATAAAAGCATACGGCAACTGTCGCAGCAATCCAAGGTGTGTTGATTTGGCGACGGCAATGTTTTTGCCGTCATAGATGGAATCACTCAACCAGCGTGCGATTAAAAACTTAAAGTAAGTGACTCTGATACCACACAACTTGTGCGGTAACTCGCGGCCAAATGCTTATAATCTGACTCTTGTGACGTCATATTACTATTCGACAAACAAGCATAGAATTTTTGGTCGTTCGACAAGAAAGAAAAAATCGCAGCCCTGACCGTACCTAAATAGGTTAAATTTAGTTTTAAAAATCATTCTTTGCAAAGAATTTTGTGCAAAATAATTGTATGTATTGTCACAATTTACTTTGTACAATCCATGATATTACAGTACAGTTGATATATATATAATGATATTATAGTTGAGTGACAAAGTCAAAACTTTGTACTCAAGTTCCTTAGCTAATGTTCTTCAAATGGTTAAAAAGTTTATTTTGTAAACACTTTTTACGGGGGTATTTTTATACCAGTCCACAAGATGACGTTATTTTGGCTTTTTTGCTTGGGGTGCACAATTTGATGCATTGTAACCTTTTAACAAATATAATGCTACTTATCAAACTTGGTGAAGTTGTTGCCTGGTAGGGAAAGAGCATACATGATAAATATAATAACCATCCTACTTTTCATAAAAAAGTTACACACTTCCAAATATGGCACAAAATTTGTTTTTGGTGAAGAAAAGAGCTACTTTGAGGCTTGAATACTCCATTATGCTGCAAATTAATTGTATTTTGACAATGTCATCATGTAATATTGCTAAAAGTGAATCATTTTACAAAAATTAAACTTTATATAACCTTCGGAGAAAAAGATATGGTTAATTGAAAATGATTCAAATAACCAAATGCGGAAAAGTTTAGGGGGTAACTAAAACTTTAAAGCATCATATTTCCAAAACTACAATCGATACTGAGCTAAAATTTGTAATGCATGGCTAAATCATGCCAAGTAACATTTTAACCAAGTTTGAGCAAAATCGAAGAGGGTCAAACCGATAGGTCTAGGACGCTTGGCATGGAATGACCCAGTGTAAAAATTCAAAGTTCCAGGTTGACCTCTAAATATCAATGGATCTGTCTCAAATTTAACAGACATTGTTTTTAGGTCAAATGGCACAAATGTAGGGGGTGAGAGCATAAATTATCCAACTTTTTTTTTTAAGGTACACCCTACCCTACCTACCTTACAATGAAAGACTAAAAAGACTAGACCCACCAACACTAACATTTAGAAGACTCCGAAATGACATGATTCAAACTTTCAAGTATCTTCAAAATTTTTATGATGTCAATGAAAAAGAACTTTTTTCCTTGCACGAAGGTGTCTACAACACTCGAGGTCACAAATTTAAATTAAAAATCAGTACCTTCAAAACAACAAAGCGAAGAATTTTTTTTCCGAATCGAATCGTTAATGAATGGAATAAGTTACCCGAGAAAATTGTTACAGCACCTAGTTTGAACAGCTTCAAAGCAAGACTGGATCACCACTGGAGAAATAGAGAAGTTAAATTTGACCCACTTGGGTAGTCATATTTTGCAAGTACTGGCCACCTCCACTAACGTTGATATTTTATTACATCTTGTAACTTGTACAGTATATATATATACCGTATGTAGCCCACTTTGTATGATGTATTGTACATAATACCTATCACTACTGACAGTTATATTCTATCTTATGTGGTGTCTCCAGCCCCAGGTGTTTTGTTTGAGTTTTAGTGTTATGCTGTGCCTTTATAAGATGTTTGCTCTAGGTAGTATTGACTCGTTTTTTCTTATTGTTATTTCTCTTGTTTATGACTTCCTTGTTGGTATTCTATTTTGTTTTTTTATTTATTTAATATTGCTATGTAAGTTTTTGTTTTTCATATTGTTTTTCATATGTTTACCCTGCATTGCGGGAAAGCGGACTTGAGCGCTATGCATCGGTGTACGCCTTTCGACGTACACCTGACCCACGCTGCAGCCGACGGCAATGTCTGTTTCCGGTTGTCTAGTCTACTTATGACTTAAATTTGGTACTACCCATTACTCGAAATCGATCACTGGGTTGAGGCAAGTTATCATGAAGGTGAAAATGGGTTAAGTTATCATGAAGGTGAAAAAGCACTGCTGTGCTTGCACCACCATTATTATTATTATGACTTCTTATCACTCACTTTTGGTTTGTGTCAGCAATTGCTGAAATGATAAAACAAAATGCAAAAAAATGCCGTTCAAATCTTTGTTGATTACCGTGCCAGAAATAAGTCATCAAAGCAACCATTTTTTGCATTAAATTAACGCTTGTAGATTAAAAAAAAAGCATGTCCACTCCAGTGAGCCACGTAAAAAGTATATATAATTTGCCATGTGAAAGATCAGTTTAAAACAGTTGGAACAATGCCACCTTGAAAGGTCAAAGCCATTGATTTCAAACAAAATTAGGCCAGCCAAATTGTGCGATGAAGACTGTCACAACATTTTTGTCATGGCTACATTACACATGAAGTTACTAGTAATATGTGAGAATTAAATAAAAAACTGATAAAAGAAAAGATGTTTAAATAGTTTTGGTTTGCAGACATAAATATTGCCGCTTTGCCGTTCTTAACATTTATTTACGGTAGGCTCTTCTATTTTTGTGCCAAAAATGTCACACAATTTAACAGTTTGGTTAAGCAGGCTTCTGTTAAACATTGCTGTTTACATGTTAAGCCTACTTGTGCATTTGGTAATAAAACAATCCGTTTGGTTGTATCATAATTGATCTCACAACGGAAGACTTCATTTGTGAATTGCACATATTATTTATATACCTGGTTTACTTATTGTGATAACTATTGTGATAAACAATAGTTGGCGACTATTTACCGGTAGCCAAGTGTGATGTTTCTGTTTTGTGTTTCATCAGCTGTTGTTAACACTGTGTTGGTTAGGGCAGCTTACGTAGCTCTACTTTTAAATTTCCTCACTATGTCAATTCTATAGCAATTCAATTCAATAGCAGTGCCAGGAATAAGCTAACTGTTGGCATTTACACAAGAGAATAAACATGTCACCGATTTTCAGCAAAAAGTAAGGGTCGACTCATTCGTGACTTCGGCCTGTACTCGAGTATACCCAGTATTTTGTTTTGTTGGTTTAAAAACAAAAATATACTGAACACACTAAAAAGTAAAGAGAGTTCTATACTCAGTGACCTTTGGGGAATGAATAGATAAGGTTCTCATTACACTATGTATTCGGCAGTATTGAGAGTAGGGTGGCCAGTTCGTTCTTTTGGCCGCCTTTCCTTCAGCAACCATGCTTACTCAAATTATTACACCCTGGGTAGAGGACTAGAGGTGAGTGGTTTTATCAACAACCAGCATAAGCCGGGTGTCAAACTTTGTTCGCATAATTGAAAAGTCAGCGCCTTATTCGTATTGCCATCGCAAACACAAATAATTCACACACAAAGATGGGAGCAAAAGACGGGAACAAGTCTTTTAGGCGCTCACAATTAGGCGCGCACACTGTGGCGTCTAGATATTTAGGTGCGGAGCACTGTGGTGCCCGGCCGCTAGGGTGAGGCTGGTGCCCCATTATTTTTCAAACTTTTGACTATCACCTCTACCTTTTTTTTTGGTGGTGAGGTTTGATGAATAAAGCAATTTGATGAAGTTTTATCAAAATCGAAGTTTGTTTAGGGGTCGCAATATGCATTTTACTATTTTAGCCCGGGCCATAAGATTTGACGCGACTGGTAAAATGTCATATCTCGACTTATGAGTATCATAGGAAGTTGGCTTTGTGCTTAAAAAAACCGCAATGACCTATTTTCTATAGGTGTTATTAAGCATTTTAACCTGTAAAACGTTTACTTTTTGAGTTATTGCAAAAAACTGTTTTTTAGGCATTTTAGAATAATTTTTAGCCTAATACCTTTTGAGTTAATGTAATAATGAGCCAGTTTGGATAAAAAAAAATGTGTAACCTCTTTATTGTTCTTCAAATTTACTGCTGGAGAAGACTGTAATGATGGTTGCATCTTCAAAAGACCCTAGATGTTTTCTCCTGGGGACAGCTCCTATTATGAAGATACGAATCCACAACTTTCCAAAATCGCCATGGAACTGGATTTGGAAATCCAAAATTTTCAAAACTGAATAAAGATGATATTGACAACCTAAAGCTCACCAACTTTATTGGTCAAGACTCTGGAAAGTTTTTTTCAATACTCGTTGTCGTGTGAGCCTCTGGGGCCGAGGGTCTATCCTTTTACCACCCCAGATTCACGATGTTCCCGGGCTACACTGGAAGGCTACTATAGAGAGCAGCCAGTCTTTGGTTTCATCAATCATGACACGCAGACCTTCCACTGCATTAGGTGGCTTGAAGATGGAACAGTCATTGATGATGTGGTCTGCGGTCTGTTCCTCGGCACCACATTCACAGGAGGAGGAAGAAGCTATTCCCCATTGGTGCATGGTTGAGCAGAAAAGCCCGACGCCGTACAAAGACGGTTGAGGCGCATCCATGCTTGTCTTGGCTGTGTTAGGCCGATGGGGCATGTGTTGGCGATGAACGAATAGAGTCTGGTGGTGCTTGACTTCCATTCAGAACTACATTTATGGTCCGCCTAAGTAGCCGCAGAGATGTCTTGTAGGCTACATCAGCTTCATTGATGAGAAGTTGAGCGGCTGGCACGAATGGGTGTCTTGATTTCAGTCGACAGGAGTGCTCGTTTGGGAGAGCAGAGATCTTGTTGTGGAGAAGGTGGTTAAGCTCCAATGCCCGTCGATCGAGGGACAGAGTGGCTTCTTCGCGATGAAGCTCAACGGGTTGGATGCAAGCAAGAATGGGGAGATTGTCCAATGTTGTGGGACGCAGGCATCCGGTCACTGTGCGCATGCGCTGTTTATGGCAGTGAGCACTGCGGCACCAAACAGGTGCACAGTAGGCTACTCTACTGAAGAGTAGACAAGGGCTAAGGCTGCTATATGCAAAGTGTCAGCCCTCACCCCCCAGCTAGAGCCTGCCATCAGGTGCTTGAGTAGCGCAGCGCCAGATGTGAGTTTCTTGCGCAGTGACACCAAATGGTGGTGGTATGTGAGCGATCTGTGTCTGTCTGATAGTGTGTCTGATAACGTTCCTCGATCTTAGCCGCAGTTAAGAAGTCTGCACCAACTTTAACTCCCCGCTCAACACAAACATTGACACACTTTTAAAGAGTTTACAATTCTTAAACCATCATGGTATGATTGGGTGTCGTTCATGGCGATTCACCGATAGGCACATCTAAGAAGTCCTTGTTTAGTCTCAGTATTGAAAAAAACCTTCCAGAGTCTTGACCAATAAAGTTGGTGAGCTTTAGATTGTTAATATCATCTTTATTCAGTTTTGAAAATTTTTTTTTTTCAAATCCAGTTCCATGGCGATTTTGGAAAGTTGTGGGATTCGTATCTTCACAATAGGAGCTGTCCCCAGGAGAAAACATCTAGGGTCTTTTGAAGATGCAACCATCATTACAGTCTTTTCCAGCAGTAAATTTGAAGAACAATAAAGAGGTTACACATTTTTTTTTATTCAAACTGGCTCATTATTACATTAACTCAAAAGGTATTAGTCTAAAAATTATTCTAAAATGCCTAAAAAACAGTTTTTTGCAATAACTCAAAAAGTAAACGTTTTACAGGTTAAAATGCTTAATAACACCTATAGAAAATAGGTCATTGCGGTTTTTTTAAACACAAAGCCAACTTCCTATGATACTCATAAGTCGAGATATGACATTTTACCAGTCGCGTCAAATCTTATGGCCCGGGCAAAAATAGTAAAATGCATATTGCGACCCCTAAACAAACTTCAATTTTTGTAAAACTTCACCATGTTGCTTTATTTATCAAACCTCACCACCAAAAAAAAGGTAGAGGTGATTGAAAAAAGTCGGGGCACCAGCCTCACCCTAGCGGCCGGTCATTTAGGTGCTATTCCTAGTAAAGTCTGTAGATTGTAACAGCTTGGCAGCTTGCCAGAGAATTATATATTTGGCCATCTTGTTTTTGGCCTTCCTCACTATTGTTTCCTATTTTCAAATTGTCTCATTCTTCTGACATATTCTTCATCCCTCCATACTACATGATGTCCCAAGTTCCCAACCACCTTTGATCTATCTCAGCTTTTCTTCCAGCTCTCCAACTTGCAATAGTTTAATATATATATAACTTCTTACCTGTCCTGCTTTGTCAATCTCAAAGACCATCAAACGCGTATCATACCATTGCTTTCTAAAGTGTCCGCTTCATCTTTTGTGGCACCTTTCTGTCACACATGACTCCTGCTATTTTTTTCTATGCTCCTCATCCTTCCCGGCGTCTCCGTAGCACCTTCCTATGAATTTGTGTGCAGCATTGCAAGTCAAGCTTTGGGCTCACTGCAATATATATCAACTTAGGGAACGTTCAAATATTACGTAACGCCTTCGAGGGGGAGTGGGGTTTATGCAAAGCGTTACGTTAGCGTCACATCGGGGGGGAGGGGGTTCAAGCAAAACGTTACGTAACGCTTTCGAGTACGGAATGGTAGTTTTTTGTGCTGAATTCGTAGTGAAAAAGCGTTACATGGGGGAGGGGGGGGTCAAAAATTCGGAAAAAAAGTGATACGTAATATTTGAACGTTCCCTTATGCATTTCTTTGAATAAAACTTGTTTTTGCTCACTGAATCATATTTAAAGAGTTCTGTGATTCATAAACTGCACTGCACAGGTCATTTAGGGGTTTTCCTAACTAATCCTATTATATTAGGAAGTTAAATTTTAATTTTGCTGGTTGTTGAAAATGACCAGGTGTTGGTAGGCCCCACCACTTTTTTGCACGTGGTCAAGTTCTTCAGCTTTCAGTGAACAAGAAGCATGGGGAGTAATGACAGTCTTACTGAGGCCAATGTTAGTGAAATAGACAAAATTACCTCATCAGTGTCCACTGTAAAGCTTCAGTACAAAAAAGTACAAAAAAATGCCTATGATGAGTTAAAGTCCAACCCAAGCAAGCAATCTTCCAACAGCACAGCAGACCTTCACTCCAGACCACAGGAAGGGCCGAGCTCAGTGAATCCAGTTGGAAACCTTAATTTGCCTCATATTTCCGTTCCTAACCAGCCAAGCAGCTGCTCAAGTTCAGAGAGCATCCATGCTCCATCTGTGTCAGTATTTGAAAAAGTCGGCAGTAAATTGTCCCTTGAAGATTTGGAAATATTATCAACCATAGGTGGGAATGTTAACTTGTTGTTGTACTGAAATTTATAGAAATTGTCTTGTTCATGGAAGTGTACTATTATATTTATTTTTGTGAAAAAGTACCGTAACCAGTTTGTTAAAGTTAATTTATTGATTTTTTTTGGAAAAAAACGAATTTATTGTTGCTTAATCTTAGGTACAGGGACGTTTGGAAGAGTTGTCTTAGTAAAAGAACGGCACACAAAAGAATATTTTGCTCTCAAAGTAATGAAAATATCTGACGTGATTCGACTGAAGCAGGTTGAGCATGTGAAGAACGAAAAGCTTATTCTCACACAGATCCAGCACCCCTTCATTGTACAACTGTAAATATTAAAATTGTATATAATTGGTGTAGTAGCTTGAATCGGAGTTAAAATGTGATGAGCACATTGTTGATTGTTTTAATTCAAACGGAACGTACATTTGACTGTTCTCTTGTGGGTAGGAAAGCAATCAATGTAACGTTGTATGATCATTAGCAGATGTCTTAGTCCAGCCGTGATTATTGTATTTGAAACTTTCAAGCCAACTTGGTTCTGAAACGGTTTGATAAAGTCTAACTAGGTCTCATCAATCGTTGTATTGGTCGCAGGTACTGGGCTCACCATGACAACACATTCCTTTATATGCTGCTTGAATTTGTCTGCGGGGGAGAGTTATTCTTGTACCTTCGCAACACTGGCCGATTCAACAATATGACGTCATTGTTCTACGCATCAGAGATCGTCTCCACCCTGGACTATCTCCACAGTCTTCACATCGTCTATCGAGACTTGAAGCCAGAGAACATCCTCCTTGATCGCGATGGCCACATCAAACTTACTGACTTTGGTTTCGCGAAAACGGTGGAAGACAGGTGAGCTGAAGCCAGGGCTGCGGAAATTTATAATAATCCGGATAGAGGAGATCATACATTCGGTGATTGACGCCTTCGATGTGTGGTAAACTTGTATGATTCAAATTATTTTTGATCTTATAACAAACGGTGAATCCCGTCAATGTTTGCTTTTATGGCCGGCCACTAATTGACCAGGTCTCCACAGGACCTGGACCTTGTGTGGAACTCCTGAGTACCTCGCTCCGGAGGTGATACAGAGCAAGGGACACGGAAGATCAGTCGACTGGTGGGCTCTTGGGATCATCGTGTACGAGATGCTGGCCGGGTATGCGTCAATATTGTGCAAATATAACGTGCGTTGGCAATTACTCCGTTCAAGGGACGTGTCGCGCGACCATTATAGGTGCGTTGGCGTTCAAGGGACGTGTCGCGCGGCCATTATAAGGTGGCGCAGGCTCTCCTTGTTCCAACAATGTTTGAATGAACGTTTCCAAACGTGAAGTCATTTGGTTTGTGCCAACGGTTCGCGCGCGTCCTCATCGCAATCACGATGGGATTTGAAACGTCAGGATATTACGTCACTAGCCAGTCGCGCGATGAATGTGATCCAAATAGATCGAGGTCACCAAGCAAGTACTTCACTAGATCACTTCACAGTTCACAATAATATTAACGACCTGTTTCAGCCTGATGCTGCGAGTTCGCTGTGGTAATAGCGAATTGCACTTGCTTTCGGAACACAGTTCCCTATGTGCTTTGACGAATGGTGTTGAAGTCAGTGAGTCGTTGTTTTATGCGGTTCTTTTGTTTGGCTTGAGGCTTCTGTCTTGAATATCGTCTGTTAAGTTTCTGTGTTGCCAGGCGTTATTGCTGTAAATTTTTTCCAATCGATCAACTGATCAATGATAATAGCGATCAGTTGATTGATTCGACAAAAATCTCAATTTATTTCACCTTTCTAGATATCCGCCGTTTTGGGATGAAAGTCCTTTTGGGATTTACCAAAAGATCCTCGGAGGAAAGATCGAATTCCCGAAGCACTTCGATGATAACGCCAAGTATGCGTAGTTCCTTGTTTGATGTTAATTTATTGGTAATGTGTCTCCTGGTATCAAGTTCGAGTGAACATCACTTTAATACAACGACACAGAGGTTGTGTGTTGCGTCACAGAGCATCTCGTGTGTTCACGAGGTGTAGTGGGCATTGCAGATTTCAAGCGGTATTGCAACTAATTTAGTTCATTCATCCTGGCCACCTAGCACGTCTGTTATCCTCCGCAGGGATCTGGTCAAGAAGCTGCTGACAGCGGACCGCACGCGACGTCTCGGCAACATGAGGAATGGCGCAGACGATGTGAAACGTCACAGGTGGTTCCGCACCATTGATTGGCTGGCCGTCTGCGACAAGAAAATGCTGGTATGTGACGTCATACTATCACTTGTTACGCTGATCGACGATGACACTTTTGGTAGGGCTGCCATTGTTATATGTCTGTGGCTCAACTTTTATTCCAAGTTTATCTTTCACACCTCGCTAGCTTCTCACTGGGTGATGTAAAATCAGTTTGCCATCCTTGTTGTCTTCCGTTCGGTTCAAGAAGATTGTTCTCAGCATTGATGAGTTTGTGGCGGCTTGAAACACACAATGGACCTGGTTGTGGGCTGGGTGGCCCAGGAACGGATGTGTCCTCACTCGAACTGCGCCCAATCATTTCCTTCTGTGTAGGAAACTTCCCGCTCAATGTCCACACCGACTGCCATGGCCATATATAGATACGGCCTAGTTTGCCTTGCACACTCTTTTTAGACATCTTTTTAAAAAATGACAAAAAGTCAATAAGTTATGTAATTTTCACTTTGTGTGGAGCTGCATGTACTTGAGAGGTTACTGATATTTTTATTATTCACTTGTTGATTTATTCATATCAGTTTGTATCCTCTGTGGTTCCTTCTCTTGTGTCATGGGCCAATCCTATAGATGCTAGTACAACCTTCATTTTTTTGCCATCAGCCTTAATTCCTTTACAAGCGTGATTCCTCATCTGTCATTGCTTCTCACAAACCGCACAAGCTTGTAACGTTACTAGTTAGTAAAAGATGAAAAATGTAATTTTTGTTAGATTTATTGAGACTTCAAAATAACCCAGATCAGTCCGTTTTCCAAGCAGACATGTGCCAAGTAAATTAAAACGAGAGTCGTTTGATGCTACTTGTATTTGCTCCGGCGAATGACCGAAATCTTCCAGCGAAACAATACAGTTAGTGTTTCTCTACTAATAATATCCCGCCAATGTGAGTTACTAGCATCCATGTTCTTGCAGCCTCCCATTATTCCGAAGGTCCAGCACAGCGGAGACACGAGGAACTTTGAAGATTATCCGGAAGAAAACTGGAGGGTAAGTGTAACAACTTGTGGATGTTATATTGACGGCAAGCGATTGAAAATAAACATCCACGTGTTTGTATTACAGGCCACCCAGCCCGCCAGTGCCACTAGTGTCAGTATTTTCACGGAATTCTAAACTCTCCCCCAGCGAGGTTGGCATATCACGTCGCCCCCTCTCTACTCGCTCTCTTCTAACATTGTGCTATTTCTTTTAAATTTTATTTTCTACTGTCACGCATGAGTGCCTTTATACTACCAGGTGCTTTTTTATGTTTTATGATGTCATAGTTCATGCTTTCAAATTTATTTTTACTTTGTTGTTACCTCTCAAATACGTCATCATGCTTTCTTCGTATTGCTTCCCGCAGCCGCTGGTGACGTCATGCACTAGTCGAGTTCAATATCTGACGTCATCGGCAACCTCGTGCTTCCACAAGGTCTGAGGATGCGAACAAGTTCGTTGTTGTCAGACGGTCTGACAATTGTTTCTGTTACGTTGATATTGCATCGCTGACACTTCCTACCCGCTTCATATTGCTCCTTTCATGACAAGGTGCCATGGCAACCAAGGTGTAAAGATTTGTTCATCTTCACTGGACCGGGGCTTTATGGGCACCCGATGGGGCTCGTGGGTGGCATAAGGGTTGTTGGGGCTTTCATTTACTGAGGTAACTGGGTAAACGAACCCCCATCGGGCGCCCTCTACCGGTGGCCTCCATTACGTCATCACTATTATCTTCACACCGATCCTTGTTGACTGTGACGTCATGTTGTGCATGTTTTACCTCATAGCTACTACCTACCACCGTTGCGCGCCATCACATGATTGCGTCATTTGTACCGTTGTGTTTGTGACATCACTTGCTCTTCAAACGGCTCCCACTAGTGGCGACATATTTATGATTTATTTTCTCTTTCTGGGAGTTCCAGTCAGCACTCCCTCTAGTGTTCATGAAGACGCCCACGAAACCTGTGAGTGTGACGACCCGGGAGGGGGGCAGCCGAATTATGTTTCTGTTTTGTACCCCTCCTTCCCCAGTTGTAAACCCTTCAGGTATCGTGCTTTGCTTCCACTACAGGCGCTGTGTAGCTTCCGGAGAGCACGTCATCGATTGCATCGTTGTCACTGTGACGTCAATCTGTGTTCTCGAATTGTTGAAACATGAAGTGACGTCGATTGCTGATGACGTGGCAAGCACGTATACGTCATCAGATTTTTAATATTTTCTAGAGAAGTTTAAAGAAAGTTGATAATTTACTCTTCAATGTTCTTGCACATCTTCGCTTTATTGAATTGTAACTATGAGACGTCATTGCTTAGTATTTTAATTGAATGGATCTCCCGTGGGGTCATCGAATGAAGAAGTCGACATCTCAGGAATGCTCAAACCAACCACCTCCCACAATCCTGGCCTGGTGGTTGCCTGGCAATGAATAGAATCGGACTTTGATGTTTCCGCTCCTCCATTCATGATATTTGAACTGACCCATCCAAGGTTGCGTATTGTTGCAGGTCTATAGTCGCCATCTGTTTGCCGTGCTGCATTGTTACGTTTGAAGTGGAATGTGAGTCGCTCATGTTGTTATGTAAGTCGAAGGTGTAGTTGCCATGGAAACGTGGCCACTCTTCGCATAACCAGATGATCCGCTAGGTGGCTCTTAGTTTAGTCCTTTAGATTCGTAGAAGTTGTTTGGGCCTCCGTCAATTCACATCTTCTCAGCAGGTGGCGCCAATAAACTGATTGATACGATGAGATCTGCAGCTCTTCAACCCAACTAAGATATTATGAGAAGGCGGCAAAACCAACATCGCGTTTTTTTGAAAAACTACAAATAAAAATAATGCAAAGAAATTTATTTTCATACGAGTCAGTTCAATCACAAATAGCTAAAAATCGACTTTGATCATTATATTTGAATAAGCTTAACTGAAAATGATCTAGCTCAGGGCTGACGAACCTTTTTGCAGTCGCGGGCCAATTTGTCAATAACATGAGTTTTCGGGCCACACAACTTTTTAATCGTAACCTACTATGAAATCTTTTAGAAGCGACTCAAGATATTATTCATGAAAAGTAACAAACGGCAGATGAATATGTTTCTCGGCAGCCGATTTGTAGCAAGAATTGACAGCGATAGACACCGTGTTTCGCCCATGAGGCTGGGCTCGTCAGTATCGCACCACTAATTCTGCCACAAAGGTATTCGAGGTATTGACGAGCCCAGCCTCATGGGCGAAACACGGTGTCTATCGCTGTCAATTCTTGCTACAAATCGGCTGCCGAAAAACATATTGTTGATTGGATGGTCTGAATGGCTAGCGTGGAAGCTACACCGTTATGGTTAGCGAATCGCAACTGATCGCTCAGCCTTGTGCTGATAGCCGGGAAGAACGCCTCTTTCTTCACAAAACGGCAGATGAAAGTAATAAAACCCACACAGTTGAAGTTATCTTACGCAGAATTGAAACATACAACAGTAAAAATAAATACAAATCAACTTAAGCAAAAAGGATAGAGCAACAGTAGGCTACTTGCACTGAAGACAGTTTAATTTTCCAGTTTAAGCATTTGCTTTCATGTGAGTATGATTTCTTCTTTTGTTGGCTCTATCTTTTTTGCTCAAGTTGACGAAATGTTTCGACCATTATGCTCCGAAACAACAAATCAGTTAATAAAATTTATTTTTCAAACAACAAACAAAAGCCCATGCGAATCATACAGCTGAAGCTATCTAATGAAGCATTGAATTTTTTTGCTTAGTGGGATTTCTGGAATTTTTTTGCTTAACTAAGCGTTCAATATTAGGTCGAACAGACGATGTGGCAACTATCGTACACACTAAGATTTTCATCTGTCAGCCTCGACCTGTAGCAAAGGAAAGGTGTACCAGTAAAGGCATAAAACAGCTTTGAGATGTCTATAATGCATGACCGATTGTATTGCGGGCCGCACAAAATTCTTTGATGGGCCGCAGGTTCGTCACCTATGATCTAGCTGATCGAAATCGATTTTTAGCTATTTTTATGATTGAACTGACTCGTGTGAGAATGAATTCCTTTGCATTACAAGATATGTAACCTAGTCGTTCATATCAAGCATTGTTGTGGATTTGACACCTGTCAAAAAGATATTTCATTTTCTTGACAAACAAAAATACCAAATTTTTTCTCCATCTTCTAAAACTACTTGAATCTCGCCTCGATAGCTCAGTTGGATTGCGCGTGACTTCTGGGACAATAAAGCAAGATCAAGCGGCGCTGGTTCAACTCTCAAGGTGTGCGCTTTACCAACGCACGGGACTGCTCTCTGTTCAGCGGCACATAATGTATGTGGATAGAACAATTAAATCCAAATTGTGTTATAGGTCTACCTTTCCGTAAGCTCAGTGGTTGAGCGCCCGACTCAAGATCACGCGGCGCTGGTTCAACTCTCGGGGTGTGGCTTGACTAACGCATTTTAAGGCTGTTCTTTATTCAGCTTCACTTCATAGATGGAATAATTTCCGGCAACAATTGGAAACTTCACTCTGTCAATCTCGGTGACCGGGCCTGCGTCAGTGGTTCAAAGCATCTGCAAGTATGCGAAACTGCCAGGATTAAGCTCTGCAAGAAGCTTTAAGCTATCAAGGATTAATAATAATAATTAACTTAAAAACTGTAATAATCTCGAAAAAAAAGCAATCAACCTATGTCTCTAAAACAAAGTTTGCCTAATTGTAAACGAAACTCGGTGACCATCAGTGGTTCAAAGCCTCTACAAGTATGCAAAACTACCAGGATTAAGCTCTGCAAGAAGCTTTCCCAGTCCGAGGATAAAGATTCAATCAATCAATAAATGAGCTTTGGTAGAGAGTTTGCTTTGTTCAATCAATCAATGTTTTATTTGTCAGGAACATAGGTGCATGTTTGAAATATGCAATATACACAAGTTCCCATACCGACAGGGAGACAACGAGACGACCATACGGTCTACTAGTCAATTGCCACTGTTGAACCATAGAGAAATAAAACAGAGCACCCTTAACGAATTTAACATATTTTATTACACACAAGAAATATAACAGAATTGATGTAATATAAATCAATATAACAACAGGTCAAAACTATGACGTCTTTTGCCGGCATCGACAAAAAATGTGACAAATAAAGGGAAATGACGGTTCTACTGTACAACTACAACACATCAAGCTTTACGAGGTAGGGTACGTCCCTGTTGTTGTCCTTTTGTACAAACTGGTGGCGGTTCTTTAGGCAAAATTAATTGTTTTCAGGAAGCTGCTACAAGCTTTGCTCGATCCTCTTAACAGATTTTAATATCGATTTTCTGTAACCTCCCCTAAAGAGCGACCACAGCCACCACTCATGTAAACAAGATAGCCTAAAAACAAACCTCAGTTGGCTATACACCTACAGTAAAAGTTACCATGTTAGTCCTACTCTACAGTATTATTGATTCACGGTGAATATTTTGCAAGACGCATCTTGAAGATCTGTTTTGGTTAAAATTATTCGCTTCAAAAATACATCGTGATGACTCGACAGCCTGTTCATTAGTTCATTGAAGCTCGTTACATCATTCCTTGCCAACTCGCTGTGAGCAAGGATGAAAGTAGAACGGAAAGGATCAGGGGAAAACCGGAAACGTGAAGCGGCGCAGACGAGAATAGTAGAATGATGGCTGGGCAGGTGGCCGTCGTCGCTGTGACGTTTGTAGCCTTGGCCGCCCCCGCGTCGCACACAGCTGGGGTGGGAGAGTAGGGGGTGGATATTGTTGGGGGACTTGCTGTTGAAGGAACCTGAACAAGATGATCAACAGTCACATGCCTGACGTCACTCTTGCTAGGATTTGAAAAAAGGCATGACGTCATGCTGTATGTTGCCTATGTCACTTGAATATCTATTTTTTTTTAATCTTTTAAACTACAGTAGGTTATGCAATTTTAGATGAATATAAATTAATAGTCATAGCAAGTCACAGTTCCCAAGTCAATAGACTTGGGAACTGCGTTCCGAAAGCTGGTGACAAACCGCTACAACCACAGCGAACCCGCAGCATTGGGCTAAAGCAGGTCGTTAATATTTACGTTTGAAGTTACTTTGATTTGTATTGAAACGTGTTGCAACCAAGTCAAGTTATCTTTGAATATGAACCCAAAACTCACAGGGGCGGCAAGGGAAGTGGTTGCATCACACTTTACCGTCTTGGTCAGTTGTGAGATGGAATCACTCAAAGCATCTCCAGTTGCTTCGCTGTAGGTCAGCTAGAATATAAACGAATGTTACATCGCGTTGTCAACGCGAAATACAGTGACGTAGTTGATTTGAATAACCTGTGATGGTCAAAAACAACTAAACTGAACTTTCACCAGTTGACGCGACAATTGCTCGTCTATGACCAAGACACGAAGATAAAAAGCAAAACACTTTGAAGTTTCAGTCAAAGTCGGTTGTACAATAATTAGGCCTATAGAGTCTACTGTATAGCAAAGTGAAGTTTAGTTTTTTACGAAAAGCAGCCTATTGTACTTGAAAGATCTCACTGAACAATCCTGCTTTTATGAAGTCATCAATATTGGAAAAAGTCCTCATGAAGTCACGAACAGCGTAGCTTCTGATTGTTTCGAACTTTCACTGCGCTCATACTATTTGCGTCCGCCATGTTAGCTCAGTAGTTAAGCGCC
Organism: Aplidium turbinatum; assembly: GCF_918807975.1. Taxonomy (NCBI): domain Eukaryota; kingdom Metazoa; phylum Chordata; class Ascidiacea; order Aplousobranchia; family Polyclinidae; genus Aplidium; species Aplidium turbinatum. The sequence goes on from NC_137480.1 coordinate 27,517,158, forward strand.
CGACCCAAGATCAAACGGCGCTGGTTCGGTTCTTGGGGAGTGCGCTTGAGCAGCACATTTTGGGACTGCTCTCCATTCAGCGGCACCTAGTGAATGGAATAATTTCCCGGCAACAACACTTCAACAATCGGAAAACTTCACTCTGTCAATCTCGGTAACCGGCCCTGCGTTAAAAGCTTCTACAAGTATGCGAAACTACAAGGAATAACCTATCAAGGTTTTGTCAGTCCGAGGAAGAAGATGCCTATTGACTCACAGTGTTCAAAATTTCTTGCAACGTCATGCCCGCTACACCCGCTGGCGCCTCCGCGTGGATGTCCTGCAGTGACCCGTATGGTCCGAGGAAGACAGTCTGACTGCATAATCAGGATATTATTACACAATAATGCCTCAAAGAGAGACTGCACTACAATTTGCTTTGAGGCCATTTCGCTTAAATAAATACACATTAGTGGAGGTTTGCACACCCATTGAGTTTAATATTAGAGTTTAAATATTAAAAAACAACATTATGAAGAAATAAAATTAATTTGCGTTCTTCTGGTGACTATTTACTAGGTTACCTCGTGATGTTAAAGATGATAACTACCTTTTGTATTTCCGACGTTTCGTCAGTCAGCACGACTGACTTTATCAAGGTGGCTAAAATAGGTTAACACAACCTGTTCAGCAACGATGGCACAACACAAAAACATACTGATAAATTGAATAGAGTAAAGCAGCAAGAATCAGAATTAAAACACGCAACAAGATACCTAGAGGTTAAACTAAATGCAGTGAATGCCTAAAACCAGTAGGCTACTTTCCAACAGCGTAAATTTATCTATCTATTGGGCCACTGTCAAGAAACGTTGAAAAGACATCAGACAAGACAGAAAACAAGGGGATTAGCAATAACAATGATAGAGAAGACGCACTGAGAATGGAAAAGGTAAAGCTAAAGTTAAAGTAATTGTTTGTCAAATTCCTGTAGTTTACACCTCATGTGGTATGTTTCCCATCGTATAATTTACTCGTAATCATTCTCGTATCATTTATTCAGTTTGTGCTTTTCAGTCCAGAATGTCGTTACAGTTACAGTGCAAAGTCAAATTTATATTACGATTTTTCATTTTATGTATAATGCAGATTTAATTCCTGATGAGGACACACGTACGTGTCGAAAACGTTTGATTCATTATTATGTTATATATTTTGTTTTGTATGTAATACATTATGTTAAACCCGCTAAGGTTACTTTGTTTTGCTTGTCTATGGTTCAAAAATGCAAACTCTCTACCAAAATTTGATAAAAAAAACATAATTTAATTGTAATAAAATTTGTAAAACAAACCCAAATTTTTTGCCCAAATTGTTATGAAACCTTCTAAAATGAATTCTTCTAAACCTTCTAAAGTAAAAGGTTTAAGGGTGCGGTCGTACCCCCCTGCACCCTAGCTCCTGCACGTATAACTGGTGGTTAATCGAACTTGACTTTTAGCTAAATATTATTTAATTTAGTGATTTGAAAGGACGAGAAAGAATTTTGCCCTCATTTGCAATGGCGTGCCCCGATGTGACAAAGCATCGGCTACAATGCACTTTGTCAACTACTCAGCCACATCTGTACAGAAAAATCTTCATTTTTACTTGTGAATGTCGACACCAAACTGAGAATAAAGCTCGGACTGCACAGGCTGGGATTGACATTGGACTACAGGTATCTTCGGGTAGTAGAGCACATAAGCCAAGCACATCTCCTGCTGCGTACCGAGACCACCCTGCAATCAGTGAAAGATTATTATCAGTCATAGCCCAAATAGAGTTTAGCTTCCTCTGTGGCTGGTGGGTGCATCACAGGAAAACGATTGGCAATCAAGCCGTCTTTGAGTGTTTTTTCCAATCCCATACGACAACAATCTGAACGCGTGGTACAATACCCCGGATGAAGTTAATATTAATTAGATAATTAACACAAAACTTAAGTTTGTCCATCTTTGTAAATACAGCGCCAAGTTCTCGGTCAAGTTAATCAAATTTTAATGTTGAAGACAAAGTCTTTACAAATTCAAATAACTTCGCGTCAACGTTGTGTACCGTAGTGAATGAGTTGCGTCCTGTGGATTGGTAATTGCATGTCACTTGCATGGTTGTGTCCTCGTTAACCACCACCTCTGGCGAGATTGCTCTAGTTTCTTGATAGTTGAAATCATAATTCCCATCCTCTGCGATAGTGGTCTCAACATTGTTGCTGGAGGGGAAAGCATTATTAAAAGACAATCGTTAATTTGATGGAGATCCTATAGAGATTTACCAACGATTGATTGAATCTTTATCCCCGGATCGAAAAAGCTTCTTTGAGAGCATAATCCTGGTAGTTTTTTATACTTGTAGAGGCTTTGAAGCACATACGCAGGGCCGGCCACCGAGATTGTCAGAATAAAGTTTCCAATTGTTGAAGCCTTATTACTGGAGAATTATTCCATCCATTTGTTTAGCTTCTTCGTTGAGGAAGTCACACCCTAACCCAGTGGTTCCCAACCGGGGGGAATTCCCCACTAGGGGGGAATTTTGCAATTTTTAGGGAGGAATTTGGTTTTAGGATTGTAAACCTTTTTAAGCCTAGTAAGTTGGCCTAGACTGGAGTGTTAAAGAGGAGATTGTTTTTAGATTAACTACCGATTATTTAAGCAACTGTGCACTGACATGGATGCAAACCATTACGTAGGCCTATACTTCTTTTTCATGCAAATACTTGATGGCTTTCAAGAGGAAACGTAACCAAGCGAGTGTTTGCGCTCAGAGACAAGCTTAAATTATTGTTTGACCTTTAAATAAAATTGAAATTTGTTTCATTGCTGAATGATGACAGATAGATTAGATTCCTTGCTTATTTGGTTGATATGTTTGGTCTATTGAATAAACTAAATCTGAAAATGCAAATTGCGCATCAACATGGGTTATTTGTATCCATGAGCCATTGACATATTGATAGGCTACCATGTGAATTTACAAGCTGTATGCTGCTCAAGGCAGGTTGGAAGAGAGTGATGGAATTACGTCACTATCATTAGGAGATTTTCTTAAAGTAGTAGAAGGCTCTGCTCTCCTGGTTGCCGGGGGCCTATACGTTTTGTCTGGCCTCTATCTTTCAACCAGCCTGGCTTGGGTGGCCCTTCCAGGAGCAGGTGCCAGGAACGCTCAGCATTTAAAGATGCTTTGAAAGCTTTCACCAACAAGCTTGATAATTCAAAGAGAAAAGTTAGAATGAACAATTGAACATGTTTAAAGAATTATCATCGGTGCTGGTTGTTGACGGCAAAGAACAAGTTCTTCTAGAGTTGGAAAAAGAAATGATTTTGCAACATCTCACAGCATTAGAACTGAAATTCATTCGATATTTTCATAAAATGTATGACAATGAGCTTGATTTAATACGAAACTTATTCACATTGTTGATGAAAAAAGTTCCCAATAAATTGCAGGATGAATTTTTAGAACTCAAAACAGATTCTTGCGCAAGAAACTTATTCAGAGAAAAATTAATCACTGGATTTTGGCCATTATTGTGTAATTCCTATCACAAATTGGCAGAGAAAGCTATTCGAAGTATTCTTCTGTTTGCTTCCACTTATCTATGCGAATCAGGTTTTTCAACTCTTGCAAATGAAAACAAAACAGAGAAACAGATTAGACGTGGAGAATGATATTCGTTGTGCTCTTTCCGATACTTTTCCACCACATTCATGAGTTGTCGAAACAAAAAATTACAAGCTTCACACAGACTGTTGAATGCATTGACTCTTATATTTTGAATGTATTCTTTGAATAAAATACTTTTCAGTAACGTTCTTCATTAATTGAATAATTTTAGTATGAAAAGGAACATTACAGGCTAAAAAGCTTATCACTAGTGAAAGTTTGGTTTATCTTCCAAGACTTAGATTAAACTATTAATGCAAACAAGTTTTAAAAAAAATTAAATTTATAGGGGGGAATTTGGATTTGAATATCGACTAAAAGGATCCACCGGATAAAAAAGGTTGGGAACCACTGCCCTAACCAATTGAGTTATCGAGGTGAACATTGAACGAAGAAGAAATACTGCTGCCTTGCAGGAAATACTTTTTTAAGTAAAGGCTAGGCCCACCGCCAATAACTGTGGTTAGCGTCAGGAAGGGCATCCGGCTGGAAAATCTATGCTCTAAAATATTATTTAAATGCAGCAAAAGCTAAAAATGGCCCCTAGTCCCCAGCAGCCCTTAGATGGGCAAGGGGTGCGAAGAATCTCTGGGTTCCGAGAAAACAAAAATTGCATGGCAGAAAATTTTCACTAAGGATGAAAGGAAAAGTATATCGGAGCTGTGTGCGGCCTGCAATGTTATATGGTAGCGAGACATGGGTATTGAGAGAGAGTGAACTGGCAATCTTGAGAAGAACGGAAAGGTCAATGGTGAGAGCAATGTGTGGGGTGAAAACGAGAAGAGAAAAAAGGACTGAAGAATTGTTGGATATGCTAGAGATGAGAGAGACCATAGACCAACTGGCAAGGGCAAATGGAGTAAGATGGTATGGACATGTGATAAGGAGGGAGGAAGGAAGTTTTCTTAGAAAGGCACTAGATCTAAAGGTGGATGGGAAGAGGAAACGCGGTCGTCCAAGACGAACGTGGAAACAACAAGTGAAGGATGAGTTTAAAAAAGTCGGACTGAAGGAGGAAGATGCAAGGGACAGGGTGAAATGGAGAAAAGGGATTAAGACAATTGCTGCGCGGAAACAATCGGCCACCCCCACTGGTGGGGAACAAACCGACGATGGATTATGATGATGATGATGAAGAATTAGTTGTTGTTGGTACCCAATCCTTCAAGTCACCATTCCTTTAGAACTCTGCATTTTGAAGTTTTCACCAACCTAAGTCGAAGAAACTTAATGAAATAAAATTTAAGCCAAACTCATTCATGCATGACCTCACCGTATAGCTCGAAGCGATATCTCTCTCGCTAGCAAGTGGCCATGTAGCATCACACCAAACACGTTGATCAGGCTCAGTGCTCCACCGTCGCTCAAGCCCTGAATAAAAAACATGTGTTTTGATGACGACCGATGGAGCACAAACTCGAAAAATAGTGACAGAACAGTGGGGACATTGGTGACATCATAAGTAGTCAAAATTGTCAATGACGGCGCAGCACAGAATATGAAACTTACTTGATTTAAACAATCTGAGAAGCACTCTCCTTTGCTTAGGAAGCTGTCCACCCCAGGTGGTATGAGATGAGTGTAAGGATCAACCACATGGCCAACTTCCATGACTCCAGCCGAGTTAGGGCGAAGTACGGTGGCGTAGTGGAGTCGCATGCCCGAATTGTCGGTGATTCCTTAAACATAAATTGCTGTTTGTTAGTTTTCAGGAACAGAGCGATTGTTGCCAGGACAATTAACGAATAAATATCCGTGACATCGAGCCCCTTCAGTGATGGCGTTATCGTGCGTTTCCGGACTTATATAGGAGCTTATAGGCTACCAGCCAAGTTGTGCCGGGCATCTGATTTAAAGGAGATGAGTTTAGTACCGACCGACCTATAGCGCGCGATCGTTCCCTTGCCGGACATTTGATGCAGAGATTTGATAGCACACTTGGGTACAAAAATGAGCTTCATAGTTTTGTGGTTAATTGTTGTTAAACCTTCATCGACAGGCACAAAACAGAGCTCGCTACATTTGAGGATAAGGATATCTATGTGTTGGCTCTGATCAGAATAGGCTATATCATGAAACTATGCTGACAAAGTATAAGAAGAAGAACGAGCTGAACCTCGAGACGACTAACCTGACATAATGGATGGATTGTCGAAATGAGTCTCCAGCACTAAATATTTGGGAGAGTCTGAAGTTCCCAGAGGCAATCCCACTGTTGAAGGAAAGTTGAAGCTCTGTGGAAAAAAGAAAATAATTATTTTTCCTGCAAAAATAATCAAAGTTTACGCTAGTTGTAGGTCTAACAAGTAATTGATTTGTCCATAAAATGGTAAATAACCTTGAGAGCCTAAGCAAAAGTCTTCATAAGAGGTTGAGGTTTGGTTTATTTCGTTTCAAGAAGAGTTACTTCGTCAAGAAACAATGCGGTGCTGAAACATGAGATATGAAGCTTTTACAATCTTTAAAAGACCTCAACTGTCACTTAAATCAATGAAGTTCTAATCAAATTGAAGAAAACCAACCGTTCCCCCTATCGCCCAGGAAAATAGCACAAGCACACATTGATTGAAGTCGGCCTCCGCGGTTGTGTAACATTGTCTGGAAGCTCCAATGTTGGCGGTGTTCTGTTTAAAAAAGATAAGTTTTTTAAAATATTTTTTTTGCACAAAATGATAGATTTGAACAAACCTATCCCATGATCATGTGTTCAAATCATTAATTCTTAACCCTATATCGCCAAGGAGGCGCTAAATTAGGGCTGAACGTTTTTATTCTGATGCGTAGCACATTCACTCTTGAGTGTAAAGCTCGTTTTCTCTTGGAGTGAATCTTTTTGTTCTTGGCTCTTAAGGAAACCAGTTTGTGGTGGTGATACTGACACAAAACAGAAGAGCACCTTGCTTCAGTAATCTGCAAATTGTTTTTAAATCTGAGTTAAATCCGGTATTCTTGTTTAAAAAATAGGAAAATCTGTGAAAAAGAGTAAAAAATTCTGGTGTAAATAGATCCATTACCTTATGTAATTGTTCTGTATAGAGTTACCTGTGGGGCGTCGTAGGTGCACTGGTAGAGTAGCATGTGGTGCACGTTGGCTTCATTGCCAGGTGTGATTATAGGCTCAGCCTGCGTCACAACCATAACTGTTACGGTACAGAGTGATTTGTTTAATTTATTTTTATGCAGTGTTGCTAGAAGCAGTGCCGGTCTTTGGGGCGAGCAAACCGTGCGATCGCACAGGGCCCGCAAATTAAGGGGCCCGCAATTCACTCAGAAAATGCAGTAATTTTTGTCATTTCCAATAGAAAAATTCAACAAGTATATTCAACAAAGGAATTAGCAACAAGAAAACATAAAGACTCAACGGGTGCAACCTATTTCGTACCCTGAAAAGATCGAGAAAAAAACAACAGAGCCGAAGTCGCTGATCGGAGTTACCGCAAACATTTCAAAATTTCTCTCGATCTTTTCAGGGGACGAAATAGGTCGAAATTCGATTTTGTTGACAGCGGACCAACGTGTCCAGTCTGAGCAGCTATCTCGGCAGAAAAATTAAGTCTCACGACGGACACACCAGATTTAACTTCGATCGTCATGCTTAATCACTTTATGTTGATAATTCTTCACTCTAAAAGGCTTTCATCAGATCAATTGAAGAGTCAAAGCGCCCTGTAGGTGCCCAATACACAACATAACTGATTAACTTCCACCGAACAGGTCGTGTGGCTTCTTGCGTCACAATGCTCTGGGCAGGAGTTGGAAAACTTCTGCACTAACGTTACTGTTTTCTGCTGTGCAAAGTTTAACTAGGCTTTTATCCTTGGGTTTATTTTTGCGTGTCATGTAAGCGAAAGTGATGGAGAGCAAGTAGGCTCATCGTATTCATTCTCACTTATAGAATTTTTCCTGGGCCTTTTCTTTCTTACTGTAATACCAAAACTTAGCCTACTCGTATAGTTTAATTTTGTAACCAACCTTGCCTTATCAATATTACTCGGAGATGTTGCCAGACGTTGTGAGGTAAGACTTAACTAAATTGTGCTGATTAGTGTAGAAGTACTGTAGATACTACCCATCCATTCTTAGCGAATAATTCACCGTTATTACGCTGATTCAATGTCATCAATCGTTGAAGCAACCTAAAAATCCAACGCTTTTCTGCTTAAATGGAAGCTAAGGGGTACAGTATTAACATTGTCTAGATGCACCCTAGAATGCGCTGGAAATTATATTCTCTCAACAGTTGTTCGTGCTATGCAATCACGTCAGGGCTAGAAATGTTTAAGGATTCAACCTATTTCGTACCTCGATTTCAGGGTACGAAATCGGGGTGCGAATTTTTCAGGAGACGAAATAGGTTGCATCCAGACTAACATAGAGACATAGCTTTATTTCCGAAAAATGCCAAAGAAAACATGATCTTATCCTTTTGCTATGCCACCGGACAGCACCATTTTACAGCAATATTCATACCCACAATTTTGTTGAACATGCTCTCAGAATGCCCCAAATTCAAAGTAATTTTTCAAAATTTTCTAGGGGAAGCACCCAAGACCCCGCTTCGCCCGCCGACCGTCAAACCACCCCTTCCCCCTTCAAAATACCTAGCTACGCTACTGCATTGGATCATTGTCATTGGGGCCCGAAAAGCATATTCCGCACAGGGCCCGAAATACTCTAAGACCGGCACTGCTAAAAGTAAGGCCGATTTTCCTTCTCATGAAGAAATTATTATATCTTAGATTATAAATTATATATTAGATGATGCTACATCAAGATATTGCGCTTGAGATTAGTTTTCAACGTTAAACGTAGCAACAAGTTGTTCTTTAATTTATTTTTTAATTGAAAAGATTTTTTAGCTTTTAAGTCAAATTTCATCAGTGAATATTTATAGTTCGACTTTGCTTTGATAGAACTGACCTTGACCACGTGGACTTCACTAGCGAAAGTAGGAAGCTGGAAGAGCCGGCAGTTGTAGTATGTTTGAAGCGCTGGAATAGTGAATCCATTGTTTAGAAAGTCAATGGTGGTGGTAGTCTCTGTTGGCTCAGGGTTCACTCCTGGAGCTTGTAGAAGAAGCAAAGTCGTCGATCCTTAAAAAACAATGTGTTTGCACTTTTCACGAAGTATTTTCTCCATGTTTTGAATAAGTGCAACCTATGCAACAGCTTCAAAAGTATCTTGAAACCCTGTTAAAGGGCGGGGAAACCCAAATTAACTTTTGCGAGTTTTTTGTTTCAGCGTGATGTCATTGTGTACAACATGCGTTTTAGAAAAAAAAATCCAAATTTTGTTTCCCTCGTCTCGCTAAGGCCGCTTTTGTTTGATACCCGTTTGCGAGGTCTCGCGTGCATCAACCTGTGAAGCTGTTCGCTGTGACGTCACAAGGTACATATAGTTGTGGCCAAAAGTTTAAGACCAGACTTGATTTATGACGATTTTTGCATTACTTCAAAATACTGCATCAGATATTGTTTCAGCTTCATCATCTTTATGCATCATCTTATATCTGATGCAGTATTTTGAAGTAATGCAAAAATCGTCATAAGTCAAGTCTGGTCTTAAACTTTTGGCCACAACTATATGTACCAAGCACGAGCCACTCATACCAACAATTTTAGAAAAAAAAAGAGAAGAAAAGAGAAGAGAAGTGATAGGCTACAGTGTATGTGTTGTGACGATGAAGCAGTTGTTACCACTAGAGTTGTTTCTTTGCAGTCGATTGTAGTAAAAAATTAAAAGTTATAAACCCGTGCTTCCCCCATGAGACTCATCAGTACAGTACCGCACAATTAACAGGAAATGCGATACTGTCACAATCGAGGTACTTTGATATGCTGACGACACAAACAAATCCTAGCAACTTGATCAACACAATCTGAGGTTAGACCTGCTTCCGTTTTTGAAACATAACTTTCCGCTACAAGACTAATAAAAATGATTATTATCGTACATCACTTATGTAAAAGAAAGTCAAAAAACTTATATTTGACACTGTCAGCGATTAATTTTTTTGTTTTTTTTGTGGTCAGCAAATGCAACAACAAGGGGGTCGGCTAAACTGTTTGCCGGATTTTACAAACGTTTCAATGGTGCTGGTTTTTTATTCGATATATCATAAAAGCAATAGAGGTGTTCCAATGACCGCTTCATTTACTAAACTTCATTTTGACATCGTTTCAACATCCCGAAACGTTGCAACGATATAAAAATATAGTTTTAAGCGAAAGTTCAAATGCACACTGACGTAAGATTGAACCTATAACTTTCCATGCAACAGAAAGCGGGAGGAGAAGACAATTTTGAAACATCTTTTTTAAGGTAAATTTTTTTTTGTTTTGTACCTACCCACATACAATTTACAAATTTGCGCTCAATCAGGCCAACAAACCTCTATTGGCTGCTCCGTTGCCATGGTACTCGTTGCTTGTGATGTCACTTCCGCTAGGATCTGTTGAGCCCAGAGCCCAGATCACTCGAATTGAATCGGACTAAAATACACAAACTTTACATTATGGGAGTAGCCGCAATGACAAAGCAAATTGTTAGTTTCTTTGTCTTGATTTGCTTTGGTTTCTTATGATGAAACTCTGGGACAAAGATAAATTGTTGTTCATGTTCGTAATCATTTGTAGTAGCCTGTAACATTACACGACTGTCCAGGTGACGACAGAATGGACGCGAGAGGAATACAATTGTTGCCAACGCAAATTCCCGAATGGAATGCTAAAACTCAATGCGTCACAGAGTTTTCTTTCAAACGTTTTGACTGTCATAATGTGACTGTCATAATAATGTGTTGTTTCGTTTGTGAGAACAAATAATGTTTTCTTTATCTTAAATAAATTCTATTGTTTATTTTTTGTTGGATTGATTCGTCCTGTGTAATCTTCCAAGCTCACCTACAAACGTCACACCTGAAAAAAATTAAAGTCAAAGAGCGTTTTAAAAAAAAACTTTTCACCAAGCCGTGACTAAACATTTTCATATTTTCAGTTGTCTCAATTTCCAAAAACTTATTATTTATAAATTTAAAATTTGAAACAGATTCCTCATGTTTCAAATTCCATAACTGTTTATGACTGTGGTGTGTTGGGAGAAGTGAGTAACAAGCTTTCGAGCTCAAGCAGCATCTTTATCTTTTGTTCTTTTCATCTTACAAGAAGCTCACCGTGATTTCAAGATCAGATCCAACTTCACAAGCTGCCAGCTGCCTTTTAAACTTGAGACCTGTCCACCCGTTGCATTCAGTTCCATGCATCAACTCCACATCTTGGGAAACATCTTGTGGAGGAAATTCATTTGCCATTGCACCATGCCTGTCCTGTGAGCAATTATGACGTTGACTGCCAACACAATTGAATGAGGCATCTTTCAGACAAACCATGCCTGTGCAAAGTTGATCATTAAATATAACCACCACGTTTGGTAATTAAATAAAATTTATACATTTTAATTTTAATTTATATTTCCAAGTTGAATTCGAATTTTCTCAGATAAAAACAAATACAGCTGGCAGCCCTGGTGCATTTTGACAACGCTTAACAAATTTAGTGCATTTTGTTTATGTTATTTATCACATGAGTTATCATTATGATGAAACAATCGACCTTCTAGCTTTTAGCAAAACTTGGTGAAGCGCACAATCACGCGGCCCGTTATTTTTTTTACAAACCGTCAGTTCCGCGATTCCATCTTTGACCCAACCGACAAAGATATCAGCCCCAATCATAGCCCCGTTGGGGGAAATCCCGATTCCTATCCAGCCAGTGGTTTGCCCCCAAACCTGAAAATAGTTTGAAAGTTCTGTTATTCGTTGATTGCTAACGTTTTAGAACATTTTTTATGCATTGATGTCAATGCCAAAACTGCATCAAACAAATCAGTGACATTCAAAGTTCTGACAAACGTCGATGACGTCAGTTCGTTGATCAATCGGTTTATTTTCTTTGGAGATCACACCCACAATGGGTAATAAAACTTCAAAATATTTCTAAAAGCAAATTAGCTACTTCGTGCTTCCTGCGAGTAACTTCTGTCCATTCAAATTGAAAGTCAACCAGTCTGTCTTGTTTTTTGCTATCATCAACACAACCATAGTTGATCCGACAAATTATTTTTCATACTAGACACATGGATGCGCCTCAATCGTCTCCGTACGGACGTCGGGATTTTCCACTCAACCATGCACCAATGGGGAATGGCCTCTTTCTCCTCCTGTGAATGTGGTGCTGAGGAACAGACAGCAGACCACATCATCAACGATTGTACCATCTTCAAGCCACCTAATGGAGTGGAAGGTCCGCGTGTCATGGATCATAAAACCAAAGACTGGCTCCTCTCTAGTAGCCTTCCAGTGTAGTCCCGGAACATCGTGAATCAGGGGTGGTAAAAATATACACCCCCACGGCCCAAAAACCCAAAATATTTATGGTCGAGACTGTTAGTTTGCAGAGACGTTCAAATAAACTACATAGACATGGACTTTTTCTGGACAAAGATTATCGAAATATTTTGTCACCTGCTGATATTTTTCCTCCAGAAACATTTTCATAAATTATTCTACAGCAGAAATATAATATCCGCCTCACAGCTTTTCCTTTTAATGGAATAAAATCCTTGTGAAAAAGTAACATTTTCATCAATTCCTTCACTCCCTCGCAAAAGTTCAAAAATATCTTGTACTTTCTGCACACTGCCAATGCAATCACCCACATTATAAAACACTAATCATGAAATGAAAGAATCATCACAAGCATTCACATGATTTTCACATGATTCATAAATTCACTAATCTGAAAACCGTCATTACCTCGAGCGTGATGGTTGTGACGTCATACTTCCAAAAAAGCAACATGGTCCTTGCGGTGTTCAAGTATGCCGAATGAGGATAATTCTCGGTCGGTGATTGGATCTCTGATTGTGACATCACCGGATTGACGGTGACGAGAATGAAGACGACGAGCAAGCCGAGAGTTATCATTGTTTTATTTTGAAAATGACTGAAAACCACAAAAAATTCAACTTTTTGTTGCGAAACACGAGCAAAAACCTGAATTCACCAAATTCTTTGTCAATACCAACAATTTAATGGTTACGCCCGAACGCTGCATCTCCGTGAAAGGATGATGAGCTGTTCTGGTCGACGACGATCAATCAATCAATGTTACATGGTAGTTACATGGTAGGCTACATGTTTGAAATATGCAAGCAATATACACAATGCAAAATGGTACCAGTTTGACGCATTGTCTGCAGCGCTGAGTTTTGTTGACACACAACATTACTTGCTTAATAAAAGACAAAGTAGAAGATTGACTTCTTTGTTTTTTAGTTCTGTAGTTTCCTTCACTGTAGTGACTCGTATTGGATTCGACCATTTTGTTAAAATATCTCTGGAGTTTTTTTTTATAAAATAAAATTAAGATCCCCTTGCAGTTCATCTTCGCACTGTCATGTCAGTGGTTCCCAACTTATGGATCGCGATCAAAAAGTTGGGTCGCCAGAAAATTTGTTTGGTTTTATTTTTTTCTTCAAACAAGAAAAAGTTTGGCATAAAATAACTGTTTACATAATAGTGTCAACCCTCCTGCCAAAAATAGGTTTCATGGTTAACGTTTTTTGCTTTATCTACATGGGTTTGGCAAGATTACATATCAGTAGTTGATGTTGGGTATTGTGCCTTGTTCTCGAAAAGCTTTAGTGGCAAAATTGTCAGATACTTTTTATGTTTCTACACGAATTGCAAACAAAAAGTAGCCTAATCCATTTATAAGTTGAGATAAGCTCAAAAGTCTTAAAATTTGAAAGTCAAATACAAAGTTATTAGTATAAGACATGATATTTGTTTGGAGAAATTTTGTTTGAAATGAAATGAAACCAAATTAAATCAACTATTATACAATCCGCCACTGCTAAAATTTTCCTGACTGGTAAAATTTTTAAATTTTGTTTTGTGTCTATTTTACTTTATTCTGTACGATTGAGCAACACAGATAAACACAGGACAGGAGATGAAGCTGTGTTGAACGGAGGAATGGCAGCACAACGAGCACAACGTTACATAGGCGTAGCCAGAGGAGGCGAAATGGGCCATGGCCTCCCCAAATTTTCAAAGTTTGGATTCCGAAGTTAAACCCTTTGTTGAAAATATAATATAATTTGTATAAATTTATATCGTTTTCCAATACATTTGGCTATTAACACCCCCCAGGACTTATTTTAGACACACAGAAAGACACCAACAAATTTTGCAAATCGTAAATCGCGCTAAGTTTACGCGATTTACGCTTCTTTTAACTAATCTGTGGAAGCAACTTCAGAATCGCTTACTCTGATGGGTTTTTGTGTAGCTGAATTTTTTGTGTTCTGTAATTTTAGCCGCAGTTTTTGCCCGTTCGTGTGTAACAAATACCTTTAATAAGTTAATAGCTGTTTATCTGCTAATAAATTTCATACAAATATTACCCTGAAAGTGTTTCCAGAAAGCGCTATAATCCATTATTTGAGTGTAATTTTGCAAAAAATTTCCGGGGAGCATGCTTCCGGACCCCCTAGAATACGCGTGCCTTCGGCACGCTCTAACCTTCCACCAACTTATTTCTTTCCTTGCTTAACCCACCAGGATACGTCACTGCACATGAGGTGGCGATGTCTTAAGTCAAACACTTTGTCGTTCTCTTCAATTCATCAAATATTTGCCCCCTCCAATTTTTTTTTCTGGCTACACCATTGCAATGTTACACGCAAAAGTCAGAAACAGCAAAGTTTGTTCTCCTCGCTAAAACGCGACACCCGCTTAATTGGACCAGTTTGGCTTGGACCCGATGTGGCCCGATTAAGCGGTGGCCCGGTTAAGCGTGTTAACCGACTAAGCGGGTGGCCCGATTAAGCGTGTGACTCGATTAAGCAGGTGGCCCGATTAAGCGTGTGACTCGATTAAGCAGGTGGCCCGATTAAGCGGGTGACCCGATTAAGCGGGTGGCCCGATTAAGCGGGTGGCCCGATTAAGCGGGTGGCCCGATTAAGCAGGTGACCTTATTAAGCGGAGATGATTGTATTTGCAATAAAGCAAATTTCTACAAGTGAAGCTGCGTTTATCGACCGTTCTTATCTTGCAAGTATCTCTTTCATTCATTTTTCATTCTTACTTCATGTTGCTTTTGACCGATCTAAAACCCAATCAACACGTTACGATGACATCATGTTTTCTTATCTGGATCCCTTCCAGTGACGTTCGGTGGCTTAAACCGTTGGGAAAGCAACTTGGAAATATGCTGCAGCAAGGTAGTAGGCACGAAGGGCGTAACCGTCGGGCGAAGCCCGAAGGCGTGTTGCCGAAGGCAACACTTCCAGCGGGGGGTCTGGGGGGCCTCCCCCAGAAAATTTTGAAAAACTCTTCCAATTTGGTGCGCTCTGAGAGCATTTCCAAAACAAAATCTTCGGACTTTCCCAGTCCGAGGATAAAGATTTAATCAATCAATCAAACTGGGACTAGTCTAGAATGTTGGCTGCGTTTTTAGACTGAGCACAAAAACTTATTGTCAATGTCATCTGTAAGCATTTAAGACATGCATTGGACTGGTGCACTAGTAAAGAGCAAATAATTAGCCTATAAATTAAGCTAGTCCATTCTTGAAGAACACAAGTAAATTTGCTCTGAACTTGTGATGTCAGTCTATTGACCCAAAAGAATTTAAAAAAACACTTGTTCTGTTTCAGTAGCCTACTGGTTGGTTAATGTACCCTTTGGAATTGCATGTTTTATTGTAGAATCTATGTTTTTTTTGGTAAGAGAACCAGCTTTATTTTCAGCGTACTCAGTAGCCTATAGTTACAAGCGCGCAAATCACTCATGCGTAGAGGTTGTATTCCTTTCGTCTGAAACCAAAAGCAGCCGCTATGAGATACGCATGACGTCACTGGGAAAGCACAACTAACCATGCCATAACCATAACACATCTGATTGGCTAAGCAGCTGGTGACGTTTTGCAAAACGATTGAGGATTGGATAAAACGAAGGCGTTTTTTGACATTTTTGAATTTGGGTAAGCAACTTTGAAAGTTGATTTCCCTGGAGCTTCAGTGATGGTTTCTGACAAAAGCGTTTGCGTTAATTGGCATTTATAGGCAAGACATGCGGTTTGGTGAGGACTTAGACTACTCACAAGCGTTACGAGTAATTCTAGTCACGAACACAGTAATTTTCAAGTTAAAATAGACTTGATAAAAATAATAAGAAATTAAACCTAGAATTCAGTCATTATATTTTGCATAGTTTTCGCTCAGGTAAGCACTGCTTTCCTTGCTTTCCCTCACCGATCGTCACTGATCCCTTCAATGTAAAATGTCAGGCTATGCTTAGGTCGCAAGATAGTTTAGAAAAGAAAAAAAGGTTGGAAACCACAGCGTTAAACCTGCTACAACTTATTTTAAGCTTTATATTTTTACTTTTTTAAGCTTTATATAGGCATAACTTAGACTATTGCTACAACTTATTAATTCTAATCCACCTAAACACCTCATTGATATTTTATGACTCACAATCACCATGTCAATTTAAGCGGGCGTAATCAGGCGATCAGAGCTAACCGTTATCTCATCTGAAGAGGCGATAGCGAAACGTTACTGACCCGTTCCGCCCTTTGCTCTGTCTCAGGTGAAGACAAGGAGGCTTTCAATAGCCAGCTAATTTTGTTCTTTTCATTTCGATCGCCAATGCTGAGGTGACATTTGATCTGCTACAAGAAAGCGATGTATTTTCTATTCATTTCAAAGTACAAAGAAAGCCACAGCACAAAAGGTCAATTTATTTTTTTGATGGTCACATGTTCGTATGCTTTCAAATTTTCTTGTCATTTACTTATGGCTCGCAAAACTTTAGTGAAACAATGTAAGAGTTTAACGGTTTAACCCAGCGATTCATAGTATAGGGATCGCCAACTCGGCTGAAAATCCGACAATCGGAGTGTAAAAGTGTTGCCAGATATTTTTTATATTTTTAGAACAAATTATTATTTTGGCATTTTTAAAGAGTAGTGGTCGCCCAAAGCTTGTCCGTTTAAAACTAACCTGAAGTTTAAAGTTGCACAAGATTGAGTTAAAGTAGTTTGTAGTTGTGTAACTTTGCAATAAGAATGTTCTAAATTTATGTACCAAACTTAAATAAAACTTGCAAGTGTAAACAAAATTATTAGAAACCAGTTAAGAACAAAAAAAATTGAGAAAATTAAAATACACCTCAGGAATAAATGGCTTCATGTTTTAAGTATTGAAGCCGGTAATTATTTTTCAAGTAGGCTTAATATGTTTTATGTACAAGAGAAGGTAAATTTGCCAAAAATATGATAGTTTGATAAGTAAACAATAAAATTGCTTTAGATCAGTTTTAAAATATTTATTTACGGGCAAGTTTTGGGCAACTACTACTTTAAAAATGCCAAAATAATATTTTTTCTAAAAATATAAAAAACTATCTGGCAGCACTTTTACACTCCGGTTGTCGGATATTCAACCGAGTTGGCGATCCCTATACTATGAATCCCTGGTTTAACCCTATGTCCTGTAAGCTACTTCTGCGAACCGACCTTCGGATTGGAGGAAGAGGTTCGAACCTATAGGGCTTTGAACCTAAATAACTCGGAAACGTTTCAACAAATCAATCAAACTTTCACACAAGAAACCGGGAGCAAATTTTTGCAGAAATGCATCAATGTAAACATTTAGTGGGCTGCTTTGTTGACTTCTTCGTAGGCTATGAAACTTTATCTTCTTCGCCACTCGAAGGGTCCAGGGGCTCTGCCTTTTACCACCCTTGGGCATTTGTGGCGACTCGGTTTAGATGTTTGGACAGATGACGAGCAGCCACTGAAGTTGATTCTGTTCTGAAAGATTGTCACAAAAAGACGTCTGCTTAAGATTTGTTATATTTCATTATTTTTGCTTGCGAAGTTGCGTCTGAAATCATTTTATTTTGTGTCATTATGATTACCATGTGCCGTTTCCGAGCCAAAGATTGGCTGTCAATTGCTTTCACACCTCACACTTTTCTGCTATTCGTTTTTACCTCATTTCCCCAAGTTTGTCTATTTCTTTCCTTGCACCTCATTTCTTCTACCACACCTTCAATAACTAATTGATGTAGCTCCTGCCTATTCTCTCATGCGATCCTGTCGATCATTTGTGTCATGAAAATTGTTATTCCATCTTTACTTTGCTGCTTCGGCTTATTGAAGGTGGCAGCTGATTTGATGACCCTTTGCGGTGACTTTTGATTCATGATATTCATAAACTTCAAATCATTTCGATCGCTTTCTGACATTTCGTCATCACATCAGTAAATCAACCCAGCATCACGTCCATATCACAAAGCAGGTTTTTAGCGCAATGGACTTTCATTTAACAAATTACAATCACTCACTCGAAAATTAGAGGACTCTTTATAGACGAGTTTGGTGATTCCCTCAGCGGATCTGCAGTCTAGTTGCACATCAGCGTCAATCTAAGGATGTTCACCAGCACTCGGAGTTTAGGAGGGCTGGAAAAATTGTGAGCTGGTGAAATTGTGTTGGTACTATGGTACCGTATATTCATAGCGTTTGGTTTAGATGGCTTTTAGTCTGGAATGTCATGCTCCCCTGTTCCAACATGGGTAACCCTGTGTTGGCCACCCCTGACAGGAATCATTGCAGGCCTCCACAGGTCTACAACGTGACAATCCAGGTGTTTGGGGATTATGATATATTCGGTCGTTGCAGAGTAACTTGAACAATTCCAGCCAAGCATGGAGGAACGGCTTTAAAAGTAGGTGGGCCCAGAGGCGCAGCAGTCAAAGTCAATCCAATTCTGGGGGCAAAGCCTCCCAGACCCCCCATAGCATTGTTACATTTCTAATACGGTACCGTACTTCAAATCGTTTATACTTTATGCATTGTGTTTTAACGATTGCCTTTCGTGCCCACAAGCGAAAATTTTCCATTTTTGGGACCAATTTGGCCAAAAAAAAATTACAAAATTGTTAAATTGCTCTACAGTGCTGTACAAAATATGGCGATGTACACACAAATAAAAAGGCAACAATACACACACAGTTATAATACCACCTG
The DNA here is from genome assembly GCF_918807975.1 of Aplidium turbinatum. Taxonomy (NCBI): domain Eukaryota; kingdom Metazoa; phylum Chordata; class Ascidiacea; order Aplousobranchia; family Polyclinidae; genus Aplidium; species Aplidium turbinatum. Next base: position 27,535,943 of record NC_137480.1, read on the forward strand.
GGAGTAATAATCTGCAGCATTATACAGGGTTATAGGTGAATTGTTCGTAAACAGTTTTTCGTAAAACAATTGTTCGTAAACAATTGTTCGTAAAAGCAATTCTTCGTAAAGCAATTCTTCGTATACATCAATTCTTTCAGTGGTTCTCAACCGGGGGTCCGCGGACCCCAAGAGGTCCGTGAAGCGATTTCCGGGGGTCCGCGAAAGTTTCCGAGTTTTCAACATGACGGATAAATTAAGAAATTTAAAAATTGTTTGTGCTTTGGTATGTATTAGCCTACAGTGATTCTTAAACTGTAAGTCGCAACGCACTGGTGCGTCGTTTGAAATTGCAATGGACATTGCACAAAGGTTTGGTTTCTTAACTAAAATGTCATATAAATTACTTAAACCTTTTAATAAGGCTATGTTGGCTATGTTCAACTAAATTCTTTTAAGACAACAGATTGTTGATCAATGATTAACTTGGAAATGCAAACGTTGGTCAGCAGTCTATCACCACTCACAGTTTTGCAATGACTGCGATTATAACGAATTAATATTGATTTCAAATGAAAAAAGGGAGAAATTCTTTGTAACAGTCGCAAGTATTCTATTAACTTTTGATAAAAGTTATAGAAAAACATCAAATGAGCATATAGCTTACCGATGTTTGATCCTGTGTGCCAACATATAGCTCATAAGTCATAACATAATTTCGTCAATCTCATCAATCGCCAAGTGCGTTGCAAATTCAGCAAATTCTTTTAAGTGTGTTGCTTTGAAACTTATGTAACATATGACTTCATAAGGAAACGCGATATACCAAAATTTCAAATTGGAATTTTTAGGGGTCCGCGACCGCTTCGAAGACACCAAAAGGGGTCCACCAAGACAATAAGGTTGAGAACCACTGGTATAGGTGAATTGTTCGTAAACAGGTGATAGGTCAATTGTTCGTGAACAATTTTTCGCAACAGCAAGGTTTGTCTTGCAATTTCCGATGAAGGTGCGTAATGCAAATTTTCCTGAATAACCAAGTTACGACAACATAAACAAATAAGCACAATGAAAAAGCGCATTTTTTGTTATTTATTGGAATACAACAATTGTCTGTGTTTAGCAATTCTTTGCTTACACTGCCAATACTACTTTAAGTAACTTCGTACAAATTGTCCACAAGCCAAGTTTAGTATGAAGTATTGTGTGCAATTCCACGCAAGTAGGCTAATCACAAATTTCATCATCTTGAAAGTCTTGACGCCAGGTTCGGACGACTCTAGTTTGTCTTTCTGCACTGTCCTTGTACTTCTTCTTTGGAGGGAGTCCTGCCTGGCCACTGACATACTGTTCAATGCGAACCTCATTTAGGTTTTGCTCTCGCTTGATTGCAGATATGAACTTTCAAATATCTGGATGATTTGCAGATACCTGGAACATGAACCCTCTGTGCCATCCTTCAATGCTATTATTAGTTTTGGGAAGGCCACTGAGGACGCCATCATAGCGGAGACAGACAGACAGACAGACAGACAGACAGACAGACAGACAGACAGACAGACAGACAGACAGACAGACAGACAGACAGACAGACAGACAGACAGACAGACAGACAGACAGACAGACAGACAGACAGACAGACAGACAGACAGACAGACAGGCAGGCAGGCAGGCAGGCAGGCAGGCAGGCAGGCAGGCAGGCAGGCAGGCAGGCAGGCAGGCAGGCAGGCAGGCAGGCAGGCAGGCAGGCAGGCAGGCAGGCAGGCAGGCAGGCAGGCAGGCAGGCAGGCAGGCAGGCAGGCAGGCAGGCAGGCAGGCAGGCAGGCAGGCAGGCAGGCAGGCAGGCAGGCAGGCAGGCAGGCAGGCAGGCAGGCAGGCAGGCAGGCAGGCAGGCAGGCAGGCAGGCAGGCAGGCAGGCAGGCAGGCAGGCAGGCAGGCAGGCAGGCAGGCAGGCAGGCAGGCAGGCAGGCAGGCAGGCAGGCAGGCAGGCAGGCAGGCAGGCAGGCAGGCAGGCAGGCAGGCAGGCAGGCAGGCAGGCAGGCAGGCAGGCAGGCAGGCAGGCAGGCAGGCAGGCAGGCAGGCAGGCAGGCAGGCAGGCAGGCAGGCAGGCAGGCAGGCAGGCAGGCAGGCAGGCAGGCAGGCAGGCAGGCAGGCAGGCAGACAGACAAACAGACAGACAGATGTTTATTGGCTGCTGCGAACAAAATGTGCGATACATCAAAATACAATGTAGGCATACAGTAAAACTGTTGAAAAGATTACAATAAAAAAAAATGATAAGTAGCAACGTCACAGCAACGGGAGGCTGCGAAGTGACAATTCAAGGTCTTCAAGTCAAGCAGCCACCCATAACTCATCAATGATAATTATAATTGGCTAATTGAGACAAAGAAATAATAACAAATAAATAACAGTTAAGTTGTCCAAAATGATAAGAAATTAAAAATTTAGATAGGTCAACGTAGCCTATGTTACAATTGCTAGTCTGATTAGTAATTTAGCACCTGCCTAACATGAGTCAATAATTTTCTTTTTGTAAAAGTTATGAAGGAAGCTTTGGTACTGGAATATTATTTTAATTTTTTTGCGCCAGAGTATTTTATAGAGCGTTGTAGTTTAGTGGTTGTGTATCGATAATAATAGTAATGTCGGGTTGTGTGCTTGCAACAAATGTCTTACAATATTTTGTGTCTGGTCGGGAAACAATACTAAAAGGAGGCCCCAAATAAACATTTTGCTGCAAAAATACAAGTAACGAATTTGTATCATGCCTTGCATCATGTGTCTTAAACTTGGCTACTTTCCTCATCGTGAAATTGAATTCCTTTAAAGTTTCAATTTTAAACAACGTACATAGCCTATATCTACCGGTATATGAAAAAACTTCTTTCAATAATTATGAAAATCAACAAAAATCACTCGACTACACTTGCAGCAAAATTGCCATTGTTGCTCAATATTTTCTCTTGAAAGATTTGCAGTAAAGTTATGTGATGTGCACATGCACACCTCATACATGGTGCCTATGGTTACGGCCGTTAAGAGGAGAATTTAGGTCTCGTACCAAAACGATTTTCTGGCTCCAAATAAAGACACTTCCAAGAAAAATGCACCATATTCAAAGAATGCAGTAGGCCTATAGTTTGTTCAAACTCTCTAGTGTTAAGGCAGTGCGGGCGTGTTTACTGATAAATTCTTGTCTGTTCGTTGTGTGGAATCCTGCAAGAGCCGCTTTTGAGTCGGTGATAACGTCTCCTCCCTTGACAAGTCTGCGTTGGTTCCAGTCATGTTGTGAATCGAAATTGCTAGAGGTAATTTTAGTATAACCTACAGTAGATAAAAGAAAAATTGTAAACACAATGCGGGCAATGAAAATAGCTCAACAAACATTCAATCCATTCCGAATATTTTGCCATGCAAAGTTACGGATCACAGCATCAAATAATAAAGATTTTGCAAGGTCTAATTTGATGCACAACATACATAAATTGTTCACTCGGTTTTGAGTTGTGGTGGTGCGTAAAAAAATCTTACAAATTTCTGTGTGCTAAAACCACGCTTTCAACTCGCAACCGTTGGAGGTAGGCCTACTGGTTTACGTAACAATTTTCAAAGCAACAAAAATATTTGGAAAAGTGTTTCGTAAGTTGCAAACAATGATTTCCTTGAGTAGATATCATGGGGTGATGCGTTCCGGTTTGCAGCTCAAGTTTACTGTGTTGCTTTCTTTCAAAAGTAGCCTACAAACTCATCCAAAATGTCATTGTTGTACAACTTGTTTAAATTTGTTCCACATGCCCGCAACTACACTTCCGACATACAATGATATTTCCATAGGACTTCAAACTGATCGATGATATCTGAGTTTGTTGATACATTTGTGAATCAACTACCAACAGCTAGCGAATCCTTTGCAACATCGCGTAGCCTACAGTAGAATAAATATCGTTTGTATGATTGAGCTGGTGAATAGGGTGGCTCGTTTTTGAACTTTTTTTTTTAATTCTCTCGGGGTAGTGGGGAAATGGTGCCAATGAGTGAGAAAACGCTCATGACAAAATTTGAGATTCGTAACAAATTGTCTTTAGCCTCCCCATGGGGCTCAAAAATCGAAAAATGGGGTCAAAAACGCATTTTTTCCAAAAAAATAAAAAAAATATTTTGCAAAAATATTTTTAGTTTGGGTAGATACAATATTGTTTAGATATATTTAATTAACCTAAGAAAAAAAATTGGAGTCATTTGAACTATTCCTTCAGCTTCCTCACAGCTTTTGAAAATTTTGCATTTTGCTTAAAATTTCGCAATTTTGTGTGGTTACAGAACCACAAAACGTCATTGTATTTCTCTTTATAGACCTGCCCGGAGCTGTTGCGTCATTTTTTAATGAAATCGGGTTAATTTGGTAGGATATAGTGACGTCTTCTATTGAATTTGTGTCACTGACGAAGCCATGGTTGTCACAACGAAAGCTTTGACAAAAAAATGAAAAAATTTAAACAATACATGTTTCTTTTGCTGTTTTAAGGTGAAAGTAACTTTTTCTTATTAACACATGATGTTTCAAATGAATATTTCGGTAATGCCCTGAAGAACGATAATACACAGTAGCAACAGCAGTTACTAAATTAAGGTTACAATAGCAAACAGCAAGGCTTCTGAAAGCGATTCAAACCAGCGAAATTATAATCAACAACACAAGGAAGGTTTTCAACAAAAACACAATCAACGAATTCAACAACAACGCAATCAACGCATTCAACAAAATCAACAAAAACTTAGGCTACAGCAATGTTGAACACAGTAGCCTAGTGCTAAATTTTCTGTTCAAATGTTAAATTGCTTTTTATTGTCAAATTTCGGCGTTATCTTTCGGCTCAGTAACGTTGTTCTAATGAAACCGTCTCTGTTTCCTTGCCCACAAACTTTGCTGGATGCTGCCGTTACCAACTTTATCAATTTTTCCACTGCTTGTGTGTGACAGGGAATTTTGAAGAGCTTACTTGGCACCGGTAGTGGAGTTCCTTGACTGATTGCTTTGCATATTACTTCATCGGCTACATCTTGCAGCAAAGGTGGTGGTGTGAGATCAACGTTTTGCCAGTCAATTAATTCATGAAATGCCGTCGCGTCAAAATTTATGATTGGAATTTTAAAACCTCGCACACTGCTGTTTCGTTTTGCTATCAGTTTTCAGGCACGCAAAACTCTTCTCAATCCAAGTTCCCGGATAATTTTACTGTCGTCAGCAACCATGGATAACAAAACACTTTCTGGATGGGCATTATATCCATTTCTTTGCATCACTGGAAGAACGATTTGTTTGACTTCTATTGGCAGGCAGCGTGTTCTCATAATTGTTTCGTACATGTGCTTAGCACCATGTGTAGCAGGTGGATTGCATTTTATTTTGAACCACATTGGTGTATATACTTTCATAATAAATTCCACCAGAAGAATTAAAGTGCCAGATGGGTTGGATTTCGTCACATAGAGACGCAAAATTCTGTTTGCTGTCGTCAGCCAGCGTGAATGACATATTGTTCCAGGATTACGTTGAAATACAGGATCATTCACAGTGGCTTTTGATACTGCTCGGTGGATTTCATATAGATACTTTTGGTCAGTACTTAGGTCATCACAGTCCACTTCAATAGTTTCTGTTACAATTGCGCGAAATTTAACGTTAACAGCAACTTGTTTGCAATTTCCGAAAGCTTGGCCAATTTCTCCCGTGAATCCACCTGGTCCACTTGTTTTTCCATCAAGTTTTTGAATTAAATGTCTTAAAGGCAATTCATTCCCATGAAGTTGGCAAATTAACCACTGTAATGGCCTGCCAACCGCTCTTTCCAACAGTGCAACAGCTCCATTTTTTGTGCCTGTATTTACATTTGTTCCGTCGTAACCAATTGCTCTCAAGTATGTTAAATCTAGATTGGATGTGTTGGAATTAAAGAATTTTATAATAGCTCTCAAAATATTTTTTGAAGAACCAGATTCCGGAGTGACATGGCTAATGAACTTTGATCCAGGCTCTTGCAACATACATATATGTTCTTTAACCGGTGATTTTGAAAACTTGCTGCCTTTTTTTACATTTGTAAGTGTTTCATCAATGCGCCCATCAACATAAATAGCAAATGGGGAAGCAAAATCTGCATCACTGGAGCTTTGTGCTTCTCTGCGGACCTTTTTTCTTTCTCGACAAATTTTATGTCGATCTATAACAGAGCTGTCATCATTTTCACTTATCACCCCAATGTCCAGCAACAATGAGCTTGCAATAAAGGCTGCTGTTCTATCAGACACACCTGCTCTGTCGCACACTTGAGCTACAGATGAGAGACTCCGATTTCTCCTTTGGCTGCTTTTATCGAAAATATTCTCAGAATCAGCAAGCTCTTCTTCACAAGTTAATCCATCACTATCTTCACATGTTACTGATGTGTCTGTGTCACATTCAGACGATGATGAAGCCAGTTCAACCTGCGTTCAACGTATTGATTTGTCTGTGCTGCTTGGCACTGTTTTCGTTTGTTTTTCTGCTGATTCATTTTTCTAACTCTGATAGTTTCAAGTTTGTCAATACCAAAAATAATCATTTTTCTATTCGTGCGCTGGTCAATCAAGAAGTCCTGCTCCTTACAGGGCACTTTTTAGAAGCAGAACATGTGCAAGTTGTAAAATCCAAACATTTACAAGCAGCAATATCAAAAAGCTTTCTTCCTTGATTTTGAATATTTTGTAGTTTGTCTTGGTACAAAGGAGTGTCTGCTCTGAATGAATAATTTTTCTGAAATTTCTTGAGCTGTGCATGGTAAGTATTTAACATGTCCTTGACACGTTTTTTCGAAACAATGGGGATAGAAGCTGACTCCCATATTTCCATTACTGAGTTAGTGACTATTTCAGAAATTCCTGAGAAGGCAGGTTCTTTAGATGACGATTCCAGAAAAGACGTTCTTTGAAACTGGCATGCTTTAATGACATCTTCGTAGTTTGGCAATACAGTAGCTGGCAAAGAGTTTGGCTGTCCAAATACAGGACACTCAGTACTTTTTCTGGATAATTTGCTCATCATTTTAGCGTAGGCCTTTATACACATAGCAAACTGCAAACACATAAGAATTCATATTTTGAAAGGTTAGTACAACTATAACTGTCTTCCAGTCAATTGAACCAGTAAAATAACTAAGTTAGTTAGTTAGTAGTCAACCTACTAACTAACCTACTCTTCCTGCTCAAACTAGAAGAACTAGGTCAACAATCAACAATATGTGTTTTTACAAAAAGTCACGCCATATTAGCTAACAAAGTAAACAATAGATTGATTGTGATGCTGTTGTGGTGTGCTATTGTAACCTTGTGGTGTGCTATTGTAGCCACTGATAGTAATTATTTCAATTTTTTGTCTAAGCTTTCGTTGTGACAGCCACGGCTTCATCAGTGAAGTAAATTCAATAGAAGACGTCACTTTTTCCTACCAAATTAACCCACTTTTATTAAAAAATGACGCAACAGCTCGGGGCAGGTCTATAAAGAGATATGCAATGACGTTTTATAGCTGGCAAAATGTCTAACGCAATTATGTAACCACACACAAAAATGCGAAATTTTCAGCAAAATGCGAAATTCTCAGAAGCTGTGAGGAAGCTGAAGGAATAGTTCAAATGACTCCAATTTTTTTTCTTTGGTTAATTAAACATATCTAAACAATATTGTATCTACCCAAACTAAAAATATTCTTGCAAAATATTTTTTTTATTTTTTGGAAAAAATGCGTTTTTGACCCCATTTTTCGATTTTTGAGCCCCATGAGGAGGCTAAAGACAATTTGTTACGAATCTCAAATTTTGTCATGAGCGTTTTCTCACTCATTGGCACCATTTCTCCACTACCCCGAGAGAATTAAAAAAAAAAGTTCAAAAACGAGCCACCCTACTGGTGAAGCGGAGTTGTTGGAGCATTCCGTCCCCAGAAACATAACTTTTTTTTAAATTCATAGTTCCTATAACAACTTAAGCTTGCGAGTAGCCTACTTTCCAGCTTTCTGTAACTTTGATTACATCTTCCTTTAACTTCATTAAATTCACCAGCTTATTATTGTCCATTCATCGTCGTCGTGTGAGCCTCCTCTGGGGCCGAAAAACATTATAAGCTACAGTTCTTTATCGCTGCATAAATAGGTTAGTAGAGTGAATCTCGCTTAGGACTGTAGGCTAATCTACATAATGCAGAGAAGCACAAGTTTGAGACTGCTCAAGTAGGCTGCTTGGAAATGGGATAGCTTTCTTTAAAATTTCCTATCTGGCTTGGCTGCAATTGAAAATGAAGTAAGCTTAGTCGATCAATTACACTACTCAAAAATGAATAAATGATATAATGTTTGGACAACACTGCACATTATGAACTCCATCTCTAGTGCATTTAAGCAATGACATCCATAAGCAGAAAATAGGCAAGAAGGGTTTACTTTCTTCAATCTTGCTTGGACACTTTTCCAAATAAGTTAGATCCATTATCATATGCCTGGCAAACGCAGTTTTTTATGTCAGGGTACAGTTGGTCAAGCAAACATAACACACGATTAGCCAAAGCAGCACTAGTTTTCAAGTTAGAACAACATAACTATGATCGAAAAATACTTGTAAAGTTGCAACTACGCATTTCATTCAAAAATTTGTTTATTTTTAAGTTGATAAATTTCTATTTTAGTAGTAAAAATGGGCCCCCCTCAAAAGTGACAAAACGAAAAACTATTCGCTTTTCCTTTACAATGTTATGCTAGGGGGAAAGTAGCCCGACTTCCCTCCTCTCGGAGCCCCTGGGCCTACTTTCCCGTAAGGTCAATGCTTATAAGCGCCCGACTCAAGATCACGCAGCGCTGGTTCGACTCTCGGAGTGTGGCTTGTTTAACGCATTTTAAGACTGTTCTTCATTCAGCTTCACCCAATGGATGCAATAATTTCCCGGCAACAACACTTCCACAATAGGAAAACTACCACCGTCATTCTGGCAGAATAGTTTTTCCGCTTTCCGCCTAAAAAAGTTATCCGTGAATAAGTGCGAAGCATACACTGCGACATGACATACTTTCGAAAAATCTTAAATAAAACTTTATTCCGCAACACGTGTCACTTAAATTTTGCATGCATCGGATTCAGTATTAAATTACCTTTCCAGGGATGTGCATCAATAGGTGGGCATTTGGGAAGAACGTCCAGCAGAACGGTTCAAACATGGAAGATATATTTACGATAGTCAAGAAAATAATACGATTTTGCATAAAAAACACATCTCCAAACATCTTCGAATAAAACTATATTCCGCAACATGTGCCACTTAAATTTTGCATGCATCGGATTCAGTATTAAGTTACCTTTCCAGGGATGTGCATCAATAGGTGGGCATTTGGGAGGAACGTCCAGCAGAACGGTTCAAATATGGAAGATATATTTACGATATTCAAGAAAATAATACGATTTTGCATAAAAAACACATCTCCAAACACTGGACGTTCCTCCCAAATGCCCACCTATTGATGCACATCCCTGGAAAAGTAACTTAATACTGAATCCGATGCATGCAAAATTTAAGTGGCACGTGTTGCGGAATATAGTTTTATTCGAAGATGTTTGGAGATGTGTTTTTTATGCAAAATCGTATTATTTTCTTGAATATCGTAAATATATCTTCCATGTTTGAACCGTTCTGCTGGACGGTGGTGGAAAACTTCACTCTGTCGATCTCGATAACCAGCCTGCGTCAAGAGCTTCTACAAGTATGCTATGCGAAACTATCAAGGCTTAGTCAGTCCGAGGATAAAGATTCAAAACCAACCAACTTTTGCCATAACAGTATTTAAAAATACATTTTTGCAATGACGCCACCACTTTATATAGCCTAACTATAGGAAAGAGGAATATAAGCTAATCTGAAAGGAAAAACTAGCGGGTCGAGCAAGTAGGCCTAGGCTATTGTGGACAGAGTGTTTAAACTGGTTTAATCAGTTGATTTGTGCACAAAATTTACATTTTAAGCATGCCTTGGTCAGTGGCATGCCTTGGTCAGTGACATGCCTTGGTCAGTGACATGCCCTGGTCAGTGGCATGCCCTGGTCAGTGGCATGCCTTTGGTCAGTGACATGCCCTGGTCAGTGGCATGCCTTGGTCAGTGGCATGCCTTTGATCAGTGACATGCCCTGGTCAGTGGCATGCCTTTGGTCAGTGACATGCCCTGGTCAGTGGCATGCCCTGGTCAGTGACATGCCCTGGTCAGTGACATGCCTTGGTCAGTGGCATGCCCTGGTCAGTGACATGCCCTGGTCAGTGACATGCCTTGGTCAGTGGCATGCCCTTGTCAGTGACATGCCCTGGTCAGTGACATGCCTTGATCAGTGGCATGCCTTTGGTCAGTGACATGCCCTGGTCAGTGGCATGCCTTGGTCAGCGGCATGCCTTGGTCAGTGACATGCCCTGGTCAGTGGCATGCCTTGGTCAGTGACATGCCCTGGTCAGTGGCATGCCTTAGTCAGTGGCCTGCCTTAGTCAGTGGCCTGCCTTGGTCAGTGGCATGCCTTGGTGCTTGACTGTTGAATGGAATTGTTGAGGCAGAACATTTTGCTGAATCTTTGAATTTTAATTGCAAGTTTGCTTTTGCTACAGAACGTTCTGTTTTCCAGATATGATGATAAATTTGTCTACTACCGGTACTTAAAGCTCCTCCAAACAATTTCCTATTCCTTCCACAACGTCATAGACCTACAGGACAACGATTTTAATTATTAATTTTAATTTTTTTAATATTGTTTATTTTAATTATAAAACGCCATATGTTTTTATTCCGACATTGGAATGAAAGTTAAGGTTCCTACCTCCCTCACTACACCGTCTTGTTGTTTTGCCTTCTTATCACTGCTGACTCACCTGGTTAGCTTTACAAATGCTTTGGAGTTCCATAATCACTAGGGCAACCAAAAGTCAATAAAGTCAAAATTTTTCTGCCTTGTTTAAAGTTTATAAAACGTCCATAAACTAAATTTCAGGCTGACACGAAGAGAAGTTTCAAAGTTAATAAGTAAAAAAAGTCAAATTTTATGGTTAGGTCAAAATCTTCGTTTAACGTGGTTTTTCTTCTCTCTCATCATCATTAAGTTCCTTCCTCTCGTCGAGGGTTGGAGGCAATGAGACGCCAAGTTTCTCGGTTGTGAGATTTTTTTACTGTAGTTTTGTGAATGAGTCCTGACCAGTCTTCAATATCATTAGTCCAAATTCTTGGTGGTCTGCCCCTATTTCGTTTGCCGTTCATTTTTCCTTCTGGTAGTTTGTTTATTTTTGAGTTGATTAATGTTCTTCTCTCTATTGATATTTTATTAAAGCTACACAGATACTGATTTTTTGTTGCAATTTATGTTGGCATTCTGACGTAATGATCCATTTGTTGCAATTTCTGAGGTAATAATCTTGTTTCGCCCACTACTGACCATTGGATATTAAGTAGGCTAGGCGTGGATGGCAGGTAACGTGGTCTTTGTTTTTGGTTAGGTGAATGCTCAAACCATTATACATATAGTAACTTATGGAGTTTTAGCTTCCTGATGTTCTCAAATTTGTCTTTAGCTAGCCTATTATGCCTAAGGTTAAACAATCAAATTCTTCTAAAGTTCCTAGTACACTGCTTGATTACGCTTCTGAGTTTACCTCAACACCTAAAGGTGAATGACAGAAGACAGGAACTTTACAGGCGATAATGTGAAACATTACTTGGTGTTGAAGTATAATACTGCAGAACCCTCTCATGAGTTTCGGAATATTTAAAGACACTCCATAGGCTATTTATCTTTTGCAGTTTTTCGAGTTACTTTCATTACCGTAGGCTACCTGTTTGTTAGCTGTGGTGTCGTTGAGTCTTCCACATTTTTCTTTTATTTCATTAGAAAAAGAAGATATCCTTACCTAACGGTTTGATTTCTAATATGTTTTGTATTTCGCATTTGGATTGCAACCGCATAAAGCTATTGGTCAAAATTTGTAAATTATAAAGTCAAAATTTCAAGTTTTTAGGTCAAAAAATTGGTTGCTCTGATAATCACTTATTGCTGCAAATTCTTTGTTTACTGTTATTACATTATTTAGCATATATTCTTACAATGTAACATCTATCATAGCTATAAGCTTCTTTTCATGGAGAGGCCGTTTTTAACGAGCGTCGGATTGGTACTGTGGGCTATGCCGGTAATCTTCAAGTAGGCTACCGGTAGGCCTATCGTAGGCTGCAAGTCAGTGGCATTTGAAAATACTTTTTTTTTTCATGACAGAAAGTAGGGAAGATGTAGGCTAGGCTAAGTGTTATAAGTAGAAGGCTATGAAAAAAACTGGATAGTTCTTTGTGTTTTGCGTTTGGAGTTAGATTGGAATTTATATTCCCAAAATATTTGGAGCAGGAATGGATTTGGAGTCGCAGGAGTCCAGAAAACCTCTGTTGTGGGTTATTCAATTGTAGCCGACAATCAAAAAGAATAACTCGATTAGTTCAATCTGAAAAAGTCATTTCTGATTCGTTGCACAAGCAACATCTCGCGAGCAGGGCCGGATTTAGCTGATGGGAGGCCCGGGACACTTTTATATCGGGGACCCCCGTCCAAAAAAATCAGCTCTATTACGTAGCATTAATCCAGCACTGCAAAGCATTTTGCAGAAACTTTAAAGGCTGAAAGAAAAAAAAGACACAAAATCACATTTTTTCCACGTAGGGGGGGGCCCGGGCACCTGCACCCTCTGCCCCTCCCTAAATCCGGGCCTGCTCGCGAGGCAGACTGAAAAACCCAATGCGCCGGAATTGGACGGTGGCCGTAGTTTCCCTATGCAATTATCACTTGCAAGCTTGCCTACTGCTAGAGCTGTCGAACTATAGGCTAGCCATTTTTTTATTGTGGTTACGGTACATTTATAGGCTAAATGTGAAAACCTTTTGCGGTGACTTAAAAACACACAAAAGTAGCCTAACAAGAAAGCAGCAAAATAAAAAACCAAGACATCAACAGTTTCACTGATTAAACGTTAGGCCTACTGTTGGGCAGGCAAACCCGCCAACCTTCGGTTTATAAAGCACTTGTTAAACAATGATCGAAACAGTCAAAGCAATAAGCATGTCACAAATTTTGTAATTTAGTGAAGAGAAACTTTACAAAGAGTTCCAAGCGTAGTGACGTAATTTCAAGTATGCGCCAGGAAATAAATAGGCCTACCGTACCCATGAAAAAGTCCTACTTGGCACAGACAAGGTTCACCCCTACCCAGGGAGCAATTAGTTGGCTAGGCTCGTTTATTTAAAGAAAGACAGTTGAAAAAAAAGCAACATATACTCTAGATCAGCGTTTCTCAAAGTGAGCGAAATCGCTGCCCAGGGGGCGATTTCGAGCGCCAGAGGGCGAAGAAATCAAAGGGGGCGATCGGGGGGCGAAAACACTCGAAGGGAGTGAATTTATCAAACCACCAAAAACAGTCCAACGCGCTAATCAGTTCTAGGCTATGCACTGTGACTATGGTAGGCTACTATAGGCCTAAACTATAAAGTTTAATAGACCACAAATTCAATTATGGACATAGAGTAACAACATCTCACAATCTTGCAAAAATTTACTTTATTACTGGAAGCTATTGAAATCTAATCAATTCATTGCAAAAATCTATTATTGTAGCGTTACAGTGCTCTTAGCAAAATATGAAGTTGAAACGCCATTTAGTGCTCTTTCATATTCCCAGATATTGCAATTGTTTTGGCGTGAGTTACACAGTTTGCAAGAGACAGACATGCAAAATCAGTTGTAATTTTCAGTAGTTTAGGATCAATTTATATCGTTCAATTACTGCAGCGCCAACACATGAGCTAAGTTATTCACCAGTTTATTCATCAGTCCTAGGCCATGGCAAAGCCTCGAAGCCAAGACTTGACCAGCCGAGGCCAGCCAAGCTCGAGGCTAAGGCCAGAGACCTCCGAATTTTATCACTGGTTTTCACCCTCGTAAGTTACGATTGAGGCTTGGGTCAGTGTCAAGCGAAGCAGTCTTAAACAGCATGTACGGTAGTTAGTAGTTGATCACAGTGAATGTAGTAGGTTGCCAGTCAGTAAGTGATAACATGTTTCAATTATAACAGGCTTCCTAAATAATAATCCAACATTCTCTGCTGACAGTTAGAAACGTTCAACAGCAACAATCGGGGCTAGACTGGTCGATGAGTTATAGTGGCAGACAAAGGGAAGTAATAATTTTGATTTGATAAAATTTAGAACTTTATCTCCAATTTTATGGTGGACAAAAGCTGTGACAAAAGTATCTTCATTCAAACAAAATTTGGGTCGAAATGTCTTAACTCAGTTTCCCAATTTGAGCGAGAATGTTATTACAGAAGAACAATAGCAAAAATACTGCTCACATTTAGGCATGCTTCATAAAGACATGAAACTTCACTTTGCAGATCTCGTGGACCTGCATGTTCCAAACTGTGTAGTAGCCTACAACCGTTTTCTACCCAACCCAAAGACATAAAAGTGAAACTTCAAGAGCAGTTCATTGATATGCAAACAGATGATGAGTCAAGAGTGAAATTCAGAAATGATACGATTTGTTTTGGTGGCAGGTTGCTGACAAATATGAGCTTCTCTGGAAAGAAGCTAGAATGTGGATTTTGTCGTTTCCTACTTCACATATGGTTGAAAGGGGGTTTTCGGCTGTAACATTGATGCTTTCAAAGCAAAGAAATCGCTTGCTAGTTCATAAACGGGGTGATCTTCGAGTTCGACTCTATCTTACAAAGATGTCGCCAAACATTTCAAAACTTTGTAAAAGTCGCCAAGCTCATCCATCCCATTAAACATTATCATGTTACTGTCAATTTCGTTGATTAAATTCCGAAAACTAAATTTGTCTATCACTCTATTATCAATGTTTATATTACTTGACAGAATTAGGGGGAGAGGGGCAAAATTTTATTTCAATAACGAAAAGGGGGCAATGGACTAAAAAAGTTTGAGAAACACTGCTCTAGATATTAGGCTACAGTGCCGTAGTCTACTCCAGATGACAATGAGAAACTCTGTTCCCAATCTACAGTACACGCTACGACACTCGATAACCGAGTAGGCTTATGAACTCGATTTTTGGTTGCTTTTGTTTGAACCAACGGAGTATTGCAGGGGTGGGCAAATTCTTTATCTGGAGGGCCTCATTCAGAATCAATATAGCCAATATGCCGTTGAGTCGTTGGTAGGCTATCGTATAACATTCAAGTCTAAATTGTCTTGCTGCTAGGAGTTTGGTAGAATCGCTGTTGGTTCAGCCAAGCACTACTGTACCAAGATGAGAGCACGAAGCAACAAAAATAGCCTATAGGGTTGAACAGTTTATAGATTGGGCTATTTAATTTTGAGCCTGGCTAATTTGTTTTCAAGCCAAATAGTTTCTCTCAGCTGCTCACTTAGAGGATCACACTTCTTTAGCAGTGTATCTATGCAGACCTGCAAGCGAGATAGATCTTGATTAATATCTTTACACTTCTTCAATAAGTTTGCAGCTTCACTAGTTTTAGACTTCGTTCTTCTTCTTAATTTTTCCAGCTGAAAAAACATGCTTTGATATAATCTGCTTGCATCATTATCGCCCGACATGTTTATATTGTTTACCTGAAAGTGGAATTAACTTTGTTTCAACTTTCAACCTAGTGGTCAGGCAGTGGGTTGCTAGGTGAGCTACACATTATGACAAAATAAGTGGAAATTTTTTTATTAAAACTAAATTGCATAATATGAAGGGGTCGTTGTCTGCTTCAGTATTTTTCAACTTTTTTATTGGTTTGCAGCAATGTTCGTATTTAAAGCGCATGCTCTCAGACGGGAATAACTACAGAATGAAAAAGAACTAGAGGGAGACCGAAAAGATAATGGCGGGATGACATTGAAGAAAAGATTGGCATCACCTGGGTGAAAACAGCGAAAGGCAGGATGGTCTGGAAACAGATGTGGAGGCTATCTGCCAGCAGTGGCAGGGCCACCTGATGGTTATGATAAGGCACCAAAGTAATATCCGAATTAGCAGAGATCTGCTTGTTAATAAAATAGCATGAATAAGAATTGAATGCTCCAGTCTACAGAACTTGAAGATTGTGAGTAGATAGTTGCTCGAACAATACCGCAGCCTACCCAAATCAACCAAATCGACCTTCTAAAACTGTAGGCTAAATGTAAAAAAAACTATATCCAGTGACTCTGTAATAGGAGTAGGATAAACACCTGCCACATAACGAAGAATAATGTGCTTTGAACTTTAATTAGACTCGAAATGTTTTCAATTGTAAAGAAAGGAGCTTCTCGGCTGTCAGCACAAGGCTGACCACTCACGGGCGTTTTTTGAGTCGGCGCGAAAAATTTTTTTGCATGGAGGCCCTCCATCAGCTAAATCCGGCTCTGGGTGTGATGGTAGACCTACAACATAGCATCAGAGTGATGTGAAGATGTCACAGCATGAAATACACCTTTCTCTCTTCCCATCGCTGTTTGTTGTACGGTAACATGTTAGGCTAATTCCTTTTTGTGTTATTGTGATTTATGGTTATTTGAGTTTGCGTAGCCTACTTTAAATTGTCGATACCGGGCTGTAGGGGGCCCTCATATTAATTCTTGCCCAGGGCCCACAGAACCTTAAAGCCAGCACTGTCTCTACCACCGGGACTGAGTCAGACTGCTGTTTCGTTCTTTGTCGGACAAATTAAAGAAGTTTGCAAGTTGCTTTTAGAAAAATAGACATTGAATTTGACTAAATACAAAATTTATACGATTCCGTTTTCCTGGTTCCTCTTTTGTACGTTTTTACTTCATATACAACTAGCAACCTACTTTGCAAACTTCACCAGCCCTTACTGGAATAAAACATTACCGAATGTTGTCTAAAAGTTTTTGTAGACGAGCCCCCAGTGTAGGCTTTTAATATTGAGCTATCTTTTGGTGTAAGCTTTTGCTTATTGAGAGACTCTGAGTCTCTTGCTACAAAGAATAATTTAAGGTTTCTGTCTAGCTAGGGATATGATTGCCTACAAAATGGTTTGGTTTGGTTTTGAATCTTTATTCTCGGACTGACAAAGCCTTGATAGGTTATTCCTGGTAGTTTCGCATAGCCTACTTGCAGAGACTCTTGACGCAGGGCCGGTTACCGAAATTGGCAGAGCAAAGTTTGCGATTGTTGAAGTGTTGTTGCCGGGGAATTATTCCATTCACTAGGTTCCGCTGAACGAAGAGCATTCCTGAAATGCGTTGCTCAAGTGCACACCCAGAGAGTCGAACCAGCGCCGAGTGATCTTGAGCCGGGCGCGTAATCACTGAGCTATCAAGGGTCAACCGATAGCTCAGTGATTAAACAAGTTAAAGGTATTTTTTTAAATTAACGTTACAAGCTCTTATTCGGGAAATTGAGAAATACTTATCCTGTCTATAACTAACCAATTTAGTTCATTGCGACGGGTGTCAGAAAAGCAGCATTCTCCCATCGTGAATTGTTCTAGAGTAGTTCGGTCTGTTTGGTCACAGCGGTAAACCATAATTTCTTCGTGGGAAAATTGTAACTTAAAGTTCCCGGATCCTTTCGTCTGCATATAATGACCGAAGAAACACACACTTGAACTTCTTTTCAAAAAGTGTATTTCTGTAAAAATTAGCCCACGGCTACCGAAAACGAGGGGTGCAACGCGTACACCACTGAAAACTGTCACTACAGAACAGATTACTTGGATAAAAGACGGAACCTTTGTCCAGCTAGCAAGCACTAAGCCAACAGTTAAATGTGCGGCCAACTTTCAAACAATCATTTTACGAATGACCAGAATAGATAGCAATATCTCAAATTCACGTATGCAGTACTGTGACGCAATAATGAAAGACAATTATGAAGTCATTCCAACAGGTGTTTAAAGCTGATGTAATATTTCCTGTTTAAACAGGCCCAAACAGGCCCAAACAGGTTTGATACAATTCTTATGAACGCTGGTGCAATTTTGGCACATGCTTTAGGAATTTCCATGACGTAATATTCAGTAGACTTGAACGGTTTTTATATGACGTTTGATTTGGTGAAAATTGTCGGGAACACTGTTCTCTTTTGAAAGTTTGTTTTAAAATGGAAATTATTTTGGTTTATAGGCTATGTTACGAGTATTTTTCAATTTTCCGCTTATTTTATAATGTGGTACCTTTTTATCAGTAGGCCTAATATGGTGAAAGTTATGAAAGCGGAACGGTTAAACAGTTAGGCCGACGTCGTTTCAGAAATACGAATGTGGTGGGCTAAATTCCGTGAGAGTAGCATTTGTTAACAGGAAGCGTGACCTAGATTCCGTGAGAGAAGAATTTAGGTTTTGAATTTGCACAGTTGAAGTGCATTTTCAAATGCAATTCTCATAGGTTTCGACGAAATGTTCTAATCACTTGTACCGTATTTAGAAACATATGGTAGGCTACATGTTATGTTACAAGTTCTTCAACCCGTACATTTCTATGTTTGTGTTGTGTAAATTGTAGACTACGTCAATGTGATGTAAGCTTATTGTGATACTTTAAGCACATTACTTATACTGTTGTAGCCTCTAATTGGCAAATAAAGCTATTTCTCTTTCATATATGTTGGCAAGGTAGGCACTGTAACATTCTCCACTGGTCGAAGAGGTACGCAATCATGCGTGACATGTTCATTCGCGATTCAGCTGATTTCAGTCATGTGACTCGTGACGTGTTATCCTGATCGAAAAATTTTGATACATAGAAATTTAACTGAATGTTTCACCACAACCACCGTTGCCTAATGGTTAATGCAAAGGAGTATTCTAATTTCGATTTCATGGGTTCGATTCCCACCCTCTGCTAATACTATTTTTTCTTCTGCAACTGAACTGAACTGAGTGCAAGAAGGATCTTAATGGTAGCCACTTTAACAAGTCGAAATTGTGACTAAAACACAAATATTGATTGAACATGTCACGCATGATTGCGTACCTCTTCGACCAGTGGGTAATGTTAAAGTGTCTAGTGGCAATGCCTGTGTTGATCACTTGGTCTCCATAGGTAACATCTGGCAACTCTGGAAAACTTGCGCAACCATTTGAAAAGTTGTAGTTTTGTTACTTGTTGTCACTGGTGAAGTGGCGAGGGTCGTCATCCCTTCAGTCAATTACTCAGTCCAAGCTTATATTTAGATGTTAATCTAATCTGCCGGAAATTGCACAAGCAATGCACTCAAGCAGTTTTTGCTGAGTCAGGTTATGTTATTTATACAGACCATCAGCAGCTGTTGCATGGACTGGGTAAGTCTGATGGAGTCCACTGCACTTGATTTACTGTGATGTTTTGGGCTATAAATAATTGCAAAATAGTGAGAGGTGATTTTAACCATTAAACAAACCGGATGCAAGATACTTCAATTCACTAATTAAAAAGGGGTTTGACACATTTAACCTTAAATAAACGTAAAGTTTGTAAGGGATCCACGTAAAGCAGATACCGTAGCCTACTTATGCGTCGAAAATTTAAGAAAAAAATAGGTAGAAGTGGACGTTAATACCGGTATGTTAAGGTATTCTACCTATTTTTTTCTTAAATTTTTGGACGCATAAGTATCTGCTTTACGTGGATCCCTTACAAACTTTACGTTTATTTAAGGTTAAATGTGTCAAACCCCTTTTTAATTAGTGAATTGAAGTATCTTGCATCCGGCTCGCTCGGATCATTCTACAGGAGGCCGGCTTGACTGGTCCCAGATTTGGGTGTATGTCAGCTTGACTGACTCCCATTTTTATTGTTAGAATTTAAATACTTCTCGGAATGCTTTTAATGTATTTTCTTTGAACATTGTATGATCCAATTACCTTCATAATTTACATAAAAATTGTCATTTTTACTGCTCGTAGACTTATTTCGCAGACTGAGGCCTCGAAATATCCGGCGGACATGACCGCCGGAATGACCTCGAATGTCTGCCGAAGCCGACTCATTGGTCGGTCATAAATGACCGCCGCAAAATTCTTGACAAAAATAGAGCTAATGCAGCAAAAATATATTTTAAATTTGAATTGTTACAATTGTTTGTTTAACGCAAACAAATACAGAGCTGAAACAATCATACAGTAGTACAGGCTATTGCTTTAAAGATCACATTAGAGTGGCGTGGTTAAACGAGCTGATGGCAAAAGTAGCCATTTTTACATCACTTCAACGCCTTGCAATGTTGCCTTGAAATAAAGTTGTCTGAACTTTTCGGCAGGATATGTATTCTAATTTTAACAAGGAGGATTATTGCGTTACATAGATCGTTTGTTAAAAAGAAACTTCACAGAGAAGCAAGTCTCAGCTGGGTTCCGCACGTGCTTAGGCGAATGTGGAGACCTTATTCACGCTGATACAGTTCACGCAAAAAATATGTCCGGTTGAGATATTAAATGTCCGCTGAAAGGGCCAGTCCGGTAGGACATGCTTGACCGCCGGGAAAAAGTACAAATTTCGAGGCCTGCAGACTAATTCATTTCTTGTCAACCATATAACAATTTTGTTACTTTCTAAAATGAACTGCTGCAAATTTTACTGTACATACCGTACTATGCTGTTTATGAAGTTGTACTGAAGAGGGTTTAATACCCGAAATCGCGATCTGCAACAAGATAATTTCAAGCTGGACCAGAAAAACTTTGAAAACTATTTATGCTGTAGTTGATCTTACATGGAAGTTTAACAAATAAATTCTTGTTTCTCTTTGAATTGACTTGTACTCTACAAAGTGGACGTTAATATGTTAAGGTATTCTACCTATTTTTTTCTATAAATTTAGTTTGTTAAAAACTTGTTTATATTAATATTTTAATCTAAGTCTTGGAAGATAAATTAAACTTTTTTAGGCATAACATAATTAGGCCTACTATTCCTTTTCATACTAAAATAATTTAATTAACGAAGAACGTTGCTGAAACGTATTTTATTCAAAGAATACACTCAAAATATAAGAGTCAAGGCTTTTAACAGTCTGTTTGAATCTTGTGATTGTTTGTTTCGACAACTCATGAATGTGGTGGAAGAGTATTGGAAAGAGCACAACGAATATCATTCTCCACGTCTAATCTGTTCCTCTGTTTTGTTTTCATTTGCAAGAGTTGAAAAACCTGATTCGCATAGATAAGTGGAAGCAAACAGAAGGATACTTCAAATAGCTTTCTCTGCCACTTTTGGATTGGAATTACACAATAATGGCCAAAATCCAGTGATTAATTTTTTTCTGAATAAGTCTCTTGCGCAAGAATCTGTTTTGAGTTCTAAAAATTCATCTTGTAATTTATCGTGAAGGTTTTCCATCAACAATGTGAATGAATTTTGCGTGAAATGAAGCTCATTGTCATAAATTTCAGGAAAATATTGAATGAATTCTAGTTGTAATGCTGTGAGATGTTGCAAAATCAATTCTTTTTCCAACTCTAGAAGAACTTGTTCTTTGCCGTCAACAACCAGCACCCTTGATAATTCTTTAAATATGGTAACATGTTCAATTGTTCATTCTAACTTTTCTCTTTCAATTATCAAGCTTGCAGGTGAAAGCTTCCAAAACATCTTTAAATGCTGAGCGATACTGGCATCTGCTCCTGGAAGGGCCACCCAAGCCAGGTTGATCGAAAGGTAGAGGCCAGACAAAACGTATAGGTCCCGCGATTTAGGACAGCAGAGCCTTCTAGTAGCCTACCTTAACACAATCTCCTAATGATAGTGACATAAATCAATCACTTTCCTCCAACCTGTCTTGAGCCAGCATGGAAGCAGTACAACTTGTAAATTCATCAATATGTCAATGGCTCATACATACAGATAACTCATGTTGATGCGCAATCTGCTTTGAACAGAGATGGCGGTTGGATATAGACCGTGCATTGGTGTTTTTTTTCCTTGCTTTTTCAGATTTAGTCTATTCAATGGACCAAACAAATCAACCAAATAAGCAAGGAATCTAATCCATCTGTCATCATTCAGCAATGCAACAAATTCCAATTTTATTTAAATGTCAAAAAATAATTTAAGCTTGTCTCTGAGTTCAAACACTCGCTTGGTTACGTTTCCTCTTGATAGCCATCGAGTATTTGCATGAAAAAGAAGTAGGTCTATGTGATGGTCTGCATCCACGTCAGTGCACATCAGTTGCTTAAAAATAATCTGGAGTTAATCTAATAATAATTTCCAAATTAACTCTCTAGTGTAGGCCAACTTACTAGGCTTAAAAAGGTTTACAATCCTAAAACCAAATCCCCCCCTAAAAATTGCAAAATTCCCCCCCGGTTGGGAACCACTGCACTACATAATATATACTTTTTTTGATTATTTTATCATACTGAGCATCCTTTTGGATCATTGGTGAAGTGAAAAGAAGATTTTAATGAAAAATTTAGTTACAAAGTTGTATTTTGGTTAGGGTTAGTTAATTCTAACATTGTTGTTAACACTTAGGTTGTATATAACTGTTGTAAGCTTTTCAACATGTTAAAATGCAATTCCTTGAATGTTGATGAATACTTTAAAAGAACCGGGTACACTGGTTTGAAAGAACCTACTTTGGAGACATTAACAAAACTATGTTGGTGTCATGTTACCACAATCCCTCACGACACGCTTGATATACTCATCGGGAAGAAGAAAGTCCTCGATCTCGATAAGATATACAACGATCTTGTGATAAGGAAACGTGGTGGTTTTTGTTATGAACAGAATGGATTGCTTGGAGCAGTGCTTGAAGCTCTCGGTTATGACATCACTCTTCTGGAAGGGAGTTGTTTCATGGAACATAAAGACGCATTCAGCAATCCATTTGACCACTTACTACTAAAAGTAACAACATAAGTTTAGTTTTTGTTTTATAGAAACCCTATGAATAATAAATCAGCAAGTCAATAAACATATTTAATTGAATCATCAATAACTTTTGGTAAACTTTGCAAACTTCTTGAGTATCGGTAAGGCTAAGTTTTGATTAAAAACCAGAGAACTGCATAGGTCAAGTGGCGAGAGTGCCTGCATGACACTCGAAATGTTATCAGTTTGATACCACTCCAAATATCGTGACTGTGTCTTGAACAAGACACGTAATTTTTTGCTAAAATTGGAGCAACTGACTTGATACCAGCCTTTTACTGGCACTTCCAATTGTTGGTTGTGGTCCACATAATATTGCATGTATGTCATCGAAGTGAACACAAAACAAAATATATCATTTTTGTTTCAATTATGGAATAGCCTATATTAATATATTTTTGAAATTTGAAGTTGCCACGTAGTTCAATGTGAAACTTTATTTTGTAAGTTGAATTATTTGGTCGCTCCTACATCAATGTCTTTCAGTTCGTGATGTGGCAAAAACTTAGCTTTGTACAATTTTAAACCTCCTTCTTTCAAAACCCTTCTGATGACTTAAGCAGTTCGTAAACTGACAGTTTTAAAAACTCGTACATCTATGTGGTTGCACGCCTGACAAGACCTTCAATTGACTTCTCAAAATCAAACTGTTAAAACTACTGTATCTCGAGTGTTCAACATGGAATCATCTGTTCATTTCTAATGCACTTTCACAACATGGCAATGCAGTTGACATATGACTTGTGATGAACATGCTAAAATCTCTACACCTACATTTTAGTTTGTAATCGTTGTTAAACTTGCTATTGCAACAACATGCAATATGTTACGATTGCAAATGCAACACAGCTGGAAGCAGCCAAAACACATATCGAGTCAGCTACTCCTAATCGTTTTGTCGTGTCATTAAGTGCCTTGTTGAGACATAGCCTTGTGCTTCTGGGCAGCGTTGAGACGTTCTCACCAACCGGCCATGCAGCTGACATTTAATGTCAAAGTTTTGTTCCAGATGAATTCAAAGATCGTGTTTTGCAGATTATAATTAAAGATTGTGCTTGGGTGGTTGATGTTGGGTATGGGGCACCGTCGTTTTTTGAACCAATGAGATTTGAGATGATGAAGCCGCAAACACAGATGACTGGAATTTATCGGTTTCGGGAACCAACCCGGAATACTTACTTCTGTGAACGAAAACGTAGAAGAATCATCAACGGCAATAGTAAGACAAGTCAAAAAGTCGATTTGCAAATTTTTAACGTTTTTTATTTTAATGAATCGTCTGCTTGGCCTTTGCAGAATGAATCATATGTTTGAGGCAAAGATTACTGAACATGTAAATTGTTTTTTTTTATGTTTACGTTAAAGTAATTTTTGTTGGTTTGAAAAGTTAAGATGAACTTTGATCCATGTTTTGTGTATTACCAGTGTTCCAGTTTGTATATATCAGTGGCATATATTCCAGATGTTCCCTGAACACCTGTCACTACCAATGCAACATTTTTTTTTTGAATTTGCAGATTTTTGTGGTTCTTTGAACTACTTTTTGAAAATCAGTTGAGTAGAACCCTTTTGAAATCCTTATGAATTTATTCCTGGCGGTTGACTAACTTCACATGTTCGCTTCAAAAATTTAGAGTGGATGTTTGTTTCTCATCATAATGGGCAGGAGAAAATGGCCAAATTTTAATTAATAAACCAAGAAACTTCAAAAGAGAAAGCAGTGCATGCTTTTGCACAGGCTTATGCTACTAGCTAGCTTAGGTGTTCAAAACAGAATTTAAACAGTCTTTTACGTCATTATGTATTTCTCTCGGATGGGAGGAAAAAACTTCAAAATCTACTGTGGTCGTCTGTGGGTATAACTTTTAAAATGGCTAGCGATTGCTTCAAGCTGAAATGTTTTTGTAATGTCAATGTCAAGGTTTGATTTCCATAAGATTTTTACTGTTATTTTGTAAGCTAAAAAGGTTGCAGTTTATGGTAGCTTTTTATTGCAGGAAACTGTTTAGTCATAATTTGCACCGTATTAAATTTGACTGTACTAATTTTGTGGAAACTAATGCAAAGTAAATGTTTGAATCTCGCTGAAAATTTTTGAACACCCAGCCAAAGCGGCCACGCCGCTGGTATACACAAATACTCAATTGCTTTGTGCATCTAAGTTGCTTGGATTGGTTTTCAGAACGAGAAAGGTTTTATGAGATCATAAACAAAATTTCAGCCGACGTCACTCCGTTTCTTTTGCAGCTGGTGCCCCAGTGAAAACCGAAATAACACCAAGTCAGTTTCATGTCAGCGATGATTGGGAGATCATATTTAAGTTCACGTAAGGATTTAGATCTATTGTTGTTTAACTTGCGACTTGTATGATTTGTAACGACGATTTCCGTAATAATTTCACATGAGATCGACTTCAGCTAGTTTTGTTGGTCTGGAAGACAAATCACGCTTCATGGTTAAGTGCCTTTATATGCGAGAACGGTTCAGATCTGCCCTGGACGGCCTCTGTTTGGATCTTACTTCTGAATGGCTCAAGTTCGAAGAGCTGGCGATAGTTGGTTTGGTTTTGAATCTTATCCCCGGATTGACAAAGCTTTGATAGGTTATGCCTGGTAGTTTCGCATACTTGTAGAAGCTCTTGGCGCAGGGCCGGTTACCGAGATTGACAGAGTGAAGTTTTCCGATTGTTGAAGTGTTGTTGCCGGGAAATTATTCCATTCACTAGGTGGCGCTGAATAAAGAGCATTCCTGAAATGCGTTGCTCAAGCACACACCCCGAGAGTCGAACTAGCGCCGCGTGATCTTGAGCCGGGCGCGTAACCACTGAGCTAACGGGGCGGACAATTAGTTGTCCAACTTGGTAGGGTTGCTGGGCATTCACCCAGCACTTTTATCATTCATACCAAGCAAAGCGCACATCTACAGTAGATGGCGACATCACTGTTTCAAAATATTTTCTTTGCAGAGGAACACCTCGCCGCTGGGAAGAGTTTGAGCACGCATGCGAGAACCATCAGAACACGGCTGACGGATTTTATACCAACAACTCCTTTTTAGAGGTAGTAGGACATTTATTGACGTTTCTTACGTTTAGATTACTTGTCAACCACTCACTAATGGGGATGGTGTCTTCCTGGGATTGTGATCTGAAGATCAGACCACCAACGTTTGGACCGTTTTCCGTCCATCAATTTTTTCCCAAGTGGCAGTGGTGACATCATAAAATCAATGGCTAACGAGCTGTTACGCAACGATTCATTTGTGTTATCTTGAAATGTAAGTCTTTATGCTCCATGAGCTGGATTGTTTCCTCATTAAAATGGCTCATTCCGCAGATCTTCCACGACAAGTCGGTGGATGTGTTGTGGGGAACAAAACTGATGGAGATGGAGTCACCTGATCCGATGACGCAGATTATCAAAGTTACTGACGTCATACCGGACTATGACGTACACAATGATGTCGACGAAGAGTGGAAGAGCAAGATGCGTCGTTTCATGAAAACCAGGTTTGGAGTTGAACTTGACGTTTGGCCGGTCTTCCTATCCCGCGATTTTCATCCTTTGTGACGACACAATGTGAAATCGTTTCTCGCTGCTATAAAGGAACACTCCTGATGGAAAACATTTTTTTATCAAATTTTTTTTTGTACCTAAAATGGTAAATTTCATCAGCGTTCTGAATATGGTAAAATTTGACTCTAATTACTGCCTTTGTGTGTCAACTTACAGTGATTAATGTGAGTAATGTAGCTTGTGTTTTAATGGGTGTTTTTCAAATGCTGTTTTCTTCGAAAGTCATTTTTTGATGTTTTCAACTGGTATTCATTTATTTCTTGTCAGAATGGCTTGAAATTTAGCAGGCATAATCAATATATTCTGGAGAAGTGATCTGAACCTTTGTACGACGTTCTTTGAAATTTCAAACGACGCACCAGTGCGTTGCAACGTACAGTTTGAGAATCATTGTAATACACAAATAAAGTACAACCAATTTTTAAATGTCCAAATTAATCAAGCATGCTGCAAATTTGGAAACTTTCACGGACCCCGCTGCTTTATAAGTTCCAGTGATTGAGTTCACGTTGTTTTTATCCACGATATATGCAACCGCCCGATTGTCATCAGGGAGTTTTGATACTTTCAGTGACTAGTTGTTATAGCTGCATTTGTTTCGTTCATTTCACATTGTTTTGCACTTGCTCTGTCCACTTATCACGTGACGTCGTTGGGTTTGGAGGGAAATCCCATATTCGTTATCTTGTGAGGGGGCCTCTATGTTGTCATGTGATATTTGAACAACATTTGTTATCATTTACCTAATCCTGCACTATTGTGACGCATCAATACTGTCTGACGTCACTGCAACGTCATCATGTTCTACCTCGTAACAAGTTCATGTAAATATTTATATTTTATTGTACACTTTTTTGTAGCTAACCCATTCACGCAGCACCAGATAGTAATGTGGCGCTTATCGATTGCATTGTTTCCTGTGGCGTCACACAATTCAATAGGAATTACGAAAACGCAACAACTTTTAATGTATAATAAAATAACCCTTCGATGCAGTTGCTGAGAGTAAAACCCTTCGATCCTGTATTTGTCCGTCAGTTGCTGAGTGAGAGTATTCGATCTTGCATCCCCTTGACCATTTCGTCTGGACGGCAGTCATCGTTGATTATTTTGACACTCTCCACCACATGTGCAAATGGGAACTAAGTTTTGTGATCAAATTTTTTCCTTAGTGAATGGAAATAGTCGTGCATTTGCTTGGGGAACCGTCTGCAACAAAATCATATCCTCACGCGGTCACTGGTCAGGTACTCCAATCGCCATCGCATCAACCCGCGATGGTCGTAGGCTTTGTTATGCAACTTGGCTCACTGGTTCTCAAGTTGAATCTCGAAGACCTGGCGAGTTGTTCAAACTCTCTAGGAGGGTAAATTTGTAACGACACCGAGCAATGCTAAAGTTTAAAAGGTTCTGTGGTTTTAACCCGGTGTATGCGGTTACTTCCCTCAATTCACCTGCTAGGTGGTGGTAAGGAGCAACATAACTTGTTTAAAAATTTATTATATCTTTTGTTGGCTTGCAATGAATGGGGAACCCTCAAACAAAAAGAGCTAACGCAGCGTTTCATGTATATTCTTTTAGAAAAGTATGTTTATCTGTCGAATCATCATCATCAACCAATTTTGATTATACTGGCCATGAATTAATCCTCATGTCGAGGGTTTGGCCTGTCCGTCTGTCGAGAACGAAGTCTTCCCCTCCACACCTCGCGATTTATTGGGTTGGCAGAGTCCATGTTCAGGGCTACAAGGTCACGTTTCACAAGTTCTTCCCAAGAAAGTTTTGGTCTACCTTGACCCCGCTGTGCTGCGATGTTGACACATCTGACCTGTGAGATCCAGCTTGAGCTGCGCTCAACGTGACCAAGCCATCTCAGTCTGCCTAATTGAATGACTTCACTGATGTCTTTTAATTTGAGCTGTGATAGCAGAGTCTCAAACTGGATGTTGTCTTCAGGTTTGACTAGGCAGGACCATCTTACCATCGCTCTGTCATTGCGTTGTAGGCGCTTGACGGTGCTTGCTAAAGTAGCCCACGTTTCAGAGCCATAGAGCATGACACTCCTCACACAACTGGAGAAATATAGCCCGGTAATCATCAAAAGAAAAGTGGAAGTTTTGCAAATTCAACAAGATTTAATAAACACTGTTAGAACGAATTTGACTTCACCTATGGATCATTATAATTCCATGATCCGGTGTGTTGTCTTGTTCGCTTTGCGCCTGTTTCAATAAATAAAACTTAGTTGAATAAGTACCGTAATGAAATGGACGCTGATGTCCGTCAACCTCTGTTTTGGTTCCTTGATGTTATTGAGAATTAAAAGTCTAGAAATTCTTTATTTCCAGGTTGCATCGCAGGATCAATAAGTTTTGAGAACCGTTAAATAAACGCTCGTCTTCATTAACAAATGATGGCTCGAAACTCGGGTGTGGGCTTGAGCAAAGCATTTCAGGGCCAACCCTCCGGGCACCTGGTGGATGAAAACAGACAAGTGGTAATTTCATTCTGTCAGTCTCAGTGCTAATGCTTAAGTCAGTAGTTGTAGCCCTGAAAAATAAAATGATTGATTGATTGATTGTAAGCTTCTATAGGGTCTGTCAGTCGTAGGATGAAATTTTAACTATTGATAAAAATATACCGTACGGTACCATGTTCAACATTTTCGATGAAATTCTGGTTATAGGTTTGCAACCCCAATCAAAACATAAAGAGCCTAAGATGTAGGCCTACATAGACTGCTAAACTGATGTTCAGCAAACACTTTACAAAACAAAAGTTAACAGAAGGTTTGCAGCCAGTAGGGTAGTAGGAAATTCAGGGGCGGATCTACCGGGTGGCAACTTTGTAAAAGGTACCATAAAAAAATCCCCTCTGAGCAACAAAGGAAAACGTATATTCTAGCTCAGTTTGGTCATTCGTTCCCCATCGGCTGGCTTGGCGCATTGGGTTAGGGCGGTGGTAGTAATTACATTGACATGGGTTTGATTCCCACCACAGCTGTTGCTCTATTTTCTTCTGTAATTACCAAACCAGGTTGAAAGGGGATTTTATAATGGTACCTTTTCAAAAGTTGCTACCGGGTGGGCCTGATTGGTACAGGCCCACCCAGATTGACAGTGGGCCCACCCAAAATCAGATACATGAAAAAACATATCAATGTTTAACACCAGAACAACTATAAGTGGCACTGAATTTTCTGTGGCATCACTATTTCATCACATCATCATTTACAAATTTTTCAGTAGTGTCGTTCGATAGTTTGCGAAAGCACGGATAATGCAAAGGACAAACGAAAATAGAAGCAGAGCAGCTCCGGCAGCAGATGCAAACGAAAAAGTTCGTTTTCATGCTTGTGACTTCTTGCAAACTGTTTGAAAACAGCGATTTTGCCACCAAGAGCCTGCAGAGCTCAACACTTTGTGTGACAGACTGTAAGTCACTGATTGAAACACTGAAAGCTACTTTTGCAACTTTCGATTCCAAGGGTGACTTTGGCGACGTGCTCAAACTGACAGAAGAACTGATGGTAAAACATGAGATAACTAACAGGGACGTGGTTGCTGCTCGTGAACGCAAGCTGCCTTCGAAGTTTCACAAGTCTGTTGTCACCACAACGATGGGAAAAACGTCGGCTGTCAAGAGCGATGAGGATTTAAGGGCGCTGTGGAACTGTATTCTTGACAGACAGACAAAGGAGTTAAACTGCCGCTTTATGGACGACGCGTATAGATTAATGAGAGCAGCGGCCTCTTTCGCACCTGGATCTGCCACTTTTGGCAAAAAAAAAACATTCTAAATGGTCCGTATGCACTGTATGGCATTGAGATCGCAGATGCTGAACATACTGTATTCAATTGATTGAGTTTCGCTTTTAGCAGCATGATCATTGCTTACCTCACAGTGTAGATTCTAACGATCTGTTTAAGCCTGATGCTGCGAGCTCGTATACTGATTTGCTGCTTTGGATTATTTGTTCCGCGTGGTCGGGTTCTTTGTCCTTGATTGTATCGTTGAGTGAGTAGCTATAGCTCTTTTACTTGGTTGGCTGATACCCGGTATAGGTGACGGATCATTTTGGAGATGATAAGGTCCTCTATTTGCCACCTTGCTGATTGCATCATGCCGTACGGGTGCGTGAACATTCCTGGTAGTTTCAAATTTTCGATTGTCTTTGGATAGGTGCTTCTGAACTTGCAGCTTTTTAAGTACCAGTACGAACTCGCAGCATCAGGCTTAAACAGATCGTTAGAATCTACATTGTGAAGTATGGGGGAGGCCCCCCAGACCCCCGCCGTGGGTGTCGCCTTCGGCGACACGTCCGCAAGGTTCGCCTGATATCGCCCTCCAACAATTCCTGGATATGCTGCCTTGCAGCCCCCCCAAATCAGGAGGCCGCCACTGGCTGTATTCATTCAACACATCAGACGGAAAGTGGATCAGGAACACTTTCCTACATTAATGAAGGTAGGCCTACTGGACAGCTAATATTTTCCCGAACGTGAACAGTATTTTAAGGACGATCGTAACACTGCCTTCCACGCCTGCAGCGTTGAGAGACTTTTCTCCGCAACAAACAGGATCCAAACGCGCTTGAGATCATCCATGCTGACTGGACGCCTTAAAGGGGTACTAAAGGAAAAACCTGACTTGGCGATTTTCCACGTTCTTTGTGTTTAACTTGCTACCATAAAACGATTTTCAATAAAATTTTGCCCCATTGTGGTCTGATCAGCATTCCGCGCGTACTTTTGTCAGAGCTTTCAAAACCAGAATGGGCCTGAGCAGCGAAGCGTGCGACTGTACAGTCTACGTAATAAAAGACGAGCAATCAGCTAATCACGCAACAGTTGTTACTGCCGGCGATTTAACTGTAGGCTATGTATGTATGTACATCAAAACATCAGATTTCAACGTCAAAACATCAGACAGTTTGCTCAAAACCTCAGATCTGATGTTAAAACATCAGATGTTGTAACGTGGCTTTTGTTATTGCTGTCTTTTGTGACTTATTCTCGAGCTGTGTTTGCACTTTTTGGTCATTTTGAAAAAAAATGAAAATAAATAAAATATTGGAATTTGGGCCTTGCCAGCGCCATTGAAAACAAATTTTTTTCGGTAATTTTTTTTGAAATGTATTCTGGAATGTTCAGTTTACGCATTTTAATGCTTAATTCCTGTTTGAAAATTTCATTTAGTATGCCTTTAACAAGTTGTTAAAGCGTCCAAAGGCGTTAAAGTGCCCCTGACAAGTTGGACCCATGTATAGTAACTTTTCTAAGCATTTCTTAGCGCAGAATTATGCTTAGTGAACTTTTTAATCTTAACCGCGAAGCTCGACTAGTTAGGGCGAAATTTATACAAAACGACTGCTCCGCAGCGCCACCACAGGCGAAACTCCATATTTCACTGCTCTGGGACGACTTTGGTGGTGTTACGTCATCCTGGGTGGGCGTCGTTAGCAACGAATGAAACAAATGCTTTTTAGATGTAATTGGTGGATCACAGTTTGGTCAGAGTTGGCACAAGCGGTTGCTTTTTTCAAAGATTTATTGTTTTTTGCAGTTTAATAAAACTGTACTGGATACGTTCCTACAAAACGTAAAATAGCCTATACTTGAAGTGAAAAATGAAGAAATCGTACGAATCATCATTCAATCACTATTCATAAATAAATAAAAGATTTCTCTCTCTCTCTCTCTCTCTCTCTCTCTCTCTCTCTCATATTGTGCCTTCAGTTGGCCATTGAAATCCGGTGTAACGCCATCTGGACTTGAAAATTGTTTCGGATTCGCCAAACAATGCATGACGGCAGCACAATCCGATTGTTGCTTCCGAGAGCATCACCTTTAGTATCCACTCCAATACATGCCTGTAAGCGACTAATTACGGATACTGCCTGCAAGGAAATAAAATCACTTTTTTTTTGTGTGCATTCTTTAGCGTTTAGAGTATTTTTAGCTTAATGTCGCATCCTTACTTTTTGATAGGTCTCCGTTTTCTCCTTTCGGTTTATTGCTTTTTCTCCAGTTCTTCCTGCTTCTCATAAAAAAAGTCCTCAGAACTGCAAGATGTAGGCCTAAGTGTGCCTCAAAATCGGTCAAATTGGTAACACAGCTAGATGCGTCTTTTTTCAAAAGTTCTTTCGTCTGTGGCACTTCATGGCAACATACACATTCATTTGGCTGGGACATAGACTCGCACTTGTGGTAAACGCACCACCTACAGTTCCCAGCACGCCACTCATTGCTGGGAAGATCCAAATCGGTTTGGTGGTGTTAACAAAATCATCTCCAGTGAAGTGAACATATACGACTAGTTTTGTATGGCCCATTCCACTTTAGAACACTTGAAGAAAACTTTGACTATTTTCTTTTCAGCACCTTGTTTTGTTTGAAAGCATGAAAAGATAGCACACGATCTTTGTCACTGTCGCATAAACAGCAATTTGCAGACATTATCTCAACTGTTACACTGCAAATGGCTATAGCCAGATTAGGACAAATAAAAAATTATCAAAATTGTTGCCCTACAAGAGTTTAGAAAAACTGCAATTTCAGTTGAATTGAGATGCTGTTTGATAAAAATAAACTCAACCTATTTGATCTAACAAGTGAATAAAAAAATAACAGTTAACCTCTCAAGTACATGTAGCTCCACACAGAGTGAAATTTACATGCCTTTTGACTCTTTTTTATTTCTTTAAAAGTATTATTGACTCAAAAAGAATCATGGGCCAATCCTATAGATGTTTGCTGGTACACCCCTTCATTTTCTTTGAATATTTGATCTAAACCTGATAGTAATGATAAGTTGACTTTTTCATTTCGGTAATTCTCATTTTGCACGTGGTTTAGACCAATAGAGCCCCACACATTGACGTTTTGCAGTAGCCGTAGGCTACTATACCTTACCAAGTCACAACAGAGAAAGAATGTATCCTTCCCGCTTACGGTGACGTCACAGCAGTGTTGCCGTTTTTATTTTAGCAATTGAATGAGTGCCACATTTGCCGATGTCAAGGAAAGTTTGCAAGCGTGTAACTTAGTAGCCTGTTGATATTTTTTACGATTTGCTGGTCAGGGAAGTTTGTTAGTGTCATGTCTTTGGTATCTTAGGTAAATTGAGCGAATTTATTTTCCTGTCAGAAGCACTTTAAAGTGTCAATTAAGTTGTTAATAACAACCAAGTGGTTGACATTATCGAAAAGTTTTGGTTATGACACACTCACTAGGTGGCCTGACCAACCTTTTACCGTTTTCTTCCGTTTATTTGTTCACTAAACCTTGGGAAACCCTGCACTAAACGTTTTGAAGCGATCCTGTGATATCTATCTAACCTTACAATGGTAATTGAACAACACGTGATTTCATTCACATTGTTCAAACGCTTTGGCTATGACGTATTCGCTAGGTGTCGTATGAAGAAGCGAAACATAAAACACATCTCGAATTCTGTTTTATTGATGAATAAAGTATTGGAGTGAAATGAAAGTGGTGGATAGATGTCGAATGTGATGATGAGTGATAATGATTGATAGCCCCTGTGGTTACCTGCAAAAATAAACATCGTCAAACGTGGAGAATTGTTTCAAGAGTGGTACCTATAGGCTACTGCCCCACACCTCGGATAATACAATCGGTTGTCATATCCCCGAGCAGCAAAATAAATTTAACAAAAAAAACGTCACCAACCAATGTAGCAACTCACTAACATTTTGAAAAGGCGTCAAACGTTGAAAGAAAATATTCCAGCTCGCTGAAGTTGAAAAATGAGGCGACTCTCTAACTGGTGAGGCCTCCCACATGGTTTTGAACATCCTAAAAGAAGTGAAATATCGGTTAGTTTGCATACCACTTCAATCGCAAGGAATCAATCAGACTTTAAAACTAAATGTCGTTTTTACATCACCCAAAGGGAAAAAAAGATTTGATTTAAGTTGTCACGTTAGTTGTCGTCAATTTGCAATATTCAGGAGTTATTTGTAAGTATCTCAATTTAACAAGTAGGTGAAAACAACAACTAATAATAGGAAAATCAACAAAAGAATACTTACGCGAGTCCGCTTGTCGCAATTGTTGACATGTTTTATCAGGCAGGCGTACCGCCCATACAGCTCGTCACAGAAGGGGCAAAAATCCCTCTCGCGGTGTTCCCGCATTTCACGCCTGGCTTGGTCCTCCCAATGACGTTCTGTACAAGATTGTTTCGTTTTATTGGTTTGAGGTTTGAAAAAATCTCGACTAAACCTCGATATTTAAACTCATGTCGTCGTCGTCGTTCGTATGAAGCAGAAAGTTTGTGGTCAGCCGAATGGAAGGACTTGGAGCCAACTTTTCGTCAAGTCATCTAGTGTACGGAGGCCTGTTATTCCATTGGGAGGGGAATAGGTGGGACACCCAAAGATAATGTGGTTAGCTGTTTGCTCCGTCGCACCGCACTGACAAGCAGCAGAGTCCCTTATGCCCCAGCGTGTCAAGCAAGCATTGAAGCGGCCAACTCCCGTTCTTATTCGGTTCAGTGTCACCCACTCCCTTCTCTGAAGCTCAGAACCAAGTGGGAGTGAAGAGGCAGGAGAGACATCGAATAGAACGAGGCGAGACTTTATTTTTGGCACAGTGCTCAATTCCTCGGACCAGGCATCTGACGTGCTGAAATCAGCGAGCTGGAGTTTTGCAGCATGCCTTACTAATGTTTGAGGCGTAGATGTACATAGGCTACTAAACTGATGTTCAGCAAACACTTCACAAAACAAAAGTTCACAGAAGGTTTGCAGCCTTTTGTGGACTTGCTGGGCAGAATTCCAGCAAAGCTTGTACAATGTTCACGCTGGAATCTACATTTGTTGTTGCCGGTCATCGTGCATCAACATTCAAAACCTGGCGAGTTGTCTCGGAGGGCAATGATAGCTCATCATTATGATCCTCAACTAAAACAAAATATATTGCTAACAATTACCTTGTGGTTTTCCTGCGAGGAGACTTCTTCGGGCCGCTTGTGGAAGAGAGGGCTGTGAAACGACATCTGGTGGAGACTCATTTGCAAAAGTTGGTTTTGGCAAAACGCGAAGTTTATCAGAGCAGCCGCCAACCTCACTGTTGCTATGACAGCAGGGGTGGGTTGCTTTTGGGGAATCACAGCACAGTAAAACTAGGTAGAAACCTGCGAAAAAAAGTCGCTGATATGAAACTACAGGTGGAGATAAGAGACGAACATGGATATTAAGTGCGTTGAAGGAAACCGGGCAGTGCAGTTAGAATGCGCTCCAAAATTTTGATATGGATTACCCAACTATGCTGTATTATTTATACACAGTGTCTGGGGTATTTGGCCATTTTCCTTCCATAAAATATTTATGCAAAGAAGCCATAAAAAGACAACATAAAATGCCTGAAAACAGAAAGCGCAGCAAACATCACAAACAAATAGAAATGTTGTGCATCAGTTCATTCTAAATTCGTTGCACTCTGTCGCTTATGTATGGACAATTGGACACTGAAGTAGGGGGGTTTCAAATATCATGTGCCATGTTGGGAAGGGCCAGAACAGTAGTAGTGCAATATAGGATCATAATTGCTTAGCGAAACAAAAGTGTCAGTCATGCTGACAAAAACCAAGAAAATGTGTTTCTATATGTGAATACAGTAGTCCATAGACACACCGTTTGGAGTCGGGCTCAATAGATAAACAATAAACATCTGAAATATATATTTACTTTAATACCTTTCTATTTTAAAAGTAAAAGCGGTTTAATGTCCGAGCTAGTAAAACTATCAATTAGTTTCATTGCTCACATTTAATCAACCTTAATTCGATGGAAATTTTCGTTAGCCGTGAATGTTTCCAATATTCAAACAAATTTAACTCGGACATCTTTTTACTGCGATAGATGAAGTGGTATGTTTCATGGAGAACATTCATCTTTGTGAGAATGGAGAAGATCCTGTACTAATGAAATAACACCGGACTTTCATTCGCATCAAGCGCATTAATATTTGAAAGGATCCATTCCATTTTAACATTACTGATGGAACGACCGGGTGCTTCCCCAATAAGTGCGACTGTTGGTACTTTCAAGTAGCTTCTAAAATGTAAATAATGCAATTTGCACTAACAAAGATATTATCTTAGAATTCGTGAATGTAGTCCATCCAGCATTTCAGTTCACAAGTTAAATAAGCAAGTCTAGCACTCATCAATTGAGAGTTGCTATTCTTGAGTGTATCTTCAAGTGTTTCATCAAGTGACATCTTTGTTTGAATGATTTCAAGCAGAGCTGACATGCGTAAGGTCGTTCGCCAGTGTGGATCCTGCTATGACGTGTAAGTGCAGAATAATAAAGAAACGATTTGTTGCAATCTTTACAATGATAAGGCTTAAATAATATTTTGGCTGATGTTGTCGGCTGAGGCTTGTCAAAACTGAAGTAGCTTACGGCGTCTCCACTTGTCAAGATCTTCTTCGGAAAGTCGACATCTTCAGAAAGCTCCTCCTTAACAAACGGGGTGTCACTTTCATGAAACTTCCCTTCCACACCAATACCAGGTGGCAACGAATGATCACCATCTGGTTGGAGTGTTGACTTTTTGCTGCAAGATTCACAAGATCTTGAGCGAGTAGAACCACTAAAAGTTTTTAAATGTTTCTTTAAAGGTGCTTCTGATATTGCAAGCTGCTCTTGACCACATCCTCCAGAATCACTGTCTTCTGAGTTCACTGATTCTGATGAGCAAGTCTGCAGCTCAGATGAAATTACATAATTTTCTGTGTCAATGGAGCTCAATTTACTAAGAAGTTCTGTCCCAGAGCTAAACTTTGTACAAAGACTTTCGCTGTGACAGCCAGGAGCATCTCCTTTGCCTTGGTAGTTATTGAGGCTTGCAGATAACTTGAAATCCTTTATCAATAATTTTAAAGAGTGCAACTGCTTGTGAACTGCTCCCATTTCATTGATGAAGCATCGATGCAAACTACTCAGTTTTTCTAACATTTTGCTACTTTTACAAACATCACTTTCCAGCAACTTTTTAGCAGAAACCTCTTGATGGCCGGAAGAAAAGTTATCTGCTGATGATGTTATAAACTCTAAGTCTTTGTGGCTTGTACCTTTAACTTGCGCAAATGCTGCATGGAACATGTCAAAGCACATTAAAATTGTTGTAGACAATTTTTCTCTTTCCTTTGAAATATCTTGTTGGAAAGTTGTAAGAATTTTTGACATTTGATTTTCTAGCAACCCGTCACTCATCTTCATTTCAAATCAGCACCAACACAATCAAAGTTTAGACTTAAAATTACAAACCACAGTAATTCAACACCTATATATATTATATAATATATATATATATGAAAAATGATATATATAAATAAGGATGCAGATGCAACCTATTTCGTCCCCTGAACACTTCGTCCCGGATTTCATCCACTGAAAAGATCAAGAAAAAAAATACAACAGAACCAATGTCGCTGATTGGAGTTTACGCAAACATTTTTAAACTTTCCCCTTGACTTTTTATGGTCCACCACAAAATAAGTGTGACTAACCTTAACCCGAAAGTGAGGTTTGGTTTATCAACTATTATGTCAAGATCCTTAGCATAATCAACTGTTTCGGCAACGCCGATCAGCGACTTCAGCCCTTCTGTATTTTTTCTCTTGATTGTTTCA
This sequence comes from Aplidium turbinatum, assembly GCF_918807975.1. Lineage (NCBI taxonomy): Eukaryota > Metazoa > Chordata > Ascidiacea > Aplousobranchia > Polyclinidae > Aplidium > Aplidium turbinatum. The sequence goes on from NC_137480.1 coordinate 27,574,084, forward strand.
AAAGAAAAGTTTTGAAATGTTTGCAGCAACTCCGATCAACGACTTTGGCTCTGTTGTAATTTTTTCTCGATTTTTTTTCAGTGGACGAAATAGGTTACACCCCATATATAAATAGTTATAATTTTCTTGTAATAAACACCCTCATGTCCTAGAGCTATGCAAACTAATGCCCTTCTGAGCGGTGTGTAAGCTAAACTACACTCATATCCAAATGAGGTGAAACATATCTTGGGTAGTACAGGTTTTAGCTGTTGCAGAATTGCCAAATAGCTGCATCTCAGATATATTATGTAACTTAAAACCTATGAGACCCAAAGGTTTTTGTTACAATTAACATAAACAGTGTTAATGGTACCGTACTTAGAATTTCTTCATAAATAAATCACTAGAATGGTTTCATGGAGTCAACACAAAAAAATGGGAGCTGGTATACAAGTCTTAACTTTCAACTAATCTCTAATCTAATTTATTACACTATTTGCAGGTTTTATCGATGGTTTATTTGGCAGAAACAATGCATGTTCTAGTTTGCTATGACAATATGACATGAACCTACTAGATATAATATGCTTTAATAATTTTACTTTCGGAATTCCTTTAGTAGTTCATCACCAGTTGATTTCTGTTCTATGTTTACTAGCATCGCCATCTGATGGTATTGAAGTATTTGCGGTATCAGTAACAATTTTAGCAAAAGCACCATCTAAAAATATCATTATAACCGAATGCAATGTGAAGCCATGTTCTCACAACAAAAATTCCTGATGAATAGAAATGCTGTGGAGCAAAATGGTTAGATTCCTGGTCACTCTGATCAAAAAACATTTATATATAGCCTACATTATATATATATAGCACTGAAGATGAAGACAGCATAGTTTTCGAAACGTTTGTTTCCTGGACATGAAATTACTGTCCGACTGGATTAGAAATACTTTCTAGCGTAATAAATGCTAATTTTTACTATAAGCAAAAATTAGCAATTGATGGAATTTTTAAAATTACAGAGATGTATCTGCCACAATTTATTAACAAAACTTCCAAAGTAAAACAAAGTTGTCGCTTCTACTTTTTTCTAGACCTCTGCTATGTTTGGCATAATATAAAGTACAGTATGTACGGTAGTGTACGGTATACCGTATATTGCGTTTTGTTGTGATGGTCAGAAAGTCTGCCCCGATAGCTCAGTTGGTTAGGGTTCTGGAAAGAAGAAACTTCAAAATCAAGTGGCGCCGGTTCTACTCTCGGCATGTATGTTTGAGCAATGCATACTAAGGATTGCTCTCCATTCAGCGGCATCTAATGGATGGAATAATTCCCTGCAACAAGACTTCAACAATCGGAAACTTCACTCCATGTCAATCTGGAGACCGGGATTCAAAGCCTCCACAAGTATGCGAAACTGCCAGGATTAAGCTCTGCAAGAAGCTTTCCCAGTCCGAGGATAAAGATTCAATCAATCAAATAAAAACAAACTTTCATCAACCTTGAGGTTCTACCATAGATTGAATCTACAGTTACAGTATTAGATTCTACCGTCCATCTATGATGATTCTAATTTCTACCCACTTCGGCTTTTCTGTTTAGTGTTGCCAGACCTGGCAAAACTTTAATTCAGTTGGTTTTAAATCATCTTCAGACAGACCTACTTTTGCCATTTCCAATGTAAAAAATTTTTACCCTTTTTTAAAAGCTGTTTTTACACCAATTTGTGCATAATATCTAAACAATAAAAAAAATCTTCGTTCTTGTAGATGTCTGTTGTGGCAGGTATCGGTTTTCTCCTTCCCGATACCTCGGTTGGTTAAGCTTCAACATCAAGCGCACTGGTTCGACTCTCAGGGTGTGCGCCTGAACAACACATTCTAAGGACTGCTCTCTATTCATGACCAATGAATGGAATAATTTCCCGGCCACAGCGCTTCAATCAATCAATCAATGTTTTATTTGTCAGGAACATAGGTAGGCATACATGTTTGAAATATGCAAGCAATATACACAATGCAAAAGTTACACAAGTTCCCCTACCGACAGGGAGACAACGAGACGACCATACGGTCTTCGGTCTACTAGTCAATTGCCACCCTACGGAAATGACGATTTTGCCATTTAAAATAAGGTTACAAGAGGATAATAAAATAAAACGTTCCCGCGCTTCAACATAGCCTACGCAGTAAAAAAAAACATATTATTTAAGATACGGTAACGTAGGCCTAAACTCAAAATTCCAAGAAGCAAGCAGAAACTTCACTCCAAGTGGTGAAAACGTCTGCGCGACGTTCGAAAGGACGTGGATTCAATACTGCTCCAGAGCACGCGGTTGTGTCTCAGCAAAGACACTTAATGGCAAGCCAAAATAAGTGGACCAGCGGACTCGAAGACTATGTCACTTCGCTGCTTCCTGTCGTCAGTTGTATCGCGTCTGTGAGCGCAGTGTTCTGTATGTTATCGCAATGGGCCCAAATAAAAGCATGATTATTTTCTATTATTATTACTCTGTCCTACAGTACATTCACATCTTTTCAACATCTACACCGCCGACCCGTCAACTACGGTCTCCGCAAAATACGCTCATACGCACGGCAATTCTCCATTCCACAAAGCTGTGGGATAACCTAGAACAGGGGTCCGCAAATAGTGGGTCGCGACCCAAAGTTGGGTCGAGAGACCATCCACAGTGGGTCGCAAAACAGTTTAAATTTACTATCAATATAACTTGTACGACAAAAGTAAATACAATCCTACACTCTTTGATGTGCTGAGTTTCGTACAATTTTGTACAAAAAAATGTATAGGCTACTTTCGATTGTAGTACAGTAGTCTCCGCTTATTAGGCCCACGGTTATAAAGTATAAAAGACACCTTTGAGCCAGGACATGAAAACTCTCTCAGCTTATCTCCAGAACTGGCGACTGAAACTCAGCGAAACTAAAACTGTGGCAGCAGCTTTCCACCTACATTACATAATCGGGAAGCTGATAGTGAGCTACATGTTCAAAACAATGGAAAATCTCTGTCCTTCTGCCCCGAACCAAAATATCTTGGGGTGATACTGGATAGATCGCTCACATACCACCACCACTTGGTGTCACTGCGCAAGAAACTGACATCCGGCGCTGCGCTACTCAAGCGCCTGGCAGGCTCCAGCTGGGGGCGAGGGCTGACACTTTCCGTATAGCAGCCTTAGCCCTTGTCTACTCTTCAGCAGAGCACTGTGCAGTATGCACCTGTTTGGTGTCGCAGTGCTCACTGCCACAACATCGACACTGCCATTAAAAACAACGCCCTGCGCACAGTGACCAGATGCCTGCGTCTCACACCATTGGACAATCTTCCCATTTTCGCTGGCATCCAACCCGCTGAGCTTCGTCGCGAAGAAGCCACTCTGTCTCTCGGCCGACAGGCACTGGAGCCTAACATCTTCTCCACCACAAGATCTCTGCTCCCCCAAACGAGCACCCTTATTGTCGAATGAAATCATGACACCTATTCGTGGCAACCGCTCAACTACTGATCAACAAAGCTGATGAACAAGACATCTCTGCGGCTACTTGGGCAATAGGCAGACCATAAATGGAATTCTGAATTGAAGTCAAGTACCACCAGACTTCATTTGTTCATCTTCAACGCCGACACATGCCCCATCGGCCTGACATTACAAAGACAGACATGGGTGCGCCACAACCATCTTCGTACGGCGTCGGGCTTTTCCGCTCAACCATGCACCAATGGGAAATGGCCTCTTCCTCCTCCTGTAAATGTGGTGCCGAGGAACAGACCGCAGACCACATCATCAATGACTGTTCTATCTTCAAGCCACCTAACGGAGTGGAAGGTCTGCGTGTCATGGATGATGAAACCAAAGACTGGCTGCTCTTTAGTAGCCTTCCAGTGTTGTTCGGGAACATCGTGAAATTGGGGTGGTAAAAGGACGGATCCTCGGTCCCAGAGGCTCATACAACGACGACGAAGCACACGGTTAATAGGTCCACCGGCTTATTAAGCCCAATTTAGTCCATTCCGGAATTACTGAAGGTATAGGAGAAGTAGAAAATTGTCCCCCGCTTAATAAGCCCGAAAACGTCCAGTCCCGATGTGGGCTTAATAAGCGGAGACGACCGTATTGAAATTGATATAAAAATTGCAAAATATTTTGCTCAAAATTATATGCTTCTGAAACGTTTGGGCCGCGAACATTTCGAACGATTGTTTTTTGGGTGGCACCAAAAAGTATTTGCGGACCCCTGGCCTAGAACAGGGCTTCCCAAACTTTTTTGCTCGCGACCACTTTTAATCTCCTAAAATGTTTCGCGACCCCTTACGATTAAAATGACGAACAGTGCGAAATATACAATTGTGATATTTATTGAAAAGCTTAAATCTAACAAAAACCAAAAAACAATTTACCTTTCTCAGTTCAGTTTGTTTGTATCTATTTCTGACCATAACAACGAAGCCTATGGGCAGCCTTCTGGAAACAAAACAAAAAAGCAAGCACATTTATTTAGTGTGATGGGTGTTACGGACAATTTTCACCAAATCAAACGTCATATAAAACCGTTCAGGTCTACTGAATCTTAGCGTATTACGTCATGGAATTTTTTCTAAAAAATGAGCCAATATTGCATCATCGTTCGTAAGACCTGATGAAACATTGCATCATCGCCTTTGAACACCTGTTGAGAATTGCTTCACAATGTTTCATCAGGTCTTACGAACTTATTAACTTACGTCACATTAACTGTTTACGTGAGTTTGAGATATTGCAAATTAATTATTCTGATCAATAATCATTCGTAAAATTGTTGCTTGAAAGTTAGTCGCAAATTTAACTGTTTCGCTTAGTGCTGCTAGCTGGACAAAATTTCCGTCTTTATCTAAGTAGTTTGTTGTAGTGACAAGTTTTTAGTGGTGTCTCGCGTTGCACCCCATTTTCGATAGCCGCGGGATAATTTTACAGAAATACACTTTTTGAATAGACGTTTCAGAAGAGTGTTTCTTTTTCGGTCATTACATACAGACGAACGGATCTGGGAATCTTATGTTACAGTTTTCCAACGAAGAGATCATGGTTTACCGCTGTGACCAATGGGTGTGACTCACGCCTTGGTGTGACTGCTTTCCACTTTGCCACAAAGCAAGTCCACTGGTGGCTCAGTGTTTATTGATGCAGGTCTCAAGGCGGTTTCAATGTTGTTTAGATTGGAACGGTAGGCGAAGTGAGAACCTTTCAGATAAATCATTTTGAAATTTTTGTTTCTAGATGTTCAAATTTTTGATAAACGCATCAATTTTAGATTTCAATGCAAAATATTGATGTTTCTCCTTTGTTTTCTATTGATGTTTTCTAATTCATTCATTTTTTCAAGCAAATTTGACATTTGGCATAATTCCAAAAGCTAGATGTTATTGCGAAAATGGTGGACCATGACTGAATTTTATTTTGTTGGAAAAATCACGATTTCGGTTTTCAACGTTAATTGTCTAGCCATTTAAAAGCTTTGACTTTTGAAAGCAAGTAAGCAACTTCACTTCAAGATGCAGTAACTTGATATCTTTAAGACATAACTTTCTTGGGTATAATTGGATTTCCGCAAGATGATGATGTTGTTTTTGCTAAGTTAGTTTGTTTTATTTGTTTTTGTCATTGTTTTCCTGTCGTCAAGTTATAGCCTATATATTTTGTGATTCGTGCAAGACATGGTGCGTTGCGCTTGAAATGGCTTTGCCCGTGGTAGGATTTCTTTGTGGGGTTTTCTTTGCCTGCCTTGCTCTTATTTGCTATGAGTTAAACGCATAGCCGTACGAGCCAGGGGGGCAGGGGGGGCAGCCGCCCCCCCTGTTGTTTCAAAACGTCGCGAATTCGGGCAAAATCTTGCAATTATTAGGGCAAAAATTGCTATATGAAAAGCGACAAAATTGCATGAATTAAGAAAAACTATAAATTAATATCTTTTACCTATCAAACTAAATACAGCCTCTTATTTGCACAAGAAATGTGCCGCAAAATTTTCATTGGCACACCCGTATTGATGTATTGTATTGCATGGTGATCAAACTGTAGTACGAAATGCATTTAACCAACTGCATCATGCCAATTTGGGCAGCCACCAAAATATGTCTCTAATACTTTTGTAAAACTGCCCAAATCAAAACACAAAATTAGCTGTATTCCGTAGCTAATTTTATTAATTTTCACAAATGCATCGTGTTGATTTGGGCTGCTGAAAACATGAAATTATCTGATGAAACTGATTAGGGTAGTTTGTTTATGCAACTGCCCAAATTAGCGTGAGGCAGTTTCCCCAAAATGAACAAATTCATTAATTTTTCCCATTTACACAACTGTATCGTTTAGATTTGGGCAACAAAAAATATGAAATTATCTGATCATAGTCTATTTATAAAACTGCCCAAATTGGCATGATGCAGTTGCCTCGGCATCAAAATTTACAAAGTCTTTAATTTTTTTTATGGTGTCCATAAATGCATCACCTCGATTTGGGCAACTACAAAATATGAATTTATATAAATCTGGTGAATACCGGTACTTTTATAAAACAATTCGGGTGGAGAGGTTACAGTACTTTTTCAACCATAAACAGACATAACTAAGCAACACCACAACATTTAACAAAAAATGTTATACCTGTTAAAAGTAATCATAAGGTGTTGCTTAGCTTTGTTTGGTTACTTTTATAAAAGGTTCTGCTACTATTTGGCGAAAGCCTTTTTCGGCGAGTTCCCTATTCGGCGATTTTTTGAAAATCCAACGACGCCTTCTGCAAATCCGACGATTGAACATTATTCAATATTCAGACATTGAATCAATGTAAATACAAACTGTTAGGCTAATTGGGTTCTTTGAATCCTATGTCACCGTCTATCTGTATGCAAACTTAGAATATATTAGTTATTTTTGTCATCAAATTACCTAGCCTAACTATATTTTTAGAAGTAGTGCTGCCAGACCTTTTTATTTTTTGCACTAAAATTTGTATCATCAAAACTACTTTATTTGATTGAACAAAGTTTATTTGAACAGAAGTAGTATGTCTGTGTTTTATTACATTTAATTATAATTTCTCTATTGTTATGTACTTTTCTAAATCTGCATGGTCACCCTGAGCCGGTTTCCTGCAATGTTTATTTCTCTGAGTCTTTTATGACATCACAACTGAATATTTAAGTGGGGTTGTTTTTTATTTGTGGTGTGTAAAACAATATTTGTTACTCCTACCTACCTACCTACCATGCCAAAGTGCAGAAGCATCGCAATGCACAAGCAAGGTATCTTCAAAGATAAATTCATTTGTTTTATCTTGATTACTTGGTAAGAAATTCTAGCTACCGGGTGATCAGTGGCGTAGCCAAAGGGGTGCCTTTGAGGGTTGCAACCCCCTTTGGCACACGTGTGACGTCACGAAATTGAGAATGATGCTTTCAGTCTATGCCTCTAAAACAAAGTTTGCCTAATTTTAAATAAAACATGAAAAGAGCTAGTTTTGCCATTACCAAACATTCGAATATCTCAGCTAGGAATTAGCAACAAGCAAACATAGAGACTTGTAGCTTTATTTCCGAAAAATGCCGAGGAAAACATGATCTTATTCTTTTGCTATGCCACCGGACAGCACCATTTTACAGGAATATTCATACCCACATTTTTGTTGAAAATACTCTCAGAATGCACCAAATTCAAAATAAGTTTTCAAAATTTTCTGGGGAGGCCCCCCTGACCCCCCGCCGCTGGGTGTCGCCATAAGCGTCAAAAAACTCTCCCCCATTTCAAAATTCCTGGCTACGCCACTGCTGGGGATCTTGTTATGTTAGTTTTTTACTGTTATCATGCACCGCATACATTACATTTGGGCAATTTCTATAAAAGCGTGCAAATTTACGTTTTGCCCCCCCAAAATGGTTTGGTCTCGTACGGCTATGGTTAAACGCATCAAGACGTGTTCCCCTCACGACCATCAGCACTCTTGATAACGCACCATGGCCGATCTTCATAGCAACTGTCCATACAAATCTTAAATATATCAGTTAAAGCTATGTGGGCTAATAAAGCTATAGCCTAAATTTATGTTTTTTATTTTATTTTTTTTGGAACATTTTCTTTGTTTTATTTTCCTTTTACATCTTAATTTTTCTGAAGGTGTTGCGACCGTGCCAAATTTTTTTCAACTCAATAACTTACTTTGGTCACAAGCACGTTTTAACGTTCGCGTTTTGTCGCTTCTACCTTTTTCTCGACCTTTGCTATGTTGACGTGTATTGTTTTTGATATGATGGTCAGAAATAAAAACAACTGAACTGAACAACTCATAAATTTTCAAAAATACGGGTAGTCTATTGAGTGCGCGACTCTTAATAGAGTTAATAACTGTCACAGCATCTCGCACAGAAGTGTTAATATGCAGTACCTTGTGCAAATTGGTATAGGCCTACTCTCTGCGTCCCTGAAGTTCGTTACGCGACCCCCAGTTTGGGAAACCCTGGCCTAGAAGACACCTTGAGCCATGACATGAAAACTCTCAAATCTCCAGAAATGGAGACTGAAACTCAGCAAAACCAAAACTGTGGCAGCAGTTTTCCATCTACATACCGTAACCGTTTAACCGAGAAGCTGATCGTTAGCTGAATGTAGCCTACTGAACAACCGAAAATTATTGTCCAACAAACCCGAACTAAAATACCTCGGGGTGACATTAAACAGATCGCTTCGTACCGCCACCATTTGGTGTCACTGCGCAAGAAACTCTTATCGCGTGCTGACAAAAAAGAATGGATGATTTTGCATCGCCTCGGTATTGGTCGCTTCAAGCACAACATTGCGCTGGTTGCAGCAATTGGGGGATGTCGCCCCAGTTGTAATTGTATTTAAGTGTTCAACTGTTTTAACTTACAGCACAATGAAGCACGCACCATGTCTTTATTAGGTCATAACCCAGACAGTAAATTAACCATTTTTTACATTGCGACGTTGAATCAATGTAAAAACGGTTGATTTGCTGTCAGAGAAGTAATAACACTGATAAAACCAAACCAGGCTGTCTAGTGTCTATCTTCTGGGGAAGTAAACTGGAAGTTAGTAGCTGTTCAGTTCAGTATGACGAAACCAGCTTGTGTTGGGCCAACGCCTCACAAGTGGTGCCCAAAACAAACCTCTATTTCTTCTTCACAATCAAGCACAAAGGCTGATCCTGTGATGACGTTGTGGGCGGTGGGCGTGACGTCACACAAGCAGCTGGTAGAGGAGATTGCGCTGGTTTTCGTTTCAACGTCAGTTCAAGTGGCATGTCATTGCCAGCTAGGGATGTCTCCGACGGTGGCGGGGGGTTGAGGTGGTGCTGGTGGGCACATGGGGGGGATAAAGGCCGCATTCTTTTGACTGAAGGTGAGTATTCTGTATCTGGAGGAGGGGGCAAAGTATAAGCGCGAGATGCCCAAGGACTTTTGGTACCAGCCGGAGGAGAAGCGATGGTAATCAGTTGGGAGGCTCTCAAGGAGCCCAGTGGGGGGGATCTCAAGGATCCCAGTGGGGGGGCTCTCAAGGATCCCAGTTGGGGGGCTCTCAAGGGACCCGACTTCTTGTCTTGATTTCGTTGTGAAGGCTCAATCTGGTTGGGGAATCCCCCTTTGACTGAATCCAAATGCTGATTGGTTCTTCTCTGCCCACCAGAAATTGACCTTTGACCTCGCTGGATCGACGAAAAGTCGGAAACCGGCAGAGACTGACTAAAGGTTGGATGGGTTGAAGGTTGACGCCGTGGCTGTGTTTGATTGGCTGAAACAAAGCGAGAAAGTTGGCGTTTGACCAATGAATGCTGAGTGAACTTTTGATCTGTGTATGAGCTACGTGGTTGCGTTTGATTGGCCGATGAAAAATTATACCGGGCGTGATTGGCGGAAACTTGCCTCAAGTTCTTGCTTTGATTAGTTGAAGACTGATTGGCAACCGGATAGCGAGTCAACAATTGCACAGGAGCTGGATGACGTAATGCAGGGGGGCGGTTAATGGGGTGACGTGGCACTGCGTGATTGGAAGCAGAAGTTTGAAGAACGAAACGAGGATTTTGAGGAATAACTTTCTGAGAGTTGCTGGCGTCCTTTGGAGGACGCTGATAAGTCGTCACGCTTGATTGACTGAGAGATGACCTTGGTGCAAGAATCTGATTAGGTCTTGTGTTTGTCACAGCACGATTATTCAAAGCGGCCGCGGTGGTTGATGACGTCATAACACGCCCTTGGTTTAGAGAACTGAGGTTCGATGGAGCGTTATAGGGGGCACCATAGGGGGGAGGCGGACCGCTACGTGACGATGGCGTCCCACTCTTTTTGTCAACCTTCGAGTTAGCAACTGCGGCAGCCATTTGATTGATCAATATTTCTTGGTTCCTGAGCGCCGCCACTTGTTCGATGCTACTGCGATTCCGAAGCGGGGCTTTCGCGCTCAACGCGGGCTGTTTTATTGTTGACGTCATCGGGTAAGTAATCTTCTCGTTTTGAAATATGTTGCGGGTCGGAGGAGCGTTTGTGGGTACCGCCTTCTGCACGACCAGAGACATGCTGCTGGTAGTCTTTGGAAGAATGGGGCGCTTGGTGGCCCCAGGTCGTTTGTCGTTGGGTAATATGACTTTCCCCATGCTGCGGACGGCGTCTAGCGCCACCCGGTGGACTTGGGCGTTGTTGAGGCGTTCATATTGTTTCTGCTGTGAGGATCGATCCTTGTCCGTCTCTTGCGACGTGGACTGTGAAGAAAAGTATCCGGGCCTTGGGTTTGAAGCTTGGGTGGTGAGAAGGATAAACTGACCCTGCTGTTGTGGGGCCGAGATTCGCACCGTTTCATATTTACCTTGCAAGTGATCCTGGGTGAGGGGGGGCACCCTTGTTTGAGGACATGAGGGAGAATCGTTTAAGGAGTTCATCGGAGTATTCGTTGTTGGAGCAGTTCCATGCTGTGTGGGGTTGGAAGACTTACGTCGGCTCTTGTGCTGCGTGGGGTCGAGTTGCTTTGAAATTGGCTTTTGCGTCACAAACGGCCGATTATTCTCTGTTGGCTTCTTCACCTTGGTTGGATAAATATGAGTAGGGCTTTCTACCGGAGTGGGGGGCTTACTAAGGACGGCCTCGGCAACCGGTATCTTAAGTACCGAGTAGCATTGCAAAGGTTCCGTGGGTTTCTTGTATGATTCAACTAAAACAACATCATCAACAGAGGAAGGATGTCTGTGTTTCTGAACAACTTCTTGCTTATGTGGCGGCTTCTGATTGGACGTGACATCTCTTGCTGGATTGGACAACGAGTGGAGTTGCACTTTAATCTCCTTTTCTGAATCTTCATTGGCAGATCTAATGTTGGCTTTAGCTTCATGATCAAGCGATGCTTCATTCCCATTGTTGACATCATGAGCGGCGTCTTCATCGCCCACGTCGGTTGTTTTATTTTCAGATTTCGGCTTCACGTCACTGACGACAGGGCTTTGCGGTTCCACTGTTCTCTCATCGCTGATATTCATCCGCTGCGGCAACTTGTGAGGAGGATTCAAACTTTTTGGAGACATCTGGCTGTTGAAGAACGCTTTCAGTTGTGGGGTGGCGCTCGGGAGCCGCCTCTTCTTCTGCGCCGCTACAAAGGTGTTGCCTGGAACCTGTTCGAGAACCAGTTTCCGCTTCAATGATTTCAGAGTAAATGCCCCAAAAGACAAATCCAAGGTTTGCGCCTGCAATCAATAAAACCAAAATTATTCCAAAGAAAAGCAACTTACAAATCGTCACCCGCTGCCTAATCAGTCGGCGGCATAGCCGAAGGGTGAGAACGTCTGCGCGAAGTTCGAAAGGACGTGAGCTCGGCACCGCTCCGCCAGAGCGTGCGGCTGTGTATTGACAAAGACACTTAGTCATTAAGTAACGACATGCAAATATAATGGGAGCAGCTGATTGGAAGACTAATAATGAATATGTCTTCGCTGCTTCCTGTTGTCTGTTGTATCGCATCTGTGATCGCAGTGCACTGTATGTTGTCACAAAGGACAAACCCTGCCACGTCAAATTTGCGGCTTATAATTTTGATCTAATGCTCCAAACCTGGAACAAGACAAGCGCTTAACTTTTATACAGTTATATATCTACGTCATACGACGTCATATTCAACCAAACAACCAATCACTGCTCACCACTGAACATGGAAACGTTTCCATGACGTCACTGAGGGAGAAGTTTTGAGGAAGGACATTGTCGCCGTGGAACAAAAGGATCTGAAATGTGAACAATGGGTATCAAGAGGCTGGTAACTAAAACGTCAAAATGGCAACCAGTTTCAAGAGGCAGGAAGCGCATGGAACTTTAAATATAGAAACTAAATGAGCAATTTTAGCAACGAAAGTGAAACTAGTTATGATCTCGTCTGCGTCAACTGGATGACGAATCAATTCAGTGGCTGCTCGACACCTGCCCAAACATTTAGACCGAGTCGCGGCCACTGCCCAAGGGTGGTAAAAAGCAACGACCCTCGAGCGACCCTGGAGCGGTGAAGAAGGTTCAAACGAAGAAGAATATCTCAATGTTTAAAAAGTTAGTTAAATCACGTTCAGTTTGTTTTTTGCCTTTCTTATCCAGAACAATAATTATAGCGAGGGAACAGTTACACTTCGATGAGCTTATAATGTCACCACACCTCTACTCTGTCATCTTCATTGAGTTTAATTCGAATGAATTTCTGCAAATGAAGCACTGTAGCGTCAAACGAGCATCTGATGTAGCGCTTCTGGATCGGCCGATCGAGCTCCACCCATTCCCCATCCTTGCAAAGTTTGTTTTTGATCCTGCGTGTATACAATTGGCTTGAGCACAATGACAGACGCATGGCAACAATACATCGTCATTGCAACCACTTAGCGCTGCGAAGATGACACAATCTCCAGTCAAACAACGCTCTTCCGCGTCACAATTGAGCGATAGTGCGACAATAATCAACGCAATTTGTCAAGTGCAACACTCACAAGTCGTTCTGTTTGATGGACAAGCAGACCTTGCTCCCCCCAGTCCTCGTAGCTGATTGGTCGGTGTCGCCGAGCTCCTCGGGAGTTAAAGCACCCCAAGACCCTGGAAAGCAACGTGACAATAAACTCCAAGTGACCATGGGAGATGCAATCACAGGAACTCCCGCATGGACCAACGAGGTGATCGGATGTTGAGAGATCAATCGTCACATCCGCGAACAAAACGCTGGATTGCGATGACGAAAACAACGCGACACATTATTACAGTGGAGTGAGGATGCAAGACAGCGATGGCTGGACAAGAAACTCACGCAGATCTTTGTTGTCATTCCAAAACCGCTTCCTCCGCTGCATCTCATTGTGACGTAATCCCGGGACGAGGGTGTAGACAATGTCCTGGAGCGTCTGATCGTGACGTATGTTGAGGAGGGGGCGCGTCTTGTGAATCTGACAGCGGCAAACGGGGCATGATTTATGGTCCGCTAGATGACGCACGATACAGGTACGACAAACTGGTGATAAAATAAGATTATTGTTTAATTTTCCTCCTCCTGAATGAATCGATTAGTGTGTGGATGAATAATCTCGGTCATGAAAAATCAGGGGACTTTCTTCTCAACCAGCTAATGAAACTGACAACAATTAGTCAATCTTTTGTTAACTTTTGCTGCAGCACTAAAAAGCAACTCAGCCGTAATTAGATCTGAACGCCGCGATATGAAAGATTCGGTCTGAGCTCGTTCCAAATTTTAAAATCATAATCAATCTCTCCAACTTTGAAGCGACGGTAAATATAAACAATTAATTTTGAGTAATTCTAATCACCAGCAGAATACTTAAGTTCCACGTAACACTCGGTTGTGATATGACGACACAAATACTTACAGGAATGCAGGCACTCGACAACCGTCGCGGCGTCTATCAGGTAACCACAGCACAAATGGCACGTTATGTGACTTTGAAGGTCGCGAATGCTAAACTTTACTTTCCGATTCATGTCTATACGTCACAGTGACGCAATTGGTTATGACATAATCTGAAACAGCTAAACAAGATGGCATTTAACGAGACTGATGACTTGTGAATTTCGATTAGTTTCAAGCCTTAATTCTAACACAAATGCTGCTGCGCCACTTCACCTTGAACAAGCATTGCCACGCTCAGAAGTGTAACCACAGGGACAACTAATTTGTGAGCTAAACTTGAAAACGTGGATTTTGCGATTTGCAAATTTGAACTAAAATTTTGCTCATGATTTCTGCGTTTGTATTCTTGCTTCTGATATTTTTTGTCATTTTTTAAACAATCGTTTTTTAGCATTGTTTTTATACGTAAATAAGTATTATAAAAAAAAATGTAAGAAAAGAATTAAAAAAAAAACTTTGTTTTGTGTAAACAATTCGTGAAATATTCAAACGCTAACACAGAGTTTTGATATAAAAAACGTCATCTACGAGTTATCTTCATAAAGATTAAAACTGTGCAATTAGCTCTAAATAACGTTCACAAAGCCAAATTAAAACTAACCTGAGTTTTTAAAACGCTAATAAGCAGACACTATTTTGTAATTGTGGTTTTTAATTTCACATCGCTTCATGATGAATATTGCAGATTATCGCTGGCAACATTAAAGGATTGCAAGGTAGGACAAAACAAACAAGAATCAGCAAGTAAGAAAGAGCGTTACAAAAAAAGCTTTTGAGAACTTTCTTATGAGCAGTTGGATGAATAGCGACCACGATACATACTTGGACAACTACATAATTCTAGTTGTCTAATTCCATGAATTAGAGCAAAACATTAGTAATTCTAATCTAATTTGGTAAAAACTTGTTTACTCTAGTTCTAATCTAATCTCCAGTTTTGCTAAATATTCTGGTTTTCCAACAGTGTTTTTCAGCAAATGAAAGGAAACCTCATGCAAGGAAAACACAATAAAACGATCAAGATCAAAGTGTCATTCCATCGCTTAAGTAGCGAAGTCATTAAAAACTCGATTACCTCATCAATTCACCTACATCACAATGTCTATTATGACGTAAGTGGTTTTGATGCAGTGATGGGGTAATGACACTTTGATCTAGAGTTGCCCATGAGTTGCCATATTAGCGTTTTTATCAAAATAGAAAAAGACTGCGTCAAACTAATTCTAATCTAGTTTAAATTCTACTCTAGTTTGCGAAAACTTAGCCAGCTCTACCTTTAAGTCTAGTCTAATTTATATAAACTAAATAAGCTGTAATTATAATTCTAATCTAATTTCAAAAAGTTAAAGAAATTCTGGTTGTCCAAGTCTGCCACGATGTATCGTAAGCCGCATCTGCCGTTGCGTATTTTCATCAAAGCAACAATTTTCAAAACTTTTGATCCAGACTTATGCAGCCAAAAGGAATTAATTTATGTCCTAAAAAGTTATTTCGTGCCGATTTAGTCTAAAACTACATTCTTATATTAAACTTACATCGTTTGTTCTCTGCTGGACTGACTGCTGGACTGTTGGTATAAAATTTTGGATTTTTCTGCTTTCTGTTACGTTTTTTTCTCTCTATAAATACTCCATCAAATTTAACTTCAATCAAAACTAACTTTTCCTCCACAACTTCAAACTTTGCATCAAAAATCAACTCTTCAATTAAATTTAATTAATTGAAGGCCGACATGAAAACTTGCTACCGTATCAGACAATCGGTGAGCTGTTGAATTTTCAACTTTTTTGGTTTCTGTGTCATAATGGCTGTAGGCCTACAGTAGTGGACCTGGAACTTTGATATCAAACGGGATCTCGAAAACCTCAGCTACATAAATCTAACTTTCATGAATAAGATAAAATATAAACACCCTTTTTAAAAAAGCAACACTGGAGGTTAAGATGAAAACAGCGATTAAAGCATGGCGTATTGTCAATTCTGGAAAACGCCATGTCATCGCGACTATGGCTTGCAAAAAGTGCTTCTGGATCCAATACCGAGTGAAGCTGTAACTTGTGCAACTTTCCGTCGATCATATTGGATATTTTCGTTGAAAACATGGTCCATAAAACTTTTGATCGCCAGAAAATCTTTATACTGATCTCCAAAATAGATCTTTTTTATTCAAAACCTTCCTAGAAATTCTAGAAGTCAACCAATTTTTGTGAAAGCACAAATTGAAAAACGGGTGTTCTTAGACTATCCATCTTCTCCTGCAATTTAGTTTTGCTAAAACCTTAATCAAAAATAACAATCGATAACGGCATACGAGAAGCTACTCAGCAAACTCCCATGCTTGAAACAAAATAACGACTTGTACTTGTAGCCTGTGCATTAGCAAGTCTTCAAGCCTAATTTCTTGCATCAAAAAGATAAATATTTAAACTAAAACAATTCGTTGTTGCTAACACAATACTTCCGACGATTCATTGTCAAACCGCCACAATTATTTATGACGAGATTGTTCTACTGTGAGTCATGAACCAACGCAACAAACCAACAACACATTCCAGACATGACCGTTCTAAGCCACGCGACAAGCTGTTCTCTCTCTTTCTTGCTGTTCTAAAGCTTCCTCGGAAAGACAATGCTGAGGCGAGAGCAGGTTAAATTTACTGTAGTTGAATATCTGCAACAATTTAAAGTTTCTATTCCATATTCTACATCAACAACACCTAACCTTCCACCCTGAACTGCAGCCCTCAACTGACAACATGTCTGATTGCCAGAAAGTCTTAATCATTTCCCTTCGCTCCAAAGAGAAAGGAAGAAACTTAAAATTATCGTAGGAGAAAAAGGGTACAACGTTTAGTTTGTGACGAAACAATCATTTTGGTTTTTCAATCGCTGTTCTTTCTTGTTCGTTTCACTCCCTGAAATTTATTGCTATATTGAAGATTCAGTGGAGAAGCTCCGCGCGGT
Organism: Aplidium turbinatum; assembly: GCF_918807975.1. Classification (NCBI taxonomy): domain Eukaryota; kingdom Metazoa; phylum Chordata; class Ascidiacea; order Aplousobranchia; family Polyclinidae; genus Aplidium; species Aplidium turbinatum. The sequence continues at coordinate 27,590,978 of NC_137480.1, forward strand.
GTTTGTTTCATAATAACGATGCTTTGGTTGACAGTTTTCCAATGTTATTTCCTAAGTTTACCAAAATATGCCGCTAATTTCCTGCAAAACCGAACGAGAATGCGAAGGTTCCAGGATTAATTGCTGCCATAAAAATATCGATTCCATTGCACAACGCATAATCCATGTGCCGCGTAAGGCTCGCGTGCTTGAGGACGGTCAATGCTTTCAGATAAAATCATCTTAACTTTTTCAACGTTTGCCTTGTGACATAAAATGAAATATAAAATGTTGAGCTATAATAAGAAAGATTGGATGTGGCGACCACTCTTCAGAGTTGAACAACTTGGATAGGATCTACATCATATGAGTTTCATCCTGCCAAGATATCAGCCTAGTTTACAATTTTGGTTAACCGGTTATTCGACATTTTTAGTCTTTCTGCATCAGGGAGCTTCTGTAGATTGATAATTCCGAACTTGTTTGCGACCTCACCATCATTGTTCTGTCTGCGTAAATGCGTAATAATTGTTCCTCAAAAGGAAGAATTGTTTCAATGCATTTTGCAAAACTATCCAGTTTCGTTGGAACAATCTACCAGAAGGGAGGTTTCTATTTCGATTTATTTAGGATTTCCAAGATTTGAAAGTTTAATTGTTTGGCAATTTGGCTTGAAAGTTTTTTTTTCAAGGTTTAAAAAGTTTCTAGTAGGAACTGAACAAGTGAATTCATTTCTACGAGAGGGGTTGAGGTAAATTTGTGTTGCACAATTCCTTGTTTAACTTAGTATTTCAGAGCTATAACAATATTCTATTTGTGCAAACACAAGTTTGACTTCATGTACATTATGCAACGAAGCAATAGGATTGCATGATTGCAATGTATTCACAAATTGTTGAAAAGTTATTAATTATTCTGGGTGGCATCCTTGTATCTTCACAGACTCGAATTTATTCTTTCTCACTTCCGTTTTATTTCTGGAGGTTAATTAATTGCATACAGCAAGAGAGGTAAAAACACAGTAAGTTAAAATTGGAATTTTTTACACGTTTTTTATAAACATTACTTTAATAGTTTTGCTCTACTTTTGTAATCTGTTTGTTTCTGTTTTTTTTAATGTTTTAAATACTTTGATGATATTATTGCAAGGAAATCGATTCTTACGTAATAAACGATAAGATGTAATAAATAATGAAATTTATAGGGGAAAAGTGGTTGATGCAAATTGCCGAGTGGTCAGAGCCCTGGAACGACAATCGAAAGGGCGTCGGTTCGACACCGCTCAAGAGCATGTGGCTGTGTTTTTGGCAGGTCATAGGCAAACCTGAAGGTGACACGAAGATTGGCTTCCTTGCCTTCCCGTCCACTTAATCTAAATCTTCAACTATCGGGTGTAAGCCTGGATACGACAAACAATGCAAATTAACAGAACTTCCCAACAGAGGACGATAAGGGATGACGTTGGAATTTGTAGGCTGCTTTTTCATATTTATTTGGTAAACCATGACATGGGTAAACTAAGCGTAATTAAAAATAAACAGTTCAAAATGCACTCGGTAGACTATCGACATTTTGGAATCTTTATTTTTTTATTATATTAACCAGGCGTTTCAACCTTTTTCCTCCTAAATGTAATTCCTCTATAATTTATTCAATCACTTTGACAACCCATTGGATTACAATTGTATAAAGATTTCCTTAATAATAATAGTAATAACAGCATTTATATAGCGCCACATCTACAGCGCAAACTAGGCGCTGTACATGACGTTGGTGAGAACATAGGGTTATAGGCAAATTCTTCGTAAACAATTCTTCGTATAACAATTGTTCGTAAACAGTTGTTGGTGAAATGAAATCCGTAAAAGAATTTTTCGTAAAGCATTTCTTTGTATACATCAAATCTCCATTGCATGCACGAATAAATGCTTTGGGAAGAATTGTTTTACAAAGAATTAACTTTACGAAGAATTGTTTTACGAAAAATTGCTTACGAAGAATTGCTTTACGAAGAACTGTTTACGAAGAAAACGTCGGACACCAGAAAATAGTTGTGTGGATTCTTGTACATCAAAGTAGGCTACGTATTAAAAATTACGATTCCCGATGATAATCCGATAGTCTGTGATTTTGTAAGATTGTGAGAAAACGGCGGCAACTTGTAGAACTGAAAGACAAACGTCTCAGCTAGTTGGGTCACGTTGAACGGACAGATGAAGTTCAGTTTAGTTGTTTTTATTTTTGACCATTACAGCAAAAACAATACACGTCAACATAGCAAAGGTCGAGAAAAAGGTAGAAGCGACAAAACACGAACGTTAATTAACGAAGATTATGTTGAAAGAAGAATGAGACAATTGGAAGTTGATAAAACACGAGAAAGGTTGAAAAGAAGATGAAGATGGAGATGTTGTATGATAGAAGTATGAAAATAGTGGGAGAGAAGGAGGAAGATGATGCTGACAGAGATGTGGAGGACTGCAATTTGTACAGGCGTCCTCACTTGAAATAAAGCCAGAAAATGAAGGTACCAATATCTCTTTGGTGGGCCATGGCTGCCTTGGTGTACCATATATACCTGGGTTGACCATGGTTACCTGGGAGGACCATGGTTACCTGGGAGGACCATGGCTACCTGGGTGAACCATGGCTACCTAGGTTGACCTGGGTGAGACAATATGCTAACATACTATGCTAACAACTACAAGGGAAACAGGCCAACGAAAGTTTGTCAGGGGCTTTCCATTGCCAGAACCACCTACACACAGCATCAACTCGCCTGGATCTGATTGGTATATCTCTCGCACAAATATTCTTTCTAAAATCCAAAGGCTGGACAGTGTAAAACATTGGAGTTGCATCGAGATCTTTACGACGCGCTAAAGCATGACGACATTTCCTGGATACCATTGTCTGTGTGGTGCGATAGAGAAACCAGCAGAAGATATATTTTTCATAGTCCAGTTTACTTCTTCCCAATAGAATAATTGGCCTTCACATAACGAATGACTTGACAAATTATTCTAACATGTCTCATCCTTATGCTGATCAATTCCTGCACACGGCGACGAAAATTAAAAATAGTCCAATATTTTTCTCGGTCTCATTGTGTCTTTCCGATCAGAGATAGTGCTTTTGAAATTGCGTTTGCAAACACTGGTGTGCGATCTGAAGCTAGTGGCCAATCATGGCTTCCATTCGGTGACCTATGGAAGCCACGGTAAAGATGAATTACCAATCGTTATTTACCATTAATTTGAAGTGGCATTTTACAGCTGGATGCTCTTCCAGGAACGTAGCAACTAGGGCTTGGGGAGCGCAATCACCCCACAAATAAAACAAGTTTTTAACATTATCATAACGTTTTCATTACATTCATTACATGTTGAGTGACGTTTCATTAATGTTTGGCTGCATTCGTTAGTAATATTTATAAATAACTTCTTCATTTCAAATATTAAAATATTTCTCCCCAACAGTTGCTTTAGCCTCCTTAAAACTTTCTAGTTACGCCACTGTGCCCTTTTCAACACCAACGCCGATCTGTTGCAGGGCCGCTGAGTTTATGGGGCTCAGTGAGGCTTATGGGCTGAAACTAATCATAGATGCAATACAAATCATAGATGCGTTTTATTGCAATTCAATTTTGAATTTTTTCCCTTCCAGGGCTTCAAGAGACACTGAGCCAGTGTAAAGGTAATTACATAGCTGACATTGCTGGCATAGCTATATCAGAAAGGTGTCCATCTACGAGTGCTGTGCACATCGAAATAAATGCTTTCTTTATGCAAATTAACTCTGTATTACTCACTTAATTGTTTATTACTTATTTTGTAATCATCTCAATGGAAGTTCGTATCCAATCACTTCTTGTTTTGGTCAAAATCACAAAGAATCAACAACGATTGTGACGTCTACAAACTCCACAACTACAGGAAGATAAAGAGACTCAATTTGAAATGGATCATGGAATATTTCTTTTTTATAAAACATTCCAAAAACAATGAATCCCAAATAGGATTGCAAAGCTCAAGCGAAAGCCTCGTTTGTTGTTATTAGCAACAAAAGCGTTGTGCTGCCACAAACAATGCAAAGTCATTGTGATCGCACAATGGAAGTGAGATCAAGAAGAAAGTAAACTCCGTAGACAATTTACATATCAAAACATTTGTCATGATAAAGAAAAATAGTTTGTCATATAAAGGGTAGCTGGTGACGTGACAAAGGCATCTGATGGACATTACAAGTGGTAGCTTCCCTGTAAAGGTTGCGTAGTTTGAGGAAATATTTCCTTCCCGTTGGAAAACGGAAGGTTGCATTCCTAATCTTGTTTCTCACAGTTCTTTTACTTTTGTGTGTGAGCCGTTTCAAGTTAAAACTCGAGAAAGTTCATGAAATCCATCGCCAGGATATTTTACTTTGGGTTTGCGGTACCACGATAAGGTGGAAATAGATTTCAATTAATCAGGCCACGACCGTACATTCTGGTGTTCAAGACAAAAATTTGACTTCAACCCTAAAATTTGTTATCTTGATTTAGTTTTGCATCAATCAGTTTGTGAAGAGCTCCAACTCAGTGGCTGCGAACCCAACCATCCTTTGTAATTGCTGCAAACTTTCCAGTCTTTCACCAAACCTCAACATTCTTCACCAAATATGGAAATATACAACCAAGCAACCACACGGCATTTAACATAATCCATTAAAATTGAACATAAACTGTAAGCTACAAACGTTCTCGGCCATACACACGTTAGCCCTTATCAAGTAACAAAAAAATAACTGCTTATCATATCTACAATGAAAATGAATAACTGATCTAAACACTGAATTAAAAAACGAAATGCAAAATGAAACGGCAGAGCATAGGAGAAAGGCACATCACATGGCGTTTAAATTACGCGAGGCAAAGACGCATTATATGACGCATCAAAAAAAGACGTTGAGTAAATAAGAAGCGCCTGAGGCAAACAACTGTGTATTGAGGCGAGGATTGTATGATTTTATTAGCAGAGCCTCGTGGATTTTAGTGTCGAATTCGGTGGAACATTTACGCATAATTCTAAACGACTCCAAGGATGGTTTGTTACTTGAACATGTTTGGCAATCGAATATGTGATCTTTAATGGCACTTTGCTTGTTCAAATCAGTTAAATCTAAGTGCTCCCTCACTCTCGTGGCCAAATGCCGCGTAGATATACCGATGTATGTACGATTCGCGTCATGCGAACAAGTGAACTTGTACACGACATTTAAACACAAAGTAGGAGGGAGTCCTAGATTTCAGTTGAAAATAATAGCCAACTTTGAACGTTTTATACACAGGAACAATATCCACGTTGAACTTCATGTTGATAAAACTTGACATATTACTGACAAAGCGTCTCGATGCTTTACCCACAAAGGGAACTTTAAGAAAGTTTTTCCATTCACGTTTGTCCGCTTGAGAGTGCTGCGTAGAACGTGAATCCAAAAACCCCCTCAGCACCTTATTGAAAAACCATGTGGGGTAGTTGTTCGCAATAAAATAAGACCGTAAACGATTGACTTCAATATTAAAATTATCAAAATTAGAGCAAACATCTTGTGCTCGCTTGAGCAGGCATTTAATTAATCCAGTTTTTTTTTTGTTACTTGATAAGGGCTAACGTGTGTATGGCCGAAAACGTTTGTAGCTCATAGTTTATGTTCAATTTTAATGGATTATGATGCCGTGTAGTTGCTTGGTTGTATATGACTGTGGTTGAAGAAAGTGACCTCTTTACCAAAATTGTAATATGGAAATATGGATGGAGAGTCATGCATGACGTAACAATTCCAATTTGCATTGTTTGTTTGTTCACTTCAACTGATCCTTTCAATGCTCGCTGATAGTTGTGTGAAAAATCATGAGTGTGACGTCACAATGACGCCACTATTCCGATTCTATTGCTTTTGTTTCTGGATTGTCACTCACAAATAACCAACAAGAAAACTGGTAGCAGCCCAAGACGGAAGAAGGGAAGGATTCTGATTTAATATAGCTCAATTATTTAGATAGCTCAATTGGTTAGCGCGTCACTTCTGGAACAAAGAAGCTTCAAGATCAAGCGGCGCTGGTTCGACTCTCGGGGTGTGCGCTTGAGCAACGCACGTTAAGGACTGCTCTCCATTCAGCGGCATCTAATGGATGGAATAGTTCCCCGGCAACAAGACTTCAACAATCGGAAACTTCACTCTGTCAATCTCGGTGACCGGGCCTGCGTCAGTGATTCAAAGCCTCTACAAGTATGCGAAACTGCCAGGATTAAGCTCTGCAAGAAGCTTTCCCAGTCCGAGGATAAAGATTCAATCAATCAATCAATCAATCAATTCAATTTATTTTTCATTGTTGGCGACATGTAGACAGCGACAAAGTAAACACATGAACTTGGCACCAACAAAAAGGAAAGATGAAAAATTAAAAGGTTTTTTATACATCGATAAAACAGTGTTGGAAAAACACTATCTTAAAAATGCAAAAATGAAAAAGACATTAACAACACGCAAAATTAACATCAACAATCGAAAACGAATTGCGAAATGCCATATATGGACTCTTTTCTGGCCTTGATGGCTTTGCATTTTTCATCATGATTAAGTTCTTTCCTCTCGTCGAGGGTTGGAGGCAATGAGACGCCAAGATTCTCTGTTGTAAGATTTTTCTACTGCAGTTTTGTAGTTAAGTCCTGACCAGTCTTCAATATCATTAGTCCAAATTCTTGGTGGTTTGCCCCTATTTCGTTTGCCGTTCATTTTTCCTTCTAGTAGTTGTCTTTGAATAGAATTATTGCGAATCATGTGGCTAAAATATTTCAATTTTCTTGATTTAATTGTTTGTAGAACTTCCATGCTGGTTTGTATTCTGGATAGTTCATCTTTGTGTGTGATTTTATCCTTCCATGAAATTTTAAGCATTCTTCTATAAATCCACATTTCAATTGCCTCAAGTCGTTTAACCATCTGTGATGACAGTGTCCATGTTTCTGCATTGTAGAGTAACGTAGTCCATATATAGCATTTCGCAATTCGTTTTCGAGTGTTGAAAAATCTCACAACAGAGAAACTTGGCGTCTCATTGCCTCCAACCCTCGACGAGAGGAAGGAACTTAATGATGATGAAAAATGCAAAGCCATCAAGGCCAGAAAAGAGAGAGAGAAAAGAAAAGGTTTTGAAATTAATTCTTGCAGGAAAAGCGTTTAAGCTCAAATGCAGCTAATTGTTTAATTGAGAACTTCAAGCTTCAAGCGAAAACATTTTCATTATAAACAATAAAACTTTTCTTTGCAATCTTTTCTCAAAATATTGTGCATTGTTCTCGGTATCGTGCTTAAAAACTTTACCAGACAATAGAAATATTTGTTCTTGTCAGCTTTTGCAAAAGTCGCCATTTCAATTTTGATCGCAAATAAGTGAAATTAAACTTTAAAAAAATGATGAGACGGCCAGTTATAAATCACGGAATCGAATATTTTTCGCCCGACTCTACAGCCCTAGTCATTGGCACATAACCGGTAAAAACAGTGTAAAATTACAGCCTGACCCTAGAGCAGCGGTTCTTAACCTTTTGCCTTGTCGGCATCACCTTAAGATTACCAACCATTTCTCGCACCCCCTCCTAGGATTGGCGGAAAAGTAATAGTCGCTACAGTTCGATATTTTTGTTGAAACTTGGTAAAACAACTTTGCTGCTTACGTCATATTATAACAAACCTTGACAATTCAGCATCTCCGCACCGCCTAGGCACAGATCTCGCACCCCTTAGTGGTGCGTGCACCCCTGGTTAAGAACCCCTGGCCTAGAGTAAAAACAATATAAAATTACAGCCTGACTCTAGGTCTAGAGCATAATCAAATTATCACAAATTACGAGACAAAGTTACGTTTTTTTTTCGAGACTTCTTTGTAGGTTTATTGCGTCACAAACAATTTCTTGGGTATATTTATCATAACAAATATTTCATTTTAACAAATATTCGAATACTCCATTTTTCATAATTTTTTAAACATTTATTGTCGGGCCTGCAAATTCTTTTATCTTCAAGTGCTGCCGATCAAGTCGATCTATGGATACGAGATACGACGCTGACGCTACGACGCGGTGGATATGGATACGAGATCGATGCTGACGCTACGACGCGGTGGATGATAAAGCGTTTGAGACACATCGGGTGCGATCCTGGCTAGAAGACGAGGACAATTTTGAATTTCCAGCGACAGATTCAATTCATAATTATCTTGTTCGTTTTTGCATTGGGGTTAATTAACTTTGGACCTCCATGAGAAAGTAAAGAATCAAATGATTTTAATTCAAGTAGGTTACACTGAGAAAGATGTAATACATAGTCTGGCAACAGTTTTGTCTGACTTCTGAAATGATATATCATGATATTGCCTTTGAAGCTTTGGCAGAGAGTTTTTCTTGTGAAACTATGGCAATACGAAGCCGAGTAACTTAATCAGATTTAACATATTCATTTTTATTATCGTCCCTTTTGAAAGATTTATAAACTTTGCAAACATTTGAAATCGGCAGTGACGTCAGATACAGTTTAAACCATGACCCCTAGGATTGACTAAAACTGCAAGACTTTTAGCTTCTCAGTTTTCTAATTGAGATGACGTAATACTATCGCCACGTGTTCACTTTGTTTTCAGGTTAAACGCCCACCAGGTTTGCAGTTTGTTTAGCTGTTCAGATCATATCTAAATGAACTGATGTGATATGATATAGTCACTGGGCAGTGGGCAAGTCGAGCATTTGAAGCGTTCTGAAAGATGTGAACGCGCCAAAATGGTCACCACCTAGTGGTTCTCAATTCGACGCGACAACTTCAGCGTTTGACAAAAGTTCTCTGAACAATAGAAGTTCAGTTCAGTTCAATTCAGTTGTTTTTATTTCTGTAGTTCAGTTGTTTTTATTTCGGTAGCCTATTCAGTACCTTGCTATGACGAAACAAATAAACAATCATTTCAATTCCATTATAGTTATTGAAGATGATTTTAAATTCTTAGATTCTTGGGTGCTTTTGTCTTAAAATAGTACCATGCATTGTTCCCCTTGTTTAGAAATAAGTACTACCGCGCGTGCAAGGCGTCGAGTACGCATAGAACGATGATGTTCAAGGAGCCGTTGTCTAACAACCTGATTCAGGCGAATGTTTCTGTTTGTTTTATTGAGCCTTGCTTGACTTGTATACTTTACTCAGTGTGTGAAGTGTTTGTTTTTAAATGTAACAGTGTGATCTGCCAAGACCAGCAGCGATGATGATGTTTGGAAAATGTGGTAACTGTAAACTTATTTTTCATTTTAAATGCGAGATTGACTTGTAATCAACGCCTTGCATATATCTCAAATATCATTAATAAAACACATGAAGGAAAGTCGCATTGACTGAAGATGTCTTCATTACAATTAACTGTACTTGTTTTTTTACGAAGGAACAAGGCACAATGGAAGTTTGGCGTGTGCACAGATACTGCATTTAAATATTCTTTTAACTTTAAACATTGCAAAGGCGGAATAGCATCAGTCATTGCAAATATAAAGTTAGAGCTGAATTCGTGATCAGATATCAACAAAGCTTGTGAACAATGTTCCTTGAATAACCGTTCTGGTCATTGGTTACTGGGCCGCTCAAACGTTAAAAACAAAATAAAAAAAAAACGAAAAAACAATAGGCAAGGGTGAATGGGTGGCCAAGTGTCGCGTAACAGATTGCGGTGAAACAATAAAGTCTGGAACGCTTTCATCTATTCAGTTCAAATGACTACCTTCTTTTAAAAGAAAAACTGTTTCTTTTATTACGCAATAAAATTTACGCCATCTCTAAATTGAAGAAATGTGAAGGTGTCGGTTCCATGATGACGCTTTTTTCTTTTAAAAATGAATTTGTGACTGCCACGACTGTAGGCGTCAGAAAGTTCAAATGTCGCCAGAATTCTATCGATTGTCTTTGGATTATTCCATTCAGAAACGAGGTTGAATGGAGCCTGCTGTCCTTCAAAGGTGTTGCACTCGCACCAAGAGTTGAACCCTTGCCGTCTGGTCTTGTGGTTTACTTTGGTAAGTTCTTGCTAGGAGCACAAACAAATTCTGTGTTGCATAAAACACCAAAGCTAGGGAAAGTTAATCAGAAGAAACGCGAACTCTACGAGCGAAGGACAAGGCCAAGCAACTCTCTGTACGCGCTTGAGCAACGCATTTCAAGAACAGCTTTCTATTCATCTAGTCTAGAAGATCGAACAATCCGTAAACATCATCGGATAGTTGGATACTTCGCTCTGGCAATCTTGGTAACCGGGTCTGCGTCAAAGTCTCTACCAGAGCGAAACTACCAGGAATAATGCATCAGAGACCATTTCAGTCCGAGGATAAAGATTCAAAGCGACCACAGTGAAGCAAAATTATTTTACAGTGATTCAGAAAGAAGCGAAATCAAGTGTAGGAAAAACTCTAAACAATCCAGCTGCCTTACCATAGATATCTTACATATCTATGGCCTTACATACCTCATTGTAGTTGATACTTGTATTGTTGGAGTGATATCACGTGATATAGCTTCCTCTATCAGCAATGGTTAAATTACGTCTGGAACTGCCTCTTGATAAAAGTCCTGTGGTTTACCAACTTTTCCCTCTTCTGTCTTGTTGGCTCGTGCGTCTCATGTTTGGAAACTGTTTCTTATTCAAATGATTCTTCAACGCTTCGAAATCTTTAGCGTTACAATTCGTAAACTATGCTAGTTTTAAAGTACGAAATGGATTGTGATATCACAGAGCGAGTTGATTTATTGGTTTTGAGGGAGTGAAGTCAAACAAACTTAACAGCAAAGAGCAGGGTCACGTGATGATTCACGTGACCGATAAAAGAGAAGCAAGACGGAAAGGTTGAGAAGCAGCAGGAAGGAAATTATAATAAAGAGAATAAGAAGAGGAGCAAGAATACGCCCAGTGCATGGCGCGTTTATGAACTGCCGCCATTTTTGCTTGCTCAGCACCTGACAGCTTTGCTTGAAAGAAATTCTTTGTTGAAATGAAAATATTTTGCTGTTTATTAATTGTTTTATTTTACAAAGCTGAGAGCTGCCGATGTTCTTACTTACCAGTCGAGAAAGGCAACATTTGGTCCTTGCCGACATGTTGCTTATCAGTTTCTTAATAATTGCAATCAATGTCAAAACGCCACATCTTAGTAAAAATGATTATAGCCAATCATCGCAGCATCAGCCTTACTGGGTTGGCTGCAGTGGCGTAGCCAGGAAAAAAATTTGGGGGGGGCCAAATATTTGATGAATTGAAGAGAACGACAAAGTGTTGGATTTAAGACATCGCCACCTGAAGTGCAGTGGCGTATCCTGGGGGCTTGAGCAAGGGGAAGCAATGAAACTGGTGGGGGTTAGAGCGTGCCGAAGGCACGCGTATTCTAGGAGGGTCCGGGGGCATGCTCCCCCGGAAAATTTTTGCAAAATTACACTTAAATAATGGATTATAGCGCTTTCTGGAAACACTTTTAGGGTAATATTTGTATGAAATTTATTAGCAGATAAACAGCTATTAACTTATTAAAGGTAGCTCTTACACACGAACGGGCAAAATCTGCGGCTAAAATTAGAGAACACTAAAAACTCAGCTACACAAAAACCCAACAGAGTAAGCCATTCTGAAATTGCTTCCACAAATTAGTTAAAAGAAACGTAAATCGAGTAAATTTTGCGCGATTTAGGATTTGCAAAATTTATTGGTGTCTTTCTGTGTGTCTAAAACAAGTCCTTGGGGTGTTAATAGCCAGATGTCTTGGAAAACGTTATAAATTTCTACAAATTTTATTATATTTTTAACAAAGGTCTCAACTTCGGAATCCAAACTTTGAAAATTTGGGGGGGGCCATGGCCCCTTTCGCCCCCCCCTGGCTACGCCTATGGTTGGCTGACAAAGCTTTAAGTTTGATTTTGCTTCAAAAACAAGCAATGTCGTAAATTCCTTTATCTGGCGAGTTTTGTGATATAAATTGCTCGGAGTTATTCACGATGAATATGTAGGCAGACGTATGGGGTGGATGACTATGTGACGTATGGGGTGGATGCTTATGCGACGTATGGGGTGGATGCCTATGTGATGTTTCAGGGCGTAAATTTATTTTACTCATAAAACTTAGTCAATTTTCTCTGAATTGAGCAAACGCGCAGTAACTTCAGAACATTTGCGTAATCTGACTTGATATCTGCACGTACTTGCCACTCGTCAAACTGAAGCAAAGCTTTTAATTTAACTTCTGCAAAACGTAACTGTGATCTGTAGAATTCTACTCAAATCCAACTAAAGTGTGCGCCTTAAAACAAAAAGCATTGCCAGTCAAAAATTTGCAAAATAAGGAAAAAAAATTCACGTTTCCTAAGGCAAGCCCCCAGATCCCATCCTATTTTCATATTTCCTCATATTTTCCTCAACTTTTGTATTACATCAATCAATCAATCATTTTATTTTTCGTCATTAACGCGTCCGGGACGAAAAAGATAGCCCACTAACTACAAAAATCGATGTAGACCTACCAGCACGTTAATGAACGGGAAAAGGTGGCAAAACCTTGAAAGGTTTAAAACGTGTCTGAATGAAAAATCATGTAGTAGGATATATAGCCTATGTCTGTAGTTAAAACGGCCACAAAACCCCCCAAAAAAACTATTCATTCTTCCTTACAAAATTTATCTTGGACGGAGCTCGATGCACCAATTTTTATTTCTAGATCCGCTACTGAGTGTTGGTCAAATTTGTTTTGACTTGAAGTATCAGAAATAATTAATAGATGACGACAGCGCAATGACAAGTCTGTGATCACCGGAAAAGCGCGAATGCAGAGAAGAGAGATTAAGTTTGTAAGAGTAGTAAGAAAAAGTTTGTAAGAGTAGATTAAGTTTGATCTTTGCAATTGGGCGTCCTTGTAATTGGGCGTCCTTGTAATTGGGTGTCCTTGCAATTGGGCGTCCTTGCAATTGGGCGTCCTTGCAATTGGGCGTCCTTGTAATTGGGCGTCCTTGCAATTGGGCGTCCTTGCAGTTGGGTGTCCTTGCAATTGGGCGTCCTTGCAATTGGGCGTCCTTGTAATTGGGCGTCCTTGCAATTGGGCGTCCTTGCAATTGGGCGTCTTTGCAATTGGGAGTCCTTGCAATTGGGTGTCCTTGCGAGTGGGTGTCCTTGCAATTGGGCGTCCTTGCAATTGGGTGTCCTTGCAATTGGGAGTCCTTGCAATTGGGTGTCCTTGCGAGTGGGTGTCCTTGCAATTGGGCGTCCTTGCAATTGGGCGTCCTTGTAATTGGGCGTCCTTGCAATTGGGCGTCCTTGCAATTGGGCGTCCTTGCAATTGGGCGTCCTTGCAACTGGGCGTCCTTGCAACTGGGCGTCCTTGCAATTGGGCGTCCTTGCAATTGGGAGCCCTTGCAATTGGGCGTCCTTGCAATTGGCCGTCCTTGTAATTGGGCGTCCTTGCAATTGGGTGTCCTTGTAATTGGGCATCCTTGGAATTGGGTGTCCTTGCAATTGGGCGTTTTTGTAATTGAGCGTCCTTGCAATTGGGTGTCCTTGCAATTGGGCGTCCTTGTAATTGGGCGTCCTTGCAATTGGGTGTCCTTGTAATTGGGCATCCTTGGAATTGGGTGTCCTTGCAATTGGGCGTCCTTGTAATTGGGCGTCCTTGCAATTGGGCGTCCTTGCAATTGGGCGTCCTTGCAATTGGGCGTCCTTGCAATTGGGTGTCCTTGCAATTGGGTGTCCTTGCAATTGGGCTTCCTTGCAATTGGCCGTCCTTGTAATTGGGCGTCCTTGTAATTGGGCGTCCTTGCAATTGGGAGCCCTTGCAATTGGGCTTCCTTGCAATTGGCCGTCCTTGTAATTGGGCCTCCTTGCAATTGGGCGTCCTTGCAATTGGGCTTCCTTGCAATTGGGCGTCCTTGCAGTTGGGCGTCCTTGTAATTGGGCGTCCTTGCAATTGGGAGCCCTTGCAATTGGGCTTCCTTGCAATTGGCCGTCCTTGTAATTGGGCCTCCTTGCAATTGGGCGTCCTTGCAATTGGGTGTCCTTGCAATTGGGCGTCCTTGCAATTGGGCGTCCTTGCAATTGGGTGTCCTTGCAATTGGGCGTCCTCCTTTACTGTTTCAACACCATAAAGTCATGTCGTAAACTTGGTTCATGACTCTGTATTGCGGAGGCAGCAAGTTATGATGTTCTATGCTGGTATGTAGATAAATGAGATAAATGAGTAGGCTAGGCTACAAAACAGAGGGTGAAGAAATGTATCAATAGTGTACAGCTTAACTGAATCATTTGAACTTTTCAGATAAAAAGTGTTTTTCTCATATCGTCTGAAAACCAGGGTTTCGGGTTTGGGTTAACACAGGTTGAAAACAAAACAGCGGAATCTGAGTCATGGAGCCGGAAGATTTTGATGTGTCCGGAGTCGGAGTCGGCCAGTTATATACCGAAGAGTCGGAGTTGCATATTTTTCGCCCGACTCCACATCCTTGGTTGGAAACACTGGTCCCATAGATCACTCATAGCGATATATACTGTATACAGCAGGCTATGTAACTTATAATGTTTATTGCAGACGTTCCATCAGGGTCACAGCATTTCTTGAAGCTTTTCCGATGCGATGCTTCAAAACAAATTTGCCAAAGTTGTGATGCGCAGTTGATATTAAATAATTAATGAGACAGATTTGAGTAAATGCAAAGAATTTAGCCTCAAAGCAAAATATTTTTGCGCTGACTATTTCTTGTAGGGCTGGAAAGTTGTTTGATGAGTTCACAAGAAAACGAAACTGGTTTCGTGTGAGACAAAACCCCAAACAATTTTGCACGGATCAATATATTTTAGTTTCAAACAGTTCCATGTGTAGTTGTTAGTCTATCTACTGCAGTGTTGAATCTACTAAATGAAACCGTATTAGAACGAGGCAGGTCCGTATAATCACCAGGGACGTGCAGTCAGGGGAGGCAGGTGAGGCAGTGCCTCACCTGCCAACATCTGGCAAAGCAAAAGTTATATCAAAGAAATGGTTATCACAGAATAAATATTTTTTGTTAAAAAGTAGTAAATATTGCACGTTTTTAGGTGCTTTAGTTTGTGTAAATTGCTGTAGTCGTGCCCCCTTTCCCCCAAATTTTACGTTTCTACACCCAAACTGCGTTTTAATTTGTTTCTGTTTCTGTGGCGATATTCCTATCGAGCGTTCATGTGGTCAAAATTGTTGAAATACGCAAGGAGAGGCAACGCCAGCTTTGCCTCACTTCAGATCAGAAAACTTCCATACACTGCACTATGCGTGCCTTTTTCTTTCGCAAAGTCGCCAGAAATCATCATGAACGATTTAGCTACGATTTGAGGCGCGCCTCAAATGTGACGTCACAGCTATGAAACCTTTTTCGTCAAGCTGGAGTGCCCGCGAGCCTACGTGGTATGTGACTTCTTGCAGCGTAAAAGATCGTTTCTTATAAAATGTAAATAAAATGGAGGAAGATTTAGTATCAAATCTGAGAGATTTTTAAAAACTAAACTTTCAATCCAAAGTTGAAGTCATAAATAAAGGAAGACCTGTTCCAAATTTATAAGGTTTGCATCAGACGACTGAACAAAAAAAAAATAACTTGCAACTTTCAAAGAGATTGGTACTCAAAAAAGAAGTGGCTGTGTGGCTATGCTTTAAAAATTGCCTTTTCTGCTTTCCCGTCTCTTATTTTCAATATCTAGTGATAATGTTTGGAGTAAAGAAGGGTCTCTACAACAAAGTCACAGATGTTTTAGTCCAAAAGGATAGGCGCATGGATTTTATTTTTAATAAATGTGAAAGCATGCTGCTAATTTTTTTCATTAGTAAGTTATGACACCGTTTTTGTTGTTAAAAAATTTTATTGTAAAAGTGACTTGAAAAAAGTAGTGCCTCACCATCTAGGAACCTCACCGCACGTCACTGATAATCACTAATTCCAGTTTGGCCTTTCAGCACAGAATATGTGCTGAGTGGAGCTTCATAGAGTTTAAGGGGATTTTAAAAGTCTTGGCCCATCAAATTTTACCTTGTTTTGTTCATTCTAGTCGCTTCAAAATGTTCCCGGATAAATATATTTCTTTCATATTTGAAGCGTGGTCTTCAGCGTTGCCATGACGTAAGCCGAACCAACTAGACCTAAATTAGCCTAATTGCGCATAATTGAGCCTAATAGCGCACAATTGGAAACGTTCTCACAATTCAATTTTGTCTCGAATTTCTGTTTATCTCAACTGCGTCGACTTTATGTGTTAACGTTGAAAGTTTTACGTTATTTAACGTAGAAAGTAATTGCTCACACATCCTTTGGTCAACCCTTATAGTAGCCTAATGTGCGTTTCACTTTTCTCTTGCCTTCAACCGCACTGCAATAATATATAACTTCGTCAATTATATTTTGTATGTTATTCGCTCTGGGGATGCGCATTGTGATGATGCGCGAAACGTCAGTGAAGCAATAAATCATCCTGTTCGTCTTTGATTTCACTTTCATCAGGTGAACGTTGCAACTAGCGCTAGAAACGAAAATTATCCTGATGAACACCCAAGCTTTTCAGTATTCAATTGTCTTGGTTTGTAACAAAACCAAAAGGGGGTGGACATTGTTGACAAAATAGTGAAAACTATTTTGAGTCAAGAGAATGAGTAGATGGTGGCATGGGCCGTAGGAGAGTAAAATATATTGGGGGGCAAACAAAATTTGCCCAAATTTTGTCTTTGTAAATACAGTATACTGCCAAAAACGCAACACTTCCCACAATCTCTGAAGTGGTGTATAGTCTAACTCTAACAACTCCACAGTCATCAACTTGGCAACCTGCGAAAAACACAGGCAACAAAACGTTCAACTTAGGTAAACAAGGCTGATTTAACTTTAATCTACATTCATAGACCTATCTGTGCCCAATTATTGTAAATAAACCATCAAATCAAATTTCTTGGATCAAACTTGCATCTTTGAACAAAACTACTTTTTCTATTTGATGTAACATTACGATGAAATCATAGTCAATATTCTTTCAGTGCCATCGTTACTTTAATAACTGGACATTAGGCTACATCAAAATACAACACTATATACAAAGTTCCTAAACTGGTAAAGATTGATTTTTCCAAATAACCAAACATTTTTCCTAAATGATTTTATTACTAACGGCATTAGTAGAATCATAGAGAAATAAAACATAGTAACTTTAGCGGGTTTAGCATACTTTATTTCACACAAAGTGTGAAATAAAGTATGCTAAACCCGCTAAAGTTACTATGTTTTATTTCTTTATGGTTCAACAAAGCAAACTCTCTACCAAAGCTTTATCATTAGTAGAATATACACAAAAAAACAAAAAACTCATAAAATTACCAGCAGTCCTCAGCATGCTTTTGAATCTTACCCGTGACAAAATGTAGCCTACATTCTAATGAATAAGCTTATCTCTGCTAGCTACTTGTGCTCTTTTACACTTAGCCTACTCTTTGCAAATGTTGAATCGAAACTTATCACACTGCCAAATTACAATTTCACATGCAATAGTTTCCAAAATCGATGATAATGCATTTTACATTTATGGGAAAATGTCAATGTATCTCATCAATTATAACCAATATGGAAAGTTCCTCAACTGATAAGATGTCGAAACATCGTGGTAAGATTGATTTTCCCAAACAACCGGATATTTGTTCCCGAATCCACGACGTTTTTTCAACGGGAAAGCGAACGCCTCCTCAACTCCTACGGCGATGGATGGCGGTCTCCAACGCTTTATCAACATGGTTGACGTGTCTGCTCCAGCAGGGCCGGATTTAGCTGATGGGGGGCCCGGGGCACTTTTAGATCGGGGGCCTACGGCGCGAAAAATTACCTCTACATCTAGAGTAGCATTAATCCAGCACTGCACAGCATTTTGCAGAAACTTCAAAAGCTGAAAGAAGAAAAAAATTACAAAAAATCACATTTTCTCTACGTACGGGGCCCTTCAAAAGTCGGGGGGCCCGGAGCACCTGCACCCTCTTCACCCCCTAAACCCGTGCCTGTGCTCCAGTGGTGGATTCAGAACGTAATTTATGGGTGGGCCTAGAAAATATCTGGGTGGGCCTTCACCAATAATGCCACGGCAGGCCAGCATACAAAACATAGTGATACCGAATATCTCTTACAAATGCTGTGAAATAGTGATGCCACAGACAATTCAGTGCCACTTGGTTGTTCTAGTGTTAAACATTAACACGTTTTTTTTTCGTGAATCTGATTTTGGGTGGGCCCACCGTCAATCTGGTTGGGCTGTACCAATCAGGCCCACCTGGTAGATCCACCCCTGGTCTGCTCCCGTTCAGTGTGTAACAACAACTTAACGGGAGAGATAGAAGAGCAGCAGTAAAACAAAGCAGCTATTTTTCTAATCAAGCTTGACAAGGAGTTTTCAAGTTTGTTCACAGAAAATCCCATTGAAACAAGTAGGCCAACTGCTAGCAATCACCAACGGCCAAGTTGTTGGATTTGAAAGATGAAGAAATCGGAAAACTCAAAACGATTTGTTGCAAGTGTCTGAAAAACTTCTGTGAAGACCACTCCAACACTATTTGCCAAAATTTCCATAGGCTTTCTTTTGTAATGCAGTAAACTGAACAAGTGTGGTAAAGGTGTTTTCCCACTAAAATTCAAGCATCCGAGGATGAGAAGATAAGGTTCTCATTATAATAAGCATTCGGCACTAACGAGAGTAGGGTGGCCAGTTCATTTCTCTTAGCTGCCTTTACTTTAGCAACTACGCCCATCCAATTTATTACACTTTGGGTAGAGGTGAGCGTGTTTTCAACAACCAGGTTAAACCGGGAGTCGAACTCAGATTACATGATTGGAAAGCGAACGCCTTATCCGCGGTGTCATCTCACCAACTGTTTTCAGTGTTCTTCGATTTCGTGTTGATTTTGCTTCATGGTTGAGTTGATGTTCATTGAAGGTTATAAGTTACTTAAACAAACGAAATATTGATGTATTTTACGTCACATAAAAAAGTATAAGGGTATATGTATATATATAAGTTCAACTTCATTTTTTGAGATAACAGATTGTTGATCAATGCTTAATTAAGAAATGCAAACTTGAGTCCAGTGGCGTAGCCAGAATAAGTTTTTTGGGGGAGGCCAAATATTTGATGAATTGAAGAGAACGACAAAGTGTTTGATTTAAGTCATCGCCACCCGATGTGCAGTGGCGTATCCTGGTGGGGAGTAGAGCGTGCCGAAAGCACGCATATTCTAGGGGTTCCGGGGCATGTTCCCCGGAAAATTTTTGCAAAATTACACTCAAATAATAGATTATAGCGCTTTCTGGAAACACTTTTAGGGTAATATTTGTATGAAATTTATTAGCAGATAAACAGCTATTAACTTATTAAAGGTAGCTCTTACACACAAACGGGAAAAAAGTTCGGCTAAAATTAGAGAACACCAAAAACTCAGCTACACAAAAACTCGATAACTACACAAAAACCCAACAGAGTAAGCCATTCTGAAATTGCTTCCACAAATTAGTTAAAAGAAACGTAAATGTCGTAAATTTTCCGCGATTTACGATTTGTAAAATTTATTGGTGTCTTTCTGTGTGTCTAAAACAAGTCCCTGGGAGTGTTAATAGCCAGAAGTCTTGGAAAACATTATAAATTTCTACAAATTTTCTTATATTTTCAACAAAGGGCTCAACTTCGGAATCTAAACTTTGAAAATTTTGGGGGGGGGGGCATGGCCCCTTTCGCCCCCTCCTGGCTACGCCTATGCTTGAGTCAGCAGTCTATTAGCACACAAAGTTTTGTCATGACTGTGATTACAACGAAATATTGATTACAAATAAAAATTGGAGAAATTCTTTGTGAAGGTCGCAAAAATTCTATTAATTTTCGATAAATTTTACAAATTACTGACTTTTGATCTTGTGCGCAAACATAGGCTATAGCTCATTTCGTCAATGTCATCAATCGTCATCTGCATCGCGAGTTTAGCAAATTCTTCTTGGTGTGTCGATTCGAAACTTATGAAACATTTGTTTTCATTAGAAGACGCGATGTACTAAAATTCAGATAAATATTTTGTAGGGGTCCGCGACTGCTTCAAAGGCTCCAAAAAGGTCCGCTTTAAGTTATCAGATCCAGTTTAAGTTATTGTTTCTTGTCCTGGTGAATGATGGAATGGATGAGCTGGTAGATGATGATGTCCTGATGGTGTTGATGAAGCTCTCATCTCCTTTTGCGACGTGTCGTGTTGATTATGGAGTGTTGCGTTTGCTGTTAGTATCTACAAACGTAAAAGTACAGCACAAGCAATCGACATTACTGTTAGGTAGGCCTACTCTTTTGTAAATTATTTCGGATTTCAACTGAAATGTTCACCAGAATGCAAAACAGCCTTTCTACTTAGTTTTTCTATTGGGTATTCGTTTTGCTTAAATGTTGTTTTAGTTTGTGGACAAAAAGTGACTTTGAAGGCTATCAACCTTTATAATAGAAGAAGGATATTCGTTCCATGTTCTCGCACCTGTGAATTCTATTCAATGCTGAGTAAGCGTTTTTGAGAAGTATGGAATGTTTAGAGAATCATTATCATGGTTTCTTGTAGACAGGCTGTGAATATTTTTGACATATTTAAAAAGATTGGCGAAATCTGGTAGTAAGTTGTTAAATTTGAAGATGAAAAGACCTATAGTTTCCAGTTTGAACAATTACTCAACTGTAGCCTTTTATGAGTTAAGTTAGACTTCCCGTGTCAGTACCAAGTATCGAACCCGGGCCGGTGGAAAGAAGTGCCACTCCTTGCCCAATGCAATTGTAGCCATTTATGAGTTAAATGAGACTTCCTGTGACATCACTCAGTATCGAACCCTGGCCGGTCGAGTGAGGTGCCACTCCACTAACCGCTACGCCACTCCTTGCCCACTTTTATGAGTTAAGTTAGACTTCCGGTTACAGCACCAAGTATCGAAACCTGGCCGGTGGTGTGAGGTTCCACTAACCGCTACGCCACTCCTTGCCCAATGCGATTATAGCTTTTTATGAGTTAAGTGACACTTCCCATGTCAGTACCAAGTATCGAACCCTGGCCGGTGGTGTGAGGTGCCACTCCCGCTAGCCACTCCTTGCCCAATGAAATTGTAGCCTTTCATGACTTCTCGTGTCAGCACCAAGTATCGAATCCGGGCTGGTGAAGTGAGGTGCCACTCCACTAATCGCTACGCCACTCCTTGCCAAAGCAACTGTAGCCTTTTATGAGTTGAATTAAACTTCCCGTGATGACAGCACCAAGTATCGAACCTTGGCCGGTCGAGTGAGGTGCCACTCCATTAACCGCTACACCACTCATTGCCCAATGCGATTATAACCTTTATGAGTTAAGTGAGACTTCCCGTGTCAGCACCAAGTATCGAACCCTGGCCGGTGGAGTGAGGTGCCACTCCACCAACCGCTACGCCACTCCTTACCCAATGCAACTGTAGCCTTTTATGAGGTATCTAAGTGAGACTTCCTGTGACATCACTCAATATCGAACCCTGGCCAGTGGAGTGAGGTGCCACTCCATTAACCGCTACGCCACTCCTTGCTCAATGCGATTATAGCCTTTTATGAATTAAGTGAAACTTCCCGTGTCAGCACCAAGTATCGAACCCTGGCCGGTGGTGTGAGGTGCCACTCCACTAACCGCTACGCCACTCCTTGCTCAATGCGATTATAGTCTTTTATGAGTTAAGTGAGACTTCCCGTGTCAGCACCAAGTATCGAACCCTGGCCGGTGGTGTGAGGTGCCACTCCGCTACGCCACTCCTTGACCAATGCGATTATAGCGTTTTATGAGTTAAGTGAGACTTCCCGTGTCAGCACCAAGTATCGAACCCTGGCTGGTGGAGTAAGGTGCCACCCCACTCCTTGCCAATGCAATTGCAGCTTTTTATGAGTTAATGTAGTTGAATGAGTTTCGCTTTTAGCAGCATGATCGTTGCTTACTTCACAGTGTAGATTTATGAGTTAAGTTTGACCTCCTGTGATGACAGCACCAAGTATCGTACCCTGGCCGGTCGAGTGAGGTGCCACTCCACTAACCGCTACACCACTCATTGCCCAATGCAATTATAGCCTTTGATGAGTGTTATAGTCGTCATTTTATTTACGTTGAATATATGTAACTCGTGACCAGCGTCACTACATAATCACAGTTCAGCGTTTTCTGGTACAGACGTTGGAATTGATTACTACCGCACTGCGCGTGTAATCAATTGAGCGTTCTGTACCACGTTCCTCAGTTGATTGCTTTGCGTTTCTTTCTTACTATATATTGCGTTGATTTCATACACTGAATCAGTAAGTAACAAGAGGTAAATGGTTTTCTCACTTGGTTGGCTATCGCTACAATTATTATTGTTTATTTTATATTAAACGTCTGGAAATACAACAGACATTTAACTGGCGTCGTCGGCAGGATCTTTACAGAATTTCTACAGGATTTTAGAAACATGGAGAAACTGATCGAAGTCCTGCAACAACAAATTGCCAACCAAGAACGCCAGACGAAGGAGCAAATTGCCAGACAAGAAGAACGTCACCAAGAACAAGTACAACGTCACCAAGAACAAGTACAACGTCACCAAGAACAAGAACAACGTCATCAAGATCAAATTGCCAACCAAGAAAAGCGCCACCTTGAACAACTACGAGAAATACGAGCCCAAACTTCAAGGCCACAACCAACAACAATACAACAACAGGTATCTTTACCTAAGTTCGTAACGTTCGATGCCACCACTGAACTGTGGGCAGACTATTGGAAGAGGTTTAACACCTTTGTAGCAGCACATTCAGTCGCACAAGACAAAATGCCGCAGGTTTTTCTCACCAATCAATCACCTACAATCTACAAAATGTTAACAAATTTGGCTGCGCAGGAAACAAACCCAAAAGAAGTCAACGATCTCACCATGACGGAAATTACAAATTACATGGCTCAACAATTCGACCCAAAACGCTTCATCGTGAGGGAGCGATTCCGTTTCTGGAGCGAAATGAAGCGCAAGCCCGGTGAAACAGCTCAAGAACTAGCCATCCGCATACGCCAGGCAGCTGCCACCTGTGACTTCTCGTCCATTTCAAATCCATTGGACGAAGCTTTACGTACTCGTTTTATTTGTTCAATAGGTAACGAGGCGGTGCTTAAGGCGTTATTCAAAATCAGAGCTGATGAACTTACTTTCAAACGTGCGGTGGAGGTTGCATCAGAAACCGAAGAGGCAGCCAAGGTGGCCAAAGAAACTGTTTACGGCACTCCACCAGCACCAGTTGCGAAAGTAAGGACCATCAGCAAACCTCCAAAAACTAGGCAACTTACAGGTACTTTCTTTTCTTCTAAAAATAAAGAATGCTATCGCTGTGGTAATTCCAACCACAACGCCAATGACTGTAGGTTTAAGAAAGCCACTTGCCATTTCTGCAATATTACGGGACACTTACAGAGTGTTTGTCGAAAGAAAGCTAGACAGTTTAAATCTTCTAAGGTAAATTGTATCGAGGAAATTAACATGCTTTCTAGTTCTTGCAGAAAACCTCGAAATTCAAAATTGGAAGTACCGATCTCCATTAATTCGGTAACCACACACTTAGAACTGGACACTGCTACAAATGGAAATTTCCTTTCCAACGACGTCTGGACTCGGGTAGGCGCACCTCAATTGCAAGCACCAGTGTCGCAGTTCCAATCTGCTACCAAGCATCTAGTACCAATCACGGGTTCTTTCACGGCCCAGGTAACTTGTCCTCCCACGGGAAGGTCAGATAATATTCCTTTTGTAGTCACGACAGTCAAAGGACTGAACTTGCTAGGTCGTGATGCAATTTCGTCTTTAGGAATTTCTATCGATAAATTCCTTCTGTCTAACTATTCTACTTTACAGAGTATCCAGTCATACGACAAGCCTGATAAGAGTCTGGAGAAAGCATGCTCCCTCTTATGTGACGAGTTCAAAGATGTTTTTAAGCCTGAACTCGGGTGCTTACGAGATTATGAACTAGACATAGATTTTAAGTCTGATGCTAAACCTGTTTTTCTCAAACCTAGGCCTGTACCTTTCGCGCTAAAGGAGGACTTAGCACAAGCCTATGATTCGGGCATTGCACGTGGTGTATGGACACCAGTTCAGTTTTGCGATTGGGGCACACCGGTTGTTCCAGTCCGTAAGCCTTCAAACTCTTCAGGAGCGAAGGCCAAGTTACGCATATGTGGCGATTATTCAGTCACGGTGAACCCTTCCCTGGAGACCCATCGTCACTCGTTACCCTTACCAGAAGACTTAATGCAAAAGTTGGGTGGTGGGTATGGTTTCAGCAAGATAGACTTGGCTGATGCCTACAATCAGATTCGACTTGGTCCTGACAGTCGAAAACGACTCGCATTAAGCACTCACCGTGGCGTACTTTTACAAAATGTTTTACCTTTTGGCATATTTTCTGCTCCAGGTTATTTTCAGATCATGGACGACCTTACAGCCGACCTTCCAGGGGTTGCAGTCTACTTAGACGACATTCTTGTCAGTGGCACTACTGCTGAGGAGCATCTCCAGAATCTTCGACGGCTCCTCGATCGACTTCACTCAAAAGGCCTGAGGTGTAGAAAGGACAAGTGTAAGTTTGCACAACCTCAGGTAGAGTATCTCGGACACATTTTGTCCAGGCAGGGCATCTCCAAAGGTCCTAAGGTAAACGCCATACTGGAGATGTCTGCCCCCACTGACGTATCTTCTCTTCGTTCATTTTTAGGTTCCTTACAATTTTACTCGAAGTTTCTACCGTTGAACGCTTCTACTGTAGCAGAACCACTATACCATCTCACGAAAAAGGACATTCCTTGGAGATGGGGAAAACAAGAGGAAAACTCTTTTGTTCAGCTGAAGCATTATCTTTCTACTGATGAGGTTCTTACACATTTCAATGCGTCACTTCCAGTAGGTATCGCATGTGATGCTTCTAGTGTGGGCATTGGTGCTACTTTGTTTCACCGTTACCCAGATGGCACAGAACGGCCTATAGCAAACGTTTCAAAAGTATTAACAGCTTCGCAGAGAAACTATAGTCAAATTCAGAAAGAGGCTTTGTCGATAATTTTTGCGCTAAAGAAATTCTATCAATATCTTTTTGGTAGATCATTCCTTTTGGTCACAGATCATAAACCATTGCTTAGTCTTTTTGGCCCGACCAAATCGACACCTTCTTTGGCAGTAAATCGTTTGGCTCGTTGGGCACTCTTTTTGTCGCAATTTACATACACTATTGAGTACAGGAAGACGAAGGATCATCAAAACGCTGATGCTTTGAGTCGCTTACCAGCAGGAGGGGATAAAGTCTTCGATGAAGAGGAAAGTGCGGATGACATTGATATCGTCTGTGCTATCGATGCTTTGGATTTGCAGGTCCAGACCCCAAATGCCGCCTCACTACGTAAAGAATCTTCTAAAAATCCTATCATTTCCACGGTAATGCGTTTCATTCATGAAGGATGGCCGGCCAAGTCTTCTCCACAAGACCCGGTCGAAACGTTCCGTAAGTACGCAGACTCTCTTTCTACTTGTTACGGATGTCTACTTTACGGTTCCAGAGTGGTCATCCCTTCCAAACTTCGTCCTTCCGTCCTTCAGTTGCTTCATGAAGGACATTTCGGCATTGAGAGAATGAAGCAGTTGGCAAGGACGTCCGTCTACTGGCCAAACATCGATCGAGACATCGCGGAACTTTGTCACAAGTGCAGTACCTGTGGCGAATATCAACCGCAATCTAAAACCCAGGTCCAATCATGGACGGTTCCAGAAGCACCGTGGAGTCGCTTACACATAGATCATGCGGTAGAATTCATGGGTTACCATTGGTTACTCAGCATTGATGCTTTTTCTAAATACCCTTGTATTCATGCTACTACTTCCTTATCTTCAACAGCTACTATCAACCTGCTAGAAGAAGATTTTGCTCATTTCGGCTATCCCCATACTGTAGTTACCGATAATGCTACTACTTTTAAATCCACAGAATTCCAAACTTTCTGTAAGGAGAGGGGTATGGTACACATCACGGGTGCCCCTTACCATCCGGAAACCAATGGAGCGGCGGAACGCCTCGTACGTACGTTCAAGCAAGCACTTCGCAAATCTTCCCTGCCTCCGAAACAAGCCGTCTTGGAGTTCCTACAGCAGTATCGACGCACGCCCACTCCGAGTGGCTACTCTCCAAGCCAATTACTCAACAATCGTCAGATTCGAACCAAAATCGACACGCTTCTCCCCACACCGTCTCAAGTGGTACCCCGACAAAACCCTCACAACACGGACGCCTCTGAAGTTACAAAACGACATTTCAAACCGGGAGATCCCTGTTACGCGCTATCATTCACTCCAAGACGGAGCCAGGATCCTCGTTGGGTTCCAGCCGAGGTGATTAAGCGACAGGGTAGCCGAATCTTCCTGGTACGTCTGCTGCCACATTGTCCGACGTGGAGGCGCCATATGGACCAACTGCAACCTCGCTATGCATCATCGGAGGACCAGGAGCCTGGAGAAACTCCTGCACCAACAGTCGACTCCTCCGCTGTCTCCACCTCAGCTCGAACGGATTCGGACGACACACCGACTGTACCGGAATTCGGGCCACACAACCCACGAAGGTCGAGCCGTCGCCGCAGACCTCCGGCCCGTTTCGGACTTTGAGAGTTATTGTTTAATTCGGTGTCTTGTTCATATTTTTCTTTGTGTATAAAAATTATCGGGGGAGGTGTTATAGTCGTCATTTTATTTACGTTGAATATATGTAACTCGTGACCAGCGTCACTACATAATCACAGTTCAGCGTTTTCTGGTACAGACGTTGGAATTGATTACTACCGCACTGCGCGTGTAATCAATTGAGCGTTCTGTACCACGTTCCTCAGTTGATTGCTTTGCGTTTCTTTCTTACTATATATTGCGTTGATTTCATACACTGAATCAGTAAGTAACAAGAGGTAAATGGTTTTCTCACTTGGCTATCGCTACAATTATTATTGTTTATTTTATATTAAACGTCTGGAAATACAACAATGAGTTAAGTGAGACTTCCTGGCCGGTGAAGTAAAGGTGCCACTCCACTCCTTGCCCAATGCGATTGTAGCCTTTTATGATTAAGTGAGACTTCCTGTGACATCACTCTGTATCGAACCCTGGCCGGTGGAGTGAGGTGCCACTCCACTAACCGCTACGCCACTCCTTGCCCAATGCGATTATAGCCTTTTATGAGTTGTGAGACTTCCCGTGTCAGCACCAAGTATCGAACCCGGGCCGGTGGAGTGAGGTGCCACTCCACCACTCCTTGCCCAATGCGATTGTGGTCTTTTATGAGTAAAGTTAGACTTCCTGTGACAGCACCAAGCATCGAACCCGGGCTAGTGGTGTCCCGTGCCACTCCACTAACCGGTACGCCACTCCTTGCCCAATGCGATTATCGCCATTTATGAGTTAAGTTAGACTTCCTGTGACATCATTCAGTATCGAACCCTGGCCGGTGGTGTAAGGTGCCCCTTTACTAACCGCTACGCCACTCCTTGCCCAATGCGATTGTAGCCTTTTATGAGTTAAGTGAGACTTCCAGTGTCAGCACCAAGTATCGAACCCTGGCCGGTGGTGTGAGGTGCCAAGCACGCTACGCCACTCCTTGCCCAATGCGATTGTAGCCTTTTATTAGTTAAGTGAGACTTCCCGTGTCAGCACCAAGTATCGAACCCTGGCCGGTGGAGTGAGGTGCCACTCCACTAACCGCTACGCCACTCCTTGCCCAATGCGATTGTAGCCTTTTATGAGTTAAGGTAGACTTCCCGTGTCAGCACCAAGTATCGAACCCTGGCCGGCGGAGTGAGGTGCCACTCCACTAACCGCTACGCCACCCCTTACCCAATGCGATTATAGTCTTTTGTGAGTTAAGTGAGAGTTTTTGTGACATCACTCAATATCGAACTCTGGCCTGTAGTGTGAGGTGCCAAGCACGCTACGCCACTCCTTGCCCAATGCGATTATAGCTCTTTATGAGTAAGGTAGACTTTCCGTGATGACAGCACCAAGTATCGAACCTTGGCCGGTCGAGTGAGGTGCCACTTCACTAACCGCTACGCCACTCCTTGCCCAATGCACTTGTAACTCTTTATGAGTTAAGTGAGACTTCCCGTGTCAGCACCAAGTATCGAACCCTGGCCTGTGGTGTGAGGTGCCACTCGACTAACCGCTACGCCACTCCTTGCCCAATGCGATTATATCTTTTTATGAGTTAAGTTAGACTTCCTGTGACATCACTCTGTAGCGAACCCTGGCCGGTGGAATGAGGTGCCACTCCACTTACCGCTACGCCACTCCTTGCCCAATGCGATTGTAGCCTTTTATGAGTTAAATGAGACTTCCTGTGACAGCACCAAGTATCGAACCCTGGTCGGTTGAGTGAGGTGCCACTCCAGTAACCGCTACGCCACTCCTTGCCCAATGCAATAATTGATATCGCGATCTTGCTACAACAATCGTTGTTGAGACCGAAGATACGATGAAATTTGTCACGGTTTTTAAAGTTTTTGAATTTGTCATTTTCTGAAATTGGCAAATGCAGAAAAGGAGATTAATAACAACAGTTAGAAGGCGTCAGATGCAATTTGTAGGTCATATTCACAGACATGGAGATTTGGAAAAATTAACTCTATTGGGGATGATACAGGGAAAAAGAAGCAGAGGTCGACAAAGATTAACTTATTTAAACAGCTTGAATCAATGGGTCACAAACACAACAGTTAAAACGAACGATTTTATACGTATGGCAAATGACAGAGAAGTTTGGAAGACCATGATCGCCAACGTCTGTATCAGATCAGGCACATAATCATCATCATCATTTGTCATTTGTTGCCATATTTTCATGTTGTAATGCAATACCTCAGGTTGCTTTTAATTAAAGAATGGTAGGCTATAAGCAGATCAGATTTGACAAATTAAAACAGGGTCTTATCTTAGTAATTATGCCAAAATTTCATCGAAGCTTTTGCAGCATTTGTTGCATAATAGGTTTCCATGAAAGATTTTCATTCATTTCCAGGCCCAGGAAACTGATATTTGTACTCTTTCAATTGATTGATCATTTATCCTTAAGATTTGCTTACACTTATTCGCACGTAAACTGTTAGTACCGTATCAAACACCATGTATTTTGTTTTGTTTACATTGAGTGATAATTTATTTGCTATAAGCCATTTGACAACTTCTTGTATTTCTATAGTGGCCACTTCATGCAATTTATCCACACTCTTACCTGACATCAGAAGATTTGTGTCATCCGCAAAAATGATAGAATCAGAATCGGATCGGACTCGCCGAATAGTAGCAGACCCTCCTCTGATACTATAGTGATAAAGTTTTGTCAGACGTATTTCATGATTTGCTGTGTCAAAAGCCTTTGATAAATGTAGAAAGATGCCAAGGGTTGCTTCTTTATTTTCCATTGCTTTGTAGATCTTGTTGGTTAGTAGTGTTGTAGTTGTAGTCTGGTTCGTGGAGTGGTTAACTGGTACTGGTAATGTATTAACTGGTAATGTAATTAACTGGTAATGTAAAAAGATGCCAAGGGTTGCTTCTTTATTTTCCATTGCTTTGTAGATCTTGTTGGTTAGTAGTGTTGTAGTTGTAGTCTGGTTCGTGGAGTGGTTAACTGGTTATGTCTAAAACCGAACTGCTGGGTGTGAAAGAAATTACGCTGTTCAAGGAAATAGTACAATCTTGAGTAGATGACTTTTTCTAAGATTTTTTAGAAGCAAGACAAAAGACTAACTGGTCTATAGTTACTGCAATTGCTTAGGTCTCCTTTTTTTATTGATTGGCATTACCTTACCGATTTTAAATGCTTTTTATGAATTCACCATGTAGCCTACCAAAGATAAGTTAAAAATATGTGTTAGTAGGCCTACTTTTATTATGTTATCGGGGGTATGCCTTACAATTTTGTCTGGGATGCCATCAATACCACAACTTACCTTTGGATTCAAAGATTTAATAAATCCGTAAATCTCTTTAAAACTTGCAGGTTTTACGAATATTGATTTGGGTGATGAATTTGGAAGATAGGTGGAAAAATGATCAGTAGACTGAAGATTTTTTTTAAGTAATTTTTCTGCCACAGCAGTAAAATAATCATTTAAGTGATTGCATTTTTGTGTAACATCATTTACTATCTGACCATTAATGTTAATGGGGTAGTCACTTTTAGGTTTTTTCCTTCCAAGCAAACTATTTATGGCACTTCAGGTCTTTTTAAGATCAGTTTTGTGCTTATGCAGAAGGATTTTGAAATAACTTTGTTTCTTAAATTTCAATAATCTTTCATAATATTTTTATCACATATTCTTTGTGAAAATTATACTGTTTGACTAATCCTAATTGTGAGCATTGCAATAGGCTACTGGAAGATGGTCTGCAATACAGTCAGTGAGCACTGCTGTTTTTATCTGAGCATTGTAGACATTTGTCCAAATGTGGTCAATTATTGTGGCTGCTGAATTACTTATTCTGGTTTGTTTATTAAGTTCAGTTCAGTTTATTTTTGTTTCGTTGGCGAAAAATAAAAAAAACAAAAAGATACAAAAACACAAATAATTCGCACAACAAGGATGGCAGCGAAAGACCAAAAGGTCACCAAAGTCAGCTGCCACCCAAACATTTAAACAAAAGACCCAAAATTAAGAACATTAACACATATTTATGATTGGATAGTAGCTGTAATCAAACATGGTTTGAACAAATCCGTTGGTGTGTTTTTTTGTTTAGATCAAGAAGGTTAGGCTATAGATAAGATCACCCAAAATATAACATTAATTTTCAGTTGATTGTAGAACTTGTGTTAAATGTTGAATAAAATAATAGGCTAGTGAGACTTGCAGTCATTTTAGTCCCAACAGTATACCTTTTATTACTAACAGAAAGTTCAATGAATAAAGATTCAAAAATTTTCTCCTCCATAATTGTAAGTTTATTGTTCACAGTAAACATAATGTCATTTTTTATGTACAATGCAACACCTCCACCTTTGTATTGTTTTCTACTATTTGCAAGAAATATGTAGCCATCAAGTGACTTAAAATTTCCCCACTGATTTCCCTTCAGCCATGTTTCATTTGTTGAGATTGTATGGGGCTTATAGGACATAGATGCTATAAGAGCTTGCAATTTAGAAAAGTTATTTGGATTTAACAGGGAGCGAATGTTGATATTCATAGTGAGGAGACAATTGTTGTATACAACAGTACTTATCAATGTATGTATCTCATGAGAAGAAATGTATGTAGTGTCCATAGTGGTAAGTGGATTGTCATCAGTGCCGGATTAAGGGGGGGGGGCGGACTGGGCTGAAGCCCAGGGCCCCCACTTGTGGGGGGCCCCCACTTCAAAGAAAAAAATCTACTAATTATTTTAGTTGCACAGCTGGAGATTACTGTTTTAATTCGTATCTCAAACAAGCAAGGGCGGCTCACCCATATGTGTTGCGGTGCTGCAGCACCCCTGCCCAATCCCAGTTATTCAATTTTTCTTCGTTTTTTTAACAAAAAACATATTTATTTGACCGAATACTGACGTCATAAATTTCCAAAACTCTATATCCATACCTTTCCTAGGAAAGGAATCTCTCGTATATGCTAAAAAACTATCTAAACTCTTTAAGTGTAAATTTGATATCGACATTGTTCCTCTGTACAAAACCTTTAAAATCAGTAGATATTTTTCGCTGAAATCTCCCGTTCCGCAGTCTCTTCGTTCCAACATTGTCTACAAATTCACTTGTTCGTGCGACACGAACATGACATACATAGGTATGTCCACAAGACACTTGGTAACAAGAGCAACGGAACACCTAAATTTAACAGACATCAATAAGCACAGTGCAATCAAAGACCACATTTATGACTGCAGTATTTGTTCCAACATCAAATTTACATTAGATTCATTCAAAATAATTCGCAACTGTCAATCGGAGTTTGAAACTAAAATTCATGAGGCACTCCAAATAAAGCAGCACAACCCCAGGCTCAACAAACAATTATTCGCTGGAGGGGCATCTTTTTTGTTGAATTTGTATTAGCTTACGTTTATTTTATGTTATGTTGTCCGCTCACTATCTCGTCTCATGACCACACTCCCGCATAATTATGACAGATTGCTACCACCTTTTGTGTTTGTTCGTCAGTTGTTGCTTGTACGCAGGTCAGTGCAGTTTTATTGAATTTCAGTCATTTATTATTAACATTTCACGAATAATTGTTTTGTTTAGATGAATTAAGATATTTTCCTGAAGAGGGCAGAAAGTTTTGCCGAAAACGTTCGAAATTATGTATCTATTTCATTTCTGTATTAATTTTGAATTATGCAATTCAATGTTATTAAGTTGTTATCGATTGTCTGTCTATGGTTTTTAAAAAGTACCTCTCTACCAAAGCTATAATATTTATTTGATACTTTCATATCCGAAAATGGTACGGATTGCGGGTCAAAGTTATGATAATGCTGCCAATATGAGTGGCAAGTATAACGGTCTTCAAGCTCTTCTGCGCGAGAAATGTAGTGTAGCTCAATATGTCCCTTGCACAGCACATTCACTTAATTTAATCGGTAGCCTAAATGTCCTGTAGAAACATGCCGTTCTGCCGCTGAGCTTTTTGAATTGTTGCAAAGCCTTTATTCATGGCTCGTCTCGTCTACTCATCGTTGGCAAGTCCATCGAAAATTCCTAGATGGTTTGCCTGTTTTGAAGACATTATCTGATACAAGATGGTCAGTTAGATATGATGCAGTTCTTCTTCTTCTATCGAGTCTTCTAAAGTTCGTTGATACCGTACACCACAGATTGACACATTCTTCCGCAACGGAGTTATACACTGACAGGTCCCACCTACTGCACCGGGTGGCAAGCCGAGGGCAAACAAGAAGGTGATCCGTTGCATAGGCGTAGCCAGGGTAGGGACGAAAGGGGCCATGCTCCCCAAATTTTCCAAGTTTAGATTCCAAAGTTGAGCCCTTTGTTGAAAATATAATAAAGTTTGTAGAAATTTATATCGTTTTCCAAGACATCTGTCTATTAACACCCCCAAGGACTTGTTTTAGACACACAGAAAGACACCAATAAATTTTGCAAATCGTAAATCGCGCAAAATTTACGCGATTTACGTTTCTTTGAACTATTGTAATTTGTGGAAGCAATTTCAGAATGGCTTACTCTGTTGGGTTTTTGTGTAGTTATTGAGTTTTTGTGTAGCTGAGTTTTTAGTGTTCTCTAATTTTTGCCGCAGTTTTTGCCTGTTCGTGTGTAAGAGCTATCTTTAATAAGTTAATAGCTGTTTATCTGCTAATAAATTTCATACAAATATTACCCTAAAAGTGTTTTCAGAAAGCGCTATAATCCATTATTTGAGTGTAATTTTTCAAAATTTTTCCGGGGGTGCATGCCCCCGGACCCCCCTAGAATACGCGTGCATTCGGCACGCTCCAACCCCCCTACCACTTTTATTGCTTCAACCCACCAGGATACGCCACTGCAC
This sequence comes from Aplidium turbinatum, assembly GCF_918807975.1. Lineage (NCBI taxonomy): Eukaryota > Metazoa > Chordata > Ascidiacea > Aplousobranchia > Polyclinidae > Aplidium > Aplidium turbinatum. The sequence goes on from NC_137480.1 coordinate 27,624,616, forward strand.
ATCAAGTGGCAATGGCTTTAAATCAAACAGTTTGTTGTTCTCTTCAATTCATCAAATATTTGGCCCCCCCACAATTTTTTTCTGGCTACGCTACTGGTCCGCTGTTTGGGGCTCGGTGCCACAGATACATGCAACTGGGCCCGTGTCGTAGCTCCACTCCACTATTAATTTTTAGCAAAAAATGTCACTTGATAAGGGCCCCCACTTTCAGCTCAGCCCAGGGCCCCATAAACCCTTAATCCGGCCCTGATTGTCATCAGACATGTCATTGTCAATTGGAAAATTATTTAAAATGTTATCATTTGTGAAAAGATTTTTCAAATCATTGCTACTAGGTAGCCTACTAATGTACTATTTTGAGTTTTTGAATATTTTGAAGAAAAAAATTGGTCAAAATCAACGTCACAACAGTCAACAAAGGGCAGAGAAGAACTCAAACATCTCTGACAGTACCATGGCACATCATCAGATTCCTTACAAAGAAAGATAAAGTTTTCATGTGTTAGGCCTGAACATTTCAAATTGAGCCAATGTTGATTTATATTACAAAAGACAGAATTTCGATGTGTTTAGTGGTCTTTGTGTAATTTTAATGGTCTCTGTGCAATTTTAATGGTCTTTGTGCAATTTAATGGTCTTTGTGCACATTTTCAAAGCAGACTTTTCTCTTAATTTACAAGTAACAAGGAAGTGTCCAACAGGAGAGTGACAATCTAGCGTACCTACACATTGGTTAAAATAATTTGCAGTACCGGTATCAATATCATATACTGTATATTGTATAACTGGATTTTATCGGGAACAATAAATCGAAGTTTGAACGAATTTCAGACAGCGGCAAATCACATCCCATCATTTCTAAAGAATGATCAATTGCGCACTACATTCGTGTAAGTATTTTAAAGACTTTGACAAACAATTGACAATGAAACTGATTCCATCGGGCAGTAACCTCGGTAAATTATACGGCTTTGTAAAAATGCACAAGGAAGATATCCCTCTTTGTTCTTGAGCGTAACTAACTTGAATTTCCTTAAAACCAAAGTTCCGAAATTGACACGATGTATGCGGCATTTTGACAATCTTCTCTCGTGCTGTCGCTATATGTCGGGCATCCGTTGGTTAACCACTGCCTGGTGTCGTCATCGATAGAAACTAGGCCTTCCATACCATGAGGAGGTCTGTATAGCCGGCAATCCTTGATAATGTGGGCTGCCGTCTGCATTTCACCACACTCACAAGCAGCACTCTCTGCCAAGCCCCAACGCAACATGTCTGCACCATAGCGTCCAACACCAGTGAGCAAACGGTTACGCCTTGATGAGGCAAGTCTAGAGAGGCCATGACCCAGCTGGTTCTCGGGCGGGGATCTGAATACTTGGCGAAGTGGGGATGCGCTGCTTGACCATTGTTCACACCACGCCTCGTGGCACCACTGTTTGCTAGGGCTTCCACCAGAGGCTGCCAGAAGGTCTTGTGCAGCGCGTACAAATGGCTTTCTTGATTTTAGCCGCTGCTTTGGTGGATATCTCAGCATGGTTGTGTGTAGCAGATGGCCGGGGTTTAGGGCTTTACGGCACAGGAAAAGAACAGCAGGGAAAGAACATGCGGATTTTGACAATAAAAACTTTTTATCTGAAATGATTGATTGATGGAAATGGAGAGCAGTCCTTAACGTGCGTTGCTCAAGCGCACACCCCGAGAGTCGAACCAGCGCCGCTTGATCTTGAAGCTTCTTCGTTCCAGAAGTGACGCGCTAACCAATTGAGCTATCGGGGCGGACAAATGCATGTTGCTATGAACTCCCTTGATTTAACAAAAAACAACGTCAACACACAATTCTGTGAATTCATAGACGCGTTCCAAAAACACTCAATAAACACGCACCTGTAAGGAAATTATCCCGTAAAGAAGTTAAATTGCAAAACAAACCCTGGATCACAAAAGGAATTCTTAAATCCATAAAGACAAAAAACAGACTATATCGAGCGTGCTATAAGCACAAAGATGACATGAAAATAAAGAAATATAAAGCTTACAATAACCGCTTGGTGCATATAAAAAGAATAGCTAAAAGACAACACTTCACTTATTTATTTGAAGCAAACAAAACTGATGCATCGAAACCATGAAAAGTAATTAACGAATTGATCACTAGCAAATCCAAGTCAACATCATCGCTTCCACCAACATGGAAAGTAATTAACGAATTGATCACTAGCAAATCCAAGTCAACATCATCGCTTCCCACCAACATGGAAATAAATAACATTTTACACAAAACTGAATCAACCCACTTTGCAAACCTAATGAATGAGCACTTCACCAATATTGGTACTAATATGGCAAGTAAAATTAAACCAACTGGCGTATCCTCTTCAGATTTTTTAACAACAACATGCCAATCCAGTTTTTTACTTGAAGACATCAATCCCAGTGAGGTTTCAAACATCATAATGACATTGAAAACAAAAATTTCTCCTGGAATACACGATATCCCGACCAAAATCATCAAAAATATGTTTCTCGGCAGCCGATCGGCTGCCGAGAAACATATTGTTGATTGGATGATCTGAATGGCTAGCGTGGAAGCTACACCGTTATGGTTAGCGAATCGCAACTGCTCGCTGTACTAGTGAGTGCTCAGCCTTGTGCTGATAGCCGGGAAGAACGCTCCTTTCTTCACAAAATTCATCAAACTTGCGAACTGTGTTATTTCACCCATTCTTGCTCGATTATACAACAACTGCTTTGCTGATAAGAGACCTATCCAGATCCACTGAAGCTGCCTAAAATCATCCCAATACCAAAGGTATTCAATCCCACCGCTTTAACCAATTTCAGGACAATATCTCTTTTGCCAACGTTCTCCAAAATTCTTGAAAAGCTTTTGTACGAACGAATGATCAAATTTCTGGATAAAAATAATATATTAACTCCCAGTCAACACGGTTTTAGGACCAACGATTCGACAGAACTCAGTAGGCTATAACTCACATATATGATCATTTACTCAAAAACAATAACAATAACTATACGTGCTCCATTTTTCTTGATCTGAATAAAGCATTTGACACTGTTGATCATGGCATTTTATTGGACAAATTATATTGTTATGGTTTATGTGAAAAAATAAGGAACTTGGTGAAGTCTTATTTAACCAACAGACAATAATGCACTTAAATCAATATCATCATCTAACTTTTCGACGGTCAAATGCGGCATCCCCCAAGAGTCAGTCCTTGGTCCTTTGTTATTTTTATTATATGTGAACGATCTACCTACTGCGTCCTCTTTCATGACCACTCGTTTTGCGGATGACACCAGCCTAAACATGACACACGATTATTTGACTTGCCTTGAACAACAAGTCAATGAAGAAATAAAAAAGATTGATGTATGGATGAGAACCAATAATTATTATCGATTTTACACTAAAACTAATTTTATGAGCATTTGTAGAAATCCTCCTGTTGCAAAATCGTTTTCTCTCACCTTAAACGGCCAAAGCATTAACAAAACTGATCAAGTAAAATATCTTGGAGTAACGATGGACCACAGATTGAACTGGATCGAACGTCCATATCTCTGACCTTTGCATAAAATTGAGTAAAGTATGTGGCATTGCTTACAAAATCAGGTAGCCTACTATGTCCCATTATCCACATTACGGTTAATATACTTTTCATTGTTTCAATCAAATCTTCAATATTCGATAATTAATTGGGGTAGGCCTATGGCCAACAAAACGAACGTCAGTACACAAGGTGGAAGTTATTCAGAACAAATTTATTAGAGCGTGTGTGTTTGGTGACAGGAAAACCTCGACGACCTACATGTAGGCCTACAGCAAATTTCAAGCATTAAAAGTGAGTGACCTTGCAAAGCTGGCATATGCACACTGCACAGTGCACAGTGCACAGTTCATGTTCAAATACGAAAATATTTTTTGCCAGCATGATTCTCTGGCTACTTTGTTAAACTAGACGACATACATCAATATGATACAAGACATAAGGCTAAAACCAGATTTTTTCTTCCCAGGTTTGAAACAAACTTTGGCAAAAAAAACAGTCCATTTTTTGTGTGTGCAAGTGTGGAGTGAAATTTCACACGATATAAAAGATTTACCATTCCATTGCTTTAAAAAAATGTCAAAAACCAACTGTTACATGAATATACATGCGTACCTAACTTAAGTGCTCAATACAAAAGATAACTTACCTTTACAGTATATCATCATATCGTACTTCTTAATCTTTGTTCTCTACAGTTAGTATCGAATTGTCCTGTTTTTGTATTGTACATAATAATTGTTGCAATTCGGTGGTGGTATTCACGTTTTCTTCCGTTATTTCAGGAAAACTTTTGCAAGTGCTGTAGCCTATTCTAGCACACAATCACATATTGGTCGCTGGTTAATTTTTGGTCGCTGGTTTGCATCTTCATCCTCGGCTTACTCAGTCTGAGAATGGAGATTCAAACCAACAGCAGTTGTTTTTCAATCTCAGTGGCGAACCCTTTTTATTCATTGAAGTAGTGTGCCTGCCTCTGCACACTAGTGTGTATGAATGTGTAGTTAGATTTACTGCGATGGGGTGGTGGCTGACTAGATGACTGCTTATGGTCTTTCGCTACCATCCTGATTGCGCCATAATCTAACCAACAGTTGTACAATGCATTGTTTTGACAATTACATTTACTCTGATTGTTTGTTAATATATGGCGCTGTTAAAACAAAATAAATTGACTTGACTTGACTTCGGCCTGTGGTTTCTATGATAGGCTCTCCCGAATATGAACTGGCAAATTCTTAGATAGTATGATCAAACCTTACATTCTAAATTCGTATATGCTTAACTCCACAAATCATTTTTTAGAAAAACTAAAAGATTATTCTCTGTCTTCTGGACAAATAATGATCAGTTATGATGTTAAATCTCTGTTCACGAACGTAGTCTACCTTTGAAAGATTGGTTGGTTGGTTTTGAGTCTTTATCCTCGGACTGACAAAGCCTAGATAAGGGATTCCTGGTAGTGTCGCATTCTTGTAGAGGCTCTTGACGCAGGGCCGGTTACCGAGATTGACAGAGTGAAGTTTCCGATTGTTGAAATGTTGTTGGCGGGGAATTACTTCATGCATTAGGTGCCGCTGAATGGAGAGCAGTCCTTAACGTGCATTGCTCAATCGCACACCCAGAGAGTCGAACCAGCGTCGCTTGATGTTGAAGCTAATTCTTCGTTCAAGGAGTCAGGCCCTAAAGCTTATTGACATCATGGCTGACTACATTCATCCAGGAACATAACCAACTCAATTGCCTTTCAAGTGTAACTATAGGGAGCACGAGGTTATAGGCTATTCGGAACAAATTTTTGTGAAACTTAAATCTCTTAAACTTAATTCAGAATGAGTTTCAAAAGCTTTATTTGCACACTAGTGCAAATAAAGTATTTGCAACAATGCAAAATCTCATTTCGCTAAATGCTCACCCTCTGTAAAAAACATTGTATTTCGCTCTTATTGTATGTCCTTTTACGCATCCAAGTTGTGGAACAAGTTTAGATCTTCTAGTATAAAACGATTACGTGTTGCTTACAATGATTCTTTTAGAATATTGCACAACTTGCCTCGTTATGTCAGTGCCCGTGAATATCAAGTAATGTATAATATAACAACGTTTGATGCTTTATTGAGAAAAAACATGTTTTCGTTTATCAACCGTTGCATTCACTCCTCCAATCGCTTTATATCAGACCTGATGTCATCTGATTGTTTTTATCGCTCTGAATACTTTCATTTCTTCCAACGCTCATTGTATATAAATTTGTAACAGTAGATAGCCCATTTAGTGAGCTTTTAAACCGACGGCATCCATCCATCTCTCTGTGATCTTTGTGCATTTTCAGTTTGTGTATTATTTTGTTGTTTTTGTTTTGGATATGGACAACTTTGTTTGACGCAAATAAATAATAATAATAATAATAATTTGGTATGGCGTTTGACCACCATGTTGTATAACTTATGGACAAAAAATTGAACAGAGATATTTACAAGTTTTTGCACAAATTGATTGCAAATCTGATTGCAAATAAATAATAATAATAATAAAAAAATAAAAATTATTTCAGGCATTCATCCCATGTTTCAACAAACCCCACGAGCGGGTTTATTTGGAACATACAACGATTGTTTTATAAATTGCCTAAAGTATTGAAATGTGTCTGTCAATCGATGTCAACAATCACAAGTGTTCAATGTCAATGAATCTATTGTTGCCTGGAGATTGACAAGTTAATAGGAAAAACACGCGGTGATTTTTTATTTGCAGTGTTTAAAAATGTCTCTTAGCCTAAGTCAAGTGGCGAGTTTAACTGATGGGGGCCTGGGGCACATTTTGATCGGGGGGGCCCGTGCAAAAGTTTTTCGCTCCCGCGGCTCGCCCTCGTAACTTGGAAGTCACCCACTCCGTTGCTAATATCTTTACGCCATGCTCAGTAGCGACCTTGCAACAAAAAATTAACCTTAAAAGAAAAAGGAGGCATTTTGCAGAAACTTCAAAGGCTGAGAGAGAATAATAATAACAACACAAAATCACATTTTTCCACGTCGGGAGGCCCTTTAACAATGGGGCCCGGAGCAACTGCACCCTCTGCCCCCCCTAAGTCCGGGCCTGATTTCAACCAGTTGTTTTATATCAATATCTTGGGCCGGATCGTCATGCCATTGTCTGTTTATTTGTCTGCTACTTTTTACAACGTAGCCTAATATGTCGAATTGGATAACTTTTTTATTTAACGCGTAAAACATATGGTAACCCAAGTTTCTCATATCATATCACAGTGATATGCCACTAATTAAGTTACTAATACATCCCGGCTAGCGGGGTCTGTCATTTTTGCATTGATTCAACGTTTGCTGACGTTGGATCGGTGTGATGGTGTCGAGTTTAGCTGGCTGGGGTCTTAAAATTATCTATTATGGGTTGTTGTTTTTTTTATTTTTGTTTGTAACAGTTTCTTTTATTTCCCTTTCTATTTTAAATTTTTCAAACTTAATAACTTACTTCGGTCAAGCACGTTTTAACGTTCGCGTTTTGTCGCTTCTACCTTTTTCTCGACCTTTGCTATGTTGACGTGTATTGTTTTTTCTGCGATAGTCAGAAATAAAAACAACTGAACTGAACAATCGCTTTTGCAAGCCACACTGAACTGAACTAACCCTTGAACTGAATTCACATCACCAGATGGCGTTGACGAGTTTGCCACTTCCATGTAGCGTAAAAGAAAAGCGCTAGAGAGCGTGGGAAAAAGGTCGGTTTCTTGGTTGTGGCTGTAAAGAAGTAGGCTAAGTTTTTCAACCGGTACCGGATGTCTTAGCAATGAATTCTAGCCAATGTTAATTCGATCGTGCAACTGCAGTTGCACATTAAACAAATTGACGGTGTTACCATTGGATCTCCATTAGACCCTACTATTGCTACTTTTTTCTGGCACATTTGGAAACAAAACTATTTAAAAAGCATCTAGCGTTTTACTCAAAACTTGTCGTTACGCTACATTAATGACATTTTTGCCGTATTTAATCAGGAAACCTCAAGTGAAGCTTTCATAGAATTGCTGAACTCTCAACATAAAAACATCAAACTTACAATAGAAAATGCATGCGAAACCTTGCCATGTTTTGACGTAGAAATTAAAACTGAACTGATATTTGGTTGGTGACAAACCTATTTGAAAATCTGGCAACACTAATTTTGCGAAGGAAGCTGCTGTGTTGCCAGATTGGGCGACTTATCGCAAATTGGGCTACTTTCCATATGTGATTTGCAACAAAAAATTGAGTTTGGCGACTTGCGACTTTTTGGGCTACTTTTAAATTTAGATTGGCGACAATATAACAAGATTGCGACTTTTTTACATCGGAAATTTCTTACTAAAGTAAGTTTCGCTTGCAGTCTGCCAGTCTACTGACAGTTTATTTGTAGTTTACAAATTTTACAGCGCATTCTCATGTTTCCAAGACGTAGCAAGGGACATGGTTGAGTGGGTTTCTAGTCTATTCTAGCGTTACGTTATCTCCGTTCTATGTCTTTACAGTTTATTCTTACTGTAGAAGTCAGAACGCTGAAGTGCTTGAAAAGTAGTGTGCTGAAAAAGTAGTGAGAATCTAATCTGTACCCGATGGAGCCTGCTGTGAACGTGCCTTACTGTACCGGTAACTCTGTTGCTATTTAGCAGAGTAATTTGTGCAATTTCACTGGGTTTGTTAAGCTGATTTTTCATATGTGTGTTTCTTAGCTGTATTCAAGAGCATTTGACGGCTTGTATGTTATTAATTAACATTTTTTTTTCGGGTTTTTCCACTGACTGGCATGTAGTTTTTACATAGTTTACTAATCAATCTAGTAATAATTGGAATAAGAATGAATGGCTTGATGAAAATGTATGTTTGTTGAACTTGTGTAATGATAATTGTACGCCTTGTCCTTCAGTGAAAAAAAACCAACACATGACAAAACTAAGGCTAAGCAGTTCTGCTATGAAGTATGCCTAACAGAGACATCCAAACGATTGTGGGTGTGTCAGTGTATGAACGCCTCACGGGGGGTCTGGGGGGCTTCGCCCCCCAGAAGTTGGAAAACATAGTTCCGCGCTCCCTGCTATAAATTGGGCTACTTTGGGAGCAAATTTGCTACTTTTTTGGCTACTTTTTTTTCAAAATCTGGCAACTCTGGGAAGCTGCTTGACCTGTTTATGCAAGTGTGTTAGTGCAGTTCAATTTGTTTAATTATTGGAAGTGGCTATTTTTCCACACTTACACAATCAGGTGTTGCCAGAGTTAAGATTAAAGTTAGGAAGGGTCAAGGTAAGGGTTAGGAATAAGATTAGGGTTTTGATCTTTGCCCAGGACTAAAAAAAATTTCCAAAATACACAGGGCCTTAGCCAGACCGCAGAGCAAGGGGGGGGCCGAAAAAAATTGAATGATTTTGGCAGTTTAACCTCTTAAATAACGGTATCCACAAAAATTGCAATATATCAGATTAGTGTTAAGACGAACACTGGTCTCTTATTTTATTTGCTAGTTAAATCACGGCAATCATATTACAATGACCAACATAACACAGCAATTGTTGACTTGTATAAATAGCGGTACTTGTTATGAGCAAAAACTTTAACTGGCTCGAAGAAGCTAGTGCCGAGGATTTTGATATACAGTCATTTGCAAAAGTATCGGACCACCCCTACAAAATTGGGTGCAAGTATAGAATCCGCCACCCTAGTCAACATGACGTCACAAAACGGACGCAACTACTACATAAGGGGTGAAAAAAAGGATGCTGAAAAGCGGCGGAATGAAGATGATAAAGCGGAATGGAAATGGATTTTTTAACAATTTTACTGTGTTTTTACAATAAAAACATTACACCAACGTCGAGTGTTGAATATAACTACCTAGAATGACATAAAATTTACCAAATTGCATCAATTCAGCTAAAAATTTACCCAATTAAACTATAAAAAAAAAATATGAAACGTTTGCAACTAAATGTGTTGTAGCTATCTAAGTTCAGCTCGCATTTTAATTTTTACAATAAAAGTACCAATCTAACGCAACTGCAAAGAGTATGTCTTGCTTTATGCACCTGGAAAGTTTCAGGTTCATATCTTATCTACAAAGCGGGCAATCGTCGTTCAAACGTAGCCGCTCGGCGACACTTTTTTCCAATGCATTGTAAAGGCGAATCGATCCTTATTCAGTATACGCCACCCCCTGTTTGCTGCGATCGGTAAATAGTGCTTCCACTAAACTTGCTGTAGTTTTCTCGTTTCTGCTCGGATTTGAACAATTTTGCCATCGTTGGCAAGCACGATCATACATCTACACGAATCAATTAAAATGTAGCACAAAATAGGTACTAGCTTTATCTTGTGATAACTTAAACTTCACCAACTTGTACCAATTCTCAGCAATTTAATTTTTGCAATAAAATCATTAAATCTTTTCAAACTAAAAGAATATGTCTTGCTTTATGCACATGAAAACTTTCAGGTTTATACCTTATCCACAATGGCAATCGTCGTTCAAACGTAGCCGCTCGGCGACACTTTTTTCCAATGCATTGTAAAGGCAAATCGATCCTTATTCAGTATACGCCACCCCCTGTTTGCTGTGATCGGTAAATAGTGCTTCCACTAAACTTGCTGTAGTTTTCTTGTTTCTGCTCGGATTTAAACAATTTTGCCATCGTTGGAAAGCACAATCATACATCTACCCGAATCAATTGGCTACAAATCCAAAACAAGTACTATCTTTATCTTGTAATAACTTAAACTTCACCAATTTGTACCGATTCTCAGCAATTTAATTTTTACAATAAAATCATTAATCGTTTACAAATTGAAAGAGTATGTTTTGCTTTATTCACCTAAAAAGTTTCAGGTTCATATCTTATCTACCAAACGAGCAATCGTTGTTCAAACTTAACCGCCCAGCAAAGCTTTTTTTCAATGCATTGTAAAGGCGAATCGATCCTTATTCAGTATACGCCACCCCCTGTTTGCTGTGATCGGTAAATAGTGCTTCCACTAAACTTGCTGTAGTTTTCTCGTTTCCGCTCGGATTTTAACAATTTTGCCATCGTTGGAAAGTAAAATTATATATATACCCGAATCAATTAAATGCAAGCACAAATTAAGCACCAGATTTATCTTGTGATAACTTAAACTTCACCAACTTGTAACGATTCTCAGCAATTTAATTTTCACAATAAAATCATTAATCCTTTACAAATTGAAAGAGTATGTCTTGCTTTGTGCACCTAGAAAGTTTCAGGTTTATAGCTCATCTACCAAACGAGCAATCGTCGTTCAAACTTCACCGCCCAGCGAAGCTTTTTTTCAATGCATTGTAAAGGCGAATCGATCCTTATTCAGTATACGCCACCCCCTGTTTGCTGTGATCGGTAAATAGTGCTTCAACTAAACTTGCTGTAGTTTTCTCGTTTCTGCTCGGATTTTAACAATTTTGCCATCGTTGGAAAGCACAATCATACATCTACCCGAATCAATTAACTACAAATCCAAAACAAGTACTATCTTTATCTTGTAATAATTTAAACTTCACCAACATGTACCGATTCTCAGCGATTTAATTTTTACAAGAAAATCATTAATATCTTGCAAATGGAAAGAGTATGGCTTGCTTTATGCACCTAGAAAGTTTCAGGTTTATATCTCATCTACCAAACGAGCAATCGTCGTTCAAACTTAACCGCCCAGCGAAGCTTTTTTTCAATGCATTGTAAAGGCGAATCGATCCTTATTCAGTATACGCCACCCCCTGTTTGCAGTGATCGGTAAATAGTCCTTCCACTGAAAGTGCTGTAGTTTTCTCATTTCTGCTCGGATTTGAACAATTTTGCCATCGTTGGAAAGTACAATTATATATCTACCCGAATCAATTAAACACAAGCACAAAGTAAGCACTAACTTTATCTTGTGATAACTTAAACTTCACCAACTTGTACCAATTCTCAGCAATTTAATTTTTACAATAAATTCATTATTATTTTGCAAATTGAAAGAGTATGTCTTGGTTTATTCATCTGAAAAGGTTTATAGGTTTATATCTCATCTACCAAACGAGCAATCGTCGTTCAAACGTAGACGCTCGGCGAAGCTTTTTTTCAATGCATTGTAAAGGCGAATCGATGCTTATTCAGTATACGCCACCCCCTGTTTGCTGTGATCGGTAAATAGTGCTTCAACTAAACTTGCTGTAGTTTTCTTGTTTCTGCTCGGATTTGAACAATTTTGCCATCGTTGGAAAGCACAATCATACATCTACCCGAATCAATTGGCTACAAATCCAAAACAAGTATTATCTTTATCTTGTAATAACTTAAACTTTACCAACTTGTACCGATTCTCAGCAATTTAATTTTTACAAGAAAATCATTAATCTTTTACAAATGGAAAGAGTATGTCTTGCTTTATTCATCTGAAAAGTTTCAGGTTTATATCTCATCTACCAAACGAGCAATCGTCGTTCAAAGGTAGACGCTCGGCGAAGCTTTTTTTCAATGCATTGTAAAGGCGAATCGATCCTTATTCAGTATACGCCACCCCCTGTTTGCTGTGATCGGTAAATAGTGCTTCCACTAAACTTGCTGTAGTTTTCTCGTTTCCGCTCGGATTTTAACAATTTTGCCATCGTTGGAAAGCACGATCATACATCTACACGAATCAAGTAAACAGTAGCACAAACTAAGTATTAGCTTCATCTTGTGATAACTTAAACTTCACCAAATTGTACCGATTCTCAGTTATTTACTTTATTCAATAAAATTATTAAACTATAGCATATTGAAAGGACATGCCTTGCTTTATGCACCTGAAAAGTTTCAGGTTTATATCTTATCTACAAAACTGGCAATCGTCGTTCAAACGTAGCCGCTCGGCGACACTTTTTTCCAATGCGTTGGAAAGGCAAATCGATCCTTATTCAGTATACGCCACCCCCTGTTTGCAGTGATCGGTAAATAGTGCTTCCACTAAACTTGCTGTAGTTTTCTCATTTCTGCTCGGATTTTAACAATTTTGCCATCGTTGGAAAGTAAAATTATATATATACTTGAATCTGGAATGGAATGGAATGTCTCAGAAACTTTTGAAAAATTACTTTGAATTTAGTGCATTCTGAGAGCATGTTCAACAAAAATTTGGGTATGAATATTACCAGTGACGATCGGTGAGGGAAAGCAAGGAAAGCAGTGCTTACCTGAGCGAAAACTATGCAAAATATAATGACTGAATTCTAGGTTTAACTTCTTATTATTTTTATCAAGTCTATTTTAACTTGAAAATTACTGTGTTCGTGACTAGAATTACTCGTAACTCTTGTGAGTATCTAAGTCCTCACCAAACCGCATTTCTTGCCTATAAATGCCAATTAACGCAAACGCTTTTGTCAGAAACCATCACTGAAGCTCCAGGGAAATCAACTTTCAAAAGTGCTTACCTTACATTGAAAAACGCCTTCGTTTTATCCAATCCTCAATCGTTTTGCAAAACGACACCAGCTGCTTAGCCAATCAGATGTGTTATCTGGTGTTATGGTTAAACTTGCTTTCCCAGTGACGTCAATGCGTATCTCATAGGAATACAGCCTCTACGCATGAGTGATTTTCGGGCTTGTAACTATAGGCTACTGAGTACGCTGAAAATAAAGCTGGTTCTCTTACCAAAAAAAACATAGATTCTACAATAAGACATGCAATTCCAAAGGGTACATTAACCAACCAGTACTGAAACAGCACAAGTGTTTTTTAAATTCTTTGGGTCAATAGACTGACATCACAAGTTCAGAGCAAACATACTTGTGTTCTTCAAGAATGGACTAGCTTAATTTATAGGCTAATTATTTGCTCTTTACTAGTGCACCAGTCCAATGCATGTTGTAAATGCTTACAGATGACATTGACAATAAGTTTTTGTGCTCAGTCTAAAAAAGCAGCCAACATTCTAGACTAGTCCCAGTTTGATTGATTGAATGAATCTTTATCCTCGGACTGGGAAAGTCCGAAGATTTTGTTTTGGAAATGCTCTCAGAGCGCACCAAATTGGAAGTGTTTTTCAAAATTTTCTGGGGGAGGCCCCCCAGACCCCCCGCTGGAAGTGTTGCCTTCGGCAACACGCCTTCGGGCTTCGCCCGACGGTTACGCCCCTCGTGCCTACTACCTTGCTGCAACATATTTCCAAGTTGCTTTCCCAATGGTTTAAGCCACCGAACGTCACTGAATATTACTGTAAAATGGTGCTTGCCTCACCCTCACCCTCAGCACTTGCCTCACCCTAAAGCCACAACTATGACTTCAAGGAATAGGTTACCGGTACTTGCTTGTGAATCGAATTGAATTTTTTTCCATTGGAAATGACAAAAATTACTGCATTTTTTGAGTAGCCTAAATTGCGGGGCCCCCTAATTTTCGGGCACTGTGCGATCGCACGATTTGCACACCCCAAAGACCGGCACTGAATGTAGGCTACCGTTACAATGAAATTAGGTTGAGGAAAAAGTTTTGTCTCAAAACGATTTTAACAATATAGCCTAGCTTCAAAAACTTATGATGAGAATGTTTTTCAAGTTTTAAAATTTGAAATATTATATATAATTACAAGCTACAAGGGTATCCAGTGGTTCTAGATATCCCTGTATAATATTTAAAATACATTTCATTTTTATTAATGAAATAATTTTTTTATTTCAAAAACTGGGCACGGCCGCCAACACATGCTTATTAAATTACGTGTTAACGGCCGCATGCGGCCGTACGGCCGCACGTTGAACACCGTTGGTGTAGATGTATGCTCTTGCTTTCCAACGATGGCAAAATTGTTAAAATCCGAGCAGAAATGAGAAAATTACCGCACGTTCAGTGGAAGCACTATTCACCGATCACTGCAAACAGGGGGTGGCGTATACTGAATAAGGATCGATTCGCCTTTACAATCCATTAAAAAAGCTTCGCTGGGCGGTTAAGTTTGAACGACGATTGCTCGTTTGGTAGATGAGATATAAACCTGAAACTTTTCAGGTGAATAAAGTAAGACATACTCTTTCCATTTGCAAAAGTTTAATGATTTTATTGTATAAAGTAAATTGCTAAGAATCGGTACAAGTTGGTGAAGTTTAATTTATCACAAGAAAAAGATGGTACTTGTTTTGGATTTGTAGCTAATTGATTCGTGTAGATGTATGCTCTTGCTTTCCAACGATGGCAAAATTGTTAAAATCCGAGCAGAAACGAGAAAACTACAGCAAGTTTAGTTGAAGCACTATTTACCGATCACAGCAAACAGGGGGTGGCGTATACTGAATAAGGATCGATTCGCCTTTACAATGCATTGAAAAAAGCTTCGCTGGGCGGTTAAGTTTGAACGACGATTGCTCGTTTAGTAGATGAGATATAAACCTGAAACTTTTCAGGTGCATAAAGCAAGACATGCTCTTTCAACTTATAAAGGATTAATGATTTTATTGTAAAAATTAAATTGCTGAGAATTGGTACAAGTTGGTGAAGTTTAAAATATCACAAGATGAATCTGGTACTTACTTTTTGCTTGCATTTAATTGATTCGGGTATATATATAATTTTACTTTCCAACGATGGCACAATTGTTAAAATCCGAGCAGAAACAAGAAAACTACAGCAAGTTTAGTAGAAGCATTATTTACCGATCACTGCAAACAGGGGGTGGCGTATACTAAATAAGGATCGATTCGCCTTTACAACGCATTGGAAAAAAGTGTCGCCGAGCGGCTACGTTTGAACGACGATTGCCAGTTTTGTAGATAAGATATAAACTTGAAAATTTCTAGGTGCATAAAGCAAGACATACTCTTTCAATTTGCAAAATATTAATGATTTTATTGTAAAAATTAAATTGCTGAGAATCGGTACAATTTGGTGAAGTTTAAGTTATCACAAGATAAAGTTAGTGCTTACTTTGTGCTTGTGTTTAATTGATTCGGGTAGATGTATAATTGTACTTTCCAACGATGGCAAAATTGTTCAAATCCGAGTAGAAATGAAAAAACTACAGCACTTTCAGTGGAAGGACTATTTACCGATCACTGTAAACAGGGGGTGGCGTATACTGAATAAGGATCGATTTGCCTTTACAATGCATTGGAAAGAAGCTTCGCTGGGCGGTTAAGTTTGAACGACGATTGCTCGTTTGGTAGATGAGATATCAATCTGAAACTTTTTAGGTGAATAAAGCAAGACATACTCTTTCCATTTGCAAAATAATAATGATTTTATTGTAAAAATTAAATTGCTGAGAATTGGTACAATTTGGTGAAGTTTAAGTTATTACAAGATAAAGATAGTACTTGTTCTGGATTTGTAGCCAATTGATTCGTGTAGATGTATAATCGTGCTTTCCAACGATGGCAAAATTGTTAAAATCCGAGCAGAAACGAGAAAACTACAGCAAGTTTAGTGGAAGCACTATTTACCGATCACTGCAAACAGGGGGTGGCGTATACGGAATAGCCTAAGGATCGATTCGCCTTTACAATGCATTGAAAAAAAGCTTCGCTGGGTGGTTAAGTTTGAACGACGATTGCTCGCTTGGTAGATGAGATATTAACCTGAAACTTTTCAGGTGAATAAAGCAAGACATACTCTTTTCATTTGCAAAATATTAATGATTTATTGAAAAAATTAAATTGCTGAGAATTGGTGCAAGTTGGTGAAGTTTAAGTTATCACAAGATAAAGATAGTACTTACTTTGTGCTTGTGTTTAATTGATTCGGGTAGATATATAATTGTACTTTCCAACGGTGGTAAAATTGTTAAAATCCGAGCAGAAACGAGAAAACTACAGCAAGTTTAGTGGAAGGACTATTTACCGATCACTGCAAACAGGGGGGGTGGCGTATACTGAATAAGGATCGATTCGCCTTTACAATGCATTGAAAAAAAGCTTTGCTGGGCGGTTAAGTTTGAACGACGATTGCTCGTTTGGTAGATGAGATATAAACCGGAAACTTTTCAGGTGCATAAAGCAAGACATACTTTTTCAATTTGCAAACGATTAATGATTTTATTGTAAAAATTAAATTGCTGAGAATCGGTACAAATTGGTGAAGTTTAAGTTATTACAAGATAAAGATAGTACTTGTTCTGGATTTGTAGCTAATTGATTCGTGTAGATGTATAATTGTGCTTTCCAACGATGGCAAAATTGTTCAAATCCGAGCAGAAACGAGAAAACTACAGCAAGTTTAGTGGAAGGACTATTTACCGATCACAGCAAACAGGGGGTGGCGTAGGCCTATACTGAATAAGGATCAATTTGCCTTTACAATGCATTGGAAAAAAGTGTCGCCGAGCGGCTACGTTTGAACAACGATTGCCAGTTTTGTGGATAAGATATAAACCTGAAAGTTTTTATGTGCATAAAGCAAGACATATTCTTTTAGTTTGCAAAGATTTAATGATTTTATTGCAAAAATTAAATTGCTGAAAATCCTTACAAGTTGGTGAAGTTTAGGTTATTACAAGATAAAGTTAGTACCTATTTTGTGCTACTGTTTAATTGATTCGTGTAGATGTATGATCGTGCTTTCCAACAATGGCAAAATTGTTAAAATCCGAGCAGAAACGAGAAAACTACAGCAAGTTTAGTGGAAGCACTATTTACCGATCACTGCAAACAGGGGGTGGCGTATACTGAATAAGGATCGATTCGCCTTTACAATGCATTGAAAAAAAGCTTCGTTGGGCGGTTAAGTTTGAACGACGATTGCTCGCTTGGTAGATGAGATATACACCTGAAACTTTTCAGGTGAATAAAGCAAAACATACTCTTTCCATTTGCAGAATATTAATGAATTTATTGTAAAAATTAAATTGCTGAGAATTGGTGCAAGTTGGTGAAGTTTAAGTTATCACAAGATAAAGATACTACTTACTTTGTGCTTGTGTTTAATTGATTCGGTTAGATATATAATTGTACTTTCCAACGATGGCAAAATTGTTAAAATCCGAGCAGAAACGAGAAAACTACAGCAAGTTTAGTGGAAGCACTATTTACCGATCACTGCAAACAGGGGGTGGCGTATACTGAATAAGGATCGATTCGCCTTTAGGTTACAATGCATTGAAAAAAAGCTTTGCTGGGCGGTTAAGTTTGAACGACGATTGCTCGTTTGGTAGATGAGATATAAACCTGAAACTTTTCAGATGAATAAAGCAAGACATACTCTTTCAATTTGTAAAGGATTAATGATTTTATTGTAAAAATTAAATTGCTGAGAATCGGTACAAATTGGTGAAGTTTAAGTTATTACAAGATAAAGATAGTACTTGTTTTGGATTTGTAGCCAATTGATTCGGGTAGATGTATGATTGTGCTTTCCAACGATGGCAAAATTGTTCAAATCCAAGCAGAAACAAGAAAACTACAGCAAGTTTAGTGGAAGCACTATTTACCGATCACAGCAAACAGGGGGTGGCGTATACTGAATAAGGATCGATTCGCCTTTACAATGCATTGAAAAAAGCTTCGTTGGGCGGTGAAGTTTTAACGACGATTGCTCGTTTGGTAGATAAGATATAAACCTGAAACTTTCCAGGTGCATAAAGCAAGACATGCTCTTTCAACTTATAAAGGATTAATGATTTTCTTGTGAAAATTAAATTGCTGAGAATCGTTACAAGTTGGTGAAGTTTAAGTTATCACAAGATAAATCTGGTGCTTAATTTGTGCTTGTATTTAATTGATTCGTGTATATATATAATTTTACTTTCCAACGATGGCAAAATTGTTAAAATCCGAGCAGAAACGAGAAAACTACAGCAAGTTTAGTGGAAGCACTATTTACCGATCACTGCAAACAGGGGGTGGCGTATACTGAATAAGGATCGATTTGCCTTTACAATGCATTGAAAAAAAGCTTCGCTGGGCGGTTAAGTTTGAACGACGATTGCTCGTTTGGTAGATGAGATATGAACCGGAAACTTTTCAGGTGCATAAAGCAAGACATACTCTTTCAATTTGTAAAGGATTAATAATTTTCTTGTAAAAATTAAATTGCTGAGAATCGGTACAAATTGGTGAAGTTTAAGTTATTACAAGATAAAGATAGTACCGTAAGATGGGGTGGATAGGAACAATTTGGAGGTATTTTGTAATGCTGTTTTGAAATTACCGACTTAACCAATACCACAATAGTTCCAAAATGTGTACATCAACACTAGGTATACGTGTAACAACCAGATTAGTTGGAAAGTAACTACGTTTAGAAAGCAGAGACAAATAAGTGATGTTCCTATTCACCCCACACTTCGGGGTGAAAAGGAACGCTTTTGCTTTTTAAGTATTTGTTCCTATAAAACCCAACTGATGTTGCTAAAAGAAACATGCTTCGACTTGTGGCTTATAATCTACAATATGACAACCGCATGTGGGAGTTGTGGAGCAACTAATGCACACATAATTGCATTTAAACGAAGTTTTATTGTTACTCAAGAAATAAGTCCATGCAGTCAATCAATCAATATCAGAGTTCAAAATCCCCAAACGGAATCGAGTTCTGGTACAGCGAATATGCCCCTTTTCCTGACCAGTGGAGGTGCAATTTTCCTTTTGACATCTGAAAAAGGATAAACGAGGATGTCTTCGTCTTTCGGCCACTTCCAATGGAAGCCGCTTTTTACCATAGATTTAATTAAGCAGCCTTCGCTTTCCACAGCTATGATCTGGCCAGGAAAAACCTCCCCTTCATAATTAAAAATTACATAATCTCCTGCCGCATTTATCTCAACAATATCATCCTCCTCAAAATCGTCCACTTCTGTTGATTCGGTGTTAATACAAGTTTGTGCCGGTGACACACCTTGATCAGAACATGAAGGAACATCGGCCGTTCCTACACTTCTTCCGGGTTCCACAGTTAGCCGTTTCCGTTTTTGAGCTTTGTGTTGCGCATTAGCTTTGTAACGCATTCCTTCCAATACTGAAATTAAGGTATCATCCACTGCAGAAAACGAATCTCCATCATTTGGTTCGGTACCGGTACTGCGATGTGGAAGTGAGGAAAGAGCCCTGTCTTCATTTAAAGGATAAATTCCACACTTTTCAAAACCAGACTTCAGATTTGACGCAGCATTGTTGTACACGTCGTTGTGCAACGTATTTAGGAGGGAAGGGAATGAATCTTTAGAAAGGCCAGCCGAACCTTTGCAGTTGCGCTTTTCTTTCTCCAGTATTTTCCTCCAGGAACGTTTAAGAGGCCGAAAAAAGGAAACATCAAGAGGTTGGAGGATGTGGGTGGAATTTGGTGGCAAGAATGCAAACGCAATGTAGTTTTCTTCGCACTGTTTTATGACTTCAGCAGACAAGTGAGAACTTAAGTTGTCTCCGATCATTATTTTTTTCCCTTCCAGATTTTTCAGATACGGAAGCGCAATGCTCACAAACCAGTCCTCAAAGGTTTGCATTTCGAACCATCCTGAACTAGAGCGATTATATCGAGCACCGGATGGCCCTCCAACTGTCCACGATTCATACAAATGAACTGCTTTGTAGCAAACGTATGGCGGAAGCAAAGTGCCGTCTGCACAGCCAGCGTACATTATCGATATTGATGATTTGCTATGATCCATGATTCTTTCTGGATATTTGATGCCTCGCTTAGTGATGACCTTTTTTCTCCCTGGGTCATTGCTTAAGTTGGTCTCATCGTAATTCACGATGTTGGCTGGTGGAATGCCAGCAATCGACACTGCAAGATTAGAAAAATATGTCTTGACAATGGCAGGCGACAACGATGCTCTTGAAGGCTTTATGTTTTGACAAATCCGATAAGACACAATCTCACGATTTCTTTTAACAAATGAATCGGCCCAATCTTTGCTTGGCAAATTGTTTTTGAAACGTGGAATAGAAACACCACGTCTGTCTAGATGTCCTTTTACCATGAATCTGATGTCGAAGTTGTCTAAAGGAAAGCCCCATGTAGCACACGTAGCTACTCTTTGTGCCATATATGTCTCCAACTCTTGATCTAAGGCAGTTTGCCCCCCTCGAGTCTTCATTTTGGGATTGTTGGCTCTTCTGCAAAGGACTGCAATCGGAATCCCATATTTTTTTGAGCATGAGCGAAAGGACATTCCACGACGGTGATCTGCCAGAGCTTGATTGATTGCTTCTGGAGTATGTTTCTTGTATGTTTTTCCTCGAGGATCCGATTTATATGTTCGTGGCATGTTCTTTTGGCGTGTTCCTATTCTCCCCGAAAATTTCGAAAATTTGTCTGAAAAAAATGAAATCCATGAGCACAAAATTTTGTTAGGATTTTAATTGAAAATTACCATGAAGCGTAAACTACTTACTATGGCCGAGGTCTTTGGCAATATGAAAGTTCTCCACCTCTGCTCAACGTCGTCAGGGAATAGAAGTTTTTCACGGTTGCAAAAAACACTCCAAAAAGTTTCAAGAAAAAATCTCTGCTCAGCAGTAAGTCTGTCAAAGTACAGATCAAACACTTATGCTATTCTACACTCTATATAATGCCTAACCAAAATAACATGCGAGCCTGCAAAAATATATAAACAGATATAAGGAAATATGCAAAATATTCTAAGTCCAAAATTTGTTCCTATTCACCCCCATGTTCCTATTCCCCCCGTTTTACGGTACTTGTTCTGGATTTGTAGCCTATTGATTCGGGTAGATGTATGATTGTGCTTTCCAACGATGGCAAAATTGTTAAAATCCGAGCGGAAACGAGAAAACTACAGCAAGTTTAGTGGCACTATTTACCGATCACTGCAAACAGGGGGTGGCGTATACTGAATAAGGATCGATTTGCCTTTACAATGCATTGGAAAAAAGTGTCGCCGAGCGGCTACGTTTGAACGACGATTGCCCGTTTTGTAGATAAGATATAAACTTGAAACTTTCCAGGTGCATAAAGCAAGACATACTCTTTGCAGTTGTGTTAGGATTTCAATATTCAAACATGGATTTCAATATCAAACGCACTTGGTCGGTTGTTACTCTTGCTAAATGCAACTCTGTTGTGTATTTTTCAGTGAAATTGATCTGACATGTCTGACAACTTTTGGGATCTAATTTGTGTTTTGTTTGATTTCTCTGTTTTTGTTTTGTTTTTTTATGTTATGTTCATATACAATCTTCTCATGTTTTGGCTTGCATTTACTAACCCCCACATTGCGATTGTAACCTTATTCAACGTTTCATTATTTTCTCTAAGTGTTTTCAGTATAATTTTCATTGGTAGTATCTTTTTGTAAAATACGGTACTGCCGCCGGGGTGGAAGCTGACTTGGTGACCTCATAAGGTCTTTCGCTTCCTGCCTCTCTCACTTCTATGTAATGTACCAATGTATTTGTCGTGATAATTTGAGAAAAAAATAAACCAGTGATTGATTGATAGATTGGTACTTTTATTGTAAAAATTAAAATGCGAGCTGAACTTAGATAGCTACAACACATTTAGTTGCAAACGTTTCATATTTTTCTTTTTAAAGTTTAATTGGGTAAATTTTTAGCTGAATTGATGCAATTTGGTAAATTTTATGTCATTCTAGGTAGTTATATTCAACACCATATCCATTCCGCTTTATCACCTTCATTCCGCCGCTTTTCAGCATCCTTTTTTTCACCCCTTATGTAGTAGTTGCGTCCGTTTTGTGACGTCATGTTGACTAGGGTGGCGGATTCTATACTTGCACCCAAAATTGCCAGTCTGGTAACCTTTGCTAGTTATTACATCATAATTCATAATTTGTTTATTATTGAATCGTGTTTTCATGTCAAGTTTTTATTGTCTTAGTGGAGTCCTAGGCCAATGATTTTTATCATTTTGAGAACTTTTCTTAGATTTTGAACTGTCCAAAAATGGGAAAAAATAGATACCACACCATAGGCGTTGATTTTTTCTTAGAAGAGAGGAATTCTAGGTGGGCGAGATTTTTCAAACAGATTTCATTGAATGTGTATGTTCACAAATTCGCAATGGTTAGTCTTTCTCACAAAGACTGCCTTTAGCGTCACAGTAGTAATTAAGCTTTAATAGGTTTGATATTTCTTTCTTGCACCTTGCGATCTTATGAGCGCTACTAAACGGGCAATACTAAAAGGCGGAAATGCGGAAGCGCGGAAATAAGCCGAAATAACTTTAGAATTAAAACAGTCAAAGTATTTAATGACCTCACAATTGCTTCTAAACAATATCTTTCAATGATATTTCAACATAAAAGTAGGTTCGGTGGTGAGTTGTTGTTAAAAATTGCATTTCCGCCTTTTTCCATGTTGCAACATTTCATTCTTTCATGATGAAGTTATCGCTATGTTAAACAATATGGACGTCAAGATCGTACTTCCACGTTTTCTACATCGGCATTAAATCGCTACTTCTGCGGACAATACGCCATTTCACGCCCGGCTTATTTCCGCGTTCCGCATTTCTGCCTTTTAGTGTTGCCCCTACTAAACAAACTTCTTTTATGTTTCTCTTTGCGACCTAAAAAGCGTGTGACTCGTGACCTGTTATCTTTAAAGTGGCGCTTTCGAATTTGCCGCAAAATGTTCGGACAGGTGACTACTGATATTGCTGCTGTATAACTTCCGTTGGTCTGCGGCAGATAACCGATTGTTTTCCGAGGCCCACAAACAGCACCTACAGTAACAAGTAGGCTACGGTACCATCAGGATTATCATCAGACGCATCCACTAGAATTCGGAAAAAAGCTTCCTTTGCAACACACCACCTTTCCGAGCCGGAAGCTGATCCGGCAGCATGCTAACGTCAATTGGAGCAGGTAGAGATCCATTGCTCATGCTGTCTTCTACAACTACCGATGCATTGCCTGAGACATTCTGCTGCTTTCTTCATCAATGTCATCTCTACGTTCATTCGTACTGGACGTGGCTTCTTCAGCATTATCATATCGACGCCTTTTGAAAGCTGGTTTTAAGAATGCGCAAATAGATGTTTGACCTTGCTTCATGTTTAACTTTTCAATAATGAAATGACGACATCGTGCGGTGCCCCAATTTATACCCAGCGACAAGTTTGTGAGGAAAGATTTGTAAAAAGCGATTGTTTCAGTACGTCTTTAGTTTGTATCAGTTATTTTATTGCCATGTTCATTATGATGTCATATTCATATTCCCTTATGCTGACCCGGAACTGAAGTTTGATTGTGACGTAACGAAAGTGAGACCATTCGGAGAACAGATCAAACGTGGCTTTCTCTTAACAGGAATTGCCAGCGTGTGGCAGTTGCCCTACCAACAACAATGCAGTGAATACCGCACTTTCTTCAACGCAGCGTTGTTGCGGAATTGCTTTGTTCTGTCGAATGCCTAGCGAGAGACATAGCATAAAACAAGTTGCGCTGCAGTTGGTTGGATAATTCAGCGTGTAACAAAGACGGAAATAATTGTAACGAACACTTCATAAGTGTCATGAAAACAGGGTGGGTGAAACATGTTTTGCCCAGCCTCGTTTCACGGCTAGGTGGGCGCTGCCCACCCGGCCCACCCTATTTCGACGCCTATGTACCACACTAATGTAGAACGTGCTCAGATTGTAGCTCTCAACAAAGCTGAGTTGTCCCAGCGCGAAATAACAAAAGAACTTCGTATCAGTAAGTCATCAGTTCAAAGAGCTCTACAAAAATTTAACAAGGAAGGAATTTATGGCAATCGGAAGAAAAGTGGTAGGCCTCGCAAAACAACCCCACGAGATGACAATACCATGAAGAGGATTGTAGCGCGATCTCCTACAAGCTCTTCCAAGAAAGTTTGGTTAAATCTTCTCAGGAAAGGCTGCAATGTTAGTATCAGTACCATTTCTCGTCGATTAAGCAAAAAATTTGGATTGAAATTTTATAAACCTGCAAAAATCCGCGGTTAACTTCCACTATGAAAAAGAAAAAATTAGAGTTTGCCAGAAAGCATCTTCATTGGACCGTTGAAGACTTGGGCAAAGTTCTCTTTTCTGATGAATCCACTTTTCAGCAGTTTGTACTTAGGCATATAAGCGTGTCCGCAGACCTATTGAAAAGAGATTTGATAAAAAATACACATCCGTGACCATGAAACATCCTCCCAGTCAAATGATAGGGGGGTCCCATGAGTAAAAATGGGACTGCTGGATTATACCTTCTGACTTCTGGCACCACCATGAATGGTCTCACATATGTCGAATTGCTGAAAGAGAAGCTCTTATTGCATATGGCAGTACACAATACCAATGTTTTTAATAAAGGGATGCTTTTTGCCAAATGTTTAGTTTTTTAGTTTTTACATTAGTGGTCCGATACTTTTGCAAATAACTGTATGTGATTACATTCTGCTTATACACCCGTGAGCTAGTCTATTGCAATTGCAGTCGCGGATGTTTGGATGCAAACAGTCTCACAAACAAGTCTAAATCGATAGATTTCGATACCGTACAGAATGTTCAAAGGCCATAAGCACCAAATTAAGTTTGCCTGTTTTGGTTGTAACATGCTCCGTCTAGTGGGAGCGTCAACCCTTGTTAACACTGAGACTCCACACTCACAAACGGCAGTGCTAGATCCAAATGTAGCAATATCTGCTACAAGAATGAACATTTCACAGATCAGAAAACTAGAAACAAAATTTATTTACACTGATTGGATTGAAGAGAAAAAATAAACACTGCTTAAAAGATTACGGGTTTATGTTTGGTATGCGTTGTCTTCAAAAACCACTTGCTTTACCACTGCACATTTCGCGATTTATCACTGCACAAATTTGGTTTATCACTGCACAAATTGGTTATCCCTGACCCTTAGAATTAGGCATGGTACCGAGAATAGCGTTAGCTGATATCAAATAGCCTAATTTGTATTGGTTTGTAGGCCTGCTGGAAAACCATTCCCTCTTTGTAAGGTTATCATTCTTTTCCAAAACATTTTTATTTCGCACAGTTTCTGACAATTTTTCTACCAACCTAACACGTGTTGGCCTTGGTTGAATTGAACATGTTGAGGTTGCCAAAGGAGGGAGTAGGGGGGAGGAGAAATTGTTTAATTATCTTGGCTGTTAACTAAACAAAACAATTGTGGTTGATTGGGCCTAGATTGGAGCTCTGCAACGGGAAAGATGGGCAAAATCATTATAATTGTAGCTGTTGCTCGAGAATGTTGGGATTTTGCCAAGGAAGGGCAAATTTTTTTCAGGGGGGGGGGCGAGGGCCCCCGGCTGGCTACGGGCCTGAAAATACAAGTTTTTGTTCTCAACAGCTTTACACGTTTCTCAAATTAGGGCAGAATTCCTTATCTGGCAACACTATTGAGGCTATTATTACACTATATAGTGTAAATATAGCCACAGCTTTAATTATTTCTGTTCATCACAACGAAAAACAATATAATACCAGGCCTCGAAATATCCGGCGGTCATGGCGGACATGACCTCCGGAATGACCTCGAATGTCTGCCGAAGCCGACTCATTGGTCGGTCATAAATGATCGCCGCAAAATTCTTGACAAAAATAGAGCTAATGCAGCAAACCTATATTTTAAATATGAATTGTTACAATTGTTTGTTTAACGCGAACAAATACGGAGCTGAAACAATAATAGTACAGGCAATTGCTTTAAAGATCACATTAGAGTGGCGTGGTTAACGGGCTGATGGCAAACGTATCCATTTTTACATCATTTCAACGCCTTACAATGTTGCCTTGAAATAAAGTTGTTTGAACTTTTCGGCAGGATATGTATTCTAATTTTAACAATGAGGATTATTGCGTTATATACATTGATCGTTTGTTAAAAAGAAACGTCACAGAGAAGCAAGTCTCAACTGGGTTCAGCACGTGCTTTGGCGAATGTGGCGACCTTATTCACGCTGATACTGATAGAAATAAGTGATCGTAGTTGTTTTTGTAATAAGGAAATTTAGATTGTTGTTTTCAATTGTGTTTATTGCGTCATTACACGACTGTCATTAACGCACTGATTTATTTGCAAGCAATCTGCTCCAATATACTTCAGGGTCGGTTAATTAAGCCATCAACCATTGCAGAGTTATTCTGTTGTAGAAAATCTTCTTCTACAAAGACAACTACACAATACTGTAGTGTGATTTTGTGCAAAATCTACATGCAAAAAAATATGTCCGTTTTAGATATTAAATGTCCGCTGAAAGAGCCAGTCCGTTAGGACATGCATGACCGCCGGAAAAAAGTACAAATTTCGAGGCCTGTAATACAGTATGGTAGGCTATATGCTCGACACAGCAGAGGTCTAGAAAAAGGTAAAAGCGACAAAACTTGGACGTTGTAACGTGCATAATACCAAAGCAGGACAATTTAAAATATGGCTCGGTCGCAACACCTAAAGCTTAAGTGCGTTGTTTTGTGGTTGTCTTTTATGATTGTATCAGTTCAGTTTGTTTTTATTTCTGACCATCACAACAAAAAACTATATGTATTTGCGAAACATAGCAGAGGTCTAAAAAAAGGCAGAAGCGACAAAACGTGCATGTTATAACATGCACCTTTTGGTCTTTCGCTGCCATCCTTGTGCGAATTATTTGTTTACAAGTGAATAGATCATTCCAGTATGGCAGCTCGTGATCACTAACCCTGAGGGGCTACAATCTTAATTCGATAACCCTAACCCGAAAGTGAGATTCGGTTTATTAACTATTATTTCAAGATGCTTAGCGTGGTCAACTGTTTCGGCAACTCCAATCAGCGACTTCGGCGCTGTTGTAATTTTTTCATGGAACTTAATCGGGGAACAAGGTGTTCAGGGGATGAAAAGTTTGCACGGGTGTCCTTCTAACGCTGAAGGTTGGGATTGCACAATAGTGAAGTAAAGAGAAACTAGCAATGGCATAAACAGCTTTTGCTTGCTTAAATGCTGTTCAATGTTCACACACTTCACCCTATATATCTTGGTCGATTCTAATCTTTGACCTACAAGGTGATCAAGCCAAGTGTAGACAAATATTTAGGCTATTGAAATAACAGTATAATACATCCAAAGAGGAAATATTTACACATATAATTAAAGAACCATAGAGAAATAAAACAAAGTAACTTCAGCAGGTTTAACATGATGTATTACATACTCAAATATAACATAATTAAAAATAAACTCAAACGTTTTCGAACGTTTTAGAGTTTATTTAACGTTTTAGAGTTTATTTTTAATTATATATGTTATATATGTGTATGTAATACATCATGTTAAACCCGCTGAAGTTACTTTGTTTTATTTTTCTATGGTTCAACAAAGCAAACTCTCTACCAAAGCTTTATCACAATTAAAGAAAAATACAAAGAAAAGTATAAATAAACAAAATGTACTCTTATATTTCAATATATCCTTCCTTTGCCTTCACTGAACGCCTTAGTCTGTTGTGCACTTGACTGCATGAGGCACGCAGCCACCAGTTCTTTGGACTGATGGAAAGTAATAACTTTCCAGGCTGTGCATAACCATCAGAATAGCCGTATTTATACAAAGAATAAAGAAGATATCCCACTGAATGAAAGGCTGGTGAAAACTGGTGAACAACTACTGGTGAAAAAAATCCCCTCTTCATTGAAGAGGGAGTAAAAGTTAATCAAAATGTTTATTTGAAAATGTTGAACTACCTCCCAAATCTTGTGCTACACGTACACATATTCCTGTAATTCTCCATAAATACCAAGTCGGACAAAGAGTAAATTGAAGTGGATGCTTCAACCAACATCTATCCACTTACAATTTCTCTCAAAAGTAGGCTTATGAAAAGATTCTTATTCAAATGAAAATCATTTAATTGAACATTGGTTTTATTTGAATAAGAACATTTTGATGATTCCATGTCTTGAAGCATGCAAAGGACGGTTATTGGTTAATTAAAGTACGTTTTTTGATCTTTTAGGATTAATGGTTTATAAAATGTCATCTAAACTGTTAAGAAATGTATGGAAACCAAACTGTACCAGTTCTCGTTTGGTTAGTTCATCTTTGAACAATGTTGTGATTGCGAGCATTGCCAGGACACCTGTGGGTTCATTTCAAAGTTCATTAGCTGAATTACCTGCCACCAAATTGGGGTCAATCGCAATAGAATCTGCAATTGATCGAGCTGGAATATCTCCACAGGATGTCCAAGAGGTCTACATGGGAAACGTGGTGCAAGCAGGCCTCGGCCAGGCACCAACTAGGCAAGCGGCTTTAGGTGTGAACATGTAGCTGGATTTTTCAATGTTGTATTTTTGTCTTTGTGAAACTTGTTTACCAAATTAGTGACAGAAACACTAACACTCTAACAGTGCTGGTGTACATGCAACCTAACCAGCAAACCTATATATATGCATTTGCTAGCATTCCAACTACATATTACTTTACACACTTGCAGGGGCTGGATTGCCGGAGAGTACGCCTTGTACGACAATAAACAAAGTTTGTGCTTCCGGCATGAAAGCGATCATGATGGCCGCCCAGTCTTTGATGTGTGGTCACCAGGAGGTGATGGTCGCTGGTGGGATGGAAAGTATGTCCCAAGTCCCTTTCATAATGCGTCGAAGCCCCCCCACTTATGGAGGGGTTAACCTCCAGGACCTCATTGTTCATGATGCGCTCACCGATGCATATGGCCGGATGCATATGGGGATTTGTGGGGAGGATACGGCTGCAAAGTTCAATATTTCCAGATCGGAACAAGATGATTATGCAATCAACTCTTACAAACGAAGTGCATCAGCCTCCTCTGATGGAAGATTTGATGATGAAATTGTACCAGTTACTATCCCGGGTATTTATTTTAACTTTCTACTTGATAAAACATTTTGTTTGACTTGTTGGAATCGCATGCTGATGTTTTTTTTCTAACAAATAGTTTAATAATAATAACAGCATTTAAATGAATGGTAAACAATTCCAGCATTACCTGTCAGTAATTCTGATTCAATGCGTCTACAAGTTCGAAATTGCTTAAGCTTCCTGAGGCTGTCTCGGTCTGAAGATATAAATTTCCACAATCAATAAGTTGGCTACTCACTGGTCATACTGTTACATACATACTTATCTAAAATCAAAATATAGTTATTACTATATGAATTCTTAACAGCCTGTTTCACCTGAAACGGATCATCAGAAGGTTCTTATTCAAATAGATTCTAAAATACTAAATCTAAATTACTCAAATAAAATCTAAATAGTTTTCATTGTTTTTACATACTTATCTATGTATACTCATACATCAACTGATGTTGCAGGAAAAAGAGGTAAGGACGATGTCGTTGTGCGAGAGGATGAAGAGTTCAAGAAAGTCAACTTCGATAAAATCTCCTCCCTTCGCCCTGTATTTCAACCCAAGGATGGGACGGTCACTGCCGGGAATGCGAGCACCCTCAATGATGGGGGGGCCGCCCTGGTACTCATGACTGAAAAGGCTGCTCAGAGACTAGGGGTTAATCCTCTCGCCTCAATTGTTGGGTTTGCCGACGCCGCTCTTGCTCCAATCGACTTCCCCACAGCCCCGGCCTACGCCATCCCAAAGGCCCTACATGCGGCCCATGTAACGTCAGAAGAGGTGGCTTTATGGGAGATCAATGAGGCTTTCAGCGTGGTGGCGCTAGCGAACATTAAGTTGCTCGGGCTCGACCCTGACAAGGTGAATGTGGATGGGGGAGCGGTGTCATTGGGTCACCCGGTGGGAATGTCAGGCGCTCGGATCATCGCTCATCTGGTGACAAGGCTGGGGGGAGGCCAGTATGGCTGCGCTGGTATATGCAACGGGGGAGGAGGGGCAAGCGCCATGGTTATCCGGAAATTGTGATTCTCTGATTATGAAACTTGTACCGGAAAAAGTCGCCAAACAGCCTGTTACCTATTGCTGACTAGTGGTTTACGGTTTATAGTTTTTTGACGCTGAATAGTTCCCCCCTCCAGCAAGCTTGCTCTGTTCCTATTGCAAATATGCACTTCAATGATTCACTTTCGTGAGTTTCGTGTCTCCCATCATTGGTTTTGTTTCGATTGTGTTTGATCAGTAGTCAGTGTTGAAACTGTCGCGTTCAATCAATTTTGTGTGAAATATACAAGTTCTCGTAAAGATATCGTGACGGTACATTCTTGCGTCATAATGCATCGGTTTGATCAATCGTCGTAGCTCCGTCGTGGAATAGGGTGCTGCCACCGAGTGGTCGCACATATTGCTCGTGCGCATCAGCTCAAATGTGAATGCAAGGCTGCTGCTAGTGGATCTCGATGGTTACTGAAGCGTAACGCAGCGATAAAGTTTTATACAGTTGCCTTTTCAAGGACAAACACTTTGCGGCGTTGAAGGAGTTTTAAGGACCCTTTGATCGGATAGTTGAAAAAATATAGCTCACCGCTTCAGCCGAAGCTTTTGTCAGTTATGACAGAAACGAAAATAACATATTTTCACAACATCTACAAATGCTGCAAGTACCCTGTTGCTACCAGTGGTTTCATGTCTGTTGCAAATGCTGGGACTTTGACACGAAAGTACAAAACATACCAAGCGTGACTTTTAGAATGTTTTAATATTATTTGTTGCATTATCGGTTGAAGTTGGCATGTGTGAGATACGTCATCATGCATATGCCTTTTTAGCTCAGTAAGAGCCCGACAACACCGAGCGACGCTGCTTCGGCTCTCGGGGTGTGCGCTTGAGCAACGCATTTCAGGACTGCTCTCAATTCAGCGGCACCTAGCGGATGGAATAATTCACGGACAACAACACTTCATCAATCGGAAACTTCACTCTGCCAATCTCGGTAACCGGCCCTGCGTCAAGAGCCTCGACAAGTATGCGAAACTACCAGGAATAACGAATCAAGGCTTTGTCAGTCCAAAGATTCAAAACCAAACTGATCTTCATTTCTGCCACATTTGAATGACAAATTGCTTTTGCTGACGCATGGTTGCATCCAGTAGCGTAGCCAGGAATTTTGAATAGGGGGGGTTTTGACCACCCAACGGCTGGGGGGCCTCCCCCAGAAAATTTTGAAAAATTACTTTGAATTTGGTGCATTCTGAGAGCATTTTCAACAAAAATGTGGGTACGAATATTCCTGTAAAATGGTGCTGTCCGGCAGCATAGCAAAAGGATAAGATCATGTTTTCTTCGGCATTTTTCGGCAAAAAAAAGCTAAGTTTCTGTGTTTTCTTGTTGCTAATTCCTGGCTGAGATGTTTGAATGTTTGGTATTGGCAAAACTCGCTCTTTTAATGCAATTTTGTTTAAAATTAGGCAATTTTTTTTAGACTGAAAGCATCATTCTCAAGATCGTGACGTCACACGCGTACCAAAGGGGGGGTTGTAACCCCCAAAACCCCCCCCCCTTGGCTACGCCACTGGTTGCATCATCAACTCACAAACTTTAACTTTTTGTTGGTGAAGTTCTTGACTCTAAGAGCTTCAATCACCAAGAAAAGAATTTCGTATCAAAACGAAACAATCTTTGTTTGTTTTTCAGTAAAACGACTTCAACCTTGAGTAGATTTTGTGCTTCTCAATAAACTTCGTATCTTTTCGTTTCCTCTTTATTTTACAAAAACTTATCTTTTAGATTTGTAATGAAAACTGAAAAGAATTCAAAATACAGGATAAAACGTTTTACCTGATAAATACCAGTCAAGAGAATGAATGTTCCTGGGCGAAGTTGAGCAAAATCGACGTAGGCTAACTTTCGTTCCGGGCGGGCACAAGCAGTGGCGTCGACAGGGTGGTCCAGATGATGCTTTCTAACCCGAACCTGGGATGATTCTAGGAGCGCGTAGCCATGCCAACGGGTCTGGAAACTTAAACAAACCAATTCGAATTCGTTGGGTATGGTGCGTATTTCTTAGATGCGTCAGAATTTGAGAACTGAGAGTCTTTCAACAACCCTGGCCACAAGCGTGGCTGTTAAGCGACAATTTTACGCATTGTAAAGCAAATCTGCGTTTAATCCCTTTACGTCACGTTTCTGTTCCAATGAAAGACAATTTCTTGAGTGTATTGGAACAAAAATGCGTCTTCTTTATCATCAATTGTGATAAAAGAACATGAATAATGATTTGCTTTTACGAAGAAAAATAAACAATAAAAGCGTCAAAACAAACAATCTCAATGGGGAAGGGAGGCTCAACCGTGCGTATGTTCCATGCATGGATGATTCGAACTTGATAGATTCAGTTGAGGATTATAGGTTCCGATTAAGTTTGTTCGTCACTACTCAGCAGCCGAAGATGAAACTGATTATGAACGATGCTGAAAATATCATTTCCTGCGAAAATAGAAACAAGTGGAATTGCTTAGTTACAATAAACAGGTTCACTCAACCGAGCCTATCATCTGCTACCATATCTTCTAGTGCGATTGCGCGTGTCACGTGCGAATTGCACTTAATACTATGGACGTTATAGCGATTGTCACACAGTTATTATGACGTCACAAAGCAAGCAGCGCGTAAAAATATGACTGTGGCGACATACGGCTAAGAAGATCGCTCTTACTGTTTAGTGCTACTGCGAGGTCAGAAAGCTTAGCTTCCTTATTGTCAAATATGGAAACAGGAAAATTACGTGGTTAGCCGATCAGTGGAAGGATCTACTTTCTGTAGTACGTTTGCGGTAGTTGCCTTGAGGTGTAGAATTTCTAGTTCAGTTGAAGTCTAAGAAACAGCCACATTTTTTGTTGATTTATAATCAGGGACATAGGAAACGCTGTTAGCGGTGGATGAAAGAGGTAGAACGTTTTGTGGCCTTTAATAACTGAGGAAATAATAACAATTTTCCAAAGTAAAACAAATTACTCACTTAACTAATTAACCTATCCAAGTCTTCATAGCAGTTCGGGCTGAAATGTAAGTTACCTTTTGCACTTAATTACTACTTCTACTGTAGGTCAAGGGACGCTGGTTCGCCTCTCAGGGTGTGCGCTTGAGCAACACATTTCAAGTCTGCTCTCAATTCAAATGCATCTAGTGGATGAAATAATTTACGACAACACTTCCACAACAATCGGAAACATCATTCTGCCAAATTTATCAAACTACCAGTTAATGAAATCCTTTTGTGGCCATTATAAAAAAGTGTTGACTTCAAACTTTGTGGCTCTAACTGCTAAAGAGATCTGTTTTTTAAGTGGATGAAATTAGTTAGGCTACACAGTGCGCATCATCAGTAAAAGGCATAATATTGGAGGACAAAACAAGCAAAAAGCGACTAAAACATAATGGAAATTGTCTGAAGTGCAAACTCCCAGAGGTGTACAACTGTACAATGTACATAGGACCCAAAGTATCGGTTTTCGGCCGGATCCCCGAGTTAAGTCGGAGGCCGAAATTCTTGTAAAAACAGGGGCCGGAGTCAAATGTTTTTCCCGGTTGATACTTTTAGCGTACAAACACGCTGTTTTGGATTGTGGTTTGCGCTCGGAGCCGGAATGGAGTTCGAAGTAAAAGTTTAGAAAACCTGACTCCGTACACCTCAAGCCACTCAGGATCCTGTCATCCATGTTTATTTTATTGGATCTCAATATTTATATTTCACTGAGAACTTTTCTTTGGTAAAACTCTGGTACCTACCCAACATATTTTCTTGATCCGATACCGCATGTTGTTGCTGGTGTCGTGGTCTTCCATGCGATTTTGAAACAAAGATACAACTACACTTTGTCCAAACAAAGTTAAGGCTCATACAGTTATTATTACCGTCGTAATATTGTTGTTATTAATAAAACTAAACTCATTGCATATTATACACTAAGCGGGCCGTATAGCTATCATAATATTTAGAAAAACTGAGGCCCGATAATTTCTCCTGCTGGGCCGATACGGTCCGAGTCCCATAAATTGCCGACGCCTGGTGAAAAATTGAAGTCGTTATACTCAAGTTTCCTCTCGTTTGAGATCATGGGTGGATGGACAACGCGAAACTCGAGGGCGGCGGTTTCAACTTTCGTTCCATCGCGCCCTTGGACGCAGTAGATGCTGTTGACGTCACGAAAAGGTTGAATTCGAAAAAGTCAAACTTTCATATTTCTAAAAATTCAAGAAGACTGTACGACCAGTCCAATTGATGTCAAGTTATCTTGTTGTGTATCGCGATTTCGAACAAGAAATTCTCTTCAGCACAACTTTATAACAGGCATAATAAAATCTTCAGTAGGTCAGTTCAAGAATGCAGCAGTTAAGTTTAGAAAGAAATCAACAATAGTGTTTTTCGGTTGCTAAGAAACAAATTTATTTGTTTCGTAGGCCTACTATTCGTATTAGTACTAGCCTACTCGTACTAGTCGTACGA
The DNA here is from genome assembly GCF_918807975.1 of Aplidium turbinatum. Lineage (NCBI taxonomy): Eukaryota > Metazoa > Chordata > Ascidiacea > Aplousobranchia > Polyclinidae > Aplidium > Aplidium turbinatum. The sequence continues at coordinate 27,659,458 of NC_137480.1, forward strand.
CTTGTCAGGGTGGAGGTGTCACTTGGATACTTTCGATGCGATCAAGTGAGAGTGTTTTCAATAAAAACTTTAAGTTAAGAAAGGAACCACTGAAATGTCCACCATTGAACGGGTCATGCATAATTCATTAGTAATTGCGACATCTCGGCCATTACGTCGATTGAATGTCAGGTGGCGTCGGATTAACTGGTAGATCTCGTTAACTTATGTTTATCTTATGTTTGCGTTCCGTTGCTGCAAAACGCGATGCTTTCGGTTTAAAGCGGTCAATCATAGTCGTTGATGACGTCATAATTGTGGCTCTTTGCGTTTCCAGCTCTCACCTACGTGATAAATGATATTTATGAGCAAGAGCAACGTTGTAACATTGTCGCTTATTGCGCTGCATGGCGGAAAACAACTTCTACAAAACAATTCATGATCAATCATCTTTGCCCGAACCAGAGCTGAGTTTTTCAACTGTTTTTAGATTAACTATCGTTCCTTGGCCAATCATCGCGAGGCCGCGGGCATCATAGGCTCTTGCGACGAACAAACATCTTGTCCAGATGAAAGACAATGAATGTTTACCATTGAGGCGAGTCGCTCCATAAATCACGCATCTGTTTTATTGTTTTACGAAGATATTTGTAAATCTAAGCTTCATTTGCGGTCGGATTGTTTATGACATCACAGAGCGTAATGTCCAAATCGCTGCGCATTCCATCTGTCATTGTATTTTGTCATTTTCGGATTGAAATGGTCCCATACCCCTAACCCAACCTTTCAGGGATAGCAAACAAAGCATAGATCGCAGATTGGTAGGCTATGTCTTCTGCGCCTCACGACCCTAATGAGGTTTAATGGATACTTCTTCAATAGAGAAGGACAGTAGATTGCAGGTTTTCACTAAAAACCAAGTGGGTTATTTTCTGTGCTAGCTACAATAAAATGTTGAGCCAAAACAAACAATTGCGATGTCATAAAGAAGGAACAAAATGAGGAGAATGAATTCTTGGTCCGTTACTTGAGGCGAGCCATCGGATCATTCCATCTCTAAGTTCTGCCATAGTTGCAGAACTTCAACGCTCACCAGCTGTTCAGTGTTGATATAAGAGCGGATTCCCATAGAAACATAGCAAGGTTAAAGCAACAATCCAACAAACACAATGGCCGCACAACACATTGTGACGTCGCACTGGATAGACGAGAAGCTCTTTTCCTGAAGTAGTTTTCAACTTTCAGAAAAGAAAGAATTCATAATTCACAAACTATAATCACTACCCGACCCTCACAAAGCTGATGAAGCCACACGTTCTCGACTGAATGGGGAAAATAATTTGCGATTTTTCACGAAAGTTTTTGATTTTAGTTGCGATTAGAAAAAGACATTTAAAACTTGTTATTTAAAATAAACGAAAAATGCTTCTGTGTGCTCACAAGCTCAGTACTTGTGATGCCATAATTAATACAAAATCACTTAACTCATTTACTTCTTGCACATTGTGGTTGGGCAAGTTCTATTGTGCGCGCTATGTTTGCATTGTGTTTGACGACTTTGCTCGATTTGGTGTCATACGATTGTTTGCAGCTCTTCAACAATTCCTGGAATTCTTTTCAATCGCTTCACTTTCTGCAAACTCTGGGTATTCATTGTGACGCAACACTCAGTTGCTTTATTCCGGATTATGCTGCAACTGTTGAAACGAAACTACTCAAACCAGAGCTTGCCGGTTTGCGGTCACTTCTTTTTGACGAACATGTTCATTGATGCTTCATGGCCACGCTTTGTCCGTTTGTACCGCTGGTTGAGGCCCATCATATCAGGTAGAAGAGTGTCTTATGTGGTTACTCATCATCAACACAGTCAGGATGCATCTGTGCTGCCCAATTACAAATTGATTGAAATTTGTAGAGACACCCTCAATCTTACCAGTTGCTTTGTTCAGTCTCCCACATGTTTTAGTTCCATACGGCTATGACTGCCTTAGATTAAAATTACCTATCCAAAGACAAAGCATTGAAATGGTCCTGTCAGTACAACAACAATGATGAGCTTAAGCTTTGTGCCGTAAATATAAAGTCACGTGGGTAAAGGCGGTAGCGTTGGCAAGGGGAACTTTTGGACCCAGAATAATTTTAGAGGCCCGTAAACTTTCCGAGTGTCCCGGGAACTTGAAAATGCTAATTTTTTGGGTAAGTTAGTGCGTTTCTCTTAAAGGTGTCTTGATTAGAGTGCCGGGAATCTTATTGGCACCCAGAGATGGGCAAGATCACCAGTATTGGTGATCTTGAAGATCAAGATCAAGATCACCAAGAATAGGTGATCTTGAAGATCAAGATCAAGATCACTAAACTATGTGATCTTGAAGATCAAGATCAAGATCGTGATCTTGAAGATCAAGATCACTTTCAAGATCACTTTTTGTGTACTTGAAAAAAACTGAAGTTTTTGATCAGTGATGTTGCAAAAAATAATTACTATAAGCAACCTGGGTGAAGGTAGGCTATATAGTTGGTATTGCTAACTTTTACTTTTAACTACTCGATCACTGGCCTAAGAATTGTAATAAGTTAGTGACTGTTGCTATTAGGCCTATCAATTGCTGACGTAGTTTGCGTAGAACCGCAACGTCGCACTCAAGGCTGAGGTTAATTACAGTAATACGGTACTGAAAAAGTCGCAAAATTTGCAATTAGGGTTACAATTTTTATTTATAATAAATAAAAATAAACTTTGAACTGCATCATTTTTTACCAAATTTTTGTCTGGTTCATGTGGGAGTTTTTATTCGTGTTACTAAGTAGTTTTAACTTCCACTGCATTATGTCAATGTTTATTGCACCATTTACTCATCTGGCAACCTTGATAGTGTTGTCTGCTTTCAAAAACGTTCAGAGGTTTGCGGTCAGACAAACCACTCCATACTCAGACCTTAAACAAGTCTTGGTCTGGTTGATTTGCTGCAATAAACCACTTTACATGACCAAAGTCGGCTAGAGTCCATATTTTTTAACACCGCCAATCTAGACTTTTGAAACATCTAAAATTGAGTCAAAGAAAGCAAACATTTCTTTAAAATTCACACATGGAACTTGTGAACAAAATTAAATCATTTTTTATTATGCGTCAACATAAAGTACACGGAAGTTGACTTTTTTATTATGACCAACACAGAAAACTTTTTCAATTTTGAAATGGCAACGCTGACCAGATTAGATCGTGACTTTAAATCGTCTTTTGTTGGACACATATTATATTAACAGTGGCTTAATGTTAGTAGTTGCCACTGACTACTTTGTACAGTACGAGTTCTAAAAAAATGCCTCTATCTAGTAAGTAAACTTCAATTTTAAGTGATCTTGATCTTATTGTTTTTCAAGATGAAGATCACACAAAAAAAAGTGATCTTAGATCAAGATTAAGATCACCAAAAAAAAAAGTGATCTTGAAGATCAAAATCAAGATCACGCCCATCTCTGTTGGCACCGGGCCCAAATTTTCTTCTCAACGGCCCTGGGAGGGTTAGAACATTGTCGCACGACGTTAAAGTGCGGTAATCTATTTCAATTTGTTTAATTTTTATTTGTCGGAGCGCAATAATAATGATCATGTTTAAAATAGATTAGGCTACAGTGCGGAAACAAACCCAATAAAAGGAAAAGGTGGCAAAACATAAATAAGAAAGCAAAACAAAAGAACAGGGACGATGACATTTTGTTTTTCTGTAATACGGTGGTGGAAAGTCAATGATGGAATTGGGATGGAATGATGGAAGATTGTCTTCCATCCCATCATTCAAATTTTCCATTCCTTCCCATCCTTGACATTTTCCATCTTCCATCTCAAAATATGCATTCCATCCCATTTTCTGGTTCCTGGAGTCAAAAAATTCATAAATAAACCAAAACAAATTCAACGATGATTTTGGGAACTTTCCCGAGACCTCCCCTTCATCTCTATGGTGGTCTTTTTGTGGCCATTTTTGCACTGTCCATTCCACCTTACAGTTATTGATTACAAATTACAGCAGTCTAGCCAGGCCTAATTACTATGAAGAAACGCCCATTGCCATGAACTTGTCCAGTGACTACTTCATACAAATTTGGTTTTAATATTGGTTTTCGAAATTGCATATTTTTTATTCCAGTCCATGCAAGTTAGCAGCTCAGACAGGTTATCTTCTGAGTGCAAAAGGTTTGGCAAGGGCAGGTTAGATGGCTGCTAAATGTTTTTCTTGATCAAAACACTGATATTTACCAATCCCTTGATCTGAGAAGGTTTACTACTCATCATTGAAGTGATGGGCGATTTGTGACTATTTTGCAATCATTGAAAATAAAGTTGTTTTGAATTAAAACCGTTACAAATGACCTCAGTATTCTTAGAAACTATTTATTTCGTCACAGATGAATTGATATCGTGAAATTCCTATGACGACATTAAGCCGTTTTGATATAACAATACCTCAGTGTTAGACTACAATAGAAATTGTTTCTTCGCTATGTCGTCATTATATCCACCGTCGCAAACGCGTTCCCTACCGATCCACAGCCGTCATGCCAGCAACGTCACCACACGGATAAGTTCAACAGAGCCTATTCCCAGAAGATGGCGCAAAGAGTCTATTTGGCAACAGAGAAACGCGACACCGTTGGAAGGTGAGTGCAAGATGTCTGACGTATTACCACAGGGACGTATATATCCAGGAAATGACGCAATCTGGAAGGGTCAACTTTTCAACATAACTCCTGATGTTGTGATTGGCTTTTCAACCCGAGCTGAATTAGAGGGTGGGGGGTTGTGGGCAGTGGCGGCTGGTGAGTTCTAGAAATGGGGGTGCTGCGTGTTCGCCGAAAGCGAATTCTACAGAGGGGGTCTGGGGGGCCTCTCCAGAAATTTTTCAAAAATTACATTTGATTAGGTACATTCTGAGCGTATTTTCAGCTCTAAATTGTGATAAAAGTTTAACATAAAACTGGCTTATTTAAGAGTTTTGCAAATGTGTAATATTTTGAAGGGGACGATCAACAAACAAATGTGAATAACACGTTCTAAATGGTAAAAGAGAAAACGCTTGTTTTTCTTCATTAGCCTACCTACTCGACAAAAATTTCTCCCGTGAATCATGAGTGATCCCAAGAATCTTGAGTACCCTACCTGACGGAAACATAAGCTATGAACTATCTGCAGTTTCAAAACTTTTTAACTGCTTAATAAGAATATCAGCTTTACTTTTTCTTAAAGCTATTTCAAGCTTTCATTAAAACGTCAAATCTCCCTAACAAATCCTAATTGCTTGCAGCAACCATCATCGTGAAATTTCGTAACGTAACACAACGTAACACTTGCCGTTCCATTTGAGATAACATCCTGGTAAATTGTGCTGTTTGTACACAGCACAAGCTTTTGCTATTCGTTTGTATTGGCAATTCAAGAAAACTTGCGACTTTTTGACGTCACAATCGAGCGTGTCTTTCATTGTAACCTTGCTCTATATTTTTCACAGCACGCAGAGTTTCTAAATATAATTTACTCTTATAAAAGTCAGCAATTTTGTGAACAGAGAACATAAAATACGTTTATGGCAGAAGAAACTCTAAGATATTTTAGAAACTTTTCGTGAAAACTTTTGTGGGAGTGCTGCAGCACCGCAGCACACACTAGCGAGCCGCCCCTGGTTGCGGGTGTTAAAGAGGGCGGAAGTAAATTTCAAATTCAAGTTTTGCCCTGATTTTCTCATACTACAGTATATATTATAAGATCCTTCATCTAATTTGTGTTGAAATATTTGTTTAAAAATCCCCAACCCTAAAAATTACGTTTCTAGAAGAGCTATATTTACGACGCCGTAAAAATTACCTTCGTCATGTTACATTTACACCATTTTAGTATTGGTATTTAAAGTTTGGCTCCAATGGGCTCCAATGCCCGTCGACTGTAAGCTACATTACGGCACAATAGGCTTTGGCGGGATAGCACATATTTTCTTCTACCACAAGAATCTTTCACACGAAGGTTGGTTTTACTTTTTATTTTTTCTCTTTTCTAGAATGCCAAGAAAAATATTGTTTCGGAGATCAGCATTTGCTTTCGAAACGTCGGAGAACAAGCCTTCTGCCGCGCCTCTACGTCGACCAGCAAACTGGGGAAATGAGAATTTTGTCGACGGGAAAGATTGTTGATCAAACGCTAAATGGCGTCATTGAGCGTGAAGCCAACAGGTTGGTTGGTTTTGAATTTTTATCCTAGGACTGACAAAACCTTTGATGGGTTGTTCCTGGTAGTTTCGCATACTTGTAGAGGCTTTTGACGCAGGGCCGGTCACCGAAATTATCGGACAGAAGTTTTCCGATTGTTGAGACTTGTTGTCTGTAAATTAATCCATCTACTAGATGCCGCTGAACGGAGAGCACTCCTTAACTTGCGTTGCTCAAGCGCACACCCCGAGAGTCGAACCAGTGTCGCTTGATCTTGAATCGGGCGCTTGCCCACTGAACTAATAGTTTGACCAAAGGTTTCCCCTTTGAGATCATGACGTGCTATGACGTATTATTCTTTGAAATGGAATGAAGTTAATTCATGTAAATCCTGCGTAGTGAGATCAAATTCTTGTCTTGGAAATAAAATAACTTTGGAACTCACAAGCAATTCCCGCAATTGTTGCTAACTTTTCTGTCAGGACGCAAATAAATAGCCAAGCTGGGAAATCACAACCCTTTTAAATTAACAGCAGTTTCCGATTCAATTTCTCCATCCATGTGTCATAGGAAGTCTCCGGAAAAGCGATTTCGTTGTCGCGCACAAAGCGATGTGACGTCACCAATGCCGCGCTCATTCTGGGATCACAGTTTGCAAACAAAACAAATCGTCATCTCCCCTCGCGAATCCGATTCTCTTGCTGTTTCAAACTCACCCTTCTCAACAAATTCAAGCACCATGAGAAATTTACTACAGCGTCAATCCAGAAGCGCTGAAAGTTCTGCTTCCGGTTTTGACATTCCCACGCGTTACCCACGAGGGCAGCAACGGCCATTCGGGCTTGCATCCGGTCACCAAGCACTTTTGTTGCGACATAAAGAAATTGTTAAAGCATCGAGACAGTCTGTCCCCCAGTGGCAGCATCAAAGAAGTTCCTTTAATGTAAAATCCCGTCCCATCCCAACTCAGCATCCGAACTCAGTGCAACGTTTTCTTTCCCCGCAGCCTTACCGCTATGATCGATATTTCAAACTGACCCCTCAGCACGATGTAGCTGTACAGCAAAGGTGTAGTCAAGAAGTGACGTCATATAGAAAAGTGAGCAAAAAATGTGAAGAATGGTTCAGTACTTGGTTGGATTGATGACATGGTTTCAATGATGACGTCGGTGCATTGATGACGTCGGTGCAATGATGACGTGGTTTCAATGATGATGTTGATGCAATGATGACGTGGTTTCGATGATGACGTCGGTGCAATGGTTCATCTAGCTAGGCTATTCCCTTTGGCCACTGTTGTTGTAACCAGTTTTCGGTATAATTGCCCACATTGTTACACATTGGCGGTTGCACGGTCACACAATCCACTTCCATTAAAAATAAGATTCAACTACATAGCTGGATTGTATTCAACTACATAGCTGAATTGTATTCTACCTCATATTTCATACGTGTTCAACAATTGTCCTCATGCGGCTGTGCGTCAATTTCAATTGCAACTTATCTTTTTTGAAATTTACTTTAATTCCTTTTAAAGCAAAAATAATTATCGACAATCTCTGGAAAGGTTAGACTTTGTTTTTCTGAAACACTTTTATAGCCTATTATATTTCCACATGGCCTCATGTATTGCAGTTTTCATGTTCAAGAATACATCTATTAAATATCGTATATCCGTGATATGTCTCCACATCTTGAATTTCCGCCGGTTATTCATACCAGATGTTGTTTTGAATTTAAGGTGAAAGTACACAATAGGATTGGAAGTACATAATAGGATTGCACAAAACATTGCAACCTTCTTCTTATTGCCCTCATACATGGCCGTAGGAGAGTAAAACATTTTGGGCGGGCCAACAAAATTTGCCTAAAGTTTTCAAAATTAGCCCAAATTTTGTCTTTGCATATAATTTTCAAAAACGCAAAATTACTCACAATCAGGGAGTCGAACCGAACCCGAACCGGATTTTTGTAAACCGGTTTTGGTGCGATTTTGTCTGAACCTTAACCGGAACTGAACCGAAAATTTGAGTTAGCTTAAACCCTAACCGAACCCGAACCGGTTGAAAAAAGCGGTTCACTCCAGCATTACGTCATTGTTCGCATTGTGGTAAGTGAAGTTGTACGTAGCATGTTGTTATCTTGGAGGCCACATTGTACGGATGAATTATAGCCTATTCCGTAACACACAATCCACTATCATCGATGCTTTGGAGAGGAATTTTTTGAGGTAAACAACTTCTGTTCTGTGACATCATAGACAACATAGTTTGATTGTAACTTGTGCAACAAACAACAAAGGCAAGTTAATTGAGCAAAGCAGTGTTGAGATCAGTGTTGCCAACCTTGCGGTTTTCACGCCCAATTGGGCTAGTTAGTAGTTGGGCAATAGTAGGCCTAGGCCTAATTTTATCGGACCTGAACCGGAACTTATAAAACCGGTTTTAAGTTTCTCCGAACCTGAACCGGAACTGAACCTAATTTTGAAACAATCTTTGAACCAGAACCGGACCCGAACCGGAAAAATCAAACGGTTCGACTCCCTGCTCACAATGTTTGAGGTAGAGCAGTGTAATATCTCTACCAGGGGCGTTTCCTCAATGGTTGCAAGGGAAGCATTGCTTTCCCTGTCAAAATTGAAAAAAGAGAAGATAATATTTTCCAGCAAAACAATTTCGTAATTTCTTTACCTGAATACGAATTATAACGGTTTCTAACTCATGTCCCCGTATGATTTCAGCTAGATTTTCATTTTTAAAAAGTTGGAAGCTTACGAAAGCAGAGATTCGTATCGCTTCCCTTGCTCTCGTTTTTGCTATACGAAGAAACAAGGTGAGAAACAAAGGAAAAAAGCAGAGCAAAGTTACGCGATTTACGTTTCTTTTAATTCATCTATGAATGTTGAGAAAATCTAAGGCTTTGGGGTTATATCTGCCTCGGTGTTCACGAAATTATGGCCAAGTTATCTGTCTCCGTATTGTGACAGATTGTCGCGCAATCGTGACGTCATCATTGCGATGCACTGGCACGCTTGAGCGACAATCTCTCGTCATTCTTTCTCTATTTTTCTAACTTGTGTTTTCCAAACGTGTTGCGTCTTTCTTTTACGATGTGTGAATCTAACGGACGGACGTAATAAGAGTGTGAAGTGACTATTCCACATCACAATTGAACCCGTCTCATTTTGACAATATACCATCTTAACTCAACACATGTGGAACTTGAGTCAAAAGTTAGAAAGAAGACAGGTTGGGTAACAGTTAATGCATAGCCGTTACCAGAAAGAAAGAACACTCGGAAGGGAAAGTTTGAGCTCAATGTTAAATTTACACTGTTATCCAGTGTTGTGTACCACCTGCAAACCTCATCTATAAACATGAAATTGCAAAAATTATGTTTAAGTACAAAAGTGAACATCTGTCAACAATCTTTACTGGATACTTCCAAACTCAAAAAGAAATAGGGGAAGGTGGGGCAAGATGGGACGTGGGGCAGGACGGGACACCGTGGATATTTTTAAAAGTATTAGCTTTAGCGTCCTCTACCCATTTAGATGTTAAAGGACACCATGATTCTCGATGACTTGCAAAAAAAAGAGATGTTCAGAGAAAAAACGTGGTCGTGGCAACAAGATAACTGATTAGAGGCTAGTTGCTATAAGAAATCTTATCAAAACTTTTCACATTATAGCATGATTTCAGAAAAATTTGGAAGATGATACGTGGTCTGGAGATACAGTAATAAAAGTGCTTTTTGGGGTATCTGACTTTTTAGATGTGAGTTACATATATAATAAACAAACAGAAAATTTCAAAATGTCAGTCATTGGGACAAAACGGGACAGAGCTGCTTGGGGCAGGATGGGACATCTGTTCTGCTTATAATGGGCGTGGCAATTTTGTATGTGATTTTTATGGAAAAAAGTAGTCTGTCATTTTGCCCTGATGTAATTACGTGTGCTGTAAATGCAAGTCATTTTTGGAATTACAAGGTATTACCAGTAGATTTGTGGTTTTACAGGTGATTCCTCATATGAACAATACGCGTCCCGTCCTGCCCCAGGTGTGGGGCAAGATGGGACAAATTAATTTTTTTTGTTTTTGTTAATTATAAGGTCATGCGATACTAACTGAGTCTTTGTATCTTGCTGGTTGGTAGTGGTGTGCAATAGAAATAACATGATACCAAAGTTACCGATATTGATAAAAAGGAATTCTGCAAAACATCGATTAAAGTTAAGTGTCCCGTCCTGCCCCACCTTCCCCTACACTACCATAACACAAGATCTTTTCAACAGAATAACTATTTTTTGCAAAGAGTTGAAACGAAGTAGTCAAGCTCTGGCCTCAAAGTCCAAGGTCCAAAAGCATGGAATGAAATCCCACACGAAAAACGCACAATTTCCAAGGTCAAAGCCTTCAGTCATAAACTAAAATTACATTATTTAAAAAAGACGACAAACCAGTTCCCCACATGAAAAGCAACTTAGCCTACCTCTACAAACAATTACGCTGTTTAAGTTGATGATATCAAACACTGACTTATTGCCGTTTATTGTTTAATGCCATTAGCCAATTCGAGTGCTTTCTTCAATCCAATTGTGCCTTCATTAATGATCAGTTGGGAGCAGCTGACTTATTGCCGTTTCTGACTTATTGCCGTTTATTGTTTAATGCCATTAGCCAATTCGAGTGCTTTCTTCAATCCAATTGTGCCTTCATTAATGATCAGTTGGGAGCAGCTGACTAGATGTAGATGGCCAATTAGTCTTTCGCTGCTCCTGGTAGCCTAAATCAGATTGAATTTGTTAACACTGAGTGTACTTATGCGTTCCTCTATGTTCATGAACTGTTTGTTATTGTGATGTAAGCTTATTGTGAATCGTACTATTATAGAATCTGATTGGCAAATAAAGTTAATTCTCTCTCTCCTGGCTACTACAGCAGTAGGTATAGCTGTAACTGAGCAGTTAAGCTGAATTTTTGGTGTTCTGTAATTTGAGCCGCAGTTTTTGCCCGTTCGTGTAAGAGCTACCTTTAATAAGTTAATAGCTGTTTATCTGCTAATAAATTTCATACAAACATTATCCTAAAAGTGTTTCCAGAAAGCATTATAATCCATTATTTGAGTGTAATTTTGCAAAAATTTTCCGGTGGGGCATGCCTCCGGACCCCCTTAGAATACGCGTGCCTTTGGCACGCTCTTACCCTCCCCCCCCCCCCCGAGTTTTATTGCTTCTCTTGCTTAACTCACCAGGATACGCCACTGATCTCTACAGTCATCAACTTGGTCATATACAAAAACACAGGCAACAAAGCGTATAACAGAATAACAAGGCTGAATTAACTTTAATCTACGTTCATAGTGTGGTTATATTTTATTTAGCGTAACTTATAAACATGTGGTAATCTTTATTTAGATTATTTAAGTATGAGTTTAAGTATGAGAATGGTTTGTTTATAAGTTGAATTAAGATGAAGGCTGTCTAACTGCCTGATGAAATTTCTATCTATCTAATTTGGCTATCTGACTCCATGAACTAATTTCCACACAATTGTTATTCGAATTATAATTTTAAGTTATCAGAAGGTGTTCATATAATATTGTAGGTCTCTAACACAATTTAAATTTATACATTACAGTATAGTGAAATTACAGAACAGGAAAACATTAGACTATTACGAATTATTACATTTTAACTAAACAATCAATTTAATGTAGTCTTAAACGAAATACAGAGAAGAAGGGATAGATGTTCTTCACCCAATAAAGCAGCACCACACCTGACTGAATTCGAAAAGACAATCAGGGAAAACGGATACCCCAAAGACTTCCTTAAACAACCACCCAGACGACGACGACACCGACAAAGCAAACAACCCTCCCCTCAGACATCATACAACCCAATACATTTCGAATTTCCTTATATGAGCGACGACGCGGACCGTAAAATAAAGAAAATCTTCAAAGACCTGGACTTACCAGTCCGCCTCTTTCGGCGCTCCCGAACCCTCCGAAACGCACTTAAAAAACCACAAAAACCCGAACCCTGCCGGATGCAAAACTGCCAACTACGGAACGACAACATGTGCAACACCAAGAACTGTGTCTATAAGATTATATGTAAAAAATGCAAGGAAAGCTACATAGGCAGCACGATTCGCCCACTCCATTCCCGCCTCAAAAAACATCTCAGCTCGGATAAAAGTTCGGTATTTGATCACCAACAACAATGCCAAGCAGACTTTGAATTTAAAATTATTGGAAGAGAAAATGACGCGGTACAATTACGTTTCAAAGAGGCCATATTCATTATAGCAAACAAAATCCTAAAATCAACAACCGCGCCGAAAGGGAAGAACTACGTCACCTAATCTACTAATCAACTGATTGATTGATTGCTTGATTGCTTGAATCTTTATCCTCGGACTGGGAAAGCTTCTTGCAGAGCTTAATCCTGGCAGTTTCGCATACTTGTAGAGGCTTGGGATCACTGACGCAGGCCCGGTCACCGAGATTGACAGAGTGAAGTTTCCGATTTTTGAAGTCTTGTTGCCGGGGAACTATTCCATCCATTAGATGCCGCTGAATGGGGAGCAGTCCTTAACGTGCGTTGCTCAAGCGCACACCCCGAGAGTCGAACCAGCGCCGCTTGATCTTGAAGTTTCTTCGTTCCAGAAGTGACGCGCTAACCAATTGAGCTATCGGGGCGGACAATCCAACAAAACCTCACAGCAATAACGCCTAACAGCACAGAAACTCAACAGCCGGCAGCCTCAAGCTAAAACAATAAAGAGCCTTTTTAAAAAAACCACTCACTGACTTCAACACCATTCGTCATAGCACATGACTAGGGAACTGTGTTCCGAAAGCTAGTGTAATTTGATATTGCCAAAAAGAACCCGCAGCATCAGGCTATAACAGATCGTTTGAATCTACACTGTGAAGTAATCAATTTAATGTTTTCTGAGAGCTGAACTGGTCTAACTGGACTGGTTTGATGTGAGCTGGTTTCGTGTGAGCTAGTCCGATGTGATAGAGCTCTTTGTCTAATTGAGCTGGTTTGATGTGATAGAGCTGGTTTCGTGTGAGCTAGTCCGATTTGATAGAGCTCTCGTCAAAGGACGAACAAACCATTTTATTGTGTGCGCTCTTTTTTCTATTTTCTTTGGGAGCAGTTGCATGGAAAATTACAGAAACTTTAGTAAAAGGCAGGAAAACTTATATGTTGAAATAATGGATCGCTACAATAGACCTGTTTGTGTCCCAATTAAATAAACCATCAAAATGAAACATTCTTGTGTAGCACAAAAATACATAATATATTAAGCGGCTTAAGCTTTACCGCTTAAGCCTGACTGGATTCAATAACAAGTTGAACTGAGACTTCAGCATTAACTAGATAACAATTCCTGAATATTCATGTCGCCAGATTATTTGAAATCTCCAGCCCAACTTCAATAACAGGCCAGACCAAAAGTAGCTCAATATTTTCATTATCAAGATAGTTCAAAGACTCAATATTTGTAAATTTGCATTGAAAAAAAAAATAAAATGACAACCCATTGACTTACGGTATCAAACCAGTAACATTACTCAATCCATGCTACTTCAAATCTTTACAGCCTGAAAAGAATGTGATACTGTATCTTTAAACTTACACCTTCAAACAAAACTACTTTTAGTAGCCTACCACAAATATTGATGTCATATTACAATGAAATCATAGTCAATATTCTTTCACAACATCATTACCAAGATATTTTTACTTCAAAATGAAGTAGCTACTCAAATCAACATCCTTGATGGAGACCACGATCGAGAGTGTGGCTGGCAAGAGAAAAATTCGAAACCAAGTTCATGAGAAGTTTGCAGGAAATCTTATCCTTGCAGCTTTGCATGATGCTGGTCGAAACGCTGATGCCTCATCACCAAGATTAATTTTGCTCGCTTGAATCGCGGTCACGTGAGTATCTAATCCCCAATGACGTCACGTTTTAAAAATTTCGCGCCAAAGCATAGCAGTTTGCGCTAAAGTACAGCAGAGTAGACCAAGCAACTGACTGTTCTTTAACCATTTGAAGTTGTTGCAGTCTTTCAGTCATGGCTTCCCAGAAGTTGTGTAAAAAATGCTGCAAAAAGCGAAGGATGCAAACCCGCAATTTACTGCTTATTGAAGCATTCAGACACCTTAGTGAGGTTGAAATGTTGGAAACAGAATTTCGTGTCAGCGTGGGTGACTGGTAACAACCAGCAAGATCATTCCTCCGCTATTTTTATTACCCAGTGTACAATGGCAATAGTTTTCTGCTGAGATCCTGTTTTGGATTTGAAATTGGAAAATATTGTGCTTTCTATGGGCTATTTCGAGTAGGCCTACGGTCACCGCCAGTTCAGCCCGCAACATTAATAAGAACGGGTTGGGATCAAAACTTAACGAAATCCTTTAACGATATCGCCCTGCTTTGTCTGGATACTGAGCTGAGCGGGGAAAACATTTCTAAGCAAGAGAACTCACTTAAGCGCCCAGTTTTTCGCTCTGGAGCGTATTTTTTCTCGACGGCTCGCTTACTCGCCCATTTTCTTAAAAGTAAGCGGCACAAACTGCGATTAACTTAAAGAAACAAGAAGTTTGGCTAGCTTAAGCAAGAAAACAGTCGTCGTGTAGACGCACCTTAAGGCTCTAAGCCAGTGGTTCTCAACTGGGGGTCCGCGGACCCCTTGGGGTCCGCGAAGCGATTTCAGGGGGTCCGTGAAAGCTTGCAAGTTTGCAGCATGATTGATAAATTACGAAATGTAAAAATTGGTTGGTTGTGCTTTATTTGTGTATTAGGCTACCGTGATTTTCAAACTGTACTTCCCAACGAACCGGTGCGATGTCCTTTGAAAGTTCAAAGGTTTGGTTTCTAACTAAAAAAATATCATATAAATGAATTATTTTTTTAATAAGGCCATGTTTAACTTAATTTTTTTGAGACAGTAGTCTATTGGTCAATGCTTAACTTAGAAATACAAACGTTGGTCAGCAGTCTATCACCATTCACAGTTTTGCGATGACAAAGATTATAACGAATTAATATTGATTAGAAACGAAAAAAGGAAGAAATTGTTTCTAACGGTCGCAAAATTCTATTGGTTTTTGATAAAATTTATAGAAAAACATCAAATCAACATAATTATAGATTATATAGCCTACTGATTTTTGATGTGCCAACATAAAGCTCATAACATAATTTCTCTAATGTCATCAATAGTCATAAGTGTGTCGCGAGTTCACCAAATTCTTTTAAGTGTGTCGTTTCGAAACTCATAAAACATTTGATTCCATTATAATTATAGGAAAAGCGATATACCAAAAATTCAGATAAAATTTTTTTGGGGGTCCGCGACCGCTTCGAAGGTACCAAAAGGGGTCCGCCAAAACAAAAAGGTTGAGAACCACTGCTCTAAGCTATTCCATCTCTTAGGCAGGGGCGCCGGAAGCGAGGGGGCAGGGGGGGCGGATGCCCCCTGCCCACAATTTTTCTGCAGATGGGGGGGCAGGGGGAGCAATGGTGCCTTTTTAAAGTTATGTAAGCTACTGCACATTTTGCAGTATAACAATTTCTGCTATTCGCTTTTAGCCTATTTATTATCTTTCATTTTTGCCTCAAAATAATATCTATGGCACAAAAATTTGCAACTGCAACACAGTACAGGCCTTAAAACTCGTTTTTTTTTTTTCGGCAGCCATCGTGGCCTACCGGGAGCACCTTCTCGGCGGCCAAATCTGCGTGCTTGGAGGCCAAAATAAAAATAACGATAGCAAAAAGTAATAAAATTAAACTTGCAACAATGCTAAAATGATCACTTAGCGTTGTTCAAGTCTGGGCCTGGGCGACGTCCTACAATAGAATCGTTGCACCACGCAGTAACTGCTTTATCGGGGTTGTAATCCAGTAGGCTACTGCAGGACCATCTAACGACACTCGCACGGGTGTCTCCAATGTGGCTTATGTTAAAGAAGTTCGGCACTCCCCTAGAATTCTTTTTAGCAACGAAAAACAACGTTCGACATGTTGTGTTGACGATGACGGCAAGGTAATAAAATAAGTATTTCAATGATGTGAAGGACATTACTAAAAGAAGCATAATTTTTGCAAAATAGCCTAACTCAGGGTTTCCCAAACTGTTTTGGGCCACGGACCACTATTTGTGAATCTGTTTATTCGCGGACCCCCAATACAAAGGTAAAAATGAATAAAACCGAATTTTGTTTATTTAAAAAACTGACAACATCAATGGGACGGATGGGATTGCTTCTTATTTGTATAAGTGATCAATTCTCGGAGTTATTTGTGAAGGGCAAACTCGTAAGTCAGGGTCCACGGAAAGTCTGGACCTGTATTTTGTCTTCATGTTGGTAAGAGCTGAAAATGCTGTCTCACACATGTAGGTCGTGGAAAAAGGCAATAAAATTTTAGTGGCCTTTTGAGATAGCAATGGGTATTCCTCCACAACACTCAACCAGAAAGATGCAATAGCTGTTTGATTGAAACTAAGCATTAAATTTCGATCAGATGATAATTCGGCTAATTCTTCTTTTTCGCGTCTTGACAGATCAGTCTTTGTAACAACAAAAGGGTTTAAAATCCAGTCAAAATTCTCATATGTCTCTTCTAAAAAGTACTTCTTGAAATGTGCAGAAAGCAATTCCAAATGTTGTGTAACGTCAGAGAATATCAAATCTGTATTAATTAAGGATTTGTTGGTAGACTAATGTAGTCACACAGAACAAAAAACATATCCACAACATTATCATTTATCCTTGTTTTCCATTTGTTGAGTTACTTTATGAATACTGTTATTTTGTTTTGAGTAAGGAAAATGTTCACATTTCTTCCCTGAAGTGACAAGTTCAATTGGTTTACTTTAGAAGGTTAAAAATGCTTGCCAGGTACGCAAGTTTCCCAAGCCAAATCTCATCGGCTACTAGTGAAGCCAAGTCAGCATTGTGCTCTTGCAGGAAAACTGAAAGCTCCTCTCGCAGTTCCAATACGAGTTCTACAAGTAGTCCAGTTTTAATCCGGTGATGTCCCCGTTACCGAAGGTGGCCGGATTCACCTCCAAGTGCCGCAATCGCCTTCACACCCTACCTCCACATCAATCTGTCTAACGCGTCCTCTCTTGTCAAGCCCACCTTGCTGCTTTCCTCCTCAACTTGCCTTTTCCACGTTTTCTTGGGTCTTCCTTGTTTTCTACGACCCTCCACTTGCAACTCCAGCGTTCTTCTCAAAACATCATCGTCATCCCTTCTCAAAAACATGCAGAATGCCCATACCACCCCACACCAACAAGTTAAATGAGAATGTTGAATACGAAAATTTTTCGTAAACAACGTCTAAACTGCAACGAAGGTGCAACAACTAAACAAGTAAGATTTACGATACTGAATAGCAAAAGCTTTCGAAATCATTTAAGTTGTAAAGAACTACGGCAATTATCTTTGACCAGGGTGCGTACTGTATAACGTATATGTATGACTTTCTAATTTCTAATCATATCGCCACGGACCACCTGTGCAGTCGTTGCGGACCACCAGTGGTCCGCGGATCACAGTTTGGGAAACCCTGGCCTAACTTATGATCAAAAAATGTTTTCCCCTCGGATGTCAACTAACCTAGTTCTCCTTTTTAACAACGATTCAATGTCCGACAACATCGAATCGACATAAAAACGACAATATTGCCAGCCGAGGTAAATTAGCACTTCGGATTAAGACTTTGTTAAAATTAACGTCGGGAATTACAAACAAGACTTACAGCGCTGGTGATCGCAGATGGATATATTCCATCAATAACAAATATTCCCGCACAATGCAACAGTGGCGATTATGACGCGCTGACCTAATTCTGCGTCACTCTTTGATACTACATATTTTCGACATTTAATCCACGATCATTCTATTGCGAAATTGAATAATTGGCTAGACCGGCGGCAAAACTTGGCCGACTGAGGAAGTAGCACCGGCGGTCATTCAAGCACTACTTAGCGGCCATGGCCGCCGGCTGCTTTAAGGCTTAACAGTAGGTTACATCATTATAACATAGCATGGTGCCGTTCTTTGTGTACCAGACACTTGTAGGCTATCGTTACTCAATAGCCTACATAGTGAGCTGAAGGATTAGCATTATCGCTATATCTTAACTTAAAACTTGAAAAAAATTGGCCCTTTAGTAAACAAAAGTGCCCTTTTTTTGTAATCTTGCCCCCCCCAGTCAAAAATCGTTCCGGCGCCCCTGCTCCTAGGTGCCGCTGAAAAATCAATTGCTCTAGCGCACACTCGGAGACTCGAACCAGCGCTGCTTTATTTTGCCGTTTCTTTGTTCACAAAATTTCGCGCTAATCTGAAAAAGCTATCGGGGTTGCAATATAAGTAAATTTGTTTTCTTACATTGATATTTTTCAACAAATCGCAACAAATGTCTGATGCCAACCTCGTGATCTGAAGGGTCAGTCACTTTTAGTTCTCCGCCAATGACGTGTTTAATGTAAAGATGCTTCAAAGCGTTATTGTTTTGTGGACTGTAGACATCAAATAGGCCCCAATGATTCTTGCCGATCCAGTTTATTCGTTACATTATTAGCTATCTGTTTGACTGCTTTTATTTTGTGATAATAAATATATGTTGCATAAACAAATTTCAACAGAAATGAAATTGATTGCTAACTATAATGGTGTAGTTTTCTAACTGCTTTCAATTCAGCAGCACCTAGTGGATGGAATAATTATCGGCAACAACACTTCAACAACAATCGAAAAACTTCACTCTGCCAATCTCGGTAACCGGCCCTGCGCCAACTGCTTCTATACAAGTAGACTATGTGAAACAACTAGAAATAACCTTTAAAAGCTTTGTCAGTCCGAGGATAAAGGTTCAAGTCATTTTTCGAAAGGTCGCGAGACGTCTAAAAGTCCAATGTAGGCTATCGTTTTATTTTTGTTTTGCCAGAAAAAATTAAAAACTTTTTTTTTTCGCAATTAATCGACAATTTCTCGACCTGAGGTCATTCTATTTTTTAACCTTTCAGACGTTGCAAAACTTTAACAATCAAAAAGCATTCAATATTTTTTATCTCGTTTTTGTACGTTTTTGTCTTGTAAAGACCAATTGAAATCCGAAATAATTTACAAAAGATTAGGCTTACCTAACAATAATATCGACTGCTTGTGCTGTACTTTCATGTTTGTAGATATTAACAGCAAACGCAACACTCCATAATCAACATGACACGGCACAAAAGGGGATGAGAGCTTCATCAACATCATCAGGACATCATCATCTACCAAACCAGCTCATCCATTCCATCACCCACCAGGACAAGAAACAATAACTTAAACTGGATATCAAACCTCAATCGTCTTAGGCTACTGTGTGATGTGCAGTCTAACCATAGAAAGAGCTCAACACCTGCTCTCCTGGGCCACATCGAAACGGGCGTTTGCCTGAGGATGGGTTTCTTTTATGTCCGTTTTTTTTTCTCCATCCTATTTTCACTATGATGACTGTTCAATGTTCATCCACATCAATATTGGAACTGGCAAATTCAATCCACAACACTTTTCATTAGGCTGTTATTGCTAGGCCTATATGTGTGCTTCTCTTTGCTTTTGATTATTTTTCGCTGTTTGTTTTTTGGGTTTTGTGACCGTGCTAACTACAGACATAGCCTACTGTATAGCCTACTAGGCTGCATGATTTACTATTCAGGCACGTTTTAAATCTTTTAAGGTTTTGCCACCTTTTCCCGTTCATTATTCATTATTGTGCTGGTAGGCCTATATCGACCATTGTAGTTGGTGGTATCTTTTTGCTCCCGGGTGCGATAATGACGAAAAATAAAAGATATGAACGTTGCTTTGTGCAGAAGCAAACCAGTAACCACGCTATGGCAAATATGCAAAGTTGTTTGGAATCCTATATCACATTTGGAGTTGTCAGTAGCCTATTGTTTTGAATGGCATTTAAAAAATTCAGTGTGTAGCCTGCGTAGGCTATGTTGAAGTTCTTTCAGCAACAGGTGCACGCATTGACAAGCTTGTTAAAAATATGCAGCACCAACCATCTCACTGAAGCTGATTTCAATAACGCCATAAAAGATTGTAGTAAATGTTAAATGCGAAAATGTAGCTTAGTTTCATTATTTTTTCTCCTATAATCTAGTTAAGTTTGATAGGAAATGAAAGTAAAAATTGGAGGAAATGTAATGATACCGTGACAAGACGTTTTTGGTTTCAGAAGTTTGCATTAGAAGAACAGTGAAACGAAACATGATTGGATGTCGTCGTGAATCAAATTTGTTTAAATTTTGCATTAAATCTACTTTTATGGAAAATTATTATGGGGTTTGCGAGTCTATGTTGATTGCTCTGAGGAGGTCGCGGTGAAAAAAAGGGTGAAAACCCCTGCATTAGACGGTAGCCACTTAAACATGACAACTCCCTGGACACCGCCAACAAATGAGAACATAGCCTATGTTTAAGTGACTGCCGTCCAATTGTCAACTCCTCTAACATTCAGCTTGAGAGTTAGTTCCACTTTCAGTTCAGTTCTGTGACGAAAACAGAGTTATGATAGAGGTGGGAATCGAACCCACATCATCGAAATGTATTCCCTAGTCAGAAATGTTTGCGTTTTTACTCCGTTTTAACTGTAGCTTTCTGATTGGTTGAAACGCTGTTCCTGTAACTTCTGATTGGTCCTATGATTCCTTTGTCTTACCAAATATTTTTATGTTTAACCCTATCTGTAGCGATACGGTTTTATGAGGACGCTCCACTCCAGTAGTGAAATATTTCTCACAAGGAAATAGGCCTAGCCTATGCTAGAAATGTGAGATTTCTTGACTTTTAGTTTTTATTCTTTTCGAATTTTCTAAACCTTACACTGGTCATTTTTCTACCTTTCTGCCCTTCACAATAAACATTTTGTCTCAGGGGGCTAGACATTTTCGTGCGATGCTGGATATATAATTTAATGTAAGTTATTTCAATAATTTTGTTGGGTAAAAATTTACTTTCTATACGCACAATAGGCTACACAATACACATGGCTATTCTTTGGCTCTGCGATTTTTGGCTCTACTTTGGCTCCCGTTATTAGCGATTAATTAGCACGGGGCTAAGATAGCCGGTGACGTGCTATTCGCGTACCTACGAAAACAGCTCGTATTAAGATAGGGTTAAGTGGCTACCGTGGTTGGGTTAGGGGTGGTAGGGACTTTAACATACTGACATCCAATTCAACAACGAGCCATCAGCAGATGTTACGTTGTCCGTCCAACTGTGACCATTCCAGCATTCAGCCAAAGAGTTGATTATTACTTTGAACTTTTTTGGTAATTACAGAAGAAAAAGGAGCAGTAGCAGTGGTGGAAAGTTGCGTTTTCTTTTGTTCCGAGAAACGGAACCTTGATGACGTCATAAACAGCGTAGCTTCTAATTTGTTCGTCGTCGTCGTCGTGTGAGCGTGTGAGCGTCTGGGGCCGAGGGTCTATCCTTTTACCACCCCAGATTCACGATGTTCCCGGACTACACTGGAAGGCCACTAGAGAGCAGCCAGTCTTTAGTTTCATCATCCCATGACACGCAGACCTTCCACTCCG
Source organism: Aplidium turbinatum (assembly GCF_918807975.1). NCBI lineage: Eukaryota > Metazoa > Chordata > Ascidiacea > Aplousobranchia > Polyclinidae > Aplidium > Aplidium turbinatum. The sequence goes on from NC_137480.1 coordinate 27,681,283, forward strand.
TTAGGTGGCTTGAAGATGGAGCAGTCATTGATGATGTAGTCTGCCGTCTGTTCCTCGGCACCACATTCACAGGAGGAGGAAGAGACCATTCCAATTGGTGCATGGTTGAGCGGAAAAGCCGACGCCCGTACGAAGACGGTTGAGGCGCACCCATGCCTGTCTTGGTAGTGTAAGATCGGTTGGGCGTGTGTCGGCGTCGGGGATAAACGAATAGAGTCTGGTGGCGGTTGACTTCCATTCAGAACTCCATTTATAGTCCGCCCAAGCAGCCGCAGAGATGTCTTGTACATCAGCTTCGTTGATAAGAAGTTGAGCGGCTGGCACGAATGGTTGTCTTGATTTCAGTCGATGGGGGTGCTCATTTGGGAGAGCAGAGATCTTGTGGTGGAGAAGGTAGTTAGGCTCCAGTGCCCGTAGACCGAGGGACAGAATGGTTTCTTTACGACGAAGCTCAGCGGGTTGGATGCCAGCGAAAATGTGGAGATTGTCCAATGGTGTGGGACGCAGGCATCCGGTCACTGTGCGCAGGGCGCTGTTTATGGCAGTGTCGATGTTATGGCAGTGAGCACTGCGGCACCAAACAGGTGCACAGTACTCTGCTGAAGAGTAGACAAGGGCTAAGGCTGCTATACGCAAAGTGTCAGCCCTCGCTCCCCAGCTAGAGCCTGCCAGGCGCTTGAGTAGCGCAGCGCGGGGTGTGAGTTTCTTGCGCAGTGAAACCAAATAGTGCCGGTATGTGAGCGATCTGTCCACTGTCACCTCAAGATATCTTGATTCGGGGCAGAAGGACAGAGATTTTCCATTGTTCTGGACGTGTAGCTCACGATCAGCTTCCCGATTATGGAGGTGGAAAGTTGTTGCCACAGTTTTGATTTCGCTGAGTTTCAGTCGCCAGTTCCGAAGATAGGCTGAGAGAGTTTTCATGTCCTGGCTCAAGGTGTCTTCTAGATATTTTCACGACTTTGTGGAGTGGAGAATTGCCAGGTCGTCCGCATAAGCATATTTTGCGGAGACCGTAATTGGCAGGTCGTGGGTGTAGATGTTGAAAAGAAGTGGAGCCAGGACCGATCCCTGTGGGACGCCGTTTTTCAGGCGTCTCAGTCTGCTTCGCCGTGAGCTACCGGTGGTGAGGGTGAAGCTTCGATTCCTGACAAGTTCCATAATCATATGAACTATATGTCGGTCAGGAAGCAGGCGAAGCAGGCGAAGCAGGCCAAGCAGGCGAAGCAGGCGAAGCAGGCGAAGCAGCTTGCAAGTAAGGCCGCGATGCCATACGGTGTCATAGGCAGCTGTAAGATCTAGAAAGACAGCGCCAGCCTTCTTTTTTGCCTCAAAGCAATCCTCGATGTCTTGGGTTAAGGGTGTGACCTGATCTACGGTGGATTTTCCGCGCCGAAACCCAGCTTGCTCTTTTGAAAGGAGCGGGTCGATGATTGGGTTGACGCGTGTGTAGATCAGTCTTTCGAAGATCTTAAAAAGAACACAGAGGATGGATATCGGATGATAACTCCTTGGGTCCTCTGGTGGCTTGTGAGGCTTAGGGATCGCAACTACTAAAGCTCTTCGCCAGATTTTTGGGATTGTGAGGTGGTGCAGGCAGGAAGAGAGGAATCTACGTAACCAGGACTTTAGGGCATGGCCAGCATGGAGCACAAGCTCAGGGCAGATCTTATCCGGCCCTGGAGACTTGTGTGGTTTCACTAGGCGGAGGGCGGTGGCGAATTCCTCTGAGATGAAGTCTCCAGAGATTGCTTCCTCTTGTAGTGTTTCCACTCGCAAAAGGGCAAATACTTCCTTGGCAACAAGGCGAGATGCCTTGCGGTCCTTTGTCTTGTAGACCCCGTTCTGCACTAGCTGGGAAGCGATGGCATTAGCAGAAACGGGGCACTGACGAGGGGAGTTTGCTAAGCGCCCAGTGAGGTTGTTGATGATGCTCCATGCTTTGCGGCTTGAGTGTGAGAAGTCGATGGTTTGGACAGCTTCGTTCCATCGCTCAAACTTCTTTGTGTCCAGCCGCTCAAGTAGTCTGGTGGCGGCGGTGTTAGAAGCAGCACCACTTGTGGCGCTTAGGTAGGAGCGATAGAGAGCTTCCCACTCAGAGTCTCAGCATGGTGTATAGCTGGTTCGATGGCCACGTGGTATTGTGGCCTTTGCCGCAGTTATTATGGCATTGCAGAAGTCCTGGTATGCCTCGTCTGCGTTGCATGTTTCAGGTGATGGTAACTTTGGAGCAGACTCATTGGTCAAGACTAGAAGCTGTATTGATTCCAATCGGCTTTTTTTAAGTTCCATCGCTTCACCGGTGAACTTGGGACAGGAGCCACAAGTTTTGGGGCGATGATGAGAGACGGCCGGTGTTGAGACCGCTGGAACTTCTCAAGCACACGTCTGTCTGGAAGAGAGCTGTCGACACTCGCGAAGGTCAAGTCAGGGTTTGTCCCTGTTCCCCAGCGACCGGAGTAGAAACTGGCTGGTTCCTTTGGGTTGAATAGGAGGGCAAGATGGTTTGTAGAGGCCCAGTCAGCCAGCAATTCTCCGTCGCTGCTTGTGTTGTTGTAGCCCCAGTCGATGTGCTGGCAGTTGAAATCGCCAGCGTAGAGACTGGGGGAGGGGAACGTTGAAAGGGATGGTGACAACATTCGCGAGGGTGGGGGCTTGTAGATGTTGACGATGTTGTAGTCTGAGATACAAATGTACACCCACTCAATCTCAGCATCAATTGGAGATTGGTCGACAAAGGGCCACTTCAGGCTCTCATGCACAAACGTGGCAATGCCGTGCTTCCTGCTTAAGGTAGACCCGGCTAGCGTGTAGTTGGGAATAGCTAGCCTATCTGCAGAGGTGCAGTGGGTCTCTTGGAGGAGGATGACGAGCGCCCGGTTGGTATGGGCAAGCTGCTCCACAACTTTGATCTTGCTTGTTGTGTAGCCTTCTATCTGCAGAATGGTGGGGCGTCTGAACTTGTCCATTGCCCTTTGCAGCTGTGCCGTCCGGGTGGAGGCTCTTGGTTGACAAGTTTCGTTTGGCATCTGCTTGGGTGCAGATGTTACTCACAGGATGGGGCACGAGGAGCCACTTGTCGTCCATCCCAGACATCCATCCAAATCTAATTTGTTGATGGCAGGGAATGGGATGGGATGGAAGATGGAATGGAAGACAAATTTTGGGATGGAAGATGGAAAATGTCAAGGATAGAAAGGAATGGAAGATTTCGATGATGGGATAGAAGACAATCTTCCATCCCAATTCCATCATTAACTTTCTAACGCTTTATCAAGACATGAAAAATATTACGTTGCTTGCTGAAATAATCCGAACGGTACGTAATCCCTAGGAAAATATTGCTGCTAAATTTTTAGCTTAAATTTAGCCTACGGTTTTAAGTTTATTTGTGCCATATTCAACGCGGAGATCACAAAATGTGAAGATGGAAGAGATTTCTGAGATGGAAGATTTCTAAGATGGAATGGAAGAAAATCTCAGGATGGAAGATGAAAAAAAACGTCTTCCATTCCATTCCATCCCATACCCTAGTTGATGAATCGTGGTTGAATTGGATATCACTATGTTAGTGCCTACCACATTGTTCATTACGTCATCAAGGTTGTGTTTAGACTTTAGAAAGAACAAAGGAAAAACGCAAATTCTAGCTAACTTAAGTCATCACTTTGCCATCGGTTGACTTGGAGCAGAGGGTTAAGGAGGTGGTAGTCATTTCATTGATGCGGGAATGCTGGAATGGTCACAACGTTGTATCTGATTGATTCGAGGTTGGATTGGATATCTGCATGTTAAAGACCACCGTCATTCTGGCAGAATAATTTTTCCGCTTTCCGCCTAAAAAAGTTATCCGTGAATAAATGCGAGGCACAAAATGCGACATGACATAAGTTTGAAAAATCTTAAATAAAACTCTAATCCACAACATGTGCCACTTAAATTTTACATGCATCGGATTCAGTATTAAATTACCTTTCCACGGATGTGCACCAATAGGATGGCATTTAGAAGGAACTTCCAGCAGAACGATTCAAAGATGCTGGAGGATATATTTACGATAAACATTAAAATAATAAGATTTTTGCAGAATTGACACCTCTTCAAACATCTTCGAATAAAACTATAATCCGCAATACGTGCCACTTAAATTTTACATGCATCGGATTCAGTATTAAATTACCTTTCCAGGGATGTGCACCAATAGGATGGCATTTGGAAGGAACTCCCAGCAGAACGCTTCAAAGATGGAGGATATATTTACGATAAACATTAAAATAATAAGACTTTTACAGATTGGACACCTCTTCAAACATCTTCGAATAAAACTATAATCCGCAATACGTGCCACTTAAATTTTACATGCATCGGATTCAGTATTAAATTACCTTTCCAGGGATGTGCACCAATAGGATGGCATTTGGAAGGAACTCCCAGCAGAACGATTCAAAGATGCTGGAGGATATATTTACGATAAACATTAAAATAATAAGATTTTTGCAGAATTGACACCTCTTCAAACATCTTAGAATAAAATTATAGCCTAAGCATTGATTTCAAAATGGAAAATGATCGCTCCACATAATTATGCTAAAGTAGGAACAAATTTGCCATAGGCTACAATGCTGGAGAAATGTCTCGTTTACTCAGCTTTACAATTGAATTTACATCATGTTTTCTAAGCATTTCTTAATGTTTTTTCTCAATTGCACAGAGTAGCCTAATGGTCTATGTTGAAGTGTCTAGCGAAGCTCAATGAACTTGAACCTCATCAGGGTTCACACAGAAAGAAGGAAATAGCAATAAGCAAAGTCTTTTTCAATTCCAGCAAAATTGCAAAAGCAGTTGTTGAATTCGCTAGCAGAAAAATCAATAAATGCTCGCCTACAAACAAACTTGATCTTGATCATTAAGAAACTTGATCATTAGTAGAAACTACAGTTACATACAACCTCGCCAACATCAAGTTTAATATAAATCCAGAAAAAATTAATTGTCACATATCTATGGTTGTCGTCATTGTTCTGTCAGATTCACTACAGGCAGGTAGAATATGGCTACTGGCGATAGGACCTGCCTTAACAAAAAACCTAGCGACCGCATAAGGTTGCCTCAATGGCGCGGTAGGAAAACCTTGCACATCACACACATAATAGTTCTATTCGAAGATGTTTGAAGAGGTGTCAATTCTGTAAAAGTCTTATTATTTTAATGTTTATCGTAAATATATCCTCCATCTTTGAAGCGTTCTGCTGGGAGTTCCTTCCAAATGCCATCCTATTGGTGCACATCCCTGGAAAGGTAATTTAATACTGAATCCGATGCATGTAAAATTTAAGTGGCACGTATTGCGGATTATAGTTTTATTCGAAGATGTTTGAAGAGGTGTCAATTCTGCAAAAATCTTATTATTTTAATGTTTATCGTAAATATATCCTCCAGCATCTTTGAATCGTTCTGCTGGGAGTTCCTTCTAAATGCCATCCTATTGGTGCACATCCCTGGAAAGGTAATTTAATACTGAATCCGATGCATGTAAAATTTAAGTGGCACGTATTGCGGATTATAGTTTTATTCGAAGATGTTTGAAGAGGTGTCAATTCTGCAAAAATCTTATTATTTTAATGTTTATCGTAAATATATCCTCCAGCATCTTTGAATCGTTCTGCTGGAAGTTCCTTCCAAATGCCATCCTATTGGTGCACATCCCTGGAAAGGTAATTTAATACTGAATCCGATGCATGTAAAATTTAAGTGGCACGTATTGCGGATTATAGTTTTATTTGAAGATGTTTGAAGAGGTGTTCATTCTGCAAAAATCTTATTATTTTAATGTTTATCGTAAATATATCCTCCAGCATCTTTGAATCGTTCTGCTGGGAGTTCCTTCCAAATGCCATCCTATTGGTGCACATCCCTGGAAAGGTAATTTAATACTGAATCCGATGCATGTAAAATTTAAGTGGCACGTATTGCGAATTATAGTTTTATTTGAAGATGTTTGAAGAGGTGTCAATTCTGCAAAATTTTTATTATTTTAATGTTTATCGTAAATATATCCTCCATCTTTGAAGCGTTCTGCTGGGAGTTCCTTCCAAATGCCATCATATTGGTGCACATCCGTGGAAAGGTAATTTAATACTGAATCAGATGCATACAAAATTTAATCGGCATGTGATGCGAATTATAGTTTTATTCGAAGATGTTTGAAGAGGTGTCAATTCTGCAAAAATCTTATTATTTTAATGTTTATCGAAAATATATCCTTCATCTTTGAAGCGTTTTGCAGGAAGTTCTTTCCAAATGCCATCCTATTGGTGCACATCCGTGGAAAGGTAATTTAATACTGAATCCGATGCATGTAAAATTTAAGTGGCACATGTTGTGGATTAGAGTTTTATTTAAGATTTTTCAAACTTATGTCATGTCGCATTTTGTGCCTCGCATTTATTCACGGATAACTTTTTTAGGCGGAAAGCGGAAAAATTATTCTGCCAGAATGACGGTGGTTGTTAAAGTGCCTACCACATTGAACATTGAACAATGCGACTCAGGGTTGCCAGTTTGGCCGTTTTCTCGCCAAATTGGGCTCCTTTTGACCTTGGCTGGCGTTTTATTTTTCGGTTTGGCAGGTGGCAGTTTTTTGGGCTACTTTTAAATGTTTTATTTTTGAAACATTGATGTTGCATTTTCATCTATAACAAGCTTTCAAAATATCTGCTTTGTTAGCTATGATTAAATTTGATAGGCTACGTTTGAAACAATGTTTTTATAGTCAAACTGAGTGAAATAGTGACTAGTGAGCGCTGAGGGTTGAGACTAATAGACCTACCCTACGGTGTAGGCCGTAGCGGACGCGGTAGTTAGCACGCGCGCTCATATGCAGCCGTCCGTGCTGACGGCGACATTCCTGGGCAGAACCAAGATCAGAACTGGCGAGGAATGACCAGGACACGATAGTCTTCTTCACTGTCATATCTTTTGACTGGCTTGACGGAATAATACTTGACACAAGATAGAATTCTTTAAGACCGCGTTGTTTATTAACTTGACCACTAGTTCCAGAAGAACAGAAATCCAAACATAGCAAAAAGAAAACACCGAACTATTGACAATCCCACTACCGAAATACTAGCATGTTGGCGTACTACATTAGGAACTTCATCACAACAAAAAGAACTTCAACTTTGGGGAAAAGAAACTTTGTTTACGACTGCACCTTGATTACAAATAGAATAATAGCGAGTCTGAGTTGAATAATCCTCGAATCGTCTCGAACAGTATAGTAAAGTATAATAAAGTCTAATATAGCAGTCTCGTCTAGTATCGTCTAGTATAGCAGTATCGTCTAGTGAAGAATCATAATTGCAGTTGCTTAAAAAGAACTCTAGTTTAAATTGGAGAGGCGCATCCACAAGCATTGCCAATTCTACATGCGATCATCTATAACGTAATACAACGGTGGATCCACTAGTCGCTGAAATACAGTGGTACTGCAATTCAGGCACAATGCAAAGATTAATTACAAGACTGCATTCCGAAAGTACGCGGTATTTGTTGATTGGGAAGGAAGATTCTGGAATACGACATGACGTCACAGTGACGCGCGTTGCGTCAGAGAAAATTAGCTCTCGGGCGCCACATAGGCCAACTACAGCACTACTGTACCTGTACCATCAGATTGTTAGACCATAGGGTTAGACCATAGATATGACACAGACATCAGTACTCAGTACTAGGGTTGCCAGATTGGACGCTTTTACGCCCAATTGGGCTACTTTTGATTTCTCCAGGCGCCAAAAATTCGCGTTGGGCGCGTTTTTTTGGCTGGCGCCCAATTGGGCTACTTTTTTTTAAAAATATAATATAACTTTTTATGTAAAAATTGTATCATGTTCAAGAGTTTTACCTAATTCGTAGTTATTTCATTGAGGAGCAGCGTTTTTGGAGGCCTCGGTCAGGCAGGGTTACCAATTTGGTATAAATGATTTGCTGTAATGATGCTCTTTTTAATATTGAAACAGAGAAATTAAAACAAATGTTCTATAATAATGGTTATCCAAAATTATACTTTGAAAAAATATTGAATCGCTTTATCTCCACGAATTCCGACCAACAAGAAAAGGCTGAAAATGAGTTAAATATGAAGCATTGTTTGTCCATTCCGTTTGTGGGAAAAGATTCTAAAACGTTTGCTCGCAAAATCGGACAGTTTATGAAAAGTAAATTTGATGTGGACGTTTTTCCTGTTTATAAAACATTCAAAATCAGTTCGTATTTTCAACTAAAGTCCCAGACGCCTTCGCCTCGCTGCTCAAATGTGGTATAATACAGTTTTACATGTCCGTGTGATTCGGCATTGACATACATCGGTATGTCCACCAGACATTTGACCACGAGAGTACGGGAGCATTTGAACTTTAGAGACTTAAAGAAAAGTGCCATCAAAGACCATATTATGGAGTGTTCCTTTTGCACAAATCGAAAATTCTCTGCTGACTCATTTAAAATTTTACGCAAAGGCAAATCCCAATTTGACACAAAAATTCAGGAAGCGCTATTAATCAAACGCTACAACCCAAATTTAAACAAACAATTATTTGCTGGCAGCGCGTCCATTCTACTAAACATTTACTAAGTTAGATGGATCACGTTCCCTGTGGTGCTAATTCGTTTGTAGTCATGTGTGCCTTTTTCTAATGTAATTTTGTTTTCCGTCCGTCTGTTTGTTTTCCACACTATTGCTTTTAACCGCTGCGTATTTCTTGATGCTTACAATTAGTTAGCTAGTTACCTTCAAGAAGTTGAAATTTATTGCATTTTATCAATATTTTCAGATTCCTGATGAGGGCTTAGGTTAAGCCGAAAACGTTTGAATGTTAAACTATTTTGTAAATATGTAAAAAATATATACTGTTGTAATGCCCAACCCTGTGGTATTGTTGTGTCTTGCCTGTCTTTGGTATAAAAAAAGCAAACTCTCTCCCGAAACTATAAATTTGGTATAAAGATGCCAATTTTCAAAAATGTGCATGTTTAGGCTTTAATATCTGGCAATCCTGGCAACTTAACTGATCCAGATTTTCACGATAATGCAGTGGACATCAGTTTAGTTCAGGGTTGCCATATTGGCGTTTTTCCTGCCAAATTCCACAAATTTGGCGTTTTTTGAAAGCGTTTGGCAGGAGAAAATTACGTTTGGCAGTTTGGCATTTTTTTGGCAGTTTTTACTTAAGTGTTTTTTTGGCATCTTTTGGCGTATTTTTGTAATTATTACCTGTACAACTCACCACTAAAGTTTTTCAAATACTTTTATCAATGAAAGTCCATCAAAAAAGTTTAATTTATGGTCTGGAAACTCTGAATTCCTAATTTAATCAAATGTTAGCTCCAGAGGCCACTGGCGGCTGGCCAGTCACCAACCAAAGTTGGAGTTGGACTGGACAGCTGGAGGGATGCGTTTTGACATTTATTTTCTTGCCAATGGACTAGTAAGTGTTAACAGGTTATGGTTAATGATGCGATGTCACACCGTTTGAGTTGAAAGCATAGCGTAGGCCAGAGACCTTGTAGAAATTTGAACCGGAACCGGAACCTGAATTGGTACCGGAAGTTCCTTAGTTAGTAAGTGACAATCAAGACCTGATGCCAGATGTAAAACACGTTTGTAATGGGTCGCAAAAATTATCTGTATTTTGTGTTTTCTACACCAATCGTCCAAGAAGTTGAGGGCGTCAATGCAGATGCCATGTATTTGTGCTAATAACTGTAGCCTCTTGACATGTAAAGTTATCAGGTGTAGGTGTATTTCCTTCATGCCATTAACATTGTGAAAATCCTTAAACCTTAAAAGTGTTTGTGATATTTACCAATGGTGTTTCTTGGCATTGTCCTCTTTTCACATGTTGAAGTTTAACACTGAGTTTTTTGTTTTTCAGACTTTGGCTATTGGTTATAAAGCATGCATTAAATGAATGGCCTACTGTAAAAAGTAGATTGTGGGACAGAATGTTTGTGTCGCCAAGCAAGGAAAACAAACTTGAACTAACATACCACTACCAGTGATTCTGATAATGAGGAATGCTATTGCATGCAGGCTAAACTTGTAAAACCTGCTAGAAAAGCAGCCCTCCCCCATAGATTCCCCCCAGGCCAATTGGTCTTTATCACCTTCTTCTAATTGCGCTTCGTTGATACTTCATAGCTCCAACTATGTGGCTGCCTCCTACAACCTTTGAAAGTTTGTTTTAATTTAGCTTGATACATACAGTTTGTGTTTCATTATTCATACTAAGTGGTCTATCAAGTTAAATTAAGACAATATACCATCAGAGCTACATTTTGCACCATATATAATGGTGTATGGCCTTGCTGGTTAACAGGACAAGCCGCACTAACAGTTTGGCAGTTTTTTTGAAACCCTGAAAAGTTTGGCAGTTTTTTGGCGGTTTTTACAAAACCTTTGGCAGGCAAAGCTATTTTGGATCTGGCAACCCTGGTTTAGTTTGTTTTTATTTCACATATTATATGTCAAACATAGCAGGGGTCTAGAAAAAGGTAGAAGCGACAAAACACGGACGCTATAACGTGCATGATGCCAAAGCAGGACAAATCAGTTATGGCATGGTCGCAACACCTTAATAAAGTTTTTACAAAATTTAGAAAGATGAGAAAAAAAGGGCTGGTGATTTTTTTTTTAACAATTTATATGTACTTGTTTGTAGTTTAGGTTTGGTGGCCCTGCTTAAATTTACTTTCATCGATGTATCCTTTAAATTTACATCGCATGCACGTTTTAAACTTCTTTGGTTTTGCCGCCGTTTCCTTTTGCTGGTTTTATTCCCGTAAACTATTGGTAACTTTATCATTGCTGTTGTTTTCCGAAAAATAAAAATAAATTGAATTGAAAAGTTATTTTAACAAACAGTTGAATTGAATAGTTATTTTAACAAACAGTTGAGTGAATGCATGGTTGCCAATCTGTCTGAAAGACATAAAGAACTGGAAAAACACTTATAATTTGGGACTGATGATCAAGCAATCAAGAAAAATTTTGTATAATAGCCTATTTCTTTGCTTGGGCTCCATTTTAGAACCCCCAAAAAAATTGGGCTAGTTTTGGGCTACTTTTTGCATAAGCTTGGGCTCTTTTTTATATTAACCTCTGGCAACCCTACAGTCAGTAGTCAGTACTCAGTAGTAAGTTAGTCACTCTCTTAGACCACTGTTGGGCGAGTTTAATGATACAAAGTCTGATACAGAGTCACTTTTTATTCACAAACTAAAACAACATTTAAGCAAAACGGACACGCAAAAGAAAGACAACGTGGAAAGGCTTTCTCGCATTCTTGTGAAGATTTTAGTGGAAATCCGAAATTATTTACAAAAGATTAGGCTTACCTAACAATAATATCGACTGCTTGTGCTGTAGCCTACTTTTATGTTTGTAGATATTAACAGCAAAGGCAACACTCCATAATCAACATGACACGTCACAAAAGGGGATGAGAGCTTCATCAACACCATCAGGACATCATCATCATCTACCAAACCAGCTCATCCATTCCATCACTCACCAGGACAAGAAACAATAACTTAAACTGGATATCAAACCTCAATCGTCTTAGGCTACTGTGTGATGTGCATTGTTCAGTCTAACCATAGAAAGAGCTCAACACCTGCTCTCCTGGGCCACATTGAAACGGGCTTTTGCCTGAGGATGGGTTTCTTTTATGTCCGGTTTTCTTTCTCCATCCTATTTTCACTATGATGACTGTTCAATGTTCATCCACATCAATATTGGAACTGGCAAATTCAATCCACAACACTTTTCATTAGTCTGTCATTCATTACTACATGTGTGCTTCTCTCTGTTTTTGTTTTATTTTTTGCTATTTGTTTTTTGGGTTTTGTGACCGTGCTAACTACTGAATCACTGATATACAGTCAACCCTCGATTTAACGGACAAATGTGGACCAGCAGCAGTCCGTTGCTGGAAAAAGTCCGTTAATCGAAAATACCGTACTCCCACTACTGTACAGTGTACAGTCAAGTACTCTGCTATAGCGTAGACCATCTGTCACCACTTAATAAACCAAATACTGTACAGTACAACACAGTAGCAGTTTAAAGACACATGAAATGCGTTCCTTGTTTGTATTTTGTATAACCTGCTCGACTACAGTACACAGGTACATTTACAGTACACAACTTAAATGTAGATTAATCTGAGTCAGAGATGATCATCAACTCATCATGTCCATCCTCCTGAACATCAACCTCAGGGATGGCGGGACGATGACTGCAGCATGGGGCATCATTGTTCAGATTTTCAGGGGCAGGTGGGATGCGTAAGAGAGATGGAGACGACACAGATGGGTTGGCTGGAGCACCATGTTGAACAGGGCGGCTAGGGGCAAAGAAGCTGTTGATTTTTGTTTGGCGACCCCCCATATGCTGTTCTTTGATGATATGCTCCCTGATCATCCTGAGCTTCCCATATTGGTGCGTCATCTCAGGTAGTTGGCTGTAGGCGGAGTAATCAATGAGGGCATCGATATAACTCCGTAGAGTTGACAACTTCACCTTGGGGACTTCAATCGCCTCTTCCTCGTCACTGCTTTCCTCTTCTCCACCATCCACCACAGATGCCACTATGTCGGCCTCAGACATGAACTGATACCCTGGGTCCAGATCTAATTCGTCCAGCCAGTTTGTTATATCATCGATGGAGGTGGATACCTCCCCAGTCCCCACCACGCTGCAACATTTGGAGAAAATCTCCTGCCTCTATTCCTTCAAAGTTGGCCTCTGAATCTTTGTCCTCTAAGATTTTCTTCCATGAATTTGCGAGGACAGACACCTTAATGTCTTGCCACGCTGCTGCAAAGTTATAAATGGCTGAACGAATATTGTAATTTTTTATGTTGCTTAAGGTCCGCTGGCCCCTGGTGTCGACCTCAGCATCTGTTTCGTCCTCTACAATGACCGGGACCCCATCCAAGTAACGTCGGATGTGGCGACTCTTCAAGGCGCTAATAACCCCCTGGTCCATTGGCTGTATAACCGATGTTGTATTAGGGGGCAGATAAAGGACCCTTATCTTGCCGTCAGCGCTTACAAGCTACTCTTCACTAGGGTGCGCTTGGGCATTGTCGAGTATTAGAATCGCTCGTACATCATCAAGAGAAATCTTCAGCACTTCTTCTTGATATTTCCGAGTCGCAGGCACAAAATGCGAGAAAAACCAATCAGTGAATATTGCAGAGTTAAACCAAGCTTTCTTAGAGTTGTAGTAAACTACTGGCAGGTCACACTCGACGTTTAATCCCTTAAATGCCCGTGGTTTCTTCGATTTGCCCACCACGGCTAGCTTCAGTCGGTGAGTACCGGTGGCATTGGACCCGACCAGGACCGACAGCCTTTCCTTGCTTGTCTTCTTCCCCTTAGTCTTCTCCTCACCCTGACGGACTTGAGAATTCTTCGGGAGAGAACGCCAAAAAGTTCCCGTCTCGTCTGCGTCTAATCTGTGGCGATTCCGGAATCGTCTAATCTGTGGCAAGTTCCCGTCTAATCTGTGGCGATTCCGGAATCGCCAAAGCCACCCATCACTGCCCTTAAAATCAGTTAAGCCAAGACTGGTGGCAAGTTTAGCAGCAGCTGCGATTAACTCTGTCCCACGCACATTCACTCCACTGAACCGTTGTTGAACGTACCACTTCATAACTGCTGCGTCCAAAGATTGTTCCTTACCCATCTTCATATGTTTTCTGTTGCTCACTTTACCACCCTTGGAAGACGTCGCATCAACACAATAAGACGTAGCATATTTCAACAGCTTGTCCTTGCTCTTCTTAATGTCTGAGACTGTTTGTTTTTTGACACCATACTGATCGCAAACACTCGCAACACTGGCCCCTTTTTCAAGCTTTTTGATCAGTTCTAGTTTCTGCATCACCGACAAGTTCACACGTTTACGTTTTTCATTTGGCTTAGACATAATGCACCGTACTAAACACAGGCAGGTTCTAACTGATTCTAAGGTGCACCAAATGAAGGCTCTTGCTAACAGAGTACAGTACAGAGTACGCTGACAGAGTACGCTGATAGATCACAATATGTATTGTGACGTTGTGAGAGACAGAGCTCTTTCTAATCTGGTGAATTTCAAAACAATAAAAACCGTTCTTTTGGTACATTCTTTTACTCATAGATCTGCGCATATTGAGTCCGTTAAATCCGAACTCTGTTAAATCGAAGTCCGTTAAATCGAGGGTTGACTGTTTAGCCTAATAACTACATAATTTTCCATTTAGGCACGTTTTAAACCTTTCAAGGTTTTGCCATCTTTTCCCATTCGTTAACGTGCTGGTAGGTCTATATCGATTTTTGTAGTTAGTATCTTTTTCGTCCCGGACGCGTTAATAACGAAAAACAAAATGATTGATGATTGATTAATCATCACTGGTTCTCTCAAGTCTTAAACCAAGCTGCAGGTTTGGCTTGGAATCTTTATCCTCGGACAGACAAAGCCTTGATAGGTTAGGTTCGCATCCAGGCCTACTTGTAGCAGAGGATTTTGACGCAGTGTCGGTTACCAAGATTGACTAAGTGAAATTTTTCGATTGTTGAGGTGTTGTTGTTGGGGATTATTCCATTCATAAGGTGGCACTGAATGGAGAGCAGTCCTTAGAATGCGTTGTTTAAGCATACACTCCGAGAGTCGAACCAGCGCCGCTTGATCTTGAAGCTTCTTCATTCACGACGTCACACGCTAACCAACTGGATGCAACCTATTTCGTCCTCTGCAATCGGTTGCCACAAAAGCCTCAATAAGACGTCCGAATGGAAACCAAGCAGATTGAAACCAACACCTGTGATGTCACAAAGCAGCAAAATGAAATAAAGCTGGACAGGACACGACATGCCGATGTACCCAACGAGGCTTCCTCGAATAGTGTTTTATGGTTAACTGAAGACAGTGAAAAGACCCCCGGATGACCGAAAATGAGATACAAAGATCAGCTTAAAGTCTCCGTCAACTAACCCAACCGTTGATCTGGATTCATGGAAACAGCTTGCTAGTAACAGATCACTCCAGAGAAAAAGAACTAGGGAAGGCACGGAAATTTCAAAAAAAAGCAGGTTGCAGAAAGTCCAAGAAAAGCAAAACACTAGAAAAGAAAAACTAAAACTACCACGTCCCCCAGACCCCCACCCTCCATACAATGAGACTTTTGTCTATGTCTTTTCCCTCATAGACTGGGCTCTAAAGCCACATTATACGAAATCACCATCCAAAGCCAAATTCGATTTGAAGACGAAACTAATACTTGGACAATGGACATGAGCTAGAGCCTACAATGACTATAAAGCCATTATCAAAGATATAACACTAGGCTATACTCGTACTCAGCAATAAATATTCTGATGAAATTGCTCACATTGCCAAACAATTACCCTCGTTTATTAAGCATTGCTATAAGAACTCAAAAGTGTTAAAGGAGCTTGGCCTGGCAGTAGCATTGTTTGATTAACAGCATGTAGTGCTGGGTATGAAATGCGTTCTTTTCTGGTTTAGGCCTAAGTGTCAACCTATCTGAAATTGTATTAGTGCTGCATTGGAGTGCCTGCCACAGCTTTCCTTTGTGCCAATGTGGCCCGCATGCAAAAAAATTTGACAACCCCTGATCTAGTGCATATGATCATTCATTTTCCCTAACAAGGCTAGTAATGACTTCGGTGCACTGAGACAAAATTTGACTCAGTTAACCAGAAGCAAACAATAGTTGTGCACTGTGCAGTAAGCCAGTAAGAGTCACATGTAAACTTTTTTGACAAATGTGGTATACACAATATATAGTAACCACAGCCAATGTGTTTCTATATAACTTGAGCTAAAGATATTCAGTGTAATTTACAATGTAACTCTGTTGTATCATGGTATACCATAATTATTTAGGTTTGGTTAGTTGTTCCTTTTGTGAAACCTGCTAGCAAAGTTTTACAGATTGGCAGTTGCTGAATGCTGACATCTGGTGTGACTTTACTCAAGTTTGCAATGTTTTGATGTAGGGATGCACAATACGGAATATCGAATCTTAGAGATTCGAATCTCAATGTATTCGAATCGCATTTGCAGTTTCTTTTCGGATATCAGGATTCGAAAATAAATCTGTTAAATGAACAGTGTGCCACGTTAAACAAATGTAAAGTTGATATTTTCCGCCTTTGCGTGCCGACTTTTTTCTTCATGGACTGTTTGTTCCAAGCGCCTTTTTTCTTCCTTCATAGGGTTTGCGCAGTTTTCAGAACTGCAGACAGGCAGTGCGTTTCCGTGTGACCGACTGACCGTATGATGATGCATCGTAGCCTACTGTGATGCTTGATTTATCATATGTTGTACTCTGTTTGACATCATGTGATACTAATACAATTCAAAATAAAGTACAAATATGTTTGCTTTTTGTTCAATATTATTTGGAAAAAATTGCCATGTAATTTCAGAATAGATTCGAAATTCTAGATTCGAAATTAAGTATTCTAGAATATTCTAGAATAGCCAGGTATTCTGTATTGTGCATCCCTAATCCCTATTTTGATGTAAATATTTCAAAAGATCATATTTTGTTTTTTCTTTGACAGAAATGAATTCATCCAACCAACTAAGGTTGAAAGTTTTGTTGGCATTTAAAGAATTGCACAAAGCTCGTCTGCAAGTGTTTCGTGGTGACAAGCGTTCATCGGAGTTGGCACGACTTGAAATTAACAAAAATTTTAGACAAAATCTACACAATACTGACCCTAAAAAAATTGAAGAACTTATTGTAGTTGCTCAAGACTCAGCCGATATATTAAAAAAACATGTTGTTCAATTAGAGGAGTTGAAAGACAACCATTTTCGAGTGAATTTAACAAAAGACACTTATACCTTCGATAACAAGGTTTATAAAGACATTCCAGAAAAGGAGTTACTAAAACGCAAAAAAAATTGTCACTCAAACTGCTCGGACAAAGGTGAGTTTTCACTGATATCAGTGGGTGTGACAGTAATGTGTTTATAGAACATGGCTATATTTACAGCACTAGTGCTAACCTAGTTCTAATTATCATCATCATTAACTTCCTTTCTCTTGTCAGGAGTTAAAGGCAATGAAGTGCCACGTTTCTCTTTTGTGAGATTTTTCTTTTGCAGTTTTGTCATCAAGTTCTGACCAGTCTTTAATATCATTAGTCCAAATTCTTGGTTGTCTGTCCCTATTTCATTTTTCCTTCAAGTAGTTGTCTGTGAATAGAATTGTTGCAAATCATATGGCCAAAATACTTCAGTTTTCTTTTTTTAATTATGTGTAGAATTTGATTGATTGATTAAATCTTTATCTTCGAACTGGGAAAGCTTCTTGCAGAGTTTTAATCCTTGCAGTTTTGCATACTTGTAGAGGCTTTTGAATTACTGACACAGGCCCAGTCATCGAGATTGACAGAGTGAAGTTTTCGATTGTTGAAGTCTTGTTGCTGTGGAATCATTCCATCCATTAGATGCCGCTGAATGGAGAGCAGTCCTTAACGTGCGTTGCTCAAGCGCACACCCCGAGAGTCAAACCAGCGCCGCTTGATCTTGAAGCTTCTTCGTTCCAGAAGTCATGCGCTAACCAACTGAGCTATCGGGGCGGAAGTACCATGTTTGTTTGCATTCAAAATTGTAATACATCTTTGTTTGTGATTTTATCCTTCTGTGAAATTTTAAGCATTCTTCTATAAACCCACATTTCAAATGCCTCTAGTTGTTTTACGATTTGTGATAACAATGGCCATGTTTCTGCATTGTAAAGTACCGTAGGCTACTGTTCACCTCTGGATATTGGTAGGCCTATAGTTAATGACTAACTTTTTCTGGCAATTTCTTGAACACTCACTCTGAGATATTGTATCGCTAATAGCAACAATGAAAAATCATGTTCCAATATAAAGCTGTGATTAAAATGTGTTTTAATATAGTTGTATGTATAATTGTATATATATTAAAAAAATGATTTGTTGAAATGTAGATAATGTTTGAAATTGCTGTATGTAGATAAAAAATGACCAAGAACAGATCATTGATGAGATCGCAGGGCCAACTAACTGGTGTTCCTCGACAAATAAAAGATTCGGTTGCGGATGTTTACAACTTGATTCAAAAGTGGAAAAAGCTGAACTCACAAGGTTTTGATGAGTTGACAAAACTTTCTGATGAGAAACTTTCATTGTTTGTTCCTCCACAAGGTCATGATGATGCAACAAGTCGTTACTCAGATGATTTGAACAAAGCCTGCAAAAGTCTTGTATGCACTCTGGATAGAATGGAAAACATTGTCAAAAAGTTGTTTCAAATTGCCGAAAAGCTTTTAAAACTTAGTAAACTTGATATTTTGAATTCCACTGCAAATAGTCCCACCGTTGCTCCATTTGTGCAATGGCCCATTGTACTGTTTGCTGACAGTACATTAGAATTAGCTGAGATGCATAAAAAGGAACTGGGTGTAAAACAATGCATTGTTGAAAGTGCAGCTCATGTTGATGTGGGGAAATCTGTTTCAGATCTTGCTGCTTTGAGCGAAGAGTGCAGGGACATACTTATGATATATGCATCTTGTTGGCTTCAACAACCTTATTATAATAAACGTATTTGTGACATAACCATTGAATCAATGTTGCTTGAAGTTGGCCATAGCATTTGTTAGGCTTGTGCTTGTTTTAAACTTATGTAATGATTGCTTTGTAGCTTTGGTCTAGATCAGTGGTTCCCAACTTTTTTTGCTGTCGGGCCAAATTTTAAACTTCAGAGTACGTATGGAGCCGCATGAAAACACTCAAGTATATAATTATAACGAAAATTTTAAAGCATGAAAGCATGTACCAACAAATAGCAACACTAACAAGAAAAATAACACAAATCAATTTAATATCTAACTTGGCATTGGCTTTGAGCTTTAACAAGTTTGTCAAAGCGAGGCGCAATTGCAGAGGATGCAATATGCAATAGCTGCTTGAGGTGGTCGTCGGTCAACCGATTGCGATATTTATTTTTGATTCTGATCATTTTGCTGAAAGTGCTTCACATAGGCTACGTAAGTTGATCCAAATACAGAGGCGTTTTTATGGGCATTGGTTTTCAATTTGGGATAATAGTCAAAAACATTTTTTAACAAGTCAAAAAATAATCGCCCTAATTATTATAAATAGATTTTTTATATTTTTGTGGGATTTTCAGGGGTCAATGAGAGCCGCAAGAAGGCTAGCTTGGAGCCGCATGCGACTCTAAGAGCCGCGGTTGGGGATCACTGGTCTAGATCCAAACATCAGTAAAAAAAGAACATATCAACACAGGTAGTTGACTTCAAACCAATCGTACTAACATATATCATGATTTCAAGATCATACAAGGAAAAAAAATTATTTAGGTAACTACTGTGTTGGACGTTAGTCTCATTTTTCAGTTGATTTTTTCACAATGTTTGAAAAATTGTTGAAGAACTCAATTTTGTATCAGACTGAAGGTTATTATTTGCTAGCGTGGATTTAAACAAACGGTTCCACTTTCCTCAATTCATAGAGTAAACCATTGTACGCTATGAATGATATTCCTACTACGAATTCAATGTTAGTAGTTTTAACCGGGACTTTGGAGCCGGCATAAAAATGAAACTAGCATAGTTCCAGCTCCTTTCTTGCGCAGGTTTAAGTTTGTTGTTAAGATTGTTGTTGATCAATAGTTACAACTGTGCTAACCCGGTTGTCTTCATAACAGACAGTGTGTTTATTGTGACAATGATTGTTTGCGAAAAATGAGCTGTGTTTTTTATCGGAATGGCCCGTTTCGGTGAGTCCGATCCCTTAACGGGGATTTTTTCAATTTTTTTTTTATATTATGGGGTACCGTAGCCTAATTATCATTGTCGTTTTAGGGTTAGGGGTTAGGGTTAGAGGTTAGGAACTCACCGAATCGGACTCACCGAATAATAGCAGACCCATTTTTTATTGTAGCCTCAGAACCTACTAGGCCTTGAGGATTTGTTATCATGTTTGTATAAGTTCAGAAATATTCTCTGAATGCTTTAAGCATTTTCATGCCTTTTACCTGAACAGCAATTAAAAGAAGTTATTGTGTTCAAGCAAGAGCTTTTGCATCAAGAAGGTCAGTTTTGTATTCTTTCTATCTGTTCATCTATAATATCAAAGTATTGCATTTGTATTTTGTACTCTCATGCGCAAAAGTGTGTGTTCACTGCAGTGTTTATTAATATTATATTTCCAAATAGTCCACTGAAATAGTGTAATATATATTTTGAGAACAGGTATATATGTGTTTTAGTTGAAGTCTAAAGGTACTAAGACTTTTGCTAACCGTTGTAGTTTTGAAGTTTGTTTAACAGACTGCTCAATACCTGAAGCAAGATAACCTAGAATGTAGCACGGAAATTAATTTGGTTTAATTTTAATCATTTTTTGAAGGTTTGCGAATCCTAATTTATGGTGTTGAAAGCGAAATATTTCAAAACTAATCAAAAGAAACTAGTGTATGTTGTCACTTAATGGGGAATAATCTTGTTCCAAGAGAACACCTTGCTTTGAGCACTCCTATTAACTACGGCTTGAGTAATGCAACATTAACTCCATTGAAGGATGTCATTTTTATTGGCCATCTAGATCAATTAATCAATACCAGTCTCGCTCCAATACATTTCTGTTTGAGGTCATGATTGTGAAGGCAGAGGGATATTATTATTCATGTTATGTTTATACCAGGGATATTATTTAAATAGATTTGGAATCAGTATTGTATTTTAACTTGCCCATTCTTAGCTGGCAGCAGCAACTTAAGGGTTAATAAGTCAGTTTTTGCTTTGGGTTAAGGTTAAACAAACCCTAACCCTTATAGAGTGTATCGTGCAATATCAAAATTGTATCATTCATTAAATGCAAGTTCCAGGAAATTGATCACGAGTAAATGGTTAGAGATGTTATGCAGAACATCGCAAGGGTTTTTCATTTATGTATAAATGTTGTCTTTGTAATTCAGACTGCACTTTAAGATGTTGCTGAACTTGAAAGCAGATGTGGTTTGGAAAGTCTCCACTCTGCACTCCTTCAATGCTGTGGCATTTGGAAAGTTATTTAAGCAAAACATTAATTCCATTGTGACGGTAGGCGAAGATGGCATGGTGTGGGTGTATGAAGTGCCCATAGCGGATGGCCAAATCACGGTGAGCTCTAATTTAAGCTCATAGAATTATCACTGAAGAGTTTTTCTAATTTAATTCAGTAAAATATTTTGAAGTCTTGCAACCTCTGTTCTGGATTCTTTTTGTTAGAGAGAAAATGATGAATTATACAAGAGTGCAACCAAATGATTAAAACTCCATTAAAAGTAAAACAGCCACAATTGTAGTACCAGGCCTCGAAATTCACGGCGGACATGTCCGCCGTCACAGCATATGATGTCCGCGGGAAGTACCATCTAGATCGGTCATATTTGTCCGCCGAGAAATTGCACAGGAACTAGCGATACAAATCGTCATTGCATAGCACGAACGTTGAACAATTGTTGCGAGAATATAATTTCCCGCGCATTCTAGCACGCATCTAGAAAATGGGAATACTGTAGGCTATTGTATCTCTTAGTTTTCATTCAAGCAGGAAAACTTTCGATTTTTACGTTGCTTCGATTGATGACACTGAATCAGCGTAACAAAGGTGAATTCTTCGCCAAGAATCGATGGGAGTACGGTCACGCGCAACTTATTTCAAGTCTTACGTCACAATGTCTGGCTTTGACCTCCGAGTAATATTGATAAGGCAAGGTTGGTTACAGTAAGAAAGAAAAGGCCCAGGGAAAATTCACTTTCGCTCACATTACACGCTAAAATAAACCTAAAGAAAAAAGCCTGGTGAAACTTTGCACAGCAGAAAATAGTAGCGTTAGTGTAGAAGTTTTCCGACTCGTGTCCAGAGCATTGTGACGCAAGAAGCCACACGACCTCGTTCTGTGGAAGTTAATCAGTTATGCAGGCTAGCAGCTACACGGCGCTTTGACTCTTCAAGCGCACGTCGTTGATCTGATGAAAGCCTTTCAGAGGGACTTCATTGCAATTTTAACAAGCCAAGTCCTCTCTTGTGAAGCCCACCTTGCTGCTTTCCTCCTTAACTTGTCTTTTTTCACGTTTTATTGAGTCGTCCTCCTCACTCCATTCGCCCTTGCCAACTTATCAACATTCTCATTCAACCCAAGCAACTTCAAAAGTTCTTTCGGTATTCCTTTTGTCGCCTTAATGCCTTAAAATCGCCAATTCGTTTTCCCGTAGGCACCATGTCTCACTTCCGTACAGCATTGCAGATCTCACACAATTAGTATAAATTCTTCCTCTCATTTTCAACGGAAGTTTTCTACAACATAACAACTCTCGAGCAGTTTCACAACCACCACTGGCATTCAAACTATCTCCTAGATAACAAAAGGGAAAAGGCATTCACTGATTCAACTTCGTCATTCAGCTTTTCAACAGGAGTGGACCAACCATTCTTTTTCAATCTTCTTGCATCTTTCACATTCAAAACCATCTCCGAATCTGCATGTCACTCTCTTCATTTTCCATGCACCCACTTCTTGCATTTCGTACCCATAACAGAATTTGCCATCACTCTTCTTATACGTACACCACAAGGGTCGATTTGCTCATTGTGGTATCCCCCTCCGTTTAACTTATTACAACCTTTGTCTTTTTAATGTTGATTGGCAAACAGTCTGAGCGTCAACATATAAAAACTCAAAGACAAACTGTAGCCTACACTTACTTAGGAAACAGTGCATTCAAGTAGGCTAGTACTGCAAACATGTTTCAGGGTCTTGTTTACCTTGCTCTTCCTGAGTGAACGCAAAAACATGATATTAATTAACTGATTGAAAATTGAATGAGGCTGTTCACCAGGCATTTAGTTAAATAACATGAGGCGTTCTACTGGTGCAAATTAAGCTGAACTATCACAAGATATATAAAGTGACAATCTGTTTTTATTCCGACGTTCCATCAATCAGACACGACTGGCTTCTTCAAGGAAACATCGGAATAAAAGCAGATTGTCACTTTATACATTTTGTGATAGTTTAGCTTAATTTGCACCAGTAGAACGCTTCATGTTATAATTAAACGCATTATTTAATTAACTCATTTTTAAAAACATGAATTTTTAACCAATGTTTTATTTTGGCCGCCGAACGCGAGAATATGGCCGCCGGAAAAAAGCTCTGGTAAGCCGTGCTTGATCGCCGGAAAAATAAAGGAGCTTAGAGGCCTGGTGTATATACGTATATAACAAGTAATGAGAAGCACATAGTGTGTTATCAACTTCTGTTTTTTGCTATAAATTTTAGCTGGAAAAGCAAAAAATTAACAATGACAGCCACACACCCATGTCTAACTCATCTGTGGAAAGTTACAAACTTCAAATTTTTACAGCAGAATGATTGTTGAATTTTTATTTGCATTGTTTATATTTTTGAAAATTGCGAGCAGAATGTTGCTCTTGGCTCGAAGCTGCAGGTTTTCGTCTGACTTTCTTCAGGAGGTTTCATCAGAATAAAATAAACCTAAATGCACATGGTAAAGTATTTATAGTAGAAGAAAAACGAAATAATAATTTGGCTGATCAGAATAATTCAAAATTAACGAAGAAGTTTTAACGCACAAACGAATTCTTTTTGGTGGCATAAGGTTGGATTGAAAGTTTTTATAACGATTGCTTCTTGTGCTACGAGGTGGAACGAGGAACGGTCTTTAGCAAGAATTGAAAACGTTTCCAGTCTGAAGTTCAATGCACATTCTTTGTTATCCTGCAGATGTTGTCCTATTGCAGAGCCACCAGATATGTTTTTGCCCTTTGCAGTTTTGCAAGCTCGGTTTGGTTGATTCCTTGTTTCCTTCTCTAATTATACTACGTAACATTATTTTTGTTTAAGTCACTTCTTTGATACTCCCTAATATTTATTTTTTGGGCGCTGAGTTCGAAAATCATGGTACTTTTTCGTATCATCGTTGCTTTTTGATATGATCACACTTTTGACTATTTTTGCCAATCTGTAATTGTTTGTTATGTTTATACCTCCCATGCTGTTTAGGTAATGGATTTTAACTCTTAGTGATTTGTTAGATCTATTTGAACACGTCAATCACAATTAAACAGCAATTTGTTAATCTCAAGTTTTAAAACTAACGAAACACACTCTTTTCAAAGACTTAAGGACTTCAAAAATGTAAGATACTGTTAAATGAGCTTTTATTTTATGACCAAAAGTATCTTCCCTTATCAAAAACCCCTTGCAATCACCCGTGATTGCACTGCCCTAGTATTCCTGATACCATCTTTGCATTGGCTGAAGTGAATATCGTGGTGAAATGTCTTATCATGCTTCTTGCTAAAGTCCCTAAAAGTTTGTTGAACGAAATCATTATGAAAGCATTGAAAATCAAGTTCAGACATGCGGCACTGTGGTGACTTGTGATCAGTTTCTTCACTAACCCTTTGTAAGTTAGATCTTTATTTGTTTCCAAAAAGAAAAATCAATCACACCTCGAAAAGCTTGCCATTCCTTCCTTTCTATTTTAGGCATTTTGTTCTCCAGGGTTCTTGACGTCAACATGGTAATTATTTGGGGGCCAACAAAATATTGTTTCCATAAGTTTGGCCTCCGATAATTTTGGAAATATTGTTTTCATTTCTTGAAAAACTTCTTGACTTCGTTTATGTCTTAAAACTTCTTGGTTAATTTTGAATTATTCTGATCAGCCAAATTTACAATTCATTTTTTTTCTACTATAAATACTTCACCACTTTTAGGTTTATATTATTCTGACGATAGCTTCTGAAGAGAGTCAGACGAAAACCTGCAGCTTCGAGCCATGAGCAACATTCTACTCGCAATTTTCATGTTTTGTAACCAATCAACTCTTCGAGTTTATGTTTTTCCTGTAGTTTTATTACCACGTTTGTTGTACTGTGGTAAGATATGAATATGTGTTCAATATCATAATGCCTTCAAATAAGAGTAAAGAATTATTGTAATGCTCTGTCGCCTCGCGAGTAGATTTAGTTGTTCATTTGAGAATGACTTCTTTATATATTCTGTGTTTTTTTTTTTATAGCCGATCCGCACCCTTGAAACGAAATGTGGCCCTCTGACTCATGTCTTATTGCATGACATCACCCGGCTGTCTCCAAATGACATGTTAGTATCTGACACAAGAGGTACCAGTGTGTTGTTTTGTGATGGACAAATCCTTGTTCGCAGATGCTCCATTTCAGGAAAAACTCCTCGAACTACTGCTTTAGAGATTGAAGAGAGCAAATGTGAGTTTTTGCCTAGATGTTGTTGACATTGACGTGGCATTTCCTTTGAAAGTTTCAAGCAACGTACAATAAATAAGGCATTCCATTCCGGTATGTGTATTTGCGAGTATTATTTTCACTTTGCTGGCATAGCTAGTACGGTCTGCTACTATTTGGAGAATTCAATTCGGAGAAGCCGATTCGGAGAAATCCTAGTTCGGAGAAAGCCTTTTTCGGAGAATTCTAAAATTCCACATCCGCCGGAAAGCAGCTCTGATAGGCCATGCATGCTTGGTTTCCACAAAAATAAACGAGCTTAGATGTCTACTAGAGTAGGCCTACTCTGGTTAGGCTTACATCAAATCCGATTCGATATATTTGCGCCATAGGAAATGAAGCTAATGCAAAATAAAGTCAATGTTTTGTTTGCGACAACAGGTTATTGCCTCCCCATTAAAACGTACATTTTTGGCAGTTGTACACTGTGTATATATATTTATTTTTTTTGGTTTGATGCAAAAGAAATGCAGTGGGTCACGTCTAACATAGTTGTCCTTGCAGTGGGTCACGTCTAACATAGTTGTCCTTTCGGTGGGCCACGTCTAACATAGTTGTCCTTGCAGAGGTCCTTGCAGTGGGCCACGTCTAACATAGTTGTCCTTACAGTGGGTCACGTGCCCACGTCTAACATAGTTGTCCTTTCGGTGGGCCACGTCTAACATAGTTGTCCTTGCAGTGGGCCACGTCTAACATAGTTGTCCTTGCAGTGGGCCACGTCTAACATAATTGTCTTTGCAGTGGGCCACGTCTAACATAGTTATCCTTGTAGTGGGTCATGTCTAACATAGTTGTCCTTGCAGTGGGCCACGTCTAACATAGTTGTCCTTGCAGTGGGTCACGTGCGAGTTGTTGCTGGCAACAGTGATGGTGACGTAACATGTTTCAACACATTCTCTCATCTGTGGAAGATACGGTTGAATGATCATCCGCTTCAGGCATTAAAAGACCACACACACCAGGTATGGTTGGACAGTGGACCAGAACAATGAAACCATCATAAGTTGATTATTTCTGGTTTTCTTAATTTCACAGAGATTGATGTCGCGCGTATTTTTTCGGTTAAAAGCGAACGCAGGAGAAAGGAGCCACTTTAAAATGTTTTCATTTCATCAAGTTCTTGTGTTTGGTATCAACAACCAGGGATGGGCTTAATCTTGAAGGTCGTCAAAACTGTTGATCTTGCCCGTCCCTGTCATCAACAATTCAACATGCTTCAGACTATTCTGAGGTATCATAGTTGTTTCATCAGAACATGAAGAAGTCGATTTCCTGCATTCTTGCAGTCCACGTTGTCATGGGAAGTGGCGCATCCGGAGACTTCATCCTCGTGGCGGACACAAGTGGATGCATCCACATCATCGATCAAGGGAAGATCATCTCTTCAACATCCCGGGATGTCATTGTGACGTCAGTGAGTTGCGTCTTGATGTTCAAGAGAGTTTCTTTGGTGGAAACAGCAAGTTTATAGAACATCAGCAAGTTTAGAGAACAATTTGATTGTTTGTTGAAACACCAAGCAGGCTAACCTTGTTCTTGATGCAGATGGCTGCCGGAAGGTTTGTGTTGGATGACCAAGATCAACCAGCATTGTGAGTTGGGTTTTCATAGCACGATTCTTACAGTTCAGAAGCGTTTTTACTGGGACTGCGGTGTATTATGTTCAATGAAGAGACATTACCACAATTTCAAACAAAACTGTCGTTAAAAATAATACCAACCTAAATAAACTAGAAGGCCTCTCATTCCCGCAACCCCCACATCAACCTAAATAAGCTAGAAGGCCTGTCATTCCCGCAACCCCCACATCAACCTAAATAAGCTGGAAGGCCTCTCATTTCCGCAACCCCGCACATAAGCGCCGACTCCGGAGGGGCGGCGCCCCCCCGTGAATTTACCTCGGGGTGGCTGCCCCCCGCAAATTATTTTTAAAAAAATCCTAAAGCAAATGTTTCTAAGTTCAAATTTGCGTTAGTTTGACCTTCATTGCGGATCGATCTGAATTAAAAGATCTACTTGTTGCAACAAGAGCGCTGCTACTAAGATTACAAAAGAAACAGAAGTACGGTAGCTGATAAACGCCAGCATGGTGCCGTTGAAGCATACTAACAATGATTGAAAAACGTTTTTCTTGTTTTCTTCCGCTTTGTTTTTTCTTGGGAGTGTCAATAACGAGGTGCTGTTTGCTCAGTTTAGTATCTACGCGTATTAAGAGCTAAAGTTCAAAGTGACTAGCATATAATTCGAAGTAGTCTACAGGCCTCGAAATTCGTTTTTGTTGACGGCGGACAAACGTGTCCGGTCTGAGCAGCTATCTCGGCGGACAAATCAAGTCTCACGGCGGACACACCAGTTTTAGCCATCGATCGTCATGCAGACTCATGCTTAATCACTTTATCTTGAGAATAATTCTTCACCATTTCAGAACTATAACTACGGTTTTAGAAGGCTTTTTAAAAAATCAGTAAAGTCACTCTGAAAGGCTTTCATCAGACCAACGACTTGCGCTTGAAGAGTCAAAGTGCCGTGTAGCTGTTCAATACGTCACATAACTGATTATTGCTACCCCCGAGCGAGGTCGTGTGGCTTATTGCGTCACAATACTCTGGGAGGAGTCGGAAAATTTTTACACCAACGCTACTATTTTCTGCTGTGCAAAGTTTCACAGGCTTTTTTCTTCAAGTTTATTTTTGCGTGTCATGTTAGCGAAAGTGAATTTTCCTTGGGTCTTTTCTTTCTTACTGTAATACCAAAACTTAAAAAAAATTTGTTGCATCTTGCTGTAATAGCCTACTCGTATAATCTAATTTAGTAACCAACCTTGCCATATCATATCATTATCACTCGGAGATCAAAGCCAGACATTGTGACGTAAAACTTGAACTTAATTGCGCGTGATTAGTGTAGAAGTATCTGTACTCCTATCGATTCTTAGCGAAGAATTCACCTTTGTTACGCTGATTCAATGTCATCAATCGTTGAAGCAACGTAAAAATCGAAAGTTTTCCTCCATGAATGGAAGCTAAGGGATACAGTATTCACATTTTCTAGATGCGCGCTAGAATGCGATGGAAAAGATATTATTGTAACAATTGTTCGTGCTATGAAATGACGATTTGTATCGCTAATTCCTGTGTTATTTCTCGGCGGACAAATATGACCGATCTAGATGGTACTTCCCGCGGACATCACATGCTGTGACGGCGGACATGTCCGCCGTGAATTTCGAGGCCTGAGCCTACATTATAAATCTTGGCGATATACAATGGCAGATAGACGCAAACAAACATCAATGCTGACAAACAAACATCAGCATTTTGAATGTAAGCAATCGGTCGGCTAGAAAGTTTGCCCCCCCGGCAATTTTCAAAACCCGGCGCCTATGACCCCGCATCAACCTAAATAAACTAAAAGGCCTCTCATTCCCGCAACCCCCGCATCAACCTAAATAAGCTAGAAGGCCTGTCATTCCCGCAACCCCGCACCAATCTAAATAAGCTAGAAGGCCTGTCATTCCAGCAACCCCCGCACCAATCTAAATAAATTAGAAGGCCTCTCATTCCCGCAACCCGCACATCATCCTAAATAAACTAAAAGGCCTGTCATTCCCGCAACCCCTGCATCAACCTAAATAAGCTAGAAAGCCGGTCATTCCCGCAACCCCCGCATCAACCTAAATAAGCTGGAAGGCCTCTCATTCCCGCAACCCCGCACCAATCTAAATAAACTAGAAGGCCTGTCATTCCCGCAACCCCGCATCAACCTAAATAAACTAAAAGGCCTCTCATTCCCGCAACCCCCGCATCAACCTAAATAAGCTAGAAGGCCTCTCATTCCCGCAACCCCGCATCAACCTAAATAAGCTAGAAGGTCTGTCATTCCCGCAACCCCGCATCAACCTAAATAAGCTAGAAGGTCTGTCATTCCCGCAACCTCGCATCAACCTAAATAAGCTAGAAGGCCTGTCATTCCCGCAACCCTCGCATCAACCTAAATAAACTAGAAGGCCTCTCATTCCCGCAACCCCCGCATCAACCTAAATAAGCTAGAAGGCCTGTCATTCCCGCAACCCTGCACCAATCTAAATAAACTAGAAGGCCTGTCATTCCCGCAACCCCCGCACCAATCTAAATAAACTAGAAGGCCTGTCATTCCCGCAACCCCCACATCAACCTAAGTAAGCTAGAAGGTCTGTCATTCCCGCAACCCCCGCATCAACCTAAATAAGCTAGAAGGCCTGTCATTCCCGCAACCCTCGCACCAATCTAAATAAGCTAGAAGGCCTGTCATTCCCGCAACCCTCGCACTAATCTAAATAAACTGGAAGGCCTGTCATTCCCGCAACCCCGCACCAATCTAAATAAGCTAGAAGGCCTCTCATTCCCGCAACCCCGCACCAATCTAAATAAACTAGAAGGCCTCTCATTCCCGCAACCCCCGCATAGACCTAAATAAACTAAAAGGCCTGTCATTCCCGCAACCCCAGCATCAACCTAAATAAGCTAGAAGGTCTGTCATTCCCGCAACCCCCGCATCAACCTAAATAAGCTAGAAGGCATGTCATTCCCGCAACCCCCGCATCAACCTAAATAAGCTGGAAAGCCTGTCATTCCCGCAACCCCGCACCAATCTAAATAAGCTAGAAGACCTCTCATTCCCGCAACCCCGCACCAATCTAAATAAACTAGAAGGCCTGTCATTCCCGCAACCCTCGCACCAATCTAAATAAACTAGAAGGCTTCTCATTCCCGCAACCCTCGCACCAATCTAAATAAACTAGAAGGCCTGTTATTCCCGCAACCCCCGCATCAACGTAAATAAGCTAAAAGGCCTCTCATTCCCGCATCAACCTAAATAAGCTAGAAGGCCTGTCATTCCCGCAACCCCGCACCAATCTAAATAAACTAGAAGGCCTCTCATTCCCGCAACCCCCGCATCAACCTAAATAAACTAAAAGGCCTCTCATTCCCGCAACCCCCGCATCAACCTAAATAAGCTAAAAGGCCTCTCATTCCCGCATCAACCTAAACAAGCTAGAAAGCCTGTCATTCCCGCAACCCCGCACCAATCTAAATAAGCTAGAAGGCCTGTCATTCCCGCAACCCCGCACCAATATAAATAAGCTAGAAGGCCTGTCATTCCCGCAACCCCCACACCAATCTAAGTAAACTAGAAGGCCTCTCATTCCCGTAACCCCGCACCAATCTAAATAAGCTAGAAAGCCTGTCATTCCCGCAACCCCGCACCAATCTAAATAAACTAGAAGGCCTGTCATTCTCGCAACCCCCGCATCAACCTAAATAAACTAAAAGGCCTCTCATTCCCGCAACCCCCACATCATCCTAAATAAACTAAAAGGCCTGTCATTCCCGCAACCCCCGCATCAACCTAAATAAGCTAGAAAGCCGGTCATTCCCGCAACCCCGCATCAACCTAAATAAGCTGGAAGGCCTCTCATTCCCGCAACCCCGCACCAATCTAAATAAACTAGAAGGCCTGTCATTCCCGCAACCCCCGCATCAACCTAAATAAACTAAAAGGCCTCTCATTCCCGCAACCCCCGCATCAACCTAAATAAGCTAGAAGGCCTGTCATTCCCGCAACCCCGCATCAACCTAAATAAGCTAGAAGGTCTGTCATTCCCGCAACCCCGCACCAACCTAAATAAGCTAAAAGGTCTGTCATTCCCGCAACCCCGCATCAACCTAAATAAGCTAGAAGGCCTGTCATTCCCGCAACCCTCGCATCAACCTAAATAAACTAGAAGGCCTCTCATTCCCGCAACCCCTGCATCAACCTAAATAAGCTAGAAGGCCTGTCATTCCCGCAACCCCGCACCAATCTAAATAAACTAGAAGGCCTGTCATTCCCGCAACCCCCGCACCAATCTAAATAAACTAGAAGGCTTCTCATTCCCGCAACCCCCACATCAACCTAAGTAAGCTAGAAGGTCTGTCATTCCCGCAACCCCCGCATCAACCTAAATAAGCTAGAAGGCCTGTCATTCCCGCAACCCTCGCATCAATCTAAATAAGCTAGAAGGCCTGTCATTCCCGCAACCCTCGCACTAATCTAAATAAACTAGAAGGCCTGTCATTCCCGCAACCCCGCACCAATCTAAATAAGCTAGAAGGCCTCTCATTCCCGCAACCCCGCACCAATCTAAATAAACTAGAAGGCCTCTCATTCCCGCAACCCTCGCACCAATCTAAATAAACTAGAAGGCCTCTCATTCCCGCAACCCCTGCATCAACGTAAATAAACTAAAAGGCCTGTCATTCCCGCAACCCCCGCATAGACCTAAATAAACTAAAAGGCCTCTCATTCCCGCAACCCCCGCATCAACCTAAATAAGCTAGAAGGCATGTCATTCCCGCAACCCCCGCATCAACCTAAATAAGCTGGAAAGCCTGTCATTCCCGCAACCCCGCACCAATCTAAATAAGCTAGAAGACCTCTCATTCCCGCAACCCCGCACCAATCTAAATAAACTAGAAGGCCTGTCATTCCCGCAACCCTCGCACCAATCTTAATAAACTAGAAAGCTTCTCATTCCCGCAACCCTCGCACCAATCTAAATAAACTAGAAGGCCTGTTATTCCCGCAACCCCCGCATCAACGTAAATAAGCTAAAAGGCCTCTCATTCCCGCATCAACCTAAATAAGCTAGAAGGCCTGTCATTCCCGCAACCCCGCACCAATCTAAATAAACTAGAAGGCCTTTCATTCCCGCAACCCCCGCATCAACCTAAATAAACTAAAAGGCCTGTCATTCCCGCAACCCCCGCATCAACCTAAATAAGCTAAAAGGCCTCTCATTCCCGCATCAACCTAAATAAGCTAGAAAGCCTGTCATTCCCGCAACCCCGCACCAATCTAAATAAGCTAGAAGGCCTGTCATTCCCGCAACCCCGCACCAATATAAATAAGCTAGAAGGCCTGTCATTCCCGCAACCCCCACACCAATCTAAATCAACTAGAAGGCCTCTCATTCCCGTAACCCCGCACCAATCTAAATAAGCTAGAAAGCCTGTCATTCCCGCAACCCCGCACCACTCTAAATAAACTAGAAGGCCTGTCATTCCCGCAACCCCCGCACCAATCTAAATAAACTAGAAGGCCTGTCATTCCCGCAACCCCCGCATCAACCTAAATAAGCTAGAAGGTCTGTCATTCCCGCAACCCCGCATCAACCTAAATAAGCTAGAAGGCCTGTCATTCCCGCAACCCCGCATCAACCTAAATAAACTAGAAGGCCTGTCATTCCCGCAACCCCCGCATCAACCTAAATAAGCTAGAAGGCCTGTCATTCCCGCAACCCCGCACCAATCTAAATAAACTAGAAGGCCTGTCATTCCCACAACACCCGCACCAATCTAAATAAACTAGAAGGCCTGTCATTCCCGCAACCCCGCATCAACCTAAATAAGCTAGAAGGCCTGTCATTCCCGCAACCCCCGCATCAGTTTTTGGTGTTCGTCTTTGATCCAAACCAACCAGACAGTTTCAAACTTGTCACACTGAACATTAGAACCAATCAAGGTCTGGTATCCAAGGAAAGTAATGACCCTTGATCTGTAAAAACAAATTTACATTCCCTAATCCCAACCATCACATAGGAAACGCTTTTAGGTCTCTACAACCGCATCCCCGATTTTAAACTATCTTGCTTTCAATATAAAGTTAAACTAATAAAAACGTTTCTTTTACAATTGAGATTGTTCACACTGATTCGTGCAGACCGACGCAGATTGCTTTGGGTTGTGATGACGGGTCGGTGTGGATAATGGCTGACTTCCTGATCGACACTACATCTCCCTATGCCCACATTGGCCACCCTATCAGTCATCTCTGCAGGATTTCCACCCTAAACGATTATGTCAATCCTTCATCACCACGAACCGTTGATATCCTTGCCTGCTGTGGTCACACATCGTCAGCTCAGCTCCTGCAACACGGGAAGGTATGTCAGTCACGTTACACTGCCATAAGATCATTGAACGAGTCTGAGTTGATTTTCTTTTGTTATGCAGGTTATTCATTCCATATCGTTGACTGCATGGCCTGTTTCAATGTACCCCCTCACTGAAGCTATGAAAAAACCTCGCGACGACGAAGATGTGAGCTTAATCCTGATTGGTTGTCAGGATTCTACGTTGCAACTCGTCTCGGTCACGTAATTTTTCATGGCGATAGAATTGTTGTCATAGCAACAGACTGTTCGATGGAACCTTCGCATTGTTTGCGAGGAAAGTGGGTTTTCGGAGTTGTGTCAACTTGATAATTTTTGATAAAAGATATTTGTTTTATTTTCCTCAAACATTTAGACCTGATTTGAAACAGTCCTGGTTTGGGAGTGTGTGGAATATCGCGGAAGCGATGCACTGGTCAGATTTGAAAGCTCATCGATATTTTGAGAGTGTAGAGATGCGCTCATGAAATGCTGGTACTCTGATGAACTCCGCACATTCCAGGCAATTGCAAACAAATAGTTCCATGAAGCTCCACGTTGGCAACGATATTCAGAAGCGACCTACAATTTGACGGTGGTCTGCTCGTACTTCGCATTTTATCAAAATAAAAAACTTCAAATCTCATTGAAAACTTGAAACAAATTGAATACAACGACGACCGGGTGCTTGTTAATTGCAGCCTGCGCCCTTTACTGATGTCACGTAAACTGCGGCTACTCGTGAAACAAACTTAATGTGATCTTGCGTAGTAACCTGACCATTACCAATGCTAATGTTGATATTTGCTGTATATTTTCAAGATGTTTTTCATTGCTAGAACGTGCATTTCATTTATTGCTTTGTGGAGGAGCAAGGCCATGGAACATTTTTATGGAACCGGAGTCTTTCCATAAACTTGCTGTGGAGCTGGAGCCACGAAAAGCTCCGGTTCCAGTTTTGGTTCAGGAACTCATGAGTTAACGAAACACTGAGAGGTCACATTTTGAAGCATTTTTACTGAGAAAATTGTTTCGTCACAGATCAGCTAACAGAGCCATACATTGATCAAATTGTCACGTGTTATGCTTCACATATTTTGCTTTGTTCGTGTAACTGTGCCGTATATTGTGCTTCCGTTCATCTTGCGTAATCTACCTGGATACTTCTTCTCTGAACAAGTAGTTTTTTTCTTTTTCAAATACTTGACCCGTTGTGCTGCGTAATCTTTCTGTATCGTTTCGTGTGTGAGCGAGTTAGGAAGTTTCTCAAATGTTTAGATCTGACCATATTCTTGTTGCTATACTGCATGATTCTCTTGTATTTCTTATAGAATGTTTTCTTATGCTTGCTATTCGCAAAGCCAAAAACGTTCGCTTTTCTGTTTCTATAATGTTGACACACTGTATTTGCTTTAGCAACAAACGCATGAACTGGCAGTATGATTCTGTAGTAACCCTTGAAGGCCAACACGTTGAGTTTGTGCAGTCAAGTAAATATCTTGGTGTGCTTATTGATTACTACATGTTGTGTGACCATAGTGATGTAAAAAGACAAATGAGAGCTTTGTATTGTGCCGCTAATAATGTGCCTTCGTTTGTCAATCGTTGTACTGTGGATGTAAAACGAGCTGTGTTTCGAGCCCGATTGCTCAGTTGGTTAGTGCGTGACTTCGTGAACGATGAAGCTACAAGATCATGTGGCGCTGGTTCAACTCTCGGGGTGTGCGCTTGAGCAACGCATGCTAAGGACTGCTCTCCATTCAACGGCACCTAGTGAATGAAATAATTCCCAGGCAACAACATTTCAACAATCGGAAATTTCACTCTGTCAATCTCGGTGACCGGCCCTGTGTCAAAAGCTTCTACAAATATGCGAAACTACCAGGAACAGCCTATCAAGGCTTTGGCAGTCCGAGGATAAAGATTCCAAGCCAAACCAACCAATCTTATTGCATGCTTCTATATAATTCACACCTGTGCGCCAATGTCTCTACAAAATGGAAAAAAAAGTTTAAAAGTTACCTACAAGGCACATGAACGATTATTTTGTTTACATAGATACGAAAGTGTGAGCACTCACCAAGTTCGTTGTGATGTACTAGCCACCGATGCTCTATTGAGAAAAATGCATATAATTCTGTGTTGCGCTGCTCAGACTCCGAAAATACTCTAATTTGTACCCTGTTTAATGCTGATGTTTATCTAAGATCGAAATTATATGACGTTTCTTGTAAATTATTGTACAAGGAGGACTGAGTTGGGCGATGACACTTTACTAATCAGAAGACTTCGTGTAGCAGCAATCCTCTCTTGCATTACCTTTGCAGGCCTCTAAGCTCCTTTATTTTTCC
Source organism: Aplidium turbinatum (assembly GCF_918807975.1). NCBI lineage: Eukaryota > Metazoa > Chordata > Ascidiacea > Aplousobranchia > Polyclinidae > Aplidium > Aplidium turbinatum. Next base: position 27,717,002 of record NC_137480.1, read on the forward strand.
GCCGACCAAGCATGGCCTACTGGTGCTTCTTCCCAGCGGCCAAATTTTCACGCCTGGCAGACAAAATAAAACAAAATTCGTGTTTTTAAAACTCCGTTACCGTAATTAATATCATGTTTGTGCGCTCACTTATGAAGAACAACGTAAACGAGGTCTTGAAAGATATTTGCAGTCGCAGCCTATAAAATAAACTGCTTCCCATGTAACAGCAAAGCTAGTCATCGGGTTCTTATAGATCGACAATCGGACCTATTGCGAAACCTTTATCAGCAACGTTTCTAGTCGGCGTGTGAGAGACTTTGATTTGTTTGCGAGAAAGGTTGCGAATGCGAGTGAAGAGAAAAAAGTTTCACATACAAACGCGAGTCGAGAAAAAAATGCCAACACCGACAGAGTGGAGAAATGTTGGCTTGTGGAATCCGGCGCGATGGTTACGGCGGCCATGGCCGCCGAGAGCTTTGAGGCCTGCGTTTAGTTTTTCCCCTTTAGGGCTACTTGTATTTTTTTTATGTAACTCCGTATGGATGTTTAAACATGTGGCCTATGCATATCTGAAAGATGTAAATAATAAAAAAAATGTTTCACTTCATGACAAAGTCAACGCAGGTAGCCTATACTTTTTCGCCAAAAGACGCTTACAATATGGATTCATGAAATTCAGTACCGTAGCCTATTACTTTGCATGCGGAGCCTACTTACCATCCCCTGGGAACTTTGATATGTTCATATTCACTTAGTTTTTTAATGATTGCCATGTTTTGGTCCGTTACGATATTTTAGTTGGTTAATGGAGGCTTGAAGTGTAAAATTTACTTTTTTTAGTGATTGTTTAGTGTTGAAGATTATCCTTGTCAGAAGAATTGTTTGTCATATCTTTCTGTATGGTGTATGCAACGTAATGAAAAAAATTGGCTACCAGATGGGGCTATGCGCCTTGTAACTTTTGTCCGCGGCCAATAGCTTTTATGAAGCTATTCAAAGTGCTTGTGCCATTTTCTTTGAAAAAAAATTACTAACTTTTACGTCTGTTTGTCAGAGACTCTAGGAATTTCACTTATGAAGTTAAATCATAGGAATGCTTGATATGTTAGCCTAGCCCTTGAAAATGAATTTAAAATGTTGGGATGAGGGCTGGGGATTACCCTCAATTGATATTGAATGTCTATCTGCATTGACGTATGCAAATTTTGCAAAAGTTCCTATCACAAAGACTCAAGCTCTTCCGAAAGACACAATTACAGGAAACTTGCCGGAATTAGAAGAAAATGGTCTAATTTATTCTCGAACATTCACAATAATAGGAATTTTTCGAAGAGGTGGTTTCAACGCTGACTTCCAGCTCACTGAAAATCAGAATGCAGACACCTTGGCTTATCTTGCTATGATTAAAGCAAAGTTACTTCCAGCTATTTTATATACAATGTGGATTGATGCGGAAAACTACACAAAAGTCACCAGACCAGCTTATGCAAAGGCATGTGGGTATGTGCAGTTAGTTAAAATATAGCGTGTGATTCAACAAAGATGATTCTTTTTATTGCTTTCATAACACGTCTTTCCTTTAATTTAAAATCTGCAATGCATTTATCTGGCATTTTTGTCTTACACTGACTAGCGTTAATCAAATCATTTCTTGCAATTGGTCAATGCCAGCAACCACGTGAGGCTAGCACATGCAAAATGATGCTCAATTATTAACTGATCTATAATATTCAAGCTGCTTGAATTACTTGCGACTAGAGATGTAAAAAAAACGGTTTTTTTTGTTTTTAAAAAAAACGAGCTCGTTTTTTTTTTGTTTTTTATCGTTTTTTTTGTTTTTTATTCGTTTTTTTTGTTTTTTTTACCTATTTTTTTATTAAATGTCACAATATGCAGCAATTAGGGTAAACTCATTGCAATAGCGTCTCTTTCAACAAAAAAATAGTCTCATAACTCGTATAACATCTTTCAAATGAGACAATATGTCTCTCAAGTCTCAACACACGAGCCATAAAGGTTTCTCATCGACTCAAATAGTAACACAGTGTCCTATGGTTGGCACATCTCAAGTATTGTCTGTAATTTGGTTCAGCCAGTTGTTAAATGCAGTACCACACTCGTGTACAGTTTCGAAGCCACCTGGGATTTTGGTTAATGGGCATGTTACGTTAGGACTAGGTGGTCAGGGTCCTGTTTCTCTACTTCACAAAGGCACTTTTCCCCAGCACACCACACCATTACCAGTACAACGTCAAGAGATTGTTCCAGTTGATGTGCATTTGGTGCAAACGTGATGAAAATCACACAAGCGGTTCTCGAGTTATAAGTGAAATAACCTTAGCCACTAAGTGGCTTTATAGATAAGGAGCAATAGAAAAACGGCCATATTGGCCATATCTCAAGAAGCGCTCAACATATTTACATAAGTTTTAGCTCTACCACCATGTTTTATGGGGTGGGCTATCTGTTTATGAATATTAAAACAAGTTTTGGCTACTACTTTTTGAGCTAAAAAGAAATTAACCTCTTGTCGTTACGCACCAATAAAACCATGGTGCGTAAATTAAAAAAAAAAATAATTGGGTAGAAGAAAGATTGATGACAAGTTTGGCAAAAGCAGTGTAGTGCTAAAGTCCCAACTTTTAGCCCAAATCACATTTAAATGTAGTGAAAGATGGAAACGTTTTGATGTTTTTTTATTCTCCCTGAAGAGATTCAATAATCCTTTGTGACGTCATAGTCATATTTGTTTTCCCTTAATCACACCATTGTGCTGTCATAGACATGTTTAAAAGAAGTATGGTTATTGGTTGCACTTAATCCATCCAATTTGAACTAGTTTGCAGAACTTTGAGACTTTAGCACTTTTTTGTTTTTGCCTAACTTTTCGTCAATCTTTCCTCTGCCCAATAAAAAAAATTAAAGTTTGCATCATGGTTTTATTGGTGCGTAACAAGAGGTCAATTTCTTTTTATCTCAAAAAGCAGTAGGCCTAGTTCTCAAATAAAATAAGTTTTCATCTTTGATGTTTGTTTTGTATCTTTATCCTGCATTGTGGGAATATGGGTAAAACTTTATTCTTGTCAGGAAAAGCATTATAAAGCATTTATTCACTATGTGAACACTGAGCAGTGCTGAAAAACTCCACTTTAAAGGAAAAATTTCTTCATTCAAGGTTGGTAGAATGGTAGTTACTAGCAATAGTCAACATGGGTGGTGGGCATTTGAAAGGAACATTAACCTAAACCTTTTGCTGACAAATGCACTAACTTTTGACAGCTAAAAATATCAGTGATAAGGTCTCTTGCATTACATGTCCCAAATAATCTGCAAGAAGCATCAATGACGAAGTGTCCAATCCAAGATCTTACAACACACGAAAATAATACTTCTGTTTCAACATTTATAAAGCATATACATCGTTGGCAAGCTATCAGTTACAAAACATGTTTAAACAAGCTATTGGCAATAGCTTGCATTAGTAAATTACCACGTCCACAAACAAGGTAAATGTGTGTACTGAATACTGCCACCTTGTTTTGTCAAAATTTCGTCAACCCATTGAGTGTGTACAAGAATAACCAGTACCACAGTATACTAACATCATAGGCTAACTTCCATAAAAGGAAAAAGAAATTAACTCATCTACATTATGTCATGTATCAAATTTCATTAATTCAATGTTTGTCAGGTCTACTGCCACAAACATGCCAGAGAATGAAGAAAAAAGCGAAACAACATAGGTCCTCATAGGACTATGCAAGAACATATGCTGCCAAACACAAACACTTAGGAATTTCAGCACACCAATAAAACTATTTTTAGTAATTTAATGTTTTTCAAGAGCACTATAATGAAACTAAGCTGTAAATTGCAAAAAAATTGCAACTTTTCCAGAAAAATATGAAAAAAAACAAAAAAAACCAAAAAACGAGTGTTTTTTTTGGCTCAATTTTTTTTTGAAAAAAAACACGTTTTTTTTTAAAAAAAACGGTTCGTTTTTTTTGCATTTACATCTCTACTTGCGACATAACAGCTTCACATTTACCTACATATGTTCGAACAGTTCGCATCTCTAAATGGCCATACAATTTCTCTCCGAAGCGGTTTCTCTGCAACGGGATACACCATTTAATAACTGCCTTGCCGCCCGGATTTCCTTCTCACTTAAAAATGACCGGACACCTTTTAAAGATTTTCAGTTTTTGGTCAATGAATATCTTTCAGACGAATATCATGTGTTTGCCTGGAAAACATTATCCAGTACACTGAGAAGGACGAGTTCAATCAGAAGATTTCAACAGCAACTTAAAACACTGTGATCATCTTCTTGAAAATGTGACCATATTCTGACCCCTGGTTCTTCTCTCACCAATTTTCGGAGTGATTTTTTCAGGAGAGATTTGGAAAGTCTTGATGGTTACCCTGGAAGCTACACCGTTGTGGTTACCGTGGCATAGCTCGCTGTTTATAGCGAGTACTCAGCCTTGTGCTGGCTCCCAGGAAAACGCTCATTTCTACACAACCTTAATTTTGTTAAATTTATGTCAAAGACGAGTTCGCCACGTGAATTAGCCCAGTGACGTATCACTCAATCGAAATGACGTAACTTTGTTATGAATTTTTTGTAGATTTCCTTGGAGCCTCTGGTACCCAAATAAAATGCGGCAGAATGCGCAGCGATTTCTTGCTCAGTCCAAGAGAAACTTGTTGGATTTGTGTGAAATGGAGAAGACATTTTGTAGAGACGCACGCATCTGCCTCACCACATTCGACAGAATGTTGGACGGAAGTAATTTCATTTTTGGTGATTCTCCAACCACCTTGGATGCTTTTTTGTTCGGTCACCTTGCACCATTGTTACGTGCACCGTTTGTCACCGAGCTGAAGGTTCGTCATTGTGATAACAAGTTGGTTGAAGCATAGACTCGGTATCAACGAAATAGCCTTTAAATATCAAACATAAATATTTGAAAGGAAACATCACTTGTCGTTATGACATATTACTTCTTTATGTTGTTCTGACGTGTTTGATCCTTCGGCTGATTCTTGTTGGCGAACTAACTGCAGATCATTGCCTTGTGATTGTGTATGGCATGCCGATGGTGCTTTGAACCAAGGCTGCGCAAACTGTGCCCACAATTTTAATCTTTACCATAAACTTATAACGTCTGGTAATTATTTTATACTTCGGCAACTTTATAAAATCATTAAATGCCAATTCAACGGAACCTTCCATGAGGCAGGGCGGCAGCTGGGAGGTTATTTCTTAAGCGCTCAATTATTGTTGTCACATCTAGCGCAGCTGTGGCCTCACATCTGGTTTTGTATATTTGCGAACCAATTTGTAACCCACGTGTTGTAGATGCGTGGTGGTTGATGAAAGTTTTTTTCTTTTATCTATCAAGCTCCACACAACCCGCCCCCGAATTATCAACGACCCATTAGGATCACTATATTGTGGAATGTTTCCATCCGAGCGCTGGCCAGTGTGGCCACGGCATGCGGCAAGAACCAGGCCATTCGCTATGGAGAAGAACATTGTCTCACCTTCAAATACGTTTCATGATGCTTTTCAGAATCATTTGCAGTCATGTGAGAATCTCTGCAAGTTTATTTCTCGCACGGAGAAGTTTCACTCCGGACACGTGCGGTCAGCCTGCAAAAGTGATCCGGCCACTGAATCCACGATGAAATTGAAAACTAATCATGTGAGTGTCATCTGGGTCACTGAGTGATGTTTCAAGCGTGCGATGCAGTAGGCTGCTTTCCCAATGAATAAATATGAGATTGGTTGAGTAGGGTGGTCAGAAGGTACCCCTACACCAATTCATTGTGTATGAAAGCATCCATAAATTCTCCTCTTAAAACGCACGTGACGTCACTGTTATAGCATTGTTTGTTTGAATGGTTGAGTATCCTAACTGTTCTTCATAGTTTAGTTATTTATTTAATATGTAAATTTGTGTTTATTCGGGCTAGTTGTGCTGATATTAATCTTTTGTATTTTTTTGTTTCGATCCAGTTGTGCTGATGAATCCTTTTGGAAGAAAACCGGTTCCACAACATAAATTATAACTTTTATTGAAATACTGCTGTGCGTGTTAGCCTAGCCAAATATTTCAAGGTTTAGACCAGCGTTTCTCAAAGTGGGCGAAATCGCCCCCCTGGGGGCGATTTTGAGCGCCAGGGGGGCGAAAAAATCAAAGGGGGCGATCGGGGGGCGAAAATACTCGAAGGGGCGAATTTATCAAACCACCAATAACAGTCCAACGCGCTAACAACAGTCCAACGCGCAAACCATTTACTGCAAATAGATGATTCCACCTTGACCGACAATGTATCGCTGCTGCTTGGATATGTGCGTTTTGTTCATAATATGAGAACAAGAAGAAATGATTTTTGCGCTCAGTCTTCCTACAGATATTCGGGCATCAAGCATCTTAAATGCAGTAAAAAACTTCTACGAAGAGAAGGGGATTCCACTGAAGAATATTCTACAATGCGCAACTGATGGTGCTCCGGCAATGGTAGGAAAGCATCGAGGGTTCATTGCACTGATGAAAAGAGCAATTCCTGGACTTATTGCAATACATTGTGTAATTCACCGTCAGGATTTGGTTGCCCGTAGCCTAATCTCAGTCCTGAACTGCATGAATCACTGAATATTGTGATAAAATACGTCAACAACAAGATAAGTGCAAGTCAAGATGGTTAACAGTTTCCCAATTTGAGCGAGAATGTTATTACAGAAGAATAACGGCAAAAATACTGCTCACATTTAGACATGTTTCATAAAGACATGAAACTTCGCTTTCCAGATTTCGTGGACTTCCATGTTCCAAACTGGGTGGTACAACCATTTTCTACCGAACCTACATACATACTGTAGAAGTGGAACTTCAAGAGCAGTTCATTGATATGCAAACAGATGATGAGTCCAGTGATATTCAAAAATGATCGATACGATTTATTTTGGTGCCAGGTTGCTGGCAAATATGAGCTTCTCTGGAAAGAAGCTAGAATGTGGATTTTGTCTTCATATATGGTTGAAAAGGGGTTTTCGGCTGTGGCATTGATGCTTTCAAAGCAAAGAAACGCTTGCTAGTTCATAAACGGGGTGATCTTCGACTCTATCTTACGAAGACGTCGCCAAACATTTCAAAACTTTGTAAAAGTCGCCAAGCTCATCCATCCCATTGAACATTATCATGTATTTATGTTACAGTCAATTTCGTTGATTAAATTCCTAAAACTAAATTTGTCTATCCAGGGCCGTTGACAGGATTTCTCGGGCCCGGTACCCATTCATTTTCGGGCCCCCTTCACCGACAAATTGCTGTTAAAATGAGGATGACACATGCCGTTCAAAGTAGAAAATTAAGAGGAATATCATTTAAATATATTCTCAAAGATTTGTCGTATCCACGAATTTCCCCAACTGTGCCATTACGCATAGCCTAATTAGGGATTTCTCCAAAAACCACAAAATCCTTGCTCTCAATCATGATCTTCGTCGGTATGTTAAAATTGTTGGAGTTTTCGGCTGAAATTAATTCTTTGTAAAGTAGAGTAGCGGTAGGAGAGTAAAACATTTTGGGGGGGCGAACATAATTTGCCCAAATTTTGTCTTTGCGTATATTATATTTTCAAAAATGCAAAATTACTCACAATCTCTGAGGTGTTGCCAGAGTTAGGATTAAAGTTAGGAAGGATTAAGGAAAGGGCTAGAGTTAGGAATATGTTTAGGGTTTTGATCTTTGCCCAGGACTAAAAAAAATTCCAAATACAAGTTTTTGTTTTCAACAGCTTTAAACTTTGCTCAAATTAAGGCAGAATTCCTTATCTGGCAACAATACTGAGGCTATTCTTACACTATATAGTGTAAATATAGCCATAGCCAAAAAAAACACGTACAACAGCAAAACAAGGCTGAACTTACTTTAATCTACGTTCATAGTCTGTGTCCCAATTAAATAAACCATCAAATTAAAACATCCTTGTGTATCTCAAAAAAATATACGGTATATTAAGCCTAACTGGATTCAAAAAAACTTGAACTGAGACTTCACCAATAACTGGATAACAATAATTGCCGAATATTCATGTCACCAGATTATAATTTATGAAAATCTCCAGCCCAACTTCAATAAAAGGCCTGACCAAAAGTAGCTCAATCTTTTCAATTTAAAGATACTCCAAAGACTCAATATTTGTAAATTTGCATTGAAAAAACCTAAAATGACAATCCGTTTACTTATCAAACCATGCTGCTTCAAATCCTACAGCCTGAAAAGAATTTGACAGTTTATCATGCAGCATGCTATGTGCATCAAACTTCCACCTTTGAACAAAACTACTTTTGATACCAAAAATATTGATATTATATTACAATGAAATCATAGTCAATGTTTTTTCAGAAGATCTTTACAAAGATAATCTTACTTCACAATGAAGCAGCTAGGCCTACTCAAATCACAAGCACTGAAGAAAAATGACTCCCAGATAATAACTTCAAACTCAATCGTTGCCACAAAACACATACCACATTACCAAAACATGACACAAAAATAGCACTGTTTGCATTGCCTGATATATTAACTGCATGAATTGGATGACAAAACAACATAACATGTGTCTTTATATTTGATTGTTGTTGCTCTAGTCTATAATACTGTGTCATCGATAGTAAATAGCTGAGCATATCAACCCTGAGACTGGCAAAGACAAACAGCAGTTTATGCAAAAAAATTCAATATAGATAGCAGTTGAACCATAGCTCACAAAAACATGAAACTAAATACAGGAAAATTTACAAGTTGTTTTCATTTAAATTTAATATACTTTTTCACTTTGTACATAACTATAGTTAGTGGCCGGGATCAAGTGCTCACAAAAGTGGTGTGTATGTGGCCTCACAACTATTGATTATTAATATTATTAAAGTTTATAACAAATGCTTATTTTGTTTGACCATATCTAAAAATGATAAGCTATAAAGTCAAGTTTTGCGAGCATAGCATAATTCGTGGTAAAATTGACTTATCCAATAATTGGATAGTTTTGCCCAAACATTTTTACAAACAACTACGGTACATTAGTGGGATATAGAGAAAAAACAAAAAGCCTCATAAAGTTTCCAGTACCCAGTAGGCTTTTAAATCTTACCCATGAAGAAATGCAGCGTACATGTTAGTGAATATCATTAATAAGCTTACCTCTGTTTTCCAACTGTGCTTTTTTACAGTTCTATTTTGCAGTTGTCGAATCGAAACTTATCATTCTGCCCAGATTACAATAGGCTACCACATGCAACAGTTTTCAAAGTCGGTGATAATACATTTACATTTATTGGAAAATATTAATGTATCTCATAAATTACAACAACTATCATATGTAAAGTTTCTAAACTGGTGAGGCGTCGAAACATTGTGGTAAGATTGATTTGCCCAAATAACTGGACATTTTTGCCCAAATTAGCGACATTTTTTTTCAGTGGGGTAGCGACCGCCTCCCTCTGCCCCTCATCTCCTACGGCTATGATGTAGATGCAAGTAGCTAGAAGTGATTACCACCAAAAATATTTATATATTCAGAATTAAAGAGTGGGTGAAGAAAAATATTTCGTACGTATTTTTGAAAAAAAAAATCATGGTTAGGGAAATCGCAATACCCAGAAGGGGGCCCGGTACTTTATCATCTGACGGTTGAAGTGGCTGTTTTAACCTCTGATGGCAATTCCTTTAGATCTGATTATTTTAAGATCTTGATAATGTTTGAAGTCGCGGGGAATATTTTAAACCCGGGCCCCCTAAATATTCCGGGCCCGGGTCCAAAAGTACCACCTAAACCCCCCTGTCAACGCCCCTGTGTCTATCACTCTATCAATGTTTATTTTACTTGGCAGAATTAGGGGGGCGAAATTTTATTTCAATAACGAAAAGGGGGCAATGGACTAAAAAAGTTTGAGAAACACTGGTTTAGACTGTAGAGAAAAAAAACTATTGATTTGTTTTCTTAGTGATTGCTTCTGTATTAGGCAGATCACCCATTTGAGGAAGTGTCTTAGTACCAGACCGCCTCTTCCAGTTAGTTTTTCCACTTTTGAGAAATCGACAAAATTATGAAATATGCGATAACATTGTTACAATGTTTAATACAGTATAATAGTGACATCAGTTGCAAAGTAGGCAACTGTTTTTATTTCGTGCAGGCAGAATTCTCTATTGTGACACTTTATGATGGTTCCTTCAGGTGGACTATCTGTAAATGTCATTGAAGGTGAGGCCCAGCTGCAAGTTTACCAACGTGTCCGACCTTGCATGTCAACCCCTACTTTTAATGCCCACGCCGCTATTTTGAAAGCAAATAGTGAAGCTTTTTTTCCAAGTTGAGCCATTCAAGATCACTGAATGAAACACAGTTCCCTGCAGAATATGAGGCTCCTTTCGGCTCAAAAAGTGTATTCCTTTTGTAACACCGTGATGCAATCAACTGACCTTGTGCATGCATTTGCAGGTGATAGCTGCATGCGTCGCTGTGGCTACAATGTCTATTTATGCCGTCACAAGCGGGGTTCTAACTGAACGACGAAGTAAGCTGGCTCAACGGATCGAAAACTACAAATCGGCACGGGGCTCCGAACTGGCGTCGATTGATTGAACAAGACTTGCTATATTTTAAGATTATGTGAAAACATACAGAGCAAGTGGCGACCTCAACGATACATCAGCAGCTTGTGGAAATAAAATCAATAAAATATCACGCCTCGGTGGAGCTAATGTTGCTGTTGTTCAATGAGATCGTCGCAAATTTTTGTTAGTTCTTGATTTTCTTTCGTCTTTTGGTCGAATTGGGATTGCAATGACTTCGATTGATTTTCCAGGAATTTACATCTGGCCTGCAAAGACAAACGTTTCAGTTACACGTGTCGCGCGTTGACTACCTGGCCAGACTAGATCTTCGTAGAATCAACACGTGACAGCAGCCGTGCATTGTACGCAGCACAAACGAGCGTCAATTTTTTTTTTAGATAATCTTCAATAAAATCGGCTGCGAAAGCAGTGGGCTTTGGTAACCTAAACCGTCAGTATCGGACAGAGAAAGAAGTCGTTGAATGTAGAGCAGTCCTTGAAATGCGTCGTTCAAGTGCACGCCCCGAAAGTTGAACCAGCGCCGCTTGATCTTTCCGCTTCCACAAAGTCGGTCGCTCAACCCCGAGGGTTTTATGTTTGGGTTGATCCATGGCTGCCTGGAGGTGCATTTTGATTGCAGTTACTGTCTGATTGAGATGTTTTTAGTTTTGCCGACTCGTAATGATATAAAAGCTTTTTGTTACCTTAGGGAGCAGTAAAAAGTACGCTCAGTAAATCAGACTGTTAGCAAGAGCTTTGCTTTGCTTGCTTGCTTTTTCATATATTTACCCTGCATTGCGGGAAAGCGGACTTGAGCGCTATGCATCGGTGTACGCCTTCCGACGTACACCTGACCCACGCCAGCCGACGGCAATGTCTGTTTCTGATTGTCTACTCTACTTATAACTTAAATTTGGTACTACCCATTACTCGAAATCGATCACTGGGTAGAGGCAATTATCGTAAAGTTTCTTGCCCAGAGAAACAACAGCAAGTGGGGGTGGCTGGAGTCGAACATGCAGGCTCTCGACTGCGAGCCCAACGCGCTAACCACTCGGTCATTGCTGCACTCAACAGCACTGCAGATCAACACTCAACAGTCTGACTGAAATTTTCTGAATCAAATTGTCTTGTTCTTTTTTACTTCACCTGGCTTTGAAACACAATGTTAAAGTTCTATTGAAAAAAATTAGACAGTTACAACCTTAAGTAACAAATCCGGCGATATCTCCAGGTAGCCGTGGTTGACCACACCAAAGGGGCCAGCTATTACGAAAAACACATTTGCATTGAAAGGTGGTTATTGCTGTTGAATACAAACAGACTCTCTCGTACCTTGAGGCGGGTATTTTGTGACTGAAGCTCTTTCTCTCTTCCTTCATGTTCTGATTCGAGTCTGAGAGAAAAACAAATAAATCCAAGCACGGCGTTCAATGTTTTTTATTTTCCGTTTGTCGCTGTGACTCACAAAAGTCCATTTGTTTAACATTTTCATTCCCTTAAAGGGGCAGTAAACCCCAAACCATACTTTTCGATTTTTTTGTTTGTAAGTGCTCTAGACATGTATAATAAGTAATTGTCGTTGAAATTTTCCCTTAATTTCATTGCGTTTCCTTTGTAGGGCCGTTTTAGTTAGCCCTTAGTTTCAGAGCGACGCGTGCTCACTGAACCGTGCGATAATCACGTGTGACGTCATGAGAGTACTAGCCGATCTTATGTTCGAGCAAGATGCATTGTAAGCAAGTGTTCGTAGTGTCGTTTCCAACAAATACAATGAACTACATGTATTTATGTCGATTGTAAGCGGCTTAGTAGTTGATAAAATGAACACTGAAAGTAACTACCTTTCGACAAGTACCATATTAGTTTGTAAAGAACTAGGTCAAGAAGGTTCTTAAGACCTCTAGTATAGCTTACTGTACTGTCTGTACATGTACAAAATTCACTCTCTCTGTGCACACGGAAAAGATTTTTTCAAAGCAGACTTTGAATTCTGACTTTTTATTTCAAATCAGGATATTTAAATCCAACATATTCGCCGCTATCTTGATTTGAAAATTTCGACCTAATTGCCGAAACGACGCATGACGGCAGAGGCACACGGATTGAACGTCCAAGGTAACCCCAGATCCAGCGAACAAACTGTCTATAGGCAATGTGCCTATAACGTCTGTAAAAACAACTTTTGGTTACATTTACTCTTGTTACGGTAACTCCTTCAAATTCAAAACAACTTTTTAAATGGCCGCGAGTGTTGTATGTGCCGATTCGATGGGAGACGGCCAATTTTTCAATTTTAATCAATGTAAAAAGCGACTGATTTGTTATCTGGGTATGTTCACACTGAAACGACCATTTATTAGGTTTAAATGAAGTAAGAGACGAAGTACATCTGCAAAACACAAGCCAACAATATAAAACGAACCAATTAAATCAGCCTCACACGATCAGAACTTAAAGAGAAACTTCTTCTTCTTCAATTGCCTTGCCTGAACCAGGCATCGACGGCCTCAGATGAATAATTAGACCAAATGTTCCTATTATATGTTGCAAAGAGAAACTATAACGTACAAACATACGTAAAAAACGTAAATTTGTTATAAGACACACTGGCTTTTCAATGAGTCATGTAAAAGAAGCTGGATTTGCTAGCTAAACTATAAAATGTACTGGCTGAAGCCCATACCTGAAGAAGTTGCAAATCCACTATTTTATTCAATCTTGTATCCATGATCGTGTATGTGCCGTGCTTCCCACAATGTCCAGGAGAATCTACCCTTCCATCTCCTGCTAACATGAGGTCAATACCATCACCTTCCAATTGTTGAAGTACAGTGTTCTGCTCAATGACATATTAAAAATTCTTATCAATGACACTATTTTAAAGAAAAGATTGAGCACTTCCGTTTACAGTATGTGTGTGTTTCCATACATCAGGAAGCATTCATAAAATATCTATAGCAGATATATCATTGTTTACAAACTTCTATTTGAATAAGTTTATACTGATGAAGCCACACTTGTGTGGCGAAAGCTCTGTATTTAAATAAACCGATTCTTCTGATTTGGTGTGATATTGTTTACTTTATTTAAAATGTTTTGTCACACCGTGCATCCCAGTGGATCATCAGTTGAATTATAGGAAAATTTGATGAAGTTTAGGAACGAAGTTTTGTTTTGGAATTTTACAAACTTACCCCGGCTTTTCACTACGTTCACTGGTAGACACCTCCGAAAATGTATTTATTGAGAAATTTGGATAGTGCATTTCATTATCTTCAAAAGATATGTCTTGCAAAGCCATTCCTGCTTTTTTGGGAGTGGAAGTAAGGTAATCTGGTGGAATTCATTTTCTTTCTTGCAAGTTGCATGTCACACCTACAGATTGTGTTAATACCAGGGCATTAGCCTGAGTTGCTGCAATAAACATAATCCAAATCAAGCAAAGCAACTTTTACAGTATTATTTGGCATCACTTCTCTTTCCAAAGCTATTAAAATGTACACTACTGTTATTTCATAATATGTTATATTATAGTCAAAGTTTCTTACCTTTCGCCGCACTCATTGGCTTCAAGGCAGCTTGGCATCCTTTTGATGAACAAGCATGGAAATCTAACACGTTATATTGTGTTACAGCATCACAAGTAACCATTTCTGTTTGGCATGACTTCGGCTTTTTTTTAATTTTTTCTCTCGATCTTTTCAGTGTACGAATTGGGGGTAGGAATTGTTCAGGGTACGAATTTGGGTGCATCCCTAGCCAGTAACTGAAAAAGAAAACAACAATGTATGTATATATAAAGGAACATTTTTTGTTAATGCACTTGGTGAATTATACATGGGACGTTCTAAAAGTGCATGTAGCTGGGAATCACTATACCAGCAGGGAGCATACATATTGTAAACTTATGGAAAACAATTTCTCAAGGATGCTACTTCGCTACTTATGTACGGTACTTTATATCAAACATGTAGTTACTAGTAATATAATTGTTAGCTTAAAATTACCTCAAGAACTTGCCGCTTCCTAGCAGCCGGTCGCATGGATAAAGTGGAATTTTGTTGTGGAGTTGTCTCTCTACTGGACTTTGAATCCAACGGTTGCAAAGTTGTTGAAATGTTTTTGTTTGGAAAAATTGAAGGGCATGCATTAAAGTTTAAATTGAGACGTGTGGCATGACCCATGTCAAATTGAAAAAGATTTTAAAAATCTGTTTCCTTGAAATGGAGTCGCCATATTGTGCCGGACTCTGTTGATCCTGGCCACACTCTTGTGGTGTTTACAGACTTGTTCCATTTCTTTTTTATGGTACGATTTTATGGAAAATGGAACAAAGAAATTTTATCAGTAGCCTACAAGAACTGCCAGATGAACAGTTATAAACGGCACAACACACCGATTTGGCATGATGAGTACCAAATTGTAACAGGTTTAGCTTAGTTTACTCACACAGCACTGGGGAAGAATGCATATTGACACTGTCAATGCCATCGTTTGGAGAAATTTTCCTCCTGCTCTTGTTGCCATGGTAATTAAAAAATATGTTGCCAAAAAATCGGAACGCTCTTTGAAGATTTGGTGCAAATCGGCGTTGCGACTGATCGGTGAAACAGCATATTGCATTTACAAAAGAGCGTCGCGCCAGTCAGCAAATCAGTTCATTTTTACACAGAATCAACCCATTCAGACATGAAATCAATGTAAAGAAAAACGATAGGTCAACTGGGTGATTCAATGTATTCAGACGTTGAAATAATGTAACAATGAACTGTTAGGCTAACTGGGTTCTTGGAACAAATGGAAGGGCTTCTGTAAATGTTTCTCAGCTTCAACGTATCCTAGTCTGCAAAAGTTCCCTTTTCTACACGATTTCAACGTTTAGCGACGTTGAAACGATATAAAAACGGCAATTTCTGCTGGTGGGGATAACTAAGCTACCAGTACGGTGACTAGGCTACCAGTGCGGTAACTAGGCTATGCTACCTGCCGAGCCTAAACGACCACTAGCCTACATCTAACTAAAACTTAAATTATTTATGATCTTATTGAAATTAAGAAAAAACTTACACAGCAGCACTATCCAGAATCATTACCTGAATACAGCGCAGTTGCGTAGCCTATAAAAAAACAGTCTAAGCTGCCTGGACCTGAAGTTGCAGTTTGCCATAGAAACGACAAGGAACTCTGCAGCTCCTCTGGCGGATAATTTGCACTTTCACTTTTTAAAGGGGATCAATGAGTATAAAATCGTTTTTGGGGTTAAAAAAATAAAAAAAACTCTCAAACCCCAAGACTGGCAGCACAGCAAGCCCTTTTGGGGCATTGTGACATCATGGGGCGTCTCAATGCTACGTGATTTCGCGTAGGCGGCACAAACAGTGTTGAGATACCAGTATAGGCCTACTTGTCTAGCCAATACACAATCACAAATTGAAATACATGAGTAAATACTAAGACTGGTAGGTAGGCCCATCGTGCATACAGCACAGGATGAAGCACTGACTAATCATTGTCACGATTTCTTTCTATCTCTTACCAGGAAAAAGACTTGGAAAGGTTCAATGACGTAGTTTAATGGGTCAAACCGAAAAGCAGTCAATTAAATTCACGGATAGTTCTACTGGTGAAATGATATATAAAAACGCTTGAAGGACTCCAACGAATGGTTCACCACTTCCAACAATTAATCAAAGTAATAGTAAACAGCAATAGATTCCAATGCTTGCGACTATTGATCGAGTTTAACGTGATCCACTCACAGCTTCTCATACGATTCTAATTTCAATCAGAAATTATATTAGCATCAACTTTGCTTTACAGTACTCGTATTCAATACTTCCACTCTCGATCAACAATAATCTTTGCGTCTATTAACAACTGCTACTACTACAATAATGAACTCTCATCACCAACTCATCATAATACAACTCCCATAATAATAATCTCAGAATCTCATAATAAACATTACACAAACTACACCACTATTTATAGTTGGCTGTTCAGTCCAATAACTTCGAGAAGGTTACATCATAAAGAACCATCGTTCGGTCACGTAGCATTTAAATGTAAACAACCGAAGTCTATAGAAGGTCACGTAGGGAAAATGATTCCAGAAAACACGTTACATAATACAGATTTCGTCATCAGAGGTTACTTCAGGTCATAACCGACAATAACACAACGCACCAGAATTCCATAATGAAAACAACACGCTTGTTGAAGATACAAAGCAAGCCATCGCGAGGCATTTGCACCTTGATTGTGACATACGCCCCCCCTTAGAATATTGTTGCAAACAATATAACAACACAATCAATACAAAACACAGCATAAAACAATTAATTACTCAATAATCAGTTCTCATAAGTCTATCGTTGCATGATCTACCAACGATAGCTTTTCTTAAAACAATAGTCACGTTTTCTGCGAAAGTCTCCAACGTCCTCAACATCTTCAGTGCATCGGCGAGCGAGATGACCCATTTTCCTACATCGGAAACATCTCCTCTCCGGACAGTCCTTGGCGAGATGACCTTCTTTACGACAATTGTAGCAAGCCTTTTCATCAAAAGGGCAGCTCCTGGCTATGTGTCCAATCTCCCCACATCGGTAGCAATGGTTGTCACGGCAACGTCTGTTTTCTGAATGTCCGCCGTTAGCAACGCATTCCCTGGCGAAGTGTCCGCGTCTACCGCATCTATAGCAAACTCCAAATGGTCGTCGCCTGCCTCTTCTCCTCGGTTCTTCGCGCTCATTGTATCCATGACCGTGAGATCGTCGCTGATTATCTGCAGAACAATCTCGAGCAAAGTGACCATTCTTGCCACAAGAATAACAAGTAACTTCAGAATTTCTCTCAATAACATTTCCGATTATAAGATCAACTAAAGAGTTTTGTAAACATAACGCTTTCACAGTCCCACTACAATACGGAGTTTCGATAGATATCATCGCTAACGGTCCTTGGATTGAAGTGGTATCTATTTTTGTCACATGGCCAGTTTTTCCCGTTAATTGACTGTCTTTAACCAAATCTCTCCTCACTATTATACCAGTAGAACCAGAATCACGTAAAACTTTTACCTTTTTGTCTCCAACTTTCCCATCCACTACTGGCAGGTGATCTTCAGGTATTATTTTTCCGCAAACATCTTCATCCGGATTCTCCTCGTCAAGCGTGGGTTCAGGAATCATTAACGCACAACCGCATCGATAAACGTCCGTGTCTTTATCTTTTCCAGACTGATTAGGTAAGGAAAACGACTTGTCCTTGCATTCCTTCGCTTCGTGTCCTTGCCTATTGCAACGATTGCACCACTTCCTCGATTCCTGATGATTTCTGTTAGTCTTCCTCCGGCAGTTAACAGACTTATGACCTAAGCCATTACAATTAAAACAACGTACTTCTCTTGGAACAGCACCTCCTTTAAAATTATTTGTTTGCTCTTCGTCATTATCGCATGACAACGTTTCTTCAGTCGACAACTTCTCATCATGAGCAACTAAGTACTGTTCTGCCACACTGGCTATTTCTTCTAGAATCTTTGGACTTCTCTCCATTAAATAAACAGACAGATCTTTTGAACATGAATCTGTGAATTGTTCCTTAACTATAAGGTTTGCCAATCCGTCCAATGATTGATCGGCCCCCGAAAGCTCAAACCACTTTAACAAAAGGTTTCTTAAACGTTCAATAAATTGACCTGGGCTTTCGTGTTTTTCAGGCTTTGCCTCACGGAATCTTTGACGGTATCCATGCTCGGTAAAATTGTATCGCTTTAACAGAGCTAACTTCAATCTGTCGTAGTTCATGGCTTCTTCTTGCGAAAGTCTTGAATATACATCAAGAGCTTGTCCCGATAGTAACATGCTTAGCTGGGTAGCCCACGTCGACTTCTCCAATTTGGCTATTGTAGCATATCTTTCAAATCTTAACAAATAACTATCCAACTCATCTTTTTCTTCAACAAATGATGGCAAATCTGGACGTCTAACTTGCGCCACAATAACATCTCGAGCATTATCATTAGTAGAATTAGATCGCTCACCAATGTCCAGCTTTTGTCTTTCTAATTCAAGTTTTAACTTTTCCAATTCATATTGCGCTCTTCTTTCTTCTGCTTCGCGCTGCGCTTGTTTCTCTTCAGCTTCTCGTTGAGCTTGTTTTTCTTCAGCTTCAGCTTCGCGCTGCGCTTGTTTTTCTTCAGCTTCAGCTTCGCGCTGCGCTTGTTTCTCTTCAGCTTCTCGTTGAGCTTGTTTTTCTTCAGCTTCGCGCTGCGCCCGCTTCTCCTCTGCTTCAGCTTCAAATTGTGCTCGCTTTTCTTCAGCTTCAAGTTCTGCTTTCCTTATTTCACGAGCAGCTCTTCTATCTTCTCTTTCGTCAGCTTCTCGCTGAGCTTTTTGGTCCATTATCTTGTGATACTCTTCCATCACAAACTGAGACTTTTCATTACCAGTCAGCCCCATTCGTTCAGCCATGCTCCCTAAGTCTTCAATCATCTCATGTTTGACAGTATCCGCCATCTTGACATTAATTTATTATTCTTTCAATAAATCTTTGGTATTCTTCGGTTTTTCGGTTAAATCTTTTCGGTTTATCCCGGACGAGCCCCCAGAATGTCACGATTTCTTTCTATCTCTTACCAGGAAAAAGACTTGGAAAGGTTCAATGACGTAGTTTAATGGGTCAAACCGAAAAGCAGTCAATTAAATTCACGGATAGTTCTACTGGTGAAATGATATATAAAAACGCTTGAAGGACTCCAACGAATGGTTCACCACTTCCAACAATTAATCAAAGTAATAGTAAACAGCAATAGATTCCAATGCTTGCGACTATTGATCGAGTTTAACGTGATCCACTCACAGCTTCTCATACGATTCTAATTTCAATCAGAAATTATATTAGCATCAACTTTGCTTTACAGTACTCGTATTCAATACTTCCACTCTCGATCAACAATAATCTTTGCGTCTATTAACAACTGCTACTACTACAATAATGAACTCTCATCACCAACTCATCATAATACAACTCCCATAATAATAATCTCAGAATCTCATAATAAACATTACACAAACTACACCACTATTTATAGTTGGCTGTTCAGTCCAATAACTTCGAGAAGGTTACATCATAAAGAACCATCGTTCGGTCACGTAGCATTTAAATGTAAACAACCGAAGTCTATAGAAGGTCACGTAGGGAAAATGATTCCAGAAAACACGTTACATAATACAGATTTCGTCATCAGAGGTTACTTCAGGTCATAACCGACAATAACACAACGCACCAGAATTCCATAATGAAAACAACACGCTTGTTGAAGATACAAAGCAAGCCATCGCGAGGCATTTGCACCTTGATTGTGACAATCATGAAGTAAAAAACAAATGCAAATCTCTGCAACCTTTGACTGTCTGAACCTCTTGCTGTTAAATACCATCAAAACTATGCAAACACTGCAAGGTCTAGCCCAAAATGTTTAGGTTAAACGTCCAATAAAAAGTTTAGTGTAGTCTGTAAAATGATGTAAGTTAGCACCAAGGCTACAATAAACTAAATCTGAACTTCAATTGTAACTTGGAATAATCTTATCCACTGCTGCAAACGCATGCCACACCTCAAACAAGCAAAATATTTGTCCAGCAGTACTCTCATGACGTAACCCGAGAATTTTTTTTATTTCGACAACAGTTCGTGCGGTGTGTGTTCGAATTACAAAACCAAAATTTTGTTTTAAGATTGCGTGAGAACAAATGAGTATTTTTTCATAAAAACAAGTGCAACGTGTTTTTGAATATCCCCTTTATGTATTTCAACTCTCAATTTGCATTTGAAAATAGAGTTGTCTGCCCCTTTAAATTTCTTTCTCACCTTTGCTGGTTTTCCTCCATGGTGGCTTTGAGGCGATCATGACGTTGGCGGGTTGCTTCCTGGGAACTTTGATATTCCGAAATCACTTTCTTATACGTTTCTTCGTTAGTCTGCAAAGTAGTTTCAGATGATGCCTAACAATCGCTTGTGCATTACCAACCCAAAGAACTGGCAACACTAAAAGGTGATTACAAGAACGACTGGCTCTGGTCGTCGTCGTCTGAGCTTCTGGGGTCGAGGGTCTATCCTTTTACCACCCCAGATTCACGATGTTTCCGGACTACACTGGAAGGCTGCTAGAGAGCAGCCAGTCTTTAGTTTCATCATCCATGACGCGCAGACCTTTCACTCCGTTAGGTGGTTTGAAGATGGTACAGTCATTGATGATGTGGTCTGCGGTCTGTTCCTCGGCACCGCATTCACAGGAGGAAGAAGAAGCCATTCCCCATTGGTGCATGGTTGAGCGGAAAAGCCCGACGCCCGTACGGAGACGGTTGAGGCGCACCCATGCCTGTCTCTGTAGTGTCAGGCCGATGGGGCGTGTGTCGGCGTCGGGGATGAATGAATGGAGTCTGGTGGTGCTTGACCTCCATTCAGAATTCCATTTATGGTCCGCCCAAGTAGCCGCAGAGATGTCTTGTTCATCAGCTTCGTTGATCAGAAGCCGAGCGGCTGGCACGAATGGGTGTCTTGATTTCAGTCGGCGGGGGTGCCCGTTTGGGAAGGCAGAGATCTTGTGGTGGAGAAGATGATTAGGCTCCAGTGCCCGTCGACCGAGGGACAGAGTGGCTTCTTCGCGACGAAGCTCAGCAGGTTGGATGCCAGCGAGAATGGGGAGATTGTCCAATGGTGTGGGACGCAGGCATCCACCATTGGACCCAGCCATCCACCTCTGGTCTTTCCAAGGAATAATATTAACAAATAAATTATTGAAATTCTTCCATGGTCGTGAAAGAAAAACATTCAATACGTAATTTCAGTTTTAAATCAAACCTTGGCACTCAAACTTCTAAAGAAAACCATTTGTAGTTTGATGATGTAGAAAAAGTAGTCCGGTTATAATCCGGTGAGGTTACCGAAGGGTGGCCGGATTCACCTCAAAGTGCCGCAATCGCTTTCACACCCTGCCTCCACATCGATCTGTCTAATGAGTCCTCTCTTGCTGCATTCTTCCTCAACTTGCCTTTTCCATGTTTTCTCGGGTCTTCCTTGTTTTCTACGACCCTCCACTTGCAACTCCAGCGCTCTTCATAAGATCTTCAGTATTCCCTTTGTCCATCAGCTTCACACCACACATTGCCCTCACCTATCGCTCACCATCTCTTCTTGACATCGCCAATTCGTTTTCCCGTAAGCACCATGTCTCACTTCCGTACACAGCATTGCAGATCTCACGTAACTAGTATAATATTCTTCCTCTCATTTTCAACGGAAATCTTCTACCACATAACAACTCTCCACCACTCCCTGATATTCAGTCCCCAATCAAACTTTATTCTTGCAGTCACTGCCGCTTCACAACCACCACTGGCATTCAATCTATCTCCTAGGTAGCAAAAGGTATTCACAGATTCAACTTCGTCATTCAGCTTTTCAATAGGATCAACCATTCCTTCTTCAATCTTAAACCATCTCCGGATCTGCATGTCACTCTCTTCATCTTTGCACTTCTTCCATGCACCCACTTTCTGCATTTCGTTCACATAACAGAATTTACCATCACTCTTCTTCCGCATACACCACAAGGGTCAACTTTGCTCATTGTGATTTCCCCTTCCGTTTAACTTATTACAACCTTTGTCTTTTACTGTTGTTGTTGTTTTTTTACTGTTGTTGTTTTACTGTTGCTCAAATACAAGGTGTGCGTCTTGATAAAAAAAAAAAAACATGATTGGGCCTAAAAGTGCGCAAAAAATAATCAAAACAAGATTAAATTAGCCAAACTTTTGCATTGCCGGTCCGCGAGGCTCCGTCATAGAAGAAAGGTTGGGACCATTGGTTTATCTTGGTGCAACAAACAGCAATCCAAGTAGCCTCGTTCGGCAACACAGGACTTTCTTACCTTATAGTTACCAATTCCTTCTTTCATCTGCTCGCATCGCTGGAGCAGCTCAAGGTAGGCCTTCTCCACACTTTCAAGATGACTCAGCATTTTAGCATTCTCCTTCGTCAGCTAAATAACAACAGCGAGGAAAATTCAGGTTTGACTCCGCCAATAAAATCCTTAAACAAAAGCGCTCACATTTAATGAAGTAACGTTCTGGAAGACAAACATCTAGTTCGCATGCAAACAACGTCACGTGACTACCTTCTGCACAACAAACCTCTTTCTGATTTTCTTCTTTTTGTTTTATTTCTTCGCTGTGCTTATTAGTCATCTCCACCAGCGTTCCATCGAACTCCTCCAGGACGACCTGCATCTGACTGATCATCTCGCGCTGGGATCCTACTTCGGCCTTAAGCGATGCAGCTTCTGCTTCCAAGGAAGATATCTGCAATGAAGCAGCTGATCACTGAGTGAGGTTGCAACTTGCAAGATGGCACTGACTACCCCCGAGATCATTCAAGCGTCAATCACAAAGACAGAATTGAAAATGTAACAAAACAAGAACACGTCATGTAGTTTATATAATACACCACATAATACACCACACCATCGTTAACTTGTTGTAAATTCAATTAGTTTTAACTCGGTTTTGTGAATCAGAAACGAAAAGGGCTGTTTAGTGAAAGAATGATGACCCAGTGTTGCCAAGTTATCAGTAAGTAGTATAGTGAGGATTAGCAACTGTTTCCGGCAGTATTGATTCATTTGTTGAAAACTTGGCTGTGGTTGGTTCTTGGACTTTCAAACCGAACAGCGAGAACCGTCGTATCACGAAGCATCCGGTTTAGAAGCGAAGCTGTTCCTCGTAATAACCAACTGGTGGAGAAAAAACAGTTTCACCGGTCTCATTAAAATTATTCGATGTGTTTTCGTATTTTTTTTTAGTTCTTAATTTGTACTTTGGCTCGGAGCTGATATTCGTTAAACTTTCTTGCCTTTTATTGTGCATTCTTGAGATTTTCTGGATGAAAGTGGTATGCAAAAACTGACGAAACTGCCAAGTGTTACGCAAACACAAACAGTTCAGGAATCTCTGCCTTAAGTTAGTGCTTTATAACAATAGTACGATATCAGAAAAATTACTCCAAAAAAAAAAGCTTCTTTAAAAACAATTTCAACCATGGCTGAGAGCAACAACACAAAATCGTGAAATTATTACATAAACAAAATGTAACATAATATACTGTAAACGAGATAGAAATAACATCATGTATTCAATACGGTAATCATTATAAATCTGTCGCTTGTCACTGCTTAGACAAAACTGTAATGTTTGTAGATAGAGAGCATAAACAAGTAAGGTACCATAACGCAGTTGCATGCACATATAGTTAAAGTTCTGTCGAGAACATACCGCACACACCAGTTATTGACCTGTAGATCAAATGCTAATATAACACTGAAGAAAATAAAGAGCAAAGTAATTTGTGCTTTGTGAAAATTTTATGCCAAGATAAATTTTATTAACATTTATGCCAATTATTACAAAATTGAAGTTTTAGTGTTTTTTTTATGATTTTATGCAGAGTGGGACCTCTGATTATTGCATATTACACAGCAACACAGGTTGTAGAGTGGGACCTCTGATTATTGCATATTACGCGGCAACACAGGTTGCAGAGTGGGACCTCTGATTATTGCATATTACACAGCAACACAGGTTGCAGAGTGGGACCTCTGATTATTGCATATTACACAGCAACACAGGTTGCAGAGTGGGACCTCTGATTATTGCATATTACACAGCAACACAGGTTGTAGAGTGGGACCTCTGATTATTGCATATTACACAGCAACACAGGTTGCAGAGTGGGACCTCTGATTATTGCATATTACGCAGCAACACAGGTTGCAGAGTGGGACCTCTGATTATTGCATATTACGCAGCAACACAGGTTATTATAAAAGAATTGTTTTTACATTCTTAGTTCCCATAAAGTGATATTATTTAATTTTAATCAATAAAACAAACTATAGCTAAACCAAGTCACAACTCCGTTGGTGCGCTATCTACTACTGCAGTGCTAAAGTTACCAGACAATGACAACAGCAGGTAACCTTGTACCAGGCGTCAAGATGGTCTCACCTTGTTCAAAAGCGGCTTTTGCAAATTAGCAAGATCGACGTCGGAATATTTGAGAACTTCGATAATTTGTTCGTCTTTAATGGTAGCCTGTTCCTCTAGACCAAACACATCGACAACACTCTCCATGGCTGGACATAAACACAAACATGCTAAAGTTAAACAAACAACAGAAAATTAACCAATACATTTTACACCATGTTGATAATTTAATATCCAATTTATACTAAGTGATGTCACAACACGTTGTATGACGTACTATTCAGTCATACACGCAGAGCCTGCACAAGAAATTTCTTATAATCGACGCTTTTGGTGCCTGAATTGTCCAGTGACAAACACGATGTCGTTGAACAGAAGGGATAAATAGCTGAGCTGTACCGTTGATAGCACAAACAGCATCGCAATGTCACAACACACTTTGCTGCACTGGCGCATGGAATAAAAATACATCTCTTCAGCACCTGATGATTTGTTATTGTGTTTTTAACATGTCAAGATGAGCCATTGGCCGGGCCCAACTGGTTGTTACATGCCAGTGCTGAACATCCAAACAAAAAAACACAGTATGGGCAACGTTACGAAAAGAAATTTAAATAAACGTAAATTTTTCAAAACGTTTGAGTAAAATCGGATATTTCTTACTTTGATTGTTACTTGATAGCACAATGTCGGTATGTTCAATTCAATAAAGTACCTTTCACTTGCTTAGGCGGGCTCTCACACAACAGGTCGCATTGAACAGCCTCCACATCCTTTCTCATTGGCTGCTTTGAAACGGGAGGAAATCTCACGTCATCAATGTTGCCTTGGACGTCTGGACCAATCAAAGACGGTTCAGTGGCCTTATCGTCTCCCCCCAAAAGAGGATGGCCAATCAGAGACGGTGCAGTAGCCTTATTGTCTCCTCCCAAGAGAGGATGGCCAAACAGAGACGGTGCAGTGGCCTTATCGTCTCCTCCCAAGAGAGGATCACCAATCAGAGACAGTGCAGTGGCCTTATCGTCCCCTCCCACGAGAGGATCAAACTTCAAATACAGTGATTGCTTGCGCAAGTCTGATGTCTGCAATTGTAACATTGGACTGATGACTCACAGGAAGTTGAAAGCTAATGGGGATAAAATCTGTTACACATTTCGCTTTAGGTAAAATATAACTTCTTTTTTAAAACACACCTATTGAACCCCAAAAACTTTATAAATACACTTCTAAAAACTCCAGTAAGATAAAATTTTATAGCTACAAACTTCAGACCATTGATCCCACAAGACCATTGGCTGTCACCACAGCGTCCACACTCTTCTCTTCAGTTTGCAACTTAGCTTTGTAATAGCTGAAGATTTGAGTATTCATCGTTGCATTACAGGTAAGAAATAAAACGTTGAAATGTGCAACTGGTGACACTTACTGCAACATCGTTTCCTTTATTTTCTAAAAAATCCAAATTGAAATCAAATCCTTGTTGAATTACTGCAACAACAAAACATACAAATCAAAACTTTGATAAATTATCGCAATGATAAATACTGTGAACAATTAAGCTTCGGTGAGCCATTGCAACACCAAAGTATCTTAAAACATCCTTATTATTTCTTCATATTGCACAAGCGTATGTGAAGCCCTTACCTCTTAACATTTTCATAATTATTTCTCTATTCAATAATGAAAGATAAGCTTGGAGCCACGTCTTGTGGTTGGGTCACGTGGTAAGGAGAGACGAAAATTACGTCGCAAGAAGAATGAGACGATTGGAAGTTGGTAGCGAGGAAGAGCGAAAAGGTGGAGAGACTGTATGGCAGAAGATATCGAAATAATAGGAGTGAAACAAGAAAATATTGCTAACAGAGTGATGAGGAGAACTGCAATCAGCACCGAGACCTCACTTGAAGTGAAAATAAAGCCAGAAGAAGAATTTATATATTCAAAAAAGCAACATTTTCTTTCTCTTTTGTTTAAGCCCCAACATTATCATTCTACCACTCTAGAACACTTATTCTTCTTCCTCTTATGAGATATGATTGTTTAGATTTCAGAAGTGGTGAAAACACAGGTTAGTGAAGCTTCGGCCTGTGATTCTAGCTTTCTGCAACTGTGGTGCTGAGGGAAAAATGGATAAGTGTAGAGCAGCAAAGTGAAAGTTTCATTATTCTAACAAATCATGGCTTAACTAAGCATCAACGACCCGCCTTGCCACAAACTGTCTAGAGCAGTGGTTCTCAACCCCTTTTTTAGGACGGGGACCAAATTCAAAACCTAAATTTTGTAAAGGGAGGCAACATTTTGGCTTTGACTTGATAAGTTTCCCAAAACGAGGGTAATACTGAAAGATGCAGTAGGCCTACTAAAAACTGGTTAAAACGATGGTTGGTCAATCGGTTGTGATATCTGGATTTAATTCCAACCATTCTGTTGAATTTCACTAATGCAAGTTATACTGAACAGTCATTTTTCAGTGCATTGCAGTGCATTGCCTATTAAGTTGAGCTACTTTCAATCTGGGACTCGACTCCAAAAATGAAGTAGATGATCACATTTAAATGCTTCTTCGTCTTCGTCTTATGAGCTGTCTTCTTCCGGACTATATGTTTGGGCATGAGGTCATCAGCCACTCGACAGTCTCATCATCCAGGGCCTTCAGTCCAAGCGTTCCATGTGGTGGTTGATGAATTAGGCAGTCATGGACGACATGGTCTACTGTCTGGTCTGTGGCACCACACTTGCATCCCGGTGAGGGAGCCAGGCCCCATCTGCACATGTCTGAACGAAAGCGACCGACGCCGGTTCGTAGGCGGTTAAGCCGGACCCACACAAGTCTTGCGAGGGACATTCCCGGAGGGTGGGGATCGACGTCGGGTAGGAAATCATGGAGTCGGGAGGTGTTGTTTTGCCACTCCATGTTCCATGTGTAGTTCGTCCAGTGTGCTGCACTTATTCCAAGATGTTCAACGTTGTTCAGAAGCTGTCGTGCGCAAATGGGCGTCTTGATTTCAGTCGCTGCTGTTCTCCATGTAGGCGCTGGAATGTACTGTGGAGGAGGTGGTCGGGGTCCAGTGCGCGACGAGCAAGGAAAATCATGGCTCCTTTACGGCGAAGGTCAGCAGGTTGAATGCCTGCAAGGACAGGAAGGCATTCCGTTGGAGTGGGACGCAGGCATCCAGTCACAGTGCGTAATGGGTCGTTGATGGCGGTGTCAATGTGGCGGGTGTGAGAGCTGCGGCACCACACTGGTGCGCAGTACTCAGCGGTAGAATGGACGAGGGCCAAGGTCGCGTCAGCTCCCCAGCCGGAACCCGCCCCAAAAGTGCAACGCGCGCAGATAGTTTTTTGCGCAGTGACTCCAGGTGTCGTCGGTACGTGAGTGACCTGTCCAGGGTTACGCCGAGGTAGGTGGGTTCGGCGCAGTATGGCAGGCGTTCGTCATCGGTGGTAATGTTGATCTCACGTTTTGCTTCCTTGTTATTTAGATGGAAGGCCACCGACACTGTCTTTGCCTTGCTGAGCTGTAGCATTTAAATGCTTGTTTCAGCTTTACATCTGACTGCAAATCTAACAGCTCCAACTGAATATCATTGGAGGACGGTGGTTGCGTCTATTGCCATAGGTCAGCAGTGTCCAAAGTCCGGCCCGCGACACGTTTTGTATAGGCCGCAGACACACAGAAATCGTACAAATTCAATGAAGATTTTTTTTTGAATTAGCGACGACAGTATTTTTTCAGAGAAAAGTTGGAATCGTGTGTTTCTCGGCGGTCGAGTGTAGCAAGAATTGACAGCGATACACACGTGTTTCGCCCATGAGACTGGGCTCATCAGCATCGCACCACTAACTCATGCCATATAGTTCTCAACAGCTGCTTTTGTCAGTCAATTGAATCATGGACCTTTGTGGAAAGAAAACAACTAAACTAAATGCTAGCAAATATTGTTGCGTCATAATTGCGAAATCAGCTATTATTGCCTGGAGACTTTGAGAGTATAGTATTGTAATGAGTGATAGCTTACAGTGGAGCATTCATGTATTTTCTTTCTAGCAAATTCAACGACCGCTTTTAAAATTTTACCGCAAATGTAAGGAACTTATTGTTATTCACTTCTTTCTTCTTGAATACTGATGAAGCTCCAGTTCACCTGCAGCTAATTGAGCTTCTCTGCGAAGCCGACAGCAACATCTTTCTCTGGTGCCGTTTACCAGCAGCTGGATAAAAACAAATCTTCAGAAATACGAAAGATTGCAAAGATCTTGTTTGGCTCATTCTCCGTAATAAACTCCAACCGCTTGAGATCAGTGAACGAATGTCAACTACGTGATATTTTACGCTCATACACCATTAACCTCGAACCAGACCTGACCTGGATATCAAAATCAAGACGTCAGTTTCATCCTTCACATCAACACAGTTGTGTTTTATAAAGTTTCTGGATGTGCTAATTTCGGATGGAAAGCAGATCTTACAAAGCCTAACTTGCCATATTTATCCCGTGATATGCATAGGCCACAACAAAATACTTGAACAAATATATTGCTTTGTTGTATGAAAATAACGTTAAATAATACAATATTGCTAGAGTTTGTGCAGTTTTCTTTACGTAAAAACAGATTGCCAGAGGCTGTTGGCCCGTGGGCACTTCCGCATTATCAAATCTGGCTCGCCTGAGAAAAAGTTTGGACACCTCTGCTATAGGTGTTTCAAATATTTTCATCAGATACAGGAAAGAATTGATACCGTTAATGAGACTTTCAATCTCATCAATCATGTCGTTAATAAGCCTTGTGTACTTTCGAATGATTCATGGACTTGATGCTCTGGCTATTCTGTATTATTCTGTAACTACTAACTCTGTAACTGTAACTAACCACCAATTTACTGTTGAGTGTTGATGTTACGACTTCGGTCAAATTAGACATCTTCGGTGACTTAACCACGATTATTGCTTGGTGGAAAATGTGTTGATGCCACATCACAGCACAGGGTAACATTATTCTCTTCACGTCATCTGTTAACGAGTCAATGAAGACCTTGTTTCTTCCCCAACATGGAAGAACACTCATCTGTTGCAACTTTGACGGCTCAAACGTACTATGAAAACTTGAACGTCATTAATGGAACATGAAATATTTCCAAACAAGCTTTTATCAAAATGGCCAAAATACTGAAATCCAACTCAAACTGTCTAAACATTAGAATAACGTACGTTTGGTCAGTTCTGCTATATGGCTGGGAATCCTGGACTATATGCTCGCAGATAAACAAGATCAACACTCAACAGTGCTGGAATTTGGTTCATATGGAGATTGATGGGAATTAACTGGATAGATAAGATCACTACCTAACGAAGAAGTGTGGAGACGCTCTGGGTGCACCCCTGCCCTGGCGTCATCATCACAACTATCAAAAAAAGTCAAATTACATTTATCGGGCATGTCTACCGCAAACGCGGAATTGAACATTCGGCCATGATGGGGCGAATTCCTGGTCAGAGGCACCGGGGGCGTCCACGTTTGGAAATTTTTAAAAATCTTTCAACATGGACAAACCAAAATTTTGAAAACATAATAAGAACTATGGACAATCGATCGCTGTGGAGACTCACGGTAGCCGACGCCTTATTCAGGCATGGTCGATGATGATGTATTTTCGCCATTTTGGGCAGTTCTTCTAGCACAAATAATATTTTTTGCTTGATTGACGAAGGCTGCAGGACAAATGGTTGCGGGCCACGGTTGAGAATCACTGGTCTAGAACATCCGTCTCCAGTTCCGGCCATTATTTTCAAGTCTGGCTCCGAGCCTGATGTGTGTGTGGTTGTGGTCAAGTTCATGACCTTTGGTAAATCTAATCTATTGAATCAGCAATTCTTTAGCCACAACATCCGGTATCAGGCTAAAATGTTGCCTCCAGTGCATCACATGCTTTAAGATTCATAAATCGTGCACTGACCTGCCTTACCACAAACTGTACAGAAATTTGAAACAAATTAATCTCACCATAAGATCTGTCGTTGATAGACAAACATAAATAAAGGCAAGTTATTTCATGGTCGATTTCAATGCAATTGACCTAATGGACTACACAAGATAGTCTGCAAATGTACAATCTCGCTGTGAACTGTTTTGTGAGACCTTTTATAGTTTGAGGTTTACAATTTACATGCAATATCCTACATTTTAGCTAACACAGCTCTGCTATTTCAAAAAGCATATAAGATATAGGATAGATACTGTACCCTGGTTTGTCATGTGCTAATATCACACGGTCTGATGTCGCACCCAAACATTACATCATAGCCTAATATTCGAAGCAACGTGAAAAAACGTTGTTTACGTTCTGTGGCATCGTTGAAGTCTTCTTTATCCTGATTACACAAAAAGTCGAGAGATTGATCTGGCAATGCACCTAAACCCTGAAAAGAAAATATTTTAAAACAAAATCCAGAATATTAAAACGATCCAAACTGATATACACATTTCAACTACTAATCGATGTACATAAAAATGTTTTATAATTTTTCCTATGGAATTTCGTTGAAAGTTGGTCTTATTGATTTTGAATTGCTATGAAATGATTCTGGCTTTGTAGGAGTTAGTCATATGAGCACAAGCTATTTCTTGAAAGTGGTGGATTAGCCATTGTTATGTATTTTGCTCAATATCGAAATTCAGGCAAATTCACGTTACTATAACTAAAATTTTGTAGCGGCACTGTTGATAGCAGGGTTGAGAAAAACTCGGGTTTTTTAGGATTTTATTTAAAAAAGATGCAAAAAAGGTAGATTCATGTGTCACAATCAATGTGCGAGGTCTTGCGACGGGCTGCTTGTATCTCGATCGAGCGTGCTGTTTTGATTGTAAAATTCTTATGCTATAGGTTATCATCGGTCATTGTCCTGAAGTAACCTCTGATTACGAAATCTGTATTATGTAACGTGTATTCTGGGTCATTCAATTGCTACGTGCAGATCTAGAGTCTTCTTTAAACTTGCTTGTTTACGCCGCTCAGTGCAACGTGACCGAGCAATGAGTTCATGTGATGCAACATTACGTAACCTTCTCGAAGTTACTAGACCGAAAAAACCTTTTATAAATAGTGGTGTAATTTGCGTAATGATTATGATGGGAGTTGTATTATGACGAGTTGATTATGAGAGTTGTGTTATGAGTTGTGGATTGGTAGTTGGTGCAGAAATTATTGTTGATTGAGAGTTGAAGAAATCGAATACAAGTAGATGAGAATTGGTGCTGATATAAATTGTGTTCGAAATTAGAGTTATTGAGAAGCCGTTCGTTAAAGTCCTTCAAGAAGTTAGATTATCATTTCACTAGTGGAACCATTCGACATTTAATTGACTGCTTTTCCGTTATAACCCATTAAACTATGTCATTGAACCTTTCCAAGTCTTTTTCCTGGTAAGAGATAGAAAGAAATCGTGACATCATGCTTATTTCACCTCAAATACTACTTTTTACCAATGAAGTGCCTATCACTCATAGTACGTGCTGAGTTGTAAACCTCATTTCTTTTCTCGCTCTTTTCACTTTGCTTTTATCTATGACTGATTGACAACTCCCGCATCTTGTAGAAATGATGAAGCAATAAGTGCTGCAGACCTATCTGAAATACCAGTACGATCGCATGATTCAGCAAATACTACTAAACTGGAAGTGACCTTGCTTTTTCTGGGGTTTTCCGAGGCAAAACTGGGTTGATAATTAAAATCTTCGCAGCGTTCTTCATTGGATGACAAATTTTCTGAGCTTGAATAAGAAGTTTAACCAAAGCGCTACTTGTGCCTGCTCCTGGGTCTTCACGTAAAGAACGGAATTGTTCTGATCTTGCGAGTCTCGGAAAATGTTTAAAAGTAGATTTTGTGGCCGATTTATCATGTTTATCAATCACCATTATGCGAGTTGTTCTTTGATCAAGAAGGAACTGTTGTTCTGTAACAGGGACACGATTTTCCTGCGGGCAAGTACATTGCAGAAAATTGAAACACTAAGGCTACAACAACCAATTTCAAATATGTTTGCTTTGCAGCTTCTTTCATTTGGTCCAAATTTTGCTGAAATTTAGGCCCACCTCTAGAATTTGACTTCAAAAGGTTATTCATTTTTTTTTGTAACTCTTTATCATAAATATGTACTGATGTCCGTACCTCATTCGTATCATCCTGCGAAGTTAATGGACAGAACATAAATGAGCGTACAGCATTAACACCATCTCGCCCTTTTGCGACAAGTTTGTTTATTGAGCAATGACAAAATAGCATCTCAAATTGGTGAAAATTCAGCATTTCGGTCGTCGATGCGGGGGCAGTAAACCTTAAGCTTCGAACATGCCTTTACATAGGAAAGTTCTGGGTACATCCCACTTACAATTTATAACTAGCCAGTAGAAAAACCATAAAAAAAATTATGTTAAAATGGAAAGTGAAATTTCCTTTTTTTTTCAAAAAATTGAAAGTTTGACCCCGCTGCGGGGGCAGAAGATGCACCCTCAAACTAATGAAATTTTGCACACGTAATTTTTTCATGCATGTGCCACTTTTTATGACTAGCCGTTTTTGAGTTTCGAAAAAAAGTCAAAAACGGCCCACCCTAGTCTATACTCTTGCGTAGTAGTTTATTACAAAAATCAACTAGGTTAGGTTAGCGAATTGCAATATTTTAACGTTGCTGTCTTCTGAAACTGTTTGAAGCAAAGTATTTCAAAAGAAAATTCCCAATTGATAAAAAAATTATTTACTTTCTTTCATTGTGACTTAAAAATGTCTTAGAACTTTGTTTGTTTCCCAAACAAGATGCGTTGGGTGATCCGCGTGGCCATATGGAGCTCAGAACACTTTTGAACACTGCTAATATGTCTTGAAAGTATTTGTAGTAAAAGGTTTTCTAGCAGCAAGATCAAATTGCATTTTAAATACTAAAAAAAAGTAATCTTTTCATAAGAAAATAACAACTTTTAAAATGCTACGGAAAAGTCATCTGGGTTGCCCATTCTTATGAGAATGACTTGCACAGGTCAAACCTAACGGATATATAACTTTCGCATTTTTACATCGAATTGGTGTTACCGTGCCACACATTGATGATGATGATTAACTCAAATATAGTTATTAATATTTGATTTAATTCGCTCTGCTTAGATTTTTTGCTTGGCTTTGAGCACTTTTTGTAGTATTAATAGTTTTCATTGTTTTGATGATGATGATTAATGATACAGACGTTGGCGATCATGGTCTTCCAAACTTCTCTGTCATAACCTTTGTGTCACAAATGTCTAATGAAAAACTTGTGATGGAAATGCAACACTGGTAAACAAAAATACCTGCACAATA
Organism: Aplidium turbinatum; assembly: GCF_918807975.1. NCBI lineage: Eukaryota > Metazoa > Chordata > Ascidiacea > Aplousobranchia > Polyclinidae > Aplidium > Aplidium turbinatum. The sequence goes on from NC_137480.1 coordinate 27,751,019, forward strand.
CAAGATAAAATAGAATGATTCAAACAGTCTAGCAGTGAGATGTCCTTGCGACAGGTCGGCCGCTGCAAAATGTCCTGATCGTATTTGTTAAGTTTTGATTCACAGGCCTACACGATTTCAATTCTCCACTTGGATGGGACTAAGCCGAAGTTATTTCAGAAGAATGTTGTAACAAGATTATCTCTAAGCGACCCGCAATTAGTCAAATACAGGCTTTTGTTGCTTACATTGCTTTGGGTGGAAGAGGAAGAAAATTCAATGGAAAAATCGCTTGATTCTAATAATTCCGCAGTATCTATCTCTTTTTGCAAAAAAGGTCTGCGGAAATAATGTAACACTGTAGACAAAGTTTAGTAAATAACAGTAAACGATCCATATACTTTTTGAGATGGTTATTGTTTATCCTAGCCTTACTGTGCTACATTATAATTCACATACATGTAAGCAGCTGCTGGGAACAAGCTTCCCAGAAAGTTTTTTTACATCGAACAATACAACCTTCAAACATGAACAGTTAGCCTATGCAATAAATTGATTTTCGCTTTTAGCAGCATGATCGTTGCTTCCTTCACAAATGATTTCTAGACACAAATAACTTGTTTTAGCATGATGCTGCGACATCGCTGTGATAGTAGCAGTTTGCACTATCCTTCAAAACACAGTTTCCTAGTTATTTTCTATGACAAATTTGTGTTCCGAAAGCTAGTGCAAACCGCTACTACCACAGTGAACTTGCAGCATTAGTCTAAAACAGGTTGTTTGTATCTACATTTGTGAAGTAATCAACAGTTAAATTCAACAAATGAAAACACTAAATGACTATAAAGTTTGTCTTTCCTCAGAAAAAGGTTTAATTTGTCAGATAACTTGGTATGTACCACGGCCTGGGACCAATCAGAGACTCCGATTCGAAGACGACCAGTTTAGTAATTTCTTAAAAATCCAGCGACAGCTTCTGTTTATGTAGAGAATCCTAGGAATCATTTAGGTAGGCAATTTTGAGTCTACTTTCCCATACCCATGCAAACGAAACGGTTTATGTTGTAATTATTTCACAGTGAGGTAGATATAAATTAGCTAATATACGACTATTTTATAGCTGAGGCAATTAACCTAACCTATAATCGTTGATGTCACAGACGCTGTTTGTGAGATCTTTTAATCGCGGAGACTTTTCGGTCATTTGTCGGAATTCTCTGATAAGGGCTGTCTCCGAATTGGAGTCTCCGAAACTGGTCATTCCGTGTTTACTGCACCTGGAAGCCAGGGTCACTGCGTTTGTGATTGCGTCATTGATGAATTCCTTGGCAAGAGTAATATAATCATCATGATCAATCTTTGTGACAACCTGAAATATTGTCACCATTTGAAAAGGGCCAATGCTACATTCAGTATGCAAGATAATGAGTAATCACAACCCTTGTTTTGCACCGACTCAAAAATTAAGCATATATTAACAAAGCTTGTTGACCTACTTTTGGCTACCAAACTAGTTTTACACAATATAATACAGAATATACAGTATATTATACATCATAAAAATACACCTTTTGCAAATACATTTCTCATTGTAAGACCAGAAAAAGTATTGATGTAACTAAGCACAATTAGTTTCTCCGTTTCTGTTAAATGTTGAGCAACTTATGGTCCGTTGATTTTCATTTTAAGCTAGTGAAATTGCATCTATCCAGGCTCAGTACACCTGTGCACAACATTTATGACAGAGAACACGTTTTTTTTGCATTTCTTCTTTATTTATCTGTGACCAGTCAAAGCTTCAAGGGTTCTTTCCTTTACCACCCTCAAGACAGTGGCTGAAGCTGAATGCCAGGCCAGGTATCAAACAGCCACCGTGAACACATCATCTGGTGGAAAGGTGATTGCATCACACACAGGTCTTCTTTTGTGAATACATTCCACTTGGGTGAAGGACAATGTTAGAAATGAACGTTTAGATCTTGTGGAGTTCCAATTGATGGACCGCTCAACAACTTGCTACCGTTGGCTGTTGAGAAACAAATAGATCAGTGGTTCTTAATCTTTTTGTCTTGGCAGCGGCAGGCCCCTTTTGATGTCACCGAAGCAGTCACGGACCCCTAAATAATTTTTTATCTAAAATGTTGGTAGATACATCGCGTTTCCTAACGTACTCATAGCATAATGCTAACGGAAACAAATGTCTCATAATTTCGAAATGAGTAACGACATACTGAGAAGAATTTGCTAAACTCGTAAGGCATCAATGAAAATTGAAGACTTTGAGGAAATTATGTTATGAGCAATATGTTGGCACACAGGTTCAAACATCAGTAATCTATATGGCATGCTGATTGCTGATGCAATACTTTTCTATTAATTTTATCGAAAAGTTGTAGAATTTTTGAGGCCTTTACAAAGAATTTCTATATTTTTTTTATTTGTAATGAATATTTTGTTGTAATCACAGTCTTGGTAAACTGTAAGCAGGTTGATCGGTTTAAACCGGGGCGGTTTAAACCACCCGGTTTAAACCGGGCAGTTTTGACCACCTATTACTGGTCAAAACCCCTTTAGTGTATGAATCAAGTTGATTTTCAATTGAATTAAAAATATTAAACTCCATGTTTAGTAATGATGTTCAACTATATTTTGTTTTGATCAACAATAACCTAAATGCTGGATTTGGAACAAAAAATATTCAATTTCTCTGTTTATTTTTGATATTTCAATCAGTTGGTTACCATATTTTACGGACCATAAAGCGCATCCGATTATAAGGCGCACTGTCAATAAATTGCTTTGATTAGTTTTTTGTTCAGACATAAGGCGCACAGGGCTATAGAACGCAACGTATTTTAAGGAGTATGGGTTACCATATAATAAAGCTCATTAAACAAAAATGTGTAAGAAATGTAAGCAAGTCACAATATTACAATGAGCAAAAGAAAAAATGGGCCAAGTGAATATCACAGTTGCTAGTTGCTTTTACCGTAATTTATTGTGTAAGACGGTGGGTTTATTTATGTATATAATAATAGTATCGGTACTGGTTTTGAGTGTAGGCAATAAAGCACTACTTGATCCATATATTAGGCGCACCGGCTTATAAGCCGCACGAATTGCGCCTTATGGTGTGTAAAATATGGGTATTTTAATTATTGAGAAAATTCAAATTCTAAAAATAAGTTTCTGATGAACCAAAAAATGCTTGGTAGAACGATGAACAATTTGCACAGCCAACTGAAGTACAAGAATTTATTCCAACAAATTTTTTTTTATGAAAAACATTTGCCATCAAATTTTGCCTGACAGGTGGGTATTGGCGGCCATTAATGAAAGTTCAGGCGGCCATGGCCGCCAGCTATTTCGAGGCTCAGGCCTTAAAACTCGTGTTTTTTTTCCGGCAGCCATCGTGGCTTACCGAGAGCTCCTTCTCGGCGGCCAAATCTGCGTGCTTGGAGGCCAAAATACAATAACTATAGCACAAGTAAATAGCATTAAACTTGCAACAATGTTATAATGATCACTTAGCGCTGTTGAAGTCTGGGCGATGTCCTGCAATAGAATCGTTGTACCAGGCATTAAATGTTTTATCGGGATTGTAATCCGGTATTGCGGGACCATCTAACGACCCTAAATTGTTTTCACTGCTCGCAGCTCAGTAAATTGTTTCAACTGCATAGTGCATACCGCCTTTCATAAAACCTGACCATTTATTCCGTTATGATGTCACCATTGAGGGTGTGAAGTCACTAAACCACAGCGTTCTCAACTATGAAGACACGTGTTTTACCCACGGATGTCAACTAACCTAGTTCTTCTTTTTAACAACGATTCAATGTCTGACAACATTGAATCGATATAAAAACGACAATATTGCCAGCCGATGTAAATTAGCACTTCGGATTAACACTTCGTTAAATTAAACATCGGGAATTGCAAACAAGACTTACAGCGCTGGTGATAGCAGCTGGATATATTCAATACAACAGTAGTGAACTTAGAAAAGAACTTAGAACTTATAACTTATTCTTAACTTATTCTTACTTATTGCAATATTGGAAACGTGCCTTTAAACTTTTAATTTATTTGAGAACTTGCCCTTTAAGTTTGTACCTTGTGTTTCACATTTTGCCTTACGCGTTTTCCATGACCTCTTGATTGGCCGCTGGTAAATACGCTTTCCTGACAGCGATGCGGCATTCTCCAACTCGAGTTCAACTAGTTGTCAAAGTCAATCGTTAGTGCCGCAGCTATGTGGGCGTGTACATTGCCAATTTATGTTTGAGATTCAAATAAAGTTATCTGTTCGTCTTTGGGAGTTCGTCCGAAATAGTCAGACGTAAAGGCTGGCGCGAAACATTACATGGTGTCAGATGGATTCGACGCAAGCAACGAAGAATGAAATGAACTTTCAACGAGGAAACGTCGCTGATAATTTTAAAAAATGGAGGCAGATGATCGAGTTGACGTTTAGTGGGCCTCTATCTGCGAAGTCAAATGTCGAAAAATGCAGCTACTTGCTACTGTACATTGGAAAGGAGGGCCGTGACATATATAACACATGGACACTGACAGAAGACGAAAAGAAAAATCCCAAATCAATTCTGGATAAATTCGAGCAGTTCTGCGAGCCTAGAAAGAACATTACCGTTGAACGTCACAAGTTATTCACTCGAAGTCAAGGACTGGATGAACCATTCGATTCGTTTGTTACCGATCTCGGTTTGATGGCAGGTCGTTGTGAGCTTGGCAATCTACGTGATAGCCTGATACGTGATAATGTGGTGAGAGGCGTACGGTCTGACGATGTACGCAAAAGATTGTTACAAGAACTGAATCCAACGCTGGAACGTTGCATCGAAATTGTGCAAGGCGAGGAGATTTCCCAACAACAAATCACTCACGTGTTCCCTGAATCCTCACACGTCAATTACGCGAAGTTCTCCAGCCATCGTCGTCACTTCAAGTTAGAAGATCGAAGACAACAAAGAAGTGGACCGAACTGTTCCAAATGCGGGTATAAGCATGGGAGGAAATGTCCAGCAGAAGGAAAGAAATGCCACAACTGTGGACGGCCGAACCACTTTTCTTTCGTTTGTAGAAATCGACCAATTCGTCAGCTAACAATCGAAGACAACAATGGTGAGTCATCATATTTTATTGGCTGCATAGACAAAAATGACTCCAACCCTGATGAAATGTTTGTAAATATCTTAATGGCTGACTACAATTTCAATGTGAAGTTTAAATTGGACTCTGGAGCTCAAGTTAACGTAATTCCAAAAAACGTGTATGAAAAGTTTTCTCACTTAAGTGAACTATCTCCTACCAACGCTACGCTAACTGCTTATGGAGGAACCATCATTCACCCACTTGGAAAAATATCCTTAAATTGCAAGTATAGAGATATCGTTCAAAACCACACATTTTACGTTGTAGATAGTCATTCACCGCCACTTTTTTGTCTAAAATCAAGTACTTCAATGGGTCTGATGAAAATTGTTTTACAAGTTGAACATCGCATGCCGAAAGTCGCTGATAGATATCAAGATTTGCTTAGAGAATATAACGATGTATTTGATGGCATTGGTTGTTTTCCTGAACCTTATAAAATCGTAATTGAGGAAAATGCCACTCCCGTTAGAATTCCACCTCGACGAATACCAATTGCCCTACAAGACAAAGTTAAAGCTGAATTAGATTCATTAGTTTCTCAAAAAATTGTTGAACCTGTGAACGAACACTCTGATTGGGTAAATTCTATTGCTATTACATGTAAAAAGAATGGCAAGTTGCGTTTATGTTTGGACCCGAGACCGTTAAACAACGTTGTAAAGCGTCAGCACCACCAGTTACCTACGTTTGAAGACGTTGCTTGTAACATTTCTGGAGCTACATATTTTTCAATTTTGGATGCCAGATCAGGCTACTGGCAAATACCTTTAGACGAAGAAAGTTCTAAACTTACAACATTTTCAACAAGCTTTGGAAATTACCGATTTTTGCGATTACCGTTTGGTTTAAAGGTTTCACAAGATGTGTTTCAGAAGCGTATGGAAGAATCCCTGCAAGGAATTCCGAAGCAAGGCGTTATTATTGACGACATTTTGCTGTGGGCTGATACCAAAAAAGAAGCAGTCGAGAACTTGAAAACAACACTTGATCGATGCAGAAAAGTAGGTATAAAGCTAAACCTGGATAAATGCAAATTTGGTTTGTCCGAAGTATCTTACTATGGACATATTATTGGCGAAAATGGTATTAAACCAGACCCAAACAAAATCAATGCTATTACAAACATGAAGCCACCGAATTCAAAGAAAGAACTCCAAACTTTTTTGGGATTAATTAATTTTTTGAGAAAATTTGCACCACAGTTATCAGAGATTACAGCGCCATTGCGAAATCTCCTGAAGCAAGACACGTGGACGTGGAATTCAGAAAACGACGAGCAGTATCAACACGTGAAAGACTACATCACAAGGCAACCAGGTACAGTCTTACAATACTTTGAACCGAAAAAACCTGTGTGTATTCAAGTTGATGCCTCTAAAGATGGACTTGGTGCAGTGCTATTGCAACACAAAGGACCAATCGCTTATGCATCCCGCGCGCTCACACCTACTGAACAAAACTACTCTCAAATCGAAAAAGAAATGTTAGCCATCGTTTATGGTTGTGTTAAATTCCACCAGTATGTTTATGGCCGACATTTTACCATTCATTCTGATCACAAGCCTCTACAGTCCATTTTCAAGAAACCACTTTCAAGTGCGCCACCAAGACTACAACGCATGATGATCAAAATTCAGCCGTATGACCTCAACGTCGAATTTCGACCTGGAAAGTCTATATCAGTTGCAGACACGTTGTCTAGAAAGCACCCTGAAGATGTTGGTGAGCCACAATTTGATACAGACAGCCAAGTTTTAATGATAGCAGAATCGTTTCCTGTTCAGACTGACTGTTTAGAAAACATTAGAAGTGCAACAAAAGATGACAGAACATCACAAATCTTAACAAAGTATCTATTGAACAATTGGCCCAAACATAAAAAGAGCCTTGATATCCATGCTTGTCCTTATTGGAAACTCAGATCCGAGTTATCTTTGCATAATGGTTTAATTTTGAGAGGTGAACGTATCGTTGTGCCATTTGCACTTCGTAAAGAAATGCTTGAAATGTTGCATGCTTGTCATTTAGGAATTGTGAAATGTACCCAAAAAGCCCGAGATCTGTTTTATTGGCCTGGTATGTCCTCTGATATTAATGATTTGATCTCTGTTTGTGACATTTGTAAACAATTGCAGTACAACAATCCCAAAGAGCCTTTAATTCCTCACGAACCACCCAGTAACCCATGGGAAATTGTTGGAGCAGATTTGTTTCACTGGAACAATGCGAACTATTTAATTGTCGTCGACTGTTACAGTAGATTTTTTGAAACCGCTTTGTTAAATAGGATCACTAGTCAAAACGTAATTCATCACATGAAATCCTTCTTTTGCAGACATGGTATTCCAAAAACCCTCCGATCAGATAATGGCCCTCCATTTCACTCAAAAGAGTTTGCAAATTTTTGTGATAGTTGGAAAATTAATCACAAAACTTCTAGCCCATTATACCCACAATCAAATAGGCTTGTAGAAAAGTTTGTTCAAACTGCTAAACGTTTATTAGACAAAGCCTTAAGCACCAACCGTGACCCTTATCTCAGTATTTTAGAATACAGGAACACACCCATTGGACCTGAAGGATCACCTGCTCAGTTGTTGATGGGGAGAAGATTGCGAGAACTAATACCAATGACAGAAGACCAATTACAGCCCGTCTCAGTTGACCCCGCTTTTGTGAAGAAACAATTTGTAAAACGTCGTACTCGCAACAAAAGGTATTATGATCGCTCAAGTAGACCCATGACACCTCTTGTTAATGGCCAAAATGTTCGCCACAGAGTTGGAAAAAAATGGGAGCCAGCTGTCGTAACCGGTCGTCACAATTCACCGCGATCCTATAATGTGCGTGATTCTTATGGCAACACCTACCGGAGAAACCGGAGATATTTAATTAATGTGGAGCCGACATTCAAATTTAATCCTTTGGTTCCTGATGCACATGTATTTGATCAATCTAACGACGAGCCCAATGCGCCACGCCAAAATAATATGCCAGCACCGTATATGACCCGTTCTGGCCGGGTAGTAAAGCCTCCTGAGAGATATGGTGTCTGTGCAACCTAAGTAGTAGTGCACATAGTGTGATAGTATCGTGGTACGTTCAGATTTCGTGTTGTGCAACGTGCTATAAGTTGTTCTTATTGTTCATCCAAGTTTTTTGAAAGTAAATTGTGTAGTAGATGTGATTTCGTTATTTCATGTGTATCTGGCAGTGTACCACTCTTCATAAGTTCATTTTAATCTGTTTGTGTATTGTGAAATAGTTTTCTTTCTTCAGACAAAGGGGGATGTAATATTGGAAACGTGCCTTTAAACTTTTAATTTATTTGAGAACTTGCCCTTTAAGTTTGTACCTTGTGTTTCACATTTTGCCTTACGCGTTTTCCATGACCTCTTGATTGGCCGCTGGTAAATACGCTTTCCTGACAGCGATGCGGCATTCTCCAACTCGAGTTCAACTAGTTGTCAAAGTCAATCGTTAGTGCCGCAGCTATGTGGGCGTGTACATTGCCAATTTATGTTTGAGATTCAAATAAAGTTATCTGTTCGTCTTTGGGAGTTCGTCCGAAATAGTCAGACGTAAAGGCTAGCGCGAAACATTACAAACTTGTGAACTTGTGAACTTAGAACTTATTCAATACAACAGTACTTAGAAAAGGCATTTGACAGAGTACCAAGGAAAGTGATGGAGTGGGCAATGAGGAAAAGAGGTATACCGGAGGTATTAGTGAGAGCTGTGATGTCTATGTATGAGGATGCAAGAACAAAAGTGAGAGTTGGATCAAATTATTCAAACGAGTTTTTTGTGAAAGTTGGTGTACACCAAGGATCAGTTTTGTCACCTCTGATAGTTGCTATTGTGGTTGACGTTGTAACTGAAGGAGTGAGGGAGGGCTTATTGAGTGAAATTTTGTATGCAGACGACCTGGTCTTGACAAGTAATAGTATGGAGGGAATGGAGAGAAAGTTTGAGAAATGGAAAGAAGCATTTGAAACCAAGGGTATGAAGGTGAATCTTGAAAAAACAAGTGATGGTGAGTGGAGCAGAAGGAACAGTTGTTGAGAGCAAAGTAGATCCCTGTGGAATATGTGGCAAGAGAGTGATGAGAAATTCAATGCAATGCAAGGAATGTGGAAAGTGGGTACATGCAAGATGTGCTAATGTCAAGAGAGCCGCAACAAGATTGGCGAAGTGTTTTGTTTATGGGAAATGCAGTAAAGAAAGGAATGAAGTGGAAGGTCATGATGATGAGTTCTGCCATGGCATAGAAACAGTGACAGACTTCTGTTATCTGGGTGATCGGATAAATGGAAGTGGTGGATGTGAAGCAGCGGTGACAACAAGGGCAAGATTGGGCTGGGTAAAGTTCAGGGAATGTGGGGAAATGTTGTATGGCAGAAAATTCTCACTAAGGATGAAAGGGAAAGTATATCGGAGCTGTGTGCGGCCTGCAATGCTATATGGTAGCGAGACATGGATATTAAGAGAGAGTGAACTGGCAATCCTGAGAAGAACGGAAAGGTCAATGGTGAGAGCAATGTGTGGGGTGAAAACGAGAAGGGAAAAAAGGACTGAAGAATTGTTGGATATGCTAGAGATGAGAGAGACCATAGACCAACTGGCAAGGGAAAATGGAGTAAGATGGTATGGACATGTGATAAGGAGGGAGGAAGGAAGTTTTCTTAGAAAGGCACTAGATCTAAAGGTGGATGGGAAGAGGAAACGCGGTCGTCCAAGAAGAACGTGGAAACAACAAGTGAAGGATGAATTTAAAAAAGTCGGACTGAAGGAGGAAGATGCAAGGGACAGGGTGAAATGGAGAAAAGGGATTAAAACAATTGCTGCGCGGAAACAATCGGCCACCCCCACTAGTGGGGAACAAACCGACGATGGATTATGATGATGATGATGAGTAGTGACTATGATGCGCTGACCTAATTCTGCGTCACTCTTTGATACTACATATTTTCGACATTTAATCCACAATCATTCTATTGCAAAATTAAATAATTAGCTAGAAGAAACCGGCGGCCAAACTTGGCCGACGGAGAAGGTAGCACAGGCGGTCATTCAAGCACTACTTAGCGGCCATGGCCGCCGGCTGCTTTAAGGCTTGGAGGCCTGCATATCAAAATGGTCACTACTCACAACTGCTTTTATATAATACATACATATTTCCTAAATAGCCCATAGCCCAGGTAGCCGACCATTCACTACATAAAAATATTTTTCTGGGTTTTGACCGGTTTAAACCTAGTTTTGACCGGTTAAAACCAGGTTTAAACCGCTTAGTGGTCAAACCAGTTTTGACCACTTAGAGATCAACCCTGACTGTAAGGCTAATAGGCTGCTGGCTACCGTAGGCTCTAATGTTTGTATATTTTTAAATTAAGCATTGATTAACAATCCGCTTTCTTATATTTTAAAAATGTTTTTTTTATAGGCTTGAAAAGGGCTGCATGATTAGCCGAAAACGTTTGCGTACGGCCGTACCGTATTGTTTTTGTAATGTTAAATGCAGTGTTGTTGTTGGGTTACGTCTGTTTATAATCTGCTTTCTCAAAATAATTAAGTTGAGCATACATTATGTAGTCTTACAGGCCTCTAAACTCCCGGCCAAGAAGTCGTTAAATGGCCTCCGAAACTATTGCGATGGTAAACCATGTTTAGTCGCCAGCTTCACCCTTTGAATTTGGCGGAAGTAATACAGAAGTAATCGAACAAAGTGTGAAATTCGTCGGCAAATAAATGCCGACGCAAATTTTGGACACATGGGTCATTCCATGTCAAATCACCCAATGGGTTAAACACCACCTTCTCCGATTTTGATGAAATTTAGCACGTTTGTTGCATATGGGCAGAAACCCTCAAATATAAAATTTTATCGTGATTGGACCAATGGTTCTGGAGATATTGACCTTTGAACTTTTGACCTTTTCGACGAGGCGCCAAAGTTTAAAACTCAATTTCTTATTAACCGCTTGACCAATACCCATGTGTGAGGTATCATTTTAAAGGGAATTGACTCAGGAATTCATTTTTGACAATAAACTCTGCATTTAACTTTGTTTAGAAGTAATGACCTTTTCACCTATATTTTGACCTTGAATTTCACCTTGTGGAACAAGTTCGATTTTTATTTTGAAACACCCAAATTGTAGTCAAGGTAATGGACTATTACCTCTGTAAAAATCAGAACACTATTATTTTTCGTTTTTGAGATATGTGGATGTAAAAATTCTGTATTTTATGAAAAGTAACTTTTTTTTGGTTGTCACTCAAAATCTAGGCTTTTGGAACTTGATATTCTTTATTTTACAATTAGCATCATGAACTGCAGTATAATTTAGTATGACTCAAAGTTACTAGACTGCATTTAAAAAGTGACCAAACTTATTTCAGGTCCTGACCAATAAAAAAAAAACAGGCATGAAGTTGAACCAAAATGATTTTGCAGTGACCTAAAAAAAGTTATGGCCATGTTGGTTAATTGACCAAAAAATAAACGACAGAAATGCTAAAACAATTTCAATTTGCATAGCAGTGGTAAATTGATTTTCTCTTTATTTCTCTTCGTGTATGAGGTAATGCCGTCGCCCGTCGCGCATGCATCTGCGTCAATTTCACAATCAGTGCAAGCATTTTACAGCTGATGCGCTGACCCGTCAAAACTGGAGGCTTGGCAGTTGGCACCATCAAGCAAAAAATCAAGCTAAAAAGAGGGACAATCAAACTAAGGCGTGGTCTGGAAAAGCTCTATGAAACTCAACTGGAATTATCAGAATCAGAGACTGATAATGAAAACCACGATCTTGAACTATACAATTCTATGTTCGGTGAGCTGATAAATAGATTCAAACAAAGTAATTCCTATGCTGAACGTGTTCAAATACTGATTCTCTCTCCGTTCACCATTGAGCACACAATGCAACTATTTGAAGCAACAAACTACATGGTTAAAAAGAGCAGGACTGTCAAAAATGAAAAAAGAATATTAGGCCAATGTGACAAAAAGGGAAAAGCTACGGATTTGACACTCCGGGATAAAATAATGCATTTTTATGAAAATGATGACAACAGGCGTATGTATCCAGGAGCGAAGGAGAAAGTAAGTGTTTATAACAAAAATGGGGAAAAAGAAGAACACAAGAAACGTTTGGTTCTATGTAATTTGAAGGAACTTCATGCACAATGCAGCTTTCAATGAGACTCAAATGCAGTTTGGTTTGAGCAAAGTAGGGTTTTCTACATTTGCGGTTCTTCGACCAAAATGGTGCGTATTAGCTGGAACTTCAGTGACACACTCTGTGTGCATGTGTAGGATACATTAAAGTCCAAAACTCATGGTGGAATCATTCAGTTTCACAACAAATCAATTAATGGCAAGTTGTGTCTGTTCCACTGAAAATGAAGCGTGCATGATGGCATTGATGGGTTATTGTAAGAGTTACCCTAGCAAACAGGAAACTAACGTTTTTTTTTTGCAAAACTGTGGTGAATTAGCAGATCTGGATGAGATACGTTATAAGCAATGGGTGACTGACTGACTGTTGATTGTATTCAATTAATCAGCATTGTAGAACCAAAAGAAGAATTTGTAGATACATTGAGTAATCAGATTTAAAAACTTACATTACACGTCACAGCTATATTGCTAAATCTCAAAAAGGTTACGGTACATGAACAATCTCAAATCTACCAATGACGCCCATGAAAGAAGTTGTTGTACAAGCAAAGGTGATTTTGCAGAAAACTATTCCTTTGTTATCCAAGACGAGATTCAAAGTTACCATTGGGAAAACTCACAAGCTGCCCTCCACCCCTTTGTTGCATACTACCGCTCTGACGATGAAAGCCTTGAACACCTTAACATGTGTGTTATCAGCAACTGCAAGGAACACAACACTGTGGTAGTCCACACCTTTTTCAAGCATGTAATCCCCTATCTGAAACTTAAAATTCCACAACTTGAAAAAATTCACTACTTTCCATCGGGTGCGGTGGTCAATACAAGAATAAATACAATTTTATCAATTTGTGTTACCACCAAGCAGACTTTGACCTATAGTGCGAATGGATCTTTTTTTGTCACCTTGCATGACAAGAGTGCCTGCGATGGCATTGGAGGTACAGTCAAAAGACTTGTTCGCAAAGCAAGCCTCCAAAGACCATCCACTGATCATATTTTAACCACTACATCAATGTTCGAATAGTGCCTCCACAACTTTTCTGGCATTTATTTTTTCCATGTTGACGTGGCTGAGGTAGCTATTTCAGAAGAGGAACTACAGCCTAGATTTGAGTGTGCGAAAACTATTCCAGGTACACTCCAATACCATCGCTTTGCTCCTGCAACAAGGGCAACTCTTAAAGCATTTAAAATCAGCTCTCAATCTACTACTCCTAAGCTGGTTCCGATTTCAGATGTTGAACCTATGGTTTGCAATGATGAAATGTTGCAGGTTCCTTTTATAATAAAGGAAAAAACTTATGTGTGTTACATGTATGATGAGTTTCCCTGGATAGGAATGGTGGAGAAGGTATCTGAAGAGTTTGGTGATTTCCTAATTTCCGGTGGCCATTACAAGTAGATCGATGTTGGATACCAGAAAAGGTTATTCTGTGCATAGTTAATACCCCATCTTTGACTTCTTCATCATCGCGCAACTGCCTGCTGAGCAGATATGATTTATTGCAAATATCCAAAGTTTGTCCAAATTGGTCATTTATTTCCTCCATTGCAGAAGAGTAAAACTGTTTTTTCAGTAACCACTTTCTCAAATTGTGCGGCTTATGAATTTTCCAAGTCAAACTACATGCTCTGAGTCTGAGGTAAAATGATCATAAACTCTTGTGCTCACTATTTAATGTCTTACTGGGTATTTTACCCAAAGTAACCTTGTATCGTACACATTACTATCATTGAAATCAGAAAAATAACATTTTTGTCATTGTGTTAATTGCAATTTTTCTTTGTCTTGAAAATACGCATGCTAATTATAGCTCATGAAGTTTTTCTTAATTTGAGCATTGTATTTGCACTAAATAAATATTGCAGGTAAATAGAAAAGTCAAAAAACAACAAAAACGTTTGAAAACACATTTTTAACTTAGACTAACATTCAAACATACTAAATTAATGATTAGAACAAGTCTGTAAATTAGTCAGGAAGGTGGTAAATATCACAAAACTGCTCAAATTTGAAAAAGTCTCAACTATTCTTCAAACACTGTAATTCACCCTATTAATTCTGTATGGTACTTAAGATGTATGATATTACACGGTTGTGTCATATCATTGTAAATTTATGCATATCAAGCAATTGGAAAACTCCTAAACGGATGCAGATTCATCCAATATAATTATATACTGCCGCTGTTGCTTTATCATGACAGGAGAATAATGATAAAACATCAAAGATCAATGCTCTTTTCTGATGTATTTATTGTGAAACTATTTTGTGATTCAGTCCTGAAGTCTAGACTTCAAATTAGCAATCATTCAGATACCATATTTGACCTTGCAAAAATTTTTACTGAAAAAATTTTTTTTCATAAAATACAGAATTTTTACATCCACATATCTCAAACACGAAAAATAATAGTGTTCTGATTTTTACAAAGGTTATAGTCCATTACCTTGACTACAATTTGGGTGTTTCAAAATAAAAATCGAACTTGTTCCACAAGGTGAAATTCAAGGTCAAAATATAGGTGAAAAGGTCATCACTTCTAAACAAAGTTAAATTCAGATTTTATTGTCAAAAATGAATTCCTGAGTCAATTCCCTTTAATATGATACCTCACACCACTGGCGCCGAGTCCCGGGCGGGCGGGCGGGCCGCGCCCGCCGGACATTTCAGGAATTAAAAAAAAAAATTTAATGCAATTTTAAGTCCCAAAATTTCTGTAACCATCTGCCACCTTCTAATACTAGCCTACTTACCTTATTCGCAGGGTTTTTGTCGCCATATGATAGGCCCTACTAGACCTACTAATTAAGCGATTAGTTTTCGTCAATTATTGCCATTGTTACATTCATGCAACGTTAAACAACGTTGATTCGCCGTTAAACCAGCAAAAGTGTCCGGCCGCGCCGTTTGTCTCCACTCTGCCGCTCGTAGCCCAGTGCTATAAATCAAGTAAATTGCGCAAACCTGCAAGGAACTTCATTCGCGGCAAAAGTCTGACCGCAATATCCACTGCTTTTACATCGTTGGTTGTCATTAGTTGCAGTTCAGCTCCTTCGTTATATAACTGTTCTGATTGTAGATTCAATGTAAGCTCGGTTCAATAGCGCAGTTTATCGCTAGATGGCTTCTCGGGAGCTGAATTGTCGTAAAATCGCTTCTGCGTTGCATTACAGAATCTAGTTTCTTATCTGTGCGCCCGCTAGGAGCGACTTATCGTATGAACCCACCGATGTATTGTGTGTGTGTTATCGTGTTGTATCAACAATAGCAATGTAATTATGGAACTAGTACAGTATTGCAGTTTTCGTCCCGCAACCCGCACATACCAATCACAAAAAATATGCGGAACTGAATTACCAGGACCAGACGTTGTTGCGTACCAATTATATTTATTACTTGTTTCCAAATCGTGTTAGAGGAGACATAGACTTAAATGCAAAACTAGGCTAGCCCAACAACCTAGCAAAATCGCCCTTTTGAAAAACGCACAAAATAACCTTTATGAAAGTTTATGACGTGACAGTATGTGTTCGCCCGCCCAGCTATTTTGAAAACTCGGCGCCTATGCCTCACACATGGGTATTGGTCAAGTGGTTAATGAGATATTGAATTTTATAATTTGGCGCCTCGTCAAAAAGGTCAAAAGTTCAAAGGTCAATATCTCCAGAGCAAATGGTCCGATTGCGATAAAATTTTATATTTGAGGCACTGGCGCCGACTTACGGGGTTATGGGGTGGCCACGCCACCCCGTAACCGCTGTAGCGCGGTGGCAGCCACCCCGTTTAAGCTACATTACTTACTGCAAATAAAGGTAATTTGAACGGACGTTTAAATCTTTTTTTGATCATTTGTTTTCGCTTCAAGTCAACATAAAGCAAGAGGTGAACCAATACAGCATTGCGAAGAAAATGATTGTTTTGTCACAAGCATGATACTCGCGTAACATCAAGCAAGCTACGTGAAGATTACGCAACACGTGGCTACGAATTTTTCCTTGTTGTTGTTGCGATCGTTTTATTTGTTATTTGTCATAAGTCATTGTTACATTTGTTAGGTTTGCAATGGGATTTTTTAAGCAATAAAATACGATCTTTCTATTGCCTCCCTCAAAAATCTTTTTTGAAAATTTTTAAACTGCTTATAATATCGCTATAAATTATGCTAGCTATAAAAAAATTGTAAATAAAATTATCTCGATGATTGATAGCTCCACCCCCTAAATGAATATCTATTTTCAAATTTCATTAAAAAAATGCAATTTTCAAAACTTTCGAAAATTTTCGAAAAGCAGCTCCCAGTGTAAATGCTTTTCTTGACCAGTATGAGGTCATACTAGATTGGCTTGACACGGCATCGAAAGAAGATGGCATGGATGCTGTCACTCGAAACAATGCCACTAGCCATGTTCCATGCACATGGACAGCATCCATGCCATCCATGGATAATTTGGACTTTTACTTTTTCTTGCGTGTCCTGCAAAAGCTTTTGCTTATTTTAAGCCCTGTACATATCACTGTTCAGAAACGTGGGATCAATGTCGGAAAGGTACGTGAATTACTGGAAGCCGTATCATGAACGGTTTCTTGGAATGCAGCAACATAAAGTGAGGCATCTGCGTTGTTTGAAGCATGTAAAAAATCAGCTGTTGATATGGGTTTGCAGTTGCCATCTTTGCTGCGTGGCCGTGGTGGACGTACTGCAATATCTTTCGATGACCAGCAACAGCAACCGTTTATTTTTCTACCGTAGATGCTTACTACCAAAGCATTTATTTAGACGTATTTAAACAGTGTTCTTCTTCACTTTTGTCACATTATTCACAGCAGGACATGAAAACGATAATGACATGGAAACAGTTCTGCTTTCCAAGGATCAAGCATCGGAAAAGAACAGAGCTGCTTTTGAAAATGTCGCTGCCACATATAAAGATGACATAAACCCAACGCTTCTGCGTCTGGAATTGCAACAGCTGGAAAGTTTTCAACAACAAAAACAGATTTTTGTTTCAACTATGTCGCAACTGCTTGATCTATTTGCAAGCAATGAAACAATTTCATTAATGCTTCCAAACGTGGTCTGCATTGTGAAAATATACTTATCGTTGCCTTCCACCACCTGCGAGGCGGAGCGATCGTTTAGTGCACTCAGGCGCATAAAAACCTCCTTGCGATCTACCATGACGCAACAGAGATTGAACCACGTCCTAATTTTAAATGTTTATCAAGCTGAAGCTTCACGGTTACAAGTTGACGATTAACAATTGGATTGACAGAGCTGCTGTTCGCAAAAATACTTTTGCCAAATGTTAAGTGTCAGAGCAGCAACGTAACAATAAAATTCACGACATACCTCCTGTGCTTTGTTTTAAAGTTGCTTTGTAAATTATCGAGCTACAAATCAGGTGTGAAAAGATAATAGCATCTACGAAACACGCTTAGTAAAAATCAAACAAAAACATGCAGTTTGAAAGTTTTTAGGTTGCCATATTGTGCTATCCGCCACCCCGTGCAAAAATAAAAGTCGGCGCCTATGATTTGAGGGTTTCTGCCCATATGCAACAAACGTGCCAAATTTCATCAAAATCGGAGAAGGTGGTGTTTAAAATTTCAATTTTTTTGGGTGATTTGACATGGAATGACCCACATGTGGATTACAGAAACCCAGTCAGCTAATCAGTCTGTAGATATATTGATGAATCAACATAAAAAATGACTGATTTGCTGCCTGGGTCTCCACTCCATTAGTATTTGAAACTTTCTTTTCTCCACTCGCGTTCGTTCATTCTCTAAGTACGTACCGAATAGACATCCTAGACACCATGCACAAGATTCAGAACTGAAGGCTAAACTCGATTGCAGATAAAAGTATACTTGGGTTCATTTGCTTCAGAAATGTTTCTTCAAATGTTTCAGTGTTCAGTGTTTGTTTTCATTTTGTAATCTGAAATTTAGCAAATTAATAGTTGATAAAGTAATACCCGCCAATGCAAACTATTGAATCCAAATTTCTATTTGTTTGAATTACAGTAATGAATTGTGTTTATACACTGCTTGATAAAATGCTAATTTTTTGTATAATATCATATAAAAGCTTCTTATGATAAAAAAAATCAGTTGAACACTGAAACAATTGCAGAAAAACACTTGATGTCGTTTATCTGTAATCGACTTCAACCTTCAGTTCTGAAGGCTTGTGCACGGTGTCTAGACCATAGCAGTGCATTTAAATACAACTACAAATTTGTTTCAGGGCATTATTTGCGTTGTTCTTACCTGAGTGAATGCAAAACCGATATCAATTAACAGATTTTTAAAACCCAAATTTTTAACGAATTGTTTATTCTAGTTGTCGAGCGCGAGAATTTGGCCGCCGGGAAGATACTCTGGTAGGCCATGCTTGGTCGCCGAAAAACAAAAGAGCTTAGAGGTCTGGCCTTATAAAAGGACAGAACTCTTTTCTATCAAATTTGCTTAGTAAAGAAACTGATCGTTTGTGCGGCACCCTTAGAAATTTCAAATGATGCACAGATTGAGAATCACTGTCATACACAACACATCAAAGCACAACCAATTTTTAAATTTTGTAATTTATCAATCATGTTGCAAATTCAAAAACTTTGATTTGATTAACTTTGATCAACATGATTTGCAACAAACTTTGAATTTGATTGAGAACTGCTGATATAGATGATTGAATGGTCTAAATGGCCAGCATGGAAGCTACACCAGGTTTATGGTTAGTAAATCACAATTGCTTGCTGTACTAGTGAGTGCTCAGGCTTGTGCTGCCAGGAAGAACGCTCCCTTCTTGATGAAAAACAAATGTAATAGGCTAATAGCACAATTTTCTGATACAAATAGATTTATTACTGTGATGATATGATATGAGGAAAAACTTTTATCTCTTTGAAAGTTTGTGTAACAAGTTTCCAACAAGTTTCTTAGATCTATTTTAACAATTGAATATGAGAAGGGCATTGCTTATCACAATATCACAAGTGAACTGAATAGTTGTCCAAAAATGCCAAATTATATGTTTGAGTTCTGCAAACAGTGGACTACCTAGTCCTAGAATAACAAAAAATTGTTTTTTTGCAAAATACATTAAAATTCAGAAAAAGTTTTGTATGCTCAAAATGTTTATGAAATTTCCTATCTTTTATATTAAAAAAAAATTGAAAAAATTTTTTTTTCACTCAAATTGTCGCCTCGATGAAACCATTTCGATTTCATAGAGCATAGTTGGTTGGACCATCAGTATGTTGTATGCAAATTTTTCATCCAGTTTGGCACTTTCCTATCACACAATAATGTTAGCTTTCTTCAACTTTGCCAACTCGCTTTTAACTCTTCATCCAACTGTATGCACCGTAAATTGCGTTATTATTATGAAAGTAACCCTTACAGCCTGTTTCAACCTTTGTGAGATCATCAGAAAGTGTTTATTTAAATAGAATGTGTTGGCCTAGTGAAACATCATACACATTACACAGCTTTCATCATTATATTATTAAAGCAAAGTACGCTTCCACTACCTATATTTATGTTTCAATACTATTTCCAAAAAAAACATGTTAAAGAGTTCTTTTTGTTCAAACAGCCTCACACATATACAAAATTACAAGGTTTACAATTTGTATGCCACAAACTTGCATTTGGATTTTGGAATACCGTACCTCAATTCTTTCTTTCCATTGAAAATCATCATCTTGAAGTTCATTTAGTTCTGATTTTGGCAACTCTGTGTTTGTGGAAATAGGCAGATTTGGCTGTGTTTGGCAAAAAGGTTGAACAGGAGTTTGGAAGCTCACCTGAGTAAAGATAACTAGATTAGTGGCAAAAATGCAAAGCCAGATAAAGCACACCAGGTGGCAGGTTATACCAATATAATGTAGGCTAAATATAGGCTATATATAGCTATATATAGCTATATGTAGGCTATATATATGTAGCCTACATATGTAGCTATATGTAGGCTATTGAAAAGTGTCACAAGTAGTACCCATCTTACACAATTTCTTAAATGTTTACATATACAGACGAAATCGGTTAATAGTATACTGCTTAAACGTATCAATCGTTTATTTGAATCAAAACCTGAAATCCCAACCCAAATCCAATCTAATGTTAAGTAAAAACATCGGTTAAACGAATACCACTTAAAAGAATAAGTCGGATAAAAGCATCAGGATTTGCTTCTGGTTTGCATACTTCATTCATTTAATCGTATAATTGTGCCTGTTAGGGAAAAAAGAATGTCTCTTTTTTGCTTCGCATAATTGTCTGCAATGTTCAAAGGCGAAATGAAGCAGAGGTGAGACATAGGCATGCGATCAAAACAAAGACAAGTGTCTGTAATCCCAGGCCATAATCTAATAAACATCGCACTACAAAAAAACAATTTTCGCACAGCTGGGCTTCATTAATTATTTTACCAGACAGCGCAAAAGACTTGAAAAAAAAACCTTTGCGATTTCAAAACAAACAATGAGTGTGAGCCGTGTTTTTCTACCATACCACTATTTTCGTAGACCATGTTCCATACTCAAAATTACACAGCTGGTGTGGAGCTAAAAATAGCACGCTTGAATCAAAAACATCAATGTTCGCGTTGTGACGTCACAGATATCGGTGAGATTAAAAGAAGTCCGATTGCCACAGTTTGCAGAAAAATGCTTTGATCATAAATGCTCTCCCAGTCATCAAAGCTGGTCTCTTTTACATTGTTTCAACGTCTGCAGATGATAAATCAATGTAAAAAGGACCAGTTTTGCTGGCTGGAACATACAGCACAGTGTTATGTAACACAGAACTAGTAAACTTTTTAAAATTTTCGTAGGCCATGTTCCATACTCAAAACTACACAGCTGGCATGGAGCTAAAAATAGCACGCTTGAATCAAAAACATCAACGTCAAAGTTCGCGTTGTGACGTCACAGATATCGGTGAGATTAAAAGAAGTCCGATTGCCACAGTTTGCAGAAAAATGCTTTGATCATAAATGCTCTCCCAGTCAGCAAAGCTGGTCTTTTTTACATTGTTTCAACGTCTGCAGATAATAAATCAATGCAAAAAGGACCAGTTTTGCTGGCTTGAAAATACAGCATAGTGTTACGTAACACAGAACTACTAAACTCTTTAAAGTTTAACCAGAATTGTAAACAGTTGTAGGAAGTATCAGTTGTAACGTGCGCTGCAGCCTAGTCAGCACAGACATCTCAACAATTACGCCCATTCACAATAAACCTTTTTTTTAGTAAATTGGTTAAACGAATCAATCGGATAATCATATCAAAACGTCTGGCAAATAGGTGATTCGATTAACCGATTTCGTCTGTATAACAAATCTTTCTGATGTGGTATGATACACTTCATTCCCAATGATATGATCGATCAGTATGCTACCATTCCCAATGATAATGATCCATATGTTATTATTCCCAATGATATGCTTCATATGCTATCATTTCCAATGATATGATCAGTATGCTACAGGGTTGAGAGAAACCCGTTTTTTTGGTTTTATTTTAAAAAGATGCAAAAAAAGGTAGATTCATGCTTATTTCATCTCAAATATATACTACTTTTTATCAATGAAGTGCCTCTCACTCACAGTACATGCTGGCATAACTCGATAAAATAATGCACTAGGGTTGTTTAACTATGAGGCCTTCTTGCATAAATGAGTTTTAGTGTAGTACGAAGTGGCATTAATTATATACTTGATTTTTGTGTACAGAAATATCCACTATGTTTTCAATTTATCCTTGGAAATTTCCTTCACAATCACATCCTTAAGTCCTAATTTGAAGTTTGTTTTAAGTACCTTGTAGTAGCCTACTTTGGTTTATTTTTTCAATTTTCTGATAAAAATTGGACAAATATGATGCTCTGGGTTTTTTTTGTTTTTTTAAGTAGGTTTTTAAAAAAAAACCAATCGTTTTTTTTGGGTTGGGTAAAATACCGACAACCCTGGTATGCTATGATTCCCAATGATATGATTCAATTTGGCGATCGATAGTCATGGTCTGTGACATGAATTATTAGTGGTACGATTAACGGATAAAGCAAAAAAGTTTGGCAGCCACTACGGTGCAATATGTTTATTTCAATTCATAGCAATAAAATTGGGAATTCAATAAAGTATCGTGCAGCATTACCTTTAAGTGTTTTTGCACTGGAGTGTGAAAACAAGCCTCATTATTGTGATGGCTTGGTAGCTTGAGAATTGAGTGAGAAAGCATGAGTAAGAAAATGAATTCCTCAACTTGGTGTGTAAGTATCAACTTCACTGCAACTTTAAAGTGAGTATATATAGACAGAACTTAGCTTTAATTAAAACTGTAAAAATGGTTTAGGGTTAGACTTAGATGCAAAAAGGTAGATTCATGCTTATTTTACCTCAAAACTATTTTTTATCAATAAAGTGCCTCTTACTCACAGTACAATCAGTACATGCTGGCATAACTCAATAAAATTATGCACTAGGGCTGTTTAACTATGAGGCCTTCTTGCATAAATGAGTTTTAGTGTACAATTTACATGGTACAAAGTGGCATTACTTGATTTTTGTGTACTGTACAGAAATATCCACTGTTTTCAGTTTATCCTGGGAAATCTACTTCAAAACCACATCCTGAAGTCCTAATTAGAAGTTTTTTTTATGTGCCTTGTACTGTAGCATAATTGTTTTTGTTCATTTTTCCGATTTTCCAATAAAAACTGGACAAATATGATGCTTTGGGTTTTCTTATGTTTTTTTGGGGGTTGGGTAAAATGCTGACAACCCTGCCTGGTCCCCCTTCTGTTTAGCATCTACTGCACCCATGACTTGCCAAACACGGTATCCGCAAAGTACGACAATGGCTCAGGCTGGAGAGGACACCCTGCACAGTGCCACCATTACGCTAGTTCACCCTTCAACAGAATACTGTGCACCTGTCTGGAGACGCAATCCCCACTGCCATAAATGCCGCCTTGCGTATCGTGACAGTATGCCTGCTACCCACACCATCGGACAATCTTCCTGTCCTTGTAGGCACCCAACCAGCTGAGCTTCGTTATAAAGAAGCCATCCTGTCTCTTTCTCGCCACGCTACAAACCTCAACCACTTGCTCCACTCAAGTCTCTACGAGCCTGTGAGTGAGCAACCCCGGAGACTGAAATCGAAATACCCATTTGTACATGCCGCACAATTCATCATCAAAACCGATGGAGCTCAGAGAGGAAGAACTCAAGACCCCAGAATTTTATCTCCGACACCGGTCCCCAGCCCCTCACCCAACCGGAATGCATATGCCAAGGAAGGCCTGGGTGTGACTCAACTGCCTGTGTACTGGCGTAGGACTATTCCGCTCCAACATGCACAAATGGGGGATGGCTCCATCTATGAGTGTGGCAAGGAGAAACAAACAGCAGACCACACCATCTGTACCATCTCCCAAGCACGAAATGGTGTGCATGGTCTGCATGAACTGGATGACAAATCAATTCAGTGGCTGCTCGACATCTGTCCAAACATCCCAAACATCTAGATCGCGACGTCGCCACTGCCCGAGGGTGATAAAAAGCAGAGACCCTCAACCTCTGGAGTGGTGAAGAGGGTTTAAAGCTGAAGGCACATACATGGAGCACTAATTGAGCATAAAACAACAAGCAATGCTCTATCTTCTTCTTTTCTTGTCGCACTTGATTCCAAGCATTGACTGCCTCGTGTATGAAAAGTTTCCAGGATTCTCTGTTGTTTGCATTGTGTATTAGGTGTATGTTGATGTTAGTTTTGTCGGTTTGTTGGTTTAAGTATGTTAATCTTTGTCTGCCTTGGGCACGCTTCCCTTCAATTTTGCCTGTGAGAGAGAGATGTTCTAACTTTCCTTTTCGCAGCACGTGTCCTAAAAATTGAAGTTGTTTTTCTTTGATATTTTTTAGAAGATTGTTTGTTTGTTTGACTTGATTTAAAACAGTTTGGTTGCTTTTTCTGTCAGTCCAGGAAATCCTCTGCATTTTTCGGAATGCCCACATTTCAAACCCATTTATTCTTTTATTAATTGATTTGGTAATTGTCCAGGTTTCTGAACTATATTTAAAAATTGGATAAATGTAACACTTCAATACTTTGAATCTGGTTGCGAAAGATATGTTCTTGTTGTATAATATTGTTTTCATTTGCTGGAAAGAGGCTTTTGCTTGAGCAATACGTATATTGAACTCTTTATCATCTTTGGCATCCCAGTTTATTGTTGTTCCAAGATATCGAAAGCTTTTTACTTGTTTTATAGTTGTTCCGTTCATTTTAATTTGACAAATTGGAATTTCATTTTCTTTTTTCTTTGTGATTACCATCGTTTCCGTTTTCTTTTCATTCATTTCCATTCCAAATTCTTTACTTCTTTCATTTACTTTGTTCAACAAATTTTGTAGTTTTGCTTCCGAATCAGCCACCAAGACAGTGTCATCAGCATACCTCAGGTTATTAAAGTTACTTCCCCCAACATTTACGCCAGCTTCATCATCAATAGCATGAGTAAAAGCAGTTACAAACTTACCACATAGGTCTAACAGAACTACCGTAGGCCTACTCAGTTTAATATTAATAGTACTGGTTATTGACAGTTATTAAAACGTATGAAATAAGTAAGCAAGATATTTGACACCAAAGCGAGAATCTGAAAAACATCTTGACTATGATCATATGGTCACCCTACATTCAAAGTCAGATGTCAGGACGCTTCCAAAATCAAACTGAAAATAGCCGAACATGTTAGTCATGTGCTATCAGGCGCGGATTTATGGGGGGCCCAGGGGCCCGGGCTCCCCGAAATTTTGTGAAAAATTGTATGTTTTCGCATCAAATGGTTTGATATGCTTCTAAACAGCTGATATTAGTCCCTCGGCATCACAATTGATGAAAATGGTTGTTTTAATGTCTATTTTCTAGCATATTGTATATGTCGTAGTATCATTGTTCATATCTGTTTAGCTTTTTCTTTCTTTTTAATTGATTTTCAAATTTTCTGGCCCCCCCCCGAAAAAAACTCTTAGATTCGCGCCTGTGTGCTATCATCAATAGTTTTTTGCATATCTATTTGATTTTTTAGAGACAACAGTTTAAAATTAAATGCTCTTATTTATTGATACAGTAATATTTTATATCAAAGTTTCAAAATTTATAATTTCCACATTACAAATTACCGTACATTATTACCACTAAATCACCACAAATTTTTCATTGCCACATTTTTACCACAAGCATAATGAAACTTCCACAATTGTGATAATTTCCACCAAAGTGGAAACGTTGGCAGTGAAACCAGCAACCAGGGTTAATTTTTGTTTGTCATATATTATATATGTTGTTTTTTTTCGTTGTGTGATGGTCAGAAAAAAAATAAACTGAACTGGATTTGGAATTGGAAATGGGACTTAAATTTGGCGCTTTCAACTGCAGAGTTGCCACTTGCCTGATGCTTGTGCAATATAGTTTCCTTTATTTTATTTCCCATCATCAACTGATCATTTCCTCTTATTTCCTCATATTGAAAACATTTTGATGTGATTAAGTTCATCACTTCCAGTCTAGCTAGGCTAGAAGAAGAAAAAGCTAGGCATCTTTTGGTTGTATTTTTTCTGAGTTAATGCGTCCTGATGATTTGAGGAGTTGTTTTTTTGCAATAAACTCACAGAAATCAAGATATCATTCTCGGTTCATCCCCACCACCGATGTACTCGGGATGTTGCTGCAATATTACAACTAGTTATGAGCGGACGTTCTGGACTATTCGACGTCCCTACAGTTGCATAACTAAATTTTAAACCAGTGGTTCTTAAACTGGGGGGCACATCCAGCACAACCCCCTTGGGAGTTATAAAGATTCTTCAAGGGGATGCAAGTGTTCCAGACGGTTGTTCGCCTGGTCAAACGTCATGTAAAAACCGTTCGGGTCTACTGAATATTACGTCATGGAAATTCCTAAAACATGAGCCAAAATTGCACCATCGTCCGTAAGACTCGTGTCAAACCTGTTTAAACCTGTTTCAGTTGAAACCTGTTTGGACATGAAATTGCGTCACACGAACTGCTCTCGTGCCTTTGAGTTATCACAAATTTTTCTGATTCATTCTCGAAGTTGTTTGTTGGAAGTCGGTCGCACATTTAACTGGTTTATTTGGTGCTTGCTAGCTGGACAAATTCTCCATCTTTTATCCAAGTAATCTGTAGCGTAGTGACAGTTTTTTTAGAGGTGTAAGGCATTGCACCTCGATTTCGATAGCCGCGGGCTAATTTTACAGGAATACACTTTAAGAATAGACGTTTCAAGAAGTGTTTCTTTCTCGGTCGATACATACAGACGAACGGATTCGGGAATCTTATATTACAATTTTCCCACGAAGAGATTATGGTTTACCGCTGTGACCATAAAAAAATAAAAGACAAGTTCTTGTCAGTTGGTAGGTCAAGAAGAAATTAAAACAAGAAAAATAAAAGACGAGTTCTTGTCAGTTGGTAGGTCAAGAAGAAATTAAAGCAAGAAAATAAAAAACAATTTTGTTAGCTGGTAGGCCAAGAAGCACTTGAAGGCATAAAAATAAACGACGTGTTTGTTGTCAGCTAGTGCAGAAGAACTACTTAGAAGTACAAGAAATAATAAAAGAAGATTTGTTGGTTGGTAGTCTACACTCTTACAGAAGCAAAGAAAAGTAAAGACAATTCTTCTCAGTTTGGTACAGAAGAAAAATAACTTTGACATTCATTGGCAAGAAAGAAGATTAAAAGACAATCCATCTGTGCTTGTAGATTCAAATGGAAAAATCCAAGCAAGTTTTGTGGACTTTAGGACTTCATACCCGTACAGCTACGGTATCGTGCATTTAAATTCTTTTTTGTATTTTTTACGGTCTTTGCAGTTAAGTTTTTTATAACTACTGTAGCCTAATAATTTTGTGTGTTTGTGTAACTTCATTTTTTTTTTAATTGTTAATTTAGCCCCAACATTTAGCCTAATATGTCTACACTCGGTGGCGACAAGGACTCGACCGCCGTAGACTCGACTGAGTTTAAGCCTGATGATGTTCTTTGCGGTCGGGCAGGCCATTCTGGGGAGGGACCCAATAACGATGAGGCTAAGTCAGTTCGAGAGGCCCGGCATCTTAGAAGGGATATTTTGACTGAAATTGGGGAACTTTCTGTAGCCCTAGGTTCTTTGAGTGATAAGCAGGAATTGTTAATTTTTCGATCTAAGTTATCTACTTTAGAAGAGGAATTACGGCATTTCCATGCTCTTTTGACTACAATCTTTAACTCTGCAATCTTGGCAGAACTTCGTGATAGGGTAGTTCCCGAATTTAACTCATTAAAAAATAACTTCGAACAAAAAGAAAGTGAGTAGCCTACTCCGAAATGTTGGATGCTGACATACATCCTGAGGATAGCGCCTCAAATGTAAGCACTAGGATGTCTAAGAGTTCGTCTCGGATAGTTGCACAAATTAACCTACAGCTAAGACGAGAGGAGCTCCAGATCCAAGCTGAGGCCGAAGCAAGAGCTGCTGAGGCCATCGCGAGAGCTGAGGCCATACGAGCTGAGGCTGCCGTGAGAGCTGCTGAGGCTGTACGAGCAGAGGCTGCCGCGAGAGCTGAGGCCGAAGCGAGAGCAGCTGAGGCCGCCGCGAAAGCCGAAGCGAGAGCTGCTGAGTTCGCATTCAAAGACGCTCAGTTGAGGGCTGAACAACGTAAAGAGGTAGTTTTAGCTGAATATCGATCAGAGGCGGGCTCCCGGCGTAGCTCTAAGAAGAGCTCTTCTAGGCATTCCAGAAATGAACATCAATCGCAGTTTAATTTACATAACCTTTTCCAAACGCCCGTTCAACCTGTGAGTGGACCAGGGCAATCCACACGTTTTCCAGCTGTTTCAGGAGGTCTCGGGGCCGCGGCTAAGGGTCTTCCGAATGCTGTAGAGCCAAGGTCTGCGAATTACAACCGAACTCCTCCCCCAGAGCGTACAGGTCACGGGGCCGCCATTAGCAGTAATGCTTTGCCCCCTTCAAAGTTTTCTGCGCCGCTAGTTGTGGATCGCCCAGCTACACGTAATTTGGGTGGTTGTGAGAGGCGTATCGCGTCTCCTGATTTTAACGTGTGTGAGGATCGTGATCGGGCTGTGCATGTGACTGAGCCCACTCAGCCCCTTAAGGGATATAGCTTGTCTTCTCCCGCTAAATCGAGTTCTCAACAGCAGGATTGCTTTTTTGAATACCAAAATAGTAGGCCTAGGACGTTTTTCGATAAGGCGGCCTTGATTGGTTACGATGGTAATAATATGCCATTTATCTTCTTTAAAAATCGTGTTACGGCCTTAATGGCAGCTTCGCCCTTTAAGGGGACTTGTTTGACTTTGTTACAAGCAGCTTGTGTTAGAACAGCTGCGCAAACGATTGCTAATTTGGTTTCTGACACCCCTGGCTTGTCAGAGGAAGACAGGATAGAAATGTCGTTAGCTCGCTTGTCCCAGCGTTTTGGGGTTCGTGGAGGTCTTTTTGCAGAACCGGAAATTAGAAAGTATCGCTATGGTAGCAAATTGACTTCGACCTCTTCCAGTGATCTGAAAGAGTTTAAAGATGAATTATCGCAGTGTTTGCTTTACGCGCAAGCTTATGGTCAGCGTGACAAATTGGAAGGACGTTTTGTTTTGGATTTGGCCAGGGATATCTAGAGAAGGGGATATGAAGGCTCGCAGCGATTGCTTTATTCTCATGACACTACCAGGGCGGTAGTTTGTAGTGCTTTAAACATGTGGTTCTTTTTAAAATGGCAGAAAGTTTTGTAGTGCAGCTGGTACAATGACCTACACAAGACAGTTAGCAAATGTTACGTAGAGCATATTTAAAGAATACTTGTCTACAAAGACAGTTGAAAAGTTACCAGTAAGCTGTTTTTTTTAACAAAGCCTTTGCAGGAGGCTAGATGTAAAGCAACTATACGGGGAGTTGAATTACCAAGCAACCATGAGCAATGAGCATGTTGTGAACATCCAGGCCTGATGCTAATAACGCAATGCAAGTTATCATAACAAGATTTATTAAACTACTATCGGTGCCAATTGTTATTTTACGGTAAACAGAGGTTATTTATGATAAACAAAAGCCCTTCTATTGTCAGACGTAATAAAAGCCTTCGTATCCCCTTCTTTAGATATCCCTGGATTTGGCTAAGCGACTCCCGTTTGACGCTAAGCAGCGTTATCTTGACTTTTTAGGTGATCAGTTTGGTGGCACTGATGAGCCTACCTTTCAGAGTTTGTTTGAATTTGTAGTATGGGAGGAAACGCGTAAGTCGACTGATTTTAGCATTATGCTAATGGGCGATTCTGGTGAGTCGCAGCAATTTAAAAAGTTTGGCAAAGGAAAATTGCCTTCATGTCCGGTTAGGCAGACGTCCGTAAAACCCCATGATGATGTGATGTTAGGGAGTTCGCAGTACTCGACTGTTGTTGGCGCACCGCGCGGTGGTGAAGCCAGACGTAAAAACCTACCGGCATGTATTTGTTGTTCGTCACGTGGTCAAGTTGAATATCATTTTTTGTCTAATTGTAAAGAATTTTTGCGCTTGACACCTAAAGATCGGAGAGATGTCATTGTGAAAGCTGGCAAATGCTTGAATTGTTTGCGCCAGCATATGGTTAGGGATTGCGTTCATGCAAATAACTGTCGTAAGTGTGGGCCTAACAACGATAGGAAACACTATTTTCTTCTGCATGATTTTTATGTGACGTCACGTGATTCTCTGGATTCGGTTGGGAAAGATGATGCTCGTGCCAGAGTTCCTGTGCGTAATGTTAAGATTGGAAATGTTAAAGCAGCCTTTAACCGCGTTACTGCTGCTCGTGTTTTGAATCCAATAACTGGCAAATCGAAGTTGGTGTATTGTCAGCATGATCCTGGTTCGCAGTTGACGTTTGTTTCGAGTGATTTGGTGTGTGAACTTGATCTTAAACCGTACGATAAAGCGTCGTTTAAAATGGATACCCTGGCTGGTCAGAAAGCTACTTGTGCTGACCTTGTCAAACTCAACATCCAGTCGTTAGAGACAGATGAACTGTTTTGTGATATAACTTCGGTGGTTAACCCAGCTTGGGCTGACGATGTTAAAACTTTACCGCATAAACAAGATTTAAATGGTTTCCGTCATTTTCATGACGTGAATATGTTTCATTTGAATGATTGTAGTACTGTAGATGTACTGATTGGCAACGACAACGCTTATTTGATGTGTGCAAAAAAAGAGCGTGTTGGTGAAAATCGTAGTGAACCACATGCTTTGCTCACTCCTCTCGGCTGGTTGGCTTGTGGTGGTAAGTCACCCTTAGATGAAAGCGTTGCTAAAGTGTGCAGAGTGCAGACGTCTTCAGAGTCGGATGTCATCTCTGGCTTTCAGCGTAAAATTGAGTCTCGTGATATGGAAATAGCAGACCTGAATAAAGTCATTCAGGATTTGACGTTGCAAAATGAAACCTGTGAATTGTCTCGCAATGATAATTTGGCTAGAGAACTTGTCGAACCGAATATTGAGTTGAAAGATGGTCGATTTGAGATACCTGTTCCGTTGAAGGAAGATATTGATCTACCTAACAATTTTGTGTTGGCGTCAGATAGAGCTGCTGCTTTAAGAAAGAAAGCTTTAAAACAACCTGAACTTCGTGATTTCCTTACTGACACCATGAAAGATCTTAAATCAAATGGCTATATTGAGCGTACTGGTGAAGCAGGAAATGTCAAGGGATTTGAATGGTATTTACCATACTTTGTTACGTCACAATTAAAAAAGCGCATTGTTTACGATGGCAAGTCTGAATTTCGAGGAACTTGTGTTAATGATGTAATGTTTTCTTGTCCTGACTTGTTAAACCCTCTGGTAGATGTCTTGGCTAGATTTCGGCTTGGTAGATTTGGTCTCATGGCTGATGTGACTAAATGCTTCTTTCAAATAAAGTTACCTGAGTCGCAAAGGGATTTGTTTCGTATATTGTGGTTTGAAGATGATGACCTTGAAAATGGTAGGATGGTACCATTTCGTTTTTGTGTACACCCTTGGGGAATAAAGAGTAGCCCGTATATCGCTTGCTTGGCTATAAAGAAAATGATCGAGCAGAATCCCAGCAGTGCTGGTGAATTGACTCTCTGCAATATTGCAAATAATATGTACATGGATGATTTTATATTTTCGGCTGATAGCTTAGAGGAAGCTCAGCAAATCACTCATGAATCAATTGCTTTGTTTGATAGCCGTGGGTTTAAACTTGGTAAGTGGAGTGCTAACAAGGAGGCTATGATTGTCTTGTCAAATTTGGATAATGAGATGCTTTCACCTTTGATTCGTGACATTGACTTTCAGACTGAAAATATGACTTTGCCATCAGCGAAGACATTGGGTTTTGTGTGGCAAACCGAGTCTGACGAGATGCGTATCGCATGTTCCTTAAAGCCCTTAGCTAAACACACGCGCCGAATTATGCTCAGTCAGCTTGGACAAAATTTTGATCCGCTAGGCTTTGGAGCGCCATTTTTTCTAAAAGCACGCCTTATACTTCAGCAATTGGCGATAGACAAGTTTGATTGGGACACCGAGGTCCCTGATAGCTTTGTTAAAGAGTGGGAGTCGTGGCTTCGCTCTTTGGACCTGCTTAAGGATTTTTCGTTACCGAGATGGTATTTTGCAAACTCTGGTGTGTGCAGTCCGGATGATATTGTTTCATATCAATTGCATGGGTTTAGTGATGCTTCGAATCAAGCTTTCTCTTCTGTTGTTTACTTATGTAGACTGGTTAACGGAGTTCCGAGTGTGTCTTTCGTTCTGGGTAAATCTACCATTGTTGTAAAAAATCAGTTTTCTTTGCCGATAGCTAGGAAAGAGCTTGTTGCCGCTTTGAATACAGCAAGACTCGTGAAGCAGGCCTACGAGGCATTGAAGATGCCCGACTGCCTTAAGTATTTTTGGTGTAATTCTCGTACTGTGTTGCAGTGGGTTAAAAACCCTGATTTACGTTTGAATAAGTTTATTACGCGTCGAGTTGAGCATATTTTATTGTTGTCTGGAGCCCAGGATTGGCGTTTTTGCCCTACCAATATGAACCCAGCTGATGTTGGCACAAGGCCAAATCTTATTACAAAGAAAGAATTTCGAGAGTTGTGGTTAAATGGTTCTAGTCTTCTCTACCAGTGTGAGGAAATTCCATCTGTAGAAAATGCCACTCCAGTACCTGTCCATAGCCTATATCTTCGTGACGAAGAGGAGTCGCTTGACGTTGGACAGGGTGGTCTTCACAGATTGATCGAGGCCGCACCTTCTTTGTATGTTATGAAAAAGAGAATCGCTTATTTGGTTGCTTTTGTTGAATTTTTGTGCTGTAAAACGAGAAAGCGTAGCTTTGTGAAGCCAAAACTGGATGCATCTTATCTTAACAGTGCTTCAGAGTTGGCTGTGAAGTTTGTTCAGAAGAGCGTGTATGGCGATGTGGTACATTTAATGACCAAACGATCGCCGGATGCCCTTGAGGAAGTGATAAAGCGAGGTAGTGTTGGCGCTTCGCAACGTGAGAAGGAACGCTTGAAAGAATTGCGTTCACTTAAAAAGTACAGACCTTGTGTAGATGACGCTGGTGTAATCCGCATTGAAGGGCGCTTAAGTAATTCTCCCGAGATCTCTCTTGAAGCAAAGCATCCGATTGTTTTGCCTTCGAAGCACCCCTTCACTAGGCTTGTTGTACTGTCGCATCATAATGGAAATGCGCACTGTGGAGTACAGCACACTTTGTTGTCTACGCGACAGAAGTTTTGGATCGCAAATGGTAATGCCTCCGTGAAGAGGTATCTTAACGACTGTGGTGTATGCGCGATTGAGAAAGCTCGACCTATAAGGCAGCTCATGTCTGATTTACCTTTGTCTCGCACAACTGCGCATAGGAAACCCTTTTTTGATTGCGGCTTAGACTATCTTGGACCTTTAACCTTTGTTGAAGGTAGAAGTCACAAAAAAGCTTGGGGACTCTTGTTCACATGTATGGCATCTCGCGCTATTCATGTTGAGCTGGTTACGTCATTGTCGCTGAGTGATTTTTTACTTGCCTTTACAAGGTTTACAGATTTACGTGGGCAGGTTAATGCTATCTATTCCGACAATGGAAGTACCTTTCAGGCAGCATCTAAGAAGTTACCCGAGTTGATAGAATCAGCTGAATTTCACAACGCCCTGAGACAGAGAAAGATAAACTGGGAATTTATACCTCCGTATGCTCCGGCGCAAGGTGGCGCCTGGGAGGCAATGGTTAAACAATTTAAAATTGCATTTTTTCACATTTTGGACTCTTCAAGTCGTAAGCCCAAATTTATTGAACTGCTTACGTACACAGGCAGTGCCGTTCGGATCGTGAACGAACGCCCTTTGGTACCCTTGAGTGACGACCCTAGGGATTTTACTGTCATCACCCCTGCCTCACTTTTGACCCCATACTTAGACCCATACTGTGCTGTTGGGCAACCACATGATCGTGACCAACTAAGAAGGGATTATCGGTTCAATTTGTCACTTTCTCATCAGTTTTGGAGTAAATGGATCGATTTTTACTTGCCAGGTCTTCAGGGCCGGAAAAAATGGCTAAAAATGGCCGAGAATTTGGAGCCTGGTCAACTTGTAGCGGTAGGTTCTCTCCAGGACATTGGTAAACGTGGGAAGTATCAACTTGGGAGGGTGCATGAGGTAGTTCCACAAATTAGGAAAGGGAAGCCTGTGGTTCGTAGAGCTAAAGTTGCCGTCTGCAACTATGATGAGAGTACGGGGAAAGTGAAAGTAGACTGTGTGTTGAGGGATATTTCGTGCCTCGCCCCCGTAAAGAACACCTAAGTGTTAGGGTTTGAGCCTGGTTTTGTCTGCGGTGGCCGACACTTGTCTGAGCCCAGAACAGTCGGTTATTATCGCAACCATGGTATATAGCGTCATTTTTTGCGTGTACCTAATACCTATGGTACCAATTTCATGTATCGTCGTGTTTATTCTTATTGCTGTTCATTCTTTGCATGCCCTTTGTATTTGCGTATTAACTTAAACGTGAGTGATTCAAACAATTTGTGTATCATGTGTTTTTATTCATTGGCTCACAATTGTCGTCAATTCTTTTTTAGTTATGCCATGTCAGACTGTCATAACTAGGGGCCGCTATGTTCCAGACGGTTGTTCGCCTGGTCAAACGTCATGTAGAAACCGTTCGGGTCTACTGAATATTACGTCATGGAAATTCCTAAAACATGAGCCAAAATTGCACCATCGTCCGTAAGACTCGTGTCAAACCTGTTTAAACCTGTTTCAGTTGAAACCTGTTTGGACATGAAATTGCGTCACACGAACTGCTCTCGTGCCTTTGAGTTATCACAAATTTTTCTGATTCATTCTCGAAGTTGTTTGTTGGAAGTCGGTCGCACATTTAACTGGTTTATTTGGTGCTTGCTAGCTGGACAAATTCTCCGTCTTTTATCCAAGTAATCTGTATCGTAGTGACAGTTTTTTTAGAGGTGTAAGGCATTGCACCTCGATTTCGATAGCCGCGGGCTAATTTTACAGGAA
This sequence comes from Aplidium turbinatum, assembly GCF_918807975.1. Lineage (NCBI taxonomy): Eukaryota > Metazoa > Chordata > Ascidiacea > Aplousobranchia > Polyclinidae > Aplidium > Aplidium turbinatum. The sequence continues at coordinate 27,785,978 of NC_137480.1, forward strand.
TACACTTTAAGAATAGACGTTTCAAGAAGTGTTTCTTTCTCGGTCGATACATACAGACGAACGGATTCGGGAATCTTATGTTACAATTTTCCCACGAAGAGATTATGGTTTACCGCTGTGACCAGCAAGGATGATAAACTGTTGTACTACAAGGCTATGTTACTGTATTATTCAAGTCATAAACAGAAGTGCTGATGACCTCACACATTACTTTGTGTCCCTATAGTAATCTATTGTGACTTAATGATATGAACTAATGCACTTTGACCATTTTATCGTTGAATAATCATCAGCACCAAATATTAAAGCTTTGTAGCCTATTTCGACACATTATAAATGGATATTTGTCTCTGTTTTGACTTTTGTTGCGAGTGCAGATACTTTATTAGCGTATGAGTATGAAGCCTATTGATTGATTGAATCTTTTTCCTAGGACTGGGAAAGCTTCTTTGTGAGCTTACTTCTGGCAGTTTCGCATATTTGTAGAAGTTTTGAACCACTAACGCAGGCCAGGTCACTGAGATTGACAGATTAAAGTTTCCGATTGTTAAAGTATTGTTGTTGGGGAATTATTCCATCCATTACATGCTGCTGAATGAAGAGCAGTCCTCAACGCGTAAGCGCATATCCCGAGAGTCGAACCAGGGCCAACTTGATCTTGAAACTTCTTCGCTCACGAAGTCACGCGCTAACCAACTGAGCTATCGGAGCAGATAGCTTGCAAGTGAAGTAAACACACGTGCTCATCAGAACAAACTTTACTGTGAACCTGACATGCAATTTGCATTATAGGCTATTCAACTATATAGTCTTCTTCTTCTTTTATTGTCGCATTTGATTCCAAGCATTGACTGCCTCTTGCATGAAATCTTTCCAAGATTCTCTGTTGTTTGCTTTGTTGTATGTTGGTGTTAGTTTTCTGGGTTTGTTGGTTTAAGTAAATTAATCTTTGTCTGCCTTAGGCACGCTTCCCTTCAATTTTGTCTGTAAGAGAGAGATTATTTTTCATGAAAACTGTTTATCGAGGTTTATGTGGCCACGAGTTTACTGTAGTAGGTCGGCCAGTCCTGATCTACAGTGCCTCACCATCTTGGCTGCTTCGGGTTAATCCTCAGCACTACTAATTCCGCCGCGTAGAGACGATAGGCTAAGCCATGATTTAAACTGCTGGTTTCGTAAAATCAGCTAGACCTAGGCCTATATCTTTCTCATTAATGTGCACGGTCTTCGATTATATAGCCTACTTGATTACACTGATGGCGCGTGACACTTGAATGCATTAATTGACAAAAAAATCAGAAATCAAACGAAACTGCCTTTGATAAAAATACCCTGATGCGACTTGACTATAGTAATGCGACTAGATGTCAAAACATACACAGCCAGCAATGTCGGCAGCCGTGGCCGAGTGGTTAGCGCGTTGGGCTCGCAGTCGAGAGCCTGCATGTTCGACTCCAGCCACCCGCACTTGCTGTTGTTTCTCTGGGCAAGAACCTTTACGATAATTGCCTCTACCTAGTGATCGATTTCGAGTAATGGGTAGTACCAAATTTAAGTCATAAGTAAAATAGACAACCGGAAACAGACATTGCTGTCGGCTGCAGCGTGGGTCAGGTGTATGTCGGAAGGCGTACACCGATGCATAGCGCTCAAGTCCGCTTTCCCGCAATGCAGGATAAAGATAAACCAACAAACAAACAAACAGACAACTGAGGCCCATCTGGATACCAAAAGTGCAGTATATTTGGCCCCAACTGGGTCTTAGTTACATTTGTCCGCGAGTTCAAGTTCCTACCCAGCTGGGTTGCACAATATTTCGATTAAATTACTGATATTAATAATTGCCTCGAACCAAGGTATCTTGGGGTGACACTAGACAGATCGCTCACATACCGGCACCATTTGGTGTCAATGGTAAGAAACTGACATCTCGCGCTGCCCTACTCAATCGCCTGGCAGGCTCTAGTTGGGGAACGAGGTCTGACACTTTGCGTATAGCAGCCTTAGCCCTTGTCTACTCTTCAGCAGAGTAGCCTACTGTGCACCTGTTTGGTGCCGCAGTGCTCACTGCCACAACATCGACACTGTCATAGCCTAAACAGCGCCCTGCGCACAGTGACCGGATGCCTGCGTCCCACACCATTGGACAATCTCCACATTCTCGCTGGCATCCAGTGCATCTAACCCGCTGTGCTTCGTCGCGAAGACGCCACTCTGTCCTTCGGTCGACGGGCACTGGAGCCTATAACCACCTTCTCCACCACAAGATCTCTGCTCTCCTAAACGAGCACCCACGTGGACTGAAATCAAGACACCCATTCGTGCCAGCCGCTCAACGTCTTATCAACGAAGTTGATGAACAAGACATCTCTGCGGCTACTTGGGCGGACCATAAATGGAATTCTGAATGGAAGTCAACCGCCACCAGATTCTATTCGTTCATTCGTTCTATTACGTAAGCCATGGTTCATCCCCAACGCCTACACACGCCCCATCGCCTGACACTACCAAGAAAGGCATGGGTGCGCAGCAACCGTCTCCGTGCGGGCGTCGGGCTTTTCCGCTCAACCATGCACCAATGGGGAATGGCCTCTTCCTCCTCCTGTGAATGTGGTGCCGAGGAACAGACCGCAGACCACATCATCAATGACTGCTCCATCTTCAAGCCACCTAACGGAGTGGAAGGTCTGCATGTCATGGATGATGAAGCCAAAGACTGTCTGCTCTCGTAGCCTTCCAGTGTAGTCTGGAAACATCGTAAATCTGGGGTGGTAAAATGATAGACCCTCGGCCCCAGAGGCTCACACGAGGACGATGAGTAATATTTTGAACTAATGTGGGAAATTCAACTCGCCAACAAGCCAAAATTTTATAAAATGTGCCAAATGGGCTGCCCAGAATGAACCCACATAAGATCTCACAATAACCCTTGCAATAAAGTTGTTTTTATATAGTCAATAATTTTTTTTGTAAAAACATTGTTTTAATATTTGGCAACCTGCCTACTAGTTACTACCCATGTTCTGATAATTTTTAACTGGGGGGCTACCCAGATGCAACCCAAATTAATGCAATTTCTTGCTTTCTTTTCGAACTAAAAGAAAATAATAAGAAATTGAAATTACCAGATGGGGCTCGTTTTTGGGTAATTAATTAAACAAGCGTAAAAAATTGTAGTTGTAACTTATTAACACAGTGATGACCCATAAATAACCCACATGGTATGCCAACAAGCCCAGCAGGTACCCACCTGAATTTCCATTAGGGGAACGTTCAAATATTACGTAACGCCTTCGAGGGGGAGGGGGGGTTTATGCAAAGCGTTACGTTAGCGTCACATCGGGGGGAGGGGGTTCAAGCAAAACGTTACGTAACGCTTTCGAGTACAGAATGGTGGTTTTTTGTGCTGAATTTGTAGTGAAAAAGCGTTACATGGGGGAGGGGGGGATTGAAAAAAGCGTTACGTTGGCGTTACATGGGGGAGGGGGGGGTCAAAAATTCGGAAAAAAAGCGTTACGTAATATTTGAACGTTCCCTAGGTCCCAGTTCTGCCGTGATTTTGGTAAACCTAATATCCGCCATTTTGCCAAAATGATTTTTTTTGCATTTTTTTACGAGACTTCATGCATCTCCTGACAAAAAATTGTGCCCCATTGTAGTATGGTTTTCGAGATAATTGGTGTGTAAAACCTAACATATTCTAATCTGTGCAAGAATAATTTTCTGATATCTAACATAATCGTCTACTCCAATCACGCAACAGGATATCGTGACGTGACAGGCAAAATTTCAGCAGCATTGCAGCAGGCTACTACACCACATCTTACATCTCTTGAGTTGCATGAAGCGGATTTAAAAGCGTTCGATAAAGTAGATTGGACTAAAATGTTGTTAAGCACTTATAGGCCTATAGGTAGGCTAAGCTATTAAATTATGCAGCCTAAAAATGTCTGTCTGAACACACTAGCTTTTCTTTTGATTAAATACCGTAACATTTACGTCTCGCCGATCAGTTTGATTTCTCGTAGCCTACGGTACTGCACTGATGGCTTAGTTGACCTTAAGGTACCGTACTCTAAATAGCTTATCTTGCATACGATTATTACTATTTTAAAGCAGAGTCCCGGGAGTAGCCTACGCACCCAGTGGGTTTGGTCATTTCTAATCAACCGTACCAGATGCTGTATAGCCAATGTAGTACGGTACCCTCAAATGAATGCAAAGTAGGCTAATCCACAGCTTATTCCAACCCAGTCAGCAAAGGTTCGTGGGGCCCACTTGGGCTGCATATGGGTTACCCACATTGTACTGCGTGGGTCCCAGTACCTATGTGTCCACAGTTTGCAGAAATGTCCCAAGTGGGCAGCCCACCTACGTCTAATGGGTGGGCAGCCTACCATGAAACCATTATTAAAATGTAAACCGCCGTCGCATTGTATCGTTGTATATATTCAATTTTTATGATTATTGCACTTTAATATAGCATAATGGACCGGTGCAAACGTATATTTTATAATTTTTCATCATGGTGGGTAGCCCACTTCATGCCCACAGAAAGCACAGAAAGTTTATTTCAAAAAATAAAAATAAATTCCCAGATACATTTTCATGATATGATAACATTATTAAGATAAATTCAATAAAAGATGTCGGGAATCGGTTGTAAAGAAAAAAAATATGAAGTAGGCCGCGCACTTGGGGCCTAATCGGAAACATCAGATAAGCTCACCTTAAGCCCACAAGCCCACGAATGCCCATGGAAATCCCACGTGGGCCCCACGAACCCTTGCTGACTGGGAAGGTACTCACATTAAACGTCAAATTAAAAACTCTGAAAAGGCAATTTAGCAGCCAATAATCTTATAATAGGCTTTAGGCGTTTTTCGCTTTTACGCAAATTCATTCTCATCAGATGAAATGCTATATTTTGCTTGAAAGTTTGGGTACTAGAACATCGGCAGAACCTTACTGCATACATTTATTTTGGCAATACACACTTTGTAGCCTACACACGTGGGCAGGTCATATAGCCTACCTACACTACACTGCACCTGTGTATGCGACGTATGGTGGTAGACCTCATGCTGTAGTTGCAACAAATTTTGTCATAACTTCATGACCAGTGTTGTACGCGTCAATGAAATAAATTGACGGCGTCAGCGTCAGCGCGAATTGCCTAAAAACATTACGGCGTAAAGTACTGCGTCATCTCTTAAAGAAATTGACGGCGTCAGCGTCAGCGCTAATTTCTAGCGCTATTTTAGCCAGGGTCTCACAAAACGGAAGTATTGCAACCAAGTTTAAGCTAACAATGGCTATAAATAAAGAGCAGGTTTTATGTTTTGAGACTGCATTGTAATTAGCTGCTTTATTAGCTTATTAGTCGTCGTCGTTGTCGTAGTGTGAGCGTCTGGGGCCGAGGGTCTATCCTTTTACCACCCTAGATTCACGATGTTCCCGGACTACACTGGAAGGCTACTAGAGAGCAGACAGTCTTTGGTTTCATCATCCATGACACGCAGACCTTCCACTCCGTTAGGTGGCTTGAAGATGGAGCAGTCATTGATGATGTGGTCTGTTCCTCGGTACCACATTCACAGGAGGAGGAAGAGGCCATTCCCCATTGGTGCATGGTTGAGCGGAAAAGCCCGACGCCCGTACGGAGACGGTTGCTGCGCACCCATGCCTGTCTTGGTAGTGTTAGACCGATGGGGCGTGTGTCGGCGTTGGGGATGAACGAATAGAATCTGGTGGCGGTTGACTTCCATTCAGAATTCCATTTATGGTCCGCCCAAGTAGCCGCAGAGATGTCTTGTACATCAACTTCGTTGATAAGAAGTTAAGCGGCTGGCACGAATGGGTGTCTTGCTTTCAGTCGAGAGGGGTGCTCGTTTGGGAGAGCAGAGATCTTGTGGTGGAGAAGGTGGTTATAGGCTCCAGTGCCCGTCGACCGAAGGACAGAGTGGCGTCTTCGCGACGAAGCACAGCGGGTTAGATGCACTGGATGCCAGCGAGAATGTGGAGATTGTCCAATGGTGTGGGACGCAGGCATCCGGTCACTGTGCGCAGGGCGCTGTTTAGGCTATGACAGTGTCGATGTTGTGGCAGTGAGCACTGCGGCACCAAACAGGTGCACAGTAGGCTACTCTGCTGAAGAGTAGACAAGGGCTAAGGCTGCTATACGCAAAGTGTCAGACCTCGTTCCCCAGCTAGAGCCTGCCAGGCGATTGAGTAGAGCAGCGCGGGATGTGAGCTTCTTGCGCAGTGACACCAAATGGTGCCGGTATGTGAGCGATCTGTCTAGTGTCACTCCAAGATATCTTGGTTCGGGGCAGAAGGACAGAGATTTTCCGTTGTTCTGGACGTGTAGCTCACGATCAGCTTCCCGATTATGGAGGTGAAAAGCTGCTGCCACAGTTTATTAGTCATTTCCTTGTAGATTATTAGTCATTTCGTGTAGAAACACAAGCATTTCAAAACGTTTGTCTGACAATCTGCTGCGTTTGGGACGCATAATGTCCTTTCCAAGTGAAAACATGCGTTCCACAGCAGCGCTGGATGGTATTGGTGTGTTGTATTTCAAAAACAAGTCTTGAAAACGTTTACTCCGAAAGTTATCACTGTTCCAAGCGTGCTGTGATGGCTTAGCAAATATATAAATCTTTTAACGAGGTCCACTGCACCAGCATCGCTCTTTTCAAGGGCATAGCTCTTGAAATAAAGCATCTTCAACCTCCGCGATGACATTCATTGATTTTTCTCTTTCTGATCCCTCGACCTCGATACTGCTCATTATATGAGTCTTCTTCTTCTTCTTCTTCTTCTCTCGTTTGACTTGTAGAATCTTAGATTGGCAATGCCTCATCGTGCAGCCATAAAACGGTAGTTGGGTCCATGTCGAATACCGATGATTCTACTTGGGGGCCTTAAGATGGGACATTCTTGGAGTATGTGTTACATTGTTTGTTCTACCGCTCCGCAGACACATATCGGCGTATTGTGCAACCCCCACTTAAACAAATTAGCTCCAGTGCAGCCAACGTCGCATCTGATCCTGTTCAGTGTGACCCATGCCTTTCTTGAGAGGTCTGCTCCAGGAGGAATGGAGAGTGCTGGTATAACTGAAAACTGCAGACGAATTACACCATTAATACATGAAAACATTGGAGATGTCAAGAAATCTTTTAACAGGATAAAACGAATTGGGTGGCAATTTCAAGAACATGCAGATTATATTTCAATTCAAAAGAATGACCTTGTTCTTATTGTAAATATCTCAACATTACAATACAAATTTAGTGTGTCTAACTTTCATTTTAAAGTGTCTGAGGACAGTCAGGACACAATGTTCTGTAACAAGCTTGGTGCCCAAATCACAGAATTAGAAACACTTCCAGCAAAAATGTGTCCCGGTATTACAACAAAGCCGGTCATTGGCACCAGGGGGGGCAATGGTGCCCCTTTAAAGCTACTGCACATTTTGCAATATAAAAATTTCTGCTATTTGCTTTTAGCCTAATTATAATCTTTCACTTTTGCCTCCAAATAATACATACGGCACAAAATTTTGCAACACAGTACAGGCCTTAAAACTCTTTTTTTTGCGGCAGCCATCGTGGCCTACCGGGAGCTCCTCTGCGGCCAAATCTGCGTGCTTGGAGGCCAAAAATACAAAATAAAAATAACGATAGCACAAGTAAATAGAATTAAGCTTGCAACATTGCTAAAATGATCACTTAGCGTTGTTGAAGTCTGGGCCTGGGCGACGTCCTACAATAGAATTGTTGCACCACGCAATAACTGCTTTATCGGGATTGTAATCCAGTAGCCTACTGCGGGACCATCTAACGACACTCGCACGAGTGTCTCCAATGTGGCTGATTTTAAAGAAGTTCGCCACTCCCCTAGAATTCTTTTTAGCAACGAAAAACAATTATCGACATGTGTTGACGATGACGGCAAGGTAATAAAATAAATATTTCAATGATGTGAAGGACATTACTAAAAGAAGCCCAATTTTTGTAAAATATGATCAAAAAATGTTTTCCCCTCGGATGTCAACTAACCTAGTTCTCCTTTTTAACAACGATTCAATGTCCGACAACATTGAATCAACATAAAAACGACAATATTGCCAGCCGATGTAAATTAGCACTTCGGAGTAAGACTTTGTTAAAATAAACGTCGGGACTCGGGAATTACAAACAAGACTTACGGCGTTGGTGATCGCAGATGGTGGTCACAGCGGTAAACCATAATCTCTTCGTGGGAAAATTGTAACATAAAGTTCCCGGATCCGTTCGTCTGCATGTAATGACCGAAAAAGAAACACTCCTCGAAACGTCTATTTAAAAATTGTATTCCTGTAAAATTAGCCCGCGGCTATCAAAAATGAGACGCAACACCGTACGCCTCTAAAACTGTCACTACAGAACAGATTACTTGGAAAAAAGACGGAAAATTTGTCCAGCTAGTAAGCACCAAGCAAACAGTTAAATATGCGACTGACTTCCAACAAACAATTTTACGAATGACCAGAATAGATAGCAATATCTCAAATGCACGTACGCAGTACTGTGACGCAATAGTGAAAGACATTGTCACGCAATTCAAACCGGTGTTCAAAGGTAGTGATGCAATATTTCATCAGGTCTTACGACCGATGGTGCAATATTTGGACATTTTCTAGCAATTTCCATGACATAAGATGCCAGCTAGGTTAAGTAGACCATAACGGTTTTTATATGACGTTTGATTTGGTAAAAATTGTCGGGAACAGATGGATATATTCCATCAATAACAAATATTCCTGCACAATGCAACAGTGGCGATTATGAAGCGCTGACCTAATTTTGCGTCACTCTTTGATACTACATATTTTCGACAGTTAATCCAAGATCATTCTATTGCAAAATTGAATAATTGGCTAGAAGAGACCGGCGGCCAAACTTGGCCGATTTCGGAGGTAGCACCGGTGGTCATTCAAGCACTACTTAGCGGCCATGGCCACAGGCTGCTTTAAGGCTTGACAGTAGGTTACATCATTATAACATAGCATGATTTCCTTCTTTGTATACCGGACACTTGTAGGCTATCATTACTCAATAGGGGAGAGTGGGGCTAGTCGGAAAGATTTTTTTTTAAAGTGAAATTTAAAACAATTCGTGCATAACCTGACAACTTGAAGCGGCTTAAATTATCACCTACGGTGTCCTCTATCATACAACCAAAAATAAGTATTGAGTCAATTAAGCTTTTAATAAAAATTTAAAATAAACAAACATACAATGGATTTTTCAACTAACCCCATGTCTGGGGTTAGTTGAAAAACGTCAGTTTGATGCCCACCAATGAACTGGATACTATTTTTTCAACCAACAAACATTAACATGGGGTTGTAAGCAAATATGTTAACTTGCTTTAAAATCAAAATGCAATGAATTCTACATCAAATCATCGTAAAAACATTTTTTAATAAACGCATTGTTAAAACTTGTAATGCCGCATATGTAGCACTTTCCAAGTTATTCAAATTAAAATTTTACAATGTATATCTGCTTAAAACAAGTACATTTTGGAGCTTATACTACTTATTATCATACCACGACGATATACTCGTATCATACTACATAGTCATACCGTTATCAAAACGTTTTCCAACTAACCCCACCCACTATTTTCCAACTAGCCCCATTAACATATGACAAACTATTTTCTTAAAATATTGAAGCATGGTGCGTTGGACTAAAATTTGTTTATTTCTTAGTGTTGTAGAACACCTACAGCTGACACACACTAAAAAACTTCTGCCTATCTTTAACGATATCGACGCATAAGATGTTTTTCAATACGCCAAAAATTTTACTTCGAAAGTAAGAAAATACAAAATTGTCAGCCAAACAGGTATACCTTGACTCAACAAATCGAAACTAACATGGATTATGTGTTTTTATAAACTACTTCACATGTTGGCAACAAATATTTAAAAAAGTTATCAAGAGTTAAAAAAATGACCATTTTTCAACTAACCCCGCCTTCCAACTAACCCCACTCTCCCCTACATAGTGAGCTGATAGATTAGCATTATCGCTATATCTTATCGTAAAACTTAAAAAAAATGACCTTTTAGTAAACAAAAGTGCCCTTTTTGCGTAATCTTGCCCCCCAGTCAAAAATCGTTCCGGCGCCCTTGATTAGCACTAATTGCATTGTATATTACAAAGCATACAATGTATTACAATGTTGACTGATTTTCAAAAAATATTTTTTGAAAGTCAACTTGAAGTTAATCAAAAGAATTGTAAAACAAAATATCATCCTGAGATTATCCGATTTGCTCTCAGCCTGCAGTTAAAAAGTTCCTGTGCATATGATCAACTCGGATCAACTTCGTAGAGTTTTGCGCTTGCCATCAAAACGTACTTTATTTGATTATCGTCATGTGCATCAAAACCAAACGGGGACATTCAACAATCGTATTCTGGATGCATTAAAAAATCAAAGTCATTCATGCAAAGATTTTGAGAAATACCTTTATGTAACGTTTGATGAAATGAAAGTACGATCTAATTTAGTATTCAAACCGGAAACCGAAAAATCTATAGGTTTTTACAGATTAGCCTATGGATCAAATTTATCAACCGATTTAGATGTGGCCAATTATATGCTTGTGGTTTATGTTGAAAGTTTTGCAGGAAATACCAGTCGTTCTCTGGCCTTTTATTCAACAAACACAGCTAAATGTCATCATTTAGTGAGCATTGTTTGGGGAGGTGTAGACAGCTTGGAGAAACATTGTAATTTGCAAGTGTTGGGAAACTGTTTGTGATTGTAGCGCAAACAATCAAAAGTGTTTAGAAATTTTGGGATCTGGTTCTGAAAAAGTAAAAAATCCATTCACTGAAGAAGATAGGTTTATTGATTGAATTAATTTATTTAATTATTAAATGATTCGCCCCATCTTATAAAAATAGCAAGAAATTGTTTATATGCAAGCCGAGTTGGAGGAACACGATTGATGCAATACGCTAATGGAGAATTGATCTTGTGGGATCATTTTAAAGAAGTGGTCTTTACTGGGATGAATCGAGAGTTGCGATATTTGCCAAGAATATCAAATAGTCATGTTTACTTGACTTCTTTTTCTAAAATGAATGTTGCTGTTGCTGCCCAAACACTAAGTCGCTGCGTATCAATGGAGTTGAAGAAGTAGGCTATGGTTTTAATGCCACAGCTCAATATTGTTCCATGTTTAACAGGTTCTTTGATTTGATGAACACAACATGCAATTTCACAGCAGGTAACCCGGATTTAAAACCATATTATTCAACTACTGATGCCAAACTTGAACGATTGCAAGGTGTATTTTTGCCGTATCTTAATAATTGGCATGAACAGATAAATGCAGACACTCAAGTGGCAATTAGAAAAAAGAAATTCATATCTGACCAAACCTTTAAAGGATTGAAATTATCAGTTAATGGCATGATTGGAATTATCGAATGCCCTTTCTTTTGTCAAACAACATGCCATTTGTTTTAGTCCGGCAGCCCGTGACGTATATGTAACATCATAAGGTACAAAAAGTTTGGGTGTTTTATCAACCTTGCCCCACTGTGGGATGTTCAGAAACCCACATCCGAAGTTTCACTGCTGGGGCGTTTGGGGGTTACGGCCGGTGAAAAACCCATTTTGGGGGTCAAAAAAACATCATAAGGTACAAGAACAAAACCTACGCCAGATTTTGTGCCTTCACTTGTAGACTTTGGAACAAGTCGATCTGAGTGCCCCAGGTGGGGCATTCCCGAATAAGGGGCCCCCAAATTTGGGGCAAAATACGTAAAAATAACATCATAAGGTACAAAGATGGAACTTGTTTCATCAGTTAGGGCATGTTCCACTGAGTTCGAAACAACTTTTTTTATGGCCCCAAGGTGGAGCTGAACCTCATTTTGGGGGTATAACCCCTAAAATTCACTAAATTAACATCATAAGGTATGATGGTACATAGATGAAACCAAGTGTAGGTGATAGTACCTCACTAAGGGATTTCAGAACATTAAAATTTGGTCGCCCCAGGTGGGGCATTCCCGAATAAGGAGTCTCCAAAGTTGGGGCAAAATACGTTAAAATAACATCATAAGGTAGGCTACAAAGATGGAACTTGTATAAAACTTGTATAGTTAGTATTCGAAGATAACTTCTCAAAACAGAAGATCTCGTACCTTTCGCAGATCAACCAGTCTCCCACCAGTCTGCAAGAGGTTGTTGAAACAATGAGAAGATCTTTGCAGATAGCACATGAATGCCAGCAAGAGTAGGCCTACATGTGTGCTACATACGACCTGGCCATTGCAAAACATGTCCTCACCATTCAAGAGCAAGAAAGTCCAAAATATGACCGTTTGTTCATATTACTGGGTGGTTTCCACATTTGCTTGGGTTAGGGTTAGCCCCGCAGAACCACAGGTTAGCCCCGCCTAACCTTAAAGCTATGGTTAAGTACTTGGATGGTTAAGGTGGTCCATACATCCTAACAGAAGCTGGTATTCTTGCCGAAGGATCCCTTAACGGTTTTCTGCGTGGTAGCCTACTCATTACAATAGGTGCAAACGAATACACGTTCTTTTCGGAGCAGCATTAGAAATCTTGCATTTTCATCAATTCTTGTTACAATGCCCTGCTCCTGAAAATCTGGAAGAAGAACTACGTCGTTTATGTATTCGTCCATCCCAGTCAACAATTGGCTTTTTAGAAGACGATGTTAAAGACGTTGTGTTCCTACCAAGAATTTTCAAGGAAAACCGAAACAGGAGAAAATGGCAAGACTGCCCAGTAGCCTACTGGTATGGATACTTAAAACTTGTCAAGACGTACCTCCTCTTTGCTCGGAGTATTCATTCTGCAAATCATCAGTTGTTTGTGCACTGCATAGGAGAGATGTCAAGCGTGTTCTTCATTTTCAACCAACCAAATTATGCAAGATGGATTTTGCGACTGCAGGATAACATGCTAAAAATGGAAGAAACTCACCATGGAATAAGTGATCTTTTTGAACAAGGCATCTTGTCCGTAAAAAGAACTGAAAAAAACTTCTGTGGATGTGCTGTTGATCAAACTTTGGAGCAAACAATCAATGCAGAATCCGCCAATCGACTCAGTGGGTGGTATGTTTCTTCTTCACACTCTTGGAGATTTTCCGATGACGTTTGAAGATGTTGCAAAGACGACTTTGAAGAAATTGTGCATACACAGTGGGAAAACAATACTCGTTGTTTTCTATAGAACTGTATCGCCGTCCATTAAAGATGCCGAGCGAGACCGCCGAGCAATTCATGGCTTTCGCGATCAGCAATACGTCATCGAAGGAGAGGCCATGAAACGACCTGTTAATTTTGCAGCCGCAATGAGGAATGACAACTTCAAGCAAGCACTGGTGCATTTTCTTGTTATTTCTTGGAAATCAGATGAGTATTCCAGCTTCTTCGACTTAAAGGTTCTTTATGCTACACTTGATGAAAAATGTTATGTTTATCGAAAAGATGGCGAAAAAATGTTCTGTGGTGAAGAGGAGTCCTTGTTATGCTACCACGAAGAAGCAGATGCGCGCCTGATGTACCACATCGTCACCGCATGCCAAGATGTGAAAAATGTGGTAGTCCGCTCTAATGACATGGATGTTCTGATTATACTGTTGGGAAATTTGTCGTTCGTACAAAAAGACGTAAACATATGGATGAAAGTTGGTGTACAGGCAAACAACACTCTGAGATATATTGTTGTATCAAAGCTTGGCAGTAGGATACTTTATCTCCAGACATGCTTCGGTCGCTTCCCGGTTTTCATTGCTTTACGGTTCACAGGCTGTGATTATACAGCTGCTTTTTCGGGTAAAGGAAAGGCTCGACCCCTTAATATATTGGGGAAAATGTGCATGCTCAACATGCCTTTGCTGCTTTGGGATATTCGAAAAATCTTGATGAAACCATTGAAAAGGGCATTGAAAAATTTGTGTGCCAGATGTATGGATGTAAAAGTGGTCATTGCGTTAATGAATTACGATTTAAAAAATTCATTGAGACATACAAACCGAAAGGTTCCAATTCATTGCGACGACTGAAAGGTTCAGATGGAAGCAACTTTCCCCCGTGCAAAACTGTGCTCCATCAGAAAATACTCAGAGCGAATTACATTTGTGGCATTTGGAATCATGCTGCCGAAAAAGGAAGCTTTTTCCAGACACCAGTTGAAATCGGCTGGCGTTTGGAAGATGGTAAATTCACTCCAGTTTGGTTTCATGGAGATCCAGTTCCGTCCACGCGGGACAACGTTCTGCAAAGTGAGAAGAGTTTGGACCAAGACGGAACAGAATCAGATGATAAAACAACAGAAACGGATGAATGTGAATTTTCTGACGACAAACCTGCAGACCTATAATGAATAGATGTTTTTGCCTTTCTCCACCTCAAGCATACATAAACTGTAGGCTATAGCCTACGTAAGCAACTTTTTACCGTTATTCTTGTAAACATGAGAATAGAGTATGATTTGAACTTGTATTAATTTCACGGTTTCCACCAGAACTCACAAAACCACATGGAACAAACTGTTAGGATTAATCTTTTCACATGGCTGCAAACCGGGGCCAATGGTGCATAGCCTACTCGAGAGAGATTATGCAGGAGGCATGCTTTTTCAAGAAGCCTTTTGACTTGATGAACAGGGCATACGTTTTCAAATAGTTCAATGTGCATCTTTTCGTTCTAGTGTAGGCTATAGTTTAACGTTTCTTTCGCACGCTGTTCCAGGTTTGTTATTTTGTAGCGAGCACTTTTTCCATTCCTTTCAGCACAAATCACATGTTATTCGAGAAGTCCTCTCAGTTGTTTAAATGAGACCACATAGTGTGATTTGTTTCTGTTCAGTGTTTAGTCTGAGAGAAACTTAAATGTAGGTAGGCCTACGTACAATCAGGGGCGTATTAGCAAACTGAATTAGACCGGGAATTTAAAAATCATAACGGTCCACTTCTATCAAAACAGATTTAGCATAAAAATGCTCGTTTCACAAACAATTTATTTCATTACAGAAAAAGTCTTTCACTGGTAATATGATGTAGGCTATAAAATTAGACATTGTGCGTATGTCTATAGCAAGCTTCGATTTGTAACTTGAATCATTGTCAGTGTTATTCAAACAAAGAATAAGGATATAGTGCTACGACTATTATATTTCAAATAAAATTTTCTTTTTTACATAAAACAGGACAGTGACCCTCTGACCGGCCAACCGGTAACGTTCTCGAATTCCCAGTAGGCTAATGATTAGCCGCCAATCCACCCCTGCGTACAATATCTATTTTCATAGTGAGAAATTTTAACCTAATAAGCAAATGTTATGCCGTGTAGATATTATATCTTACATGCTTCGTTGATTTTCCAAAATATTTGCAGACGCTTTGAAATATATACGAGAGACACTTGGTTTTATACCTTATGATGTTAATTTTGTGAATTTTAGGGGTTATACCCCAAAATGACGTTAAGCCCCATCTTGGAGCCATAAGAAAAGTTGTTTCAAACTCAGTGGAACATGCCCCAACTAATGGAAGAAGTTCCATCTTTGCACCTTATGATGTTATTTTTACCGGTACGTATTTTGATCCAACATTGGGGACTTCTTATTCGAGAATGCCCCACCTGGAGCGACCAAATTTGATGTTCTGAAATCCGTAAGTGAAGTACTATCACCTACACTTGGTTTCATCCATGTACCTTATGATCAGTGTTTTTTTAAGGTGTTTTTCAAAATTTGGACTTGCAACTACAGTAGAAAAGTAATGGTTGTTTCTCGCTATGTTTTGTCGATAATACGAATATAGTCTACGATCAATAGTTCACGTCCGGAAAAAGAATAAAAGGAGGACAGCTAACAGCTGAATCAAAGAGTTATTCACAATAGAAGTGCTCCTTCGATACTCGTCAATGTTTATTTCTGATTTATGGCGCATAATGATCAGTTTCTACGTGTGGAAACATAACAAGCAGAAGCCAACAAGCACACTCTGTTTGATTGTGCAGCAAACTTGTTTGGCGGCCGTGTTGGGTAGGCTGTTTGGTCGCTGTCACAATCATTTAAGCTGTGCCTTGTCGAATAATTCATTTTATGTTGCGTTGATTGTATGTAGTTATAGCTATTTTTTGGCTATTTTTTGGTATTTAAATGAAACACTTGTGGACTCTTAAAACTACTTAGCGGTTACCCAAACTAAACCTTAAAAAAACCCTGCTTATGATGTTAATTTTGTGAATTTTAGGGGTTATACCCCAAAATGAGGTTAAGCCCCACCTTGGGGCCATAAGAAAAGTTGTTTCGTACTCAGTGGAACATGCTCCAACTGATGAAACAAGTTCCATCTTTGTACCTTATAATGTTATTTTTACGTATTTTGCCCAACTTTGGGGGCCCCGTATTCCCGAATGCCCCACCTGGGGCGACCAAATTTTAATGTTCTGAAATCCATAAGTTAGGTACTATCACCTACACTTGGCTTCATCCATGTACCTTATGATGTTAATTTTGTGAATTTTAGGGGTTATACCCCCAAAATGAGGTTAAGCCCCACCTTGGAGCCATAAGAAAAGTTGTTTCGTACTCAGTGGAACATGCCCCAACTGATGAAAGAAGTTTCATCTTTGTACTTTATGATGTTATTTTTACATATTTTGCCCCAACTTTGAGGGCCCCTTATTCGGGAATGCCCCACCTGGGGCACTCAGATCGACTTGTTCCAAAGTCTACAAGTGAAGGCATAAAATCTGGCGTAGATTTTGTTCTTGTACCTTATGATGTTTTTTTGACCCCCAAAATGGGTTTTTCACCGGCCGTAGCCCCCAAACGCTCCAGCAGTGAAACCTCGGATGTGGGTTTCTGAGCATCCCACAGTGGGGCAAGGTTGATAAAACACTCAAACCTTTTGTACCTTATGATGTTACATATACGTCACGGGCTGCCGGACTATTTGTACAAAACGTGTGATCCAAGACGTATTGGAACATAGATAAAACTTCCATTTTCCTATAGCCTAAAATATATCGTATGCTTTTATAACCTTCGTTTTCAAAACGTGAACTAAGTGAACTCCGAAATCGAAAATACTGTAGGCTACTGAATGCCTCGTAGCCTTTCCCTTATCGTTGTTGATCCATATCCACGCACCGTGATCTCTGGTTTGACAGCGACGTGCTGTTCTAAAAAATTAACCTAAAGTCTGAGGAAGTGTAGGGGAGACTCGGGTAAGTTGGCCCAGCAAAATGAAAATTTGAATTTGTGAGCTGATAACAAAACATATGTTAAAGCGAATGCTATTGAAGAGTAGAGAATTCATCACTCTAAAAGTGGACATATTCTTGCATCAAACAAACATTCTTAGGTATATAATTTTTCAAGTTTTCCGAAAAAAATAAAATGGACCATCTTGCCTTCATGTGCGGGTAATTTGGCCCACCATGGAAGGTAAGTTGGCCACGTGGGAAACATGTCCATCTACGGTATATTAAACAGTGGAAAAGTTCTCTTTCTCCCCAATTTGATTTTCTTTCTAATTATTTCTTGGTTTTATAGAGGCATACATACCGTACATAAATTATTCTATGTATGCATTCATGTATGGTTTATAATAAAATCTACTATTAGGCTATAATGCTGTACTTTACCTCAGTAAACTTTTTTTACATGAGTAGCCTACACCAAATAAGCTTTCGAAAATAACAAAGGTTGTATCAAACATCATGTAGTTGGAACGGCATGCCTTTATTCCTAACGATCTGGTCACCTTAACGATACTGATAGGTGGGACCTTGTTTGCAATAGGCTACAAACCCCATTTTTGCATGGGTACCAATATCGGAACATTTTTTAATGTATCTCCGAAACGAGGTACGTTTTAGACCGTCGCTTGAGAAGTGGTTGATACACATTTCCGCGATTGGTTTTCTTGATTAGGCTACTTAGCCTACTATTATTACCATATGGGTTAGGAATAATTTGTGGCATAAAAACGATGTTAGGAAGTGTATTATTGTTATTGATCGCTTAATGCTGATGTAAAGCCGCGATTTACTTACTTTGGATACTTGATGATAGGCTACTTCAATCTTGCAAAAATAAGTCATCGTATTAATTAGTCAATTATTATCATTCTATGTAATACCTCATGAAGGCAAGTTGGCCATGGTGGCCAACGTACCCACCCACGAAATGGGCCAACTTCCCTGCATGGCAACCACATTGCAAAAACTAAAATTTATGTCAAACTATCGAGCTTCTAACAACGGTTTCACAGTCAAAGTGAGCCTTAATAACCACTCTAGCGCTGCACTCACTAAATAATAACCTTTCTTATATAGTAAGAAAAAAATCACTCGACATCTAAAAAATTCTAAAATCCAAAAATTTCAAAAATCATAATTTTTCATACAAAAATCGTGCTCACATGTTTATACTGCTTGCTAGAGCCTCCCAACCTGGTGATAAGATAGTTTCAACAGCACTTTCTCAGTATGCGTACGATACGTAACAATAACTATTTTAGTTAAAAAATTATTTAGAGTGGGCCAACTTGCCTACTGGGCCAACTTACCTGAGTCTCCCCTATACACAGTAGCCCACAGCTTGCGCGAGTAATGTGAATCAAGGATGCTAGCGTTAGGTTTTTCCACCTAGATCTATTTTTTTTACCACATCTGGGTTTTAAGTATTTTTTTTCAAGTTTAGGTAAATCTAGGTTTTCGGTTTGCAACTTTTCTTAGATGCAAAAAGTTGCTCCTGCAGCTCATAAAATTCGAAAGCTAGCACAAACATGATGGCTTTCTTGAGAACAGGTCATCATCAGCATATTAGGACAGTGGTAAGCGCTGGTTTGGTATTTTCAGTCTCAATGTAAGACTGACAAGTGACAAGGTTGATGGTGCAAAGCGGATTTATGAATGATACACATTGTTAATCATGGAACAAAGCATACCACAATGGCCGAAGTATCCCCATGGAAAAAATCAAACTTAAACATAATCTTACTTTCATATCTTTTGAATAATGTATTGGATTTTAAAGACATAATGGTGCTGACATACAAAAGAAAAGCAAATATTGAATATGCCTCCTCTGAGAGAATGAAGCTAGCCGTTTTGGCAGTGGTTGAAAAGGGATACTCCTACAGACAGTGTGCCGACCAGTAGGCTATGGAGTAAATAAGTCAACTCTTTCAGATTACGTGCAACGCCATAGAAGAAATGGTGGCTTTGCATCATATTTTCCTAATTTTAGGCAGAAACAAGTCTTTATAGTGGAGATGGAAACAGCTTTGGCAGACTATCTTCTGAATTGTTCTAAAATGTTTCATGGCCTGTCATCAAAAGCCACTCGCCGATTCGCGTACGAATACGCCATTGAAACCGCGGTAAAGCTCCCAGAGTCATGGACATTAAACCAGACTGCTGGAGAAGACTGGCTTTCCGGATTTATGAAACGAAACCGAAATTTAAGCCTCCGAAAACCAGAAGCCACCTCTTTAGCCCGAATGACGAGCTTTAACAGAACGAACGTGACGTTATTTCAAAATAACCTTCGTGAACTGTAGCCTACGAGAGATATTACTTTAAGTCATCGGAAATTTACAATCTAGACGAGGTAATTGTTGATTGTTTTATGTAAAATGTAGTTGCCTACAATAATATCCGATTAAACGAATTTGTTTAGACTGGAATTACCACCGTAACAAAGCTTCCCAAAGTTGTTGGTCAACGTGGAGCAAGCCAAGTTGGCCAAGTAACGTCTAGAGAAAGAGGAGAGCTCGTGACTCAAGTTGGCATCATCCGTGCCAGCGGAGTAGCACTGCCGCCAGTTTGGGTATTTCCAAGAGTAAGGCAAAACCCAGAACGGATGCTTTGCGGACTTTTAAGTGGACCTATGGCTTTGGTTCATAAATCAGGCTGGATGACATCCGAAAATTTTATTCACGTCCTGGAGTTTTTGTCAAATTTACCAGGTGCTCTGAAGAAAACAAGGTATTGCTCATCATGGACAACCATGAGTCGCATTTAAGCTTCAAAGGAGTTGAATATGTTAAAAATAATGGGATTGTCCTACTAACACTGCCACCCCACACATCCAACAAACTTCAACCATTGGACAAAACAATATTTGGCCCGTTTAAATCCTTTGTCAGTCAAGGGATTGATGACTGGATGATTGCCCACCCAGGTCAAGTCATTTCAATAGGTATATGATCTTCCAAAAATAGCCTTGCAATCATGGGATCGAGCCGCGACACCAGTGAATATTATATCTGGCTTTCTATCCACCGGAATTTGTCCTTTTGATCAGAACATATTTTCAAACAACGACTTCTTGTGTTCTTTTGTCTCCGACCGTCCTGAACCTGAATCTGACAATCGACCTTCAGAAGCAGCTGGCAATTTGATGCTTGATGAACCTGTTGCAGTTCAAATAGAGGCTTTCACCGAGCCCAGTCAAGAAGAACAGGAGTTTGATATAAACCCAAGTAATGAAAATCTCCCACGACCGTCGAGTAGTGAGGATCTCCCACGACCGTCCAATACCTCTTGTTCAATTCAAGTTACGCTAGAATGCATAAGACCATATCCTAAATCTGGGGCACGAAAGCAAACTTCAAGAAAGGGAAGAAAAAGAGGCCGATCTTTTATTGCTACCGACACTCCTGAGAAAAATAATTTGGAAGAGCAGGAAAAACAACAACAACCAAAAAAATTATCGACTCAAACAACAAACAAAAAAAAGAGGCAGCCAAAACGAAAACTTTTGATCGAAAGTTCTTCTAGTGATGAGTCGTTGACCTCTGAAATAATGCATTGAAGTGATGACATGTCTTGTGAAGAAGAGTGTCCACCACCTATTTCAAAAGAAAACCAGAAGTGGGGAACTTTGTAGGCCTACTGGTCAAATATGATTCAAAGGGGAATAAACCGTTTTTTTATGTCGGTGAAGTGGTCGATTTCGAAGAATCTGACAATGACGGAGAAGAACAAAAACTTGACATTAAATTTTATAGAAAAAACTCTAATGCGGGATTCACACTGAGCTTGCCTAGCATTTAGCATATAGCGGGTGGGCGTGTTTTCATGTCTGGCGTGTTTCGGCTTTATGATTTGCGCTGACATGTTCACAGTGGTTTCCATAGAAACAAGACGTTAAACGTGTGGAAGCCATTGACTAAGTAAGCTTGTTCATATATCCGTTGACAAACTTTCAAAGTTATAACAAAACCCGACATTGCATTTATATCCACTCTGATGCTTCGTCAACAAGAAAACTTGGTATTTTTTTTAAAAGTAGCCTATGCAAGAAGATTACTTGCAAATAACAATGAAGTTTTTCTTCTGGCATAGACCTAGGCTACTTTAACAAAAATTTTGTTTATTGTTCTTTACAAGTAGGCCTAGTCTAAGCCTACTCCACTTCGTGGCTGATTAACCAACAAAACAAACTGAAGACGGTAGCCTACGGTATTTTTAATAATTTTTTTACAAAACATTTATATGGTTGGTGCGGACCAGATTTCAAAGAAGGGATGACCTGGGAGAACAAAATCTTGTGACATAATTGAGGAATGCTTCCATCGTTAGTTTAGAATGAGTAGTAGGCTAGTAGGTCTACCTTAGATGATCTGTTTTCTTGACAAAACGTGACAGATCCGCTTTGTCGCTTCTACCCTTTTTTAGACCTCTGCTATGTTTGCCATATATTATTTTTCGTTGTGATGGTCAGAATAAAAACAAACTGCAAGCGCAGGTTACTTTTATTTCAGCGATGTTGGGAAATACAATTGGTCATGAATTTAAGTGGCCCATTTGTGAAATTTTATTTGGAATCTTGTGTTAACTTTTCCGCTTCTCTTACAAGTTTTATGGTTTGTCCTTAACCAAGACGGTCTTGCCTTAACATATCTCCGCATCACAACTGTCCAAAAAGTATTGGCTGTGGCTGACATCAGATGCTCTGCAAACATCAACAGTCATCATATAAGACTGGCAATATAGGCTACAGCTACACGCGTCGGGCTCTTCTTTGCTCTAAAAACTACCAAACCAAGCACGGATGTACCGAAGCAAGCAACTACGGGGTACTAGTAACTTATATTGTAAGGCTTCGAAGTTGAGGAAAACGAAAATTGACGATAACTACAACGTAACAAACGTAAAAATATGTAGTATGAGTCAAGCCGAAGATAGTGTAGCTACATTCGTATCTACACTGGGCAAATAGGCCTAGCATAAGGCTTAGGCACATGATGAAACCAAGACCTGAACATACACTGCAATAGAGATGTACCGATACCAATATTTTGGCCGATACCGATCCCGATATCACTTTTTTAGGCCGATACCGATACTGATACCGATATTTTGGCCGATACTTTGGTGTTACAAAAAGAAGCAATTTTGGTATTTGCAAGGAAATATATCAAATGCTAAGTTTTACCTTATTTGCATAAAACTTTTAAAAAAACTTTGAATTGGCATAATTTATTAAAGATTCAAGAATCCAATCTCAACCGCATTGTTGTGTCATAATAGTAGGTTTTAGTAATGGAAGGCCACCGTAATTGAGGATTGGGGTATAAGGGAAGAAACATTACATCATAATTGAGGTTTCTGACAAATTAATAAAATGTTTGGGCAAACTCTCCAAATAGGCTATCATAATTGATAATAAGATGTAAAATGTAAAGTTTGGCGCTTGTCGTTTGGTTGAAAAGCTTTTGCCAGGCCAAGACTACCCAGGTAGCAAAAATGTGCAATTCTGCATCGCTCCCACCCCGCCAAACGCTCAAAAAACCTGTGCAACTCGGCTGCCCCCAGCAAGCCGGCTCCACCAGTCGGCAATTCAACTTCCACCCTTAGCCGCAACAAAATCACCAAGCCCAAACAATGTCGCAGCTGAATAAGTAGGCCCAAAAAGAAAGCAATGGGACCACAAATCCTCAAAAAACCAATCAAAATGGTCCCGTTGCGCCCAAAATGACAACCTCATTGCGAAGAAAGGAGCGTCCCCCCCCGGCCACCAGCACAAGGCTGAGCACTCACCAGCACAGCGAGCTGCCGCAACCCGCCAACCACAACGGTGCAGCTTCCACACTAGCCATTTTCCACACAAAACGGCTGCCGAGAAACATATAGTTGGTTAGGTTGTCTAAATGGCTAGTGTGGAAGCTACACCGTTATGGCCAGCGAATCGCAACAGCCCGCTGCACCAGTAAGCGCCCAGCCCCGTGCCGACAGCAGGGAAGGACACTTCCCCCCACAATGAGGCCGCCATCCTAGGCGCAACAAGACCACTTATTGATTAGTTCAGTGAGGATTCGCAGTCCCACCCCGAGCCCGCCCAATCCGCCACGATATTGTTCAAGCCTGGTGAGTCCACCACAACGAAAGGCGGAAACCAAACCACAAACTGACAGAACCAGCCCACCAAAAATAACCAAGCCACACGGGTCCCTCAAACGTCCAGCAATGCAAAAACGATGCAAAACTACACATTCCCGCCACCTGGGTACTGGGTAGTCTTGGCCTGGTTTTATCCTCTGCTGAGAGTAAAAAAGAAACACAAATGAAAAACATTGGAGAAATTGAGTCTCCTTCACAACTTAAGAATCGAACAACACAAAACTGCTGAAACAAAACGTTTTGTTTGAGTGAAAGAATCACTGTAAGCAAACAATGCCAAAAGGTGCGCCCATGAAGTCATGGGAGTGTGAGGTATCAAAAAGTTGAACAGGTTGTTATTTTTCTACTTCAATGTGACGACATTGACGTTAGTGACTACTTTAAAAAATCTATATCTTTGCTTCTGCAGAAAATCCGCAGAAAACGCCTTTTTTTACACGTTTAGTATCGGCCACAGTATCGGCCAAATTTTGCCGATACCGATACTAAAAAAATGGCCGATATCACCGATACCGATGCCGATATATCGGTACATCTCTACACTGCAATATTGAATCCTTCGAAAAAGAACCTGCACCAATCATCACTTAAACTCAGTCTACTCTAACGACCAGAAAGATTCATATGATAAGTGATATTAATCATACCAGTGGCAGTAAACGCTCTAAACACTGATTGAACCAAGTAACACAACGAATGATTACTATAGCCAGTAATAAGCTAATCTGGCATAAGCGTGAAAATGACGGTACAGTGCATATACGTATATAAGTTCACAGATCATTGTGAATGCACATTGCACAGCCCACATATTAGCAGACAATAAGCACTTTTATCAGCCACACATATTAAAGTAAACTAGATATAAGTTACAAATTCAAATAATTGCCAACAATATACAGAACAACATATATACTGTATACTGTAACCAGGGCTGTGGAGTCGGAGGAATTTTAGCGTGTCCGGAATGGAGTCATTTAAAAGGCTTACTCCGGATTGATACAAAATAATGAAAAACAAAATTTTTGTTTAGACTCTTTTCAAAAGAATATAATTTCTTGTTCGCCGTATTTGGGTCTAAAACTTCATCTGAAAATAGAAGTGCTTGTTTTTGTTAATTTTGTAAAAGTCGCTGTATCAATTTCGATCATAACTTCGATGAAATTGAATTTTAAAAAAATGGAAAACGATAAAAATTATTAAAAAAAATGGAAACGCTGAAGCCGGAGTCGGCTAGTTGTAAAACGAGGAGTCGCATATTTTTCGCCCGACTCCACAAACCACAGCCCTCTCAGACAGCCACTTTATCTGGTCCAAATGTTTACCAGATCGGGTACGGTGTTGACCAGATAGAGTGGCTGTCTGGGTTGCATATTTACGGTGTTCAAATAAACTCAAATGAATGGAATAACGCCAGTGCAAACCACATTGTCTGAGGCAAACTTCAAATCACTACAATAGGCCTACATACAATTTTAGTGCCAAACTCCCCTCCAATCCTTTATCACTTTTCAAACCAGTCACATTGCAATTTGCAACAAACTGATGGCAAGCAGGTGATCAAGAAAAACACAACTAATTTGATGTTCACGTGCGCTCACATATCGCGGCAGATTATGTAGCATGCTAAACTAGTAAACGATTAAAACAAAAAAGACGATTTTATGCAACAGTTACAAAGCATAAAAAGACGTGCAGTATGAGCGAAACAGAGTATTCTTAACAGTCGTTGAACATTTATAAAATAGCGATTTTCAGTTGTTGGCAATGTAGCAAAGTGAGCGCATTTGCCGCAAAATATCCAGTTCATTAGACAAACAGTTACATGTATAACACTTAACCGACCCAACAAAGGGAAATTTCTCAGGCTCAAGCGAGTGGGATTCAAAAAAGTTTAAAATGTTGAGGAGAAAATAACAAACCAAAAGATTTTTTTACAATTCCAAACAATGTCATATTTGGAGGCATAACCGATTAACCGTTACAGCAGTTTAGATTAGAAGGTATTTGTTTGAGACCATGTAAACTGGGGGAAGAGTAACAAATATCATCTGCAAACTTTATGTGATTAACACAAATATTAAAAAATCAGACAAGTTAAATCACACAAGTTTATGTGCTTTTCTGTTGAATGGTGCATACATACTAAACACTGTGCGGCATGCACATATCAGAGGTGTGTTTGTCTATGCTTCAAAGTTTGGCGCGGTTAATCAATTGGCTAAACAATGCTTCTTCATCTGTACTGTATGTAGCAGTAGACAGTGCTGTCTGTATTGCTGACGAGTTTTCTTTTAACATGGAGAGCAAACATTCCTGAAAAAATATTTAAGTTATGATGCAGGCCGTATAAAAAAGAACTACAAAACGTACTGAAGTTCCTTGATTTATGTCAAAAACAAAAACCTTCAACACTTAAGTAACAATATTTAAATAACATGCTTGGTCGACCTTGGATGTAAGAGGTGGATGTAAAAGTTTGTAGGCCTACAATATATAATGAAAAGCAATACATCTTACATACCTAATTTGGAGATAGTTAATATTTTTAATATCAAGGACAAGGGACACAATTAGCTCGACGTCTGCTATAGTTCATACAATGCAATGCTTTTTCATGTCCTGATGTTACTTGCACTATCCGCATATCATCAGACAAGACAAAAGTTTTCTTTTTCATAATTGTATTTTATTTTCGTGTAAACTTTTTAGTCTTTCTAAAATACTCCCAACAGGACTGTCACATCATCACCTTGCATTTTGTGATTCTAGGTAGTAATTACCCAGTCAGTGAAGTCTTCAAAGGAATTTGTGCTATGAAACAGAAAGTCATTACAAATTCTCTCACTGTTGTCGTCCGGGTCTTTCAGTTCTACAGCTGCACATAAAATAAGCATTTGCAATTAACTTTTACTAATTTTAAGCATGAAATTTCATAATTTTAGCAGATGAATCTCCACAATAATTTATATTTGGTAACATGTATTTATATTTTATAATTTATATTTGGTAACATGTATAATACGCTTAAGAGTAATTGTCATTGCAATACATTTATTCAGATTCACAGTGACATAGTTGAGACAATACCATTAAGTCACTCACTAAGTATAACCACACTCTCTGTCTCTTCTTTATACTTTGTAAAGATTCTACCACTAAAAGCAATAAATTGAAAGCATTTCCAACAAAGCTGTTACGTTATTTTTGTTATGCAAGTTTTGTGGAAAATATCCATTTAAAAGACTTATCTGCACAGGACTTACACAAACAACTTTTCGATATCTGTAATTTTAGGTGTGGTATTAATCATTTTCTCCCATATCATCATTTTAGAAACTAAAATCCTCACTCACAACATAGTAGTAGTCTTTGCCAGCTTACAGTAACAGTACTTATTCGCAGGGCCTACGAAGGGTACGGCGTACCCTTGAGGGCCCAGGCCTGTGGTTGTTGGGGGGCCCGAAATTGTAATTTTAGTTTACGCGAAAAAATGTTTGGTTAAAACCATCCTAAACGACTAAATTCAAGCATAAATGTTGTTATTCGTTAGTCCTTGGGGGGCCCGTAATGTAGCAAAAGGGCTTAGAAAGAAATTAGGTGTCTAAAGTGGTGACTTAATGCCTTACGTGCAAACATGTTCTGTTAAAAGCACCCTAAATTAAATCACAAAAGTTGGTTATTCTCCTGTCCCGGGGGGGAGGGGCATAGTGTAGCAAAAGCAGGGTTGAGAAAAACCTGGAATTTTTTTAAAAACCCCAAACCGCTAGTTTTTTTTAATGCCCGAGTGTTTTTGGGCTTTTTTGTGTTTTTTAAAAACTATTTGAAAAAGGAGGCAAACTTGGTTTTGAATCTTTATCCTCGTACTGACAAAGCCTTGATAGGCTATTCCTGGTTGTTTCGCATACTTGTAGAGGCTCTTGAAGCAAGGCCGGTTACGGAGATTGGCAGAGTGAAATTTCTGATTGTTGAAGTCTTGTTACCTGGGAATTATTACATCCATTAAGTGCCACTGAATGGAGAGCAGTCCTTAGAATGCGTTGCTCAAGCGCACGCCCCGAAAGTCGAACCAGCACCGCTTGATCTTGAAGCTTCTTCGTTCACGAAGTCACGCGCTAACCAACTGAGCTATCGGGGCGACTTAAACCTTACATTATGTCATTATTCAGATGCATGGGATAGAATTTAATCTAGGGTAGGTCAATGCCCTTCTCTGTTGTTACAAACTTGCATTTGATGATGCTCAGTCTTATCTGGCAGCAGTGCAGGGTAGGCCGGTACCCGGTCATTTGGTCGACAGGATGTTAGGTCGACAGAACGACTCATTTTAGGGTTAGTTAACAAACCTTTACCCTAACCCAAATGTCCTGTCGACCAAATGTCTTGTCGACCAAACGACCGGCTACGGAGTAGGCCTATATCATATGAGGGAAACGACATATTCATCCTCTTTCATATTCAGTATTATTGTGCATAGCTTATTAAAATTAAAGAATAGTTTTATTGCAGGTTGATACTATTATTGCGCACAAATGTCCAATTCTGCAGTAAAATGTTGTATGGCGTGCAATACGCCTAAGCAAACATCACACGTTTTGCCCAAGACAAAGGGGGCCCGGAGTGAGAGGGGGGCCCGAAATGACTCTTCGTACCCCTAGTGAAAATTTCTCTCAGAGGCCCTGCTTATTCGAAGTGGTTATATTAACCATGGATCATGGCGATCTATACTACTGGCCATTCCAACGTGGCAACAGCCAAACAATGTGGGGGCCTATTAAGTTTTGGCAACTAACAGATATTAGGCGTAAAAAAGGCATTTTTGCATGAATTATTACTAAAAACAAATACTTCTGGATTAGAAAACGAATTTTTTAACATACTGAGTGTTGTGAAAGTTGGGTCACTCTTGATTTCGTGTACCTTGATTCTGTTGAAATCTTAATTCTCATGGTATTCTTAACATGTAGCTATTGTCCTGCTTTCTTGCTACTTATTCAGTAATATTACATCTTAATTACGTTTTGGCACTGTATTTACAATTTTTAGGCTAAAAAACATTACTTGACCAATGAAAATTGCTGATTTAATGTTGTAACACTTATCTCAGTCGGTAAATTGAAATTTCGTATAGGCCCCCACATTATTTGGCTGTTGCCACGTTGGGATGGCCAGTAGTATAGATCGCCATGCCATGGATGCAATCAAAAAGCATTGTTATGTAACAAGTGTTGCCAAGGATAGGGTTAAACTAAGAGTTTTGCCCAGGATTTCAAAATCTCCTAAATCACAAGGTTTTGTCTCAACTACTTTAAACTTTACTCAAATTATGGAAAAATTTCTTATCTGGTAACACTAGTGCTGTAAATATAGCCACGCCTTTACTTCGTATTGCTAATTTAATCCATGTGTTTATTCATGGCAGTGGCTATTTGACCGGCGCCGGTCTTTGAATCTGAAACACTATTTGACTGTCATTACGTCATTGTCCAGTCACTTTTTTTCTTTTTCTCTTTCAAAGCAAAAGATGAGAAGCGCGCATATAAGTTCTGAATCCAACCATTTCATTCAACTCGTTACGTGGCGCATGTGGTACGTCGCCGCTTCCTATTCTGGAGGGACTGAGTTCGATACTACCCAGAAGCGTTCTTTTTTTTTAACTAAATTTTGACCCAAAGTGCATTTTTGTAGTCAATTTTTAATTTGAGTTGCATTACATTTACATACCATTACCATTGTTTTAAAAGAAGCATTGTATATAACTAACTTGTTGAGAGCAAAAATGTATTGCTTCGTTCGGCAAACACGGTCACATCAATCAATCATTTTATTTTTCGTCATTAACGCGTCCGGGACGAAAAAGATACTAACTACAAAAATCGATATAGACCTACCAGCACGTTAATGAACAGAAAAAGGTGGCAAAACCTTGAAAAGTTTAAAACGTGTCTGAATTGAAAAATTATGTAGGCTATATACCGTATCAGTAGTTAGCACGGCCACAATCGGAAAATTACCCAGAGAAATTCTCAAATTCCAGCAAATTAAAAAAACTCTAAGTTTATTTCTCACATTTGAAAAGACATAAAAAATAATTAAAAACTGACTACAAAAATGCACTTCGTGTCAAAATTTAGTTAAAAAAAAATAAATAAAAAAAAGAACGCTTCCGGGTAGTATCGAACTCAGTCCCTCTAGAGTCGGAGGCGGCGACGTATCGCACGTGCCACGTAACGAGTTGAATGAGTCGGTTGGATTTAGAACTTATATGCGCTTCTCGTCTTTTGCTTTGAAAGAGAAAAAGAAAAAAGTGACTGTATAGTGACGTCATGACCGATCAAATAGTGTTTCAGATTCAAAGACCGGCGCCGGTCAAATAGCCACTGCCTTTATTCATCATCAACATCGCTGTTCATCAAATACGTAAATAAAGTTTGTTTAGATAGCTCAGTTGCTACCTTGCAAATAAGCATTACGTACAGTCATACACTTAAGATTAGTATGGTGACACAAAAGCAGTAAAACACGCAGTGAAAAACCAAAACAGTAGAGTTTACAAAAATATGAACAACAAATGTTGTCACACTCGAACTAGATTTCTTTTCAGCTCACTGACATCAGCAACAGTGCAGTAATGTTTTTTTTTACCGTTTCAGCAACGTTTTCCAACTAAGTTGTTTTGTTATCAATCATTAGCCTATTTAATATTTTTTAAGTCAGAATATAAATTAATAATTATCCGGATGGCCTAAATCTTTTTTCATTTCTTTTCGTAACTTTTTCTTTAACTTCCTGTCTTTGTACCCATTATGCTTTTCATCGTACAGAGCAGGAACATTTTAAGTTATAACTTACCGTACTAGTTTTTTATTTAATGGATATTTTATTTTCTAATTGAAGCAATGTTAACTGCAATATAAAAAAATTAATACCACTTGATTGATATACCGGTAGTCTACTCTGTCTCTATGTCATGACTTCGGTTTGTTTGTCTGTTTGCTTTATAAAGTACCGTGCTAAATTTTACTTTTAAATCACAGATCTAGCCTATAGATACCAAATACCGGAACATTGTGTTATACCGGTACTTCCCTGTATTGTAGCAGGCCAAGTAAAATATACCCACTCAGCCTCTATAGATCCAGGGCTAATAAAACAGCATAGCCTACGATACTGTAGCCTACATATTCCAATTCAGTATAATACATCTAAACCTGAACTACGTACGCTTTCATTTATTTGCCAATTATATATAAAGTTGTAAACTGTATTAGCTTAGCCTTGTTGATCTTTTTGCAATAAGGTTGTTTGAAAATAAAAGGTTAACTTATCTTTGATTAGTTTTAAAACAAAAAACATCTGGTTTTTCTGTAAATTTGGAATTATTTGTCAACTATTTAGGCCTCACTTAAGTATTCTAGTTACATCTGATGATCTGACCCTGGTTTACGTTACAGCAATAGGCCTAGTATTTTTTCCTAGGCTTTGATCTTTCACTACCAGTATGTTAAATCAATTACATCTTGCTGCTGGCTAGAATTTGAACTGACTGCTCATAATGTGTTACAAAATATCTACAGAGCCAAAACTGCTGACAAACTATAGCCTAAGCGAGTACAATCACTCAATCAGCCGACCTCTTCCGAACCTCGACTCGAACCGATCGAGCTCTCGATGTCAAGCGCGAAAGGGAAAAGTTGAAATAATTCAACTTCTGTTTTCACGCTTGAAATCGAGATCTCCAAGCCGGTGGCGCGATTCGGTCACGCTTCACGCTCTCAGTGTGAACACTTTTTTTTCAGTGTGAACACTCGTTTTTTTGACACGCTTTATGATTTGCGCTTATGCTTGTCAGTGTGAATCCCGCATAAAAGTCGCAATTCATTTGTTGAACCACAAGTCGAAGATATCCACGCTGTTGAAAGTACAAGGGTTGTCATGGTGTTGCCAAACCCTGTACGAATCGGAGGATCTAAACGTCAAATGGCTGCCCAAAGATTTCCTATTAACCTTTCATGCTATAACATGCGCTAATATTCTAATGTTAACTGATGCTGTTGATAATTTGTTGGGTTTTCATTCTGTAGGCCTAATAGCTGTCAAATAAACTCAAAACGTCTGCATCAAATTGCTGTCCGAGATGACCCCACGCATGTTCAAAATTACCCCGGTACCGGGGTGACTTCGGACATTTGAGGACCGTAGAGATTACGCTTTTTATAAGCATTTCCGGTTTGCTGAAACAAACGATACTCCTACCCTTTTTCGGCAAAGCTTTAGGGTTTACAACAAAATAACATTTACGAACTTGCTGTGTAATTTAAAAAAAATATAGGCTGTTTTCAAAAAATCGTCCGAGCTATCCCCGGTCTCCCCTACCAAACTCATAAAATCACCTACCAAATGCTACAAAATATACCAATATACCAAACGAAAATTTCAACTACCAAACATAAAAAGAATATATCAGATTTGTGAAATTTGGTATATAAATATACCAGATGGCAATTTTGACGAGCTCTCGCCCTGGTTAAAAAAACGATGACGTCACGAAGGAGGTATCGACCAAAAAATATTGGAAAAGTGGGATGAAATCAGTCCACCATGACGATTAAAAGCATGCAAGTGTCCGCCTTTAGTAAATTAGTTGTGATTTACTTGATTCTGCTTCGATTTTAACAATTGAACCAGCCCTGCAAAGCAGAAGATCTCACCTATGCAAAGCAATGTAACACAGGCCGGAAAAACAAGCTATCGTCTACCCAAATAAAGCTAAGCCAGACCCTAAAAGTTAAAGTTGAACTCTAGGTAAAGAGTTGAACTTGACCAACTTTAACCATTTATCTCAAAAATATTTTTAAAGATACCAGCATTTAATAAAGGCTAATCTAAAGAGTAAAGAACATATCTCTGTCTATTTACAAGCAAAAGTTGAGGTTGATAGCTTTTTCACAAAGCGAGCAACCGGGCTTCAAACACAAGCAAATAGCGCCCGATGACTCGTTGCATTTCCGAATCAAAGCAAGCTAGTATACAAGTCTCCCTCGGTCTGTGATCATTATATGTCTTTATTAAATTAGTTTTAAGTTGCTTGTTTCTGCTTCGATTTTAACAATTGAACCATTGCTGGAAAGCACAAGCTATCGTCTATCCAAATGAAGGTAAGCCAGACTCTAAAAGTTAAAAATATTTCTTAGGTAAAGAGTTGAATTTGACCGACTTTAACCATTTATCCCACAAATATTATTAAAGATACCAGCATTTAATAAACGCTAATCTAAAGAACATATCTCTGTCTATTTACAAGCAAAAGTTGAGGTTGATGGCTTTTTCACAAAGCGAGCAACTGGGCTTCAAACACAAGCAAATAGCGCCCGATGACTCGTTGCATTTCCGAATCGAAGTGTAACCCTAACCCTTATTCTTAGCATGACATTAAGTGTCTTTGCCGAGACGCAGCCGCAAACTCTGGAGCGATGTCTTAATGGCAGCCCATTGTCTGCCCATGACAATTGTCTGCCCTGATGAGTTAAGGGCAGCCCATTGTCTGCCATAAAAAATGTGGGCAGCCCATGGTCTGCCCATAAAAAATGTGGGCAGTCTATGGTCTGCCCATAAAAAATGTGGGCAGCCCATGATCTGCCCATAAAAAATGTGGGCAGCCCATGTTCTGCCCATAAAAAAAGTGGGCAGCCCATGGTCTGCCAATAAACAAAGTAGGAAGCCCATCAATATTTCATGCTTAACCCATGATCAATAATTTTATGTGGCTAAATTTATTAAAATAGCAACACATTCTGCAAGAAAGCCCATATTGGGCACATATGGAAAAAACACAAAAACCCACATGCCCACAAGCCCATTAAAATAGTATATGGGGCCCATATGGGCTTGCTGGCTGGGTTTAGGCTACCTACTTTAGTTTTTAGCTGAAATATTTTTGAAATAAAATTTATCAATGCGAGGTCCTTTCGTTCAGTGGTCCCGTGCAGTAGGCTATAGCGCTGTGCCGGCGGTACTTAGGCCCATGGGCTAAGGCCCTGTAGTAAATTCAAATTTTTCTTAAAATGAATAAGTTAATTGTAATACTCAGTCAAAAAAGTACTTTTAGTACAAAATGTACGACTAAAATGAGCGATTGTTCGATCAAAACTTTCAAAAACTGTGCTTCACTACTACGATTTCAGTTCTTCAAAGTGGTTTGTTTTCAACGTCACGCTTCATTGGTTGGCTGCGGGAAAGGTCTATTTACTAAAGGCGGACACTTGCATGCTTTTTATCGTCATGGTTGACTGGTTTCACCCTATTTTTCCACTATTTTTTGGTCGATACCTCCTTCGTGACGCCATCGCCTTTTTAACCAGGGTGGGAGCTCGTATACCAGCTCCTAGCCTGCTTTCGCCGTTCTGCTTTTGTGGCCTACGCTTCAGCAAAAAAGCGTATTCCCAGCAAATATCAAGTCTATTTGGCAGCGTTATTCATAATCACTCACTGGGAACGACATGGGCGGGCAAGCCGTGCATTGATGTTCGAGTTGAAATCCAACAGCCCGCACATAGGCTATGAACAGTGGCGTAGCTAGGGAATGTGCCGCCCGGGGCGGATTCAGATTTTGCCGCCCCTTCAAGAAAAAGCATGTGAAAATGAAATTTTTTTAATTGACTTAGTGGAATTATTGTATGTTTTGATTTTGAACTAGTAGTTGAACTAGTATCTTGAACTAGTATCCTGAACGTTGAACTAGTATTTTGACTTTTGAACTAGTAGCGTACGGTAGCCAGTAATTTTGAAAGGGGGGGGTTAAGGGCCGGCGGGCAAAGCTCGATGGCGTCCTCGCCAAAGGCGACACCCAGCGACGGGGGTCTGGGGGGCCTCCCCCAGACAATTTTGAAAAATTACTTTAGATTTGGTGCATTTTGAGAGCATTTTCAACAAAAGTGTGGGTATAAATCTCCTAGTATAAATATTCCTGTAAAATGG
This sequence comes from Aplidium turbinatum, assembly GCF_918807975.1. Classification (NCBI taxonomy): domain Eukaryota; kingdom Metazoa; phylum Chordata; class Ascidiacea; order Aplousobranchia; family Polyclinidae; genus Aplidium; species Aplidium turbinatum. Next base: position 27,820,438 of record NC_137480.1, read on the forward strand.
TGCTGTCCGGTGGCATAGCAAAAGGATAAGATCATGTTTTCTTGGGAATTTTTCGGTAACTTAATAAAGCTAAGTCTCTATGTTTTCGTGTTGCTAATTCCTGGCTGAGATATTTGAATGTTTGGTATTGGCAAAACTCGCTCTTTTAATGGAGTTTCGTTTAAAATTAGGCAAACTTTGTTTTGGAGACATAGAGACTGAAAGCATCATTCTCAATATCGTGACGTCACACGCGTGCCAAAGGGGGGGTTGTAACCCCCAAACCCCTCCTCTCCCTTGGCTACGCCACTGTTTTGAACGTTGCCATTCTGTTTGCTTTTATTTTCCGTGTACTTTTGCATTATCAAAAAAAAAAATAACGTACTGTCTGAAAGTGCCGCCCCCCAGACGTGCCGCCCCCCGCCCCCCCCTAGCTACGCCAGTGCATATGAAGCTTTTTCTGTCGGCGTAAATGATTGCGCATCCCGATGTATGAGGGACGACATTGGGGGTACGACATCATCAGGGGATGACATCATCGCCGTCCAATAGTGTCCCTAACCTGGAATTCCATTGTGGGCATTTTCGTCTGCACGTCAAGTTGTATTTTACATGGTTTCTTTTCTACAGAATATAGAAATATTTTGAGTCTCTTCATCAGAGATGATTACATGATTAACAGAAATTATAAGTCCAATAGCCCAGCCAGCAAGCCCATATGGGCCCCATATACTATTTTAATGGGCTAGTGGGCATGTGGGTTCTATGTGGATTTTTGTGTTTTTGCCATATGTGCCCAATATGGGCTTTCTTGCAGAATGTGTTGCTAAATGACAAGGTGGAATATAAAACTTCCAATCTTCAAATGCGTGATCATATAAAGGCATTTTAATAAATTTAGCAACATAAAATTATTGATCATGGGCTAAGCATGAAATATTGATGGGCTTCCCACTTTGTTTATGGGCAGACCATGGGCTGCCCACTTTGTTTATGGGCAGACCATGGGCTGCCCACATTTTTTATGGGCAGAACATGGGCTGCCCACATTTTTTATGGGCAGACCATGGGCTGCCCACTTTTTTTATGGGCAGACCATGGGCTACCCACATTTTTCATGAGCAGACTATGGGCTGCCCACAGTTTTTATGGGCAGACCATGGGCTGCCCACATTTTTTATGGGCAGACCATGGGCTACCCACATTTTTCATGGGCAGGCCATGGGCTGCCCACATTTTGTATGGGCAGACCATGGACTGCCCACATTTTTTATGAGCAGACCATGGGCTGCCAACATTTTTTATCGGCACACCATGGGCTACCCACACAGTGATTCAAAGGTTTGTGGGCAACCCATACTACCCAGTCAGCAAGGGTTCGTGGGGCCCACGTGAGATTTCCATGGGCATTCGTGGGCTTGTGGGCTTAAGGTGAGCTTATCTGATGTTTCCGATTAGGCCCCAAGTGCGCGGCCTACTTCATATTTTTTTCTTTACAACCGATTCCCGACATCTTTTATTGAATTTATCTTAATAATGTTATCATATCATGAAAATGTATCTGGGAATTTATTTTCATTTCTTGAAATAAACTTTCTGGGCTTTCTGTGGGCATGAAGTGGGCTACCCACCATGATGAAAAATTATAAAATATACGTTCGCACCGTCCATTATGCTATATTAAAGTGCAATAATCATAAAAATTGAATATATACAACGATACAATGCGACGGCGGTTTACATTTTAATAATGGTTTCATGGTAGGCTGCCCACCCATTAGACGTAGGTGGGCTGCTCACTTGGGACATTTCTGCAAACCGTGGACACATAGGTACTGGGGCCCACGCAATCTAATGTGAGTAACCCATATGCAGCCCAAGTGGGCCCCACGAACCTTTGCTGACTGGGTAATATGATATACACCTCGATCAGCATTTGTCTAGACTTTGAGATTTTTTAGTTGTCTCAAACGACTTTTATTGATCTTTTAAACAAACACAAAATGAAATTGAACAAGCAAAATTACTGGGGGCACCTTGCTATGCATTGCGCAAAGCTCACTGCTTGCAGTTGGAGCACTTTGGCAAGGTTGGCAGTAGTACTATTTTTGGTGCTTACGTACCACAAATAGGAAAATGTCACCTTCATGGCCATTCCAGTGTATAAATACTAAACGGTGGGCACTGTCTGCAGTTGTTGACGCTCTTGGCTTACGCCGATTGAGCACTTTACTGGGGGCACCTTGTTATGCATTGCGCAAAGTTCACTGCTTGCAGTTTGAGCACTTTGGCATCTGTCTATAGTTATATATATACCTGATATACGTATGGGCAGCCTGTATTAGATTTATGGGTTACATATGGGCAGCCCATATTAGATTTGTGGGTTGAGTGTGAGCAAACCACATGAAACCCATCAATGAATATGGGCAGCCTATATGGGGGCAATGTGATGCCCGCGGACACAATGTGTATGGGTCCCATATGGGCAGCTCACATGGGGCCCGTACATCAGCCCATATGGGTCCCCATGTGGGGCCCATATGGGCTTGCTGGCTAGGTAGTGTCCCTAACCTGGAATTCCATTGCGGGCATTTTCGTCTGCACGTCAAGTTGTATTTTACATGGTTTCTTTTCTACAGAATATAGAAATATTTTGAGTCTCTTCATCAGAGATGATTACATGATTAACAGAAATAAGCAGAAATAGATCCAAGCAACGCTGAAAATCATATTAATGTGTCAGCTGTACACCTTGGTAGACAAACAATGGCCCTGATGGAACCAGACTTGGACAACTAGATAATTCTGGTTGTCTAATTCGATAAATTAGAGCGAAATGTCGGTATTAATCTAATTCGGTAAAAACTTGTTTGCTGTTATTGTAGTTCTTATCCAATCTCCAGTTTTGCTAAAAATTTTAGTTTGTCTAAAGAGTATTTTTGGCAAATGAAAGGATACTAGCCTACTGACTGACGCTGGTGATGCCGATTAGGGTTAAAGTTGCTCCACAAAGGTCTTCTTAAAAAATCATTTTTTGAAATTTACTGCTAACCCTTAAAAAGTTTCGTCCTTACAAAAAATGAGGTCTTGCAAAAAATTTTAAATTTGAAAATAATTTAGAGGGTGCACAAGACCCCTCAAGTTTTGCATCCCCCTAAAAATGCAAAATTTAGATATCTCGAAAACCGCTGGAGCTAGAGATGTGCTTTTGGTGTTTAAAGATGCAGAAGATAAGGTTTTCTATGTGCTTTCTGAACATTGAATATGCCTATCTTGAGTAGAAAAGCAGTTCTTTTGAAAAAACTACTTTTTAGGGTTTTGCGTGTAAGATTCTTAGTTAAAAAACAATAGTGTAGACCAAAAAACACCATTCTACAATTTACCTTTCTAATCTGTTAAACTGTGATGTTACAAGTAAACAAATAGAACATTGCAAACATGTGTTGTAGGGTGGTTCTTACGGGTGCAACCTAATTCGTACCATGAACAATTCGTACCGTCAGTTCGTACCTTGAAAAGATCGAGAGAAAAAATTAAAGAAAGCCGAAGTCGCTGATCGCAGTTTCCGCAAACATTTTAAAATTTCCCTCCTGAAAAGATCAAGAGAAAAAATAGCATAAAGCCGAAGTTGCTGATCGCAGTTTTCCGCAAACAAACAAACTGAAAAGATCGAGAGAAAAAAATACAACAAAGCCAAAGTCTATGAGCGCAGTTTCCGCAAACAAACAAACTGAAAAGATCGAGGGAAAAAAATAGAACAAAGCCGAAGTCGCTGATCGGAGTTTTCATTTTTCCTTAGTTTCCGCAAACATTTTAAAATTTCCTGTGATGATCCTAAGAGTTTGCCGAAGTTGCTGATCGCAGTTTTCGTAAACATTTTTAAAGGGTTAGATCGGATCGAGAGAAAAAAATAGAACAAAGCCGAAGTCGCTGATCGCAGTTTCCGTTTTTCAGCAAACATTTTAAAATTTCCGGTAATGATTGTAAGAGTTTGCCGAAGTCGCTGTTCGCAGTTTTCGCAAACATTTTGAAAGGGTTAGGGTTGGTAGCCACTTTAACAAGTCGAAATTCTGCCACTGCGAATGACTACAATGCAACCGCCAACCAATCAGAACAGGTTATAAGAGGCTGCCGTCCAATTGTGACCCTTCTAGCACTCAGCCAGAGAGTTAATGCTTGTTTTGGACTTTATTTGGTAATTACAGAAGAAAAAGAGCAATAACAGTGGTGGGAATCGAACCCGCGTCAATTAAATGGCTACTTTCTAGCCCTAACCCTAACCTCTAAGCCAACCAGCTGACAAAAAATCCATCACTTAATTTGCTTTCTATCATCTTCTTTTCGCCATTTTTTACGTCACTTAAACCGTAGCTTATGATTGGTTGGCGGTTTCATTCTAATCAATTTCAGTAATGGCGAGTGGTGAGCGCGTTGGGCTCACAGTCGAAAGCCTGCATGTTCGACTCCAGTCACACGCACTTGCTGTTGTTTCTCTAGGCAAGAAACTTTACGATAATTGCCTCTACCCAGTGATCGATTTCGAGTAATGGGTAGTACCAAATTTAAGTCATAAGTAAAGTAGACAACCGGAAACAGACATTGCCATCGGCTGCAGCGTGGGTCAGGTGTACGTCGGAAGGCGTAGCCTACACCAATGCATAGCGCTCAAGTCCGCTTTCCCGCAATGCAGGATAAAGATAAACAAACAAACAGTGGCAGAATTTCGACTTGTTAAAGTGGCTACCGTTAGGGTTTCGGGTTGATCAGAGTTTCCACAAACATTTTACAATTTCTGGTCATGATCAGAGTTGCCAATTTGGCTTTTTTGAAGCCAGATTTTGAAAATCTGGCTGTTTTTCAACTCGCTTGGCTTATTTTTTTTAAATAAAAAAGCCAGAAAAATTAGGCTTTTTCTAGCTTTTTTTCATGTTTCATCGATTTTTTGTCAAATTAATAAAAGGCCACAATATAATTTTGGCTTGTTTTGGCTTAATTTTATCTTTCGCAATTTTTTTTAGGAAAAAATTCGGTCTGCGTTAATTCGAGCAGTAATTTCTACCTTATATTTGGTTGTAGTGTCCGACCGAATTTCGTTTTGAAGCAGAAACTAGAAATTTTTCTAGTTGCTTGTCTTTTTATTAACTATGTTTCTGCGTTGTCGCTGAAGTCAAAGTTCGGTGGGACACTATTTGCTGGTGCACTTTTTATATGTGTATGTTTAATGAATACTAATTGGCTTTTTCAGCTGTTTTTTTGCTGGCTTTTTTGTGACTAGGTCTGGCTTTTTTTGGTGAAGACAGGTTGGCAACCCTGGTAATGATTCTAAAGAGTTTTTGTTTGTTTGATGAAACTCCGATCAGCGACTTCGGCTTTTTTTAATTTTTTCTCTCGATCTTTTCAAGGTACCAAACTGACGGTGCGAATTGTTCATGGTACGAATTAGGTTGCATCCGGTTCTTACACAAATAACAGGGTCGGGTAAGGTGGTCCTTATGAGAAAATGCGCTTAAAGTCTGAGATTCGGTAATTTGTTTTTGAAAAAGGCTACAAAAGCACTTCTTGTAATCAAAAATAGGAAAACAATGCGCAATAAACTAGGCTATACAAAGCATAAGCTTAGCATTATGACAAATTATTGGGCTTGATCAGAATATCACTGACCACAAAATTAACTAGCTTTTTGCATTGCTTTGGCATAAAAATCACATAGTTTTTCTGTCTGTATTGTTAATTGTTTGCCAACACATGTTTGTCAGCTAAAGTGGCTTTATTGCAGTTTGGAAATCGTTTCCGAAGGTCTGCAACCACCTGCATCAGATACTGAACCTGTTCTTCATTGTGAGGATGCGGTTATATTCCTCTATAAGAGCTACACCTCGCTCAGCGTGGTCATCTGTGACAGAGTGTCTACTATCTTTGATGCCTCACAGCAAGCATTACAGATTGCCCAGCGACTACTATTTTTGTGCAGTAAACATAAAAGGCATAAACATGAAAAATAGGACTTCCTTGCAATATCCAAACCTAGCTTCGACAGCTGCCCAGTTTCTGGATCCTGTTCCATAAACTCACTTGATATGTCCAGTTTTTTGAACAGTGACAATGACCCCTTAGTGGCCTGGTCAGACAACTCCAGTCGATCAGTCATTGCAGAATTGATTGTCAGTCGTTAAGGGGCATCCTCAGTTTCTTCCCGCTCTTGTAGGCTATTGCTTTAACCATGAGTCTTTTGGCTTGGGCCGATACAGAACGATCAAAAGAGGCAAGGGCAGCTAGTTCTTCAGACAGATACCACAGGTGGGAGGAAAACGTGGATAATACAGCATTCGACACTGCAGTGTTAATTCTGGAATAGTGAAATATGCTTTAAAAGACTTCAAAAGATTTAGATTGTTATTCGGGGCTGCAGCAGGAGATTCTATCCATGCCTTAAGCTAGGTACAATTTTGTAGCAAAAATACACATCTGCAAGAACCCACTCACTTTCTCTTTCTGTAAGTTTAAACTGGTCATAAAACATCCAAACTTTTAATGAGTACCAAATCTTCGACATTTCTTTATGCATTGGGCCAGGAGTCATAAAATGAACACCCCTCGGAGGAATAGCTCCCATAAAAATTGATGAGAGCTCTATAAATTCTCTGTTATCACGTAAATCTTTTCTTTCCTTCAAAGATTATTCAGCCCAAGCTATTAGATCCACATCGATGACTGTATCAGCTATTGTGGTGAACCTCGTCTTGTCTATGAACTCCCAGCGTGTTTGAAATCTTTTAAATACTAGAGCATCTGGTGAAGCAGTGCTTCCCATGATTGTGGTAAAAGCTGTTTGTACTAGCAGCTCATGAATATGATGGCGGCATGCTAGATACAATAGGGGCCTAGGTCTTTTTGCAGCTCTTGTTCAATGAGGACACAGGAGCCATTTGCTCGGAACTCAGCTTTAAGTTTTACATGAATTTCATGAAGTTTTACATTAGCTTGGAACACCTAGACTTAGGGACATGAAAACAGTACTTACAGGTTATCTGCTGCCCAGGTCGCTGGATTTCTAGTCACTTTAAACAGTGTTATTTGTTTACTTGCAACATCACAATTTAACAGGTTAGAAAGGTAAATTGTAGAATTGTGGTTTTTGGTCTACACTATTGTTTAACTAAGAATCCATGCACGCAAAACCCTAAAAAGTAGTTTTTTCAAAATATATAACTGCTTTTCTACTCAAGATAGGCATATTCAATGTTCAGAAAGCATATAGAAAACCATGTCTTCTGCATCTTTAGACACCAAAAGCACATCTCAAGCTCAAGCAGTTTTCGAGATATCTAAATTTTGCATTTTTAGGGGGATGTAGAACATAAGGGGCCTTGTGCACTAGGGTGGCTCGTTTTTGAACTTTTTTTTTAAATTCTTTTGGGGTAGTGGGGAAATGGTGCCAATGAGTAAGAAAACGCTCATGACAGAATTTGAGATTCGTGAAAAATTGTCTTCAACCTCCTCATGGGGCCGAAAAATGGGGCCAAAAACGCATTTTTTTTCAAAAATATGTTTAGTTTGGATAGATACAATATTGTTTAGACATATCTAATTAGCCTAAGAAAAAAAATTGGAGTCATTTGAACTATTCCTTCAGCTTCCTCACAGCTTCTGAAAATTTCCATTTTGCTAAAAATTTCGCATTTTTGTGGGTGGTTACATGATACATAATTGCGTTAGACATTTTGCCAGCTATAAAACGTCATTGTATTTCTCTTTATAGACCTGCCCTGAGCTGTTGCGTCATTTTTTAATGAAATTGGGTTAATTTGGTAGGAAAAAGTGACGTCTTTTATTTGAATTTACGTCACTGACGAAGTTTGTAGTTATGTAACCACAAACAAAAATGCAAAATTTTCAGCAAAATGAAAATTTTCAGAAGCTGTGAGGAAGCTGAAGGAATAGTTCAAATGACTTCAATTTTTTTTTTAGGTTATTTAGATATATCTAAACAATATTGTATCTACCCAAACTAAAAATATTTTTGAAAAAAATTGCGTTTTTGACCCCATTTTTCGATTTTTGGGCCCCATGAGGAGGCTGAAAACAATTTGCTGTGACTCTCAAATTTTGTCATGATAGTTTTCTCACTTATTGGCACCATTTCCCCACTACCCCAAGAGAATTAAAAAAAAAGTTCAAAAATGAGCCACCCTATTGTGCACCTTCTAAATTATCTTCAAATTTAAAATTTTTTTGCAAGACCTCATTTTTTGTAAGGACGAAACTTTTTAAGGGTTAGCAGTAAATTTCAAAAAAATGATTTTTAAGGACCACCCTAATGCAGATGTAGCATATAGGTTGACCCCTACTTTCTTTGCTGAAAATCGGTGACATTTTTATTCTCTTGTGTAAATGTCAACTAGCTTATTCCTGGTACTGCTATTGAATTGAATTGCTATAGAATTGACATAGCGAAGAAATTTAAAAGTAGAGCTACTTAAGCTGCCCCAACCAACACAGTGTTACCAACAGCTGATGAAACACAAGCACAAAACATCACTTTGGCTACCGGTACATAGTCGCCAATTATTGTTTTCAGCAATAAAAAGAACCAGATGAATAATAGCAATGTTTAACAGTAACCTGCTTAACCATTGTTGATTGTTGAATTGTGTGACATTTTTGGCATAAAAATGGAGTAGCCTACTGTAAATAAATGAAGAGAACAGCAAAGCAGTAATATATGTCTGTGACCACTGACCGAGACTATTTAAACATTTCTTTTATCATTTTTTATTTTTATTCTCACATAACATACACTAGTAGTAACTTAACGTGTCATGTTGCAATGACAAAAACGTCATTGCAGTCTTTATCACACATTTTGATGGCCTACCGTATTTTACGGACCATAAGGCGCACTTTAAATCCTTTTTTTCCTCATAAATTGATCGTGCGCCTTACGGTCCGGTGCGCCTAATGTATGGATCAAGTGCGGTAGTGCTGTATTGCCTACACTCAAAACCAGTACCGATACTACTATTATATATGGTCCGGTGCGCCTTATGGTCCGGTGCGCCTTATGTATGAACAAAAAACTGATCAAAGCAATTTATTGACAGTGCGCCTTATAGTCGGGTGCGTCTTATGGTCCGTAAAATACGGTAGTTTTGTTTGAAATCAATGACATTGATCTTTTTTTCATGGCAGCACTTATCCAGCTGTTTTGAACTGAACGCTCACATGGCGAATAATATTCACATTGCGTCACTGGAGACACTTTTTTTAATGTCTACAAGCGTTGATTCAATGCAAAATGTGATTTCTTTGCTGACGCATTTCTGTAATCAACATAGATTTGCATGGCACTTTTTTACTCACACAATTCATTAATTTGTTTGATCATTTCTAAAAGTGAGTAATAAAAGGTCGAATGCAAAGGAACCGTAATGGAGAAAAAATTTTTGTCTCGCCTATCATGGGTCGAACCTTTCTTTTTGAGGTTAAAATCACTTGTGAAAATCTTTACCTATACTCGAGTATATACACTTATTAGGTTAAAATTTACAGCAAAGTTACATGCACTACGATTGTTAATCATTTAAAAGTTCTAAAATGCATCGCGGGCCGCACCAAAACGTCGTCGTGGGCCGCGTGTTTGAGACCCTTGTTGTAGATTGTATTAATATTTCAATGAATTTATATTGTAATATTTACTGCAGATCACGTTAAGACTTGTTTATAGTGTTGGGTCACGTGAAATGGATCAAAGTGCATATCAAACTATAGTTGCTTACTTGGAACAGACACTATCTCCCGATGCAGCTACACGATGCTCAGCAGAAAAATTCTTGGAAACTGTAGAAACTAATGCTGGATATTCATTGCTGTTGCTGAAAGTTATTGAAGATGGTGGAAAGATAGAAAGTCAGTCAGTTGTAGCACTTGCTGCTGCAATTACTTTCAAAAATTTTGTCAAAAGGAACTGGCGTGTTGTTGATGACGAGTCTAATAAAATATGCGAAGATGATCGCAGGGCAATCAAGTCTACCATCATCAATTTGATGCTACACAGCCCACTGCAATTTCAAAAGCAACTGAGCGAAGCTATAAGCATTATTGGACGTGAGGATTTCCCAAAAAAATGGGAAAATCTTCTGGAAGAAATGAAGAGTAAATTTGAATGTGGTGACTTCCATGTGATTAATGGAGTTCTACAAACAGCTCATTCTCTCTTCAAAAGATACCGGCACGAATTTCGTTCTGATAAATTATGGATTGAAATCAAACACGTTCTGCAAACATTTGCTCTTCCACTGACCCATCTGTTTGAAAATACAATAAAATTGGTTGAAGCTCACACCAATGACAGTAAAGGTCTAAAAGTATTATTCAGTTCACTCGTTCTAATTGCAAAAATATTTTACAGTTTAAATTACCAAGATTTGCCTGAGTTTTTTGAAGACAATATGACTGTTTGGATGAGCCACTTCCACAACCTACTAACTGTGGACTACGAAATGCTACATACGGACAATGAACAGGAAATTGGATTGCTTGAGCTGTTAAAGTCACAGATTTGTGATAATGTCTCTCTCTATGCACAAAAATATGATGAAGAATTTGCCAAGTTTTTACCACAGTTTGTCACAGCGATATGGAATTTACTTGTTAACACAGGGATGGAGGTGAAGTACGATTTGCTGGTGTCAAATGCCATGGGATTTTTGAAGTCAGTTTGTGAACGTCCTCAATACAAGGCTCTGTTTGAAGCTGAAGGAGTTTTACAATCGATATGTGAGAAGGTGGTGATCCCAAACATGGAATTTAGGAATGCAGATGAAGAGCAATTTGAAGACAACCCAGAGGAATATATCAGAAAAGATTTAGAAGGCTCAGATGTTGACACTAGGCGCCGTGCTGCATGTGATCTAGTTCGAGGGTTAATTAAGTTTGCTGAAGGCCCTGTAACACAGATATTCTCACAATATGTTGGGAGCATGCTTGATCAGTATGGATCTAACCCAGCTCTCAATTGGAAGAGCAAAGATGCTGCCATTTACTTGGTAACGTCATTGGCTCAAAAAGGATCAACTGCTAAGTTGGGAACCACTAAGTCGAATGAACTGGTCAATCTAAAGCAGTTTTATGCTTCACATATTTTATCAGAGTTAAGTAAATCAAACATTAATGAATTGCCTGTATTAAAGGCCGACTCTCTGCGTTATGTTGTGACTTTTAGGATTCAACTTGGTCATGACACACTTTTGGCTGCTTTTCCCCACATGATAGAACTTCTTCTTTGTAAGAGCCACGTTGTCCACACATATGCTGCACATGCCCTTGAACGCATACTCATGATTAAAGCAGAGAATGGCAGCCCTGTAATAACCAAATCTGATATTTTACCACTTTTGGAAAATTTACTAAATAAATTGTTTGGTGCATTAAACTTGGATGGTTCGGAAGAGAATGAATATGTTATGAAAGCAATCATGAGGGTTTTGTCTCTTGGCCAGGAGGGTTTAATGCCTTACATGCAGCACTTGGTGAATGGTCTCACACAAAAACTTACCGTAGCCAGCAAAAACCCTAACAAGCCGCATTTCAACCATTACATGTTTGAAGGCTTGTCCCTCTGCATTCGAATCACATGCGCTGCAGATAAATCCGCCGTTTCAAGCTTTGAGGAAGCTCTCTTTGGAATTTTCACTGATATCTTGATGAGAGATGTGACTGAGTTCATTCCATATGTATTTCAGATTATGTCCCTTTTACTTGAGTTGCATGCAGCTACAATTCCAGAAAGTTATATGAACTTGTTTCCCCATTTACTTGCCCCGGTTTTGTGGGAGCGCCCAGGAAATATTCCCCCACTTGTGCGACTTCTGCAAGCTTTCATTGAAAAGGGTGGTGGTCAGGCTATGGGGTTGGAAAAATTAAACAATGTTCTTGGAGTGTTTCAAAAGTTAATAGCATCAAAAACAAACGATCATTATGGGTTTTACTTGCTGAATTCGTTGGTAGAACATGTCCAAGCAACTACTTTGGAACCGAACATGAAACAGATTTATTCACTTCTTTTTCAACGCCTCATGCGAAGCAAAACGGTCAAATTTGTCCGAGGTATTTTAGTTTTCTTTGCTATTTATATTATTCAGAATTCCGCTGATTCCTTTCAAAAAATGATCGATTCCATCCAGTCCAATATGTTTGGAATGGTCTTGGAGAAGCTTGTGATTAGTGATCTTCAAAAAGTCCTTGGAAAGACTGAGAGAAACATCTGCTCCGTTGGATACACCAAGCTGCTTACTTCTTGCACTGCTTTACTTGATGAGAATTACGCACAGTTTTGGTCTCCACTCTTGGAGGCCATTATTGGTTTGTTTGAGCTTCCCAGTGACGATTCTGTTCCCGATGATGAACACTTTGTTGAAGTTGAAGACACGCCTGGCTACCAGACAGCATACTCACAGTTGGCATTTGCCGGGAAACCAGCTCATGATCCGATCAAAGTAGAAAATCCCAAAGAATATCTTGCTCAAAGCTTGGCTGCGCTTTCTAAGCGGGTTCCTGGTAAGATTCCTCGCATGCTTCAAGTGCTCAACGGAAGAGCTCATGGATTCTTACAAGAATATTTGACGGCCGCTCAAATACAACTTGTGTAATCATATTTCTGATGTATATTGTCTTTTAACTAGAAGCTTTACAAAGACAAGTTCTTGAGAAAAACGTTTTGTGAACTTTCTATATTGTGTCTGCTAACTTGTAGATGTGCGATCTTTCATGAGGGGATTCCATGTGCTTTTGACCTACCCATGGAGCAATCAATCTATGTATTATAACGATTGTGCCCCCTTTTCCCGATCGTCCCATAAGGTATTGGAACAGCCCCTTCAAAACGTTTTCAGACCTGTTTTGAGTTTTGTAGATTAGATTTATTGAGACAGATCCAGCCAATCATTGGCCAACTAATATTTGATGTGTCATTGGTTTTTCGAGTTGGCTCTAGTTTTTGAAATATTTTCAAATTTTGGGTTAAAAACAATCAAATGTTGTGGTAGATTGGATTGTTTATGAGTCATAATGCTCAGACCAAGTGACAAACGGTAGTGTAGATACATGAAAGACCATCAATCAAACAAAAACAGTCTGGTCCAAAGATCACATTTAGGCCATAAATTTGCTGTGAGCAGCAGAATATTTGTATATTCGTGATTTTATCATGAAAATACAAAATGTCAAAAAGCGGAACCAATCCGTCAAAGCCAACGTCAGAATTCACTGCTCAAAAAATATTATGGTTTGAAAGCGTTGAAACACCTCGTCATTTTAGTTTCATTCTACCGCACATCAGCTAAAGTTTCATCATTGTAAGCTATCTGTTTGTCTGTTCGCGTTGTGGCTTTGTACAAAATTAATCTGTTTAATGATGCTGCGAGTCCACTGCATACTGGCAGACTTGGACAGCTAGATAATTCTAGTTGTCTAAATCTATAAATTAGAGCGAAATGTCGGTAATTCTACTGTAATTCTAATCTAATTCGGTAAAAACTTGTTTGCTTCAATTGTAGTTCTAATCCAATCTTCTGTTTTGCTAAAAATTTTAGTTTGTCCAATAGTATTTTTGGAAAATAAAAGGATACTGCGCTCTTATCAACCTTATACAAAGAAAATGCCATAAAACAATCAAGTTCAAAATGTCATCCCTTAAGCAGCGAAGTCGTGAAAAATTCGATTAATCTATCAATTCACTGACGTCACAATGTATATTTATAACGCGAGTGGTTTTAGTGCTGTGATGGCGGAATGACACTTTGATCCCCAGTTGCCACTTTGGCGTTTTTATCCAACTAAAAAAAAATTGTGACAAATGCGTCTAACTAATTCTAATCTAATTTAAATTCTACTCTAATTTGTGAAAACTTGGATAGCTTCTATCACTTCTACCATCCCTATTCTGATCCTAGTCTAATTTTTAAAAGCTTAAATTACTCTAATTACAGTATAATCTAATTTCGAAAGGCTACAAAAACTCTAGTTGTCCAAGTCTGCATATGGGCCTTAACATCTTAACACACGCCGGCAATAACTTTCAGAATCGTTTGTTTGTTATGCTGTAGTTTGTACATTGTCTGAGGCGCAAATGTTATGCTTTTATTGTAAGCTACAACAAAATGGTGGTTTCCCTGACCCAGAGTGTTCATCATTAAAAGTGAATTAATTTGATAATTAAAAGTATACGCAGTCGGCAAACTGTTTCCTCGAAAGTATCGCACTGAGAATCACACTTCGCTAATACCTTCACTCTAAGGCAGGGGTTCCCAACCTTTTTACGATCTCGTACCACTTGGACGCTCTGTACTGCCAAGCGTATTACTTCTTGCAGAACAACCAATTTGATCAAATAATATTTTATTCAGAAGAATAAAATTGGCCTACTAAAATAACACTAAAGCACCGCAACTAAATTTAATAAGATTTTTGTTTAGTGTCCACCAATTGGTCGATGCGCTGTGTAAATTTACTAACAACGCATCGAAAGTCATTTCCGGGCGCACCGAGTCGGTTTCGATTTTTTGATTTGATGTTCATCATTAGCCTACTGAAAATCCATGCTCGCATTTCCACGTGGAAGGGAAAATCGGTAGCTGTGGAACAGCATGGGAAGCTAGCGTTGAATATGAAGAGGCCATACTGAGCCAGAAGTTTATTGGAGAACATTCCTTGTAACTGTTATTGAACATTTTATTCCGATCTATTCTTAGCTTACAACTAGCATTATTCAACGCTATTTGCAGCTTAAGCTATGAAACAGTAGATGATATCTATAAAGAGCAATCATTAGACATAATCAACGCCCACTGTCCAACAGCGTTGTACGGCTTTTCAAAGCAAAAGTAACTGTGTTCCTTGTTGACAATTGACATGACGACCTGTATTTTGAAGATCGTAATGATACGAAGCAACAAGAATGGTTACGTAACAATAAGAATAGGCTTGGGAAAAAAAATTGTAAACAAAATATAAAGTTGTGAAATCCAGGTTTTTGTGAAAAAAACGGAAGCTACCCGCGTACCACCTGAAAAACCTTCGCGTACCACAGCTTGGGAACCCCTGCTCTAAGGGTTGCAAGAAGTGTCGTGTCTTAAACGTTTTCTGCCTAGGCTGGATATAGTGCAGGCCTTACTTATTAGAACAATATTGGTGTAGCCTATTGAAAACGACAATAATAAACGAAACAGTTGCTTGCCGAGTTCTTACATATTCCCAGGGGTATCTATGCATATTCCCTACTCACTCCAAATCTCCAGTTCTTCAGATTTATAAACATTGACCAGTCCAGTCAATGCCGAAACGTAAAAGAAAGATAACTAGCAAAAATTGTTAATGCATGGCCGGATCACTCAAGCATGAAAAAAATAGAATGGAGTAGAGATTCAGCAATAATATTAAATGTGCGGAGAA
Source organism: Aplidium turbinatum (assembly GCF_918807975.1). Lineage (NCBI taxonomy): Eukaryota > Metazoa > Chordata > Ascidiacea > Aplousobranchia > Polyclinidae > Aplidium > Aplidium turbinatum. Next base: position 27,835,867 of record NC_137480.1, read on the forward strand.
TCGTTTCTAACATGTCGATGTAAATGAATCAATATGTTTCGTTCCTAAATTCTGGTTTTAGGGCCTGGTGGTGAGCTGGCTGCATAGCTGAGTGATGAAAGCCCTGGTTCGACGTTAGCTAGCTGGTCACAGCGATTTTCACCAACACGTTCTTCTTTTATTATTTCTTTGCTTCTAAGTGCTTCTGTGCCAAACACTAGACAGAGAATCGTCTTTTATTTTTTATGGTCACAGCGGTAAACCATAATGTCTTCTTGGGAAAATTTTAACATAAAGTTCCCTAATCCGTTCGTCTGTATATAATGACCGAAGAAACACACACTTGAACTTCTTTTCAAACAGTGTATTCCTGTAAAATTAGCCCGAGGCTACCGAAAACGAGGGGGTGCAACGCCTACACCACTGAAAACTGTCACTACAGAACAGATTACTTGGATAAAAGACGGAACCTTTGTCCAGCTAGCAAGCACTAAGCCAACAGTTAAATGTGCGGCCAACTTTCAAACAATCATTTTACGAATGACCAGAATAGATATCAATATCTCAAATTCACGTAGAAAGTAACTGTGACGCAATAAATGAAAGACAATTATGAAGTCATTCCAACAGGTGTTTAAAGCTGATGTAATATTTCCTGTTTAAACAGGCCCAAACAAGTTTGACACAAGTCTATGAACGATGGTGCAATTTTGGCACATTTTCTAGCAACTTCCATGACGTAATATTCAGTAGACTTGAACGGTTTTATATGACGTTTGATTTGTACAGAGATTGGCCGTAACACTAGCACGCCGGTTCGACACCGCTCGAGAGCAAGCGGCTGTGTCTTTGCTAAGTGGTCACAGCGGTAAACCATAATCTCTTCTTGGGAAAATTTTAACATAAAGTTCCCTAATCCGTTCGTCTGTATATAATGACCGAAGAAACACACACTTGAACTTCTTTTCAAACAGTGTATTCCTGTAAAATTAGCCCGAGGCTACCGAAAACGAGGGGGTGCAACGCCTACACCACTTAAACTGTCACTACACAACAGATTACTTGGATAAAAGACGGAACCTTTGTCCAGCTAGCAAGCACTAAGCCAACAGTTAAATGTGCGCCAACTTTCAACCAATCATTTTACGAATGACCAGAATAGATAGCAATATCTCAAACTCACATATGCAGTACTGTGACGCAATAATGAAAGACAATTATGAAGTCATTCAAACAGGTGTTTAAAGCTGATGTAATATTTCCTGTTTAAACAGGCCCAAACAGGTTTGACACAATTCTTATGAACGCTGGTGCAATTTTGGCACATTTTCTAGCAACTTCCATGACGTAATATTCAGTAGACTTGAACGGTTTTTATATGACGTTTGATTAGGTGAACCATTGTCTGGATCATAGCGGCCCCTAGTTATGACAGTCTGACATGGCATAACTAAAAAAGAATTGACGACAATTGTGAGCCAATGAATAAAAACACATGATACACTAATTGTTTGAATCACTCACGTTTAAGTTAATACGCAAATACAAAGGGCATGCAAAGAATGAACAGCAATAAGAATAAACACGACGATACATGAAATTGGTACCATAGGTACACACTAAATGACGCTATATACAATAGTTGCGATAATAACCGACTGTTCCGGGCTCAGACAAGTATCGGCCACCGCAGACAAAACCAGGCTCAAACCCTAACACTTAGGTGTTCTTTACGGGGGCGAGGCACGAAATATCCCTCAACACGTAGTCTACTTTCACTTTCCCCGTACTCTCATCATAGTTGCAGACGGCAACTTTGGCTCTACGAACCACAGGCTTCCCTTTCCTAATTTGTGGAACTACCTCATGCACCCTCCCAAGTTGATACTTCCCACGTTTACCAATGTCTTGGAGAGAACCTACCACTACAAGTTGACCAGGCTCCAAATTCTCGGCCATTTTTAGCCATTTTTTCCGGCCCTGAAGACCTGGCAAGTAAAAATCGATCCATTTACTCCAAAACTGATGAGAAAGTGACAAATTGAACCGATAATCCCTTCTTAATTGGTCACGATCATGTGGTTGCCCAACAGCACAGTATGGGTCTAAGTATGGGGTCAAAAGTGAGGCAGGGGTGATGACAGTGAAATCCCTAGGGTCGTCACTCAAAGGTACCAAAGGGCGTTCGTTCACGATCCGAACGGCACTGCCTGTGTACGTAAGCAGTTCAATAAAATTGGGCTTACGAATTGAAGAGTCCAAAATGTGAAAAAAGTATTTAATCACATCGGCCATGAAACCAAACCTACCAAGCCGAAATCTAGCCAAGACATCTGCCAGAAGGTTTAACAAATCAGGACAAGAAAACATTACATCATTAACACAAGTTCCTCGAAATTCAGACTTGCCATCGTAAACAATACGCTTTTTTAATTGTGACGTCACAAAGTATGGTAAATACCATTCAAATCCCTTGACATTTCCTGCTTCACCAGCACGCTCAATATAGCCATTAGATTTAAGATCTTTCATGGTGTCAGTAAGGAAATCACGAAGTTCAGGTTGTTTTAAAGCTTTCTTTCTTAAAGCAGCAGCTCTATCTGACGCCAACACAAAATTGTTAGGTAAATCAATATCTTCCTTCAACGGAACAGGTATCTCAAATCGACCATCTTTCAACTCAATATTCGGTTCGACAAGTTCTCTAGCCAAAATATCATTGCGAGACAATTCACAGGTTTCATTTTGCAAAGTCAAATCCTGAATGACTTTATTCAGGTCTGCTATTTCCATATCGCGAGACTCAATTTTACGCTGAAAGCCAGAGATGACATCCGACTCTGAAGACGTCTGCACTCTGCACACTTTAGCAACGCTTTCAACTAAGGGTGACTTACCACCACAAGCCAACCAACCGAGAGGAGTGAGCAAAGCATGCGGTTCACTACGATTGTCACCAACACGCTCTTCTTTTGCACACATCAAATAAGCGTTGTCGTTGCCAATCAGTAGGCTACATCTACAGTACTACAATCATTCAAATGAAACATATTCACGTCATGAAAATGACGGAAACCACTTAAATCTTGTTTATGGGGTAAAGTTTTAACATCGTCAGCCCAAGCTGGGTTAACCACCGAGGTTATATCACAAAACAGTTCATCAGTCTCTAACGACTGGATGTTGAGTTTAACAAGGTCAGCACAAGTAGGTTTCTGACCAGCCAGAGTATCCATTTTAAACGACGCTTTATCATACGGTTTAAGACCAAGTTCGCACACCAAGTCACTCGAAACAAAGGTCAACTGCGAACCAGGATCATGCTGACAATACACCAACTTCGATTTGCCAGTCATTGGATTCAAAACACGAGCAGCAGTAACGCGGTTAAAGGCTGCTTTAACATTTCCAATCTTAACATTACGCACAGGAACTCTGGCACCAGCCTCATCTTTACCGACCGAATCCAGAGAATCACGGGACGTCACATAAAATTCATGCAGAAGAAAATAGTGTTTCCTATCGTTGGTAGGTCCACACTTACGACAGTTATTTGCATGATTACAGTCTCTAACTATATGCTGGCGCAAACAATTCAAGCATTTGCCAGCTTTCACAATGACATCTCTCCGATCTTTAGGTGTCAAGCGCAAAAATTCTTTACAATTAGACAAAAAATGATATTCAACTTGACCACGTGACGAACAACAAAAACACGCCGGTATGTCACTACGTCTGGCCACACCGCCGCGCGGTGTGCCAACAGCAGTCGAGTACTGCGAACTCCCTGAAATCACATTATCATGGGGTTTTACCGACGTCTGCCTAACCGGACATGAAGGCAATTTTCCTTTGCCAAACTTTTTAAAATGCTGCGACTCATCAGAATCGCCCATTAGCATAATGCTAAAATCAGTCGACTTGCGCGTTTCCTCCCGTACTACAAAATCAAACAAACTCTGAAAAGTAGGTTCCTCAGTGCTACCATACTGATCACCTAAAAAGTCAAGATAACGCTGCTTAGCGTCAAACGGGAGTCGTTTAGCCAAATCCAAAACAAAACGTCCTTCTAATTTATCACGCTGACCATAAGCTTTCGCGTAAAGCAAACACTGCGACAATTCATCTTTAAACTCTTTCAAATCACTGGAAGAGATAGAAGTCAATTTGCTACCATAGCGATACTTTCTAATTTCTGGTTCTGCGAAAAGACCTCCACGAACTCCAAAACGTTGGGACAAGCGAGATAACGACATTTCTATCCTGTCTTCCTCTGACAAGCCAGGAGTGTCGGAAACCAAATTAGCAATCGTTTGTGCAGCTGTTCTAACACAAGCTGCTTGCAACAAAGTCAAACAAGTTCCCTTAAAGGGCGAAGCTGCCATCAAGGCCATAACACGATTTTTAAAGAAGACAAATGGCATATTATTACCATCGTAACCAATCAAGGCCGCCTTATCGAAGAACGTCCTACTATTTTGGTATTCAAAAAAGCAATCCTGCTGTTGAGAACTCGATTTAGCGGGAGAAGACAAGCTATATCCCTTAAGGGGCTGAGTGGGCTCAGTCACATGCACAGCCTGATCACGATCCTCAAACACGTTAAAATCAGGAGACACGATACGCCTCTCACAACCACCTAAATTACGTGTAGCTGGGCGATCAAAAGCTAGCGGCGCAGAAAACTTTGAAGGGGGCAAAGCATTACTGCTAATGGCGGCCCCGTGACCTGTACGCTCTGGGGGAGGAGTTCGGTTGTAATTTGCAGACCTTGGCTCTACAGCCTTCGGAAGACCCTTAGCCGCGGCCCCAAGACCTCCTGAAACAGCTGGAAAACATGTGGATTGTACAGGTCCACTTACAGATTAAACAGGCGTCTGGAAAAGGTTAGGTAAATTAAACTGCGATTGATGTTCACTTCTGGAATGCCTAGAAGAGCCCTTCCTAGAGCTACGCCGGGAGCCCAACTCAGAACGATATTCAGCTAAAGCTACCTCCTTACGTTGTTCAGCCCTCAACTGTGCGTCTTTGAGTGCGAACTCAGCAGCTCTCGCTTCGGCTTTCGCGGCAGCCTCAGCTCGTACGGCCTCAGCTCTCGCGGCGGCCTCAGCAGCTCTCGCTTCGGCCTCAACTCGTATGGTCTCAGCTCTCGCGGCGGCCTCAGCAGCTCTCGCTTCGGCCTCAACTCGTATGGTCTCAGCTCTCGCTATGGCCTCGGCTTGGATCTGGAGCTCCTCTCGTCTTAGCTGTAGGTTAATTTGTGCAACTATCCGTGACGAGCTCTCAGACATCCTAGTGCTTACATTTGAGGCGCTATCCTCAGGATGTATGTCAGCATCCAACCTATCTGAGAAATCACTTTCTTTTTGTTCGAAGTTATTTTTTAACGAGTTAAATTCGGGATCTACCCTATCACGAAGTTCTGCTAAGATTGCACAGTTAAAAATTTTACTCAAGAGAGCATGGAAATGCCGTAATTCCTCTTCTAAAGTAGATAAGTTAGATCGAAAAATTAACAGTTCCTGCTTATCACTCAAAGAACCTAGGGCCACAGAAAGTTTCCCAATTTGAGTCAAAATCTCCCGTCTAAGATGCCGGGCCTCTCGAACTGACTTAGCCTCATCGTTAATGGGTCCCTCCCCAGAATGGCCTGCCCGACCGCAAAGAACATCATCAGGCTTAAACTCAGTCGAGTCGACGGCGGTCGAGTCCCTGTCACCACCGAGTGTAGACATATTAAATGTTAGGGCTAAATTTAACAATTAAAAAATTAAGTTACACAAACACACAAAATTACAGTAGTTATAAAAAACTTAACTGCAAAGACCGTAAAAATACAAAAAAGAATTTAAATGCACGATACCGTAGCTGTACGAGTATATGAAGTCCAAACGTCCACAAAACTTGCTTGGATTCTTCCACTTGAATCTTCAAGCACAGATGGATTGCCTTTAATCTTCTTTCTTGCCAATAAATGTCAAAGTTATTTTTCTTCTGTACCAAACTGAGAAGAAATGTCTTTACTTTTTAGCTTAAAGTTCTTCAGTTGCCTACCGAGAAGAAATGTCTTTAATTTTCTTTGCTTCTTTAGACTACCAACCAATAAGATCTTCTTTTATTATTTCTTTGCTTCTAAGTGCTTCTTAGCCTACCAACTACAAACTTCGTCTTTTATTTTTTTACTTCTAAGTGCTTCTGCGCCAAACACTAGACAGAGAATCGTCTTTTATTTTTTATGGTCACAGCGGTAAACCATAATCTCTTCTTGGGAAAATTTTAACATAAAGTTCCCTAATCCGTTCGTCTGTATATAATGACCGAAGAAACACACACTTGAACTTCTTTTCAAACAGTGTATTCCTGTAAAATTAGCCCGAGGCTACCGAAAACGAGGGGGTGCAACGCCTACACCACTTAAACTGTCACTACACAACAGATTACTTGGATAAAAGACGGAACCTTTGTCCAGCTAGCAAGCACTAAGCCAACAGTTAAATGTGCGGCCAACTTTCAAACAATCATTTTACGAATGACCAGAATAGATAGCAATATCTCAAACTCACATATGCAGTACTGTGACGCAATAATGAAAGACAATTATGAAGTCATTCAAACAGGTGTTTAAAGCTGATGTAATATTTCCTGTTTAAACAGGCCCAAACAGGTTTGACACAATTCTTATGAACGCTGGTGCAATTTTGGCACATTTTCTAGCAACTTCCATGACGTAATATTCAGTAGACTTGAACGGTTTTTATATGACGTTTGATTAGGTGAACCATTGTCTGGAACACTAAGACACGTAAAGGCTTGCCATCAATCGTACAGTGGCGCCTCTTTGACTAGAGTGCTTCATTTCTCGTGATTATAAACAGCAGCCTACACTGCTCCGGAATAAAATAATGGTTACACTTCTGAGGTCTACAGCTCGCCGTGGTGTAGTCTAATCAGCACTGCTGCAACATTTTATGAAGAGTTGGTACAGAACTTAAAAATAGCGAGTAGCCTAATAGGCTAGTCCGGTCGCTGAATGATTTGACCTGGAAAAAAATTATATTAATTTGAAATTTTGTCAGGAGGTTTGATTGGTGATGTGGAATCACCAAAAAAAGCCCCATGATTCCTCTTTGGGAATAGTGAGTTATGGCCATTTTTCTGTAATGGCAACAGCTTCCATAGGCCAAAAATTCGAAATCGTCTAAAATCGATCTTTTATACCTACCTCATTAGAAAGGTAATTTAATGCTGAATCGCTTTCACATAAGAATTATGGTAAAAAAATACACACTTTTGAAGTTATTATAAGACTTGTTACCGGTAGGCTACTCAATGCAACAAACAGTGTACCCAGAGCCACTATATAGCCTAGGCTATAGTGACTCTGGTGTCATAGCATCTTTTCACAAATTGGGACTAGGGAAGCAAATGTTCAAAAAAGGGCACTTTTAGCGCGTAAGTGATGGGAAAAAGGGCATTTTTTTCCCGAGCGTAAAACATGCAAGTTTAAAAATGTAGATTTCTCAGTCCAATTGTGGGTAAAAAGCCATATTATAGCCTACTTAGACTACACTTTTGAGACTCATAATTGATTCCTATATTCATCCACGCCCACAATATTTTATAAATAATAATTTAATAAAATTTAATCTAGCAACATTTAGTTGCAGAGGTCTCTTGTACCAAAGGAAAAAGAAACAACTATGACAATATATGAAACACTACTGCTAAGATATTATAATGAGTTGAATCTTTGCAGAATTAGCTGATTCTAAAGAGCTGGTAGCCTATTTTATTTTGATGAAAATCAGAAAACAAACTTCGGTAATTCAGACATTTAGAATCTCACAAAAAATTTGAGGTACTCGCAAGTCACAACACAAATTGATAATTAATCTGCTTGAATAGAACATTAGGATATTATTTATAAGTAAGGTCAAAGGTAGGCTCTTATGTTCTAAATGTAGCCTATGCTGAAACTTTCCATTTAGCTGTTCATTCTTTAACTTGGATCTAACTTAAACAAAAATTAAGTTTTAAAATTGCCCAGCTAGTTTCAAACTAGGGGGTAAAGAAACGGATAAGGGGAAAGCAAAGGGACTAGGTGGGCAATTGCCCACCTACTTTATATGTGAAAAGATGCTATGTCTGGTGTACCTGCGTAGCAGCCTTAATTTTTTCGCTACAGCGAAATCAATTTATGATTAAAAAATGAGGCTGGTAGGCTACACTGTTTGTTGCATTAAGTAACAAGTCTTATAGTAATGATACGAGACAGTCAACCGCTTCAAGTGAACAATTTGCTGGGTTGGTTCACAAAAACAGAAAAGTTTTATTAGTCACATTTGAAGTTATTATACTATTAGCCATTATAAATACGGACTACAAGGCGGAATCCACCATTAGGCTTTAGCGTGGTGGATTTTTGTGAGGAGTGACGTGCTGTAGCGCACCCAGCGTGGGGCTAAGGGGGCTCAAGCGCCACTCCCCAAACCTGCCCCCAAAAATAACTTTTTGTATGTTCCCATTTATACCTTTTGCTTACAGGTTAAATATGGATAAGACACAACAATACAACAGGGCTGAGCATTATAACAATATATTTTACATAGCCTATTTACAAATAGTTTTAACACTCAAACTTTTTCGGCTTAACTTAAGCCCTCATCAGGAACCTGAAAATATTTATAAAAATGAATTAAATTTCAACTTCTTGAAGGTAAAATTACGCTAGGAAAAGGCAACTACATAAACAAACTGCAAAACACTTTGCACCACAGGGAAAGTGATACATCAAGTAAATGTTGAGGAAAATAGCCTTCAGCAAATTATTGTTTATTTAACCCTATTTGCAGCGACACGGGGCTTTATGAGGACGCCCCACTCTATTAGTGAAATATTTCACTGAAGGAAATATGCTAGAAATGTGAAATTTCTTGAATTTTAGTTTTTATTCTTTGCGAATTTTCTGCACCTACACTGGTCATTTTTATACCTTCCTGTCTTTCATAATAAGCACTTCTCAGGTGGCTGGACATTTTTTTTGCAATGGTAGTTATATATAGGTTAGTGCAGTGTTTCTCAAACTTTTTTAGTCCATTGCCCCCTTTTCGTTATTGAAATAAAATTTCGCCCCCCTAATTCTGCCAAGTAAAATAAACATTGATAGAGTGATAGACAAATTTAGTTTTAGGAATTTAATCAACGAAATTGACTGTAACATAAATACATGATAATGTTCAATGGGATGGATGAGCTTGGCGACTTTTACAAAGTTTTGAAATGTTTGGCGACGTCTTCGTAAGATAGAGTCGAAGATCACCCCGTTTATGAACTAGCAAGCGTTAGGGTTAAGGTTAGGGTTAGGGTTAGGGTTAGGGTTAGGGTTAGGGTTTAGGGTTAGGGTTAGGGTTAGGGTTAGGGTTAGGGTTAGGGTTAGGGTTAGGGTTAGGGTTAGGGTTAGGGTTAGGGTTAGGGTTAGGGTTAGGGTTAGGGTTAGGGTTAGGGTTAGGGTTAGGGTTAGGGTTAGGGTTAGGGTTAGGGTTAGGGTTAGGGTTAGGGTTAGGGTTAGGGTTAGGGTTAGGGTTAGGGTTAGGGTTAGGGTTAGGGTTAGGGTTAGGGTTAGGGTTAGGGTTAGGGTTAGGGTTAGGGTTAGGGTTAGGGTTAGGGTTAGGGTTAGGGTTAGGGTTAGGGTTAGGGTTAGGGTTAGGGTTAGGGTTAGGGTTAGGGTTAGGGTTAGGGTTAGGGTTAGGGTTAGGGTTAGGGTTAGGGTTAGGGTTAGGGTTAGGGTTAGGGTTAGGGTTAGGGTTAGGGTTAGGGTTAGGGTTAGGGTTAGGGTTAGGGTTAGGGTTAGGGTTAGGGTTAGGGTTAGGGTTAGGGTTAGGGTTAGGGTTAGGGTTAGGGTTAGGGTTAGGGTTAGGGTTAGGGTTAGGGTTAGGGTTAGGGTTAGGGTTAGGGTTAGGGTTAGGGTTAGGGTTAGGGTTAGGGTTAGGGTTAGGGTTAGGGTTAGGGTTAGGGTTAGGGTTAGGGTTAGGGTTAGGGTTAGGGTTAGGGTTAGGGTTAGGGTTAGGGTTAGGGTTAGGGTTAGGGTTAGGGTTAGGGTTAGGGTTAGGGTTAGGGTTAGGGTTAGGGTTAGGGTTAGGGTTAGGGTTAGGGTTAGGGTTAGGGTTAGGGTTAGGGTTAGGGTTAGGGTTAGGGTTAGGGTTAGGGTTAGGGTTAGGGTTAGGGTTAGGGTTAGGGTTAGGGTTAGGGTTAGGGTTAGGGTTAGGGTTAGGGTTAGGGTTAGGGTTAGGGTTAGGGTTAGGGTTAGGGTTAGGGTTAGGGTTAGGGTTAGGGTTAGGGTTAGGGTTAGGGTTAGGGTTAGGGTTAGGGTTAGGGTTAGGGTTAGGGTTAGGGTTAGGGTTAGGGTTAGGGTTAGGGTTAGGGTTAGGGTTAGGGTTAGGGTTAGGGTTAGGGTTAGGGTTAGGGTTAGGGTTAGGGTTAGGGTTAGGGTTAGGGTTAGGGTTAGGGTTAGGGTTAGGGTTAGGGTTAGGGTTAGGGTTAGGGTTAGGGTTAGGGTTAGGGTTAGGGTTAGGGTTAGGGTTAGGGTTAGGGTTAGGGTTAGGGTTAGGGTTAGGGTTAGGGTTAGGGTTAGGGTTAGGGTTAGGGTTAGGGTTAGGGTTAGGGTTAGGGTTAGGGTTAGGGTTAGGGTTAGGGTTAGGGTTAGGGTTAGGGTTAGGGTTAGGGTTAGGGTTAGGGTTAGGGTTAGGGTTAGGGTTAGGGTTAGGGTTAGGGTTAGGGTTAGGGTTAGGGTTAGGGTTAGGGTTAGGGTTAGGGTTAGGGTTAGGGTTAGGGTTAGGGTTAGGGTTAGGGTTAGGGTTAGGGTTAGGGTTAGGGTTAGGGTTAGGGTTAGGGTTAGGGTTAGGGTTAGGGTTAGGGTTAGGGTTAGGGTTAGGGTTAGGGTTAGGGTTAGGGTTAGGGTTAGGGTTAGGGTTAGGGTTAGGGTTAGGGTTAGGGTTAGGGTTAGGGTTAGGGTTAGGGTTAGGGTTAGGGTTAGGGTTAGGGTTAGGGTTAGGGTTAGGGTTAGGGTTAGGGTTAGGGTTAGGGTTAGGGTTAGGGTTAGGGTTAGGGTTAGGGTTAGGGTTAGGGTTAGGGTTAGGGTTAGGGTTAGGGTT